>NC_087336.1:7500-2407500 GCF_037043105.1 Vanessa tameamea
CGAGCTCCCCACTAACTTGTGGGACTCGTAGTCTATCCTCCCATCTGTCAAGGAGACACTGATGTGCCTCCTTTCGCCACTGCCGAACCTCACGAGCGTGGGGTCGGCCCCCCTCGGCTCTTGCAGCCTTGGCCCGCCAGTAGACACTCGAGTTTACTTCAGCCTCGAGGTCCCATGGCGGACTTCCGGACAGCAAGCCAGCTGCAGTGTATGACACCGTCCGGTACGCCCGAGCCGCCCTGAGCACCATCGCCCGCTGCGGACGTCGCAGTGAGGCGACGTTACGAGCGCTCAGAGCATCCGCCCATATCGGCGCACCGTAGAGTGCCATCGAGCGCACCACGCCAGTATAGAGCCGCCTGCAAATCGATCCAGGCCCTCCAATGTTTGGCAATATTCGCCCAAGAGCTCCAGCAACAGCCACCAATCTCGGGGCTAAGCGCCGAAAATGCTCGTCAAATTTCCACCTTCCGTCAAGGACTAGTCCAAGGTATTTTATCGCTGACCCGACGGAGATGGAACTTCCGTCAATATTTAAAACCATACCCTCAGGTGGCCTTTTCCGAGGACCATAAAAGACTAGGGCCTCAGATTTGTGCAAGGCCACCTTGAGACCTAATGCGCAAATGCGGCGGACCATATGTGCCACACCTGCAGTCGCTAAATGTACTGCCTCCTCATGTGAGTTGCCGCGGGCCGTAACGAGGGTGTCATCCGCGTAACAGGTTACGCTGACCCCTCGCAGCATGACCCCACGAAGCGCCCAATCGTAGCCGATGTTCCACAGTAGCGGCCCCAGAACCGAGCCCTGTGGAACACCGCACGTCATGTTCCTCCTACCATAACCACCCTCCACTGTCGGATACGCCACCGCCCTGCCGGCGAAGTAGTCGGCGATGATTCGTCGTAGGTAGCCCGGCACATTATGATATCTGAGCCCCTCCAAAACTACTTCCCAGGGCAGAGTGTTGAAGGCATTGGAAATATCCAATGACACTGCCAACAACACCCCACCCCGAGAAACCTCCTCCTCAGCAAGCTCCCTCAGTTTAGCGATTGCGTCCAGCGTCGAACGACCAGGACGAAAGCCAAACTGCACCTCGCTCAAGCCAGGCTCCATACTACCGACCAGACGGGCTGCGATTATACGCTCAAAGAGCTTGCTAATCTCGTCGAGCAGCACGATAGGTCGATAGGCCGACGGCTGATCAGGGGCTCGTCCCTCCTTACGGATGAGTACGAGCCTTCCCGTTTTCCACCGCTCGGGGAATCTGCCTTGAGCCAGACATGCAGAGAACAAACGCCGAATGTACTCTCCGACCTTCTCTGCAGCAATCATCAAGGCGCACCCCGGTACCCCATCAGGCCCAGGGGCTGTTCTTCTCGAGCGGAGCTTCAGAACAGCCGCACGCAACTCCGCCTCGGTAACCGGGTACGCCTGATCCACTACCTCTTGATTTGAGGAGGAAGTCGGTATTCTCATCGGCGGAACGAATGCTCCTCGCTCAGGGAAGAGCTCTTCCAAAACGTGTTCCACGAACGGCAGCCGGAGACCGCTGGTGAGCGGAGGAGTCCAGGGTCGGAGCTTCTTCCTCACGACCCGGTACGGTCTCCCCCACGGATCCCTCTCGAGCGTCGCCAACCACTCCTTCCAAGCCTCTTCTTTAGCCTGTGCAATGGCCTTTTTAAGACCCTCACAGGCAGCCCTGTAGGCAGTGTAGAGGACACCCTCTAAGTTATGATCGCGTATCCTTCTTCTTCTGCTCCTCACGTAGTGGCGACGAGCCGCAACGCAAGCCCGCCGCAACTGGCGGAGTTCCGGGCGCCACCAGTACACACGGCGACGTGGAGTCTGAGGCTTCACTCTTGGCATCGCCACGTCGCAAATGCGAAACAGGGCGGCACCAAGTTGATCAGCCTCTCGATCGACCTGGACTACCGGGTCAGAACCGGCACACCAGGCTTCCACAATGGCCGCCTCTTTTGCCAACTGGCTGTCGAGACGACCAAGACTCCACCGCGGACCTTCTGACCGCTCAACAGCCGGCTGGACGACGGGAACCGTGGAGACATCAAATCGGATATATCGATGATCCGATAGAGTCTCCACCCCCGTCTCCACCCTCCAGTCACGAACACAGCGGGCCAGGGCGTTGGACGCGAACGAAATGTCGACGATCGATTCGCCCTGTGGCCGCACGCACGTGCTCTCCGACCCACTGTTGATCACCGTGAGACCCAGCGAAACTGCCCACTCCTCCAAAGCCTCTCCTCTGGCATCCGTCACAGGGGAACCCCAAGCCATAGATTTGGCATTGAAGTCCCCCGCCACTAACACCAAACTCGACGATACCTGCCCAACCAGAGCCCCAACCTCGACGAGCAACTGCTCGAACTCGGCGAGAGTCCGATTGGGAGAGGCGTATACTCCCACAATCGCTACACTGCCTACGATGGCACGCACACACCCCCTACCTTTGCCTACACCCTCGATGGGCGAGGAGCCGACAACAGCAGGGGCAACGATAGCCACCACTCTTTCATGATCGGAGACCCAGTCATCCCGTGAAGGAATGAGGTAGGGCTCAGATACCACTGCTACCCCAATTTGCCACTCTGCCATGCTTTGGACTAGAAGGTCCTGAGCCCTGGCAGAATGGTTAATATTAGCTTGGAGACATCGCAAGGCCATTACGATGCGGTCTCCATTGTCACCTCCAATGTCCGTAGGGACGCAGTAACGGGAACTTTCGTTACCGCTCCTCTTATTCTTTTTACAAGATGAACTTTATTGCTCGGACACGCCTTACTTCCAACGGCATGTGTCGCCAACTTACCAGCCGCTGAGCAGACGACGCATTCTGCTTCAGGGGCGGCACATTCACGGGCCTTGTGGCCGGGCAGACCGCAGCGGAAGCACAGGCGGCTGCGGTCAACACCTCTGTCGCATTTGGCCCCTACATGACCCCCCTCGAAGCACTTATAGCAACGTAAAGGCCTGGGCTCGAGTAGCATCACTCGCGCCGAGACCCATCCCACCTTCACGCGACCAACCTCCACCACTTTTTTAGCAGCCGCCACAGGACAGCTAAGCCAGAGGGAACCAGAGCCACTCGAGCGCCGAATAATCGTACCCGGCTTAATCGCTCCTGCCGAGCATCCTCCCTCCTCAGCAACCGCTGCCACAACCTCCTCTGCTGAAACAGAGTCGTCCAAGTCCATGACCCTTATTTCAACACACTTAGTCGGACGGTTAACCTGGACATCGTCCGGGCTGAAGATCTCGCGGAGCCTGTCCGCCAGGGCATCTGCCGCCTTCTCTGGTTCACTGGTGCCCGGCGGTATTTCGAGCATCCGCGCTCCCGTGGCCGCCATCCGAAACCGAATAGATGTCAGGCCTATTTCATGTAATCTTATGCTGCTCTTTGCCTGAGCCAGGACCTGCTCGTATGTCATTCCGTTTTCTTCAGCGCTACGCCTTATGGTGATTGTGACCACCGCGGTGCGAGGAGGGCGGAGCTTCCTCTTGCGAGGGGCCTTCTTCTCCATCGTTGAATTCATGGTTGTCTTCTTAGCCGGTTTGTTCTTTGCTGTTTTTCGAACAACGGCACTCCAGGACGCCTTAGAAGTACCTTGATCCGCTGTAGTTATCTCCGGAATTCTTCTAGCTGCCGCTTCTTGGGCAGCCAGAGTTGGTCGTTTTGTCCGTTTCACCTTTTTTCTGTTAGCCAAAGGAACAACAGATACTGATGCAGTTGGAGCACCCACATTTTCGACAGTCTCTTCAGCCACAGCAGCAGCCCGCGGCGCGTTGCGGTCAGCAGCCAACGGAGGCCGCAGCCGAGGCTCCGGAAGAAGGCGGCGCTCGATGCCCTCCATCCGAGCGTTCAGCATGTTGCCGAATTGCTCCCGGTTTGAACGCAAAGCCTCCTCCACAACACGCTGAACATTTGTGTCTGCCAGCACCGGTTGCCGACGCATCTGGGCCACTTCGCGGCGCAGCTCGACCAACTGGCCCGAAAGCTGCGCGTTGGCCGCTTCCAGTCGAGCCACTTCCTCCGACATGGTCATCGCCCTGAGATCTGCCACCGCACCTTTTATAGTATCCGCAGCAGTCCTCAGGGCCCGAATGAAAGTTCCCTTCAGGTTGCCCGATTTGTCGGCAACCTGAAGCACCACTCCTAAAGCCTCCTGGACGGCCGCATCCAAAGTGGCAGACGTCTTCGGTGCGCCTTCCGAAGTACCCTCAGTATTACGATTTCTTAAACGAGCTGCTCTCTCTTCAATTTTTAATTTGGCCGCTTCATTGTAGGCAGCCAACGCATCTTCTGCTTGAAGACGGTCCTTTGCCGACTGCACACTTCTGGACTCCATCTGTGCCTTCTCCAGGCCAACGTATTTTCCATGGGTGAGCTGCTGGCCCCGCCCTCTCTTGCTGGCGGGTTTCAGCCACCTATTTATTGATTTCAGGTCGTCGCCCTGCTGTGCAGCAGGGCTCGCGTCGCTGTCAGAGCCCAAGCAACTACCACCAGCATGAGTTCGTTTTTCACCTCTTCGCCGATCACAAAATTCACTAGCCGAACCCGGTGATTCCGCCGTCCGTACGCTGCAGACCGACGAGTCCGACTCAGAGAGTAGAACAGGTCGGGCAGCAAGTCCTTTTTTCACGCCAGGGTAAAAGGTTTCAGCGCGCGCCATCGGGGCGCCCACCTCCACCGCCATATCGTCAGTTTCCAATCGTTTAGCACTTCGTTGTCCGTTGTGAGTTTTTGATTTTTGAACTTCCATATAAAATCCCACGAGTATGGGGGAAGTGAAGGTCCGTCCAGGTGGTGCCCCCTGCACCTGGATAAGCCTAGCGTAACTCGTCAAGGGTGTCGGCTGGTACCCTGACGGGGATCGCAGTTGCGACTGAACTTCCCATCAGCCATGCATCCCCTCGCGCTGCGTCGCCACTTGGGATTCGGGGTAATTTTTATAGAGGTTTTCTTCCTCGTGGTCCGGCCAGTTAAGGCAAGACCCTCGGTCCAACACGAAGTCGCGAGACATGTCCACGACACCTCGGAGAAGGATTACGAGTTTCCTCCTCAGGTCTCCGGTGACTCAAAAGATCCCGAAGACCAATCCTCCATGAACATACTATTAACACCAAATAAACAAAACAAAAGAATTGTATATACAACAAAAACTTAACAAAACCAACAAAATATAAAATATAAAACCCCCCAAATTGTCACGAAGCCACTCACAAGGTCCACTCTGCTCAAACAAAGACGCACCACGAGCGGCCCCGCGACATCCCTCCGCGTCAGTCTTAGCCGTTGCCGACGAAAAAGTCGTCGACACCGTTGCCCAGGGTACGCCACGAGGAGGCGACTGACATGTACCCCAACCTAACCTAACCTAACCTAACCTAACCTAACCTAACCTAACCTAACCTAACCTAACCTAACCTAACCTAACCTAACCTAACCTAACCTAACCTACCTACCTACCTACCTACCTACCTACCTACCTACCTACCTACCTACCTACCTACCTACCTACCTACCTACCTACCTACCTACCTACCTACCTACCTACCTACCTACCTACCTACCTACCTACCTACCTACCTACCTACCTACCTACCTACCTACCTACCTACCTACCTACCTACCTACCTACCTACCTACCTACCTACCTACCTACCTACCTACCTACCTACCTACCTACCTACCTACCTACCTACCTACCTACCTACCTACCTACCTACCTACCTACCTACCTACCTACCTACCTACCTACCTACCTACCTACCTACCTACCTACCTACCTACCTACCTACCTACCTACCTACCTACCTACCTACCTACCTACCTACCTACCTACCTACCTACCTACCTACCTACCTACCTACCTACCTACCTACCTACCTACCTACCTACCTACCTACCTACCTACCTACCTACCTACCTACCTACCTACCTACCTACCTACCTACCTACCTACCTACCTACCTACCTACCTACCTACCTACCTACCTACCTACCTACCTACCTACCTACCTACCTACCTACCTACCTACCTACCTACCTACCTACCTACCTACCTACCTACCTACCTACCTACCTACCTACCTACCTACCTACCTACCTACCTACCTACCTACCTACCTACCTACCTACCTACCTACCTACCTACCTACCTACCTACCTACCTACCTACCTACCTACCTACCTACCTACCTACCTACCTACCTACCTACCTACCTACCTACCTACCTACCTACCTACCTACCTACCTACCTACCTACCTACCTACCTACCTACCTACCTACCTACCTACCTACCTACCTACCTACCTACCTACCTACCTACCTACCTACCTACCTACCTACCTACCTACCTACCTACCTACCTACCTACCTACCTACCTACCTACCTACCTACCTACCTACCTACCTACCTACCTACCTACCTACCTACCTACCTACCTACCTACCTACCTACCTACCTACCTACCTACCTACCTACCTACCTACCTACCTACCTACCTACCTACCTACCTACCTACCTACCTACCTACCTACCTACCTACCTACCTACCTACCTACCTACCTACCTACCTACCTACCTACCTACCTACCTACCTACCTACCTACCTACCTACCTACCTACCTACCTACCTACCTACCTACCTACCTACCTACCTACCTACCTACCTACCTACCTACCTACCTACCTACCTACCTACCTACCTACCTACCTACCTACCTACCTACCTACCTACCTACCTACCTACCTACCTACCTACCTACCTACCTACCTACCTACCTACCTACCTACCTACCTACCTACCTACCTACCTACCTACCTACCTACCTACCTACCTACCTACCTACCTACCTACCTACCTACCTACCTACCTACCTACCTACCTACCTACCTACCTACCTACCTACCTACCTACCTACCTACCTACCTACCTACCTACCTACCTACCTACCTACCTACCTACCTACCTACCTACCTACCTACCTACCTACCTACCTACCTACCTACCTACCTACCTACCTACCTACCTACCTACCTACCTACCTACCTACCTACCTACCTACCTACCTACCTACCTACCTACCTACCTACCTACCTACCTACCTACCTACCTACCTACCTACCTACCTACCTACCTACCTACCTACCTACCTACCTACCTACCTACCTACCTACCTACCTACCTACCTACCTACCTACCTACCTACCTACCTACCTACCTACCTACCTACCTACCTACCTACCTACCTACCTACCTACCTACCTACCTACCTACCTACCTACCTACCTACCTACCTACCTACCTACCTACCTACCTACCTACCTACCTACCTACCTACCTACCTACCTACCTACCTACCTACCTACCTACCTACCTACCTACCTACCTACCTACCTACCTACCTACCTACCTACCTACCTACCTACCTACCTACCTACCTACCTACCTACCTACCTACCTACCTACCTACCTACCTACCTACCTACCTACCTACCTACCTACCTACCTACCTACCTACCTACCTACCTACCTACCTACCTACCTACCTACCTACCTACCTACCTACCTACCTACCTACCTACCTACCTACCTACCTACCTACCTACCTACCTACCTACCTACCTACCTACCTACCTACCTACCTACCTACCTACCTACCTACCTACCTACCTACCTACCTACCTACCTACCTACCTACCTACCTACCTACCTACCTACCTACCTACCTACCTACCTACCTACCTACCTACCTACCTACCTACCTACCTACCTACCTACCTACCTACCTACCTACCTACCTACCTACCTACCTACCTACCTACCTACCTACCTACCTACCTACCTACCTACCTACCTACCTACCTACCTACCTACCTACCTACCTACCTACCTACCTACCTACCTACCTACCTACCTACCTACCTACCTACCTACCTACCTACCTACCTACCTACCTACCTACCTACCTACCTACCTACCTACCTACCTACCTACCTACCTACCTACCTACCTACCTACCTACCTACCTACCTACCTACCTACCTACCTACCTACCTACCTACCTACCTACCTACCTACCTACCTACCTACCTACCTACCTACCTACCTACCTACCTACCTACCTACCTACCTACCTACCTACCTACCTACCTACCTACCTACCTACCTACCTACCTACCTACCTACCTACCTACCTACCTACCTACCTACCTACCTACCTACCTACCTACCTACCTACCTACCTACCTACCTACCTACCTACCTACCTACCTACCTACCTACCTACCTACCTACCTACCTACCTACCTACCTACCTACCTACCTACCTACCTACCTACCTACCTACCTACCTACCTACCTACCTACCTACCTACCTACCTACCTACCTACCTACCTACCTACCTACCTACCTACCTACCTACCTACCTACCTACCTACCTACCTACCTACCTACCTACCTACCTACCTACCTACCTACCTACCTACCTACCTACCTACCTACCTACCTACCTACCTACCTACCTACCTACCTACCTACCTACCTACCTACCTACCTACCTACCTACCTACCTACCTACCTACCTACCTACCTACCTACCTACCTACCTACCTACCTACCTACCTACCTACCTACCTACCTACCTACCTACCTACCTACCTACCTACCTACCTACCTACCTACCTACCTACCTACCTACCTACCTACCTACCTACCTACCTACCTACCTACCTACCTACCTACCTACCTACCTACCTACCTACCTACCTACCTACCTACCTACCTACCTACCTACCTACCTACCTACCTACCTACCTACCTACCTACCTACCTACCTACCTACCTACCTACCTACCTACCTACCTACCTACCTACCTACCTACCTACCTACCTACCTACCTACCTACCTACCTACCTACCTACCTACCTACCTACCTACCTACCTACCTACCTACCTACCTACCTACCTACCTACCTACCTACCTACCTACCTACCTACCTACCTACCTACCTACCTACCTACCTACCTACCTACCTACCTACCTACCTACCTACCTACCTACCTACCTACCTACCTACCTACCTACCTACCTACCTACCTACCTACCTACCTACCTACCTACCTACCTACCTACCTACCTACCTACCTACCTACCTACCTACCTACCTACCTACCTACCTACCTACCTACCTACCTACCTACCTACCTACCTACCTACCTACCTACCTACCTACCTACCTACCTACCTACCTACCTACCTACCTACCTACCTACCTACCTACCTACCTACCTACCTACCTACCTACCTACCTACCGAATAGAACGAATATTTACTGTCGTAAATGTGGTTTCCAGGTCCAGTTTATATCACAGGGAAAGTCACTCAATTTAAATAAACTTTATTTTCTTTCATAACATGTTTCTTTTTTTTAGCAACGTGACGTCGTCGAGTCTATGAATGAATTGTTTATTATTCGCAATACAACTTAATACAAATTCTTATAATAAACAATTGCAATTACTCCAAATATTAAGAGATTTGATACATTAGACGGTCCATTATAAAAAGTCTTTAAAATATTAAAACAATCTAATCAATGTTTAATACATATTAAAGTTTTATAACTAACAGTATACATATAACGATTTAAATATAAATCTTATGTGTTTTAGTCGTTTATATAATAAAATGATAATTAACAATGTATTCAGATCAATATTTTATAAACATTTCCGATAGACGGCGATTTCAGCCCATATACATAATTTATTTAGCATACAAAAGTGAAATAGATAAAAAAAAGACAAGAATGTAAGTTAGTTTAAACAATTTACTACCAAACCAAACAGTTCTAACTTCGAATGTATCTTAACATAAATAAATCACCAAATCATACATATTGAAGTAAATTACTTACTCAGTTGAGCTTACAAATCCAAATAAAAATACAAATAACACTTTTAACAAATTACAAGTCGCGCCAATATTGACCTTACTGTCCGCGCCTAAAAAGCCAAAGTAATGACAGCTTGATAGGGTTTCGCGCGTTTTTTTTATTTTATTCATTCTAGCCAGTTGTATAGTTAAAGGAATCTCCTAAATATATATTATATTTGTTGTAGAAATATCGTTCTCTTTGTAGTGAGCGTCATCGGTGTAAAGTGCAAGCACAAAACACAACCATGGTATCACAGTGTTTTATAAAAAAAAAAAAAACTAATTAGATCGTTAACTAATTATTTTGTATTATAACACCGAGCAAGATTCGGGGCACTGATCTGACTTTAAGAGGACTACAAGAGCTAAGTGCCCTTGAGAATCGCACGCACATTCTTACAAAATCGACAAAAACGGCAAGCCCGTGAACTAATGGCTAAGCGAGGTGACGAGGTTACGTCCAAATATTCTAATAGATGGCGGCAAACCGAGCGAAGTAAGATCAATCATAAATCTCATAAAAAATAGATAGGACAACAGAATTGTTTTTATTCTTTCGATGTTAGTTAATAAATGATTATAAAATAAAACTGATTCAATTAAACTTACAATATTTTTATTTATATTTTGTATACAATAAAATAGACAGTTAGTTTTAACTTTTTTTTTTATTTTATTTATATTATTATACCTACCACAATTAGTTCTTATACTAAATATTAAAACATACCAATTTTTAACATTTTATGAAAGTTTGATAATCTATTTATATAATAAAATCGTAAATGTTCGAAATCTGTAGTGTAGTAACCGTGGGGTAACATATAGCGTAGTGTTTGTTCGTTTTATTAATATCGGTTCACAAAGAAAAAATATATATTCAATTTAAAAAAAAAACATCTAAATATTTACTAGAAAAAAATGTCGTCAAGTCGATTTGGTTGAATCATTGGTTAACTAGGTTAATCATAAATCTCAGAAAAATAGATAGGATAGATTGATTAAAAAATAAAACTGATTTAATTAAAATTAAAATATTTTATTTATATTTGGTACTACAAAAAAAAAAAATTTAAGTGTTAATTTTTTTTATTAAAATCTTTTATTTAATTTCACTTGTATGTATGAATGTATGTCCTGGAATCTTGCAATCAGTATTACACCCACTTCCACTGAAGCTATGGAGCTGAAAGTTGGCACACATATTTAGGCTCGATGACAATGCACGATTCATGAATTGCTGCCATATTCAATCCAATATGGCGGACGTTACAAAAAAAATAAAATTTTTGAATTATGTACAAATGACACTTCTAAATATTCTAGTTCTCTGGTTCACAACAATTACATTTTTTTTATACGACTATTTTTTTATTATTAAAATTAGTTCATACATAACTTTAATTCCTATTATAAACAAAATCGATAAAATTAAACTCTTACGCAATATAAATAGCTTCCGTGTTATTCGACTTTCTTTATTCTGTAAAAAATTTATATATGTTAGTAATTATATTTTTAGTAATTATAAAAGTATGTATTTAAAAAATATGTATCTAAATATGCCCCATAGTACTTTTAATGAAAAATATCAAATTGCTTCGAGTTCATGGGGATCGAATGTAGTCACTGTCACTTGATTTTATTCTACCTTTCACCAAATACTCTATCATAATATTTGAAGAACAGCTCGAAAAATCTGATTCTATGCGAACTGATTGCACATTTTTTCTAATAGATGTTATCAATATTCATAATTTATTAAAAAAATATATGTTTACTAATAATACTCTTACCTTTTAATATCGTTCATATGTATGTTCGGCGCTTAATTTATATAAAAGTTTTTTAGTTTTCCTCACTCGTTTCACTTTATTTCCCATATTTACAAAATTAAAATTTATAACAAATAATATAATAAAAAACAAGTGCCTAATTATTACTACACTATTTTAATTTAATATATTTATTTACAAGAAAGAATAATATTTATTATAAGAAAACATGAAACAATGAATTTACAATTAAAATGACAAAAAAAAAATATCTCGTAACGTAATGATGCGGCGAAAAGTTCGACACGTCTATTTAGCATCTGTACCCTTAGTACGAGTTTGACAGTTAACTTCAAGTAATTTACTTTCGGTTTTCTCTTCATACAAATCCTATCAGCGCCCCAAGCGTAAACGCAAAGGAACTAAAATCGGTAGTAACTTAGTAAGAGTTTTTATAATTAACGTTATCGAGTTTGAAGTCGAAATAACGGGCGGTTTTCGACATTTTGGTGGTACGAGTAACACTTTTGACAGATTTACGCATGTAAATTGACGTTTTCGTTAATTTCTTGTCGAGTTTGAACTCACTTGATTTATTTAGGTGAGAGCAAGTGAAACTACATTTTAAAAATTAACTATTAAGCGTGTGAGGCAATATTATGCTTGAAGACTAGCTACAACCGTTATGGTAGCCTTTTATAACAATAAAAAGCAACGAAATTAAATTCTGCGGTGAAATTTATCTTCAATTAGCCGTATTTTAAACTAACATATTTTCTTGAGAATTGCCTTAGAAAAAAGTTAATAAGTATTTGTGTTAACATGTGAAGAAGAAATGAATAATAAATATTAATTTATTTTAAATATATTTACAAATATGATACGCAAGGTGAGTCTAAATTTAAAATTTATTTTCAAATGGCATCCTAGCACGATATTTAATTAGATTGAAAATAAATGATAATTGTATAAAATAATTTAATTTAACTATCATAATGCCATTAAATTGCATAAAGTAGAGAACAAAATATTAAAATAAAAGATAAAATTGTGATATGTATATTGTTTAAATGAGTATTTTCAAAAACAATAAAAATATTATTTTTTTATATTCATTGGTTTATGGCAGTTGGGAATGCTTTGAAGATATGATGGGGATCATGCATAGTATTATTAATTAACTATTATTCTTTAGTGTAATCATTATAAAATAAAATAAATATATTTTTCAGGCTATCATTGTATCTATCCTTTATTTGGAGCAGATACGCTATTAATGATGATTTGTTGCAGACAACATCGAAAAAACAAGTGACCATGCAATCTACATTTCTACATAATTTCCTATTTATTTAATTCAAACAATAAATATACTAAAAAATGGATTTGTCTCTATTGAACATATGGTTCCTATGATTTTATAAAATGTAATTGAATTTAGAATGATTTAAAATTTTTGCAAAATTATATAAGAAACATCTATACATATATATAAATACTCTTCACTATTGTGATTTGTTATGAATACTCTAATAAATAATCAACTTCAAAAACACTCTTATTGCTTAGTAAAATACTATGTTGTTGTTATTTATACTTTTTCAATAATTGGGTATATTAAAACAGACAATTAAAACTATTAACTCTTCATTGTTTAATTGAAATAAAATTTTTATGTACATATGTAGTACATACAATTATATTTTAGGAAAAATAAAACACAAGTTATGAAATAATTATTATTTGTTTTAAATATATTAAACTATATTTTTATAACATAACATAACATAATCAGCCTGTAAATTTCCCACTGCTGGGCTAAGGCCTCCTCTCCCGTTGAGGAGAAGGTATGGAGCATATTCCACCACGCTGCTCCAATGCGGGTTGGTGGAATACACATGTGGCAGAATTTCGTTGAAATTACACACATGCAGGTTTCCTCACGATGTTTTCCTTCACCGCCGAGCACGAGATGAATTATAAACACAAATTAAGCACATGAAAATTCAGTGGTGCCTGCATAGGTTTGAACCCGAAATCATCGGTTAAGATTCACGCGTTCTAACCACTGGGCCATCTCGGCTCTTAACTTATTTTTATAAAGGTTATTTTTATAAAGGTTTAGATGTAGCATCACACTGGAAAACTTTTAAAAAACCGGTTGGTACTAATGAAATGCACCGACGAAAGAACACAATTATTTCTGCTTAAAGTTAAACTTGACAGACCTAGCTGCTTATACTGAACCGACGGTTTTTACCTATGTCATACAGGCACACCATCGTGTTTTAGGTTACGTGAAATACGGATTAAAAATAACGACTTTTAATTTTAATATAATAAAACAAAATAATGCTTTTATGATTCAAAATCAAAATATTTAAGTATATTTCTTCTACATAAATTTCAATTTTTAACAAATTTCATAATATATTTTCGCTGCCGAAGCACCTGTCGCCGCGCGTACTGGACATTAATTAGGAAGAATAAATACTCATACCATTTGCTCCCCCGAACATTCAGAGAATCGTGAACCAAAACAGAGTAAGCCTCGAAATATGTCTTCCTAACAATTTAAGCAATAACATTTGCACTAGTTCACACAAATATTACGAAATTATAAAAAAAATACTTTATTCAATTAAATATTTTAATCAATAAATAAAGAACTATAACTAATCACTAAACACATTAATAAACAATTTGTCCGTTACATCCACAATTGCTGGCCACACTCACCATGCCACCAGCTGGCACAGTACCTTCGAAGGTTACAAAGCCAATTACAGGTACATTGCCAGTCACGGATGTAGCACCGGCCACTGGTAGCTCTCCTCCTACAGCAACATCACCGTATCCGATTGGAGAAACTCCAGATATTGGCAAGCCAGCAAATGATAAACCGTTTACACCCGCAGCGACGCTTTCGGCTGCAGCATTGATGGCAGCAGCATTGTTACCAGCAATAGCATTTACAGCAGCAGCATTAGCTGTGGCTGCTATAGCGTTACCAGCAATAGTACTGCCCATAGGATTAACTACGCCGTTATTAAAACCCAAACCATTTCCATAAGCTAAATTATTAGCGATTCCGTTCGCTGCGAGATTGGTTGCTGCTAAACTATTTGCTGCCAGTCCGTTGCTAAATGCAAGATTGTTTCCAAATCCTGCGCCAAGCCCTACTTGGCCAAATGAACTCTGAAATTTAAAAAAAAAACTTGACCTAAATTACGAAAAAACCTCAAGAATTTCGAATGAAATATTACGTTGTCCAATATAAATAGTTATGTTGACGGGTGAAGGAGCCACCTGACGTCATCGGTCACCACCCATACACATTGGCGCTATTGAGAAATATTTACCATTCCTTACATCAACTTTGCGTAATAACCTCACTCACCCTTCAAACAAAACTAAGTATCGCTGTTTGGCTTAAGAACATGTGACTAGTGGGTGGGACCCTCCGGGAAGGACTTGCATAAACACCTACAACCAAGTATATTTCTACTTTGCTGTTTTATAATTCTTGTGTGATTATATCCACACAATATGCAATAATTTACCTTGCAAATGCCAATGAAGAAACAAGTCACTAAGAGTCGGGACATCTTTCCGGCAACAGTTTCAACAACAGAGTACGTCGCTATATGATGTATTTTGACTTATAAATTGTTTAATATCATTAAAAACCAATCGTTTCCCAACGCAGTGTTGGACGTGACGCCACGAGGAGCAGATAGTGTTATCGTTCGTGAGATCTTAAACGATTTCAACTTTCGTTATCTCTACGTAGATATAAATCTTTCGTATTGTGTAGGAAAAAGCTACACAGTGGATCGATACATTTATTGTAACCATTCAAATAAAAATATCCTTTTTTTACAAGCATTTTTATAAAAAGTCTGCATACAATAAAATCGACCAAGCGGCCTCTCCGAATGAAGCCAAAGACGACTCTTGACTTATTTTAATAACTTTAATTTATCGTGCAATGTTTGTTAGTTTTTTTTAAGACAAAGTTTATTTTCTCCTTTTTAACTACATTTCAGATATTCTGTGAGCACAGGCTCGATTTTATCGCAGCCCGCGATCATGGAAATGGTACAATATAATATATGACGTTGACCATAGTAATTATAATAACATTTAAAGTATAATGTAAGCTCATCAAAACAGCATGTCAAGGTTGGCTGATAATATAATTAGGTTCTTATGGAGTATCGTTGCAGCAACAGATAGCTGTCCTCGTTAACCAGACCTAATTTCTTTATGAGTGAAAAAGATGACAAATATCCAGCTATTCATCTTTATATGATGTTGGAATTATAAGTCGGTAAAAGAGATGCGTCTATAAGCTATTGCATAATATTGTCAGAATTCATAAAAATATCAAATTTTATGGCTTTCAAATTGCTACGGAAGAAATGTTTCTGCCAATTGATAAGCTTAAATCTTTGTTGAGTTATAGACGTGAGTGCACCGTTCTAACTTTTTAAGTGTAATGAGACTAATTCTTGTTATAGTTTGAGCTTTGGTAGACGGTAACGCTATTTGCTTAATGACTCGTAGTTATTCTGTTGAATGATGTTCTGTTGATATAAATTGATGATGTACTCGTATCTGTGAGCTCTTAAAATCGTATCTTCAACAATATATTTTTAACAATAGAAGTGTTAGCTACTACTTGCCTTGCACGGAAGCTTAATTTTTTTTGTATATCAACCGAGTCTACGTTTAGAATTATTTTGTCGGCAGTAATCGTTCGCCTAGTATTCGTCTAGCTTCACTATGGCTTACTATCTATCTGGTATCGCTTCTTTTACGTTACGTTAAGTTACGTTTATAAGAGATGAAAATGTTTTGATCCATCCATGGACAGAATTTATTATGAAAGTGAGTAATTTCAAATCAACAGGACCTCATTTAAAATTATTATGTCTATCGAATCTTGTTCTATAAGTTTAGCGCTTTATATTAGAATACAAAGGAATAAGATTTTAAATTAACATGGTTATTTTTATTACTAACAGTATTTAAAACGGGATATTTACCATGTTTTTTATTTTTATTTGGTGGAGCTCGATATTTCGACATTATCTACGAATGTCTCTCGTGAACAAGACAATAAAAAACATGGTAAATATCCCGTTTTAAATACTGTTAGTTACAAAGGAATAAGTCATACTACACGAAAGAACAGAAACTTATTTATTATAAAGATTCTATCGATTTTATCGCTTTCTAAGTAATATTTCTTAAATTGAAATTCACTATATTTCTGGTTCTGCGGGTATAGGCTGGGGGTTTTTTGTAGATTTCAGTCGTCATATAGAAATTCCGTTGCCAAATAACGTCACGCGGAATACGATTATAAGATCTTCTTACATTTGCCGTTACAATGATCTTAGCAATTAATTATTAGTTTTATTAAAAACTAGTCCTTCATAATGTACGGGATTTATTTTCATTTCATCAAAATTAATCTGTGGCGCTCAATTGACATGCAGTTCCTTTACATTGTTACATGCAGTCTCTCTTAAAACTTCTTTCCATTAAAGAATTAGTAATTTCACATTTTTTTAAATTAGCTTTTAGAGGCATATTGAATGCTTTCTGAGACCCCACATAAAGAGTTAGTGACCCTATGCAGTCGAGTAACAGGAGTAATAAGTTTGTGTTAGTTCCTTGTACTAATGCTACGAGTAATATATTTTCTCACAATGTTATCTTATATATTAATAGCGTGAGCCGATTTTTGTCCCAGTGATTATGGGACGATAGCAGCACATAAAAAATGGTCTCATTTTGAAGAGCTCCAACCGTAAATGTGCAGAAAAATAAAAAGGATTCTTAATTGCAATTTACTAAATTTTTACGATTTAACAAAGAATTTTATAGAGCGTAATTCTTTACTAGCCGGTTAGAGAGTGGTGCTATGGTTGTATAAAAAAAAACAAATATGAAACATGCAAATAGACGTCGTCATTATACAATAAAATTAAATCAAAACAAGACCCGCCATAGAATTCGAAATTTGTAAAAATCTGTCGAATAGACGCGAAGTTTCGCCAGCGATCTCCGAGTTAATATTTATCCATACATACATAACATAACAACATTTCATGTATTGATACAAATTTACGCCTCAAAGATTCTTCAGCTCTTAGATCATAGATTGCGTGAATAGCCCACCTCGGCAGCACTCGTTTCGTATAGATACCCCAAAGCATATCACCGTGAGACATTACGCTGTGAAAGTAAATGAGCAGTTTTATTGGTCCTTCCCTTAGGTCTAATTCACTAATTGTTCATTATTATTTCATTTCTTAATTAATGGTATTTCTAAATAAGATACATACTTATTTTCTACATCGGGTCCATTAGACATGGTTCTATTCATGAATCTAGAATTACAAGTATTGTTTAGTTAGCGGATGATATTCTTAATGTTTTAGTTTTTTGATGTCTCTATGTCGTATCGTATGTATCCTTCGTTAGGAGATTGCATGGTTATAAAAATATAAATTTTGTAAAAAATAAATTTAAGAAATAATCCATTTTGTACTAAAACTGTGAAAAAGAGCGATGGAATATCCTACACGAGGTGTACTCTGTAACTGATACTGCACTGACTGAAAAAAATATACGAAAGACGAAGGCCGAAGATCAGATTCAGATGGAATTGCTGGCCGAGAGAAGCAAGGAAACCAGTGAGCAAACCCGCCCGATTGTCAGATGATTTCAGAATAACGGCAGGATCTGTGAGAATTGGTGCGTGAAAGAAGAGACCTTTGTCTATCAGTGGATTAAAGTGGGCTCAATAGGATATTAATGACTAAAACTGTAAGCAATGCGTTTATGCATTTATCAATCTTTGGGATACGCAGCTTGAGACGTGAAAACGCGTATACCGAATTAGTGGGAAAAAACTATTAATCACTGGAAAGGATATCTAAATAATACGCCGCATATTTATTACTATTTAATTTATCTTAATCTAGTATAAATAGTTATTATTTAAATTTTACAATTAAATTAAATTAAATATATCAATCAATAGTCTGCCTTCCACAGTTGTAGTTAACCGCTGCGGAACCCTCTGTAGGTAGGTTACCGTTAACAGCTACTGTCCCGTAGATTGGTATTTGGCCATTAACGGCCACCGTACCGCCGACTTCTAAAGCATCACCCGAAACTTGGATTCCGAAGCCTGGATTGCCAGGCGATCCACTTGTAATAGTGAAAGCATTGCCAAGATTGAAAGTTGCCATATTACCATTAATTCCGGCTAAATTAGCACTCGCTAGAGCTGCTAGATTGGCATTCGCTGCACCATTTGCTAAGTTGGCGTTGGTGATCGCGTTGGCTACTTCTTGATTGGCGGCAGCGATTGCTGCATTTTCATTTATCGCATTAGCAAATTGTGTATTTGTTATAACGCTCGCCATTCCGTTTCCAGCACTGAGTGGCATATTTGTTATCACCCCGCTTGGAGATCTCGCTAATCCAATGTTATTGGAATTAGCGATTACGTTTTGGGGTTGAGCAGCAGAAACAATATTAGAAGCTGCAATGCCATTCCTTGGCATGTATGAAATACTTTGAGCGAAAGCGATCTGCAAATATAAAAAAAAAGATAATGAATTATGAAAATAATAATTGATATATATAGGAATATACTCCAAAAATAATTTGCAGGTTATTATTAATATCTGTTACTTATTTTTGATTAGATTTCCAGAAAAAACTTATTCAAAACATGCTTTTTTTATAGAATTGTTTTGACTATATTTCAAATACAGACTCATCAATTTGTTATGTAGAGTCAAGTCACAACCAACAATTTAATAATATTTGCTGAAAATAACTTATATGTAGTTGTCGTATATCTCACCTGAATGAAAATAAGTGAACTTAAACATCCAAGTAGAAACATTTTGATCATGAATAAGCAATTACGATAATGATAAAACTTTTACTCGCCATCTTTTATATCGAGTCTGTTGTGGTCTGCTGTCGCCATCGCGCGTGACTTTGGTCAAGAAACTTTTCTTTAATTTAGATAAGATTACATAATCGCTATCTGATTTGCGTTTGTTATCTTGACATTCGTTACATCAAATTATGTGATTGAAACTATTTAGTTAATTCTGTTTATTATGTAATTAATAAAAAGTGGCGGCAATTTTTATCTGATCGAAATCGAAATGATATGTGTTCCTATACGTTAGACGACCTCTAGTCCTTCATTAGATACCAAAATATATTTTAAGATGTTTTCACTGGTTAACACTGGTTTATGCTTCTATTGCCAGTAGAGTCGGCGCTAACCCTTTTCGAAATGTACTAATAAGCTGACAACCATAACCGAAAGTACTGCAGGCAACACAACCTTCATCCTGTAAAAAAATTATGTGTTAAGTTTACTTGATCGTGGGGCAAACACGCCCACTCATCAGATATTCCACCGCCAAGCAGCAATACTTTTGTTGTGTTCCGGTTTGAAGGGGACCCTTCCCCCTCAGCCTGTGTATCTACAGGAACACAAGGTACATAACCTCTCAGCTCTAAGGTATGTGGCGCCAACGGCTTTGGTAGTCACTTAGCTCTATATTTACTTACCATCAGGTGGACTATTTGCCAGTCCGCCAACTTATATTATAAAAAAATGTCGCACAGCCGGGTGAAGGGCTCCTTTTAAGGAGAAGGGGTGATGCTTGAAAGTTGTGTTCGATATTATAAAAAATCATGAAGATGATAATTCTGTCAGATTTGGACTGAACTGAAATGAAATGTCAGATGTGTTCTATCAACTCGGGCATCCTATTTTTGTTTTATTTATTTATTTATTTTCGGGAAACAAACAGTCCAATAGAACAGTAATATGAATCTTAGCTCTCGATCATAATTAGATTAAATAATAGTGTTCTATTAACAACTATAAAGAATAACTGGCTCTGGTTATAACTACTGAGTTTTTTGCCGGTTCTTCTCAATAGAATCTACATTCCGAACCGGTGGTAGTTTCACTTGCTATAGTCTGTTAAATGACGATTCAAAAGTGCTCGTAAAAGCCTACTCGAAGAAAGTATATTTTGATTTTGTTGAATCTACATTAAGTGTTAGTTAAAATTAGAAATACAGATTATTTTCGTAAAAAACGGTGAAAATCATTGAAAAGACACGATGAGAAGACAAAATAAGTAAACTAATGATACTTAGTTTACGATTTCTCAAAGTTAATAGATGTTTTTTGCGGTGCGGGATTCGGTATTCGTTTCTGTAAAAGGTTTCACCGTTATTTTTAACTTGGCCAAAACACATCGATAAATAAAGGCATATTACTCAATACAACATTATATTAAGATAAAAAGGCTTGGACTTAGTATTCGTTGACATCTAGGCAGTATATATAAGAAATAATGATACTTGGGTAGTACTACTAAGTGTTGAAGGTGCTTCTCGGTAGGATCTACTTTCCGAAGCAGCTCTACATTTAAATTAACGCTGTACATGACGATTTAACGATGCATTCATGAGCCCACTTGATTAAAGAATATTTTGATTTTGTTGCCAATTATATAATTTTGTGAAATTGCGATTTAAAAATGTTCGTAGGAGCCTATTTGAATAAAATATACAATTATATTGTTACTTTTTATATACTTCCTTAATTTTGTACTCAGCGTGTTAGTTTTATCAGCAATTACGTTTATTTTATATGTACAAAAGAAACTCGTTCGGATTGGAATAATTTAATTAAAATTTTTGTCATACAGTTTGGTTTAATAATTAAGAAAAAAATCTAATTACAAAAAATACCAACAAATGATTAGATTATCCAAAAGAAGGTGGAAATAATTGTATTTACATTTAATGTATTTCTGTTTAATTAACATTTGAAAGTGAGTGTTCATACAAGTATATTTTGAATTAAATATTATTTTTAATTTAATTAAACAATTTCGTCTAAATTGATCATCATCATCATCATCATCATCATTTCTTCCCCTTATCACGTTTGGACCCCGCACCGTGTGTTTTGTCTTCCATCCGTCCCCCTCTATAGCCGGTTACTTCCTCCCTGCACGCTTCTCAGACAATCCATGTTGACTTGACCTCGACGGTATGTCATGGATTTTTTTTAAATACTCGTATAGTAAATGGATTGTATATTTGTGTAAAAATATTAAACGATTTGTTTAATAGCCTAAGACGAAGCGACACCCTCTGAATGTAAAGAGTGTATTCTTCTCTGATTATATTTAATGCGGCAGAGTCATCGCATTTTCCACTTCTTCTTGTGGTTCCTTTATTTGAACTTAAAAACTTTTACAAGTTATGACAACAGAGCCCTTAGCGGGCACGTATCCATTAAAAGTGATATCACCACTCGATCCTAAGACACCATCGACAACGGTCGTGCCAGCTATTCGAACTTCATTTCCTGATACGACAATATAGCCACATTCTGTTGCCTCCTCTTGAGGGTAGCTCGGCACAGCGAGATTAGGGATCGGTGGAGAAACTGGATTAAAGGACCAAGTAGGGTCGGTGGGGGGTGTAGCTGCTGTGACTGGCTGCAGCGCAGGAATGGAAATAGAAGAGATACCTTGTGTAATTGGCGACGATTTAGCACGGAGGATTATGGGTATTATTGACCTAGGAATTTTTGAAGACTCGGCCGGAGTGACCAGCATGATCACCAAAGGTCCGGGTTCTGTGGATGCTGAAAATAAAATATATTATGATTGTCATTATGATTGTTAGATGGTCCCGATCACATGATGGGTAAAATAATGAGACATAACTCATGAACGTTTAGGGACAAAAGTTGGTGACCACTCACCATCAGGTGGCCCAGTTGCCCGTCCGCCTACCTATTACATAAAAAAAGTGTATTTAATAACTTTTTATTTTTTTAGTTCCAAATCTTCTTCTTAACTGGAGAGGTGACTTTTGTCCAGTAATGGATTATTTACTTTTCTTTAGATAAAGTACATAGATTAAGACATGAAATATTTCTTTATAATACTTACGTCGACTCCTGGCAACGATAGTCACAGTACCAGATGCTCGAACTTCACCATCAAAGTTCACAGCTCCAACTACGGGTACACTACCATCAACAGTAGTTGTACCAGTGATCGGTATTTTTTTTGATGACAAATTCACTTCCCCCAAACCGTCAGATATGTATGGAGGATTCACCATATCGACCTGTTGATAAAAATGTAAAAATACTTCAACGATTATTTATTATTATTGTTGTTAAACTAAATCTTCTCAAACCTCGAGGTTCAATGATATATATTGCGAGGCATTGTCTCGCAAAATAAAGTAAAATTTTCAAGGAAAAGTAAGGTTTACAGTTGAGTTTAAAGAATCTGGAGAAACTCTGACTGCTCCTGTCCTTGTGAGAGTAAATTTGCTTTCTTTGCAATATTTGTACTTTCTAAAACATTGTTCCAACGTGAAAGCTCGATTGGGATACGCTTTGTAAATAAGACGATGCTATTGATGCTTGAAATCGTTATCGTTTAACATAAATGAACAGATCACCGCGTTTCTCTGGCGTTCATAATGACAACTAATATAACTTTAGAGAAGTTCAGATAGTTTTATACTTCATCTTGTTTTTAGAGGTAAGGGACAGCATCATGAGGCAACTCGCGTGGGTCGGTTGAAATTCTTCATAAATTTTTATTCATCAAAAAGGTTTTACATTTACTCCTCTAGTGCAAAATTGACATTTATAGACTAATTCATTTATAACGACTATAATGTTTCTTAAATTTGATTAAAAACTATAATCTAGTCACTCACGGCTGAAGGGTATTCCTTATAGTTCTGTATGACATGACACAGAATTTCCTGAAAATAAAAAGAAACATTACAACATGAAGAAACACATAAAACCTTGGACATTATACGTAATGGGCATTCAGCGGCAGCTGATGTGTGCCAAACGTGAGTACCTAATATTGAACAGGTTCTGAGATGACCCAATGCTTGGAACACGATAGTCTTGTGTAGTGTATTAAGGGATTGTCACTTATATATTTTTTTGAATATCTAATATGCACACAAACAAAGCCAGTCGCTTTCATAAAACATAATATTTTAAGAGGCGTTATCAAAATACTCAAACATAAATACGAAATATAAAAATTTCGACTTACTTTTCCAAAAACAATTTGGCCGAGAATTATCAAATTCAAACAAAACATCGTTTAAATCGTAAACTAATTTGGATTCGTTAATTATTTGTTTATTATTAAAAACAATATTACGAATACGTGAAGCGATGCTTTGACCCACTTTTATATAAAATGTTTATCACAAATAATATTCAAATATATAAAAAATTCAATAAATGCAAATTTCAAATTTATGTCTTTACGTACGTTATTAGTTTAAAAAAAAAACTAATTTGCACAAAATTATTATAAAGTATTTTATGTGTCTTTTATATTGGGTCACTTCGAGTTTGGTAAATAGGATAATTTTATTCAGCGGAAATTTTAATTACACATCTGTTAATGTAACCGACGTAAACAAAATTAATTAAGTAATTAAATTTATTAAGAAATTGTAGATCAGTAATTATATTGATGATTAACACAATGATTTTTGTCAATTCATCAATTACACGCCGTTTGCAAATAATGCTATAACAAATTTATTTAAATTTTTTCTATTTTCGTGTTTTGGTGATATTATAAAAAGAAAAAACTCTAGCTATTAACTCGCGTCTCCAGGTGAAATAGTTATAGCAGATGTACGTGACTTGGAACAATTAAAACTATCTAAATTGTGTAACGTAAATTTATTGAATATTTTAGATAGTATTCCATCCTTTTCTAATCTCATAACAAATGCTTCGTATGAAACAGAACGAAATATTGTGCTGAAATGGTAGAATGACTATTTACTGTACGCACAGGAGTTAAGGCAAAATTAATAAAAATATTTAATAGTTTATCGCTGAAAGTAATTAATGTACAGAGGTGTTTGATAATATGAATTCGCTATAACAGTAAAGTTACGATAAGATGATCACAATCATCTGGGATTGAATAATTTTGTGTTATTTCTTCGTTAATTTCTTCTTCATCATTTACTGTATCATCTTCATCCTCGTCAGAATTATCTTCCTCTTCACAAGTATCTTCTCTAAAAGTAATTTCTTTATAATTGACTTCACATTCATTTGATGAATATTCTTCAGATGATTCTAATGGGTTATAATAAAAGTTATGCTCTGTGTCTTCTTCATCATCATCCGTGTCGGCGTGTCCTCCACATTGTTTGTGTAGAATTACTGATGATTTCTCGGTTACTTGAAATGGCTCTGGTATATATATTGCCTAAAAATACACAATAACTTTAATGGTATCATTAAATAACACAGATGATACAATTACAAAAATTGTCTCGGTACTGAGGTAGCGTGCAATCAGTGCCCCTCGTGGTCTGGTGGTTGAACAGGTTGAAAAGCAAAAGGCTGCAGATATAGAGGCGCTTAGTTTAAACTTGGGTCGAGAAATATAAATATATTGGGTTTTTTTATCGAATTCTCATTAGTATTAAAGTGAACACTCACACCAATGCACGGTTTCAATGGAGGTTCGTTGTTATAAGCATTTAGAAATGATTTGAAATTGAGAAATGGCGGTTGACTCCAACTTTGAGAGACGGTCCGTAATGCGGGTCCCGAAAAACTTTGACACCTAATTTTGCCAGGATTGTTCAGCCAAGCTTCTGTTTCTAATACCACCAATATCTGAAAATTTTAATTTTGACTATTACTAATATGTATTTAAAAAGGTTATCAAGTATAAATAAAAATATGAATATAAACGTAAGGGGTCTATAAAGTTCGACCGCTGGCAAAGGTGAAGGAAAAGTGGAGTCTTCTTTTAAGGGAAAGTTTTGGAGTTTATGTCACCTCAGTGTGAGTCGGTGATTCATGTTGCAGATTTCATCAAACACATGTAGCTTTCCTTGCGATGTTTCTTCACAAATAGGCACGAGAAGATTTACAAACTCTGAAGCAGATGAGAATTATTTGGTGCTCACTTGCTGGTTGGATTTTAAATCATATGCTGCGGTTTATATTCATGCGTTCTAACCACTAGGGCTTCTGGCTAGTCATTCATAAACAAATAAAATTTTGTATAATAGATCGTACTATAAGTAGAATACTTGGTGGCGGGTTTTGTGCAACCCAGTCGGGGTAGGTTAGGTTAGCTCATTACGTATTTTACTGCCAAACAGTATTGTTGTACTTAGTATTGTTGTTTGTTACAAGCTCAAGGAACACACAATCTTAGTTCCCAAGATGAGAGGGGCTTTGGTGACATGAGGAATGATAAATAATTCTTTAATTGCCAATGTTTATGGGCAGTGGTGACTACTTACTATCAGGTGGGGGAGATTTGTCAGTCAGCCTACTTTTAGGACATTAAAAAACTAAAATCATAAGTAGTATAGTTTAAAAATAGAATATTAATTATATTACATAGCTGGTATTGCTTAAAACTAATTAAAACCTACAATAAATAATATCTACTTCATTACTAAAAATTACTTCAGTTTTTTTATACGAAGTTCAAAGAAAGCTACCAGTGAAAAGTGGTTGACGTCATTGCAGACATTGTCACTGTATGAAATATTAAGATTATTCAAAATCAATGTCCCGCCAATTATGAGGAACAAACTAAGTTTTGATGCGCCTTGTGCCTGTAATTAGAAGAGGTCACACACACTTCAAACGGAATCAATACACAGCCGTGCGTCAGGAACACACGATATGAATTATACAAATTCATTGCTCACTGACAAATTAAAAACACAGAAGTAAATCGTATGTGCGTTGACTATTTGGAATCTTAAATGAGGTATTCAATCAAAACGAAGTTTTACAAAAAGTTGCATTTCTACAAACAATGAAAATTTAAATTAAATACATTTTGTTAAATTAAGGCAAAATACAATTGTTTAGAGCTTTCATTTAAATAACGTTGGAACTTTTTTTGTAAAGGATTTGGAGATCAAATAAACCACTCACCTGGGTTAATAAAAAACAAATAAAGACTGCCATCGTCCGCGTCATCTCGGTCAAGTCCTGATACTACCCAGTCGTAATTGTTTGGTCCTAAACAACATATGTACGTCGTTATCATCAAACAATGAATCATTTTGTCCTCCTTTGTCTATGTATTAGCACGTTCGTGTTTTGATATCTCGAGGCGCTACCGAATCAGTTGTCGACCTAACCGCTTGCAGAAACAGTAAAAAAAGTTAATTTTAGCAAGAATATAATGTTGGAGTTTGAACTGCGATTCGAAGGAAAAGTTCTGTTGTCACTCTTGCCGCCTTCCACGCGGTTTCAAAAAACAAAAGAATTAAGATTGACATCTTGAGTATTACTTTTGGTAGTTTAGTGTAGTGGTAGTTTTACTTTTAATATAAAAAAAATATATATATAAAAGTACTTGTAGAAAGTATATTTCGATTTGATTTGAGCAATCTGCGCTCGATGCACTGCACTGCGATGGAGTATTAACACAACCAACTCCCTAATCTCAGGGCTTTATTTAAATAATTTCTCAGCGGCCCTTCCAAAGTTTTAACACATAGCATCAGAATCTGCAATTTTATAACTTCAACAACTAATTAACTATTTAAATATATCTTATCTCCTCTGTTTTATGTCTGCCGTGCTGTGCATGTAGTATTTACAGGTCGTCAGCATAGCGGGTAAAGGGCATCTCTCCTCTTAAATGAATTTTTGAAACTTATTTCATAGTAAAATATTTATATAACACGTCATAATACAGTTCCAAGGAGAGCATTTGCTTATTAAGCTCCACCCGGCTCCCTCCCACGGGGTCGTTCGGGAGATTCAATTAGAGCATATTTATGTTGCATAAGGAACGTATCTGTGAAATCTGAAGTTTATAAATCTTAAGGTTGAGCAGTAATAACGCCGATATTCTCAGTACCCCGGGAATCCCCCCTAGGAATTGGAGGTCCGCATAGGCGGGCTGACCGTCAGGGCGTCGCGGTAGCATGCGAAAGCGATCCCGTGGCGCCCACCGATGAGACGGAGAGGGTACCGCTGGTTTTTTAGTGAGTATTCCGGTGTGTCGCTAACATCTTGGGCACCGGCGAGTCCCACATACCCCCCCACTTCCACGTGGGGGAAACGCGTAACGCGTTTTTCCAGCGAAAAAAAAAATCGGAATAACGCCGAGAGGAAGACTTCCATCTTTTATTTAACGAGATAAAGATTTACATTTAATTCGAACGATCGCATCCACAATTTCGGTTTTCAAAACAAAATATTCACGTATTTTAAAATAATAGCACCAAATGCACATTTTATATTAACATATCATTGTGTGCATATGCTCGCCTTATCAGCTATAAATAGTCTACGCATAGGAATTTGTTAAGAAATATACAAGTAATTGAAATAAATAAATAATTTATTTTATAAGTTTAACTTAAAATTACGCCTATATAAAATTGTTCTACCAGACTGCGTTATTTAATTGGTATCCCAGAATGCCATTTGGCAAATCTTTCCCTGGCAGTGTATGATAGCCATTATGATTATTTACTGTGTATGGGTTTGTTGAAGGCACTGGCAAATTCGATAGCAGGTTTGCTGTTGAAAGTGCCAAATTCGCCAATCCTGCCAAACGAGATTTTATATTTTTTAATTCGTAATTGCGAAGCATATTTTGTTTTGACTTCTTCATATGTTTCCGACTGGCTGGTCGATAGTAATTTGACAAACCATTTGCCATTCGATTTGGTATTAGATTTCGGTTTGGAAATTTGTTAAACTTTCTTCTTCCATTCAATGGCATATTCCTGTAGGTGTTGCCAATGACGGCTCGTTGTATTGGTGCATATACATTTCTCAGTGTCTGGCATCCACAACCGGCTGCCGGAGATTTTTGTCTCGCTGATAGAATTGGAATTTCGAAGCACCCACACTTCATGGCTAATGGAGTCAATTTAAAAGTTTGCTGTAAAAAAAATATTTTTTTTTTTAAATTAATTTCTTAAATACACCTTTACAATTTTGTCCACTAGATTTGAATGATATCACGCTTGATTTTTATGAAAATGGAATTGGCATTGTCTGTCTGTGGCTAACTAATGGTACTCGGTATAGCTTACAACCTAGACTACATATGGATAGAAATATAATGAATAAATATTTCACTAATCATTGATTTATCAATATAAAAAATCTAATTTTCAATCTTCAATGGTGTCTTGAAGTATCTTCTTAAGCAATTTAATGTTTTTACCTGAACATTATTATCAGCAAAAGTTGTATGTAACAACAACAATATAACGAGTAATTTCATCGCAATTAAATAAACAGCGAGCGAGTGGCGCTTGGTGTGTTTGTAGAACATATTTATACAGCACCGACCTCTCTAGTACGTTGACTATCTTCTTTTTCAAAATCAGATTCCTATTATATAACAATACCCATAGAGTTACATAACGATTGATCATAAGATAATATGTATATTTCTACTAATTTAATTATTTATTAAACTACAGGCCCCGAGGTCACGGCTTGGGAATGTGAGACAGCAGACAGTGCCCTTGTTTTTACACTTGTCCACTATGTAATGTCTACACAGTGAGCCATTATCCTTTCCAAGCTGTAGCCCGCGGCTTCGCTCGCGTGGAAATTTATATATTACAGAGTAATTTAAAATATTACCTTAATTTAAGACCTCATTTGTGGTTCGACTTTCGTGGGCTAGATACACCAGACTGCTTACAGAGCTCACTCTCGAACAGGCTATTTAGAGCTGTCCATACGACAAACAATCTTCTGTTATATCTACTCCGGCCATTTTAGAAATTTGACCTTGTACTTTATTAATTGTCATGGTGAAGCATACTTTAAGAGCGAACTGTACTCTCTTGAAATTAAATGGGTATTCTGATGCTATCAAAGATATTCGTGGAATATACACTATTTCTCCTTTAGAACAGTGATAACTGTAACCTATGACATTACGATAGAGAACCCATAATATTAGTCTGGTGCCTTTGCATAATTTTTGAGGTTTAAATTGCTCAGTAGCATTATCGCGCCAATCTCCTAACATAAAAAATCAGAGGCTTAGGGATAGAATATCCAGAAACGATTAAATACGTATCTACACATTTTCAAACATTATCCTAAAAACAAACTTAAAAAATAACGGACATCCATACAAGTTTTCTACCCTTATTTCACCCCTTTAGGGGTAGAATATCCAAAAGCGCTTAAATACTTATCTACTCATGTTTTGTCAATATCCCAAAAACAAAGTTTCATGTTTCTACCTTAAAAAATGACTGAGTTCTATACTAACTTTTAACCCTTATTTCACCCCTAAAGGGATTATGGGGGTTAAGGAATACAAATTTCTGCCAGCGTCTTTTGTGATCATTTTATTTCGGTTGTTTTGTAAAAAGTTCCTAGTTGTTATACATTTTTGGAGAGCTGATAAAACAGTTATGTTTTTAAAATAATCTGCAGGACAAGTTTTTTGTGGAAAAAAAAATTGAAATAATATCTTTTTCCGTCTCGCATTTTTATTTGGACCGATAGTTATTGTTTTAATATTGACAAATAACCAGTGTTTATTTGTTTTTATAAATCAGAAGAAAAAAATAGATTTTAATTGATACTTTTTTTTTAAATAAATTTTTGAAGTTCCATTTTTGACTTATTTTGAAAAAGTCTAAAAAACGTTATAACTCAAAAATTGTTCACTTTTGCATTATGCATAAGGGGGTTTAAATTATCGCAAATAATCACCCCTATCACCTCCTAACGGGAATACGTCGAATTACCAATAACCCTGTATATAGAAGATAATATGACGTAAACTAAATTTAAATTCACTAATTTTTGAGTTAAATATATGTAATTCTTTACAATGTATGTTAAAATTTTACATGCACGTAATAAGAACATATTGTTTGACTAGTCACACTTACAAAGGCGTACAAAAAATAAAGTTTGTTTTCTCACGTTAAGGCGAGGACAGTTAAAAAGGACCTTATTAAGGAGACTCTTAGAATCAACAATGTTATGGACAATTTTATATAAAAACATTTGGTCTCTTATACTTCTACGCACGCTTCATTTTCAAACTCTCCTTATCTTGGAACAGTCCGGTTCCTTTATTTGCCTACCTCTAGGAGATTTTACTTTACTTAGCGACATCAGCTTACCAGGCAAGGCAAGCAAAATTATGGGATCCTATATAACACTCTGGTGATCCATCGGGCAAATAGTCGTTGCCAACATTCACTTTGAGGGTAATTACGAGTACAACCGTTTCATTTTGGGGTTGACTGGAAGAGACTGTGGCAATAAGTCCACCTTATGTTTACATTCTATACTAAAATTTAGTTAAATAAATAAAGTATTTGTGTCTTGAGGCGTATACACGTGTTTATTTTTTATATTACTGCAGTATACGCGACAAATTGTTTATTTTCATAATTTTTGAAAATAAAATTATTTATTATAAATTGATCACTAGTATACGGTTATGATTTATTCCACTGCTGTAATGTAATCTCTATTAGCGTTAGAAACTTTTGGGCCGTCGGGAAAACCAACTGGATGTTCCAACACTGCTCATTTTAATCATTTTCATAATATATTCGTTCCTCCTCTGCAATTGACATTTGATTTTGGAAAAAATAAAGCAAAAACTATTCTAAAATATTATATTTACTCCGACTTTTTTTGCAAATGTAATATATTAATACTTATTTAAATCCTTGATTAATAGTTATCGAGTAGTTCATTTTTATTATTAAACACATTGCTTCGCTGTTTAATTATTAAATTTGAATAGTACGAGTATATTTCATTCTCCTTACAAGTCACCTTTACAGTTCGATATAATTATTAGTGATTTTTTTGTTTAATATGGAGTTCTTTAAGCCATAACTTTCTTCAATAAATAAGTTATTTAATGAAAAATTACTGTCTATTTTTGCGACTGCATCGTTTAACTATACATAATCTCCAGCTTTATAATATGTAAAAAAGGTTATTATTTCAATGTTGACGCAAAAGGGATCCTCAAATGTAATAATAAATAAAAACTTTGTTATTTTCAAATGTTTATAAAAAATATTAGTAGCATAAATATTATGATTTAATAACTTAATATTACAATAAATAACAGCTTAACTTATAAATTAGCTTGATTTTAACAATTAACTATAAACGCCATTTTGAAATGTCGCTGGCAACATTATTTTGATACGTCAGTTGGTTTGACAGCGGCAGGTTGACGGCGCTCTTGCTGCACGCGTTCGCCGCGGCCACCATGTTTTTTATCGCAGACTGTTTGAAGACTTCAGCCAAATATTGTCGCTTCGCCACTTTTGAATTTTTTCTCGATGTTTTTTTGAATCCATACCGAGGGCGCGGTATTTGTGTTTGTGGGGTTGATAGAAAATCTAAAGACGAGATAGTTGCTGGGACGTTGTAACCTTGTCGTTGGATCCTTAACGCCTGTGGTGATAAAGATTCTTGAAGTCTATATTGGGCGAATGTAGTCTGAAAAAAAGTTTAATTTGATTTAATCTTCATTTTATGTTATCGATCATTAAAATGTATATTTAATTATTATTTAATCATGTATTATTCAATATTAAAACCTTAAAAACCAAATTTTCAATCTTCAATTGTGTCTTAATGTATCTTGTTAAGCAATTTAATGTTTTTACTTTATATTTTTTTGTTATACATTGTCCAAAATTCTACGAATGTACAACAAAAATTATACCAAGTACACGGTTACAACAAATGTATTCTGTTTTTGTGTTAATATTTGAGAGATAGATATTATTTTACTTATTTAAAAACAATTCTATCGTTATCAATTGAAATACTCGGACCTTAAAGGAAAAATAAAAACATTTCTAAAACACATACTCCCCGGCAATTTTTCACCCAAAGAATAATAAGTGCGTTTCAACGGGTTCTTGCCACCAACCCCGCGGTCAAATTGTACACTAGGTAATTCTAATCTAGATGTGTAAAATTTCTTGCTTTAACTTACATTAACAATACATGATACCAACAGAATTAGCGCGGCTCTTAACATTTCCATTTCTCTGGTCTGACGTCGTTTGCAACAATAATTCAATGAATACGCACATTCTGCTTTTGTACTTAATCCTTATCTCGCTCATTTGTTATCTTTTCATCTCATGTTATCTGTTACTTCACCTTTTATCTTTAAATAGATAAATTTTGAAATAATGATCTAATGTTACAAAGCTCAGCCATATTTGTGACGTCATTCTTTTGAAAATTCTATTCTAAATCAGCACATAATATTTTTGCAGCGCTACGATTCAAGTTATTGTTCAAATTACAGCGGCGTATTGTAAATGATAAATGTAAGGTAGCACTCTATGTATTTATGTATATAAATACATTGTTCCCTGCTAGACAGCCTCCTCAACATAAGAGGAGAAATTTATTCCACTACACTGTAGGATATACGTAATAAAGATTATTGTCCGGCGCATACAAGTTTCCTCACGACGCTCTCTTTCACGACTGGAAACGAGATGAATTGTAAACAAAAATAAGTACATATATAGAAATTCAAGCTCACATATTTCCGTTACGACACGCATTGCAATATATAGGCCGTCTTGGCTGGTGCTGGGGCGAATATTGCATACCCTTTGGTCTTTTCTGTAATTGTAACGTGCATGATCGGTTCAGTAGTTAAGACGCGAAAGCAAAACAGATAAACCCATTTTCGAATTTAATATTAGTTATGATAGCAAGCTACTTTTATTTAATGGAATTTCTTTCCAGGTCTATGAGTTCTCTATTTCAAGCCGATGGGTTTTTATATATTGTCTGCTTAAAAGTGACGTCTTAAAAGTGACAAATAAAAGTAATTTATGTAATAAAATATTTATATTAGTATTAAATTAAAGTTATAAATTTACAATAAATTAGATTAAATAAATGGCGGCGGTATCGACAGTCTGTCCAAAAAGTGATTCCTACAATCGCAGCCCGGTAGAGTGGACGAAAGAGCTAGACGTGCAACTCGCGATGCTATCGGCGGGCCCCCGGGCGTATCCGTGCCTGGCTTTGCTGTTGTTTTGCCATACACATCTAAAATTGGATCTAAACAACCCAAAGGTGACTTTAAAATATCATCAAAGCACAGATCTGGACACGTTGGCAATTCGGTTATAAATGGTATGACTGGCAGAATAGTATTTGGTACAGCGGCTTCCGCTGTCTTTGGTATAGATGGTTCTGTCGCAGCAAACGCGTTGGTGTTTGGGGAGACATGCCGCCCACTAGATGGCGCCACTCTTTGTGATTGAACCTGGAAAAGAAATCAAGTATAATTTGTATTCGATGCGTTTTAATAAAAATATTCTTTTAAAAATATTCCATTGTAAGCATTGTTATAAGTTAGAATTCATATTAAAGTGAACATGTTACTGTTTCCACTACGTGCTTATTCCATTACGCCATTCCGGGTTAATGCGGATTGGTGGACATCTGGTAGAACTTTTTCCAACTTAGAGTCGCTCGTGTGGACTTAAGAAAGCGGTTTTTGTTTAGAATTCACACATTCTATTCACTGGACCTTCTCAACACATGTGCCTTCTCAAAACATTTGTTTCTATATTTCATCCCGTGCTTGAGGATAAAAGAAGGCCGTGAGTAAAACTGCGTGTCATATACTTTTCCACGTCTTGCACTAAATGACATTGTATTGGCGTGTCGTGTGAGTTTAAGGTGACTAGCGAACGCCTGAGGTCATATCATATTGCCCAAGTATGGGCGCAAACATATACAATACAACATAATGGAAAAGATTTCAGGTCCATTATCTTTACGTGCTTCTGAGTCTGAGAAGAATCCAATATTTTCAATGTAACAACAAGATACATAATAACCAAAGCTACAATGAATAATGATTATAGATATACTTACACTTATAATTGATAAAGTTAAGATAAATATACAAGTTAACATCATTATATTATTTCGTGGATGACGCACGTGGCCGGCGGTAACGTCCTTATGTACTGGGTGACTATCTATTGCAAGCGATGTTCCGATGTATTTACATAACAAGATTACTTCATTAATTGACATGACATTAAACTATTGTTGTGACATATTTGTCAATAACGTGTGAAGTTCATGTCATAATGACACATTTGTGTTAATGTTTAGGGCTCCGTAGGTTATGTACAACATTATTTAATTCAATAAGCACCGTCTTGTTTTGAGTAATATTTGTAAGGATTATTTTTTTATACAATGCATACATTTACAAAGGCACTTAGGCCACAGCAGGGAAATTATGGATTCTCGTTCATTAAAACATGTAAGGAACCCAATTTCAACTAATCTATCAGAATTTGACATTAAATAATAATTTTGTAATTTTCAAAGTATATTATCTATTCGTGTTTGAAATATCGATTTGATTATTTTCTAAAAAGTAACGAAATATTGAATTAGAAGTCTTTAGTTACCAAACTGTCTGAATAAAGTAATTTTGAAATTTCTAATTATTGTAAAAATTTCAAAATGGAAATTGGAATGGGAACGAGAACATCATAAAAAAGAAAGTGCAACCAGTGCTTTAACTAAACGTCGTGAACAAATAAACAAACACAGTAATACGTGGATGAGTATGGGTAGTTTATTCCAATCCAAAATTATTTGGTAACAAATAGCGAGGTATCGAATTCGGTCCAAATAAAATAAATATCATATATCAAGTTGGCACAGATAAACCTTAATAGAAACAATAACACAATGACGGAAGGTGCGCTAACGTCAACAATTCAATTACTGTTTCTGGTTGAAGTGCAAAATTGTGTGACAAAAATGTGCCTGCATTGCAGTTAACGATTCATTACTCAGAGTAATTTAGATTAATTGTCTCGCTGGTTTAGTGGCTTGTTAATACCGCTGTAGATCTCGAGATATGGAGTTCAATTCTCATTAGCATGTGAGATTTAGTAAGTTTTAGTCATGAGACCCCAGTAATTGTCCCAAAGTTAAGGCCGTAAAAATAGTTAGTAAAAAGAGTCTGGAAGTTCGAAGCGTGTACAGGTTCCCGAGCCTTGGAAAGTCCTGCCTTTTCAGAACTCTTTCTGATTGTGTAGGAATGGCCGTGCTGTCGGATTATAAGAATGATGGAATATAGAGTGCACCTGTGCTTGCGCTCATACTCGTGCACTAAAATATATCCTGCGTAGGTGACTGGTGTCCTTTGAGATCGGCCATCGAGGTCACAATAGGTCAAGATAACATCATCATCATCATCATCATCATCAACACTCCCAAATTACAGAAATCTTATAAAAACATCGAGTAGTTTGTCCCATATCTGATATTTCTTTAATCGTATCAGAACGTCACTCCCATTTCCCAAGGGAGAAAGAAATCGATCATTAATAAATACACAACCATAATAAAAATAAAACAAAATTGTCATAAATAATAATTTATTAAATAACCAATAAATAACTAGCGTCTAATTTTTATAACGTTGGCGGTGGAATGGGTATTTTTCGCAAGAAATGAGATCTGACCTGGCTCGGTATGACTGGTGGGAGCAGATTGGATGTAGGCGGTGCCCACGCTGAAACTGGTGATGCCGATGGAAGGAAAGGGCTAACTAATGGCGCTGATGCGGAACACGAACAACCGCAGCCAGGTTTATTCTGAACTGGTGATGGAACAGGATACGGAACCGGTATAGTAAAGATCTCTGGAGTAGGTTGAGAGTAAATTGGCATTTGAGGCATGGGCATAGCATATGCTGGCATGCTGGAAGTCATTGGAAAACCAACCATGTTATCTAAACCATTAATAAATTCTGTCCGTATCGGGTATGTTCCTTCCATTTGGCACGGACATTTCGGTTCCACGAACCTCATGTTTGGCATGCTTATTTCACGCGACATTGCCCGGTACGGCATTGCGGGCGCGACTTCCTGCTGCCTTTGGGTTGGCATACGAGGCATTGGCATTGCGTTCTCGCGAATTTGCGGTCCGAGTATATTTTGTAAAGCGGCTGCAACTGCGTTCTGGTTGGCCATTCGCTTGTGACATCTTGTAAACACAGTTTGCGTGGAGATTAAAACCAAAGCTACAGATATGTGTAGAAAATTCATTTTGGATCCTGAAATAAATTAAAAGCAATATATTATATGTTATTTGTATAAATAATAAGAATGGATTAGTTTCCCACCAAGACACAGATCAAATGTAATTAGGACTTTCACGAGAAACAAGCTTTTATAAAATAAAATATCGCTATACGTTTTATAAAAAAATCAGATCTCAGATAAAAATTAAGATAATGAATAATTTCATCAATTTTATCTGTAACTGATCGTTATCAGTGTGTAAGCGTTTAATGATTTTGAAACCGACATCGATGTTCTTATTCGAGTCCCTTTGTGGTTTTGTTAATAAAATTGGCGAATCGTGATCACGCATATTTTTATTTGAAATCATTTAGTGCTATTATTAAACCTAGTGCAATTATTTAGCTGTTAATTTTAAGTTCGCTGGGGAGATTTTTTGTGGCTTTTGCTGTTTAGCGATAAGGCCGCCTCTTGTGCATCTTTCTTAAATGTGGTTCAACTTTATGTTTACTGGTGTACAATAAAGAGTATTTTGATTTTTTTTTGAAGACGAGTAAGTCATTGCAGTTATTTCGACGTCTGACAAGTTGCTTGTTTAAAGGATGGATTATTTGTTAGATGGATTGTTATAATTAAATACTTTTACGTAACATCTACTATAACGTAATGTAAATAACAACAATATTAAAATACAAAACGACATTTATTCCAATAAGATTCACAAAAACGGTGGCGGTATAGGTATTTTTTTTAAATACTTCGGACACGGGCAATCTGAAAGTCCACAACCGCAAGGCATTGGGCAACCACAAGGTGCATAAAGATCTAGGAAACCAACCGGCAAGTCCAATACCCCACATCCGCACGCGTCTCCATTCGGATAGACACCACGGCCACAGCACTCCAGCGCTGGGCTCAATGCCACGTTCATACAAGGCTTATATTCAGTCGTTACGTAACTGACGTCACAGGGGGAACACCCACACCCAGGCTGAATCGCCACCGTATGGCCATGTACAGGGGATTGGATCCTGATTACATTAATCTGAAATTATATTCAATACAATAAAATGCAAATAAAATGTCACCAACAAAACTTGTGAGGCCCTGTCATTTATTAGGTAAATTTTTCATTTTCAAATTTTTTTTCAAAAAAAACATTAAAGACACTTGATCATTCTGTACGTTTTCAAAGTAAAACACTTTTTTGGGAAACCTTTTGTTTGCCAAAGGACTTCTGATATGTGCCTCCACTCCTAGGGAGCTGTAAGTTATAGAAAAGGTAAAGACCTAAGATATGTACCTGAGCTACTTATAATGATAGTGTAATTCTAAACCAACATTCTGAGCCGCGAATATATTATTTTTTTAATGAATGTAGACGGGATGGCTCGCTTACCCTTCAAACCGTAACACAAAATTATTTATTATTCAGGCTTTGTTCTTGTTTTTTTTTTAAAATATATTAACCGGGTAGGCATATGACTCCACTCCACCTGATGGTGAGTGATAGTGGAGTCCAAACGCGAAGAAGGCACAGTCGAGGACGAACGGCACTAGCCGTCCTCGCCGTGCCGGCCCGCAGAATACGTGTTCACGCCTCGTTTGAAGAAACCCAGGTAATAAGTGGAGGAGAACATGTGTGCTGGTATAGAATTCAACTTTTTTTTCATCGAATTTCTTCTTGTAGTTAAATATAATACATAAATATTTCGATAATATATGAAAATATGTTATTGCATGGATTTCTAAATTGTTAGATGATCTAAAAATCTTAGAAGTTATTTTTCCATCAATTTCCTTACAATGTTAACACGTTAGATGTATTGAATTTCCACTATCGACTCAAAACCTATCTGACTTTCCTAGGTGATAATTCTTTTATAACTTTCATAAAACAACTAAGCCTGTACTACTATACTATGTCGGGAATAATATTCTCTTAAAGAGAGAGTTTATTCAACCTTCAATGCCGAATGGCTACACGAGAGGCTGAATTTCATTCAACACTTACAGATTTACTCCTCTCGGAGTTTCGAGCACGAGAAGAACAAATATAAACACAAAATATAATAGGTGCATGTAATATAATTTATTTATTTTTTATTTTAGAAGTATTCACTTACAAATCCAAAGAGTAGAACCAGCGACGAGGACTTCATGGTGATACACTTTCTAGCCGGTAGCCGTCTAGCTATTTCTTTATATATATGTCAGTTGGTGATTTTGAAACTAGTTTCATACATATTTGCCCAATTCAACGTTAATAGTATATTGTTGTAGATAAGGCACCTTTGTGAAATTGTATCACCTGCCTTGAACTTTCGTTGTCAATTGCAACCAAATCGGTAACGAGAAACTCGTCTGTGTGTTACGGCACTGACAAGTGTCGTGGTAAGGGTTTGTTCGGGCACGTCTGGGTAGTTGCCACTTACTCATCACGATACTTTTAATTGTTATGTTCCGGTTTGAGGGTTCTTAGTTTCCAAGGTTGGTGGCGCATTGACATAAGGACTGGTTAATATTTTTCTACGGTGCCAATGTCTATGCACACCTGCCATCAGTTCGTTGCCAGTCTGCCAATCTTTTTAAATACAAAATGGTTACATTACTGATCTAAAATTTGACAAGCACCTGGATAAGGGCGTATAAATTACATGATCAACGGGAAAAATAAATTAATCGAGGACAAAGTGACGGGCAACAGCTATTGCAAAGGATGTTACAATAAAATAAGTTTGATAATGTTAAACCATTTTATTCAGAACAAACTAAACTAAAAACTACGAGTACGCTGTACAAACTTGAATATTCCAACAAGATTCTTATAAAATATGTTAAAAGACTATACATAAGAAAGATAGTATATCAATATTGATTGCAAGTTAATCCGTTTTGTTAAATGACATAAGTGAAGTAATTAAATATTACATTTACCGAGTACATCGACACGGTCATATAAAGTTCGTTCATCTGTTGAAACGTTGAAGAACAAGCGAACGACTTTATATTACAAGTATTTGAAGTCATCATATATTGTAAAAGCATATTAAAATATGTAAACTTATTTTACTCACACTTCAAGCGAGTTGTATTGTAAAGGCCTTAGAACTATTTTAAAATATGGTATACTTTTGTAGAGAGGTATATTGTATAATTATTTCTGACATTTTAGGGTTGCCAGATGTTCGGACGAAACCGGATACAGATAAATTTGATTGTATTCGGTCTCCCGCTTTTTCCATTTAACCAGACACTAAAAAGTAGAAGTGGTAGAATTTCATTTAAGGTGGTCAAATACCACATTTGACATATAGTCTTACAGTTCAATTTTAAAGGAAAAGTTTTCTTTTTAACATACTGGTCAATGATCAGAGAAACTTCGTGTTACATAAGAAAAATGATCGTATTATTAGTACTACAAAAAATCCTAAGTAATATTAAGATACTCTGCCTTTTTTTCAAAAAGTGCGTCGCGTTTTAAGGCCAACCTAAAATCCTGCGCTGTTGATATCAAAACTGATGTCAAAATGATTTCAAATTAAAACTCCAATCATTCTTTGATAGATTCGGATCTAAATAAATTTCGTAAATTAGAAGTTTATCATATTTTCGCAAAGTGAAGTACCTTTATTATATGATTTGCAATATATTTTATGTAGTATTATATTTGTTATGATTTGACATAATAAATAATTTGACGTCACTTAATCGGTAACAATTGATTGACAGATTACAAAAATATACGCATTTTTGTAATCTGTCACATGTTTATAACACGATTACATGTTTTTTTAAAGGAAGTACTTAAAAGGATAGAATCGCGTCGAAATTAGAAAATACAGTGTGATTTATAGTATAACTCTATTACTACTATCAAGAGCAGACGCTTCAATATTACAATGGTTTTGGTTGAAACACGATCTTCTGATATATCTTCCAACTGCCTTTAGTCATACCTACTAGAGCAGTAGTATGTTCTTCTATTATGTTTAAATTAAATGATATACTTTATTGAAAATAATATAATACTCAAGTTCATAAAACTATCACATTAAAATTATTTCTTTTTTAAAAGTCCTTTGGATATAAACCTTATTTATTCAATTTTGAAATTTATAAAAAAAGTAAATGCTTACAGAGATTTTATTTGAACCGGCAACCCCAACTCGAGATACATACAATCAACTTGGCTTTATAAATGCTAATAAATAAATACAAACGGAAATGAAAATATAAAACAATATTGTAAATATTAAAGTAACCATTTTGGTGTTTTGTTTTTTGTTACATAATTTATGAAACAATAGTACATTGTTGATATATTTTCTTATGGTAATATTCTATGAAATAATGTTCATTCAAATTGTCATTCATTCATTGCTCACTGGAGGTGGTTTGCCACTTGCTAGTACCTTCTTCATCGACTTCATCATCCCAGGAATCAAGCCTATGTGCTTGTCCACGCATTTCACCGCACATTTCTCGAATTCTATCGTGCATTTGTCGATCTATAAATAAATAAGCAATTTAAAACACAAGCTTATTTTGGGCGGCCATTTTGAATAAATTACAATATAATATAATATTTAAAATATAATATTCAATTGTTGCCAGAACTAACATTGTGTGTAAATTTGTCCAAAAATCTAATCTAAAAAATCCATAATATCAACTACAATTTCATCTTTTTCATAGTTTTATAAACACAGTATCTTATTTCTTATTGTCTCATTTCAGCAACATGTTTATATATAAGTAGCTAAGACGTCAACTTACAGTTTCCTGGCTGGGATCGGGGCCCAGTCTATCTCTTACTGAATCGTTACAGTCCATGACGCAGCGCTGGAGTCTATTTTGAAGGTGGTTGATTTCTTTCTACAACAAAAATCAATTAATTTAATGAATTTCTTTGTTTAATATACTTTATTTATTTTAACATTAGAAAACTCAAGCTATGCATGGTACAGAATACCTACTCTAGCCTGACAAACTTCATTCTAAGCAGATATTCAATAAAACGAGCAGTATCAATATCAGTTACTTGTCTGATTTTCTATCCGTGTATGCTGCCAAGCTGAGTTTTCACAGAAACAGAACAGACAGAGATGGTAAATTAAACTCAAATGATTCAATTGGAATGACACAGTATACTTTAATTATGATAATACTAATTTACAGCAGATTTTTACCAAAATGGAAACTTTAATTTTGAGCTCGTTAATATATTGTCCTTGAGAAATTTTATGAGATTAGAAGTAGAAAAAACACGTGCGTGTCATGACTGGAGAAGATATGATAAGATATGATATTTTTTCTGATAAGTTTTTCTTCTTTTTCTTTAGTAACTTCTAATACATACTACATATAACAATTCCTCATCATATTAAATGTCAATGTACCACCAGTCTATAAGGTATATTCTAATAAAAAAAATTGGAAAACAATTCAGTCGTTACTCCACATATTAATAAATTATGATTTATATATCCTACATGAAAATCAACAAATTCCAACTCAACACTATTTTCCAGTTGTGTAATCTTGTAATGAACTATTTGACTTATAAATTAATTAGTATCCTTTATTATATAATAATTTTCACATAACACAATTTCCTTATTTAATTTGGAACAGATAAGACAGTGATTTTTATCTAATACAGTTGTCATGTAAAAATGCTCACCTGTACATAGTTGTTAGCTTGGTTAAGAGGTGTGGTACAGTTCTCTATGCAGCCATGCACTCTCTCTAAGGATGACTGCTGATCATCACAACACCTCGACGCACATCTGTGCATGTCACCCTGGAAGAAATATATTTATTTAGTAACTTTTAAATCAAGCTCATACTTTGTGCATTTTATTTAAATGTTCTATAGAAACAATCTATACTTAGATTGAACAATACATTTTGATTGTAATAATAAATGTTTTATTAATAAAGTATTGTAGTAAGTAGAAACGTAAGTAAAAACCTAAATAACAATATTTAGGTTTTTACTGAACATTGCAATAATTAGTAATTATTATAGTCATTATAGGCAAAATATAGGGACAAAATATAACTTATGAAATTTTAATAAGAATGTCTTCAGATTCTATTTTCTAGTAATACCTCATTATTCTTAGACTATCTATCCTTTAAGCTTATAAAAAAACTTCTTGATTATTATATATAAGAATTACCTAAGCCCAAAAATTAAGTTCTAAATAATTGAATAAATGCATTTTTAGTTTAAATTTATTGTTAGTAATATTCTCTTATTCTATGGACATGATATAGGCATGTGATCATGTATTGAAAGTGCAATGTTCATTTTTATGTATAAATGAGACTCTAATTTTTATTTAAACTATTTTGTTGCATAAGTCTCACATGATAAGGCATAACCTTAAACTTACTTGCATTTTTCTTAAATAACTTCTGTCTAACTCATTGACGAGATTTGTCATCTCCTGCTCAATTCTGTACTTCTGTGCTTCAACCATTTTGTTAATATTAATATTTCGTGTTTTTAAAAAATATTGTTTTGCATAAAATTTCAGTTGGCGGTTTGATAAAGTCAGTATAATTTGACAACTGTATCACAATTAGTTTGTGACACTGACAAGTGTAATATAGTTGCCAGTAGTATATCCATTAATTTACACACAAAAAAATTAGTTTGTTGGAACTTAGTTTTATTTTATTTCAATCAAAGCTTACCGATTTATTACGAATCACATTCCTTAGGTTTTCTTTTCCAATGTTCTGTAAATGTAAAAAATATATATTAACAATTAAATATATATACAGTGTAAACTCCACGTACCGTCACTCGATTTAACGACAAACTCCCTAAAGCATCGAAATCACTCGACTTTGGATGGTTCAGCTCGTCTTCCATACAATGGTACACTCTATATAGCGTTATACCGACTCTCAATAACGACATATTAAATAATAAAAAGTTCTTTTTTAGTCGCCAAAATTAGTCAAAATTGCGCAGATGTGTACGTTCTTTTGTCGCTTTATGCTCCTAGCCCGTAATAAACTGTCGGCATCACACATACCGAACTTTCTAAGAAATCCGTTCTTTAGTTTACAAATTGTGATTGCTTGCATAAAGAAGCTCTGGAAGCAGCAAAATGATTATAAAAGTACTTTTTTAGCACCAAGATGCCTCAATAACTAACGTTAATTATTAACGTTATGAATAAGTAAAAAAATACAACAAAATTACTGGTGCAGCAAAAGACGTCAAACGAAAATAACAGACTATATGCAATAGCGTTACTGATCGGGAGACCGGGACGTGTATGTGGGACTATGTAGGGCCTAGTGCCCTGTCCTACCCACTAAAACCATCCTCGGGTTCCCACCATGCCGCCGAGTGGTGAGGCAATGGGATCGCCAATGGCATGCAACCGCGGCCCCACCAGCGGCAGTCGCCGTGAGGCGGCTTAATACGTGGAACACGCGCCTAGTGCGCGCATTCCCCTTCATCCTCCATGTCGGAATGTGACGAACTCCCCCGACTCCGCCACTGGAGGCTTCGTTGACGCCCTGCGGCGGATAAGACGGTTGGCTCCGCCGCTGACCACCGGTGTAAAACACCTGGGAGGCTCGAGTAGCGAGCCCTCCCACTCCCTCCTAGCCAACGAGGCCACTCACATGGTCCGCCCTGCCGAAAAACGGACCAGTCTTAGCCGTGGCCGACGAGCAAGCTCAAGCCGGCCTCGTTGCCCAGGGTACACCACGAGGAGGTGACTGACATGTATCCCAAAAATGTGGAACGCTTCACGATTTTGTCAAATTGGAATGTTTTATACATTACGTTTCAACCGATTTCATGCTAAAAAATTTAATAGTTGCTTGATAACAATTTTGGAAGAGCATAGTCCCCTGTTTCGCACTTTGCAGAGCAGTAGCTCTACCACTCTAACGCTGCTTCCTATTAGCGTAAATATTTTTATATCTGTAATTTGTTTATTATTTTATTATACCTGCGTGTTTAGTCATCGGGTTGACTATGTCACCCATTACCGTCTTTACCATTGGGCACATGGGGCACGTGCCCAGGGACCCCATCCTGAGAGGGCCCCGAAGAACCAACAATTTCCTTCACACGTTTGTACTCACGTTGACTGTTATGTATATTTTCGAAAGTGATATATATATATATATATATGAATATTTGTAAGAAATAACTAACATATTTATCAAAAAAGGCTATTAACGATAGTCGATCTTAAAAGTAGAAAGACGTGCTCTTCATGAAAGAAATAGATATACTATGAAATAGCCATAAGATTGTACGACCAATCAGATTCCTACGAATTTACGAAAATCACCGCACCGTTTATTTGAAACTATACTTAAGGCCTGGCTATAAGCAAAGTATTTATACATGGTAGTAAATATCTACCAAAAGGGCCGAAAATTCATGGGTGCCCAAGGGCCCCAGCATAGCTTGAGACAGCTCTGATGTCGCCCCCGTGCAAGCAAAACACAATATCAAACCAACTTAACATCTAATGAACTGAATATTACTTCATTAATATAATATGTTCATCAATAATCTGTTCTCTTATTTTTATATAATGTTTTATTAAAAACGAATAGGTAAACTTATAACATATTCACACATTTTAAACAATAGCTTAGCATCTTTCGATGGTGGTACCGCAAGAGAAGCCGCGATAAGTAAAAATATATCAAACACATTGACATGTCCAATTATCTATCACGTTAAGCTATGAGAGCAAGCCGTTGAGGCATTTCTAAGCAAGCATCTGTTCCCGTACCATCGAAACTACAATCTTTTGCCTTTATTTTGCATTGAACATTGCTTGCTCAACGTATTATAACGCTAATGGAAATGTTATCAACGCGTGATTTAGATACGACACGAACTACAGATAATACAAGAATAAATATATAAGAAAAAAAAATGATTTCAATAAAACCTTCTTCGTCGAGTGCATTCACATCTATAACGACAGAAATGGAGAAATTGTTTATATTTTTCTGTTTTGCAACGTTTCAAATTCCAGTAAGTTAATTTCTATTATCTTTAAATTTATTATAATAAAGTCCAAATTACAGTTAACTTTGTTATACTCGGAGTGACAATATCACACAATCATTTTTTGAAATTTCAAATATAAATATAAATATACATAAATAATAAACAAAAGTAATTTTTTTTTCTGAAAATGTTTTTCTTATGTTTTAATTGAATTGAGTTGTTAACGGTCGATCGGTTGCGTAACTATAAAAAAAAGAAAAGAAAATTATAATAGAATTTAATATGTAGCAATGTGGATAACCTTCATACCCGAAGCCTTAACCTTCGTAATTTACACTTAATCCTAAACAAATAAGTTTCGGGCGTAAAAGAGGTCGGTCTATGGAGCACGAAAAACTTTAATAAATTTATAAATAGCATGAAAATTATACCTTAACCTTTAAATATTGGAGCAAGAGATAATTATAAGCAAGGTTGTAAAGAAAGATCGCGGTCTCAGTGTTACCTACCTTATAAAGAATTAATCTGTAGAATTTTTACGTTTTTTGAGATGTTTAAAATTCTACTATGGCATAATGTGTCTGATTCCCTGTATAAATATTTATCGTTGTATCCGGTACAGGTACTACAATTTACCTTAATGCTCATAGCCCTCTGATGTCATCTAAAATATTTTCTATCAAGATACTTCTTCAGAAAATAGATATTTCGCGTACTAGTCAAGAGCTCAAGCTCACCATAACAGAGATTATATCTTAATATACATTAACATATATATACACCCCCAGGAGGACACGTACTGCTAATTGGTAAACACGACCAAAGATAATTACAACTGTCTTCGACTAACAGTGACCTCTTAATATCCGGTGATCCATTTTGCGTATCTTTTATTTTATATTACATACCCACTGGCATTTATTAAGCCCTAACCCTATGCTAACCTTTAGGTAAACCTATTTTAAGATATATCTTAAATTATTTCCAATATATTAATAAACGAGGACACATTATTTTGTAACGCCTAAGAGAAAAAATTACTACACTGATATTCATGAAACATGTAGTCTAGTCGGTGTAATTTTATGAAACGTGAATTGCATGTTAATAAATAACATACAGAGTATTCGGTGATTGCCTGTCTACCGACTTACTTCTCGTCGCATCGTTCAAAACAATATCAAGTTGTTTCTTACGTTTCTCGAGTCTGTCAATCATTTTTATAGATTTAATATCCTTTAAAACAAACCTTTATTAATTTTTAAAAAAGACCAAGATTGTTTAATTTTACTGTATTCGTATAATACGTCCTCAGTTATTCTATTCTCCATTTCTTAATCGATACGAATGTATTCTCGTGGGTCTATGGATTATTTATTTTATTAATGTTTTTTTTTTTTTATTTCAGGATGTCATTTCGCAATGTCTGAACCGTCAACCCCAAAACATCGTATTCAACAGGCAAATTCCAGAAACAATAATCGAAGCACCGCTCAATAACCCTTTATCATATCAACAAACTCTGATAGAAAATCCGAATATTCCATCATTACCCCAACTCGTATCACCAGCTCCCACCACAATCATTACAGATTGTACGCCATCCGTGTGCCAGAACTTGGTAAATACGTTGCAACTGATGATAGTGAGTAATTTGCTCAAAAATACGAAAGGTGGTTCAGAATTAGCGGCTCAACTGGCATCACCGATTATTGGAGAAGCCCTTTCATCGCCGGCGTTTTCGTGCGGTTGTCCTGAAAGGTATTTTCCAAATACTGTTCCTAATATCATTTCGCCTGGTATCAATTTTCCTGATTTATATCCAGGTCTGATAAATTCTAACATAATATCTGGAACTTCCGTACTTTCAGGCCCAGGTGTTGCTCATGTAAACAATAACCCTTTAATTGGAAATATTTTCGGTATGTTAGGTAAATGATCGTTTTAGTATTTAAGTTATTATTATTTTTAAATTAATAAATTATTGAGTATGCTGTATCTTTTTTGCCTTTTGTAAATTACCTCGACCCAAGATTTAAAAGTTTTTACCAACAATCAGTATGGACCTCTCACAGCTCTTATAAATAATATGTCACCGCTTTGTTATAGTAGTCTTTAATATTATTTAAAGTTAGGTTAATCACTTAACTGAAGACAGCTCGGGATTAAAGCTGAATGCTTTGTACGCAGAGATTTTATTATTTCGTAAGCTCACCGTGCGTAATTTAATGTGGATGGAGATGAAGCCAATATGTTTATCGTGTATAACGAACTACTCCTTAAATAAAACAAAAGACGGAACTGTTGTCAATTATTTTTAGTAATAGCGATTGCATGATACAATCATAAGAAAGTGGTTATTGATATAGGTACATTTCTGAGATATGTCTAAGAAATGTATGTATATCAAACATTTGATGTATATTTTTTTTTTTGTAGTTGATACTAAATAAAACAATGTAACTTAAATAAAAACAGTTTATTACATAAATGTCTAACAATAATAACAATACTTAATAATAGAAACCTTTTGGGAAGCCGTTGCACCCACAACCACAAGGCTCGAACGGTAACGCTTCCACGTTGAAACTGACGCATGGCATAGTTGTCGGCATGTAACCGAAATTACATGTTAATTGAGCTGGAATAGCGGGTGGGATTAGTACCTCAGCGGCGACAGGTGCATATGGCCCAGTTGGGGCAATAATTTCCTTTACGTTACCAAAGTAATTGGGACAATAGGGATTAGCCGTGATAACCTCTGGTATATAACCCGGATTGAAAGGACCAACAGAAGAAATAAATTCTGAGATACCACCAAAGAACGGTGAAAATTGGGAAGGAGTAACTACTTCGGTTACTCCACCGTAATTAGGTAAATAATTAGGCATGTATGACGTGGGAGTGAGTACCTCAGTTACTCCACTAAAACAGCCTGGTGTGAAGGGCGAGACTATCTCCGTCAGACCTCCATAGAAGTTCGGTGTGCATGGATTTGAATTTATAATTTCAGTCACACCTCCAATACATCCAGGATTAAAAGCGGACACTGGTGTAATGACTTCTGTGAAACGATCACAATAATTATTCGTGAACGGATTTTGTGTAAAAACTTCAGTTACGCCACTAAAAAAGTTAGAGCCACATGTCGGTGTAACAACTTCTGTAAAACCACCAAACACGTTATTTAACGGGAATTGTTGTACACATGGTGTTGTTGAAATTACTTCAGTAAGACCCCCGTATATATTAGGATTCAGTGTTGCTATATTATTGAAGCCGATATTAGGAGTAATAATTTCTGTAACCCCACAGGGCGTTGCTGCGATTGTTTCAGTGTATCCGTTATAGCAATTTGGAATGAAAGTTTCAGTGACGCCGTAAGGATTCGAGCAGAAAGTTTCTGTAATACCTCCATAGCAAGTGGGCGTTATGGTTTCGATTAAAGGAACGCAAGGAGGTATAACTTCGATAGGTGTAGGGCAAGGCGCAACGACATCAACTACGGGAGAACACAATGGACCAAATCTTTCAAGAATCGGTGCGAATGTGTTCAGTAATGAATTCGGAGCGATTTTCGATAGCTTAGACTCGATGAGGTCGCTCACTATTAATAACTGTAAAGCATTCGCTAAAGCGTTTGACACGGAGTTATCGACTACAGTCGTAGAGACCACTGGTGACGTCATGACTTGCGGTGCAGTTAAATAAGGTCCATTGGTAAGTAGCTGTGGACTCGTCACGATGGGATTTGGTCCACAGCCCCCACAGTATTGTGAATTAACCTGAAATTATAAAAAAAGATACAATACAATTGAGAATATTTTGTTATTTTGCCCACGGCAACCACCAAATAGCAACCAGGTCAGATTGAACTATACTAGACTGTTAATAACAGAGCGGGTAGTATAATCTGTTCCAATGTTTATAGTCATCTTAGAAAATATGTAAAAGTCTATATCGGATGAAATTTATCCAAACACCTATTTTTATATATAAGATTATAACATTCTTAGTATCTTATTATTTAGTTTCAATTTAATTTTCTACCATTTAGCGTCCAGTAAAGTTTTAATTTGCTTTATAAATTTCATGAAATGGTCCAGAGAGCACTTTGAACTTTTCTTCTATTAAAGCTGTGCCCGGGGAATACGCTTTTTATTCAGATAAATGTCTCTTGCAGTTCTCGGAATGAAATGTACATTTTTAAACTTGCTCCCGAAGCTATAATCACGATTTAAAGTAACATTCATAATAAATGCGAACGAACGTAGAAAAATATTTAGAATATGAATCTTTTTCTTTCTAAACAACGGACAAGTCCCGTCAATTCGAAAATTTGGTAACTACTTAAATCTAAATAATTTTCATACAATATTTTATCTTTAAGGCGTTTATTTTAAAAAGTATCCTCTGAGATTCAAGTTATCTTTAGTGTCCGCTTTGTCGAAATTGCTACAACATTACATTTTAACAAAAAGAACCAAAATAATAAAAATCTTGATGCATTTTAATCTGAATGTCAAGAACCTTAGGCTACATGTACATAAGAGTACTTTCCGTCATTTATATAATTAGAGTAATGAGCCCTCCTGATTTTACCCTCGGTTACTAACGGTCAACGGCCTTCCCTGCTTAACAAACCACGAGACTATATATCCGCCAGCTTTCTCACAAGCCACCAACGATTCATTGACAGATAATATTAAATTATAACAAAAAACGTCAACGCCATGAAAATAAATTTTAAATAAAATTGGAGTCCAAAAATATTTAATCCCGATTCATTCCCCCTAGGGATGGTATTTTTCCTTCAAATTGAAATGGGACCAAATGGAAAGTAAATCTTCTTCAACAAAAAACGATTTCTCAAATGAATTAATAAATGACAGAAAAACGAATTGAGAACCTTCGTTTTTAAAGTTAAAACACTTAACAATTCCTTAATGGGTCGACCTTGGATTTGATCCCCGGAATTTTCATTCATAAGTTTTATTCCAGTTTGTTATTACATACTTTGCTTTATTCGACTCCACACAAACGGTTCTACATTACTGAGCACAATAAACGCTGTCGATATGAGTGATTCTTCTAATTAAGATCTATCTTAATAATTTCGTGCAGGTCTACGACAGACCCGATCGAAACCTATCCACAATTATACATTGTGTATCCGCCTATTCGGACAATCGAGATATTTCGACATTAAATCCATGAAGTTCAATGACATGGCAGTCCATGTATGGTGCGTTCAGAAAGTGTGTTCAAAATAATAATTTCGCGCTCGGCAGATTCGATTGTAACTTATCCACGATAAAATATAGATTGTTCAAAAATAATAATACCGAGTGAATAAAACATACAACATTTACCCGTGCGAAGCCGGGTTCTCGTCTAGTATATAAATAAATACCAACATACCTGACAAAATGTCACGAGGCAGGTGAAAACTAAAATTATGTATTCCATTGTAGTTTTAAAAGTGATACAAATGACACAGTGATACCGTTTATAAAGGTTAAAGTGCGCAACGCCTCGATACTGGTATTGCGTAAAAAGATGGATGTGAAATTCGGTAAATATGAAATAAGTTTATCGTTACAATATTTCCATAAATGTTAAAGATTACATTAGTGATATGTTTACTTGGCGGCAGGGCTTTGTGCAAGCCCGTCGAGGATGGGTGTCTATAGTACCGCTGTGTTCCGATTTGAATGTGAATGAGCCAGTGTATCTACCAAACGGCGCATTGACGTTGTAAGGAATGATTAATATTTCTTACAGTTTCAATTCTGATCAACTGACTGATTATAATTCTCATACCAGTGGTGGTAACCTTTGGACATATGAACTCCATAACAGTCAGAGCAGAGGAAGTATTAGCTAACATTGACATTGATTAACTGTTATATTATATTTGATACATAATAAAATCTACTGTTATTGGACTGCAAGCCCCGGGTAGTGAATACAAAGTTAAAACAGCATCGACAGCTCTCCGTGAGCAACACTATTGATTACGGCAATACTATTGATACTATCGATAGTATCGATAGTTTTGGACTATCGATAGTATTGCTCACGGGGAGTTATCGATACTATCGATAGTATTGACACGTGACAATACTATCGATATACACCGATATGCAACACTAAGTTAAAAATTAAATGTCAAACTGTCAAGATTTATTCCGTAGCAGCCCGAAGTTTGAAAGCTGTCTGTCTGTATGATATGTTAATACACCCAGGACTTTGCACGTAACATCCTGCGTCTGAAAATCTCCAGTCGGCCGCCTCATTGAACGTGAGACAATTGAAGTTGCAGCTGCACTTGCATATATTTGAGCGGAGTGATATCTGCGCAGTTGGCTTCACATCATTGAGAACAGCTGTGACCGAAATCGGTCAGGAAGATTTATCAAATAAATAGGCGGCTGAAGAGCCGAGATGGCTCAGTGGTTAGAACGCGTGCATCTTAACCGATGATTTCGGGTTCAAACCCAGGCAAGCACCACTGAATTTTCATGAGTTTACTTACACTTAATTTGTGTTTATAATTCATCTCAGGAAAACATCGTGAGGAAACCTGCATGTGTCCAATTTCAACGAAATTCTGCCACATGTGTATTCCGCCAACCCGCATTGCAGCAGCGTGGTAAAATATGCTCCATGGCTTGTCCTCAAAGGGAGAGGAGGCCTTTAGCCCAGCAGTGAGAAATTTACAGGCTGCTAATGCTGAATTATTACATTGACAATAATAGGTGCCCGTTAAGCTTACACCCACGACACACGTAGGTTTAGAGATACAATCAAAACGTCACCCGTACAATCCCTTGCTCGACAACGTAAGCTCATAGACAGATGGCACATGGTACTCACAGCGGCTTAGTTGAACGCTGTTTAACGATTGGGATAGAAAGAGAGAAACTCTCTTTCTATCCCAATCGTTTTATCATTTGAAAGAAGAAGACGAAGAATCGCTTAATTAAATGAAATCGCTCTTTATACAACAATTATACATTTTGACATGTACTCAACATTGGCAATTAAATTTTCATAACTTATATTATAAATACGGAAATGAATTTAGTAATCATGTTTTTCTTTGTATAAATACGTTGTCGAGATTTAAGAAAAGGGCAACGGACATCCCCCCCCCACTCCATTCCGTTCTGTGGGCGGCATCGTGTGTTACAAATTATTTTCTCATTAGTAACGTTAATCATCAGATTTTTGCCAAAGTTAATTAATGTCAGTTTCTTGTACAGAAGATAATTGTAAATCTTATACGTTTTGTGTCCATTTCTACCATTATTATGGTACAATTATTTTCTTCCTCTAATTAAGGTATATCGCGTAACAACAAGTCGAAACAGGGAATTTATTCAATTCCCTGTTTCGACTCGGACTCGTTCTGTTAGAACTTACGCTTCATACGAAAATGAGAAATGAAATGCTGCTTTATTAAAATACGTTTTCAGTATTAAATAAAAAAAACTATTTGATAAATTAAACAGTAATACTTTAATTAACATTTGAATAATAACATTAAATACATTTCAATAAATATTTAAATTATCGACTAGATAACACACAACTTCAAAAGAAATCCATGGAGAATAAGTCTCTATTCAAATCTGCCGCCAATATTGCGGCGTACGGACTTTGGAAATCTTTTTTGGACAAATAAGACGAGGTGATGGCGTCCGACAGCGGAACGCTGTTTGCGATGGCATCGTATGGTGACATCAGGTTGGTACCGGATCTAGAAAACGGTGAAGCTGAGTGCGAGCCTAACGAACCCATTCCTATAATACCCTTAGACATCACATCGTTGCCAAAATTTGAGGAACCTAAAAATTTGGAGTTCGGCATTTGAAATGGTACTTCATGATCTTGGACGTTTAGTTTATTTAAAGGTAATCCCATTTCTAAAGGTATAGCCAGGTGATTCGGTTCAGGGGGCGGGTTGTTTATAATATTATTAACAATTAAAAGCTGCAAAGCGATAGCTAAATTATTAAGCACGTGAGAGTCCAAGTTTCCTGAACATTTGTTTGGTATTTCTAAATTATTTGGTGCTGGAATAGTCTTGATACTTGGTACAACTGGTGTTCTCGGTGGATTGACGACTTGTAGCAAAACTGGTTCAGATTTCTTGTACACAGGATGAGCGTAGTTCGGTGGATAGTTTTGGTGGTACGCACGTTCTGTTACGTAAGGCTTTTGGGAAATTTGCGGTGATTCTCTTGTGATGTAAGGACTCAGAGAATATGGCAAACCATATGACGCCATAACCTAAAAAAAAACCGTTAATGCAATTTGTAAATTGATCATGAACACAATCATTAATTTAAAAAAAGAACCGTTCGGAAATTATTTCAGCAACAGATTATAATATTTCTTAAATTATAAACAAACATAATATTACTCAATGAAATATGTATCAATACCTTAATAATCAGGAATTGCGTTAGACAAACTTGAAATAGTCGTGTAGTCATATCACTTATTTTCTATGAGAATAATGTTAAAATGCTATGATTTGTTAGTACATTAGCTCATATAAGTTCTGATTTATCTGAATATCTTATCGAGCACGTCTTGAGATCGTTATATCGGCGTTTGAACGTTTCGCGTTATCTCTTTCGATATTAAATATTGTTTCATAATAAATTATGCGTAAGCGATTTCGTAAAGCACTGCCTAAGTATGACGTCATTCCAAAAGAAACGTAATTATATTTAATTCCTAGCTTTGCCATCCCTCCTCCCCCTCCTAATAATATGTGTAGTAAGCAGTTGTTTTCAATAATTCTTATCATTTAAAATCCTTCTGTTAGAATTACTTTAACTTCAATAACATGCAAGCTACTATCCCTAAATGGGGGATGTTTTAACCCTAAATGGGGGTTGATTTCTAAAGATACATTATTAGTACTCGTCCACACCATCTATAGAGCATGCATTTTAAATTTCAATTCTCTTACTTCAAAAACACAGGAATTTAATACAAACTTCCAAACCCCGTTTTACCCCCTCAGGAGTGGAGTTTTGTAAAATCCGTTCTTAGCGAATGTCTACACCATATAAAGAACCTACCTGCCAATTACCGATTTCAAGTTTGTAGGTTTTATAGCTTCTGAGATTTCGTGTTTAATCAGTGAGTGGTATTTATATATCGACTATATATATATATATATAGATAAAATAAATGAGAAGGTATAATATTAATGAATATTTCGTAATAAATAATTTGAATAATATTATCAATATGACGATGAGTTTCCTTTAAGGAAAGGACTAAATTCTGAATTTGTTGCCCTTTGTCCTCAGCAGTGTCTACATTTCGAACCGATGACAGCTTAACATTTAATTTAATTATGTACAATGAATGCCTTCTCTAAGATCCTATTTGAATAACGAATATTCTGATTTTGTTATGTATTTGCTAATTAACATTGAAACATAGAATTGAAACCTTGGGCCGGGGTGTTCCTTTGGTAGAGAAATAGTCAAGACATTCTTCGCACCAATGCCCCACCATTCTTGGGAGCAAAGTTGTTATGTTTCTCTTGGCTGCAGTTACCCTGACTCACTCTACCTTCAACAATACTAAGGATTGCTGTTTGACTGTATTAATAAATAGATTAAGATTCAGGCAAAACTTCTAAAAGTAAAGTCTATAGATATGTCAAACTCCAGAGAATACCCATCTCAATTAGCAATAAAAGAAATCTGCTTTTTTATTGCTAATTGAGATGTTTCCGTTGAGGCTACTGTGTCCGAAATCGGTCAGTAGGACATCGTTACATAATTTGTATCCAGAGCAATGAAATATAACCCAAACGATACAAAAGACTTCCAATATCCACGCGAACAAAGTAAAAATAGTAGTTGAAAATACAAATAAAACTCGCAAAACATTTGTACAACATGCTCGCAACGTCGCGACACGTTGGACCCAATATCAGAAGTAATGAAGGTTTCAGGTTGTACAGTTTTGTAAATGCGAGTCGTGTCAAAATATAAAATGAGTACCATTTGGAACGGAACAACTGATTGGTTCCATTAAAGCAACTTATTGGGGTCTGCAGTTGAAATCGACGTTATTTTACAAAAAACATTTATTACCCGATTATACAGGGTTAATGTCTCGTATGGGACAATGTATACGCTTTTACAGCAGGATCCCATTCAAAATGTTGTATTCATTAAAAATATTATTTTGTATAATTATATTTATAAAAGAAACATGAAGATTATGCTTGCCGAGGAAGTTATCTAACTTTAAAGCGAGTGAAACTGCGAAACACAGCCATTACCAAGACCTTCTCGAAAATGCATTGTAACTTCTGGTATAAGATTTATGTATATTGGTTTAGCAGATTTTTTATCTTAGCATTACAAAAAACCTCTCCTGATTTATTACGTACATAGATTAATATTGTATACTCCTATTTATTGCATTAAGGATGTTTGGTTTGACAAGATTTCACCTCAAATAAAAATGAATATAACTTTTTATATTATAATGTTATTATTTTGTAATAGAGGTAGGCTGACGCGCAAATGGGCCACTTGATGGTGATAAAACTCGAAGCGTCATTGAATATTGATAGACATAGATCCTGGTTTAATATAAGCAGTCATAGGTCAGAATTCTAGAGACACACGTCCGGTATAGTGGATGAAGGCACCGCACGTCCCTTATGAAAGCAATTTCATTTTGAAGTGGTATCGTCTCGAGCTCGTCAGCTACAGGGAGAAATGTAAAACGTGGAGCGTCCAATCCGAAATGATATTCGGGGGCAATGGAAGCGACGTGACGCGAATCATCAACAATATCATATTCATATTGTTCTACGTGTGCTTTGTTTGCTTTCTGCTTAGACGGTCTAGCGCTCTATTTATCTACAGATCCTGGTGTGAGGTGTATTTGTACTAGCCCATGTAGTGTAAGAGTAGAATTTAAGGGAATATAATATCATAGAATTAATTTTAACTTGAACACACACGAGTAACAAAAATATTCCTGAGTTTTAACCCAGAATCTTTCAGGATTGAGGAGTATAAGCAAGATTTTTTTTATATAGGACCAGCAAATGGGCCACCTGACGGTAAGTGGTCACCGCTGACCATATACAATGGCGCTGCAAGAAATATTAATCATTCCTTACATCGCCAATGCGCCATCAAAACTTAGGAACTAAGATGTTATGTCCCTTGTGACATGGCTCAAACCGTAACACAACGATACTGCTGGGTACTTCTGTTTGGCGGTAGAATATCTGATGAGTGGATGGTACCTACCCAGACGGTTTGCACAAAGCTCAACCACCAAGTAAAGCAAAACAAGTCAGTCATAAGTCCTCTTGGCTCATATAGTTAGATTTTGATTAAAAAAGATATAATTTTACTAAGTATGTATCTGAATAAACGTGACAAAGGTAAGATACTAGGAAAACCAACGGCTTGCTTGAAACTGCTGTCATCGGCGTTTTCACAATTGTATTGACATGTACAGACGAACACTGACATCAGCGTAATCCATTGCGTAACTCGAACAGCTGATCGAGGCAGGTATTTGAGCTAACTTATAATCCCTGGTTCAATCTCGCTTATGACGCTTTAGTCCAAGCCTTAGTTATTGTAGTCAAACGTAAAAAAAATACTGTTTTGATAACGATAATACCCTTGGGTCCTTGAATAATAATATCATATTTTTTTTGTTTAATAAGCAACCCTTTGCCCTAAGGCAAGGTGGCTTGCAATTTCAGATATGTTTTTAACCATTATTATAATATCTAGGTTGAAATAAATTGGTTACCGACTTATTCGATATCAAATAAATGAACAGTTGGTACACAAGAATCTTGGAGATTGTTTTATTGTTGCATACTTTTACGTAAAAAAATGTAATGAATATAAAAACTTAAATAAAAAAGTATAGTTTTTAAAATGTAATTTAATTTAACGTTATCGACCATTCAAAATGTAGATTCTACCGAAAAGAACCGGCAAGAAACTCAGTAATTAGTCTCTTCCGACACGTCAGTTACATAGATACTTAAAGACAATTCTACCTATCTTGCATGGAATCAACGAAAGCTAACTCCTCGCTATAAATGTGTTCTGGCAAAGCTAGAAATTCGATTAGCCAAACTCTCGTCGTTAAAAAAATTATTAAACAAAAGACTCTTTATATCAAAATAAATTTATTAACAATAATAAAATAAATATACAATATTAATTAATCAATAAATGTAATTATAAGTGGGCAGCCCCACGAAATCTAAGGGGTAGTTGTCGCAGGGGCCCGGCAGGGTGCTGCTCAGGAGATTACTTACTACCAAAAGCTGCAAGGCATTAGCTAAGCTGTTGGCTACACTGCTGTCTTGGATCACAGTGGGGGCGTATCCAAAGCCCTCCTGTATAATAGGTCCCGGCATGAGAGGCCCAGGACAGAGGGGCCCGGGCACAGTCGGTAGAAGGGGTAACCCTTGCTCACGCAGTAACAGCTGGTTCGGGAGGAGACCTTCGACTACAGTTTGTCCACACCCGACTCGATTCACGCATTGACTTAAAGCATTCTGAAATAAAACGTTGTATTGTTTAAGTGAAAGCTAAGAAGCAGGCTGTTAAATAAGACATTGCCGTTTCAATAATGTAAAGCGAGGTGAGGTAAATCTATTTAATTACATCATTGTATTTCCTTTAAATTAATGCAATGAACCTTATTTGAATCGTCAATATTTGAACTCTACTCTTTGTACGCTTTATGCTTCAAACGAAACGAAATAGCAAGAATCTCGCACAGTTACTGTTTTAATATTAATCAGATTTACAATAAGGTTAGTAATCACAATTGTAACTGTTCTTGTTCAGTCCTGCTTTGTAACCCGAGCTTAAATACAAGAATCTTTAACTAAAAAGTATTAATGCAATCGGTAATAAGATATAATTATTAATTGTACTTGAATTAATATTTTATTTGTAATGTAAAAACAGTTTAAATAACGACATACCACAATCAGTCTTTGTCACGTAGTTATTAAAAAATAACATCACAACTATTTACATACCTACAATTCAATATTTTATACTTATGATATAAATTAATTGAATCAATAGTTTTATTATATTGAAATATAATTTAACCTTTTTAATGTCATATGTAATATACCTGCATCACAATCGACGAGATGCCGAGCAGTAAAACGAGACGAGCGGCCATTTTGTGAAAGACGTGGGCGTTATTACAAATGTCGGAACTTAATGATCGATAAAATGATATAGAATTATTTATATCTAATTTTTATCAGTTGTTTTCGCAATGTTTATTTTTTTATTTAAATAAAAAACATTTGGAAATTATAATATCACGTTTTTTTATTATCTATATCGATATTCTATTATGAAATATTATAAATGATAAAAAAATTAATAATTTTGAAATATATACTTTGGAAAAAATATTAAATAATAAATTATTATTATAGATAACTTATTTTAAGCTAATCATACTCGTGTTTAATTTAAAACTAATTAAAAAATATTATTTACAGGATGTCATGAACTGACGCGTGGACTTATACGAAGGGATGAATGTTACTTTATAATCTTATACGTATATTTCATATGAATACATAATGTATTGTTATATATTAACTTGGCGCCGCTTATTTATTATATATTCTACCACAAAACAGCAATACTCAGTATTGTTATGTTCCGGTCTGATCGGTGAGTGAGCCAGTGTAGCTACAGGTACAAGGGACCTAAAATCTTAGTTCCCAAGGTTGGTTAGGCATTGGAAAGGTTAGGGATGGTCTGATATTTCTTATTGTGTCAATGTCTACGTGCAGTTATGACTACATGCCATCAGGTGACCCATTTGCAAGCCTGCCAGCCATATTTAGTTAAGAACATATTTATATCGGACAGTATTTAACCTCGAACGCTCTATTCAATTCCAAGCGCTGCCATGCGCTCTCGCGTGGGTGTCTAAATAATCATTATTACCCCTTATGTAAGCTCCGAGCCAACAGCAGAGGCGTCGGAGGAAACGATATTTAATCCTAATCCTATGTTAGAAGAAGCAAAAGATAGTGACTCAATAGTCAAGTTAAAATTTGTCTTAAAAAGTCTTAAATTAATAAATACTTATACCATTCGATAGCAATTGTGATTTCGACTAAAAAATGGCCCTTAAGGATTAGACTATACGATTGTAGATTTGTAATACCACATGGCTCAGTATTTGACGTGGTAAGTGGTCACTTGTAAAACCTATGACAAATCAAATCAAATCAAATCAGAATATTCTTTATTCGAGTGGGCTCATAAAAGCTTTTGAATGGTCACGTTATAATGTTGAATTAAATGTGTAACACTGGTTCGAAAAGTAGATTATACCGAGAAGAACCGACAAGAAACTCAGTAGTTACTCTTTGCCATCATCATTCACTTTACAATCAATATACTACATAGGATACATTTACAATAAATATTTATATACATTGACTAGACATTTTACTTATTATAATATTAAAGCAGCGAATTATTTAGTACACGCGCCACGCACATACGAGGGATTAGGGTTCGCCGGTGGAGATCGGACATGACGGCTTAAGAGAGGGTCACGCTATCACAGCGTTCAAGTAGGCTTAACCCAAGGCGCGCCAATTATACAAGTTTCACATCAAAAGCCAGTATTTTTCCAGGTAACAAATACCTAAATCATATATACCTTACTTATATAAAACCATTCTGGTTTAACATTATGAGTAGCGGCTTAAATCGTACCTCCCTTTAACGACTTAGCTCGAGTAGAGTTAAGTAATTATCGTCGAGATACTTGTCCTAATTGTTCTTTTATGGTATGGGTAGGCGGACGAACAAATAGGCCATCTTATGGTCACCAATAGACATTTGTTCCTGGGGGCACAACGATGTTATGTCCCTTTTTCATGAAGTAATACTGCCTTACTCACCATTCAAACCGGAAGAAAACAACACAAAATGTTGCTGTTTAACGGTTGAGTTCATGAGTGAGAGGTACCAACTCAGATGGGCTTACAGAAAGCCCTCCTACCTACTAAAAGTGTCGCCTAAACTCGGAGGGTGTAGGACTGGAAGATGGTTGTCCAGCTCAATCTCCCGTCCGGCTATATCACAACTTCTCCCATGCACGTAGGACTGAAGAAGAGTATATCCCAATCTTTATATGTCCAACTGTGTAATTAATAGGAACTTGGTTAGACATTTTTTCACACCTTCAGTTACAAGAGAAGTTTTGCCATCGGTATTGATAGGAGTACGTTTGACAGTTTTCTTTTGCCTTTAATTCCTTTCCAGTGAATAAAGCTGCTATCGTCCACTTTAGAGCGGCCCTTTGGTAATAGTAATCGACACCCTTCACCTTAAGCAAGGAGTATCTTTTTCTCTAGGCAATGGTTTGAAGTAATTTGTGTCGCTTTCGTATTTTATGTCTGTGACGTAATTAGGTCATTAACACCCGACACTTCGTGGCCATTGCACCGCATTAGGCTGGCTGTCTGCCGCAGCTCGTGTTTCGCTGACTGGTGCAAACTGAACCGCGGTGCCTCGGCGCCTGTTTACGTTGCCCGATAGCGACATTCTTACTAACGCAGCGTTTGTATTGTGTTAGTAACATAATTTTTATGTTTAATTCTGCAGATTTAGGTTCCGAAGTCTAAGCCTTATCTTTAATGATTAGTACGATTTTGTTTCTCACCGACATGATACCATTGAAATTGGTCTTTACCTTCATTTGTAATTATCATAAGTCACCAGAAGTTCGTACAAATAGTAAAATTATAGGACATCCCTGTTTCTACGCGTAATATGGAACTCGGACAACGAATGCGTCATCGAAAGTTATTCTTTTGCTGTAAAAATGTGGCCAAACTATTATCTCTTAACACAATAAAACAAAGCCTTTAGCATCCTTCCATTTGTCGGCAAATATCTTCTAAACTAAATGTTTTAGTTTTCGCCATTATTTAATTATATATAATACATTTATCATTATACTAGCTGTTACCCGCGGCTTTGCTCGCGTAGAATATGAATAATTGAATATATTTACAAATTAACATAAATATTACGTTAATGTAAGACCTCTACGTTGACATTGGTGTGTATTTCATGCTTCTAACTTCAAAAATGACGGACTTTCAGACTAACCTGCATACGAAATGTTAACCCAATTTCCCTCCTTAGGCGTAAAATATCCAGAAACACTTAAATGCGAATCAAGTCATTTTTAATCAGTATCTCAAAAATAAAGTTTCATGTATCTAACTTAAAAAATTACGAACTTCCATACAAACGTTCAACCCCTATTTCACCCCTTTACGGGTAGAATTTCCAAAATTCGCTCCTTAGTGGGTGTCATGATATGTTAGTTTATAAGTGTACAGCCTAAAATATAAGTTTTATGCTTCTAGTCCTAAAAATGACAATACTTTCAACATCTTACAACCTTTCATCCCCCTTTTCAACCCTTTACAGCATTTTTTTCCAAATAAAAAGTCTATGTCTATGTCCTTTCTCAGGCTCTAGACTATATGTGTACCAAATTTCATTTAAATCGCTCCAGTAGTTTTGGCGTGAAAGCGAGACAGACAGACAGAGTTACTTTCGCATTTATAATATTAAATATAGTATGGAAGTATGGTTTTTTTTTAAAATAAATATTGGACAACATCGATTACTCTGACCCTTATGTAAGTAGCTAAAGCACTTGTGTTATCGAAATCAGAAGTAATGACGGTACCACATACACCGAGACCCAACACAACATAGAAAACTAATGAACCTTTTCTACAACGACTCGGCCGGGAATCGAACCCGGGACCTCGGAGTGGCGTACCCATGAAAACCGGTGTACACACTACTCGACCACAGAGGTCATCAAAATTTGCAAACATATTTTCTGAGGTGTGTTTTCTGAATCATTTTAACGAAATGTGGTGACACGATTTTATTCAACTTTAACCTGCAAATCTAATTACAAACTAAAAATAAATGAAACCTAAAAGTAACTATTCAATTGAAACTAACCTACCGAATAAAGTGCGAGTCGGACTCGTGGACCGAGGGTTCCATATACATATTTATAGGTATGTAAATAGCTCATAGATCTACCAAAAGGGAACGATTCTTGAAGATATTTCCCTTTTTTCAAGTTTTTTAAATTTTCGAATGTAAGCAGAGCCCTGCTCCTAAGCAAAATGTACGCAGTGTGGGATCAATTTATATTGGTTTTTTATAAACAAAAAAAACACATGATTTTCAGTTTTTTTTTTTAGTTTATTGTGCTATAATAACTATATATATATGGAAAATGGTAAAAAATATATCCCGCTGAGTTTCTTTCGCCGGTTCTTCTCCGGTCCGAGGTGCTAAATTCCGAACCGGTGGTAGATTTTTGACAATCAATAAGCAAGTGTAAACACTTCTATATTGAATAAAGATTTTTGACTTTGACTTTGACTATCTTCATGCCAAATTTCCAGTTTCTAGGACTACGGACTTTCAAGAAAAAAAAATACAATTCCCGTTTATTCCCTATGCCTTGAAAATTCCGAAATATCCTAAAAATAGTTTTTAGTTTTTGTTATAACCTACTTGCATGCTAAATTTGAAACCCCTAATAATTATAGTTACGGAGATAGAGCTACTTAGGTAAATTCGAAAATATAAATCCCATTTATTGAAAAATTCTTACTGCACCTCTAGGATACTCAAGGTATACGTGTGCCAAATTTCAAGTCTCTAGGTCCAGTGGTTTAGGCTGCGCATTGTCTGTCAGTCACTCAGTCACTCAATCACTCAGTAACGGAAGAGTTTTATATATATTGATTGATTGAAATATAATTTATAATTTTACATTTTACACCAAATGTGTAAAAATACAATCGCTGAGAGAGCGATCCCTTCCACACCACTTTTGGTGAAAACACTCGCTTAAAATGTTAGGCCTAAAAACGTATTTGTCTCTGCGTATAAATAAACATTAAAAAAACAACAAATAAACAACCGAACTCAAATTTTACAAAATATTTTTCCATATCGGCTTAGAAATGACATAATATCATGAAAAATACAACTGAGACGATAACCTCCTCCGTTCTTCAAGCCACTTCATAAAAAATATACTAATTAATAAAAAGGGAGTGAAAAGAGCACTTTGTTAAAATTTCTACAAATAATATATTTGACGACCTCCGTAGTCGAGTAGTGTGTACACCGGTTTTCATTTTTTTTTCAAGTCACTCCGGGGTCCCTCGTTCGATTCCCGGTCCCCGGTCGAGTCGATCTAGAAAAAGTTAATTAGTTCTCTATGTTTAATTAAAATGTAACAAAAACTTCGTTTACGAGAAATCTTATTACAAAATGAGTTTGAGTCATACTGTTGATATCACAATGTTTGCGTGTCTCGTTACTGTTGGTAAGTTTCGTTTCCGCAAAGTCAATTGATCCTTTGGGCAAAGCGTTCGCGTCTTTAACTTAAAACTTAAACTTTCCGAAATAATAAATGTCAGTCTCATTTTAAATATTATAACTTAACTATTTATAAATAAGGCATCACTCGATAAAATTAAATTTAAATCGTAGATAAAAAAAATTGTAGTTATTTAAATGTATTTAAGCCAGTAAAACAATGATTGAACACAGAATGTTATGATTTTAAAATAATGTCACATTTATTTTATTAAAAGCGAAGTGCAGTGCAAATATAATAAATTAGGACTGTTTTTACCATAAACATTCCAGTTTGTATAGCGTACGTTGATTTATGTATTTAGATCTCGTCCAAAGTCAACGCAGGTACTACGGTGTACAGCGTTCGGACGGTCGAGTCTACTATAAAATGTTGTCCGGAATTGAAGACGCAAACTAGCATTTGTCGTTTACTAGTCCACCTGAGCTTTGTTACAATATATTTATGTAATGCTAACCCGATTACAATTTCATTTGGTAACATCACCCAGTGACGATTTAACAAACGACAACTCCAGTTCATAATAATCGTTTCGAGTATATTGTGTCATTTACGCGAGAACTTTCCGATATGATGTTAGTGGTCGTTTGCTGTTGGCTGTTAATGTGTCAGGTGAATATTGAATACTTTCAATTGTTTTAAACTGAGACCACCAAGTGAAAACGTTACGTAATCTTGAAGATTATGCTAAATCTTGATCAACAGAATTAAAATTTTCAGTTCAATCTCCTCTGACAGTAAAATTTCAAGGTCGAATTTGAATGCAACGTTTATTATGATTTTTTATAACTTTCAAGTGTCAATAGCGGAATGGTTTACGGGCCTCCTAGCTACGTAATGAGGATCGATCCTGACCCCTTGGGCTACTGTCGTCCCCACTCCTAACACAAGTGATAAGCTTAAAAAGGGGGGTAAATAGGAATATTAGTAATTCCTTAAATTGGGACATTGCTATTGTTATTTAAAAAAACGTGCTGAAAAGTGTTATTAGTGTTTATAATCCATGGCAAATATATGATAATGTACGACATTTGAGGTGTATCGTGTATGAAACATTTTCCACGCCGAATAGTTTTACAGCTATTTTGTATGTGTTGAATCCTTAATGAACTTATGACATTAGAAAATATATGAGGAGATTATGTGTAATTATTTGATTTGATTTTTTATGTGTAAATATATTTTAATATAAATATTTGAAAAATCTGCTGATCAGGATAACATATGGATTAAACCAGAAGCTATTTTTGTAATACTTTTATTTTTATTTTATGAATCATACTCAAATACTTAATTTATAAAAATGTTATATATTTAATTTCAGACCTCATCCGTTCGACCAGATGGAATAACTTTACCCATAACATCTATAGTTTACAAATCGTCGCCGATAGATAAGAAGCCGTTATCTGTATCTTTTACACCAAACGCGTGTAATGAAAAACCAACGACATACACGTCGGGTTCCAGATCGATAGAATCCGTCAACATACCTACAAAATTACCACAAGAATCTTGTAGTGTCCAAGAGCCCCAACCTCCGTTTAATACGGTGTCAATATCGACACCTCTGAATCCTGCACTTGATAAACCTTTACAAATACAATCATTCACCGCAAATGCTTTTACACCTAAAACATTAGCGTTTCCTCAAATAGACTTATCTTCTTTAGAAAGCAGTCATGTTGTTAATAATAAAATGATTGATGGTACACGCGAACTGGTTCCGCCTGTAGTGCAATACAGTCCCAATTACGTAATAACTAGTACAGATAACAGTAACAATAAAATAAAATTCCCTTTAGTACCTGTAATGCTTGATAATTTACCAAGCAATATCCATAAAGTAAAAATCGCTGATTCGAAACCAATATTTATAGATTGCAGTAAATCATCCAAAAGTTACCAAATACCTACAAATCTCGCATCGGTTAATCCTTATGTAATACAAAACGTAGCCAACCCTGTACCGAAATATGAAGTAGTCCAAGATACAATAGCAGATTATCGTTTGAATCTAGCAAGAGAAGATTATATGATCTCTCAAGCTTCTGCTGTTTTCGTAGAAAATCCAGTAACATTTTTTAATCCTAATAATAATGTTATCCAACAACAACTTATAAATAAAGCAACAACAGAACCAAAGTCTACTAACTATATTGAAATATCGGCCTCCACTGGTAAAGTAGAGTATCCTATCAGAAACGTTATATTCAGTTACGGTTCAAATAGTTGCAATCAATTTCAAACAGCAAGTACTCAGAAAACTCAGCCCTGTTCCATCATTCCACCAAAAGTTGCACCAGTAGACAATAAAATAGAATTGACTCAAATTGTCAATGCCATTCCGCCCCAAATCAACAACCAATCACCTGAGAATATGTATTGTTACTGTAATAAAATTAATATAATTCCAAAACCTGAATCTGTATGTTACTGTACGGGATTACCGACTTCATCGTCAACATCATGTTTGATCAATCCAGCTTACACCCGTGATAATGAATTACCAACACTTCCTGTATCTCAGCTACCCAACGTCAATACAATCAACAAACCGTCACTACGATCTTCTACGTTACCATGTTCTATACCAACAAGCGCAAGTAGTTATGACGCCACATCAGATACATTTACTTCACAATTGAGTTGCTCGTTGAATAGTATCATTTCTTTATTAACAGCGGGTTTAATATCAACAGTATTTGGAAACACTACTCCTGAACTAATACCAGATATTGTACCAATAGAAATTACATACGAACCTATTAAAGAACCTGCAATAGATATTCCAACCACTTTTATGAATACAGATACATTCGTTTCAAATCCTTCAAATTCTTCATGTCCTCCTTCTCTTATAGATATTCCTGTGATTTTGCCAAAGCCTGAAATAGATTTAACTTTGAAAGATTTTGACTCACATGAGTGCTTAAGAACACCTTCAGCTGTATGTACACAAGAAGCTCCAAAATGCAAGCCGTATTTAGCATCTATTACTATAAATATAATGCCAAGTTTAGAGACAACGAATGATATTATAATTGTGATTTAATTTTTTTAAATGTTTGTTGTTATTGTTGTAATTGTATGGAATAAATGTTATCATCAAAACTTACTACTGTTTCCTGTTGTTATCTAGTTTTACGTAATCTGTTATTTCATATTATAATAAAGATATTACTTGTAATGAGTGTTTTACTTTCTTTATCAATACTTAACAGGTTTCACAATTTTTTTCGTGTTATATAATATTACCCAACATAAAACCGTTATATAATATTTGTAAGATCCTTTTATCTAACACTGAAGTATTATTAAAGTCAAAGAAATAATTTTAAAATTTCTTCGAATTATTTAAACGAGAGATAAAAACAACTTTAAGTAAAAATATCCTTTACTGCATACCTAATAAAATTTGCATACATATAGATATGTTTTGTATGCTTATTATTGCAGTTTATACGAGGGAAAAGCAATGTGGCTCCGGTACACTCGGGTAGATACCATTTAACTTCTAACAGGAAGCGGAGTACAGCTGTGTAGAATGGGAACTGCATTTTCGCACCCTGTTTCAATTTTTCAGCATTGATAAAATACCTTTAGATTACTGGAACAATGTAACTATTCACTTTCTCACCGGTACCCCTCAGAATCTACATTACAAACCGACGGTAAGTTTTCATTTAATGATGTTTCTTTATGTTATTAAAATCCACGTGGAATAAAGTATACTTTAAATAACACAAGTACAATTTTCCGTCTGAAAAATATACAATAAATAAAAATATCATATGCAGTGTTAAAAAATGCCGAGCCGCGGTTGGCAAACTTCTGACATCGTAAGGAATGGCTCTTACTGTCGCGTACCGCTATCGTTGTGTATGGGCAAATTATTTATGCCATAGTAACAGAACTTGGTAAAGCTTTTAGCTGGGAAGACATATTTATATTTACCCATTTTGTATACTCGTACATGTAGACGGGCTGACTTGACAAATATATATTATTATTCTAACTTACCATAAAGCCAGATTTCCGGAAAAAAGTTTTATATATTTAAATTCGTCATGTCACATATTTAAATTCGTATTGAATGTTAAATTGGTTAACAAAAAAATGCGTTATGCTATTTATAGTCTTGTTTTCTGGTTTTAAGAGTTATTTTTAAATAAACACACAATAATATGTAGTTTATAATTAAAAAATAGATCAGAAATCAATTCCGAATGCCATAATTAAAAAGAAATTAGAAGTATAAAAATTATTCAAATTAATTTTTATCAACCTGTCATTATTTAACAGTTGATTTTTTGTGTTATCTTGAAATCTAAAATGTGCCTAATTTGAGTTTTTCAATCAAGGAATCCCATGGTAGTCGTAAACAATTCTGTTTCACATACCCAGTCGCAACCAGGAACTGTGTGATAAATTATATTAAGTATAACCTTCTTAAGAGGATAACAAGAACCATTATTCCATATGCGGGAGATTAACGGACCTTATTATATCATGTACCAGTTGATTTAATTAATGTTATTATATTTAACAATAAATAATGAATACTATTTAAAAAAATTAAAACATTTTTTATATCAATCGTATATTCGATTTCATAAAGAGACTTCAAGAAATAGTTTTGAATTGGGTTCATTTAGTGACTAATAATAACCGTCTGAATAACCTAAAGACCTCGCTATTACGACAGTTGTGTCTCCATCTCTTGAAAATAGAATTTTCTCATCATCGTCGATGTTCGTTGGTGTTAAATTAAATAATGCCGTTTCTTCTGTGTTCGGTGGAGCGCCGTATTTCACAACCTTCGAATGCGCAAAAACAGTTTCAACTTGATTATCGTGATCAACATCTTTAGACATATCATTCTTGTGTTCATTTTTATTGTGTTCGTCTTGTATTCTAGGATCATCTCGATCCTTGTTTACCATTTCAGTTTTAAAATCTGGAAATTCAAGCGGTGGGGGAATGCGAAACTTAACTTCTGACGAATTTTCTTTATCTTTTAAAGTATCTTTATGCTGTTGGGTATTTTTTTTGTCTTTAGTATTTTTCACTGTCTGTTTATTGTTATGCGCATCGTTGGATTTCCTCATTTTTTTTCCTTTGACGTGTTCATATTTTCGTTTTTCTCTACTCATTTCTGCTTTATTGTCCGAAGCATAATAGTAACGGTCGTGGAAATTATTTAATTCATAATCCTCTTTACTTAAGTATATATTATCTGATGTGAAATCAGGATAATATTCGTCAAATACGTCATTGTCATCGAAAAATGGAATGGTTTCACCACCAATCATTGGAGCAACATACAAACTTTCATCTGGGCCTAACACAGGAGCGACATACAAGGTTTCTGCTGAATCATCACTTATATAAATATTTGACGGCTTAATAATTTCTGAGGTATGCTTAATTATTTCTGATAGAGGCTCGATTATTTCTGCTGGAGACTCAATTACTTCTGGCGGAAGTTCAATTAATTCTGGTGGAGGTTCAATTAATTCTGGTGAGAGCTCAATTATTTTCGGTTTATTATTCTCAATAGGTTCAATAACTCTTATCTCTTTCTCGAAATCTTTTTTTTTAGAATCTTTTACAGTCTTATCTTCATTCCTTTCTATATTTTGCGACGTCACTTCCGGAATGATTGGTTCATTTATTTGTTCAATTTCTATGAATTGTGGTGTTAATTCTACTACTTTTTCACAATCATCAGATGTTACTTCTTCAACTTGATGTTGATTCGCACATTGCTTTTCGTCTTTACTACTATTATTGGTTTTTTGTTTCTTTTTTCCTTTTTTGCGCTTTTTGTTTGATTCGTTAGATCTTGATTTAGATTGAGGTGGTATTTGATACAAGTAATTAAAATTGTAAGGGAAATTACCCATTGCATTAAAGTAATTTGTGTTTAATTGTGGCATAGACATTATACTGTTCAAGTAAGAAGCTATATTTGCAGGAAAGTCTCTCTGCACGTTTTGCTGATTATTATTGTGATAATGATGATGATGATTATTATTATTGCATTTACGATCATAGCAGTTATTACGAGTCCTGCGACTTTCTAGGTCGGCACACTCTTCGTTGATATCAAAGCATACATCGACATCTGCAGTTTTCTTAGTGATTTCGTTTGGGCTAATCTTTAAATTAATATCGTCCTGTAGATCTTCTTTTGGTTGAGAATCCATAGATTCTTCCTGAGTAGGCTTAATTTTTTTTTTCTTTTGAATCTTTTTGTTTACTGTTTTCGAGCTGTCATCACTTTTCCTTCTTTTGATTTTACTTTCTCTATTTTCTTCTATTTCTTTGTCATTTTGATTTTCTAAAGCTTTTAATTTTGATCGATGAGTTCTTTGTTTATCTGGTACAACATCATCCTCATCTATGACCTTTGGAACTTCGAGTTCCTCACCTTTATTTTTATTCTTTTTGGAAGATTTTCTTTTACTTTTATTCATTTTACTTCCTATTCTTTTAGCTTTCTTTTTCGGCACATCATTATTTTGTTTATCACTCTTTGGTTTGTCATTATTGTTGTTATCAACATATGCATGTTTTTCAAAACTATGTTCATTTCTTTTGTTCTTCTTGTGTTTCTCTTTTTCTGTGTAGTCATTATTTTTTATGTCGGTGTCATCTTTTAAACCTTTTTTCTGGTACGGATAATATAAATTTTCACTAGGAATACTTTGATTGAGTTTAAAATACTCCGGTGGCACTATTATGTAATTATTAACGACATTAGGCGCAGCTCCGGCTGGATTAGCCGCGTATCTTGCAATTTCAATTCCATTTTGATCGTAAACACGCGTGTTGACATCAGCAAATGCGTTTATTGTTGGAATTGGCTGGACTTTGTAATACAATCGGCTTATTTGTTCATCGTGTAAATAAGGGATTGTTTGGATTGTAGGTGTTATTTGATTTTGTACCATGAGCTGTTGCTGGTAAGGTTTATAATTCGTTGGTATTAGTGGTCCGTCGAGTTGCCCGTAATTTTGTACATACTTGACTTGAGGACACGACTGTAGTCCTTGCAATGGATTAGTTGCCACCTGAAAGTTAACATATATTAAATCATTTCGTTATTTCACATATTTTTCTTAGTTTAAAAATTATAAGAAAGGAGTTGACAGACTCATAAATCCAAGACGATTTGAACAATATCTTGATCAGATTAGAGATGTATCGGTTGCTTGCATGGTGCAGCTATAATTATTGATTAAATTTAAAAAAATATTTTTATTTAAATTGATCGACTAAAGTGGAATCTTTTCAATGTATTAGAAAATTTATGATATAATTATGTTGATGAAAGTACAGTGAACCAAACAACTGCAATATTATTAAAGCAATAACTTAACGTATTCGAACATAGCTTATTTAATTAATTATTAACATTATATATTTATAAATATATAAAAACCACAAATACTGTTGAAAATCCAGTAAAATATCAATGTAAAATCTAACTCGTGACGTATAAAATTATACCGGTCACCTCCGTGCAATGTTATTTACAATAAACCAAAGACAGATACGAGTTACTCCAACCGCATGATCTCAGTATATACTAGCAACGAATGACGTGACTGCGATGAGTTCAGGAGCAGGACCAACGGCTTGACATGCTTTCCGAGGCACAGGTACACACCTCCTGCTTCCAGACTCCGGTCTACTACTGAGAATATTTCCACATAAAAATCCAAAAACGTTTATCGCCTTTGGGTTTGAAACCAGGACTTTAGTATCCGCGGCCTTGTTTCTAGCCTCTAGACCAACGAGGCACTAATATACTATTTTGTTATTGTTTAAACTTGTGCTATGCTATTTCCGTGATTATTATGGAACCGAAAATCATTCGAACAATCCGAACAAGTAAAAATGACTTAACTTGTGCTAATAATTTATCTCGTATTCAAGATGAAACCTATATATATATTTTAGTGTGGTGGAATAAACTTATCAACGTTAAAAAAGCCATTGCCTAACTGTGAAACGCGTTCGGAACGATACCTTACATTTTAACAAAAACAAAAAGCCTTTACGTTTAAATTAATTTGAGAATTGTCAAAATAACAAAAATGTCTTAAAAACACTTAACTTAATAATTGTACTAATTCATTATTATATTTTGTTACAAATGTGACGTTATAATTCCAATATGGCGCCCGCGTGATTCAAAACCTGTCCGACGTACATCAGTTTGAGGTAAGCATTACATCATATATTTTAAGTAAAATTCAAATTAAATTGATATCTTATTAAATAACTTCCAACACAATATCTGTGTAATGTGATTATTTCCTAGACTTACTATTGTATTTACGAAACGTTCAAATGACATAAACGGTTTAATGGAATACTATAATTAAAAAAAATACAAAAGTTCCACATCCGGGCTAATTCTCCCCCTCCACTTAAGAGAAGGTACGAATAAAGGAAAAGGTACGTAGGACGATATTCACCCGAAATATTTCTAATACTAGATTAATTAAAAACACAAATTAGACACCTGAAAATTGGTGTGGCCAGTGGTACTGCCCGTAAATCACAACCTAACAAGCAACAGGAACATAACGTCTCATTTCCCAGTTTACCAATGTATACGGGCGGTCGTGACCACAGGTATTCCGTTCAGCCGTTTGTTTCCTATATTAAATTTAAAAAAAAAGTGAATCACTCACCAACGTCAAACACTTCAGGATACATATTACAAACAATTTATACATCATTTATCATGGCGTGATACTTAACCCTCGAAGTAGCAAAGATGAAACCACATCGAAATCTGTCAGACTAATACGTGATGGAGATGGCATCTGTCGTCTTATAAGCGGGAGATAACGGTCTCTTTACTATCTGTGATTTGTTATTTTGATAACGATTAAACACGAATGGGTATCAATTGTATAATTAATTAAAAGAACCAATACAAGAACTAAAACCCGCACATGATAAATTACAATGATCGCAATTCTAAACTAAAAGTGAATTTGAGGCAAAACTTGAGGGTTCAGATGAAGCGAGCTGTGTTTTCATGTGTGTAAAATAATGACATCCAGTTCTGTGAAGTTCTATGACATTAATTCGTTAACTCAGATTGAAGCAGCTTGGTGGAATAAGCTCTAAACCTTATCTTCACATGGAGAAGGGAACATTGAAAGATTTTCCTTTAAGACAACCACGATGCGTTATTGAATAACATAGATGCTGAAGTTCTGTCCGATTTCGCCAGCAGCTGCCCATTTCAACGCAGACGCACTTGTGCGGGAAATATTATTGTGCAAATATAGGGGCAACCCTCAGTGTAATCAAATGAGACATTCATCTGACGTGATACCCCTGTCATGTCAGGGGCAGCACGGTAGCGAAGAACGGGAATTTAAACAGCGCAAACTTTTCAGAATCCCGGCTGTTACTTTTATACATATATATATATAATCTATCATTCACAAAAATATTGAAAAAATATACATAAGTACTCATTAGTTAACAAAGTTATAATTATATTTTAGAAAATGACAAAAACATTAAGGAACTCGTTTAACATGCAACCGACTACTCAATTCTCTATCTCAAGTCAACTAAAGATGGCCGCCTCGCCGCCCGCGCGTCATATATTTACTTATGCCACCTCTGTCCGGTGACGTCACTTCCCAAGCCACGTCACTCAGTCTTGGTTCAACGATAATATATATATACAGGGTTGTTGGTAATTCCCGTTAGGAGGTGATAGGGGTGACTATTTGCGATAATTTTAACCCCCATATGCATGATGCAAAAGTGAACCATTTTTGAGTTTTCACGTGTTTTAGATTTTTCAAAATAAGACAAAATTGCAACTTCATAAATTTATTAAAAAAAAGTTTCGCTTAAAATCTACTTTTTTCTTCTGATTTATAAAAACGATTAAACACTGGATATTTTTCAATATTTAAACAATAATTATCGGTCCAAATTTAAAAATGCGAGACGGAAAACGATATTATTTCAATATATTTTTTATTTTTTTCCCTCAAATATGCCTAAAAAACAAAAAAAACATTATGAAACTTGTTCTGCTGATTATTTTAAAAACATAATCGTTTAATTAGCTTTCCGAAAATGTATAAAAACTAGGAATTTATTTCAAAGCAACCGAAATAAAATGATCAGAAAGGACGCTGGTGGAAATTCGTATTCGAACATGACCGAATTCGTACTATAAAGGTCGCTCTTTAAAATTCCCACAAAATTGATTTAAAATAATAACCAATGTAAAAAAACTAACTTATTTACTTAACTTACTTACTTAATACAAATTTAAAATTAAATTTAGATTCATAAACAGTTCAGTAGCTAAGTTACAATTAAGATTTTGTAATTTAGCCTAGTTCTTGCTCGAAGTGACTTCCCCTATTGCGAACGCAAAGTAGCATTCTTTTTTTCTAGTAACTCTTTTGTGAGGCCACATTATACAGTTCTACAACAGGATATCAGAAAGCGTTCAAATTGCCTCTGTTGCCGAATTTAAAATAATTGTTAAGGAACGCTTGTATGCGAAAGGTTACTATATTATAATGAGTTCGTGGTTGATGATAACCTTGGGAATAAAACGATCGCCTCCTGGCTATTTCTTTGTGATATTTAATATATGTGAACATACATAGATTCGACAAAAAAAATATACAAAAGCCTGCTGAGTTTCTTTCGCCAGTTCTTCTCAGGTCGGGGTATTTTCTTTTCCAAATAGTTGGTAGTGTTTGATTTGACAACCAATAAGTAAGTGTAAAGCATCTGATATTGGATAAAGGAATTAGTTTTTATTTCAAACGATTAATTTATAGAATCACAAATATATTAAAAACCCTTATTGATTATTATTACTTATCATTCCTTACTTTTTATTACATCACACAAAAGATACTTTTTTATATCGGCCAAAAAATTTGAGCGCAGTAAACTTAAAAAAATAGGTAAATCCATACTTGCAGGGCTAATTTATCGATCGACCTTTTTAATAATTTCTTCAAATTCTATAATGTACGTTGTCCTCATCTAAAACTTGTACAAGACAAAAAATTATAGCGTAGATACTTGTTTAGTTTTGTTTATGACGTACTAAGTGCTTTAAGCAAGAAGCTTTTAGTTGAAACTAGCTTTAATGACGCCACGCGCTGTGCAAAAGTTTTATTGGTTAAATTACGTCACAGCTTTAGAAATAAATAGATGTATATATATATATTGTAAAAAGGTCGACGATTGTATAAACGGACAACGCAATGGTAAGTGGTCACCACCGCCCACAGTTATTGGTGCCGTGAGAAATTTTAATCATTTCTTACAGCGCCAATGCGACGCCAATCCCGAGGAGTGTGATGTTATGTCGTTTATGCCTGTAGTATCACTGGCACAACAACTCTTTAAATAATAAACACAAATAAATATATCAACAGTATATTAATTACAACAAAATTAAATACATTACATTAACAACTACACAATTACAACAATAACTTTTCTAACTCAACAACAACGTTCGTTATCAGCTTGATTAAACCCGACAACAGACCGGTTCCGTCCGATAATCCTGTCAGGAGACCTAACACGAGGTTTAGGACTTGTGACACGAGACCCAGCAGCAGGCCCGGAGCCGCCAGGACATTCGACCTGAACAGCGATATTAAAACGCTTATGTACAGAAACAGGACCGAAGCCAGATCTGTCAACGTTGCGTAAAGCAACGGCAGTGTACAGCCAAAGTACGGCAAGAGAGCTGGCGTCAAGTTCTGGACGATGTTCGACAAATTATTCAAATTGTTGATTAAATTTATCAAGAACGGTATCAAGAGGCACGCCAGCTGATTGGCGACCGGTAGAACGTTTGATATTTCGTCGAATGCGAGCCGCAGAGCTGATACCGAATAAGCTGGGATCATCGCTTGGCTGCTTTTTACCTGCAAAAGAAACATCCAGTTAGAACAAACCTTATAAATATTTTAGATTATCACTAACATTGAAAATTTTGATACTGGTTTAAATTTCAACAGCAAGATATGATCCGCTGAGTAACGTATGACGCAATGATATATAAAGACATACAACTCATAAAACATAAATAGGGACGTATTATAAGCAGGACATTAATACGCACGTTGAAGTCGCAAGCGGTTCGAAGTTGTCTGTGAGCGGAAAAGCGAGTATTGGTCTCCGTGGTGGAAATTATGTAGTTTTAACCCGGCGCGCCTATAGCATGGCGACTTGTCAGTAGCTAGCACAACTAGCAGCATCTTCACTTAGTATGAGATCTTTTGAGGATACAAATTGGTTCATAATAATATCCTTCTGATTACTCGGTAAGAGCCGAGATGGCCCTTAACCGATGATTTCGGGTTCAAACCCAGGCAAGCACCATTGAATTTTCATGTGCTTAATTTGTGTTCATAATTCATCTCATGCCCGGCGGTGAAGGAAAACATCGTGAGGAAACCTGCATATTGTGTCTAATTTCAACGAAATTCTGCCACATGTGTATTCCACCCGCATTGGACCAGCGTGGTGGAATATGCTCCAAACCTTCTCCTCAAAAGGAGAGGAGGCCTTAGCCCAGCAGTGGGAAATTTACAGGCTGCTAATGATTGCTCGGTAATTGCGGCGGTTATTGGAGAACAGACAATTGCACAGGACATGTTGTAGTCACGAGTGTGTGCGAACACCGATGAACTCTCATAATCCGTTACCAAAGGAAATAGTTCAACCGCAAGACCAACAGTTGTACGTGCGTTCCGAGGCCAGGGAGCGTTAAAACCGTCATCTGCCAAGCTTTGCTCGCTTCGCTCCGTTTGTGCATACAACCTGTTCGGACCCAGGACGCTCGTGAACTGCTTTACAAGCGAAACACAAGACGTAGTTAACAACAAAATGAATACTAACCAAGCATAATAATGCCAGCGATACTAGAATATGTGCACTCATTTTATATAATATACAATATATTATAAAACTAAAGTACACCGGTATTTATCTGTGACTAAATCGATTTGTCTAAAAATTATCACATAAGTTTTATATAAGCGACTGTTATCAAAGTTATTATGTAATAAACTTGTACATAATATTTTTTAAATTGAATTTATCTTTAGTATTATGTCATTGGTTAAAAAGAAACGATAATAGGGCAAACGAATCGTTGCCGGTAACGCTATTTGTAATCGGAGGAAACAGAGCAGTCGTGAACTTTGAACAATTTCAAATATATTTTTAAAGTATAAAATAAAAATAATAAAGTAAAGTGATTATGCCTGCTGAACTGGGTCCTCCGTTTGGGGAGAGGTTAGGAAGTTATTCCATCACGCTGTTCCAATGCGGATTGGTAATTCATCTTTCAAATAAAATTCCTCACGATGTCTTCCTTCACCGCGAGATGAATTATAAACACTAATTAGGCATCTGGAAATTTAGAGGTTCTGTCTCGGTTTCGAAATCTGATTCAGACCATAAAATAGACAGCTTTTCCTCCGAAAAGTCGCTCGGACATAGAAAGTTTTCTTCAAATTAAAGGGACCAAATGGGATGTATTTTCAAAAAAAAGAAAATTCTAATATGCATTTCATTGTGATCACTCAACAGTAGAAGTTTATTTATTGCAAAATTCAAATAATATATACGAGCATATGTTTTATTAGAGCTTATTTTTAATTATAATTTAAGTTAAAAATATGTTTAGAAAGATTTGGTGGAAATTTGTATATTTTTAAATAGGTTGTATAAATGGGCTGCCGGATGCCATGAGAATCGAGTCATTAAAATCACGCTACCACTAATTGTCGATAAAGTTTTTATTTTTATGAAATAGGCGTGATTACCACCACCCATAGTCATGGCACCAGAAGAAATATCAACCATACTTCACACCACCAATGCGCCCCCAAAGCAGAACTAACATGTTATGTTCTTATGCCACGCACTTTTCAAACGCTGTGTGACGGTAGTATGTTGTTAGTGGTACGTATCCCGATGACAAAGTCCCACCATTAAGTCACGTAACAATAAAATATAAATCCAATGAATAAACATCACAAGACCATTGAACACGACTTAAAGAATGGTACGATTCGATGTTGACATAATGAGGTAACTATAGTTCACGATAAGATATCGAAAATATAATTATATCGCAATGTATACATATATAACGTTCTCACCGATTCACATATTATATAGTTGATAGGTCTGGAGACGCTTTTGTCGGTAAATATATATTTTATATATTAAAATGACGAAGAAATACACTATTGCGCTAATCATTGTTGCTGTTTGCTCTCTAACGGTGAGTTTGCTAGGAGAAATCACGTCACACGTTTGAAATAATTATATATATTAACAAACTAAAGTAAGCACTCTCGTGAGATAATTTAAAGTTAAATAATAGCCTAAATCCCACTGGTGAGCAAAGGTTTCCTCACGACATATTCCTTCCGTCCAGCACGAGATGAATTGTAATCAGGAATTAAGCACATTTAAATTAATTTGTGCTGTTTGGATTTCAACTCGCAAACTTAAATTAAGGTTCACGCGTTCCAGCCACTGAGCCATATCGCTCACAAAATGAAATTTAGCTTTCCGTTGTTCGAACTAGCATTTGATTACAAACTTGTTCTAATATGAAATAATAGTTTTGGCAATGATATAATGGTCCATGGGGGCTTGTTCAGAAGCCACCATTGGTTTCCTACTTGCCGTTCAAAACGCTACGAGTAACTGACAGTAGTTTCATATTAAAAGCATAAAGTTGACAATATTTTACTATATATAAGAAAAACTATTCGTATTTTTTAAATTCTAACTTGTCTTCAGATATTTAAACACTATTATAATTTCAGAGATCAGTATCAGCGACGAACGTGCAGCTACCGGCAGTGTACCCCCTCGTGAACATACTTCTACCCCTTCTAAATAACGTGTACAATCTACTTCTATCCCTTCTATCAATCTTCGATTCCCTACCACCAGCCATAAGCTGCCTCATTCCGGTAGACCTATCAGCTTTAGAGACATCATTACTCAAGCTGTACTCTCAAGCACTGGCTATCGTGAACTTCTTGAGATCTTTGCCGGAATATGCTATCGGAGCGAACCCAAAAAGTCCATCAGCTGGTGTCGCCAGTTTGCAAGGGCTCCTCACGAGCCTGGTCACAGCTATCACGGACCTCACAGACGATGTCCTCATTGGTATTGGCGGTGGCCTTCTTCCAGGTCTTCTTCAGCTCGTGGTCTGCGTGGTCCAGGCCTTGCTTAACTTGTTACTTTAATCCAATTCAAATTGGTAATGAGACGTGTTATTTATAGTTATACTAAAATAGTTAAACTAAACTATTTAATAAATTATTGTTAAACGTTTTTTTTTTGTTGTTTTTATGCAATTTAGTCGATATTTTTCTTTGTTTCAAATACTACAAGTTTAATTTGCGTAACCTAGTTGTGAGGTCAAGCTGGTCTCGTGCAATTACAATTGAACTATTATTTATTATATCTCGGGTTGTGATCTAATTCCATTTCCCCATCCCCAACATGGCGAATAGATAGATTGTGTTAAATTTCGTAATGTCTTTTTTAATCATTTTCTCACTACTGATAAAACCCTCCACATATTTTAATTAAAATTTAAAATACGAGCAATCCAATAATATAATCTATATATATATAAATATATAAAAGCAAAATAAAATTACCGCTCAGTAAATCACGAAACCTCAGAAACTACAAGAAAGCGTAGACATCGGCTATGAACGGATTTTACGGAACTCCACCCATCAGGGGTAAAACGGCGGTTGAATGTCTGTTTTATAAATTTCACGTGGGTAAAGCCGCGGGTTTAGCTATTTAATATAAATACTAGTTGTCGCTCACGACTTTGCTTAAGATTTAGGGTTTGATTGTCATGTGTTAAGCAAAAAAAGTAGCCTATGTCCTTCCTTGGAGTTCAAGTTTGCTTCATACCAATTTTCATAAAATTCGGTTCATTGTTTTTCATCGTTCATTGGCAGTGAAAGAGCGACAGACAGACAGACAGAGTTACTTCCACGTGTATAATATCAGTATAGATCTATTGAGTAAGTCACTCCTTCATTGGATTTTAATGAAATCGTCACAATTACTAATATAATTCTACCACTATGGGTTTATTTAAAGTACATACATATATATATTATGTTATATAACTTCAAGTCTACAAAAAACTGATAACGATCCTAGCATAAAAAATATCCGATTGAAACATTACCTAACTCAATTTAAGTTACAAGCAAAGGTCGCCGGCACAAGATGAAAATAAAAACGTAATAATAACTTCCAAACAACGTTATAGCCATTCACTGGAACAGTATTTTATCGATAGCGCGATAGACCGTGAACCAAAATGGCGGCTGAATGAGTGACGTCAATGGGGGTGGGGTAGTGTCCATTCATCGCTAGGAACGCCATCATTACGTACGTAATAGGAAATCCTTATGAAATATTATTATTCTTTATAATATTCATTGGTGGTCGAGCAAATGAGCCACCTGATGGTTAGTGGTCACCACTGCTGTTAGACATTAACGCAGTGAGTTTTAACCATTCCTTAAATCGTCAAAGCGCCAACAATGAAACTAAGATATCCCTTGTACCCGTAACTACTGGCACCACCAACTCATTATATATTCCAGTGCCAAGCAGGATTACTTAGTATGGTTGTGTTCCAATTCCAAATGTGAGTGAGCCAGTTTAACTACACAAACGGACTAGAAAAAAAGTCCTATTGGAGGTAGGACTTTAAGAACTAAGACTGTAAGTAAAGAAATATTTTTTGGGGCTCCCCCATAAACTTTAAAAATTTTAGTTCTCGAAAGAGGTTTAATTGCAAACCGATGATCACTTTCAATTAACATAAATTTTGTACAATAATTCGTAAGTGCTTGAAAAAGTCTACTTGAATAAGGTGAGTACATTTTAATTTAATTCCATAATCAAATTGTTCTTCAGAACTTTTATTTTGTTATAAATAGATCTGTAATATAACATGCCTGCATATTTAAAACACATGGCAGCTAAACATTTAAATTAAAAACAAATCGTTAGTTTTCATATCAAACGTCCACATTAGTCGACCGAATAATGTACATATTTCTAAACGAGCTGTGTGACGCAATTTACATAATATTTCAGCGTCATCATTTACGATTTTATTTGTAAATTGACAAATAGTTATTCGTTTAAATTGACGTTTAGTCATTCGTCAATTTTGACGTCGTCTACGGTTATGCTCGAGTATTCCTTCGGAATTAGTGGTAACTAAAGGGAATTTCTGACTGAGAAATGATTGGAACAACCCACATTAGCCAATAATAATTACATTTATGTAGAGCATAATATGCTCATGATGAAGTAAAAATACTATGTTGTTCAATATAATTGAAAAAAAAAAATACACACCAACCCAATCTATATTAGATAAGGTCAAGAGCCGAGATGGCCCAGTGGTTAGAACGCGTGCATCTTAACCGATGATTGCGGGCTCAAACCCAAGCAAGCACCACTGGATTTTCATGTGCTTAATTTGTGTTAAGGAAAACATCGTTATGAAACCTGCATGTGTCTAATTTCAACGAAATTCTGCCACATGTGTATTCCACCAACCCGCATTGGAGCAGCGTAGTGGAATATGCTCCAAACCTTCTCCTCAAAAGGAGAAGAGGCCTTAGCCCAGCAGTGGAAAATTTAAAGGCTGTTAATATAAAAAAATTACGATTTGTTCGTAGGCTTTGAATATGAGAAGACATAACACGATAAGCTACATATTATGATCCTTTTCACCGTTTTCAATCACCGAGGTCGTTCTTGAGTTCGACAGATCACTGTGCAGGTCTACTGGGTGTCTACACACAAACGCATTCTCCATTCCCTCACTCTTAATCAAACGATTGAAACGAATCAAACATAGGACTAACAGTTTAGCCGAGACACGGAAGTGTGGAGAATTAAGGACCTCGGGATCTGAGTTCGTAAAAACAAGCGACTAGACAAACAAACACTTAAACGAAAAAAAGGAATGAAACAGTTACTGAGCAGATATCAACTGGTTAATAAATTAATACGGAATCATACTCGACACAAGAAAAGCGTGGAGTTAGTACTCATACTTGTTGATTTTCAAGCAGGCTATATAAAATTTGCTGTATTTGATTGATATAACTTTGAGTTTAAAACATTGGAAAAGTTTACCTACTGAGTTTCTTAACGGTTCTTCCCGGTTGTACATTCCGATCCGGTGGTATATTTACGTTTACTATAATTTTGTGGAAATGTGATTGGAAAAGACATTCAATTCAAAATATTTTGCTTGAAATGGGACACGTTTAGTAAGATTAAACGATGCCGCTGAAACAGCAGAGCTGCGTCACGTATATAGCTCATTCAAAAAGCATTACTTTGGAGTAGATCTTAGATTACAAAACAATCGCGCGGACCATTAAAGTGAAGCAATACAAGCGTATGAAAATACGACGTACGTTCTGTTTTATTAAAACGTCAAAACTGACAACACACTTATATAACTAACTATTGATGTATTAAAAAAGACGACCCGTTTCCCACTACAAGTAACATAAAAGTTATAAAAGGGCTATTTCAAAATAGTCATTTACAATACATAAATTATTTTAAAATAAGTTCAAATACGTTGTACTAATCATAATATCTATTACCAAACAGCAATATTTAGTATTTTTTACTAAATTAAACTAAAGGCACAAGGGACTTGTATCCTTACTGCCCAAAGTTGACGCATTGGTGATGTGGAGAATTAATATTTCTTACAGTATCAATAACTGTGGGCAGGAGTGACCTGGTGAGGTGATATTAACATGAAAAAAAGTGGAGTCGAGATCAATATCACTAGCGGTTCGGTTATTTTTACAATATTGCAGAATCATGGTCACCCCACAGACTCTAACTTACCTTTAACACATCTCGTATATTAAATAAGTTATTGATATACTGTGTCAGTATTACGAACCATATGGACTTAAAGCATCAAAGACTAAACTATTCGAGCAGGTTTTACAAGCGATTTGATTCCCCATTTTACAAAATTAGTTTTTCACTTGGCGTTGGAGCCTTGCAAGCCTGTCAGGTTATCACACAAGCACAAGTGGCGGAACATCTTAGTTCCCAAAGTTGGTGGCAGATTGGTGATGATAGGGTTGGTTGATACTTCCCACAGTACCAATATGAGCGGTGGTAACTACTAACCATTCGGTTGCCATGAGTCATAAAGTTGGCCAGGCTATTTTTAATAAAAAAGCTACCACCAGTTCCAAAGTTATATACAATTAAACTTATATCCTGTACAATAATTAACCAGTAGTACATTTTAATTTGAGCTTTTAGTTTATTGATAAATGTCACATAATGCCATTTGAAACAAAGCTAAGTTGCAGTCCAGCCAGATCACGCCTTTGATTGAATGATCCAAAGATCGCGAGTTCGAACCCAAACAAAGAATTAATATTTATCTCGTGCAGTAAAAGATAAAATCACAGGCACGAGGGACATAACTTTTCCAATAAATAAATAAAAAAACATCTTAGTTCCCAAAGTTGGTGGCGCATAGGTGATGTAAGGAATGGTTAATATTTCTTACAGCGCCTTTGTCTATGGGCGGTGGTGACCACTTACCATCAGGTGGCCCATATTCTCATCCGCCAAAGAATGCCATAAAAATATATATATATTCTTAGTCAATAGCATGTAGATACACCAAAGATAGCAAGTTCGAATGTAAACTATCAATACTGGCTTTGAATATGCTAATTGTTGTTTATGATTCATCTCGTGCTCGACGGTAAAGGGTAATCTCGTGAGAAAGCCTGCATGTGGTGGCCGACAATATGCCACGCTTCTGCAGTGGAGAAGCGTGGTGGGAATAAATTGCCAAATCTGTTTTGTGAAACATTTGCGTGTTTTATTTATTTATAATTTTTTTTATTAATCAATTAATAAACAACATTAATAATAATATATTTCAATAATAAAACAACAATTTAACGCGTACTTTATATTACAACTAGACTCGTTTATTTCAACATTAACTAATTATATTTTATTTATACGGGAATTAAATTCAATTCACGGAAATTCTTTTAGAGGTGTTTATTTTACGGGGAAGCTTAAGGCGTGTCCACAAAGCACTATTATTGAAAGCGATTACAAAATAAAATCAATAAATTTAATTTAACACATGAAACACCTTCCTTCACATATATAATATACCTGTCTAAAAAACTGCCTCGTTGGTCTAGTGGCTAGATATGAGGCTGCAAATCCTGAGTTCAAACCCCAGGCTGGCATAAAAAGTTTTTTTATTTATTTCTCAGTAACAGCCAGAAGTGTCGAAGTTTGAAATGTGCACACTTCCATGCCTTTGGTCCTGCACCTGAACTCTTTCCGCTCGTATCGGATTTGCCATCCCATCGAATTAACTGAGTGAGGAAATAGAAAGTGGACCTGTACTGTCCTTCGTAGCTGGTTGGTGTCCCGTGGCCATCATCATCGTCATTCCGATCTGAGTTAATGCCCAACGTAATTATCATCAGCCGTTCGTACCTGTCCTCTTTTGGCTGTACCCAAAACACGCCGCTCCCTCCGATTTATTTTCCAACCACTACGCACCACTTTTCGTACATCATCACTCCACTTAGCCTGGGTATGCCCTGTCTCGCGTTTACCAGAAAATCTGTACTTAAAAACTCATCTGCCCCGTTGGTTATTGATTTTGCAGATGTAACTCGACCATTGCGAATTCAGTTTGCTATTATGCTTAGTATATATTTTGACCTTTGAAGGGAAATAAAATAAAGACGAAAATATTGAAAAGTTAGCGATATCTTACGACCTTTATAATTAATCAATAAATGTTGAAGCGAAGGACGTGGGAAGAAAATTAACAGCTTACGAAGGATGTGTCTGATATGTCTTCTTACACAACGCGCCCATAAATCCCGTTTAGAGCGAGACCGTCCCATTTTCAATCTACCTTCATAAGGCTCTAAAGGACTTATAACAACAAAACTCAATGAGAAAAATAGAGTGAATCCGTACTCGTGCACTCTAACATATCCTGTATCAGAGTAACAATTCTGCTTCTTTCGTCACTTATCTTGCGTCCAAGTATGTTTACATTCCTAGCTGATAGTAGCTTAATGGATACTTTCGATTTTCCTTATACCTCACCTGTGACGTATATACGATACCGATATATACTAAATATAACCACGATTGTCGTCGAGCGTCATCCACCCACATCAACAGCGAAGTCGCATTTTGAACTTTGCCATTATAACTGGACCCTTACTACCCATGCGCACTGAGCACCCTGGTATAGATCCCCAGTTAAAAGCTGGAGGCCGAGGCGAGCAGACGTCGAACAGGTGAGAAGGCAAATTACATTTCAAAAGATAAAATCAAACACTCTCCCTATCGGAGGGAAGTATGTTTTGTTACGTCGCGTGTAAAATATTTTTCGCGTCAGATTTTTCGTTTTATTTAGATATTGCGATGACGTCACAGTGTTTTTTAAAGCATTGTTTCACAATATAAAAACACAATTTCTTTGATTTGAATACGGAACTGATTTTAATTTACATATTTACCGCCCAAGTCTTACTCAAATAAATTACTTTGTAAGTTTATAACAATTACGACTGAGTTTCTTGCTGGTTGTTTTCAGAAGAATTTACATTTCGAGCCGGTAGCTTTACATTTAACAATTCTGTAAAATGAAGATTTAAAAGGTGCTTTAAAAGCCTACTTAAATAGAGTATATTTTGATTTGATTTCTTATGTCGTAACTTTGATATGGATTTTACAAAACTTACTGTTAAAAAGTATCAGTTCGTTAATACTACACTGAAGGACTAAAGTCTCCTCTCTTTTGAGGAGAAGGTTGGAAGCTCACCCCACCACGATGCACTCCATTGTGGATAATAGATATCACTGTTCCAACTCACACACATTTTTCATTATAATCATTTTACACACAGACGACAACATAGTATACCCATGATTAAAAATGTTGTCTATAAGTCGATTTTAGAAAACGAAGTTGCTATATTTGCTGCCTTTGTTTCTATGTTTATACGGTCACTGTGTTATTGAATTATTGTATGTAAAACATCGATCATAAAATATAGTATGACGTCACTCAAAATAGAAGATCGATTATATGTTTCAATAGGGTCGTCTACGTGTGTAAGTATTTATGGAAAGGTTTTAGACATAACATACATATATAATTGTATTTAACTAACATGACTGTATTAACTACTGAATTTCTTGCCGGTTCATCTCGGTAGAATCTACATTCCAAACCGGTGGTAGCTTTACTTTAAATAGTTTGTTAAATGACGATTCAAAAGTGCTTGTAGAAGCCTACTTGAATAAAGTATATTTTGATTTTGATTTATATTATATTTACGAATTTATTCTTATGATGGTAGAATTATGTTTATTAAGAGGAGGTTACATTTCAAATAGTTACTTGATAAACTTTTGAGAAATGGCTTTCAAATAGCTTTAGGAAGTCTTACGTCGTTGTTATTCCATTTGAGACGAATATACGTCATGCTTTTGTAGCTTTTGTTGATTTTCCAAAGAAACCTTTTTTGTTATTGATTTTCAGCTTAAATACACAAATAAAATTATATTCGTTAAAAACGAATCGACACTGGAGTTTCGAAACGTATAGAAAATGATCGACCTTAAACGGAAAACTTTCTTTTTGCCCGATTATGTAACACGCGTTACATATCTAAACGTCAAACCATATAGGAATTCTAAGACTTTTGACTTTTGACTAATAAATATTTCGAGCTCAAATTTAAACGCAACGGCTATATACATAAAGTTGAAAATTGAACGCAACACCACTTTAATATTTATGTTGGTAATTTCAATCAATCAATAAGTTCGTGTAATGCTTATTGAATAAAGGATTATGATTCGACTCAATTAATAATTTACGAATAATCTGGCAATATGTTGTCGACACTAGAGAGCAAATAAATTAATTACGTCCTGGATTCGATTCCGCGTAGCGCGCGCACGTTGTACGAACATGCTATTAAGAGAAACGTATATTTGATTAGGAATTTTGCTTGTACAAATAACGAAAATAATTTGCAACAAATTGCACTTGGTTATAGGGCTTTTGGTAAACCCATCTGGGTAGGTACCACCCACTCATCGTATACTCTACCGCCAAGCAGCCGTACTTAGTATTGCTGTGTTCGGTCTGAAGTATGAATGGGTCAGTGCGTGTGACTACAGGACACGAGGGAGACAACATACTACTTCGATAAGTTAGAGACGCATTTGCAATGTAAGGGATGGTTAAAATGTCTCACGTCCCTAATGTCTATGAGCAGGGGTGACCACTTACCACTAGGTCACCCATTTGCCAATATTGTAAAGAATATCATTGATTATATTTGCACAATTATGACTAATACTGAAAACTCAATAATGTATGATGTTTTTTTTTAAAGTTATTAGTTGCTTATAATAACTTCAATTTTCCAAATTAATTAAGGAACTACTAATATTAATATTTACCCCCCCCCCCCTTTTTAAGCTTATCACTTGTGATAGGAGTGGGGTCAAGGGGTCAGGATCGATTCTGCGTCTTTTTACACCGCTAGGCGGCCCGTAAACCGATTGCGCTATTGACGGTTAAAACTATTATATTGACACTCAAATATGTTTGTTTTCATTTTAACATCAAAGAGGACAAATTAAACCCTGATGATTATAATACGAAAATAAGTTTGCTTGTCTGTTACGTTCACGTCCTAACGACTAAGCAAATCATCATGAAATTGTGCCTGTACCTATGTCAGAGACACGGTTGATTGGGTTGTCTGATACCTCCCCCATTACGACGAAGCTGCGAGCAGGAACTAGTATTCAATTACTTTGAAACATTTGAACAATTTACTGACGCAATCCGCATGTAGATAACGTATAATAATTGTGACTTAATTACGTGAAATATTCAGGCGACACTCAGCGGGAAGTCGTAAAAGAAATTAGTTTCAATGCGAAGTTAAGTTAAGTTTCAGATATTATTACAGGGTATTTTTCTGAAAGTTTGCAATTAATTCAATTTACAAATTCGTTTTATGCAACAGTTGTTTCATTTTAATTGTATTTGTGAAGTTATTATATTCACTTGGTGGTAGGGCTTTGTGCAAGCACTTGTGGGTACCACCCACTCATCGGATATTCTACAACCAAACAGAACCCAGTATTTTTATGTTCCGGTTTGAAGGGTGGGTGAGCCAGTGTAACTACAGGCACAGGGACATAACATCTTATTTCCCACGGTTGGTGGCGCATTGACGATGCAAGAAATATTTCTTACAGCGCCATTGTCTATGGGCGGTGGTGACCACATACCATCAGGTGGCCCATGTGCTCGACCGCCAACCTATATCATGAAAAAAAATCTCGCACATTTCTTTTAGCAAATCTTCGTCATCCGTGTTTGTCGTTACTTGTTCACGGTATGATAGCTAAATAATTTATCAGATTACAAGGAACTGCTCAGAAAAGGAGCACCGGACTACAAAGGGTCGCGCGCAGCGCTCTATTATCCGACGAATTCGATTATCCGCCCTGCGAAACGGTTTTAGGATAGCATTAGTATTAGCAGCCTGTAAATTTCCCACTGCTGGGCTAAAGGCCTCCTCTCCCTTTGAGGGGAAGGGTTGGAGCATATTTCACCACTCTGCTCCAATGCGGGTTGGCGGAATACACATGTGGCAGAATTTTGTTGAAATTAAACACATGCAGGTTTCCTCACGATGTTTTCCTTCACCGCCGAGCACGAGATGAATTATAAACACAAATTAAGCACATGAAAATGCAGTGGTGCCTGCCTGGGTTTGAACCCGAAATCATCGGTTAAGATGCACGCGTTCTAACCACTGGGCCATCTAGGCTCATTTTAGGATAACCGCGGGTTAACTATATCTTATTAGTAGCAATAGATTATGAAACGACCCGTCTGTGATGTCGTCTAATGAAGAATTATTTGGTTTTAGATTCAAAATGGCTGCTATCGCGTTTCTCCTGATCGCCTGTCTGAGCTCCGCTCACGCCTGGGGCGGACTGTTCAACCGGTTCAGCTCCGACATGCTGGCCAACCTCGGCTACGGGCGGTCACCATACCGTCATTACCCTTATGGACAGGTACGTTATTTATAATTTAAGCCATTTGGACCAGATACAAGGAAGCCTATTGCACAGGAAATATGATGACCTCATGACAGCCACGACGGTTATTCTCAAGGGAGACTAGATCATGTTATCACGGGTGTGCGCACGGGTGGATTTTTAGTATTTCCTCACTTTCGTAACCGATGGGACAGCAAATATTAGGCTGAGGTATAGGAGCGACGGATTACGTGCTTCCTGATCCTCAGGAGTGTACACTTCCCCCTTCGAAACTACTGAAACTTTTTGACAAAGAAACAAATAATTGTTTTATCGGTCTGATTTGGAGTTTGAACTCCGGATCTTTGGATCTGTGGCCTTTTAGGGATATTAAAAAGGTAAGTAGTAAGTAAGCTATTCTCATCATCTTCACTCATCAACTAATGGCAATTATCAACAGCGTGAACTATCATCTCGAGCATTTATCTGAAGAAATCGATGCACTCTTTCGTGAGACAGGATACAGCAATGATAAATTACCATAGTTAAATAATAGTTTAATAGTTACCTGATAGCGGCTCACGGATAACCTTAGGAGCTAAGTCCACAGCTAATCCAATGCGAAATGATAAATACGCGTCTGCCAAATTTCCGTTCAACACACGCAGGTGCGTTATAAACAGAAACACATATTAAACGCATTACAATGTGTAAGGTTGCTATCCGCAATCCTCAGCTGACGTTAAGAGTCACGTCCTCTAACCGCTGGTCACATAGCTCTCTCAATTAGTAGTTATTTAGTAATTATCTAGGACGTTTCTCGGAGTTGTAGACTTGGAGAGTTTACGTAAAGGGATTTAGTCAATTGAATAAAATAACTTGGCAATTTTGCCGACGGATGAAGAGCTGCGTCACTTCAACTTGAACACCTAATGCCTACAATTATAAATAGAAATGTTCAGGGATTCAGACTTGAGACGCTGTACTGCACTCTCGAAATTTCTTTAGCATAATTTTATTTCAAATGATATTACTCTAGTTGGATTCTTTTTTAAGTATTTGAAAGCATCATTCAATTTGGAGTTTTATATAGTTAGTTCTATCGAGTTATTTTCTAAACTTATTTAAGGTAGGCAAGTGGGCAACCAGGTCGAAAGTGCTCACTTTTTACCACATACACTGAAACTAGAAAATTAAACTACTTGCGACTTCAATAGTAACTACGGATGTCTCAATTGTTTTGTCACTCGTGCCTGTAATTAAATCGACTTCATCGATCCTAATTAGAGTGAGGTGGTGATGATGGTGACCATACACCACCAGCTCGACCATTAGCTATACCAGTACTTTGCTCCGTCAAAATATTGACAAATAAAATAAACGTTTTTTTCCACGACCTACATTTCAGTCTAATCTACAGACTTTTCAGCCCCTGAACCAACGAGGATTAAATTACAGAACCATAATCAAAACCATATTCAGAATAAAAATGTGGCCACAAATCTAAAATAGCAAGGTCAGCTGAAATAGCCGCTCCATCTCGCGTTTATCAAAGGTCGTTTCACATCGACCTAATGGACCATGCGTGACCTTTGCGTCGGGATGCTCACTCGATCGTTGAAAGGTTGGTCAATTGGAAGATATAGGGAATACTGTTTGGACATTATTATCAGTAAACATTCTAGTTTAATATACGTAACTTTTTCATCACGAGGCCTATTTACCCGTTCGTCTACCAATTTAAAAAAAAAGACTTGTCGAAAAAAGTCAATTTTTGGTTTCGTGATTTCAATGCAAGTATAACGATGCGCATGCATTATTATTTCAGTAAAAATATCCGCCAAATGAAATGAATTTAGATTGAATTATTAAGATTCACTATTGAATCCCTTCAATTCACCAATTTTACAAATTAATAAACATCGGCTTGACATCTGAAATATGTATCGCTCGTGAGTCGGCGAGATTCGCGGAGCGGAAGGGCCAACTTCAACATCTTCAAGCCATCCTATGATGCTAGATAGCCAGATATAGATATATCTTTTAATAAATTTCTATACATTTATTAAAAGATATTTGAAATACTATCTTATGTAAGCCGAGATGGCACAGTGGTTAGAACGAGTGCATCTTAACCGATGATTTCGGGTTCAAATTCAGGCACCACTGAATTTCATTGTCTTAATTTGTGCTTATAATTCATCTCGTGCTCGGCGGTGAAGGAAAACATAGTGAGGCGACCTGCATGTGCCTAATTTGAACGAAATTCTGCCACATGTGTATTCCACCAACCCCCATTGGAGCAGCGTGGTGGATTTTGCTCCAATCCTTCGCCTCAAAGGGAGAGGAGGCCTTTAGCGCAGTAGTAGTAAATTTACAGGTTGCTGTAATTGTTGTTCTCCAAGGACATAGCCTACTTTTTATGGCAAATATCCGACGACCAAGCTTGAAAAAAGCGAATGAAGCTGCGATCAACAACTAGTCCATATTCACAATAAAAGGCAATGTAAAATAAACGTAATTGAGGATATAGTTTAAGAGATATAATAGTACAATACAGTACATATGGTCATTGTTTGCGATATTAATAAACTGCATTCGTCCCTAGGTTGAGCCTGAAGAGATTTACGCGGAGGCCTTGGAAGGTAATCGCATTGAAGACGCCGAGGACACGCACTGCTACAGCGCGCCGTGCATCACCAACGGGGACTGCTGCCGTGGACTCATGTGCTTGGAGACAGGTAAGAAATATTCGATACTTGTGATAGGTTCACTAGTTCTCCTCACAGATTTCGACGTTATTTCCTACCTCAGTTAAAATAATATTATAGTACACAAAAGTAGTGTCGACCGAAGAAACGTTGGTTGGATTGTGTGAAAGACGATATGGCTGGAAAGAATGTTACCTGTGAGATGACGTCAAACAGAGAAGTGTGGAAGAAGAAGACACGCTGCGCCGACCACAAATAAAATTTGGATGAGGACAGGAGGATGATGATGCAAAAGTGTGTGCTGAAACTACAGTGCGCTTTCAAATCTGACACGGCCAGAAACCGTCGAGGAACAGCACCAACGGCTTAGGAGCTGTTTGGGGCTCGAGGGAGTAATGACTGGTAATTTCCAGACATGTGACTGCAAATAGGAAATTTTCGACGTAAAAAATATTTCAAACAGACTCCAGGAGGTTCTCATATTTGTTACCTCAAAGCTTCGTTATTTATAAACCGATTACGGAAATGCTTTTTATTTTGGAGGGTATAATTATTACTCGGTCACAACTCACGTGTAAATTTAAAGAAAAAATGCCTAAGGGTAAAAAAATACGAGATGGAATTTTTATGGACTCGAATATTATTTATAATTTAATTTACAACTTCAAAGCGGTCTTTGTTTTGTTAAAATATTATATTAATATTATTCCGAGTCGGGTTTTAGCCTGGGGCCTCGGTACTTAGTCTTATAGCCTAACGAAAATAAATGTTTACGATTTTTCTCATAAATAATCTCTACACGATATAAATTACACAACTTTTAGAAATATTACGAGACACGGCGCGTTGCGGCGAAAAGCTTGGCTAATATTACAACTCTATTTTATTTATATTGATATCGTTCGACATTAAATGCCTATCAATTGCACGGGGAGAGTCGTGTCTAGTGTTATATCACTGAACGATCAGCTTACTAATCTTAAATACGTTTTGTAACATTAGACAATAGCGCACTTTGATATCAGTATGGCGTTTTTATTGACGTCATTCAACATATCGACGAGTTTGCTATTTATAAACATCAGGCGCTTAACGTCAGTCGTGGGGATTTATTGAAACTAACTATGGATACAATTAACAAAATTTTAGTAAATGCTTTAAATAATACGTAACTTTAGATTATAATCAATGAGATAGTAAATTGTTTTTATTTCTTATTTAACTATTCAAACATTAGTTTGGGCAACGGTTTCCTCTCCTCTTAATAAGTCTTTGTTTTATTCCGTCACGCAACTCCAGCAAAGGTTGGTGGAAGAATGCGGCAGATAAAAATGGTGACCATTATGTAATTGAAGAATGAAAGAAAACCAATAAATAAAAACAGAGTTTCCTTAATAAAATAAACACGTTATTACTAACATTATCTAAAACGGGATATTTACCATGTTTTTTATTTTTATTTGGTGGAGCTCGATATTTCGACATTATCTACGAATGTACATTCGTTTTAGATAATGTTAGTAATAAAAATAACCATGTTAATTTAAAATCTTAAACACGTTATTGTTGTTATTATAACAATACTAGCTGAACCTGCGGCTTTACCCGCGCGAAATTTATAAAACACAAACTTCCAACTCCCGTTTTATCCCCTAGGGGTGGAGTTTCTTCAGATCAGTTCTTATCGGATGTCTACACAGGTATACATACAGGAATACAGGTCAGCACCACTGAATTTTCTTGTGCTTAATTTGTGTTTATAATTCACCTCGTGCTCGGCGGTGAAAGAAAACATCGTGAGGAAATCTGCATGTGTCTAATTCCAAAGAAATTCTGCCACATGTGTATCCACCAACCCGCATTGGAGCAGCGTGGTGCAATATGCTCCAAATCTTCTCCTCAAAAGGAGAGGAGGCCTTACCCCTGCAGTGAGAAATTTACAGGCTGTTAATGTAATGTAAAAGGAAGGCAGGCTATCGAATGGGCCACCTGATAGTGAGGTGAACACTTCACATAGACATTAGGACCGTGAGAAATGTTAATCATTCCTCGTGTCATCATTCCGCCACCAACCTCGGAAACGAAGAGATCCTGTCCCTTGTGCCTGTAATTACACCGACTGACTAATCCAAAAAACTAGTACACAACAATACTACATATTTCTGTTTGGCGGTATAATATAACAGTGGTACCCACACAAAGTAACTAAACCAATCACTGAGGGACTTTTATTAGTAATGCGGTTTATAAGTATTAATTAACTGCGTCACAACATAATTACATCCTTCGTGGTTCGAGTTATTATAATTCTAAAATCTTGATATTTTAAATAACTTTAAAGCATATACATGAAATCGTATTAAATACTGTACTTATATATAAAGCCAGAGCGCTAGTCGGAGAATTCATATAGACATATATTCTGCCGCGAGAATTTTGTCGTCAAGTAGTTTTAGGGCCAAGTTTAATGTAAAGAGTCGATCGATCCTGATCTCCTGAGCTATTGTCCTTCCCACTCCTAATACCAGCTTCAATATTAATTGGAGGCGTCAATAGAAATATTAGTAACTCCTTATAATGGGGCATTGAAACTACTCTTTAAAAAAAGTAACAATACTTAAAAGTAAATGCCTTGTTCTGGTTTGAAGGGTGAGTGATAACATCTTAGTTCACGAGATTAATGGCGCATTGGTGATGTAAGAGTGTCCAGTTATGGGCGTTGAAGATGTCCCACCATCAGGTGACCCCTTCGCCACGTTACCAACCACCTTTTTTCATTTCGTAACACTATAGTAATCCTTTGTTAATAAATACTTTCTATGAAACACTTTATAACTCTTATAAATATATATTAGCAAGCAAAGTTAGAATAATTATATGTTAATTTAAACCCTGACATTTACCATTTGCGTGCGGTTTAGTTTTTATTTATCGCAAATATATGATTTTTACCGACAAAGCCCACGCTGCCCTGTCAACTCAGAGTTACGAATGGAGTTACAGTTTAATTTGCATAATTATTACTAATACTAAGTATATACTACATATTCAAGGATTTTTTCAAGAAAATAAACTTAACTGTTAAAACAACTGCTCATGGAAGAGTGGACAATATCTAATTTCTTAGTAGCAAAAGTAATTTAATATTACCGACTAATAAAATCAAATTCCTTTGATCAATATAGAAGCATAACACTTACTTATTGATAGTCAAATGAAACACTACCACCGGTTCGGTCCGGAAGAGAGAATACCCTGACAGGAGAACCGGCGAAAGAGAATCAGTGACTTTTTTGATAATTTGTGATTATTTATTTTATTTATTTATAAACACTTTATTGCACACAAAAAAAAAAAAATAATATTTTTTGCATATATTAAATATCAAAAGAGTAAAAAAACTAGGAGGCGATCGGTTCATTCCCGAGGTATGCTATCAACCGTGTTATCACTAATTTTACTTTTCGCACACAAGCGTTTTTTTACAATTACATTTTTTAAATTTGGCAACAGAGACATTTTGAACGCTTTAATCCAAGATACCGAGAACTGCCAACTTTATGAGCTGGTTCCTAGACTAACGAGGCGAGATGGCCCAGTGGTTAGAACGCGTGCATCTTAACCGATGATTTCGGGTTCAAACCCAGGCAGGCACCACTGAATTTTCATGTGCTTAATTTGTGTTTATAATTCATCTCGTGCTCGGCGGTGAAGGAAAACATCGTGAGGAAACCTGCATGTGTCTAATTTCATCGAAATTCTGCCACATGTGTATTCCGCCAACCCGCATTGCAGCAGCGTGGTAAAATATGCTCCATGGCTTGTCCTCAAAGGGAGAGGAGGCCTTTAGCCCAGCAGTGGGAAATTTACAGGCTGCTAATGTACTAGACTAATGAAACCATGAGGAGAATAAAGATTATGACTTTTCTTTTAATTGGATTTTCGTAAAATTTCAAAAGAAAATAATTCAAATTTTGTATTAACGTACCGGGCCTACTGAAATTATTCTTGAAGTTATTTCTCAAATTGAAACGTTAAAAGCTTCATTACCCCATTTACTGGAAAGCTCTCGTGACTCAGAGAGAGCTTTCAACTTTCAGCGACTTGAAAGCTTTCACAAATGCCGACTCACGTATATCGCTAGAGTTCTGAAATTTATTTTTCCACGATGTACTGAATATATCAAAACGCTATTTTTTCATTGTAGGGTTCCGATTTTATAATTTAAAAAATGTCATCTCGTCTCAGATAATCTGTCTGTCATCAGACAAACAGATAATCTCGTACTATGAACAGATTTGCATTTCATTATGTAATTATGTGCGACTACTAGATTTGACAGATATCGCAAACATAGTTTAAAATTACTATTTTAGAACGTGTGAACGTCATTAAATAAATTGCCAATCAAGAGATTGTATGCTTATTGGCGATCCAAATAATATATGAACGGGCTACAATAAATTCTGAATCTTAGAAAGGGCTAAACATTCTGAATTCCACATCAGAAATAAACAAAACCCTTTTCACTTGGACCATTTTAATTATAAATAATAATTCCGTGCAGAGTTGAATTTTAGGTAAGTTCCACACACCCGGTTAAGCCGAAACTTTTCGCACACCAAGTGCCGGCGATAATACTCTGGTATAGCAATTTGTTTTTATTTTTACAAAAGTTTTCTTTATTACAATCATCACCCCACAGTACATTATTTATACTAAATTTAAAGTAAAGTAACCTTTAAAGTAATTGAAACTGATACAAGTTGAAATGAAAATCGTACGACAGTCAACGTAAAGTATAACTTAGATTAGTTTTTATTTTCCTTTTAACAGTTGAAGGTAAAAAATATACAAAGAACCAAGTTATAATTAAAGTAGTTCTCGTGCTGAGTTGAGTTTTCAAAGTAATTTCATTCGGATCGGTTAAGTTGGACTGCGAGTTTCTGTCTTTTTATTTCTCTCAGCATTTTTATTATAAAGATAATTTGAAATGAATGCAAATCTTTAACCAATGAACCGGATTGTTCTATGAGTCTGCAGACTGAAGTTTTGGGTTCCTACAGTGTGATCGGAACAAAAATAATTGACAATTTCTCATATATTTTTAATTATAAATAGCAGCTCCGAGCTGATAGGATCTAATTTGGACGTGTCTCAATCCTAACAACCCGAGCTGCTGCGTTGTAGGCGAGAAGAAAAACTCGTCTTCTTCCTTCTTCTCTACAGTCTTCCACAAGCATTCTGCGTATACAAAGGTAGCCTACCTTTGTATACGCTACTTATATATATTACTGTAGCGAGATCTACTTTTCAAATAACCGACAATCTTTGACATAGAATCTTGTCTTGCCACTAACCCATCGCAGGTCCAGCAGCGACCACTTCAACTCAAGTTCATTATCATATCGTCAGAAGGAAAAGAAGAGGTACGCGCCAGAATGGTACTTTTGAGAAATGAGGTTTAAAGTTAAGTTAGTAAAGTTCATTTCCCATAAGTAACATTTTGGCGCTTAAGTGTACCTTCCTTTCCATTGACGATATAAAATAAGACTAACAAGTTCTTTTCGAGTAGCCCAGTAAGGCCAGTAGTTAAAACACTTGAATCTTAACCAATGATTTCGGGTTCGAACCCAGGCAAGAACCTTGAATTTTCAAGTGTTAATGTGTACTTTTGATTATAATTCATCTCTTGCTCGTCCTGCATGTGTCTAGTTTCAATGAAATTCGGCCCACATCAGAGCAGCGTTGTGGAATAAGCTTCAAAACCTACTCCTCAAAGGGAGGGGAGGCCTTAGCAGCGAGACATTCACAGGCTACCAAATAAACAAACAGAACCACACAAACAGAGGAAAAAATGTTACCAAAACGTAAACTATGTTTCAGCTATATATGTATATACAGTTGTATGAAACGAAAAGTTATATTGGACTTTGTCAAGAACCAACCAATTTAAGAAAATAATATCACGAACGACCGCAAACGAGTTCACAAACTCGGCGAAAAAGTTAAAAGTCATCACAAAATTGGAAGTTATTACTTCGACTCGAATTCATAACTACTTTTCTCATTACGTTATATAAATTGTATTTTAAACATCAAAGAGACCAATTAATGAACTCGTACCGAAGTTCATGAAAAAATAAAGCGCCTCAAACGAGACGCCTCAGGACAGCAACAGATTTCGTTGAATTCAGCACTAATTAGCTTTGGATATTATACTCTGAGGTCGAGTCGGGACGTGATATGTCTATTTAATTAATTAATTTCTGAGAAAATTAAGGATTTTTAGGAAAGATCAAACGCCTGAAGTCCCAAAATCGAAAAAATATAGTCTTGTTTTTAAGACAATCTGTAAATCTCACATTCAAAAATATTCCGTTGAAGAACTTAGACCCGTGGTAATATAATGTATTTTGAAGTGATAACTTCTTATGGGAGGGTAAACCGCTTTGTTACTTAACGCGTTACGGCGTCAGTTTGTCTGGCTTCCCTTTCTCTTATACATTAGCAGTTACAATTCATATGTACACTAAGAATAAAATATATTTTATAATTCATATTAATAAATGACCTTTCCTTACAGTATCATATTAATCAACATAAAATTTAAGTAATAACCAAAGCTTTTCTCAAGTTTAATTTCGATATTAAATAGTTCAACTTCGGTTAGTTTAAGTTATAACTTCTGTCGGGCGTTCCGAGACGCAGGCGTATTTGTTGGATTTTTTTTGTGAAACTAAATGACTAGTACTCGCAAACTTAAGCGCATATTATTGAATCATCTCTACACTTACTTTTAATTCAACTTTCAAACGTAGGGAAACTTCATGGACACCTTCCTGTCTAGTGTTCATTGAAGCAGCGCGATGGAACAAGATCCTAATGTCTTCAAGATGAGAAGAAGTTTTAATCCAGCAGTAGTCTAAACACTGATTGTAACTATACACGATTATGTGGCAGAATTCCATCCAGCACATGCAAGTATCTAACAATGTCTTACTTCGTCCAAATCAACTTAAATTTTCCGACATCTGACATGATAAATCTTTAAATTGACAAATGGTACTTTTCAGTGCCAAGAACTTCTCCATTGTATAATAATTTCAATCCATGTCCCTCCCAAGAAAACCCAGTAATATTTAATGCATACCTGAGTCCCACACCAATGTTGCAAATTATTCTCCAATAAATAGAATATACCGTCAATATAGACTTAAATACAATGACGCAAAAATGATATTTAATGCGATTCCTTACCGATTAATCTATACTATAACATACATAAACAGCCTGTATATTTCCCACTGCTGAGCTAAGGCCTCCTCTCCCTTTGAGGAGAAGGTATGGAGCATATTCCAGCACGCTGCTCCAATGCGGGTTGGTGGAATACACATGTGGCAGAATTTCGTTGAAATTAGACACATGCAGGTTTCCTCACGATGTTTTCCTTCACCGCCGAGCACGAGATGAATTATAAACACAAATTAAGCACATGAAAATTCAGTGGTGCCTGCCTGGGTTTGAACCCGAAATCATCGGTTAAGATGCACGCGTTCTAACCACTGGGCCATCTCGGCTCAATTCAATCTATACTAATATTATAAAACTGAAGAGGTAGTATTTCTTGTTTGGTTGAACGCGCTTCTTAGAAACCACGGGTCCGCGTTAGACAGCCCATCACACCACGACACTACGACCAATTGAAGCAAAATCACGTATTTCAGAATCCGTACTAAAGCCGAGCGAAATCGGGACGCGCAGTGATAAATAAAAATTAAGCAATCTCGATTAAGTTTTAATCCACGTGTTTTATCTTCAGGCTTTTTATTTTAGAAATACATACACACATTCAGAAAACATCCCGGAAATATTACTACGGCGGCTGAACTCGCACTTGAGCGCTTGAGTGCCGCAAATACTTGCTTTCATATGAATATGAATTTCTGGCGTAGACTCCTGAATCTCGTAGTGCTCAAGTGTACACGTGACACGGTTCTGAAGTTTGATCGTCAGAAATAATATAATGTATTTGGAGACCTTCTCGCTACTTCTGTAATAAGGAGTGGGCGTGGATTGACGGCGGGTAATTTTTTAATTGTTAGGTCTTAGAATACATTGCGTGTTGTAACGATAAAAAAAGATAATATATTTCTTTAATTACCAGCAAATTATTTTGCCTTTCGCCGAAATTTTTATCTCAAATCTTGTGTTACTATGTAATTAAAAATGTATTTCTTTAAGTAATTAAATTAGATACGATAAAAGTAATATTATTGTAGGTATGTATATTTATTAATTTCAATTGTTACAATTATACACGTGACCCGAAGCAAGTGATTCGCGATCTCGCGGCATTTTCATGTACCGAGTAGTTCATCCCCGCCAAACGGCTGTACTTGTGTTGTGTTCCAGTTAGAAGGGTGAGTGAGCCAGTATAACTACAGACACAAAGGATTTATTATCTTAGTTCCCAAGGTTGGTGGCACATTGGCGATGTAGGGCAATATCTTTGGATGGTGTTGACCACTTACAAGCAGAAACCCTATCAATGCGACGCAAAAAATGAATGCACATAAAGATTCAGTGATTCGAATTCGTACTCACAACCATCGTTCATATATTTCCCAACCACTGCGCCGCTCGGCTGTGTAATCATCTAATGTTACAATCATGTTTTCATACACAATATTATATTCAGTTCGTTGACCGCTGACAAGGTGAAGCCTGACAGTTCATTACTTAAGCAAAGGTGCGCTAGCCGCTATGTTGATGACTCGTAAAAACATTGCTCGATGAGACATCACACTGGAATTAATATCGCTGAAAATATATACAAGCCCTTCCCCTCGACTTCACCGGGACTCTGGATACGTAGACAAAGTGTCATATCTACTATTCTATTCCATTCCATGCCATGAAGGTATACGAGGACTATGACTATCGTAGGTTTGACTCAGACTCGTTTCCCAGTCAAAACAAGTTTAACTTATACTAGGAGGGGAAAATAGAATTAGAATTATTTTTAAAATAAAGGTTTTGTAAATGGAGAATAAAAATATGTTCGGCCGCCTTTTATATGAAATATATTAATCTTATTTCTTCTTGTTCCTTCTCGCTGAAGGCTGCTTTCCGAAACGATGGTAGTGTTTAAATATTGGCGATACTAAAACGCTTCATTGTGAAGTTTACTTGAATAAAATTCATTTAATTTGACATTTGATATAATTATGAAATGACATCACATTTGTCTGAACTGTGGGAGCGACTGTTTGTAGGTAACTATAAACGTAAAGTAAGCTTCAAGCCTTGTCTTCAAAGAGAAGAAGAGTCTACCATTTTATATAAAATAAAAATTCCATAACATTTTTATCGTGGTACTCATATAGGAATTCGTTACAGAGGACGGAGGGCGTTGTCTGCCAGCGTTTGCTGGTCGGAAGCTTGGCGAGATGTGCAACCGTGAGAACCAATGCGACGCTGGACTGGTCTGCGAAGAAGTCGTCCCAGGTATGCTATCCACGAGTTTGTATGTTTGACGAAGACAATTTCAGTCGAAACAGTACCAGACCGTAACTGTCCTGCAGCACGACAAATGCCATTTCTTAGAGAAGATTAAGACTTGGTGCTGTCACGCTGTTCCATTGCGATTAGTTAAATAAAGTTGTATAACTTCATGCGACGAGTTTAGATTAACTCAGTAATCTCGTGTCGCGACTGGCTTGCTTGTTTTGTTTACTTTAATTTTTATGAATTTTATTTAATTTGTCCGTAGTAGTATGTTTCTCTTAAATTGATAAGAATATTTTATAAAATTTGTTTAGTAACCAGTGCAGATATAAGCGACTTGGTAAATAAATAATGCTTATAATATTGTTCAATTAAAAATTATTATTATTATTATAACAAGTACTATAAAAACGTATTCAACACAGGAAATGTAGTTTTTGCACAGATTCGAACCTGTTATAGTTGTGTACAACTATCAACTGTCTTTCGTAATAACTTTGTATGTACAGTCAATAATAAAGACTTATGAGCTAAACATTATTACAAAATTAGTAATATCATAGGTGACTTTGAAACTGAACGAGTGAGTAAGGCTCAACATGGCGATAACTTTTGTACTGTATTAGCCTCATATGTGGCATCCTACTCTGGGGTAATGCAGCTGACATTAATACCATTTTTGTACTGCAGAAGAGGGCTATTCGTGCAATTTATAACCTGGGCCCAAAAGATTCGTTAAGAGGTAAATTTAAAGAAATTAAATTAATGACTGTCGCTTCTCAATTTATGTAATATATGTACGCAAAAACATAAATGATTTTCCCAGAAATTATGACGTACATTCTATTAACACTAGGAACAAGAATAAACTTGTTACTCCAAGTACCCGATTACACAGGGTTAGTAACTCTTTTTTGGGGCAATGTATACGTTTTTACAACAGGATCCCAGAAAACGTTCAAAATTATTCAATTATAAAATTCAAAAGAATTGTTAAAGATTGTTTGTGTGCTAAAGGATATTACAACACTAATTACTTTTTAGTTGACTGCACACCTTGGGAATGAAATTATCGCCTCCAGGCTGTTTCAAATAGCTAAAATAAAATTATTATTGTACATGCAAAATGAAAAAAAAAATATCCCGCTGAATTTCTGTCGCCGGTTCCTCTCAGGTCCGAGGTGCTAAATTCCGAACCGGTGGTAGATTTTTGACAATCAATAAGCAAGTGTAAACACTTCTATATTGAATAAAGATTTTTGACTTTGACTTTGTGTACACCTCCTGTCCTCTTAAGAAGAGAGTTTAATTTAGATTCCTCCGCGCCTCTAAAGTCCAGCTTCCATGCGGCGCGTGTTCATGGTTACAATTCACAGTCGAGCAAAAGATTTATTATATAGTTAAACAAAACTCTCACAAACTTAGTAGTTCTTTCACACGATCGAAAGGCAACTAAAGCTAAGACCCATGTGTCATCCGGAAACCAACATTGAAGACCTGAATGAAAGAAAGAGATCCCAAGGATGGGTCAAAAACTTGTACCCAACATTTAAACAAATATATTTGCTAGTATGACAAAGATACGGCAACGACTGTTTTGCGTGATCATAAAAACAGTCCCCAAAGAATTGTCCTTTGATAACAAACGTACATACATCGTATCGTACGACATACAAAGGTCATTGCCCTCAGCTCTTTCGCAATTTTTCTAGTTGGAAATACCTACTGTATTTCATGTGGTTAAAGTAATATATTTTGTAATTAATATTTGTTTGAACTTTACATTTAGCGTTTGTTGTTATATAGTAAATAAAGTGATCCCGCTGTTGGACTCAGGCCTACTCTCCTTTTTGAATAGAAGATTTGGAGCTGTTCGACCACACTGATTTGATGCTGGTTGGTGAATATCACCGAGCGTGAGATGAATTATAAACACAAATTAAACACATAAAAATTCAGTGATGCTCGCCTGGTTTGAACCCATAATCATTGGTTAAGTTGGTTGGTCACGCGTTGCAACCACTGGTCTATCTCGGCTCTCGTTACGTTATATAAATACTTATCGACATTGTCCATTGTCGGTTTAATCACCGTACCTCACGTTTCGTACTCCGCATGGAATGTTAATATACGTGACCGTTTCGACGCACCCTGTAGCTCGGGAACTGAAAACATTTATGATTAAAGAAAACCAATAAATACCAGTGAAATAAATAAAAAAACATAAGAGTTTAGAAGAAAAAATTATACGGATCCGTGTATAGAGAGCAGCGCCACTTGCTTATCTGTCAGGACGGACAAAAGGAGAACTAACAACGCCATTTTGAATTGTCATTTCGCTGTCAACATTGTCGAGCGTCCATAACTCACACTTTAGTTAGATCTATCTTTTAGTGACTTGACCGTATATGTAAACAAACATTGATGATATATAAGGCATATTACTCAATATAAGATTATATTAAAGATAAAGAAAAGCATGGACTTAGTATGTCCCAATTAAAAAATAATTATTCTTTACTGACATACTCTGCTATTAAAATTGTGGAAAAGGGTATCCACTGAGTGTATTGCTGGTTCTTCTCGGTGGAATATACTTTCCGAACAAGTGGTAGCTTTGCATTTAATCCAACACCGTAACGTGACGATTCAAAAGTGCTTTTATAAGCCTACTTGAATAAAGAATATTTCGATTTCATTTGATTTGTATTTTATTTTATTTTCATCAGGACAACCAACAGTAGATACAATATCACATCCAAAATAAAAAATAAATTACATTTCAAAATGATCAAGGCAAAAGTTCTACTGCCTACAGGTAGTCTCACCATGCATATCATATTAGACAAATTATTGAAAATATAAATCAAACATAAGCATAATAATTAAAAATAAGAAATTTTTTAACAATTATATAATGAATAATAATTAATAAAAACCAATAAGATAAACCATAAAATTAGTATTAATCACAAATAAAATTCTTTATTTTTCGATTGAACTGAGGGCGACTATCATATTCGTATTACCTTGAAAGAAAATGATGGTCAATGAAAGCGACAGCGGCAATTCTGAAGAAAATTTTCCATATGATTCAAGTGGCAGTATATCATACCTACTGCTATAAAATATACATGAATATTTTAAACTTATTTAGGCATTCATAATTGTTACTTCCTCGTATACTGGCAAATTATGAAATATTTAGTTAGGCACGTCGTATGGTGCGGAATATATTAGAACTCGATCATAAACTAAACACTAAACTATATCGAAATTATTAACTGGTAACACATTAGCACGTCAACGACGGCGACTCCGCCGCCCGACCCGACAAGTCAGGAGCCCTATACAGAGCGGCCTCAGTGTGCGTAGCGTTATTATCAATGACGTCATGCCATTTACACGCACGAAATGTAACCTGAAAGAACATTAACCGACAACAGTAATCAGCCAGGACGATCTCATTATCATCATATTCGTATTAGTCTCTGAGATTATTATTGTGTCCAATATTCGATCAGGAAAACATTGTTTTCGGACTAATATTCACAAATGTATAGATGTGAATTTAAGTGAAGTATTTGTTTTTAAAAAAAGCCGAGATGGCCCAGCGGTTAGGACGCGTCGGGTTCAAACCCAGGTAAGCGCCACTGAATTTTCATGTGCTTAATTTGTGTTTATAATTTATCTCGTGCTCGCTGGTGAAGGAAAACATGACGAGGAAATCTGCATGTGTTTAATTTCGACGAAATTCTGCCACATGTGTATCCAAACCTTCTCCTCAAAGTGAGAGGAGGCCTTAGTCCAGCAGTGAAAAATTTACAGGCTGTAAATGTTAAAGCGTATTTGTGTAGGTGAGATGCACGTCTGCCGTCCGCCTTCAGCCGGACACAAGCAGTACAACGAAGACTGCTCCTCGTCCAGCGAATGTGACATCACCCGTGGTCTTTGCTGCATCATGCAACGTCGTCACCGCCAGAAGCCTAGGAAGGTGAGTTAAGCAACTTTAAAGCTTAAGGAATAACATAATTATGATAGTTTAAGGTTTAAAATTGCTACTTACCATCAGTGTATCCATTAATCAAAAAATAAGTGGTACGTGAAATATAGTATACTTTTAATCGTTTATATGTTTTAATGTGGAGATCCTCGTGTGATTAAAGGCTTAATAATAGCATCTTGGACTCAATTGATGGCTGGTCATCAAAAATGTTCATATTTCCTCTATCGTATCGTATTAGCTATGCTACTAACTGTTGAGTCTTCCTATCAGTATGAATAGAGTTTCACAGTGTGCTATTGAATAGGCATTTTGAACTTACCAATTTTCCTAGAATTAGTATTACATATTATCCACTTCAGTCTGGCTCGAATGGTGATGATTCACAGTGTTGTGACCGGCTCAAGAGATCCTGTTGGCCACCCCAACAACTGTATAAGAAGTGACTTTGATGAAGATACCTGTCATTAGGTCTTTTTAATGATACTCTCGGAAAGAAATTATGTAGCACCATTAAATATTATGCAATTGAATACGAAGCCGGTTTGTGGTGAAGCATTATCGATGAGAACCGGCAAGAAACTTATTATTCGCTCTTCTTCATCGATCGTATTCTCCTTGCAATGTCCTGAAATTTAATTTGGCAGAGGTGATGTTCTTGTTTTTCGTGATACACGTGAAGCGGTTTTGACCAGACTATGCGAGTATACCTGTGCTTCCGCACACATTCGATTACTAAAATGTCTACTGCGTAGATTTCTCCACGAGTATAGCCGAACATGTAGTCTTTCTCATCCCTAATATCCATCCTATCGTTTCGGATTCTCATGCTACCAAACTATGAGAATCTGAAAAGACGGCACCAGTTTTTATGTACTGACATATATCACCAATGTTGGACCAAGGCTGGATCTGAGCACCACCCACTCATCCGATATTTTACTGCCAAATAGCAGTACTTGGTATTGTTGGGTGATTGAGACAGTGTAACTGCAGGCACAAGGGACATAATACCTTAGTTCTCAAGGTTGGTGGCGCATTGTCGACGTAAGGAATGGTTAATATTTCTTACGCCGTCAATGTCTATGGGCGGCGGTGATCACTAATCATTACTGGTCATTATCCCGTCCACCTACAAATGCCAAGAAAACACTCATATTAAAATCATTCATTACCAAAAGTAGAAACATTATTGTGTGTAATCTTTTCAGAGCTGTGGATACTTCAAGGAGCCCCTGGTGTGCATTGGACCCGTAGCCACCGACCAGATCCGCGAAATCGTTCAGCACACCGCTGGCGAGAAGAGACTCGGCTTGTACAGAATGCATTAAATTAATCTTCAATTTATTGACTTCGAGTAAAATGGCTTCTTCTATGTTCCAATAATTTATAAAGCGGTTTCAAACTTGTTTTTTTTTAACTATATTTAATTATTTTTTCATTTTACTCGGAGTATTTTTAGGATTTGAATCATTTATAAATTTAAATAATCCTTTTCATTTATAAATGATTTCAATTAAATTGAGAAAATTCTCTAAGTTGATAAGAAGAGCTAATAAAAACAACTTATCAAACGAGTTGACATCCAGAAAAATTAAAAATCATTTATAGATTTTTCTCAATAGCAACATTTTTGGAAATATTGCCATTAAAAATTATTGCAATTTTATATTTGTTAAACATAATTTCCTAACACGAGGAATTGACGGAATTTTTATTTGCGATGGCAATGATTTCGTTATATTGATGGCACTATTTCCACCGAAGATTTAAAAATAACCGAAACGAACGCTTCGAAAAACGGTCACCGATTTATTAATTTTCAAGCATAGAATATTAATTAAAAACAAAAAAAAAAAACAACAAAAATTTACGTAGCTGGATAAATTTTAGTTTTCATCAAATGATACCAGTGTGCGTAGAGTATAAATATATTATTACTAAATGAAGTAAATGTTACACTATGGATGTTATTCGTGTTATTAATAGTGAATTTTAAAATGTTTAATCCTTAATATTAATTAGGTTAATAAAGTCTTCACTATCGAAACTAAAACATATCATACTGGCTGAGGCATTTATAGGTTTAAAAATATTGATGTTAAAATTATAATTAGAATAATTAAGATTTCGCTTGTTTTATTCTAAAGGATATATAAATTAAGCAATTCCACTACGATAGGTGCCTAGGAGACATACCATTATTTAAATATATTCCTATTAAAAGTCAAAGTTTAAGATTGTCACAATCAAAGCGTATATTGATAAAAATTTAGCATTAAGTCTGACATAAGTATTTTCTGATAAAGTTTAGCGGAGAATAGTAGGAAATATTTTTCTGCCAAAAATTATACAGTCGATGTTATCATCGCGTTATCATTTCGATCGTTTTATAATAGTTTCTCGATCGCTGGAAACGGCCTAACGCTTCGTGAAAATAGATCGACTAAAGTTGAAAACATTTAAAAAAAAAACTTTTGTATATCTGTGTCGTTACGCTATCTGATGTTATGATACTCGTGTATTTCATATAATATATGTGTTATATTATACAGTCATATCAGCTGTTGACGTTTTTATTTCCACCCCTATTTCATAACTAGAGCGAATACTGAACGGATCATACAGAAATTAACATGAGGTGTCTTATACCTGACCCTCCCCTCGTGTGAGAGGACATACGGGCAATGTTGCGATAGAAAACTAGTGAATATTTATTAAGCACTATCACCCTACAGACGATACAAACATTACTGCCTATTAGCCTTCACGAGCCCGAGATGAGTTATAATCGCAATAATGGCTTGAACGTTTGAACAATCTGGTGTGATTCACGAGTCCTAACCACTGAGCCGTTTCGATAATTACAGTAATAATAAATTAAATTAAATATTAGCACACACTCCAAAGCGATTTGCTGTCGCTGTACAAAGTGTTATCGAATAACAACAGTGCACTGAGTACTGTGGCATTCTGAATACACATTTTCAAAAGACGATATCAATTGACACGTGACGTAAAGAGTTTCATCTAAATTCATATTTTAAACGCGAAAGTAACTCTGTCTGTCTGTCTAAGCCACTGAACCGAATTTCATGAATTTTCGTATAAAGCAAGTTTGAACCTCAAGCAAGGGTATTTTTCCACACCTAACAACTGACGATCAAACCCCAAAACGCGAGCGAAGCCGCAGTCGACGACTAGTATACATAAAAGCTGAAGACTTTGTCTGTTTCATCGCGTTAATCTCAGGAACTACCAGTCGAAATGCACGTGAGATTACTATCTCCTAAAAAACCTAATATCATAAAGATATTTGTTGTTAGGGTTTGAAACTGGAATACCACCAAACCATATGTAGACACCGACCCGGAAGGGTCCACACAAAACACTACCATTAATTAAAATGTATAATTGTATGTTTTAGTGCGCGTTAAATAATTAACGCGTATTAACTAACCTAACCTAACCTAAGTTTTAGTGTGTGCGTGTTAGTATCTCAGTATACTCAGTTCAAGTTAACAGACAGTGTGGGGAAAACCCGTGGTGTACATAAAATGTTTATATAAGACGTATTTATAAACAATTAATACGCATTGACATTTATGCAATACGTTATTGTATAACAAAATAAAATGCAGTGTTGTTATAACCAGGCAACTCCAGAAAGAGCAGGACAGAAGTTTTGCATAACAAACATATATAAATATTGGACAACATCACATACATTAATCTGATCCCAATGTAAGTAGCTAAAGCACTCGTGTTATGGAAGATCAGAAGTAACGACGGTACCACAAACACCCAGACCCAAGACAACATAGAAAACTAATGATCTTTTTCTTCATCGACTCGGCCGGAAATCGAACCCTCGGAGTGGCGTACCCATGAAAACCGGTGTACACACTATTCGACCACGGAGGTCGTGGTAATGTATGTAATACGTATATAATATATGTTTACAAAATCACGAAATTACATATAGTATTACATAAATAATAATTGAGTTAGCAATGGAATATTTTCGGCTGTGAAAAATAAATTATGGTAATAATTAAAATATGTGTAGCCTTATACTTAAATATTTTTGATTTTGAATCATAGAAGCGCATTATTAATTTGTTATATTGAAATTAAAAGTCGTGATTTTTAGTCTGCGTATCACGTGACCTAAACACGAGCCGCCACGGTGTGACGTCAGACAGGCAAAAGCTGTCCTTTCAATATCATCTGGCACTTTGATAAACAACTTGCTAAATGCTAGTCTTTACACTCAACGAAAGTGGTTGTAATTCATTATTATCCCAAAAGCACTAAATATTTATAGGTGTTCAAGTGGAATGTATGCCAGTCGCAAAGAAACCGTTTTTATTTTATCGAAATATGTTTTTGTGGCTTTTTATTAGGAAAATCAGCATTTTGAAGTATTTTTATTCTCAGTATTTTATACTAAAGACCTTATGGATAATAATTATAAGAGATTTTTGCTACTGCTAGAAAGCACACGCCACATTAACAGTCTTTCCCACTGCTGGGCTAAGGCCTCCTCTCCCTTTGAAGAGAAGGTTTAGAGCATATTCCAATGTGTGTTGGTGGAATATACATGTAGCAGAATTTCGTTGAAATTAGACACATGCAGGTTACCTCACGATGTTTTCCTTCACCGCCGAGCACGAGATGAATTATAAACACAAATTAAGCACATGAAAATTCAGCGGTGCTTGTCTGTGTTTGAACTCGAAATCATCGGTTAAGATGCACGCGTTCTCACCACTGGGCCATCACGGTCATCATAGAGAAATCCTTTATTGTTTTTGTTACACTGCGAGACGTGTTTTTCCAAGTGTACTTCCTTTTTCAATAAATAAATAAGAAAATACCTACTAAACCAATATACATACAACTTATACCACTGCATGCCGGCGCGTCTCGGAGAAGGTATTAGTATATAATATTATTATATAAATAAAAAAAACGTTTGTTAATTATTAAAATAAACCGTGGTTACCCAGTGGACACACACAATAAACACATTAACATTTATTATTATATCTTACAAATATACAATTATCGTAAAATTAATACAACCATTTACATAACAACGGTATTAGAATCTAGGCCAGAAGTGTTAGAAGTCGCAACGGCCGAAGCTTATATCAACCGAAGAACGGTGGGGGTGGTGGCGCGATTATAATCTGTGGGTATGGTCTGTAAAATCCGCCGTATCCAAACCCCCCAAATATGCCCGGCGGGGGTGGAGGCGGAGGTGGGGGGTAGCCGAACCTGCCGTACCAATGGCAGGTAATTATCTGAAAATAGAAATAACTTTAATAGTAACTAGAACCTTAGGTGTAGGTACTGGAAATAAAACCTAGAGCACAATACGCCACAAATAGTCGATTCAAAGAAAAATTAGAATGTGAAACGTATTATTGGTGGTCAGTATTTTTCAATCTAAGTAGTTAAGACGAAACTGAACTGGAATAGGTAAAAGAAATAAAATTGCTAATTAAAAAACAAATAGGATTTAGATACAGCTAAGTATATTCAAATAGTTAACTTGTAACTTGAAACAACTTAATGTACGAGTAGGAAATAAAAGGCTTTTTAATACGAGTTTAAGTGCAACAAACAAACAAACTCATTTTCGTATTAAAACAATAATTAGTATATACCAGTAAATATATTATTATAACACTTCTTTCCAAATGAAACATCTCGTCTCCTATTTTTCATCATAAATGAAACGAGTTTATAATACGCGAGGTATTATCCCACGTGTAGGGGCGGCCCCCACGGCTGCAGCGAGTACATGTTTGGAAAATGATTTATTTCCACAAAACCTTCACGTAGTTAAATGAAAATTTTCGCTTGAACGGAATTGATTTTCTGATTTGTTTTTAAACTGCTATATTTATTAACTAGTTAAGTATCCCGGCTTCATACAAAATATAAAATAAAAGGTACTACATATATCAGGAACAATAGCGAGCGTTTACATTGCAAGTAATTACGGAGATTTTTATCGTTTGTTGTCTTTATTATATCCGAATATATAGCAGTCATATATTTTAACTAGCTGTGCGTCCGGTCTTCGTTCGTGTATAAATCATACAAAGTAACAAAATCCCATTTATATCCATTAAAAAATTCTTTCTCAACGAACGTTTCCGTTGCAAAACTCGTTAAGATACTTGTAACTATGCTGAAGTTTAAGCAATCGGCCTCATAATTTCGGAGATCAATGTGTGGTTTCGCTTTAATAATAACTAGCTGCTCGTAATGACTCCACTCGGCTATACTACAGATTATATCAAACAATAATAAACAATAATATTACAAAAAAGTAAAATACAAACAAACTTTTAAGTTTCATAAGACTGGTATAGATATGTCACTGTAAAATCGTTAATACCGCTAGATTACAATCTATCTCGCGAGATTGCAGACTGTCGAAAGCATGTGAACCGTAACACGTTCACAATATAACGAATTATTTATCGGTAGATTGATATTGATTGAACTGAAATTCATTCGGTTAAGTTATTAAAAAAAGACGAACCTAGTGAAGTAATTATAAAAAATCGAAATATACATGTTATTCTGATTCAATTACAATGAATTCGCAATCTTTTAACAGTTTGTAACAATCTTTCCAGATAGATTATAATCTAACAAATTATAAATTTATCGTGTAACATACATAATTAAATACCGTTACTGCATAAATCATGACCGCGTGGAGTGGGGGCAAGAATAGCTAGCTATCCTCTGGGAATATACGAACCAGCCCTCCTGTCAACCAGTGGAGGCAATAAGGCGAGGTGCTATACTTACTCCAAGGTCCAAGTGGTTCAAAAGTACTTATAAAAACCTACTTTGAATAAATTATAGGTAGTTATTTTGATTTAATCAAAGACACATGCACAGATGAAATTTAAACACACACATACCTGAATTGTGAGCATAAAAACGAACAATAGTAGCAGAGATTTTACTAAACCCATTTTGATGAGAGAAACTGTGACAGATGACTGTGGTTTGTGTTATTCCGAAACAAAATATTGATAGCAGACATGCACGTCTGTATATAAAGCTAGATAACCAAGATAATTAATAATGAAATACTCCTTCGTATATTCTTATTACAATGCAATAAGGTTTAAAATTGTCTGTCTTTGGTTTTAAGTTATATTTTTCTAGATTTTGTTTAGCGTGTACACGATAACTGACCACGATTGAACAAACTCCGCTTCATTTAAAGTACATAACAGTGCAATGTCCGTATGTCCATTTGTTATATTATAAATATGGAATAGCAGCAACCCGGAACTATTCTAGCCGGATTGAGTATTTTTTTAAGAAGGTAAACGTCACACTTCTGGGCTGAGAGCTTATATTGAGGAGACGGTGTTTACATTCCTATCAATATATCAATGCTATATTCAAATCAAATCAAATCAAAATATACTGTATTCGAGTCTTTTACAAGCACTTTTGAATCGTCATTTAACAAACTATTTAAAGTAAAGCTACCACCGGATCATTTCTAAAACAGTTAATACAGAAAAAAAATTACAATTGAATGAGTGGCCGACATTAAAAAATAAAATTAAGAAATCACATGACAATTGACTTCTTATCTTAACAATAGAATTCAGAGGGTTGGCGTTAAAGGAAAAAGGACGCCTGGGATCTCGGTTGGTATGGGGTCAATGATCAATTCTTGGACCTTTTCTATTTCTTATATACATAAATGACATGCCCTTTCTTCTTGGGACAAAACATCACATAGTATTGTTTGCTGATGACACCTCCTCAGTTTTTAAATTACATTTTAGAAAATAATGTATTTTTTCCGAACCGGTGGTAGTGTTTAATTTGACAATAGATAAGCAAACGCTTCTATATCGAATGAAGGAATTTGATATGATATGTTAATTACAAAACACATATTAAGCACATTAATCCGCATTATTTTCTTCTAACTGCTGCATCAACGTTGTGTTCGTCACCATAGTGCTAGTTTTACATATAATAAAGTCTTGTAAAGTGCTAATTTCATTATAGAATCATGTATTCGATGTGAATTTGTCAGGTAATTATTTATCAATCTTGTTATTTGTAGAACGAGTAGTTTGTACCAATACTAAAGAGGAATCCATGATTCATAGATTTGCGAAGAATTTGTTTGTAAAATGTAATTCGTTATACGTATGAAACCACTGAACCTCTGACAATATCTAATGTATATATTTTTTATTCAACTAGCAATAATCGCACCTCGGATTCACCTCATTGGTTACGATATTGCCTCTGCGCAAAAAAAACCCGCATTGGAGCAGCGTGGTGGAATATGCTCCATACCTTCTCCTCAACGGGAGAGGAGGCCTTAGCCCAGCAGTGGGAAATTTACAGGCTATATATTTTTTATTTAAGGTAGTTAGGTGAGTGACAAAAGGATCACCTAGTACCACCACATATTGGCGCTCCAGGTTGAATCTGCGCCTTGTACAGTTTAGTCGACGTGAAGTATCATCTTGCCTTGCTGAGCACACCGAGCCTTCTAAATACCAATTTGGCTTTACCTTCCAATTGACTGCGGAACTGAACGATGTTCGAATCGTCAATGCCAAGCATCCGATACTGGTGTGGCAGCAAGGGAATGTTCTCAAAGTGCCGAGATACGACAAATCATGACTTTTCAACATTTATCCCTTTGGGGATCAATGTGGAATTCAGTCCACTTATGTTGTGGAAGAGATTACATTATGGTGCCTGCTCCTGGGCAACCCTGTTTAGGTGGTGCCGGTCCTCCGGGACTCTTAGAAAAGTGGTAGCTGCCGTTTTACGCCGACGTTTGAGTGTGAGAGTGATACTTCCCCGAATTTGTCGGCCTATTGGGTTGCAACCCGAATGTATGCAGCGTGGCACTACCATCTTTAGGTTCTGAGAATAGTACCTAAAGATCGAGGCAACTACCGAAGGCAGCGGCTTCTGGGTTTAGTTAAATGATGAATGTGGATGTGAATACTTATGAGTGGATACAAAAGCATTGAGCTCTCGACGCTACCTCGATGTTTTCAAATGTTGCTTATTTGCCTTGTATCCTCTTGTGGTTGGAACAGACTATAAGCGTTAACTCTACTGTTTATATCATACATTCATTTGGAAAAAAATTAAGTTAAACAAGTAAAAATAAACAATGTTTTCAATTTTGTGAATAAAGTTAAACAACTCGTTGTATATTAAATCTGATATTAAAGGTCAATGTAAAACAAGAAATATTGTAAGACTATTAACATATACATGTTTATTTACCAATATACATGTACATGATACATGAACCATAAAGACTGACAATGTTTATGAAAAGGTACTTCACCGAGACGCGAGTCATGTACAGACAAAATGTGCTAATTTAAATAATATATATTAAACATACTAATGACTAAAATAAATTACGAAACAACGCTGTTATGCTTCGTTAACAGTCAGCGAAAATATATGCAAAACAAATATCTGAACACATTCATTGCGTTTAGTCGTACTCGACTTACGTGCTGTGAGCAGCCATTTGGCTTGAGTTTTAGGCTCGGAAGTGGAATATCTAACTTCAAGTATATGCAATAACAGATACTTGAATTGCCGATATATTTCATGTGTAATTAAATTTACCAACAAAACAGTACATTGTAATTATTCTGATATCCACTGAACGGGAATTATTTTGCCGTATTCTCAACCTGGTACCAAATGTACGCCATACGTAAGAAATGTGCGTGCCGCTGAGATTTCCAAATCAAAACAAGTATTCGAGTAGGATTTTAGAAGCACTTCTAAGTCGTTTGTACATATATTTTTTTTTTCAAGATAGCATTCAAATCAAATGTTTTCTATTAATGAAGGCTCATAAAAGCAATCGCAACTCTAAAAAAGCAACTCTTGAAATACAAAGTCAACAAGTATTAGCTCCACGTTTTTTTATCATCCATATAATGTTGTGTTAATTGATATTTTACCAATTAGTTAAGGGAAATATTTAGGTTACATTTTGAGCCCTTGGACTATTGCCATCCCCACACCTAACACAAGTATTAGGCTAGATAGGAATGTTATTAGTTCCTTAAAATGGGGCATTGGTACTGTACTTTGTAAAAAAGAAATCTAATCGGGGCCTAAGAAGTTTAATTTCAATAATACTAGCGCTTAAGGTACAACATTAGCAAAATGCGAAATCAACATATTATAAGAAAAACTAAACATTATAATTATTACGTCAACATTTTATTCTTCAGAATGATGAAATATTGTATAGCTCATAAAAGCTACTCAGCTATTCGAATAAGGTAAGAATCGCATCGCTAGCGTAATCTTTTGAATTGCGAGGTAACAAGATTTGACTGCTAGTCCGTCTGTTGAAGCGTCGTATCGATATTTGGCGGGAATTAAAAACGACGCCATTGATGTGGAGCAGTCAACTAAAAATGCTTGCGCGTCTGCGACGTGTTTTTTATACTGTGGTATTGTAATTTCAAAAGGAAATAATATACAAATGGCTTAGGGAACGTTCAAGTATTACGTAACGCAATTTTTGAAGATTTTTGAGCCTCCCTCCTCCCCTTGTAACGCACCGTAACGTTTTTCTGTACTCCCCCTCCTCCTCTCTAAACGTTACGTAACACTCAAGGTGACCATTTTTACCCTAAAGTCGCAAAAAGTTATGTTATAGTTATTATCTAACGTCAATGACCTTAGTCTGTCAACTGTCTCACCAATTTGACAGTTCACAAAAAAAATGCGTAATATTATTTGCGCATATGTATGATATATAAATATTTATTTATGATGTGGTCAGCTCATTTGAATCTATTAAACGCCACGCTAAACAAATATAATTTGAAGATAAAATTAGTTTTTCAAAATAGTTTACATCGCTCGCGTCTGCTTGAAACTAGCCTATTCCATCCAAAGAAGAAATAGAGATAAAAGAACCTTAGATTTACATAATCCTTCCGATTTGATAATAGCTTCGACTATATTATGTAAGAACACGGTCTTAGCTCCGAAATAAAACGATGTTTATTAGATTTTTAGTATAATTTTATAAGAATTATTAATAATCTTTTAGTCGATGCACAATCTATAAAATATTCAAGAGTCAATTTTCCCGTCATGACGAGTATCTGTCAATGTTATGTTGCCAGATTAAAAATATAATAATAATTCGTAATAAATCATCATCATCATCAGCAGCCTATACTTGTCCACTGCTGGACGTAGGCTACTCCAATTCACATCCACGCGACTGTGATCATCTTCGGCTCGCAGCCAGCTCCTGCCAGCCGTCTTGCGCAAATCGTCACTCCACCGTGCCTGAGGACGTCCTACACTCTAGAACACGTTTTCCCCAGCGGTTATCGGTTCTACGACAAATATGGCCGGCCCGCCGCCACTTCAGCTTACTAATCCGGTGGGCTATGTCGACTTTGGTAATACATTTAATATAAAGTATTACATTCTAATTGAGTTTTACAATTATAAACTACAAACAGTTCTTAAATCATACATCTTTATTTATAATACAACACTGTTCCACATAACTGCTCCACTTTAACTTCCAAATTTCTGATAACAGCTTTGACATTTGGTCTGTGATGAATATCATAGATTATTTAAGCTCTCGGCCAGTGATGTCGCGTATTTCGATATATTTGTGTACATTACTCTTGTGATTGGAAAGGGTTACAGTTGCCATGAGATCAGCTGATCCTCTTGTTTTTTATTACGCTGTCTCGCTCACCCTCCAGAAAACTCCTTCTATTAAATAATACACAAAAACAAACGTTTATATTAATTGATACGTGGCAATAATTAATTAAAATAATATATTAAGAAACTGATATAAAATAGGTGTCATTTAATATGACACGGTTTCCTTATTAATATAATAATAGTAACAGACTGTAAATTTCCCACTGCTGGGCTAACGCCTCCTCTTGAGGAGAAGGTTAGGAGCACATTCCACCACGCTGCTCCAAGGTTAGTGGATTCACATGTGGCAGAAAATAGTTGAACTTAGTTTCCTTATTAAATATATCACAATTGCTTATTTATTAAATTTTAATTACTGCAGAATAAATATCACTAACAACAAAAAAATAAAAGTTAATTTAAAATAACTATTCGGCATTTGTTTCGTTTCGTTTCAGCACAGCGCAGAACGAGAGATATATTTTACACAATTATTTTCATAGTTTATAAATAGCATGTTAACAAATGCAGACTTTGCCCTTTGTCCTTTGAAAACGCCCAGATTTTCTCGATGCAACTCCGCACGGAGCTTCTATCCGCCTACACAGCCGGTCGCGCTTACTTTGTTTTCATTCAATTCCATGAGTTATTTTCGTTCCATAACGTAAAATCATCTTTACTTCAAACATCCCTTTACCGTAAAGTCGCCCGGGAAATCAATTTCAAAGAGAAACAGATCACAGAGTTTAGTAATAACATTATAATTTATAACGCAAATAGAATTTCTAAATGTTCAAATCTATAATATATCAAAGTAACTACTGTACAACGTTATCGAAATTGAAATATTGAATAATCATATTTTCTAAAATATTATTTCCAATTTTTTTTTCATTTATATCCCGTCTGGCTAGGTACACAGCACACACTCATCATTATATAAATACAAAACAATATTTATTATTATTATATTTTTGTTTCGGTTTGAAGGGCGAATGAGACAGCGTTAAACTATAGGCACAAGGGACGACCTTGGTAAAATCAATGTTTTTTCCAAAGTTAATGGTGCATTGGTATATTGTGTAATACGATATGCATGGTGAGACTACCTGTAGGCAGTAGAACTTTTGTCTTGATGATTTTGAAATGTAATTTTTTATTTTTTATTTTGGATGTGATATTGTATCTACTGTTGGTTGTCCGAATGAAAATAAATTGAATAATAATTAATATTTCTTAAAGTACTAATGTCAATGGACGGTGGCCTTTCTATTTCGATAAAAATATCAAAGCCTTTGCGATGTCTAAACTGAATTTTAATTATTCCCTTACGGCAGCTGACCATCAAAAAATTTAATAACTTACACGACGAATTTATCGATTTCAGGTTGTTTTCGACTTTCTCACAAGTGTCTTTGGAAGGTGGTAATTAATGTCTGTTATGCAGCGACAAAAGCCCAATAATATTCGAGATAATTAATTATATTATACAAAAAATATTCGAGCTATTTTGTAAAATTAATGAATTATTCCCGACGAGAGCAATAAAATAAATAACATATAAACCCATTTTTGCTATTTGCAAGTAACAGGCGCAGCGAATCAATATATTATATCGAAAGTTTCATTATACTTCTAAACATATGTTTCCGTTAGTTGTTCTATAAAAGGTAGATTTATATACTTTATGGATTTTCTTTATTATATTTTGGAGTTAACAAGTTTTAATTGAAAGCCAAGTGTTATTCTTCTTCTAAAGTTCATTGAACTACTCGTTATTTTAAACTTTAAGTTGCTACTTAAAGTTTGTTTGCTAACCCAAAGTAGATTTTAACTTAGGCGTTGTATAAAATTAAATAATACCTTCCTACGCTACCTTCTAAATTGTACGTGCCGTTAGCAAACAATCGAATCCCTTAATTTCAATTTTTAGTTAACTTTTAGTATCAGATATTTTATTTCACAATAGTATATAGTCCAGTCATTATATACAAAAGACGTCCAGTCTTTATCCATATAATATCCATTCTAAATAAATAATTGTATTTATATTACGTTTTTGTATATAATTTATTCTAGTACTCGTTGAAATTGCTCCTCCCTCCTCCTGAGGAGTAATGTTATGGATAAGGGGGATCCCCTATTACTCCTTAAATGCTTGCTTCGTAACAAATTTCATCATAATCAGTCCAGTAGTTTAATCACGAAACCCTAACGTACAGACAGACAGACACAGTTACTTACGCGTTTATAATATTGTAGTACAGATTGTTTTAATAGCAGTACTGCCTTGCTGTATTGGAATATAGCCTAAAGATTGACTCATATAGAATGTTATACAGTTTTAAAAAAAAATAAAGATTTCACGTAAAATATTATAGATAAGATTATAAGATGAATTTAATTAGACACAGACTCCGTTTCTTATCTCGAGAGATCAGTTCGTCCTCGTTAAAGTAATTCATTAAATTTTCGTAAAACACTGATTCCCAAAATAATAGGAATATTCAGAAATATTAATTTTGATTAATTTCTGTTACAATGGCTCAACGAAATAAGTGAATCTCGTACAAAGGTCAAACCATTAACTTTTGGTATTATGATTAACTTGTTTTCAGCAGTAAGTGAACAATGCGTAGCCCGCAGATCCGCTCGCGGTTAAGGGATCGGTCGTCATGTTAAGTATAAATATTTGTATTATATACGTATGTAATATATTATGTAAGTATAGTGGCAGAATTTCATTGAAATTAGACACATGCAGGTTTCCTCACGATGTTTTCCTTCACCGCCGAGCACGAGATGAATTATAAACACAAATTAAGCACATTAAATTTAGTGATGTTGCCTAGGTTTGAACCCGAAATCATCGGTTAAGATGCACGCGTTCTAACCACTGGGCCATCTCGGCTCATCATCATAGTCTTTTGTAATTATAGAATAAGAAACAATGACGACGATTACCAAGTATTTACCTTTAGTAACTTTAGTAGTTACCTTTGTGTTAAAGGAGAAATCGGGAATAAAACGCCACAAAAGATAAATATAAAAAAAAAAGTGGCCATTTTAATCAACGTCAGCGTGCTCACCCACACATATAAAATTATAATTGCATATGTGTGCATACGTTCTCGTGTGTACCAATTTTGTATCGGGGCTTATATAAAGTAACCTTTACCCGGAGCGTTATGTAAATGTCGACTGGGGCTCGATCGACCGCCTGCAACGCTGCAATTGCGCCGTCCTGCCCTAGTGTTGCACTTACTGAGATATCGATACTCAAGTAAGTTCTACAATTAAAATTTATATTCCTGCAATTACAGCGTTTGCAATGTAAGCGCAAAAAAATGTGTTTATTTACGACATCACCTTAGAAACCTCTAAAATTATCAGTGTTTCACTACTATATTGTGAGTGTATTATACATATAAACTTTTGAATCACTCTATCTATTAAAAATATCAAAATCATCAAGTATCAAAATCCATTGTGTAATTTTAAAGATCTAAGCATACACAGCACAGGACAGGACAGACAGACGGCGATAAGCGACTTTGTTTTATACTATGTAATGATTGAAAACATATTTATTTCAATGTAAAGCTACCACCGCGCCGTTTCGAATGTATGAACTCAGCAGTTACTCTTTTTTGCAAATTAAATTACACAGGAATATAAAGTAATTGTATTTAATATTGCTATATACCGCTTGAGAGTGATCTATGTAGAATCAAAACAATGATGAAGTGATGCATATGGGTTCCAACTTTATTTATTATTTATTTTATCAGAGTATATTTGAGATAGATAATTTTGAAGTGGTAACTTCTTATGGAAGGGTAAACCGCTTCGTTACGTAACGCGTTACGGCGCCAGTCTGTCTGGCTTCCCCTTCTCTTACGCATACGGTAGTCAGGCAATAGTTATACTAACAATGTACATACACAATTCATTGTATATATTATATTCAAGAATTGTAACTTATAATAAAAATATATTTTATAGTCAATAAAAGATTTTATTAAGAAATAACCTTTCCTTACGGTTAGTTTAAGTTATCACTTCTCCCGGGAGTCTCGAGACGCAGACGTATTTTTTTTTAATTTGATATTGTTATTTATATTATCAAATACTACTTGCGCACCACATTTTGTCTGTTAGTCTCATCATATTAGAAATATTCACACAAATGTCCCATACCGGACAAAGACACACTTGATTTCATGAACATCCAAAAAACATCGATATATCATTTTCACATCACTATTCATCCTGATTCCCATTTACGTCACCATCGTACTTGACCCGCTGATACCTATGTTCACCTATTCAGGTCAAGCATTCAAAAATATACCCTATACACATACAATTAGAGTATAAAATCAAAGTTAAAATAATGTTTATTCACTAAAATAGAACAGGACCAGAAAAAACAAATATAGATTAATTTGTCTTAGGAGATTACAGTAGTACAGAAAGAAATGACAACGGACAACGGCTCATAGAATTCACGTTTGCAAATAACTTAAAAATCTTAAATAGCTTCTTCAAAAAGAGAAAGACAAGAAAAGGGACATGGATATCTCCAAACGGTACAGATAGAAATGAAATCGATTTCATCCTAACAAGAGAAAAGAAAATATTTAGTGACATCGATGTAGTGAATAAGCTAAATTTTAATACAGATCATAGAATGGTACGAGGAGTTATACTATGTGAAAAAAATAAATCAAGAAAACATATTACCCCGGCAAATGGCAATAATATAATGTTAACATCGCCTATACCACAAGATGTCCTAATACAGTTAAAATATAAATTGGAAGAAATCGAAAGACATAAAATATTGAAAGAGAAGTATGATTTTCTAGAGTAGGCACTGAAAAATGTAAAAAAAAGTGTGTACTAAAAAAGAGCAGAAAAGTAAACTAGGAGAAGAAGCTATAAAACTAATGAACGAGAGGAAAATAATGTTAGAAAAACGAAAAGACAACCGTCATAACGTCTCACATATTAGAAAAAAAACTCAACTAACAACACGAAAACACAGGAAAGCAGAGAGACTAAAAGTACTAATTAAACAGATAGAGGAAACTGGCGGAATTAAAAAAGGTTTAAAGCAACTGAAAGAATACACTGCAATGGATACCTAATATGAAAATGAAAAACAAGGAGAAAAATGATAATGTAGCTACAAAGAGATTATCAATAAAGTAGCAACTAAATTCTATAAGAAACTATACACGGAGACAGAAAAAACAATAGCCACAGAAACAGAGAAGTTATAATAATGAAGAAGTGCTGCCTTGTATACTAGAAGCTGAAGTTAAAAGAGCTATAAAAACACAAAAATGCGGCAAAGCACCCGGAGGCGATAACATTTTCAACGAGTTACTGAAAGACACTTTGTCCATCATATCTGAGCCTTTGACGAATATATTTAACGAAATATTTACTATTGAACAAATACCAACTCAATGGCCTACTCGTAAGTCAACTATAGACCCATATGTCTAATATCCAACTTATACAAAGTGTTTTCTAAAATAATACTTGATCGAATAACAAAACGGTTAGAAGAAAACCAACCAAGAGAACATACCACCTAAATTAATTAAATTTATTATAAGTATTACTTAATATATAGTGTTATAAGTTATTCATAAGTATTTGGTCAGTGAATAAAGGCTTTTATTATTATGATTATTATTATTATTATTATATATATATATATATATAGTCACAAATGTCACAAATGTCAGAGCAACAAACGCAGCGTAGGACGCCCCTCAGCTAGGTGGACCGATAATCTGAAAAGGGTGGTGCGAGCCGAGAGGAAACGGAAGGTGGAAAAGCGAGAACTTTGAAGCATTTTAAGAGAGGCCTAAGTCCAGGGGTGGATCGTGATTGGCTAATGATGATAGTAATTCAATAAACATCCATTTCGATGTTTCAGTGCTAAGCAACCCTGGATGGGCAGGTTTTATCTTGTTCTACATGAAGATATACTGTACGATTTAGCAAATTTCAATTACTTAAAGTAAAATTTTAATGAGTCATCACTCTTTGATGTGTAGAAATATATGTCGAACACAACGTAGTCATTTTTAGTATTTACTTAAAAATTATTAACTTTACTTTATTCTGCAATGTTTTCAATTATAACCAATTCAATGTCTATTCAGAATTATGAATACATATCAAAAATACGTAGATATACAATTGTTAAATTCATTTATATACATACAAAAAGAAAATACAATAAAATTGTCGCTTTTCACTTTCTGAAACTGGTGAAATTCTTAAACGAGTTGTATGGTCTGGAAAAAAACCTTTTCAAATTATCTGAACCAATTAATAGCTTAAATTAACCAATTTATATTGGCTTAGTAGTTATTTCAGCCAGGAATTACAAAAATACACCTCGTTTATTAGTATAGATTATGCGCCTGATTAAAAAGATTAGCAACTTTTTCAATTTAAAATTTTGCTATTTTCAAACATCAGAAATAATAATAAAATTTTCATCAATGATAATAATCCACATAAGAGTATTTATCCTGTAGAATATAGGATAAATATTATGCAAGACAATCGAGTTCAATCATTCCAGAGTTTTAGATAGACTGACCACCCGATGGTAAATGTTCACCACCCTATAATTTCATTTTAAGACATACATAACCCTTCCAAGGTCCACCAACCTTAGGAACTAAATTATCACAACCCTTATATTTGAAGCTACACCTACACGGAACACCGCATTTGTAAGTATTGTTAAACAACGTTTAACAATACCGTCTTTACCATGTGGCACACGGGGCACGTACCCCAAGGCCCCCATCCTGAGAGGGCCCCGAAGAACCAACAATTTCTTTCACACGTTTGTCCTCCGGTTGACTGCAATGTATATATTCAAAATTGCCATATTTGTGAGAAATAAGTAACATATGTATCTAAAAGCTAGTAATGATAGACGATATTAACAGTAGAAAGCTACAGACGTGCTCTTCATGATAGAAATAGATGCATACCTATACAATAGCCATAAGATTGTACAACCAATAAGATTCCTACGAATTTACGAAAATTACCGCACCGTTTATTTGAAACTATACTTAAGGCCTGACCATAAGCAAATTATTTGAACATGGTAGTTAATATCTACCAAAAGGACCCTAAATTCATGAATGCCCAAGGGCCCCACCATAGCTTGAGACGGCTCTGCCTACGTACATATACATTGTAATCAAAAGTAGCATTATAATACTCGTCTTGCTGAATTCAACTTTGGTACATTTCCTCCTAACAGAAAACTCAAATTATACAACAAGTACGCTATACATTCTCGCGTTGACAACTGTCTGTAACACATTGACACAAACATGTTACGAAGAGCTTTGATTAAATCCATTTCTTAAGTTATTAAGTTCTTTCCTTATGTATATTGTTATTAAGCTCCCTTTGCATTCTATGTTTGTTGTTGTTTTATTTTGAGATCATTTTATGTTGTTGTTGTTTTTATTGTTGTGTTCCGGTTTGAAGGTGAGTGAGCCAGTGTAACTACAGGCACAAGGGACGTAACATCTTAGTTCCCAAGGTCGGTGGCGCATTAGCGATGTAAGACGGTAATATTTCTTACAGCGTCATGGTCTATGGGGGTGACCTCTTACCATCAGGTAGCCCATTTACCTATATCATAAAAAAAATAGCCCAGGAGTGGGCACTTCGAAAATATCACAAAGCTGTCAGTCTATCATTTACGATAGTATACGGTAACGTGTTGATCCGTTCTAACACAATTCATCCCACATCAGTAATCGAAACAGCGTCATCCCAAAAACCAGTTTCGGTCATCGAACTCGACCAAAAGTCACTCAGACGATCGCGAAGACTGATTTTATATACCGTTAAACAAGTCCTGTTCCGATTACAGCGATAACATCAATTATTTATTAAAACGTGCCAATATTACTATTTTACACCAATTAAAGTACATTAGGGTTTTAATTACTCACAATAAATTATATAAACAGCATGAAAATCAACGAATATTACAACGTTTTTTATTACATACGTAATCTTTAATTTCGTGATGTGTCGTAATTATCAATGATTTATTAACATGAATTATATTTTACTTAACAACTTTTACTTTAAATTTCCTACTGTTTTAAGAAGGATGCTTAGATCTTATTTCTCTGTCTGATGGCAGGGCTGAATACGAGCCTGCCTGGGTACCTCGGGATATATTCTAACGCCAAACGGCTATTGTTAGTACTTCTGTGTTCCGGTTTGAAAGGATTTAGAGCTAGTGAACTACAGGCCCAAGGTGTATGGTTAAGTTCCCAAGGTTGGTGGCGCATTGGTGATACAAGGAATGGTTAATATATCTTTCAGTACCAATGTCTATGGGTAATGGTGATACCACTTACGATTAGGTTTTATTTACCAGTCCACCTACCAATGTAAATTAAAAAAAAGACGCTTATCCAATAAATAGAATATCATCTGCACGAATAAAATTAAGGAAATATTATTAAATGAGCACATGAAAGCTCAGTAGTGCTTGCTCTGGTTTCGAGTAGCTTTGGAAAAACGGTGATGTCACAAAATTGAATTGAATTTGATCCTGTGACCGTTAATATAACGCGTACCACATACGGCATGTCTGAAAAAATATGACTATGTTTTATTAAAAGAAAATGTTTTGGTAACTTTTTTCTGTTCTATCATTGTTATTTTTTGCTAAAAATATAATAGTGTTAACGACACAGAACCATACTTAACAACAATCAGGTTGCGTCAACAGACGTCCTTACAACATGTTGCTTTAGATAACTTATAGATAACTTGAATGTATCGTTTCAGGGTTGCCACTTATTCGTTTACTTTTTATTTTAAATTAATTTAAATCTTAAGTACCACAGAAGTGTTATTATTATTAATAAGAAGTTAATAATAACACTTCTGTAATTCCGGACACTTATCACCACTGAAAGGCTCAGAGTATGCGCTTCTAAGGGCACATCCGGTGACCTCGACTTAGGACACAGTCGACGCCCCCTAACGCTGATAACCACCCGACATACGTCTAAGTGCAGCCGGGTGGTAGTAAACGACTAAACGTAGGAATTGAAAGAGTCGAGACCCTATATACATCGGGGTGAAGCAAACGTTAGCGCGATTCAGAAACTCGTTTCTCCATACAAACTTTATTTTTATTGTTTACGGTTTATAAATGAGCCGAGCAACATTACTACAATATATCTAAACTAATATAATATATAATTTAGATTTTAACTTCGCAAAGTGCAAACATCCTTCTCGGGATAAAGCATTCGTTTCCACGATAAAGTTCCACATATATTTTATAAAACATGGATACTTATGTAACTATAATAACAATAAAATTAAAATAAAAGGAATATCCGATAAAAGCCCAGAACGTGTGGACACACTACATTATAATTGTATTTATATAAAGTTATATTTTATTCAATATATTTGTATATGATTGTGAAAGTTGTATGGCGCTTGGTAAATTGTATTTTCGATTGAATTTGAATGATAAAGTCAAAGTTAATACGTATACAAAACTAGCGTTCCGCCCCGGTTTTGCACGCGTGCAGTGCTGGTACTAAATATACTACAGAATTTCTTGCAACGTTCACAGTTTCAGACATTAGACAATACAAACCGCTATGTCCCTGCGTTTTAAATCTGTAATATCTTCGAAAAAAATCATTTAAATTACATGCTGTAAAGGACCATAATGTTCTATATTAAATGCACAATGAATTTAAGGAACTTAATTGGATAAGGATTGATGCTGTGTTGCTTAAAATCGCTTCGAATATAAGCCATTATTTTTCTTAAAAAGTACAGTATAAAAAAAAAAAGTTATTGTTGGTTATCGCTAAGAGATAGACTTATACCATCGCGGACTATTTTGAAGACCTTTTTAAGGTGTACAATACTGTAGAACTTTATTTTCATCTGTCTCGTAGGGTTGAATCAGTATTTGCAATGTAAGCGCAAAAAATGTTTTTATTTACGACATCACTTTGGAAACCTCTAAAATTATTAATCTTTCCTTCCTTCCTTAAATATTAAACCTTCCTCTTTAATCAATCTATCTATTAAAAAAACACCGCATCATCATAATCCGTTGTGTCATTTTAAAGATCTAAGCACACATAAGGACAGACAGCGGTAAGCGACTTTGTTTTATACTATATAATGATGATAAAGACTAATTTTCCTTTTAACACTACGAGCTATTGAACCCAACAATGTTCGTCCTTCAATATAAATGTATGGGTTGTGATAATTTCGGATCTGGATGTTGAATATATGAGAATTATATATTTATAAGATAATCCGATTGTTTCGTATACTTTCAGTTACGAATATTGTCCGGATTAAACCTACACATCAGTGAAGCTGTTTAATAAATGTGAATGGTTTGCTTTGGAAAGTTTGTTATTTTTAGTTCCACGGTGACTCCTAGTTGGCGTTGTTAGGTTTATCTAAATTTGTGAATCGCGCTATGGTTTTGTTGGGCTGTAAGTATAAGACATTTAAAAATATTTTATTTTATTAAATCGTTTTACGAGAAAATAGACACTTAATTTGAAATTAGTGTTTTATTTCTTGCATAAGCAGCCTGCCGGATTTATTAAAATATTAAATTATTTAGACATTGCAAAAGGGAAAATACTTTGTAAGTAAACAGTTGGACTTCATTTGTAAGCTATTATTTGGTATAAGGTATAATCAAAAACAAATAACCTTAAAAAGCAAGTACTAAGTAAAAAAGTAAGGAATAAAATAAATTTTATTGCAGATTCGGTTTCGAATAGAATTTTATTTCGGATACTGTTATGGAGCTCCATAACATCCCTGCTATACTCCATGTGTACATGCTGGTGTATTATCGTATCTATGCAAGGCCGGGAGGGGCAGATAGCAAATTTGTATCTGTCTCATTTATTAGCTGCCTGAAAAAAAAAATCTCTAACATGAATTCACGACCAGTAATTGTTAGTTAGTGGTTAGAACACGTGCATCTTAACCGATGATTTCGAGTTCAAACCCAGGCAAGCACCACTGAATTTTCATGTGCTTAATTTGTGTTTATAATTCATCTCGTGCTCGGCGGTGAAGGAAAACATCGTGAGGAAACCTGCATGTGTCTAATTTCAACGAAATTCTGCCACATGTGTATTCCACCAACCCGCATTGGAGCAGCGTGGTGGAATATGCTCCATACCTTCTCCTCAAATGGAGAGGAGGCCTTGACCCAGCAGTGGGAAATTTACAGGCTGCTTATGTTATGTTATGTTAATTATTTTTGTCATAAAATATATTTACATAAGTAGTGGTCACCCTAGCGCAGACGTTATTCACGCTCATAGTACAGACTTCAAATCTACGACTCGGATAATATTGACACCTTATCGCGTTTTATTTATTGATACGTGAGTTCCCTTTGTGATTTAGTGTAACTTGCGTATGCGCGCGGTTTTACACGTAAAACGAAATCAAAATGTGCTTTATTCGCGGAGGCTTTGTTCGACACTTTTAAATCAATTATTCATGAAATGACATGCACCAAAATAAAAAATAAAATACTTTAAACAGGCAGACTTCTACAAAAACTTTGTTGAACAATTAATGTTTCGGAATTTAGATGCTATCATAAGAAACGACAAGAAAGTCAGTAGTTACTCTTTTCCAACAATTATTTAGAGGAACGTGTAAGTCAAAATATACTTTATTCAAGTAGGCTATTTTGATAAGCAATTTTGAATCGTCATTTTACAGAACTTTTAAAACGTCAGATAGAAAAAGTTTTTTTAACAAATGATTTCGATATATTAATAGGCAAAGGTGTTCAACACATAAATGATGCACAGGAGAACTGCCAGCAAGTTCTATTTAAAATTGATCTTTACCTTCACTGGGCCATCTTCGCTCTGAGGAATGAGGACAATAATGTCCAAAGGGGTCAGAATGTAACCCGCACTTTCACATCGCAAGGCGCCCACGAGATCGTTAGGCCATTATAATCTAACAATAATACTAGCCAGGCTAAAGAAGTAGCCATTGTCTTAGCAGCTCAATAAACTTGGAAAATATATATACATAACTATCTATAGTTTTATCTATCTATCTATCATATTTTTCTTATTGTATATTTCGTATTGACTCTATCATTATTCATTTTCTTTAAAAGTTTTATTACCAAACAACAACACGATCTAAATTTTAACCTCACTGACGACATGAATACGCTCAGATTGTAAAACAAAAGGAGCGAATCTATATTAATAATTTCGTGTAGATCTACGATGCACCCGATCGAAAACTTTCCACGATTATAGAGCGTTAAAAAACAATGACTTAGTCGACAACATATATCCGTAAAACGTACCATCGAGATATTGCATTCATGAAATGACAATTGTTTTGACAATAGGCTATTTGACAATGCGAAAAATAAAGTGTCAATTATTGTAATCAGTATATATTATGAGTTTAAAAATGGTTATTTATTAAATAAAGTTGAAAATAATAATTAATTTCTTCAAAAATCCATAAATAAAAATGCATTTCTATAAACGTTTGTCACGTGACACAAAACGCTCCTGATTGGTCGGGTTTATGATGACGTAACTTGCTTGTTAACGTCGTTTACTGTATGTACTGTATGTGGATTATATGTGCCACAGATTACAATACAGGCAAGTGACGTCACCGACCCCATTGCAGCGCCATATTGTAAAGGTAGCGTTTGAAAGTGGGTTCCTTAACCTCTACTAAATAATATAAAATGGATTTTAAAAATCAGTCAAATAGCCTATTGTAATTCAATGACGTGACAGTTCAACGATCGGCCATGTTTGACAAAAGGACTAACTTTCCGAATAATCGCTACTTTTGAATGTTATGTTAATTGGAATGTCAAAATTAGTAAAAATTCCTTTATTTTTTCACCATTTGTTTAGTTTCATTTATTTAACCTGAGCCAAGCCGGGTCTCCATCTAGTAATGAATAATTAAACTGACAGCACTTTTGTCGTATTAACAAAAAGGCGTGTCCTTTCGCACTGTCTACCGAGAATTTGTATTAACTTTTGTTGCTTCACGGTAATGTTTCGCGCGCTCCGTTTGTCTTTTGTTTTAAAATCTTAGACTGTACAAATTTAAATTGGACTCAAATATTGTTGTCTTAAGACGTAAGACGTAAGTATGTCCTGGGGGCCAATTTTTCTAATATAAAAAATGGGTACGCCACTCCGAGATCCCGGGTTCGATTCCCGGCTAATGTCGAGTCGATGTAGAAAAACGTTCATTAGTTTTCTATGTTGTCTTGCGTCTGGGTGTTTGTGGTACCGTCGTTACTTCTGATTTTCCATAACACAAGTGCTTTAGCTTCTTACATTGGGATCAGATTAATGTATGTGATGTTGTCCAATATTTATTTATTTATTATTTTAATGGTACGTTCTCGATTCTATTCAGAGGCAACTTCGACTATTGTTCACAAAAAATAACCTCATTTTAATCGTCATTGAGGACCAGTTAACTATTTATGAATATCGGTTACGATAAGATCCCTATATATTCCGGTCCAACCGTGACGGAAGCGCAACCGGGCGTTTGTAGACTAGGAAAACATGAACGGCTACGATTACGTTTCGATTCTACTATAAACTGTCGATAAACTGACGATTTGTTACTAGAATTGACACTACCAGAAAGAGTTTAACTTCACCTGCTATCCGAGGCACGGGGGCGAGGCGCACAAAATTCCTATTTTTAGACGCAGGGCTGTTACTGAGAATTTTTCCACACAAATATCCAATATTGTCCGACGTGAGGTTTAAATGGAGGACCTCGGAATTTGCGCCCTTTAATCGAACCATTAGACCAACGTCGGTCAACCTTTGTCCTGTAATATGACATTTGCAGTTCGTAGTCTCTCTACAACAACAGTCCTGATCGAAATAGAAGACATCATTATCAATATTATCCATACATTATTAAATGAAATTATGATACATTCATTGGCATATAATTAGTGCCACATACGTATATATCAAATCAAATCGAATCAAAATATACTTTATTCAAGTAGACTTTTACAAGCACTTTTGAATCCTCATTTAACAAACTCTATTAAGTAATTGAAAAATAATTAAACATTTTTAACTTTGCCGTTTCATAAATTCAAATCATTTGTAAAAATATATCGGTAAAGAAGGCATATTATTCGATACAAGATTATATTCATGATAAAAAAGCGTGGAGTTAATACTTGTTGACTTCCAGGCGGGAGACATAACATACATATATAATTGTATTTAACTAATATGACTGTATTTTTAGATGGTGAAAAATAGTAACTACTGAGTTTCTTGCCGGTTCTCGTCGGTAGATTAAATTAGAATCTAAATTCCGAGCCGTTGGTAATTTTACTTAATATAGTTTGTTAAATGACGATTCAAAAGTGCTTGTAAAAGCCTACTTAAATAAAGTATATTTTGATTTTTGATAACTGAACAATTTTTAAACACTCACGAGGGACAGAACACCGTAGACCCCATGTCTTGAAGGCCAATGAAGGATCTATACCAATATTATAACTGCGAAAGTAACTCTTTCTGTTGCGCTGTTACGGCTAAACTACTTTGATGATTTGATTTACCGAATTTGATGAAATTTGTCATGAAACAATCCCCTAAAAATGAAATTCCTCTGGAAACTAGTGGTTTACATTTCTTTTCATGCCAGAGTTTGCAGGTGCTCTTCTTAAAAGTAATCTCATTTTAATCACCATTAGTGATATTCGAGCAAGATTATCTATTAATTTTAATTGGTGGTAGGTTTTGTGGAAGCCCATCCGGGTACTAAGTGTGTGCCAGTGTAGCTACAGGCACAAGGGACAAAACATCTTAGCTACCAAGGTTGGTGGCGCAATGGTGACCTAAGTAATGGTTAATATATCTTACAGTGATAATGTCTATCGGCGGTGGTGACCACGTACCATCAGGTCAATCCCAGGCAAGCACTACTGTTTATAATTCATCTCGTGCTCGGCGGTGAAGGAAAACATCGTGAGGAAACCTGCATGTGTCTAATTTCAACGAAACTCTGCCACCTTCTCCTCAAAGGGAGAGGAGGCCTTAGCCCAGCAGTGGGAAATTTACAGACTCATAATGTAAAATGTTTTAATAACTGTCTTTTAAAGTTTCATCTCAGTGACGTGAAGCCTAAAAATAGAATTTGTAAAAACCTTAAAAATTTTGTGCCTGGACATAGTATCGGAGTGACCTAATCTTGTTATATTTAAGCAATTATCCACTTAAAATACATGTAATTAAAGTTCAATTTTAAATGAAATCATATTGACTTACGGCATTTTATTATCGTAGCGTAAGTCAACGCAGCCTTCGGGCCCACTCTCATAATGTTAGCTTTGAAGTGTAAAGCCTTAGACACACTGATTAAAGGTAATTAATTTATTCATAAGACTTATAAATTAAATATATGATAAGCTGTTATGAAACTTTTTTATTTTGAGATGTCATATTTTATACCCGTGAAGTTTTTGTATCTGTATTTTCGAATGACGTCATCTGACCAGACTGAGAGAAGAAGTAAAAACGCTAGCTAGTCCAGTGAATAGCACGAGTAGATATTAATAATTCCCGGGTTCCAATCGAGGTAAGAACCGATTATATTGTTGATTATATTGTTGATTATATTACTTTGTGTTTATTTTCGCAAGTCAGCTCGGCGGATACAAAATAAACATAATTTATTATACTAAAATAAAAAGTAGGGGTGAGACTCACAGACGCTATGTGAACCGGAATACTAAAAACAAGCAGTACCCACTCCGTTTCTTCGGGGCCATCACGGGATCACTTAACAGATCGTTTTCTAATTGTTTTAACACAAGCACTTTCATTTCATTACTATTTTATGAAAGTTTTGAGCATCACCTGAGCACACTTTTATATAACTCGAACTTAAATCATGTTGTGTACAACTTAAAGTTATTTTTAAACAGTTTTTATTTGCACTTTTGTCTGAGATAACATTTCCACAGGCAAACCAGCTGGTATATTGCATTTTTTATCCTGCCTTGATTAAACAGTGTATTCTATTTTTAAACTTTATATTTAACGGAATCGATGACATGCACGTCACAGACCGATTCTTGATCTTAATCTAGAAATTAATTATAGAAGTCGACCCAACAAGGTATGTACACACGGGCAAGAACTGCTAAATTGTATGGACACCTGCACACCTCGAATTAAAGTGTAACACCTCTTTCGTCCACTGCGGACGGGTGGGCTTAATTTTTTGCCCAAAGGATTGGAATTCTGATTCAACAGGGATATTCTGCTAGCATTCTTGCCAACGTTCCACGCGTTCATGATCTGGACAACTATATTTAAATTTTTATTTGTATACAATTAAGATATTAATGTAAATAATTCTTAAATTAAAGGGGAGTATCTTAGTTCAGTAGTTAGTAGAACATTTACCAGCTGTTAAGTATCTTTTAATGAAACCAGTCAAGTAATCGAGTAAATCTATTTACTCACGCGACCCGGTGCTCCACTCAGCCATTGCTCAGCAGGATATCCTGGCTTTGAATAAATCTAGGTCCTCTTTTTCAAGTCTTGCTTTAGATTTTTTTACTCCAGAAATGTTGCTCGGCTTATTAAAAGTATTGATTTATAAAAACTATTAGAAATGTATCCGTCTGTTAATTTGTTACGTATGATAAACGATGACGACATTTGGTTAAATCTACCGACTCTGTTTCCTTGTTGCTTCTAACCTAGCATTAATTCTAACTAATATTTTAAATGCATATACGTTTTAGTTCATTTATACGAGTATTTTTTTGTATATACATAGTATATTTAAAGAATATCATTGATAACAAAGTGTGAAAAATATGTGTATATTTGATTATTTTGTTTTATAAACTAGGAGAGTAAAATAGAATCTGATTAAAACCTTATAAATTGATCCATGACGTCTGATACAAATTGGAGTGACGTAACTTTGATATATTTAAGCGATTATTTACTTAAAATACATATAATTAAAGTTTAGTTTTAAATGGAATGCGATGTCTTTTGGTTTGTCTCTCACGCAACAGAGCATGTTTTTTTGTTGTGTACAAAAATACTTTACGGATCTGAACGTGATGTATTACATGCTGGTTCGTAATACAGGGATTTGATTCATGATTTTGAATTAAATTAGTTACAATAATAGATAGTTGACTTCCGGACAGCTGACTTGAAATTAAGTTATTTCAAAACAATATAACCAGCAAGAAATTTGAAATACAACGCTAACAGGTTGAAACGAATATTTAATGTCTCATTATATTGTTATATAATTTTAGTTTTTTTTTTTATTTTTTTCTGTTCTACATAAGACTTCAACGCGCTCCAAACTAAACGAAATCTTGTAAAATAATACGTCTTGATCCTTCTTCTTTAATTTAATTCCACTTGTTCAGTAGTGAGATGAAATATGAATAAATTTATTTATTGAAAACTTAAATGACTTAGATAAGTATAAAATTAACGGGGGATAAAAATACTATTAAATAAAACAAATAAATTTACATCATTTGACTCGTAACTACTAAAACAGTTAAAAAAAATCAAATAAAAATACCAAAACACTATATTTAAATGTAATTATATAAAAGTAAATAAAAAAAAACAATGAATATTACTTACCGTATTCAAGTCTTGCTAATTTTAAAGAACAATGTTTTATACGCATTAACATCTTTATTGAACGTCGGTTAAAGTGCATGGCATCACTAAGAACACAGCCTAACACGATCACGTATTCAAGGCAACGCACCAGTCGCTCCGACGCACGCGCACGCGACGCGCGTCGTGACCACACTCGCAATAAAACGAATTTAACTCCGCCATTTTGTTTATTCAGCTGTCAAAGTTTTGTGGTAAGTGTTTTTTTTTTTAAATCTGTGAAGTGTTGTGTATCGTGTTACTTAATATGTTGGGATTTTTTGATGACTCATTCATAGCTTGATGCGGATCGGTGGTACCATCCGTACCATGGGGTAACCACATTCGGTGATGATTGGTTCATGTGGGTGTGAAGGACGAGTGAACTAATTGCGAACGTAATGCAATACGAGGTGTTACGATGGCAGTCCTGCCTTTTTGATCTCTTCACTGGCATACAGTGTATTTCTGAATACATACGCAATCCAAAATAATATTAATAAAGGGTCAATAATTATTATTAATAAAAATACTGTACAGAATACGACTTCTCGTGCAGATGCTTATATTAACAGATATATACCGAATACAGCAAACGACCAAATAAATAACACATATACCGCAGAAGTGTGCCTGACACTAAAATACAAAAATTACAAATTAATAAAATTTACGAAACCCACCGACTTGTTTGCCGAGATTCAAATATAACAAAAACAAAACTATATACCTACTAAAGTTGGAAGTCAGAATTATACATATATGTCATATATACATTGTAACTGTATATAATGATTACATATATTGATTGATTGATGAAAAATAGTTACTGGGTAGCTAGGAATCTTTAGATTCTTCACGTGATGGTCAGAAACTTAAAATTAAAAAACTTTTGTCGGTAAAAAGTGATTTTTAATTAAGCTCAACTGAAGTAGATAGAGCACAAAGGCTGCACTTCAAAATAAACTAACCAACCAACAATATGGATGTTTGGACAACTTTTCAATGGTTTACAGGCCGCCTTGCGATGTAAAAATTCGCTGGATCGATCCTGACCCCTTGGGCTATGGTCGTCGCCACTTGTAACACAAACGATAAGCTTAAAAGGAGGGGTAAATAGGAATATCAGTAATTCCTTACGAATGTATGAATTTTGGCAATTGGTACTGTTCTTTATTTAAATACGTTCCCATTTCTATCGCGAGAGAAAAACCCAACATCAGAAACCACGCTTCAACACCGTCTCATTCACCAACACGTCAGACGTACAAAAACATTCCTACTTATATTTTCGTGACTTAACATTTTCGTAGTCGAATATTTGAATTTAATCTTCTAATAAAAACAAATGTAATTTTAAATTACACAACACGAGAATATACCCCGACAAAAACGTAGAGTATCGTATACGTTGGTTCTGTGAACGTTTAAATATAATTACAGATTCTTGATTCATTTTAAAAAAAGACTAACTACTTACTTTTTAGCGAGTGGAATAAACTTTTAACTGATGGAAGCCTTAAAATACTGTAACATGACGGTTCAACAGGGGTTGTAAGAGTATATTTAATTTGAGATAACGTTGATTTTGAAATAAAACAAAAGTTATTATGTTAACATATAATTATGCATTTAGTACATATATAATTAGCTTTTAAATTCCCTGTTTAAAGATATCGTACAGCCAAAAACATATTATATTATATTATATTATTTAAAAGAGCGTACTCTTTCCTGAAAGGCCGGCAACGCACCTGCAAGCCCCCCGGTGTTGCAGATGTCCATGGGCGGTGGTAGTCACTTTCCAACAGGTGAGCCTCCTGCTCGTTTGCCACCAATGACATAAAAAAAAAATTAAAAAGAATATTCTATACAATATAGTATATAGACGTATATACAAACAAAACGTGTGAAATTTTAATTGAGTTCCATACAAGATATAAAAAAGTGTTCTGTAAATACTTAATCGATACACTTAAATGAGTATATTTCTCGTAAGAATAAGCTCGTAATTATTCCATCGATGGACAAAGACCGTATTTTTATGTAATTTATTCAAAATCAAAATCAAAACATACTTTATTCAAGTAGGCTTTTACAAGCACTTTTGAATCGTCATTTAACAAACTATTTAAAGTAAAGCTACCAACGGTTCGGAATGTAGATTCTACCGTGAAGAACCGGCAGGAAACTCAGTAGTTACTCTTTTTCAACATCTAAAAATACAGTCATATTCCACGGCACTCCAGTATAAGTTGATGAATATGTGTCAGGATGTCATTCGACACAGGCAGGTTACCAATTCCACTAGCAAATTGATAGTTTATTGCAATCCAATCGAAACATAATCGTTGCCGTTCGGTCAAAGTTGAATCGATATAAAATCGGGATCGTCTCGTATCCGATATAAATAAATAAAAGTCAGTTACGATTTAAGTGAAGTTAATTTTTGTGAGGAATAATCAAAGTTGGATCGCAGTAGATGTCTGCTATGAATTATAACGAATTAAACAAATCAAGTTTATGATTGCCCAGATATCAACAAATAATCAATAAAAAAATATACATTAAACAGCTACAGACATTCGTAGCTCAATTTCAATTCTGAAATCCGTCCACACCATGTTAGGTAATAATAGTTTCCTTAACGCCAGGACAGAGGCAGCTCAGTCGATTTTCTTTTAGGATATTGCCTCTGTTAAGTATACGTCATAAAATATACTGCACGTAAACTCTGCGCGGCTTCGACCACCGGGAACTTTATTGAGGGGGCTCGCGTTAGACATTTACGGTTACAATCTTAAAACTATAAGCTGACATTATTATCTTTATATAAAACCATTGAATGCAAGAGATTCGTTTATGGTCGGATGAGTTAATATACTTCAAAACCATAAACCAAGATTTATAACTACGGAACTGAGATGAATAATTACGCTTTTATTATGAGAATCTAGTTTGTATGTATGTATGTATGTATCTACCACCGTAAACAACCCATTGCTTAAAGATTCTTCTACTCATGAGTTAATCTGGAGCTCCTACTTGGCTATTCGAATGTGATCTGGTGGTTTCCTGGCGATATTGTCCTACTTAAGCACATGTAAATTTTTGGTAAGAGCCGAAATGGCCCAGTGGTTAGAACGCGTCCATCTTAACCGATGATTGCGGGTGCAAACCCAGGCAAGCACCACTGAATTTTCATGTGCTTCATTTGTGTTTAAAATTAATCTCGTGCTCGGCGGTGAAGAAAAACATCGGAAAAAACCTGCATGTGTTTAATTTTAACGAAATTCTGCCATATGTGTATCCAAAAACCTTCTCCTCAAAAAGGAAAGGAGGCCTTAGCCCAGCAGTGGGAAATTTACAGGCTGTTGATGCAAATTTTGGGTTTGGTTGGACCCGCAATATTCGTTTAAGATCCAGTATATAAACGAATACCCTAAATTTTAGAAAATAGTAGATTTTTACATTAATACAAAAATAAAACAAACTCCACCCGGTTATCTCTTAATTATAATGAAATTGTAAACAATTACAGATTTGGGTTTAGATAAACGTTTACTTTTTAGTTATTATTTACTTTAACTACTGATAAGTAAATGTAACGTATTAATTTTAAGTTCATCACGGAGTTTTTATGCATAATATTCATAAGGATTTAATATTAAATTAAAAAAAAGCCAATAGCTCGAAACAGAAGACGACTACAAATGATTTTCACATATAAACACAGAGAGCTATAAAAACAGACACCGCGCTGTTCGATGTACTGAATACATCCTTACCGTAACCGCCGGAATTACTTCAGCTGTAGTTCAAAAATAAGTGGCATTTTTCGTTGTCACTTTATAACTGAAGGACGGGCTCATCTATCCAAACCAAATTTTCAATTTTCAGGGTTTGTTCGGACCATTTAGTAGATGGTTTATGTGAAGTTTGCACAAAATCGGTCGAGTGGTTCTTCATTTATCACAATTTTTTTGTAACAAATGATTTCAATAAATGGCGCGTCATTTTGTTAACGGAGATTTTTTAGACGGGGAATTGTCTGTCAAATGAGTACACTCATCCACCAGTTTCAATAGGTAATACGTCTTAATTCAATTTATTATTTCCAAATAACCCATGGCATAGCATTAAATACTGGCATGTAACACAATTTCTTATTTTAAAAATGATTGAGCTGTCATTAGAAATAATACAAAAATCAGTTAGAACATCGAACAAGAAATGATTCTTAAAAAAATATATTACTTAATTGCTAGCTATTTAAAAACTAAAATCATATAAATATTTATTTACGTTTGTCGATTTAAAAGTAGCGTGTACTTTCAATTTTTAAATTTTACTCAGTTTTTTAGTGCGCTGTCGGTTTTTCGTGTAGTTAGCAGGCTTTGTTTGAATTAAATTTTCAAACTCATTTACACAAACGGTAAGTTTTGAACTGTTGAAGTGATTACATGTATTTGTGTTTCTTAATTTGAAAAAAAACATATTGCTGTGTATTTTATTATTTTGTAATGGATTATTTTATTGACATTTTTTATACATTGACAACGAATGCAGTTATATAGGTACAGGGTGAAATTTTGTTGGTTGTTTTTCCGCAAAGAATAGATTTAGTAGTCAATACCTACTCCTTTTGTATTTTTATTTTTACGCGAAACTGAATCGATATCTTCCGGGAAAATAACCACCAATATTTCATCCCGTATATTTCCAAACACACATGTATAAATACTGATACACCACTATAATATTAATGTAGCAATTTGTTTTCAATTTCATTTTTTCTTTTGTATATATTTCTATTATATATTGCCATCTTCGTTTACTGGTAGCCCACGCCATATGAACGAATATGATATCGTGATATGTGATGATCGACTTTGATACATTTTCTGCTCAATTTTTAATAACATCTAAGATGTTATGTCGAACGTGAACGAAATTCTAAATTAATAACATCCCCCGTCTAACGTATTTACTACCAGTAACAGTAACATCTCATTAATTTCCTTAACATCACACTTAGTCACAACTAAATTTAAACCGTAAAGTTGTCAGCCGCCGAACGATACTAACACGTCTGTATTGCGCAATAGGACCCGGCACTGAAGATTAACACTTTGGTAGTTCAGCTTATGAGCTGACGTTTAGGTTTCGAAGTCAACGTAAAGATGAAGAGAATTTGAGATTTATTGTGATGGCTTTTCGCGCTTTAGAGATTAATTTCGTTTCCTTTAACGGATATTACGAAATTAACGACCTAGGGAATTTAATGAATGTCTGTTTGTCCTATTCTCATGAAGAGGAAATCTCATTACACCACGCTGCTCCGACGAGTTGTTAAACACCTTATTGAGAGACGTATTTACTGTCAAACACCTCCATAATCGTGGCGGGATTTTATTAAACGCGCACTTCCTGATAGTCTTCGGTCGCCGGTTAATCATGATTAATAAACAATGTTATCATTATGAAAACTCAGTCGCGCTTTGCACGTGTTTGAACGAACATACCGTAAGATTCACGTATCTACCCGCTGGGCCGTTGCGGCTTTACATACATAAATGATATATCCTACAATAGCCTTTTAATATACCTACCACTCATCAGATATTCTACCGCTAAACAACAGTACTTATTATTGTTGTGTGCCGGTTTGAAGGGTGAGTGAGGCAGTGAAACTACAGGCCCAAGGGACGTAACATCTTAGTTCCCAAGGTTGGTGGCGCATTGGCTATGTAAGGTATGGTTAATATATCTTACGGCGCCATTGGCTATGGGCGGTGGTGACCACATACCATCAGGTGGCCCATATGCTCGTCCACCAACATGTGCCATAAAAAAAGCCTGTTACAATGCCAGGAGTATGATATATAATGTCTTTATTAAAATTATCGGGAACGTGATTGAGAAATACTTTTAAGTATTTAATTTATGTACATTGTACATGTTTTTGGAGTTCATTCATATTTTATTTTTCCTCTTTTAATGAAATAACTGATGTCCCACCCCCAGGGGTGAAATTTACTGTTCAAATTTAAATTGAACCTTCAAAGTCTATACAATAATAAAATAAGAAAACGACGCAGACAGAAAAAAAAAACAGATAAGTGCGAGTCGGACTCACGTACTAAGGGTTCCGTACAAAAACATTACTTTACTTTACTTACGGTGCTCGGATTTTTCCTATACATGTGCTGCAACATATTGTTTCTTGCCAAATTTGATGGTTCTAAGTCAATAGATTACTTTTGCGAATGTATGAGAAATGCAACATAAACATATTTCGATTGCATAGACTTAGAGTTTTGATTATTTCACAGCTCCATGGAAGAGATCTTATAAGGGTCCCTTTAGAAGAACGGAACCCTAAAAATGAAGCCCTTTAGTGACAATTTTATTGAAATCAGTTAAATACTTCACTGAGGCGTATTTACAGTGCACAGATAATAAAAATTGTCCATTTGCGATGTGACGTTAAACTGTCTTCTAAATGAATAGTTATTGTTTGACATATATTCGTTAACGACACATTAGCAGTAAGTATTACTTACTACCGACTTAACTGTTGTTTGCTTTAGTAAGTTTATTATTTCATTTAACAAAAAATAAAAAAAATAATAAGCTGTTTTTAATTTTAAAGAGCCGAGATGGCCCAGTGCTTACAACGCGTGCTTCTCGTGCTCGGCGGTGAAGGAAAACATCGTGAGGAAACCTGCATCTGTCTAATTTCAACGAAATTCTGCCACATGTGTGTTCCACCAACCCGCATTGGAGTAGCGTGGTGGAATATGCTCCATACCTTCTCCTCAAAGGGAGAGGAGGCCTTAGCCCAGCAGTGGGAAATTTACAGGCTGCTTATGCATGTGTGTATGTATGTATGTAATTTTAAGTTACTAATTTATATTTGTTTTTTATTGCTACGTATATTTTTTGTCACTTTTTATCTTAATAGTAAATATATTATATAGTAATAAGTAAATATGTTATAGTAAATTTAAATTATTATTTAGTGCGTGTGTACATGCTGCGGTCTCCTATAATTGAAGGAGCACACAACTTGTAACCCTTATATTGTTTAGATTTAAGAACATGTATTTAGTGTGTATCTTTTGTTGGAGACGTGAATTAAATAAATAAATAAAGTATTGTGAACTCTTTGCATTCAATAAAATAAAAGAGTACATTTGATCAATGTTAATATTCTAAATGCGAAAGTAACTCTGTCTGTCTGTTTGTTGTTCTTTCACGGCCGAACTACTTAACCGAACTTGATGATATATGGTATGAAGCCAGCTTGAGCCCCAAGGGTCAACAAAGGCTTTTTTTTACGAGGAGGAAATACATTTACGCATTCCGCCCGGTCGAAAGGGGGGACCGGGACGGATATGTGGGACTCCCGGGGCTGAAGGCCCCGTCCTACCCACTTAAACCTCCTCGGATGTCCGCCTCACCGCAAGGCGGCAGGGCTACGGGAACGCGCGTGGCTCACCACCGCGGCCCTGCCAGCGGCAGTCGCTTAAAGGCGACCCGCCACGAAAGGCAGGCCAAGATGTTACGGCGCACCTTCCGACTCCGCCTCCATCTGAACCGTGACGGACTCCCCCGAGTCCGCCACTGCCAACCACACTATGCCTTATTCAAGGCATCCGGCCTAGATGGTCGGGGCCGTGTTTGCACTCGACCCACTCTTTGAGCACTGGCATAATGGCCGCTACGAGTTCCCTACTGGCTCCCGGGACTCGTAGCCTCTCCGACCAATGGCTGAGGAGCCTTTCGCGGGCTTCCTCTCGCCAAGCCCGAACCTCACGAGGGTGGGGCCGGTTCTCCTCCGCACTTGCTGCCTTGACCCTCCAGTAGACTAACGAGTTGACCTCGGCCTCGAGATCCCATGGCGGGCTTCCGGTCAGCAAGCAGGCCGCGGTGTATGACACCGTACGGTACGCCCGAGCCACCCTGAGCACCATCGCCCGCTGCAGACGTCGCGTTTCGAGCGCTCAAAGCGTCCGCCCATATCGGCGCACCGTACAGCCCCATCGAGCGCACCACGCCGGCGTAAAGCCGCCTGCAGGAACTCCCCGGTCCTCCGAAGTTGGGCAGCGTCCCAGCACTCCGGCTGCAGCCATTAGTCTCGGGGCCAAGCACCGGAAGTGCTAAGGGTCAACAAAGGCTACCTTTTAACCCTAACACCCGTTAACCAACCCCTAAAACGCGAGCAAAACCGCGGGCTTAATGTCTTTTAACAGTTTTCGACAAATTTCAAATATGTATACTTAGTATTGTTGCGGTACGGTTTAAACTTAAACTCTAGAAACAAATCAGAGTCAAAGTCATATTATTTTATTCAATATAGAAGATATACATACTTGCTTGTTGCGCGTCAAAATCTACCACCGGTTCGGGAAATAAACACCTCGGACCTGAGGAGAACCGAAAGAAGCGATATTTTTTTTAATGTCATATTTAAACGGACATAAGATCTTGGTGCCATAGCTTGTGGCGCATTGGCTATGTGAGGGATTGTTAAAATTTCTTACAGTGATACCACTAGATTGTCAATTGTCCGTCTGTCTTGACTACAAAATTGAAATTTGGAACATAGTTTATATATAACTTAAAAATCCGCTTAAAATATTAACTTGAATAATTTAAGTAACATTGTATAAACTTAAACGGTTGTAAGTAATCATTGCTTCGACACTAAAAAAGTTCCCGTCCAATGCATCCAGCGTGATAACCTAAGAAACGACCATACACAAAAGCTCCCAGGTTTATTAACACGACACAACGCCATAAATTCGCCTTAACGTACGTTTAACTTATTGTAACTTTTTAGTTTATTAACCGCTAACGTTCGTCCGTTAAAGTTTTTATACATCATAAAGAGAACACTTCCTAGTTCTGACAGCAATTATTTTAATTAATGGCGACTGCGCCGGGAATCCAATGGACACGGTCCGCCAGTGATCGCTCGACCGACACGCAACAGTTTGCTACGCATTCGTAATTATTTTAGCTCTGTAATGTGATAGCTTACTTTAGATATAATGGGCAGGCTACCTTTACTCGGAAGGGTTCTGTAAGCCAAGTAGCTACATTGCATACTTGGTATTGTTGTGTTACGGTTTGAGTGAGATAGTAGAACTACAGACACGAGGGGCATATCTTAGCTCTCGGGGTTGGTGGCGCATTGGCGAGGTAAAATGGCCCAGTGGTTAGAACGCGTGCATCTTAACCGATAATTTTGGGTTCAAACCCAGGCAGGCACCACTGAATATTCATGTGCCTAATTTGTGTTTATAATTCATCTCGTGCTCGGCGGTGAAGGAAAACATCGTGAGGAAACCTGCATGCTTCTAATTCCAACGAAATCCTGCCACATGTGTATTCCACCAACCCGCATTGGAGCAGCGTGGTGGAATATGTTCCAAAACCTTCTCCTCAAAGGGAGAGGAGGCCAGGCCAGCAGTGGGAAATTTACAGGCTTGCTTGCTTGCTAATGTATGTAATGTAACCTCCAGATAGGTGTTGACCAAATGTTTTTTGGGTGGGCTATCTTTTATACGTGGTTACCCAGTACAAATTAAGTCTTTAACATAATTCTCATATCGAATGCTGCTACTGGGGTAGCATTTCACGTAATCTTGTAAAATGACGATTTAAAAGTCAAGAGCCAAAATAAATACTTATTGATTTGGATTTTTCTTTTGTTACAGATATGAGTGTTCCGTGTGAAGAGTGTTTTAATATCAAGATGGTGGTTTTAAAACTGGTGTTGTGTCTTGTCTCTGTGCACATGGTGGCAGCTAAAGGTGAGCCAGTTTTATTTTTTACTCAGAGCGTAATGTATAAAGTTTAAATGAAGCGAATTTATTTGATATCGAGCGAATCAACGAGATGAGATCCAATATTAAGGGCGTCATTTGGAGCCCTTACAGTGGCTCCGTAAAGGATAATATTGCATTTCACAATCAAAAAATATCTAAAGTCAACATTTATTTTTTCGCCGGAAATTTTCCTTCAATATGTTACTAACGTATAAATAGGTTGCAACAAAAAAGTTTACATATAATCCGCAAAGTGACGTCACAAAGAGGAAAACCGCGTGCGCCGGTAATGTAAAACTAAGTTATTACATATCAACGTGTTTCTGAATTAATGGACCTACCAGTACCGTAGCGTTTGTGGTCAGCTGATGGTCATAAGAGCACTATAAGGTGGATAACTTACATTGACATAAACATCATCAGCCGATCGCAATCCACTACTTGATACGGACCTCTTCCAAAGTAATACTTAGCCTTTGATCTAAGATTTAAATTAATCTTAGAAATGTACTAAACGATATATTAATCTGCGTTCCAATACCGAAATATAATCTTGAATTGAATATCACACCGTTGCTAAACTACAATTATCTATTTATATTTGTGTGTGTGCGGTTCACACTGAAGTGAAACTTAGTTTGATTCTTCGTTGCGATGCATTTTTATCTCATCGAGTTTCAAATTATCGAATATTTATTTATTTATGAAGGACTGATTGAAATATTCAGATCAGTATATACATACTCTATTCCAAACATAACAGGAGAAAAGCCAAATAAATAAATTTGACAGCAAATTGACGCGATATCTTTGGTCGAGAGTTTGATTAATCTATGATATTAACTATGGATTTGCGAAAACATTGAGTTTTGAACGTCGACGAAACTATTATCGGATTTTCGGAAGTAAAATTAAAGTGGAAATGAGTGGTTAAGTGCAATAGTGTTATATTATAAATAAATATATATTAACTAGCTATTAGTAAATCGCAAGAAATACGTAAATCTAAGGTTTGTTTACCTTTTTTCCTACTTCTATTGGAATAGACTATATTTATGATGTGCCTTCGTAACTAACTTAACGTCTTCTATGGAATGAATTCTATATCTGTTTATTTTTAACTATGTTCAAAAAACAATTTTCTCAATTAGTCTTTGTATGATAGTTTTATAAGTTAAATATTCTTTATTTTAATTTCTAATCAGTATATTATAGAATCAAGTTTAATATAATACTACCGCCAAAAACAGCTAAGAATCAATCTACTTAATATATTTCTTAATATATGAAGAAAATCTTTATTAATTGGAACATGTTTAAGATCAAGAAATAAAAGATATATCTCCGAATATACGAATAGGTATAATATTTAAGTCTAATATTTATGCAGTTACATTGCTTCGCTCGGGTAAAATAAATAAAACTAAAAATATACTGTTTGTTATTTATAAATTATTCCGGATAAGTTTCAATTGAGTTTATATATATATCACTGAACGCACCCGTCAAACATGGCCGCCCGTTGAACTGTCATGTCATTGAATTTTATAGATTTAATATCGAAATATAACGATTATACGAATTGTGCGGATATATGTTGTCGACAAAAAAATAATTATTTTTTAACTATATATTATTGTAGATAAGTTTCGATCGGATCTATCGTAGACCTGCATGAAATTATTAATATAGATAGTTATTTAATAAACTCGTATTTTGTAAATGTATCGATTTCAGAACGTCATTCGTATGGCTTTAAAAATTAATCCAAGATGATTTCCCGCGTAAAATAAGAAATAAAAATGACCCTCACCGATTCAATGGAGGTCCCTAAATGGGATATTATTGTCAATTTTGATTTTATTTCAACCTCAGGATTATAAAAAAATAAAATTACAGTGTACTGGTGTATTTATTGGTAGGAAACCTATTGATCTAAATATCAATTGAGTATTTCGTATTGTCTTTTCAGTCAGTGTGTCAACAATTGCGTATTGAGAGCGTGAAATTTAATCAATTCGTTACGCCGAGCGATACACGAATTTTATGATTACTTTCTATGTTGTTCTGTTGACCGATTTTTTTTTTTCTATAATTGGTAGACCGACTTGCAAATGTAACTTGGTGTTAAGTGGTCTCCATCGCCCATAGACATTGGGCGCTGTAAGGAATATTTAACCATTCTCTACATCACCAATACGCTATAAACCTGTGACCACTTACCATCAGGTGCCCATATGCTCGTCCGCCAACCAATGCCACAAAAAAAACTGAGTATCGCTTTGGCGCTAAAGTATATGATAAGTGGGTGGTACCCAAACGGGCTTGTACAAAAACCCTACCACCAAGTAAAAATTTCAGTCCGACTTAAAATAAATGTTATAAAATTTGTATGAGATAACAATTTCTGAATCGTATCATAATAATATAATCAATCATGAAATATATTTGAGAATCTAAATAAACATATGAAAATTATTAAAATATATGAAATATAAACAGGAATTCAGCATCCAGCTGTCGTTGATGGAGGCATCAGGAGGCTTTTAAATATTTTCTTTCATTTTATTAAGCTGCGGTCAGAACCGTTTGAATCAAGCGAACTAGTCAAATCAAATCAAAATATACTTTATTCAAGTAGGCTTTTACAAGCACTTTTGAAACGTCATTTAACAAACTATTTAAAGTAAAGCTACCACCGGTTCGGAATGTAGATTCTACGGAGAAGAATTGGCAAGAAACTCAGTAGTTACTCTTTTTCAACATCAAAATATTATAGTAATAATAATAATAGTAATTAAATCACCTTTTATTTGTAACCAATCTTTATTTGGTAGTTTTCATTTGGTCGTTAGTTTGTAGTCTGCCTGTCCGTATTCATTGAAAAAATGAATTCTATACGATAAATAGATCTGGCTTTCCGACGACTTTACGTATCAAATTTTTTTTTTTTAATTCCCGACCGGGCATTAAACTTAGTACCTCGCTAATATACCGAAGCGGCTCAAAAACAACTTAATAAATTAGTAGTTCCGGAAACATTTACTTGGTAGGGATCTGTGCAAGCCCGTCTGTGTAAGTACCACAAACTGATCATAATAGCAAAACAGCAGTACTCAGTATTGTTGTATAGTTTGAAGGATGATCGCCCAGGAAAAAGGGACAAAATATCGTAGTTTCCAAGGTTTCAGGTTTCTTCGGTTCCAAGGCACTGGCGATGTAAGGAATGGTTAATATTTCTTACAGCGATATTGTCTATGGGCAGTCTTACCGTCAGGCGGACCGCTTGCTCGTCCGTATGGTAGATATACATATATGTTATATGTATATGAATAGATAAAATGGCTATGTTACAAATGATTTACTAATAAAATTTTTAACGATTAAATCCAAAATTGAGCTTTAACTCTGTCGTACAGTTTGTGGCGTAGATGATTCTGATTCGCTTGTTTGCGCAGATGTGGACGGTCACTTATACTTAAAGCTGTTTTCTTAAATATTTGAAGCGCAAGCCGGATTAAATGCGCGACGGTTTGTCACTGTCGTCTTCGTAATCGAGGCTGGATGAGTGGGGATTAAAGTGTATCTCTGGAAAAAATATTAAAGAACCGATTTGTTCTGTATATATAATATATATGTTCATATAAATAGAATCTTATATATGTACTAGCTGTGCCCTAGAATTCGTGCGGGTTTGAATTTAACAAAAAAGTTTTTGTTGTAGCCTAAGTTACTCCTTATTACATCAGCTATCAAATGAAAGTCCCGTCAAAATATGTCCGGCTAATCTCTGTAACGGCTTACAGATATTAGCCGGAACAAACAGACAGACAGACCAAAATTATAAAAAATTCTATTCGATATATGTACCTTGTATACATACATATGCATATATTACAAACAGACACTCCAATTTTATTACACGTTTAGATTTATTAAGATTTCTTTTGATATGTTTTGTATTTATTTTTCTGGTTCGAGAAGTGCTAATAACTAATATTTTTTTCATTGAGGCACATCGACTGAACCGTTTAACTTATCGTAAAGGTATGTATTATATACAAGCGAGAACAAATGCCAGCTAAATCGAAGTATACTTTATTCAAGTAGGCTTTTACAAGTCACTTCTGTATTGTCATTATACATAACCGCATTAAACGTAAAGCTAACGCCGGTTCGAAATGTAGATTCTATCGAGAACCGAAAAAAAACTCTGTATGTACTTTAGAAAATTTGAAATACGAAGTGATGTCAGTTAAATAGAATCGTATATAACATATCCTGCTTGAAACTTAACCAGTGTAAGCACCACGATTATTATTATATTATTTATAAAAACCTCTGATAAATTGATAACCCCATTGGAAGACAACTACATCGATGTAAATCTTAAAATTGCACACAGATACAGACGCAACTAGGAGTCCTAGTGTGATGTTAAATACTGTACTAGCTAGGCGTTTCAGTTTTGGTTGAAAATCCTTTAAAGATATTGCATAAGTCCGACCCTTCATAGCCGACTTTACCCCCTTGAGTGTCTTAAAAAGAAGCCAATGCTTTGGGGTTTAAACTTCTTTCGTGCTAAATTGCATCGAAAACACAGACAGAAACAGACAGTCAGAATTCACGCAATTTATAATATTAGTATAGATAAACTTCGAAATGAAATCTCCAAGCTGTTAAAGAGATTCTTGCTGATATAAATAAAATCAGATATAACCCAGTGGATGAGAAATGAATATCCTAACCAAAGATAATAGGTTCAAAATTGTTTTTTAGCTATAAATCAACTAACTTTATAAGTAACTTCGCGGAATCTATTGAATAATAATTGTTTAGTATAGTTTTGTGGAAACTATCGTAACATTAGTTTAATGCTCCGCGGCCGCATTAAATATTCCACATACAAAATGGCGTCGTGCGTATGCTAATTTAATCAATATTAACCAAGAACGTGTCTCGCAAATAAATTTGTATTCTGAACGAGGCTTGAAACAGTTTCGATAAAACAATGAAAAAGATTTAACAATTACTCTTAGTCTGATACAAAGTATTGAATACCTTATTCCTTTATATGTGGAAGTTCAAAGCTTTTAGTGCGTTGCTAAAGGCCATTTTAATATAATAAAGAGTATTACAGGCCATGATTGTCTGCTGGACACAGACCTGAACATCCTTAAAGAGAAGTTTGTGAACATAATCCACACTGCTGCAAAAAGGCTTGAAGAAAATTATTTTCATAGAAATTCATCCCATACAAAAATACTACTTCATGATACTTCCATAGCGTCGTTCACGAGATGAATTATAACACAGAACCTCAATGGTACATACGCTGTTTTATAACTACGACCATTAGTCCACGCGTTTCTCCACAAAGCCATCACGTCCCTTTCAAACCACATATATTCAATTATAAAATCATTACAATAATAAAAAAGTAACCAAAAAGTTTTTAATTAAGAATAATTCTCATCCGATATGATTCATATCATCCCACATGAGAGAACGGCCTTACGCCGTAAAAGGCTAACTTTATAAGCACAAGTACACCATTAAAAAACCGACCTTAATGCAATGTCATTAAAGTCAAAATTCAAATGCATTCTTTGACGTAATTACGTGACAAATATAAAAACAGATTCGGTTGAAAAAAATATATGAATCAGCCTTATGTTAAAGCAATAAGGTTGATTTTTTAAATATAAACTTAAAGAACAAATGTACCATTCAAATATCGACCTTAATAACGTTACTTAAAAGTCAATATTCCAATGAATTGCAATTCAAATACCTGACAAATATCAATACTAATTCGTTTAAAAATGTATAAAACAGTCTTATGTTAATGTAATAAGGTTGATATTAGAATGATAATCTCTTTTTTCAATGTAATTGTAATCCCACACAAGCCTTCACGCCCACGCAATGAGTTATAAACATTTCAAAGCTTCTATAATATGAATTTAAATAATACTTTCGTAACAAGAGATAAAGGATTAAAGGATACGATACGGTAAAAAGGCCGTTTCCATTTGTCGTACTGTAAACAGCGCACTGACGTTACGAAAAATCAACCTCAAATAAATAGTAAACTGTTAGGGTTAACTATTTGTGTGTTTTGCAAGAAGTAAAGATTGACAAACGAAACATTGCGGAGACGACCTCAAACGAGGTGCCCAGAATGGCTCAGAATTGCAAGAGGTAGGTGGAAGTGTTTGGACGAGGCCTTTGTCGAAGGACTCGCGTTGGAAAAATCGATTGTCAGTAATGAGTTTAATTAAGTCGTGTATTGTAAATTATAGTGATTCAGCAATAAAGGTTTTTTTTATTTTATAAGGCATTAAAAGTTTTTCGTGGCTGTGGGTTGTGGTGTACTTGTAACACCAAGCTTTCGACTTCACAAAGTTAGTACAACCCTTCTCAGGCAGGACATTTTCCATGTGCCTTTATTTAAACTTTAAACTCGTGTTATAAAAAATAACTATTCGTTAAGGCTTATTATATTGTACAAGATTATATAAATTATTGAAGATTTAGGTGTTTATATTCGTAACGTTGACATTATTTTTAATCATTTTTTGATTGGAAAAGAGTAACTATTGATTTTCTGGCCGATTCTTTCCATAGAATAAACATTTCGGTGGTAGCTTGATATTAAAATTAACCTTGTATGATATAAAATCCTACTGATTTAGTCATGTGGATCTTTTGACCGGTATAGAATTTCATCTTTCTCTTAAATATCAAGCGATACGATAATAAATTTTGTGAAAGCCCTTCTTGGTGGGTCACACCTCGTCACCTACCACCACCCACTCATTCTACCGCCAAAACAACAATACTTGTATTATTGTGTAAGGTTCGAAAGGCAGATAAGCCAATGTATTTACATTCACAAGGGACATAACATTTTTGTACCCAAGGTTGGTTGCACGTTGGCGATGTAAGGGATGTTCAATGTAACAGTGACAATGTCTATGGGCGATGATCACCACATACCATCAGCCCATTGGCCAGACCGATAATTAAAATTTGCCTTATAATCAGTAATCCCACGATTAGATTGGGATGCCTAAATATAATAACACGCATTCACAATAACAAGAATTCCAAAACAATAGAAAACTCACACAGGACACGGTCATTTGAGTAAAGAACAAGACTGTGTGACGTCACACTAAATTCAATATGGCGGCCTCTCGATAACACAAAGTCCTGTAGAACTAGATGTAAAGCGTTTTCAAAAGTGGATGTTAGTCGTTAATACCTAACAGTAGTGAATCGCAAACAATTTCGAATTAATAACATGGCCTTGCTAACGATTGCGAACGCCAATGACCCGAATAGTACAGTTAGCTTGATTCATCTGCAAAAAATTATACCTAATTGAGAGATAGTGGGCGTTTAATATACCACGCCATTTTACATCGGAAGACACAAAGACACGTGGGATGGTTACTGGTGCGGCACTCTTGGAAGTCTACGTCCTTTTGGTTGATTTCGTTAAGTTTAATATATTTAGATGAATGTAGATTTTAACTTAGTGAGCATCCTGCTAATCCACCTATAGCGTAAAAGTAACGTTTCCTTACAATATTTTCCTTTGTCGCTTTAGACAGACAAATTAAACAGGTAAAAATACATTAGTGCTCGGCGTAAACCCGTAATCGGCGATTGAGGTGCACGCGTTCTAACCACTGGGATATCTCGGCTCCGAGATTATAAAAAATTAGGACAGAATAAGACACAGGGTTCCAACCAACTCCGTTACCAACACCAATCCCACGTCACACGCGGCGGAAACTGTCGCCTTTATAATATATGGTAATATTATAAAGTTAAAGTTCAGTAAATGCTTAATGACTCTGCGTGACGTTGTTTAGTGCGTTTTTTCCGATCAACCCGTTGCAACGGTTTTATTAGATTAATGTTTCTGTTGTTAATTAAATTCCCTTCACGAATGAGTTATGTTTTTGGATTGTATGTTTGTGTGTATATTTTTAAACGGTGATTTGTCAATTCTTCTGGTTTGTCCGCACAAGCTTCAAAAGCAGTTTTTTTCGACTGGAAAATCTCCGTTACTCTAAATACTCTAATTCAAAGATCATCGATTCCGTTCGCCAGACTTTCTATAGCAGAGGTATTTCAGGTAGGCTGTTGTGCAAGGCCGTCGGTAGGTACCACCCACGTGTCATATATTCTATCATCAAGAAGCAATATTTATAATTGTTGCGTTCAGTTTTGTGGGGCGAGTGTGCCAGTGTACCTACAGGCAGGAGGGACGTAATATCTTAGTCCTCGAGGTTGGTGTCGCATTGGTGATGTTAGGAATGCCCAATATTTCATACAGCGCCAATGTCTAAAGGCAACGACCTCTCAACTCAGTCCATAGATTTTATAAAAAAAAAAACTTTCATTAAAACGTATCACCAATGACCTATATTTCTATTATATCTGTATAATCCTTCTGAACATTTTTATGGACAACGTTAAAAAAATAGCCGTTTTTCGTCTGAGTGGACATTCTGAGTAAAAAACAGTCCACTATGCAGGACATCATATAGTGTAATTGTCTCATGAAACAAAACAATTTCGAAATTGATAACAAACTAGCAATCGTTTCAGGACGTAACAGCGAAACGTTCAATTCTTAATTAAAACTTACGAAAATTCTTCAAAGTGTATATCGATATAAAACGAATACAAAATCGATATTAGGAACGAGCGAGTCGTCGCCGATGTATCGATATATCAAGATAGCGCTTCGTGGTAACAATGTGGACGTGCAGCGCGGACTCGGCGTTTCGTCGAACTATACGGAATGTTAGAAAGGGACGCAGAGAATAATCTATACTATAGTGAATAGGATAAAAGTTTTAAATACTAAACTTCAGCTAAGAACATAAACAAGCCGATTTTTTATATACCATACTGGCTGTTACTCGACCGCTTGGCTGGACATGAAATATAAAAAGGTTGAAAGATCAACGGAATTAAAAAAAAAAATAAGATTTTAAATTAACATGGTTATTTTTATTACTGTCAGTATTTAAAACGGGATATTTACCATGTTTTTATTTTTATTTGGTGCAGCTCGATATTTCGACATTATCTGCGAATGTCTCGTGAACAAGACAAAACATGGTAAATATCCCGTTTTAAATACTGATAGTAATAAAAAAAAATAGTCTAGAACCAAAGACGATTAGTAAGTATCACGTGATAAACACACAAAGAGAAAACATTTTATCATCATCATTCAACAATATAATTCATACAGGCTCTTAAAACACTTTTGAATCGTCATGTTTTCGATTCGAATTCATTTATGTACATCTAGTTTTTGATAGTGAAAGTGAAAACTACGACAATAAAAACTCAGGCATTTTTGGTAATTGAGTACAATGTTCAATATAACAAAGAAATAGCTACGAGGTGATATTATTATATTAATCATAAATTCAATTTCAAGTTACCAGTTCTGAATGTAGATTTTTACCGGTAAGAAACGCAGTAAAGATTCTTTTTCTCATATGAAAATAATAATCCTCGTTATACAATACTGTACTTACTATTAATAGACTTTACTATACAATGTTATTAATTTAATTAAATGTATATTTAAAAGTGTAATATAATATCGTGTACACGTTTCGCAGACCACACTACGTCTAGACATAACTGGTAACGGATGCAGGTTGGCGGGAAAAAAGCAAAATTGACACGAGTTTAAAAATAGAACGCGTTCCCGCCGATGGTTTAGGTTTTTTTTAAAGCGACATTAATATTTCTTCGCGAAGCTGCCAAGGTTTTTTTTTTTTTTTACTTTTAAAATTCCTCGTATAAAAAAGACCGTTTATAAGATAATGAATAGCTAGCCTTAAACGCATTGTGAATGGTATAGCTTCATAACTGGTTACGTCCCATGTTTTTACTTGTTTTAATAAATATATATATATACTTTTCGAACAGGGCTTTCGTTATTATTATTTATTATATATATGCGGATTAGCAAATGGGCAAACTAATGATAAGTGGTCACCACCGCCCATAGCCATCGGCGTAAGAAATATTAACCATTCCTTACATCGCTAACGTGCACAAACTTGGGCACTAAGAAATTATGTCTAAGCATAAATAAAAATAAAAAAAACGACACGTACTTAAAGAATTTGGTAGAATTTCATTTATTAAATCAAAGTATAAATATGTTCATTATATACATATATTCTAAAAATCTATTTAATATTTTACAAATACCATCTAATTTGTGATTTATCTGCTGTCTTTACGCTCAGATGTTTCGCTAACACTAAGACATGCTTTAGGTCCGAGCGGCACTCGTGCATCGATCATTTAAAGTGGAGGGGCGCGGCTTTGAGTGAACAGAACTACACTAGCTCTCAATGTGGTATATACTACCTTTGTCTGGTGGTGACAAGACATCCAAACGCACTTGAAGTCGAGACTCGAAGCGAACTTATTCCGTATATTTGTGGTAAGGCTTTGTGCAAGTCTGTCTGGATAGGTAACGCCCCACTTATCAGATATTCTACCTCCTAAAAATACTTATTATTGTCGTGTTCAGTTTTGAAGGGTGAGTGAGCCAGTGTACAAGAGACATAAAAATGCATCTCAATCTCTAGTCATAACCTTACGGGTCCCCCTCAGCCGAGAATTTCAATTTTCCGGCAAAAACTAGAATTTTTTTATTTATTTATTCTTCAATCTTAAAGTTGTATGAATACTTCAAGAAACTTCAAGAAAAATGACAATATAGTAACATATATATATAACGACGCGGACCCAGACGAGTTAATACTCGTGTGTTTGTTCGTCCACGTTTCTCGGTAACCATTGTTTGTTCAGTACACGTGGTTGTGCAATGTTTAACAATACACTGTAACTCGACTCGGGTCCGACTAATTAAATCACGCGGCGCCGCGTGTTTCACGAATATATAACAAACTGCGACTTTGCTCGCGTTTTACGGGTTGGATGTCAGTTGTAAGGCATAAAAACGTATCCAATGTCCTTTCATGGAGTTCAAGCTTGCTTCGTAATTCATACGGTTCTACAACAGGATCCCAGAAAGCGTTCAAAATGCTTCTGTTGCCAAATTAAAAAAAAAATGTTAAAGTACGCTTGTGTGCGAAATGTTGATGAATGAAACGATCGCCTCCTGGCTATTTCTATTCATATTTAATTAGATTGACAAAAAAAACATTATTGTGCACTACTAAGAGTTTATGATTAATATATCTTTATTTATAATACAACACTATTGCACTTAACATCTTATTCCTTCTTTAATTTTACTTCAAAAATTCCGATAACAGTTTCGTCGACGTTCAAAACGCCATTTTTTCGCAAATCCATAGTTAATATGATAGTTAATCAAGCTCAAGTCAAATGTTGTTTATGTGGCTTTTCTCCTGTTGTGGTTGGAATAGAGTACACGTTATAAAAATTTAAGTAAAACGGAAACTATGTCTAAAAATAATATCTAATATACCACGATTTTATTAACACGCAACCCGCCCTGGTTTCGCACGGTTGCAGATCATTGATAAAGAAAATGATATGATAATTATTTTGTTTGTACCCTATATCAATCGGGAGTAATGTAGCTTTCTAACAGGGAAATATTTTTAGAATTGGATCATCACACACACAGAAAACCTCTTCCCAATATTAGGTATAGGTATAATAATATATTCTTGTAATATATAACGGACTATACGTACTCATGTGTTTGTTTAACATAAGCTTTAAATTTACTTTCAACTTCACTGAAATAAAGATTTAATTAGTTGATTTTCGACGGTAGAACAAATCTACGAGCTACCTGTAAACATTATTTGGTGTACGATCCGTTGAATAAATTCGAGGCAATACTTTTAAAGGTCAAATCGAGTAAGTAAGTAAATGATAATCTACTAATACTGGAATCTAACTTTATTTTTATTAAGTAACTCTTAACCCAAATTAAGATTTTATTAGCTGTGAAAAAATTATAGGTAGTTAGGGCGGACGTTTAAATAAACATTACACTAAAATGGCGGGTTATTCTAACTTATCACACAGATAATAATTCATAAATTGATGACATAATAATGAAGTGCAACTTTTTAATAAATAATGACTGTAATTTAAAATATAGAAAAGAGTTTTATTACAAAAGGATGACAGAGAGTAAGAAATTCTCGTTTATCTAATGACCCGATAAACCTATTTATAAATAAAGTCGTAAAGTACTAAAAAATAGCCTCTTAAAATCCCAAAACAAGTCACTTACCATCAAACTGGCTCTATCTCTAGCTATTAAATAAACTCAGCCCAAAGAACACACCGTACGTGATGTCATCAATTCAAAATGCCGGCCGCCGTATCGCGAAAACGACTTCGAATATAAATCGACGAGTTTTAAGACATTGTAGAAAAATCTTCGGCCGTTATTCCCTTCGTTAGGACTAAATTCAATTGCATTTTATGGTATTTTATGCTACGTCGTGCAATTAACTCGGTTTAATTACCAATTATTTATCGGTCTTTTTTTATTTAGACTGTGGCTGCAGTAAATTGTATTACAATATGCTTCTATAAAACTTTATTTAAGCAATAACGGCGATATAACTCAGTGGATTTAACGTCAATTTTAAACGAAGACCACGGTTTAAAAGTCGCTTTTTATAAACTCAATTTGTATTAAGTTTTATAGAGTAAAATATCATGATAATATTAGCTTGAATGATATTCTATCACATGTATATTCAGAATAGTGCAAGACTTCCTTCCCTTTAAGAGATTTACATTACATTACCAATGCGCCACTAACCTTGGGGTCTGAGATGTTACGTCCCTAGTATCTGTACTGTTGTAGTACTGCTTTTTGGCAGTAGAATATCTTTTTTTTTGGACTCGCCGGTACTCAAGACGTGTAGTGCACCGAAGTACACCGAAATATCCACTACATAACCAACGATTGCATCCTGGCACAAAACCCTACCAACGAGTAAAATTTACGGGCTGTTTAGAACTTTTTTTAATATGAGAATTTTGAAAGAGGCCTTTTTTTAATTTACCATTTTAATTGTGATGGTGATGTCGCACAACAAAGGAACTAAAATGGGCCAAATCTGTTATTTTGGTTTACGTGACCGCTGCGCTTGACACCCGCCGAGAGTCATACTACTTTACAACGGTGCGTGCGCTTAGTTCAACTGTTAGCTACTATTTTTTTCGGTGCATTTTCAGCGTTGAAAATCTATCTAGACAAATAAATATTGACGGCGCATGCGTAGCACCATATGTTGAATTACGTCGGAACTAGATTTGATAACTACTCGTCACTGTCAAAATCAAGCGGAGCGTCGTGTGGATGGTTAGCGCAGACACAATGGCGGCATTCAACTGGAAAGAGAAACCATCATCGTAAATGCACCACAAATACGACGAATCGATTTTGTTCCATGTAATCTACGATAGTTTTTGTTAATTTCGATTCATTTGTGATATATACTGATAATTGAGACTTTTGATTTTAATTATATTTGAAGAAGTGAATTGATTATACAATTGATTTTGATGTTTTATCTTGTTATCCGATTGCATCCACAAGTCATAAATCATGATCTCTCGCCTTTACATTTATATATAATAGTTAGAGATATCGTTTCCTTTTCTAAGTCTTTCTATCGACCAATTTCGATTATACTCACTTTAATAGTGGCATGGGACACTACCAAAGAGATCAGACACAGACTAAAAACTCAATTTATCTGATTGCTATAACAATTCCTCTCCAGATAAACCTAATAGCTGCATTCAAACTCAGGAGCTCATGAGGTCATGACCTGGTATGAGATAGCCACTAGACGAACGCGGCGTTACCAGCTAAGACGGCGTAACCAGATGATTGTTATCAGCTACCAGACAATATAAAAAATATCCCACACTGTCGTCACGCTATAATCCACATGAAAGTTATTAGCGTTCGTTATATTTTTAATTGGTTAATATCTATATGGGTTTTTATCTCAAGATCAAATTGCATTTTTTCTCATGCCGCAGAATAATTGGAAAACACTGGAGTGACTATTGAAAATCTGTGGAGGTGCTTACACGCAGTAGAAGGAAATTTAATTCTTTGGAAAAAAATTTAAACTTTTCCTATTTCATTGGCATTTTTTGTTAAAAAATGACATAACATACATATATAATTGTATTTAACTAATATGACTGTATTTTTAGATGTTGAAAAAGAGTAAGTACTGAGTTTCTTTCCGGTTCTTCTCGGTAGAATCTACATTCCGAACCGGTGGTAGCTTTACTTTAAATAGTTTGTTAAATGACGATTCAAAAATGCTTGTAAAAGCCTAATTTAATAAAGCATATTTTGATTTGATTTGATTTATATATATTACCATTCATATTTCATCAAAATGACAAAATGGCATCTATTTAAAATTATCAAACTCCCAGATTTGCAAAGGCACGCGATATTAGCGAATAGTTACGTAGCCGTACGATTTGACCGATAGTTTTTGAAAAATAAATCAAGAATTCGTATATATACCTTGCTTGAAATTCATCCAGCGTGAAGGTGTCATTGACGGTTATGATCTTAAATGATCTAGATACTTCATCTTAATCTTCTGTTCTGTATGTAACTGAACTCCTCTTAAAAGTTTGGACTGATTTCGATGACATTTTTAGTGTGTATTTCAGTGTATGGTTTAGCTTGGACCCGAAATGTGGCATTACAATTTCTTATTAAAAGTTACAAAGTTGGGATGGACAGTATCTTGTGAAAAGAAATCTTTATGAAAGTACAATTTCATTTAGGTATCAAATTATAGGATAGAATCTTGCTCAGATGTGAAAACGAGATAACACACAGCGTGGGACGATATCAAAACTGAACTTTCTCGTCGTACTTATCTATATTAAGCAGAGAGTTGCTTTTACTAGCTGGTGCTAACTTAAGTGAACTTGTAAACGTGATATTTATGATTCACAAGACTAGTTTCACCAATATCTTAACTAACTTTATCGGGCTTTAAGCCAAAAAAATAAACCAATTTGCCTATTAGAGAATATGTGGCATCAATATTCCTCGCTGTAAAATATGCTTCTTGTAAAATATGATATACGGTAAATACATGTGGGTGGAAATTTAGGATATATTTTTTTTGCATTTCGCTTAAATCAGGAGCCCCATGGAAACATTGGTTGCATCGGCATAACTTTATCACTGACTTCTGCATGGGCAGCACTCAAGGGCCGATGGATGTGCTAATTATTAAAACGCGTATTACCTGGTAGTCGAAATTCGACCATATTCATTGTTTTAGGAAAAAAATGCCTATTTATACATAGATCCATTGAGTCCTAAAGATCAATTTAAAATCTGAAGTAAAATATTCTTTACTCGTGTAATCTTTGAGAAGGGCTTTTGAATTGTCAGTTTACAGCATCAAATAAAAAGTAAATATCATATTTCCTTCACCGGAAGCGTGGAATAAGCAAGCAGTAGGTGAGAAGAATCACAGTGAGCAACCGATAATGACACAATTTGTAACCCGACCCGATAGCAGGCGATTGTCCAAAAACTACTCATATCCCGGCGTTCGCTCGTCAGTGACGCAGTACTGTAACGTATTGCTCAAGATGGAATCCTGCATTACATTACATGCGAATTCTGCGGATAAGGGACCGCCCTAAAACTTCCAGGAAATATAGATTCTACCGAGAAGAATCGGCACCAAAATCATTTGGATTTTTTCAGCAATCATATACGTGTAAACATCAAATACATTGTTATTTCAAAAATACATAATCTGTATACAATTATATACGTCCAGTGTGAAATACGAATACGCAGTCAATGCTTTTTTATCGTCTATAAAACCATACTAAAAACATTCTTTATTCAAGCTCATAAAAGTACATTTGAGTCGTCATGTTACAGTATTGAATTAAATTTAAAGCTACTACCCGTTCGGAAAGTAGATTCTACCGAGAATTATTTATAATGCATGGCGTTATATGTAGCAAGCTTTACACCATAAGCGACTGAACTGTTATACGACATTCACCGCGCATTCAAGAATTAATCTTAATAGGACTGTGTATTACTCTAGCTTCACAAAAATATGTATTGTTCAAAGATCCAACGCGATGGGAAAATGCGACAATTGCTATTTTTGTGTCAACGTACTGGATGTACGGTTGACATTAAAATTACGATTCTGTTTTTATGGGAATGTTCGCGGGACACATAGTTACCGTATTTTTCATATTAATCACTTACAAATCAAGAGCTCGGAGGTAAAATTACGATCCAAGATTGTTTACGTCTTCCATAGACTTGGTACTTATTGAGGCCTGGAAATTCTTCCTGTTCTTAGTACTGTTGAGTACTATTTATTGTATTCATTTGAAACACACACTAGCAGGTCAATATAATACGCGCTGTTCTAGCGGTTACTTTTGGGCTAAGAGTTTGGGGTTTATCTATCAAGAAAATTCTAGAAACTGAAGTCTGGAATTTGCCAATAACAGCATTCCCATGCTTCAGGTTTACGGATCCAGTCTGAGATTATAGTTGAAGCGAACACAGATGGCCACTTAAAAATATTTTTGGTGGGGGGACATCCCCAGAACACTGGAGGCTTCCGGGCGGTTTTTGTATAGAAAAAATCATTACTGCAGCTTCGTCTATTTGTCAGTCTACTTATGAACTAAAAACTTGGACACCAACCACAGATACAGCTATATCGATTTACACTGATTTTAAATCGTTTTATCGTAATTATTTGTAATAATGTGATAATTATTTACACGAAGTGACCCGCTGCTAAGCGCGCGTGGAATTGATACACGTTTGATAAGAGAATGGCAATGAATGCTTGGTGCTAGGACTTACACCTGCTGTGTCTCGCGAGCTGATGGCGTTGATATAAGATAAATAAAACCAACCCATTTATAAATGTTACTAGCAGTATTCCTCGTGGGATTCCCCATCGACAACATCTGAGGAGCTCTACGAATCTTCTCGGTGATCAGTTCGGATTATGCCATATTTTTTAACCATTTAGTTGCGGTAGCTCTTTGTAAGCATTTACACTAAATTAACTTAAATATCTTACTTTAATTGAGCAATTTCCTTAAAAATAAGTAAGTTAGTAATAGCCAAAGGTCTAATCATCTCTGAAGATTTTTTTAGTTTATACCACGCTGCTCTAAAGGCGGTTGCTAATTTGTTCGTGCATAATATGTGTGTTGGCGATATTTTCCTTCACTGTTGCGCTACGGATGTATTGATCACTAATAGTCCACTATCTTTGATTAAGATTAACTAAACACTGAGCTCCATAAAACTCTGATAGAATGCAGTCTTATTTCGAACAGCCTAATCACCAATTTGAAAATTACTAATTTAAATAATTTTGGGAATACCATTGAGAGAAGTACCTTTACAGATTGGAGTGTACAACCAGAAAGTATTGAATATAGAAATATGAAACCAATAGATACATACCGTAAAGTGTATTTTTTTATCATTCGATGAAATAATTATTTGTCGTTATAAATGCAGAATCGTCGTTAGAAAATATTAAAACCGTTTCGAAGAAAACCTCAAGTTGTAAATGTGACTTCAAGGAAAGGCATCGTCGGAACACGCGTCAGTAACAATGCCTGTGGTCACAGCTTGTACCGTTAGCAGAAAAAACGATACCTACAAAAAAATACAGCGATACGAATTTTTGCTATTTGGCGGATAATAAAATTGATAATGGTAAATCCCACTAATTCAGTACCAAAAAGCCCAGTTAGTACCGCAAAATTGTTTGCTAATGAAATACAATCAAATGATTTTATTTATCCTGCGTCAAATCCGCGAATACAAACTCCTCGATTTTTTAACATCTAAATAGTATTTTATAGAGTACTAAGTCGTATTAATCTATATATATATATATATATATATATATATATATATATATATCTGTATTATAGAACATTATAGAAATTGTTCTGCTGTCTGTACCACATCCTTAGGTAATAGTCACGCTCCACCGCAGGGCACGCCTAATGTTAAACCTATTACAATGTTAGGATAACTTATCAAAATGGCGGATGACTATTTATACCGAGATAAGATACGACGAGACTGACGTTGTGGTCACTGAACCCAGTAGCGATTTGCGGCTTAACCTCATATACGTACTTCGAAGGTTTTATTTTAACCTGGAATGAATCAGATTGACAGAACTGCAAGTTCGTTGTCATAAAGTAAGGTTTTGTGGTGTTTACTATTTGGTGGTTTTCGTTTGTCTAAGCAGGTACCGCTAACCAGCAATACTTAGAATTGTTGGGTGTCGATTTGTAGGGTGAGTGGGCCAGTAACTACGGGCACAAGGGATAATTAGTTCCCAAGGTTGGTGGTATTTTACAATTTAGAGAATGGTTAATATATCTTGCAGAACTAACGACTAAACTATGACTAATCATATGACTAAACTCTTCAGTATCAAAGTGCTGTGCGTTTACGCTATAATAGCACATCTTAATATTCTGTGCTGTTAACTAGTCTCGGTTGAGAACAGCCTAAATTACTCAGATGGATATTATGACCACATAGTGAACGAGGATCGCAGCCTAGACAATACGACTTGTACCTTGACTGACTTGACTTGACTTGACGAAATGTATAAACATTTCGTGTCCGTTTATATTTATAAATTTGGAAAATAGATTGTCATTAAATAAGAACGAAATTAATTGTCATTTAGTAGTGGCCTTGTAAAGTACTTCACAAAATAAAGACAAGATGTTTTTGCATTTCCGTGTTTAAAAATACGACTTCATACTTTACCAATTGAACAATTACTTGCGGATCATATTATTACAAAGTATTTTTAAGAATATTTTCGTAATATATTCTTATGTTATATAAAATTCTAACAAAAAAAAACCTTGAATAACTCTCGGGGAAAATAAATTATAAATACATTTCGACCCCTTAAAATAATTTCATCCTGTTCACCCTTAGGACGTATAATCTCCGTAAAACAAATTTTTTTGTTCCAAATCGGTTTATAAATGTCGATATTATTTCTAATAATCAAATATAACTTAATTGAGAACCGCCTTCTTTTTTGTAAATCTGTTAAAAATACATCAAGTACTCATTGTCTTTATTCAAGTAGGCTTATAAAAGCAATTTGAATCGTTACAGTGTTGAATTAAATTTAAAGTTACCAACGGAGAGATTCTACCGAGAAGAACCGACAAGAAACTCAGTAGTAGCAATCATTACTCAACAATTAGTAATCATTAATACTCTACACTCAAAATTGGAGTTGCTTATCCATTCTTAAACAGTTTTGGAGAAGTTTTACCACTTCACTTCAGCGTGGGGAATAAACGTTTGTTACACAAGTAACCAAATTCCAGCCAACAGATGCCCAAAGCTCAAACCGAGCACAGGTTGAACCATGAACAGAAACGAAACGATTATTGGCTACAAACTATGTCCACGGGGTCATCGCCAAGTGTGCTCATGGGCCACATCAATAACTCAATCCTTGTCACATTTGTCGGGTCAATATAGAGGAAATCAAAGGTAAAACTTGTTTAAAACGTGTCAATGGGACGGACGGACTTACATTACCGGTGCGTGTTCACATTGACATGACCCGGAATCACCTGTTTACCTATCTAGGTGTTACGGAAACATACCACCAGCACGGACCAGTCTATTACAGCTATACCGAGTCATTTTAATGGGAATCACTCAGCAACTAAACCTGTAACAACTTCAGTTCACACATTACTAAATTTTATACTTTGGTTAAAAAACATCTATGCTTATAGAAGATTAAATATCCCACTGCTGGACGAACTCTCTCTCTCTTTGAGGAGAAGTTTTGGAATTTATTCTACCACGCTACTCCAATGCGGATTGGTGGATACAAATGTGATCCTCACGATGTTTTCCTTCCTCCGATCACAGAATGAAACATGAAAATTCAAAAGTGCTTGCCCGGGTTGGGAACCGATATTGTCAGTTAATATGCACTCGTTTTAACTACTGGGCTATCTCTAAGCGCCACTATTGAAAATTCAGTTTCACGGAATTGAAGCCACGATTATCAGGTAAGATATATGTTCTAACCGCTGAGCTATTTCGGCTGTTTTATCTTCAATTAAAAACAATTAAACAATATAATTAATGAATATGTACTAATACTCTGTACAAGATAACACACGTGATACATTAATTATAGTTCATGAAGTAATATGACCTATGTTCAAGATTAACTACTGAATTTCTTACCGGTTCCGATAGAACCTACATTCTGAACGGTTTACATTTAATTTAACCTTGTAAGAGTTAATTTAATAAAGTATTTATAACAATTAAAATCTGTTAAACTGTTGGGCAAAACTCTCGTATACCTTCGATCAAAGGAAATATTTTTTACATTTTCTTACTTCAGAAAAATTTTAAGCAACGAGTATCATTATTATTATTCATTATAAAACAAGATTAATCATTATTAATTGCAAGTATTTAATTAGAATTATGTTTTGTCATGAATATAGTTGTATGCTTGACTAAATTGAACATTAAAGTACGTCCTCTGCTAGCTCGGAACATTTATTTGCAATTGTATAAAATCCGTAGAAAAATGTAAGATTGTTTCGTCTTAACAAAATTTTATATGAGAGAAAATAAAGTTCGTTATTTTATAAAGTGATTTCTCCACGTGTATTTTGTCGCTGTTCCTGCGTAGGTATTGTATTAGGAATTGTTTTTCTGTAATAAAATAAGATTAGCACACATTTTTGTCGCCGGAATGGTACAGAGGCTGAAACGCTTGTGTTAGAAGAGTGTGGAGTCAAACTTCGACAAGTACTATTAAGTTTTCAGTTGCTTTTTTGTGTTAAAAATGCTCTTGTTTGGCGATGAAGGGTAACATCGTGAGGATACCTGCATGAGTCGGATGTAAATACGTATGTTACCGCCTTTAGATATTTAGATTTTGATACATTGTTTAATAAAGCGGGCAATATACAATACTTTAATAAATCACAAACTAAATCCTACAAATATTTTAGTATTTCAATTGATTCTTTCCGTTTAGATTTAAATATTTATTTAAAGTCGGACAACCAGTCATTCGTTTGACTAGATACGAACAAGAAAGGTGTCAAATAAATACCTACATTATAAAAATAATAAGTGCTTTTAATTATAATTAAAATCCTAAAGTCGAAAAGTAAAATGTATTAGTGAAAAATTAAGTTTGAGTGATTAAAATAATAAGGCCGTAACACGCAGCAGGAGGACTGGCAAATGCGCCACCTGATGGTGAAGCCACCACTGCCCATAGACACTAAGAAATATGAATCGTTCCTCATAATATCGATTTGCCCACCATCCATGGAAAAGGTTTTACATCCCTTGTTCCTGTAGTTTACTGCATTAGCAGCCTGTAAATTTCCCACTGCTGGGCTAAAGGCCTCCTCTCCCTTTGAGGAGAAGGTTTGGAGCATATTCCACCACGCTGCTCCAATGCGGGTTGGCGGAATACACATGTGACAGAATTTCGTTGAAATTAGACACATGCAGGTTTCCTCACGATGTTTTCCTTCACCGCCGAGCACGAGATGAATTATAAACACAAATTACTGTAGTTTACTGACTCGCTCGTGATTCGTACCAGAACACATTCCTGAGTATGGCTGTTTGGCAGTAGATCTGATGACTGATGTGCTTGTACAAAATCCTGTCACTAAAAAAGCGCACTGAACTCCAAACATTCTCCTTAAAAGGAAAGTGCGCAGTAACTTTTAACTTCTTGGCTTATCCGAGAGAATTTCGAAATAGATAAATTACACGCACCATAAACAAATCTTGTTTATTTATTTTATCAATACTCTAATGTTACTTAACTGTTGTAACGTTTAATTGCCTCATTAATCTAATCCGACGCTAAAGCAGATCCCAAAGGTTCTATGTCTCTCACTTGTGAATAGAACCTAAACTTTGACATTGAATTCAGACGCATTAATCGAAACTTAAGATAATTTATGAGATTCATAAAAAATACATTTTGAATACGTTATGATTTAATTAGAAGTATTTAAGAGGAATTTTATTATTTTTATTGTTATTGTTACAATAATGCATATCTTAAGATTTTTTGATGACAAGAATCGCAAAGGTTCGTTAAGAGGTTTTGTAATAGATATATCGGACAACATCACATACATTACTCTGATCCCAATGTAAGCAGCTAAAGCACTTGTTTTATGGAAAATCAGAAGTAACGACGGTACCACAAACACCCAGACCCAAGACAACATAGAAAAATAATGAACTTTTTCTACATCGACTCGGCCGGAAATCGAAACCGGGACCTCGTAGTGGCGTACCCATGAAAACCGGTGTACACACTGCTCGATCACGGAGGTCATCAATAGATGTTGAAAAGGCTATTAGTAAACTGGAATATGTACATCTAACAATTCTTTATCTCGACTCCGACCGCTGGAGTAGTCGGCTAGTGTTGCAAAAGGGTAGTTAGTCGAGCCATTATTGCTTGCATTTCATACAATCAAAATTAAATTTCAATAGTGCCTCATGCATTTGTAATACTTACGCACACAAAGGCACAGTCGACGTACAGAGCTTGTGTCCTATTCGTTTGTGTTCGTATAAAATATATCAAGAGTCCGGATTACAAGTTCTGTCTTGACCTCTCAGACTGTTGTTCACACCTCTTAGCAGATGTTAAACACGCTTGGAACGGACATTGTTAATGTTTGGAAAACATACATCCTTTATGTAATATATACCTATATATTCTGAAATTTACACCATCTCTAATTTAATATATACATTGATTTTTTAAAGTTAAACTTTTTTAACCGTCGTGAATATTCAATTGTTTTTTTTTTGACATTGTTACGTTTGTTACGTCATGTTCAATATTATTTTATTAACATTAAGATACGGACAACAGATGTGTCTATTCATATTAGTGACATAGTAATATTAAGTTTTAATTATATGCAATTATTATTCATATATCCTGCATGACCACCAGCGAATACATTATAAATTCAAACATATACTTATTCAAGTAGGCTCTGATGTCGTTAAGTTACTGGATTTAAGGTTAAGTTTCCGACCTGAGCCGAGATGGCCCAGTGGTTAACACGTGCATCTTAACCGATGATTGCGAGTTCAAACATAGGCAAGCAATACTGAATTTTCATATGCGTAATTTTTTATTATTCATCTCTTGCTCAGCCTTGAAAGAATCGTTCTCCTCATGGAGACTTCTGAGCTTATAATATTAATTAATTCGAGAAGTAATTGCTCATTTTCACAAAATAAATTATTATACAATCAACTGTATGTATCGTAACATTTCGTAATTGCTTTGGACCAGTGATTTGAGAGATATTACGAGATATTTGAATATACTCACGAGAATACGACGTGAGGCGGAAAATGTCAGCAAACGTTTCAAGCAGGCCTTCACGAACACTTTTACGGGATCGACTAAACGGCACCAACTTTTCGGAATGGAGTTTGATTCGGTTGCTAACTTTTATATTCAGTTTATTAAGAGACAAATCTAAATGTATTATTTCACATCTGTAGGTATTCTGGTAAATTTAAAACATGACGGTAAGGTCAGCAAGGACTGCCCATAGACATAGGTACCGTAAGAAATATTAATCATTCCTCATATCACCAACGCACCACCAACCTTGGGAACTAAGATGTTATGTCCTTTTTGATTGAAGTTACACTGGCTCAATCCCCCGTCAAACCGTAACACAACGAGATTGTCTGATGAGGATACCTATTGAGAGTGGCTTGCACAAAGCCACGTCAGCAAATTAATGGGAGATCACATGTGTATGCTCTAACACAGGTGCATTCTCGCTTCCCTCACTCTGATAATACAATAGGACGGCAGTTTATACACGATCAGAAAGAGTCCAGACACAGGAGAAACGATTTTAGGTGCTTTTGAACGTACCCCAAGTTGCTATTGAGATTTTTTCTCTCAGAGACTTTGTTGGGTCGAACTGGGCTTCAAACCCAGAACCACGGGATCTGCAGTCTTATATTTAGATATACCTTTGCATCTTGTATGTATAGCTGTATCAATAAGGGATGTGTTAGTTGTCATGTTCCCAGTAATCTCCTCGCGGATATAAGTATCCGAGAGCGCTTTGTAATTGAAATTTTTATTGCCTCGTTGGTTTAGTAGCTAGCTTGTTCTGCAAAATTGAAGGTCACGGGTTCAAAGTCCAGACCAGAAAACTTATTCTTCAAACGTCTGAATGTTAGTGATGAATGAAAAGGCTCACGAACTAAACACACATACAACATCCTGTTCAACTATTTTTAATTATCATATATTACAGCCGTGAAGACCAGTGGCTTCAGAGTTACTGCGAGTGATTTGAATGAACACAAGAGGAAAACACGCGAGGCGGAAAATGTATTCATACTCGTAGTATATTTAAGCAGGCACAAGTAATTTACAAGCACCTTTGGATTGCCATTTTGCAGTTTTTAGGGTTCCGTGCCGTAAGGATAAAACGTCTATTACTAAGACTCCGCTGTCCGTCCGACCGTACTCCGTATGTCCGTCTTTCACCAGGTTGTAACTCATTAACCGTTTTAGACAGTTGAAATTTTGGCAGATGATGTATTTCTGTTGTCGCCATAACAACTTATACAACAAAACATAATAAAATAAATATGTAAGGGCTCCCATACAACAGACATGATTTGCCGTTTTTATAGATAATGATACGGAACCCTTCGTGCGCAAGTCCTACTTGCACTTGAACGGTTATAATTAAGCTCCTCGTTTCAGTTTCAGGTTTGGTTGACAGGTTTTGGGCATAAAAAGTAGCCGATGTCCTTGCTTGGAGTTCAAGTTTGATTCAAACGAAATTTCATCAAATTCGATTCAGCGAATTGACCAAAAAACAGTATATTTCGCATTTATAAATAACGGAGAAGAACTGGAAAATTCGTTTCTCATTTAAAATAAATCTTGCAAAATTGCGTATCCGTAGCTTTCAACACTAAGATAACACACTGAATATATTCTGTCTCGACAGTGCAACGGTTTCCCGAGGGATACTTAAATCACTCCCCTGTTTATAATCATGAAGTTACTGGTTTACCAGCTCCGGGTTCCTCAAGGTCCGGTTCACTTCGGGCGTCCTCACAATGGCCTTTCACACAATTGCCACAATTAGTCTCGGTCGGTCAACGGTAGACTTTCCTACCTCAGAACTGGAACTGCAGGAAATGCCACGCGCATGACGTGCAGATATAACGTCTATCATCATTCAACACCGATAAAGAAAGATTTATAAAAGTAAGGACAGCAAAATAAATTCTTTCCAACAATAGCTAGGTAGAAATTAATTTCAGAATTTAATTTCAACCGAAAAGTGCGCATACTCAAGACTTGGATAAAAAATCATCTCGTGTACAGAAACACTGATAAATGTGCAACCAAATCTCCTCTTCAATGGGGAGCACGTCGCCCAGTGGAATATTTACTTGTTATTGAAATAAATTATTCATAATATATTCGGTCTATATGTATCTTTAGATTCAAATATTTTCCAACATTTAATTAAAGCTATCACCCAAATCTTTTCCTTCTAACGCGAAACTAATTGAACTATTTCGATACTCCTCGTCGCTGACGTAAATGCTTACCTACGTTTAATAAAACATTTTTTACTCACGACGCGAATAGTGAGGTGAGACGCGGACTTTATTGATTCGGTACAACGTATATGTATGTTACAACTTTACTCGGGTACATTCTATTGGCTCACTCGGATATGCATGTTTTTTGCAAAACTTTAACCGTTTACACAGAAGAAAATTTCAAAAAGACCTATTGCCACACAAAATACAACCTACCCCCCCCCCCCGCCATTACATAGATTTTAATTGCATGCAAATATTCTTCATTCAAGTAGGCTCATAAAAGCACTTTTGAATCGTCATGTTTCAGCGTTGAATTCGTCGGAAAATAGATTCTCGCGCGAAGAGCCGCCAAGAAACTCAGTAGTTACTCATTCCCACCATTTTAATTACAGAATATGTCAAGTACAATTTAATTTTTATAATACCTGCCTAGAAATCAATGAATACTAAGTGTATTGAGAAGTAAGCCTTATCTACCAACGTTGTTTTTTTTTTATGTGAGTATTTAAAAGGCCACGTTAAAAATAAGTGCGCAATCTTATAGAAACGAATACCGCGCCCCGGGAAAGATGTTTTAACTTTGCGAAGTCGGAAACTAGGTGTTATTAATTACCCTTCCTCCTCGAGTCTATACATGATTGTCACGGTTGCTTTTGAAAAGATGTATATTATTGTGAATATACATAATATTGTTATAAACATATAAAAAATAATTAGCTTTACATAATGCTTACATTGTTTTGTAATTTATATTTATTATTGAACTTAAAAAAATTAAGAGCCGAGATGGCCCAGTGCTTAGAACGCGTGCATCTTAAGCGATGATTTCGGGTTCAAACCCAGGCAGGCACCACTGAATTCTCATGTGCTTAATTTGTGTTTATAATTCATTTCGTGCTCGGCGGTGAAGGAAAACATCGTGAGGAAATTCTGCCACATGTGTATTCCACCAACCTGCATCGGAGCAGCGTGGTGGAATATGCTCCAAAAACCTGCTCCTCAAAGGGAGAGGAGGTCTTAGCCCAGCAGTGGGAAATTTACAGGCTGCTAATGTCATGTAATAAATATAAAAATTACAAAAAAATGTCTTATTTATAAATGATATTTTTCTTAAGAATCGTCCGCGAACTGCGGACTTTTCATAGAAACAAATACCTTATATCGGGTCAGATTTGGTAATATCGCGGAGTCGGTAACTTGATCTGACCCAATTTCAAGGTAATACTCATCTCGCAGCACTTCGACCAATCAATTGTAAGTTAAAGGTGAACCACTGGCGGACATTAGATTCAGATCCACCTAGATAGGAAATAAGTGGCCGAGGTGACCTATATCTATAAAACAAGATTGTATGCATGATATACGTCATTTAAAAAAAACGAGGTTTGGGATACCCGGTTAGAAAGAAATTGCTTTTGCTATATATTTTGTATAAAATAACAGACGCTATAAAATGAATTAGCAACGTTTGAGAATATTGAAATTATAATGACGAAAATTGTTTGAATTCAAAAAAATACCAGAAAGTATGTTAATGTAGAAAAAGTTCATTAGTTTTCTATGTTGTTTTGGGTCTGGGTTTCTGTGGTACCGTCGATACTTCTGATTTTCCATAACACAAGTGCTATATGGTTACTTACATTGGGATCAGAGTAATGTATGTGATGTTGTCCAATATTTATAAAAAGATTTCTGATATGTATTAAAAATATAAATTAAAAATAATCAATGATTAGAGATGAGAATTATAATCCTTTTTTTAACTGTTATAAAGAAAAACAAATCATATTAAAAAGGGACAGAGAAACAAAGGAAAACGTCGCCTGGAGGCGGTATTCTGCCAGCTCAAAATAATTACGAACGAACTGATAACTTGAAGTAGCCGTGTCGTCGTTGCGTAGTCGTCAATACATTCGGATATAAACATTTTGTAGTTGTTTTTCAATATATCTGGAAATCCCACACGAGCGGCCATTAAATAACAACATTATTACGACATAACATTCGCGGTTATAATATTACTTCAATATATATTACTTCTCGTATAACTTCCAGTCTTTAGTGTATTTTATTGTGAAGCAATCAACACATTCGTAGTTCTTATATAGCATTATTAATAACGTTAACACTGGAATACTATGTGTAAACGACTTCCTGAGTTTTAAATCGTATTTTATATGTAAAATCCGGCTTAGGCCTCTCGGCTAGAACATGACTCTATCGGAACAAGTACTGACTTTTCATCTGATTTTTCTTACATTTAGTACATTAGCAGCCTGTAAATTTCCCACTGCTGGGCTAAGGCCTCCTCTCCCTTTGAGGAGAAGGTTTGGAGTATATTCCACCACGCTGCTGATTGATGCTGCATGATGCGGGTTGGTGGAATACATATGTGGCAGAATTTCGTTAAAATTAGACACATGCAGGTTTCCTCACGATGTTTTCCTTCACCGCCGAGCACGAGATGACTTATAAACACAAATTAAGCACATGAAAATTCAGTGGTGCCTGCCTGAGTTTGAAGCCGAAATCATCGGTTAAGATGCACGCGTTCTAACCACTGGGCCATCTCGGCTCTGATTATTTTTTGTTTAATTATTTATATTCCACAGTTTTTGAAACTAGGCCTACTAAACAATTCAAATCTCATGTCAATTAAACTAAAAATATTCTTCATTCAAGTAGTCTCATGAAAGCACTTTTGTATCGTCACGTTAGAGTTTTGAGTTAAATGTAAAGCGACCACCGGTTCGAAAAGTAGATTCTAACAAGAAGTACCGACAAGAAACTCAGTAGTTACTCTTTTCGACCATTTTTATTACAGAGTATGTCACTTAAGTACAATAAACACTAAATCCACGATATTTTATCATTAATATAATCTTGTGTTGAGTAATATTCCTTGTTTATCAATGTTTTTTTGACATGAGCTTTAAATTTATTAACATTTCCACTGAAACCCTCTTAACATTATTCCAAGTTATTAAATATTCATAACGTAATGTCGTGTGGTAGATTGTTCCAAGTTTCAAGTTATCCCAAGTGCTTTTGAAGTCTAAACTTAGAACATTTATAAAGAAATGTTCGTTCTTATGACTTATTATACAAAAATAGACCGCGAGTATCGGCTATCTTGTTAAATGTCGCCCATAAGTTACGGGAGCGGCAGCGGGAGCGAGGGTTGTTACTTTATCGATATATTTTATCGACTTTAATTGAATTGAATAATTTTCATTATTATAATCGATAATAGATACTTATTAACAATAATATTTTAATTATATTATAGATATAAAAGTTATATAATTAGTATATATTTAGCAATTAACAATATATATATATATATTTGTATGTACTAAAGTGTGTTGTATATCCTAAAATTAAGTTAGTATTCTTTGATTATAATATGTATAAGATCTAGGTCGATATAATTTCATTTACAAACGACGGTAGATTTAAATTGAAAATGATGATGGTGCTTTAAAAACATTTGGCATTAAGTATGTTTGTTATTTTGCTTTTGAGTCAAAAACGTCTTGAGTGTTAAGTTAAACGGCCATCTTGATAGAATCTACATTAAAACCGGTGGCAACTTCACGTAACCATACATAGTAAATGTCACATACAGGCTCATTTACGACGTTTTGATTATAAACATGTGATAACTTAGAGTTACTGTATTTAAAATTGAAAAAAATATATCGTTATTGGTACAATAGCAAGAGATTTTAATGCTTGTTGACTTCCAGGCAGGAGACATAACATACATATATAATTGTAGTTAACTTATAGTTAACATAACTGTATTTTTAGATGTTGAAAAATAGTAACTACTGAGTTTCTTGCCGGTTCTTCTCGGTAGAATCTACATTCCGAACCGGTGGTAGCTTTACTTTAAATAGTATGTTAAATGACGATTCAAAAGTGCTTGTGAAAGCCTACTTGAATATAGTATATTTTGATTTTGAAAAAGAACATAAATTTTAATAAAAAAGAACATCTTTAAACAAATGACACTTCTAACCGGAAAGAATAGGACCATCCCGCGGGCCACGAGAGTATCGAAACTGATATTCCCGTATCCCAGGACATGAATAGTCTATACAGAAAAACTCCATAACTTTTTATTAGTCTGATAGTTGAGATGGGTTCAAACTCAGGAGTTTATTCAAAAACTCGGTATATGTAGCCTAATACGCTAGACCAAGAAGCCTGTCTACTGACTGCTAGCATATAATACACTAAAATACGCCATTTATGCTAGCTCTATAAACATTGCATTAAAATATTTTATCGATAAAAACTTGACTGTCGATAATTGCAAATCCAACACTACGTAACATTTACCTCCTGAGCCACTTTTTAGCCGTCATAAAAAGGACGTATAAATAAGTACTAGTTCTTTCTCGTAACAGGTCTTAACTGAACTCGTCTTACTGTTAATTTAATAGGGATGGGCTTGCCGTATGAGATATTTTTACATCGACTAATCGGTACTATTATCCTTGAAACTTTGTGTATGGTGTATGGGCCGCTTAACTCATTACCGATGGGACATGGTGAAATGAACTTTTTTTGTGATTTACAAGCTATTTTATGAGAATGCACTTGCATCTTAACCGATGACTGTGGGCTCAAACCCTTGCCTACCACTGTAGTTTCATGTGCTAGATTTGTGTTTATAATTCATCTCGTGCTAAGGTGCCAGGAAGCTGTAAGGAAACATGCTTGAGTCTAATTTCAACGAAATTCTGCCACATGTGTATCTAGCAATCCACATTGGAGCAGCGTCGTGGGATAAGCTCCATTCCTTCTCCTCAGAGGAGAAGAGGCCTTAGCCCAGCAGTGGGACGTATACAAGCTGATACTTAACCTATATTTATGATTATAATATAATTATTGTTAGCGATACAGAGTGGAATCCTACCAGGACTGAGCTAGTCTTTGTTCAAGCAAACTTTTTTTTTATGAAAAGTATAGTGACTCTTTCAGCGCAGATTCTGAGATCAAAATAAAATCAAATTCAAAATATTCTTTATTCAAGCAGGCACTTACAAACACTTTGTATCTTCATTTTACACAACTGTATTAAAGGTGAAGCTATCACCGGTTCGTAATGTAGATTCTACCGTGAAAAACCGGTAAGAAACTCTTTACTTACTCTTTTCCAACATTTGAAATGAGCTCCAAGCCTTTTTATTATCTATATAACATATAATATGCTTTATTTATTAATGTTTTCTTAACAACGACAAACGATTCGAATTTATGAATCGGCAAAGTTAAAAATATTTGCGAAATGTTTGTATAGAAACGGACGCATGACCCAAGAAGGATTTATTGACTTTGCGTACTCAAACACTTCACGTTGCAAGCTCATCTTTACGTCTCGTGATCATACAATGATTATCACTGATTCTATCAAATTGATCAATGCTACTGTGAATATACATAACATTGTTGTAAATATATTGTGACGCAACAGTGAGTATTCCTACTTTGTTGAAGACATCCCGAAGGGAGCTTCAAGATTGTCAATAGACCGGACAGTTCTCTTTTATAAATATCTGCAGCATTACCCCAAAGTTATTATGCCATATGACATTATACTATGAAAATGATCAAAATACACTAGACGAGCGGTATCAATATCAGTTAGTTGTCTAACTTTTCTAACCGCGTATGCTGCATAGTTGACTATTTCTCTTAGAATCCTTGATTCACACCCGGTCGGGAAAACAAGAAGTTATTAAGTTTTTGCCGAGAAATTCTCAGTAAACAGCCCGGAGTCTGCAAGGCGACGGTGTCCCCGTACTCCGGAAACAACGTAACAGCGCTAGTTAAAGCGTTAAAGCCTCAAGACTTTCTAGTCTCATTGGATTGTGGTCCCATCGGATTATTAGAACGAGAAATAAAGATTTAAAACACAGGAAGTCGTTTACACATAGTATTCCAGTGTTAACGTTATTAATAATGCTATATAAGAACTACGAATGTGTTGATTGCTTCACAATAAAATACACTAAAGACTGGAAGTTATACGAGAAGTAATATCTATTGAAGTAATATTATAACAGCGAATGTTATGTTGTAATAATGTTGTCATTTAATGGCCGCTCGTGTGGGATTGCCAGCGGATAGAAAACCAACCATAAATAATGAAATGTTTTTATTCAAAAATACTTTAGTAAGTACTGTTGGGAGTCAAACGTTAACACTGGGTTGGGATTCGAAATTGTGTAGCACGAAACATAAATTATAGAAGTTGATTATTTTTATTTTTATAAATACATTAAAAAACACTTTCACATAGGTTCTTGAAGTTAGATTTAAAGAGTATAATCACACAGGAATATGCATCACAGATGCATTTTATCGTAGTATCACAATATGACAATATTTTTATTAGAACATTTGTTTGTTTCAATTAACACAAGACACATAAAAATGTTAAGCACTAGCTGTGCCAGCGACTTCGTGCGTTAAAAAAAGTTATTGTTGTAGCCTAAGTTACTCCTTATTACATCTGCTATCTACCAGCGAAAATCCGTCCAGCCGTTGCAGAGATTAGCCGGAACAAAGAGATCGACAAAAATGGAAAAAGATGTTAATTTGGTTAGAACGCGTGCATCTTAATCGATGATTACGGGTTCAAGCCCAGGCAAGCACCACTGAATTTTCATGTGCTTAATTTGTATTTATAATTCATCTCCTCCTGTAGGAAAACATCGTGAGGAAACCTGCATGTGTCTAATTTCAACGAAATTCTGCCACATGTGTATCCAGCAACCCGCATTGGAGCAGCGTGATGGAATACGTTGCAAACCTTCTCCTCAAAGGGAGAGGAGGCCTTAGCCCAGCACTGGGAAATTTACAGGCTGTTATGTAATGTAATGTAATATATGCATATATACACTGACTATGTTCTGAGCGTATTAATAAATTTTATGTTTTAATACTCTACGTGGCATTTATAAAGTTAAGCTCCGATCTTATTCATCATTAAATGCATACTACGTTGCATTCAATGTAAGAAGGTGAGGAGACTTTGCCCATCATTGCTGCAAAACTGTTAAGTGGCATATGTCCGAAACGAAGCCTAAACGCTGTAATCACTTCGTTTCTGCTCATATTGGTAAAGACAAACCACGGTTTTTGGCACAAACTTGGTTGTATAGTTTTGTACCAGATTCCTTTAGTTAATGACCTTTCATCAAAGTGCTCGCTCCAAAGTCGTATGACATTAGCTTTAACAATATATAATCATCGTGTGAGATATATTATCCACTCCAGGTGAGGTGTCCTTTGACTTAATACATTTTTCTAATTCATGTAAAGTTATTTTTAATTCTAATTTGTCATTTCTGGATGTAAAATATTGCTTTTGAGTTGGTGCGTAGTCTGGTGTAAGGTTTCTTAACAATTCGCAAGCTGTATTCTCGTCAATATAATTTATTTGGGGCTTATAACCTTTTAACCATTTCATTTTGTTCCACAACTCACTTTGGGATGACGATTGATCGAAGGAAGAGCATAGATTCTGCCAAGACTGTGAACGTGCCTTCAGTATTACATTTTGGAAAATCCCTATTTTTTTCTGTAAAAGATTTAGATTATCAGGCGTTGGGTTGCGGCGAAATTGTGAAAGTGCTAGGCGACGCTCAGCTACACATTTGGAAAGCGTTTGATTCCAATAGGTTCGTGGATTAAATTATTACTAGGGTGTTCGCAAATTTTAGTGAATGGGATGTGAATGTCTGCAGCCGTATTCAAGTAGTCTATAAATTTATTAAAATCGTATTGCAAATCATTAGATAAATTGACATCGTTGTATAAGTTGTCTAGTAGTTAGAAATCCAATCAGCTTTTTTAAAATTTCTACGCACTTTATTTTTAGATTGTATGTTAACGTTTGCGTCAATCTTAATAATACAGTGATCGCTACCTAACATTTCGTTTAACACTTTCCAATTAAATTTGAGAGCTATATACGAAGATGCGAACGAAATATCCGGAGCGGATTGTTGAAGTACGTCACTCACCAGTTTGATCCTAGTTACCTGACCATTATTGAGTGTAATGAAATTATTGTCTGACATTAATGCGTTTAAAATTTGATTCCCTCTAGAGTCAATTTTATTAGACCAGTTTGAGTGGTGGCCATTGAAGTCGCCACATAACAACGTGTTTTTGTTTGAGAAAGCGAATAGATGTCCCCAATCTAGTTGACAAGTGTTGGCAGATGGGGGACAATATAAAGATATAATATTTTCAATATCATTGCAGTTGAACAGTTTTACTGAGATAACTTCTATACTTGAATTACGAGTAGGAAAATTAAATACCTGTGATTTTATTGACTTGTGCGTAAGTATAGCAACACCCCCATAGGAATCATATCTATCCTTTCGGTATATGTTGTAATTGTTAAGTCTTAGTTCACTGTCCCGACAGTGTTCTAACCAGGTTTCACATAGCAAAGCAACATGGATTTTTTCTTGACATAAAAGATTTTCTAATAAAATTAATTTAGGCTTAAGGCTCTGACAATTCAAATTTGGTTAATTTTGATTAATTTATCTTTGGACATTGCTGTTTTTTAGGAAATCAAGCAATACGTTTAAAATCGGCCAGTCGGATCTATTAATATCTATACACGCCAGGATAAACCATTCCATGCAGCACTTGAACGTTGCTAACATTTTTGACTGTAATGTAATTTCTTTTAGGAATACTATTTCTTTCAATTTTCTCAATAATTCGTTAAAATTGAAGTCTTTCTCTGAAACTTCCTTTTTCTCCTTCTCTGCTGGATGCTTATTGATGTTGGAATATGTGCCCTCCATATTTATACAGGGTGTGTGAGCGACGACGGTCGATGTCTCCGCCACACATATCTATCTGGGGCGCACAGACTCAACTGTCTTAATACATTAGCGTTATGGACTATACCTCTGAATACCTTAAATACATAGATAAATCTTATTTTACAATGACATTTTGCATATAAAGCTGAGAGTATACATACATATATATATGTATGTAACCGTTATAAGTAAAAACATTACCACCAAGAAACAGTTTCAACACATCAATAATTATTCAAAGAAATTATACGGTGACGTCCGGCGCGTGCGCAGACTGTTAACTTCGCGTAATTATTATGTACAGTATTACGGTTCGGGGAGAACTGAAGAATGCGTAATTGTGTTAGATGGTGCCATCACCACCACTATGCTATCTGATATGTTAATGTGTGAACAGACATCCTTTGACCTGCCGCCCAGTGACTGTAACCGTTTGACCGCGATGGTTCAGTAGATAATATCTAGATCTAATCATTATAAGGTTACGGGTTTAAATACGAGATAGTTAATAAATCTATTCGACTGTCTTGTAGATTTCAATCTGTTCAAATTGGGTGATTCAAAATGAAAATATTCTCAATTCAAGTAAGCTCATAATATCACTTTTGAATCGTCGTGTTACAGTACTGAATTAGCACCGGTTCGGAAAGTAGAGTCTACCGAGAAGAGCCGGCAAGAAACTCAGTTTCTCTCCCACCGTTTTAATTAAAAAGTATGGCAGCAAATTACAATTAAATTGATATCCTATTTAGAAATCAACAAATACTAAGTGACAGAAAACTACAAAGCTATATAGGTACATTAAATGTACACCAGACACACACACAGTGTATTTTGAAAGTAGTTTTAGTATAATAATATTATTATTACATAATGTAAGCCTATAAATTATTTTATATAAAATATTTATAAATAATCATTTAAGGTTGTATAGCTTTTAGCTATTGAGTTACATTCAATCACAGAATTATATAAATGTGATGAATATTTTTTGGTTTGACATTTTTATAATAAAAGTAGAGGAAAAATATTTTTGAATATGACATGGGAATTGTTAATCTGAGTTGAAAGGCGGAAGATAATGGATGATTGTAATAAAAACTGGAAAAATAAATATTGTAAACTATATTAAATATTGTTAATTATTTGACGTTCCCATTTACTTGAAGCTAGGTCTTCAATAAGTACTGCGCTTCGGAGTTTCACACGCGTATAATTTAGGCTATTCACGTGAAAATCGCGAATATCACGCAACTGACTAACGTAAGTTAATCTCTCTTAAATTTTAAATTAGTATAACGATTTATTAACAAACGAATTGATAACAATATATACAAATATGAATTAAAAATAGTTACTGTATAAAACTTGACCGCGAGGAATGGCGGCAAGAATGCTAGCAGCATTTCCCCGTTGAATCGCAATTCCGATATCCTCTGGGCTAAAAACGAACCAGCCCTCCTGTCTCCAGTGGAGGCAATAAGGCGAGGTGTTATACTTTTGATGAAACTTTTTGCACCACTACTCCAAGGGCCAGGTGTTTCGACAGCAAATGGGACAAAAAAGTAATTTGACATAAGACACGAATATTTAGATCTTTTGCTTCAGCTTTTTCCGCAGCGGCACCGGCTCTTAAGCGTCAGCGTGATAACATCATGCAGTTCTCTTAAATATGTCTATGCTAGCAATATCATATATGACTCGCACACCGTCTAGTATGTTAATGTTGCTAACCTTATTCATATGTGTCAGAAACCTTCACGCGCCAATATAAACAAAACGAGCATTATAAGTATTTTTATATTTGTCTAGTTTGAATCTTAACCTTCACTTCTAAAAGATGATCTATGTGTCTGTCTATGTTATTGTACTTCTTAAGCGTATGAACTGATTATTTTTATGAACTGATTAGATTTGATTTGAACGAAATTGTTCTTGGCTATGATTAAAGAAAATCTATTCAAGTATTTGAAAATCACCTGAAGACCTACTGAAGATCTTCTAGTCTGATCGATTCAAAATTTAATATCCTTTACCTGATGCTGCAGCAGCTTACCCAACTCCTCACCAACATAAATAATATTTAGAAGTATTTTTCGGTTTTATTAACATTTTTAATTATATTTTAACTCTACATTGTATAAAACATAGTCGTATCAATCCGTACGCTTAAATATTTTGAACTACACAACGGATTTTAGTCTGGTTTTTATCAATTTAACAGAATGACTCAAGAAGAAGGTTTATATCTATGTACATAAAATACATGCATATTCTCGTAGAGAAAAGCCGAAAATTTCAACTTTTCTAGCCGGAAATACCTTCAACCTAAAGGTTGTATATACACCCTTATTTAACTAGTATATTAATGTATGAGATGTCCTTAGAATGTATTTATGTATAAATTTCACCAACATATATAACGTAATGTACGATCAGCGACAACCCACGGTCTAGGACGAGTCTCAAACGCGAATTCCAACGACTAAGGGTACAGGTTTTCTAGATAAAGGTGACGTGCGAACAAACAGCCAGCTATTTTATCTAACCCCAATCAATTGAAACTTTGCTAATGAAAATAAACATTCATAAATAACGTTGCATGCGAAAATTCCTACCGGGAATCGAATCTGATACCATCTCGCGATTAATCTCTATGCTAATGGGACTTTTTTTAAGACTTGTATGCGTTTTATTTAACTCTCGACTGGGTTCAAGTGTAATTATAGTTTTAAAATCTTTATGTAGTATAGTAGGGCTTTGTGCGAGTTCGTCTGAGTAGGTACCACCCACTCATCAGATATTCTACCGCCAAACAGCAGTACTCAGTATTGTAGTGTTCCGGTTTGACTACAGGCACAAAGGATAACATCTTAGTTCCCAAGGTTGGTGGCGCATTGGCCATGTGAGGAATGGGTAATATTTCTTATGATGCCATTGTCTTTGGGCGGTGGTGATCGCTTACCCTCAGGTGTCTCATTTGCTCGTCCGCATACCTACATAACTCCTAAGCAGTTGAAAAGATTTCATTGTTATTTTTTCATGGTTAGTTTTAGTTGGCGCTGCGATCTGTTAGTAACTAAAATCCTTATTTCGCCCGGAGAAAGTCGGGCAGCTAGTTATAATATTAAATCTTCTGTCCTGACTGACTTTTAACACAGACAAAACTCCCGAGTAGAAATATGAAATTTGGAACACAGGTTTAGTTCATGGTATAAGCAACTTAACTGAGGGATATTATTGTAAGCAATAGTAATTTACATTTATTTACTTTCAAATAATAATCAAAATTTTATATCGGTTGTTTTTTATAGTTTTGGTGACGGATGTTAGATTATTTAGAAATTGTAAAAGAAACAACTACATCATAATAATTTGTTTACTTTCTCAGGTATAAAAACAGAAAAAAGGAACAGCTTTAAAATACAAATAGCTACTCTACTTAAGTACAACACTATGCATAAACAAATAATGTTTCGGATAGATTTTTATTTCGGATATCCGATAGTGTACGGAGCTGGAGGATGTTAATAACATCCCCGGTTGGAACGGCTACTATACCAGAGTTCATATTACGTAACAATGTCAAGACCTCTTTGTTGCGGAGCAGTTTTTGTAAACGTTATACGTCACAGGAAATTATATCTCTGTACGAAACACAGTACTAAGTATTGCTGTTTCCTATTGGCACATGCAGGGTTCCTCACGATGTATAATTTCACCGAAATGAATTATAAATATATCACATGAAAAGTTCGAGAAGCTTCCGTTGGTTTGAACCCGCAATCTTTGCTTAGATTCACGTGTTCTAACGAGTGGTCACAGCTCTTTTCAATTAATGCAATTATTAAAACTTAATTACCATCTAAGCAGTGTACGTGGTCGAGCAAAACAATTAATATAAATCACACAGTACTACCAGCGTAATGTTCAAAGCTTTGTTAGTAACAGAGCGATGCTCTGATAACATCTGGTTCCGTATACTGACTTATCTGATCTTAAGAGATAACGAGCGTATACAGAATGTTTATGTTTATAAACTTTAATAATTATTTAAAATTTAAATATTTCACTTCGGTATTAATACTTAATTAACAAATTTGCATATCTATAATTTATGTTTTTTTTTGTAATTATCGTGTTAATTTATAAAGTACTACTATGGTACATTTATTTTTGTCTAAATACTGTTTAGTCAATATATAATGTGCTTGGTGTGGGCTATAATTGGAGGAGAATACATTTCAAACATTGCTGCACGATGTTATGTTGTCGTGGATGTGTATCCTTTGTTGGAGATCCTTAATAAAAAAATTAAGGCTACTTGCCTTTAATTATTGGAAAAATTTTAATACTACGTTTCTTGATAGTTTACGCTCTGGACATTCAAACCGGTGATAGCTTTATATTAAATTTTGCAAAAGATTATCCGGCCTATTTATTATCTTGGAGATAGAGACTCCGGGACATTTCTGACGAAGTAGGAACGTACAATTGCGTCACAATATATTTACAACAATGTTATGTATATTCACAGTAACATTGATCGCTTTGATAGAATCCATGATAATCATTGTATGAACACGAGACGTAAGGATAAGCTTATAAAGCCAATTTACAGACTCCGTACAAAACAATAAATCTTTTTTGGGGCAAGGTATTCGTTTCTATAATCAAATCGGGCTGATATTTTTAATTTTCCCGATTCATAAATTCAAATCGTTTGTTACAAAAATAATTTAAATAAAGCATATTCTCACATTCTGAACCGGTGGCAGCTTTATATTTGATACAATACTGTAAAATTGGATTGGACTGGATTCAAAAGTACACGTGAATGCTTACTTCAATATATAACATATATTTCGTATATTGTAAGCAGTAGTGTATCACGCAGTCGAAGCATATTAACTCGTAAGACATAAATATATATATATAAAAAGTCGGTCTGTGAATTAAAAAATGACAACAGACAACCCGATAACTACAACAAACATCCTGACAGGATGCGGTATATTTTTTATAACTAATAATAAAACAGTTGTAACGTATCTAAATATATAATAAATTTACATTGTAAGGAATATTATATCTACGATTCAATGAGCGACTGAAAATACTTTATAACTTATTGACAGATATATCTGAATTTATCTTAGTCTCATCATTCAAATGGATGAATGTATTGTTATTAGTTTAATTAGTTTAATAGAAATAAATATTCAATTTATTTTAATATATGATATGAGAATACCGTGTACACATGCTTAGGAATGTAATCTAGCTCAAAATTGTGTACGTCCGTAATTGTAATGTATGTTCTGATCGTATTCTGTTTGTGTACCTCTGATAAATAAATAAAAATAAATTTAATGTTAATAAACTTGTCTCAGTTCATTGTAATCGAAATAATGTTATAAACTTAATAGCTACTTGGTATCGCTAGTTGTCTGACCCGACTTTGTTCGGATGTAAATGGTATTTGGGTACATTTGTTTACTATTATTTATTTTAAAAAAATATTCTGAAATTACAGCGCCATCTAGCGGGTCCGATCTAAGTCAATCAGTGTTCAAACACAATAATCAATTTAAAAATTAAAATGTAAACTGATCATATGCATAAAACTATAAGAAGAAAAATATATTTATTTTATTAAAGAATCTAAGTTTGATTTATTTTTTATCAAATAAAGGCTTTTTTAATTATAAATGCTATCAAATAAATATTCACAGTTGCCGACTTCCCCCGTCAACCACTTTTATTTTAATCTAGATTACCGAGGCAGGTCAAAATGTCCCCCTCTCTCCATAACATATTCCACTGTGCTGCTCCAATGTGGGTTGGAGGATTCACATGTGGCAGAATTTCGTTGAAATTAGACACATGCAGGTTTCCTCATGATGTTTTCCTTCAGCGCCGAGCACGAGATGAATTATAAACACAAACTAAGCACATGAGAATTCAGTGGTGCTTGCCTGGGTTTGAACCCGCAATCATCGGTTAAGTTGTACACGTTCTAACCACTGGGCCATCTCGACTTAAATGTCCTAACGCATATTGCAAATGAAAATGTGTGTTTGGTAATTTGTTCCGCCTTCGAGTAATTTATATTTTTATAAATATTAATTAACCAAGATATTATAAATTAAGATATTACGTTCCTTGTGTCTTTAGTTACACTGGCTCACTCGCCTTTCAAACTGGAACACCACAACACTTAGTACTGCTGTTTGGCAGAAGAATATCTAATGAGTGGATGGTACTAACCCAGACGGGCGTGCACAAAGCCCTACCACGAAGTGAATATGTGAGTGCATGGTCAATATCCATCCCCCACTTATCCGAGTGCGTCAGTTTCTATTCAGACGGGTGGACACAACTCTACAACTCTGGTGATGTATGGGTATAGCCATACCGGTTTTATTCGTGACATGGGATTCAAATCAAAATTAAAAATATACTTTCTTCAAGTAGGCTTTTACGAGCACTTGTACAGTAACGTAAAGCTACCACCGGTCCGGATTGTACCGAGAAGAACCGGCAAGAATCGGTGGTTGATTTATGACAGTAACTAATTGTAATGCGTCATTGAAAAAAAGTCTAAAATTTCTATTCTTTAGTAACGATATCTGCGATCGAACAAATGATATACCAGAACGCGTTCACAGTTCGTAGCGGTACTTTAATCGCTTAAAATAATCATTAAAACTTTAATACGTTGACGTTTCTAGCAAACCTTCATGAGATATTAAATTCCAGTGTAAAGTATTCGTCATTCTCATTCTCCTAAGCTGCTTGGAATATCTTAATGGCTCATGTGGACAGCTGTTACTCTGTACTGGCTTTAGTTAATTCTGATAAGAGGTGCTTCATTATCATTACATATTATAAAACAAAGTCGCTTACCGCTGTCTGTCTGTCCCTATGTATGCTTACATCTTTAAAATTACACAACGGATTTTGATGCGGTTATTTTAATAGATAGATTGATTCAAGAGGAAGGTTTATATGTATAAAACATTCTCAATATACCTAGTAGAGAAACACTGATACTGACTGATTTTAAGCAATACAGCATTAATTCTTATCCAATTAAGTACCGTAAGTACATTGCGAATTTAATATAGATCAATATGGCCCTATACAGCATGTATTTGAAATTAATATTTTCGAAGATATTACAGATTTAAAAAGCAGGGACATAGCGGTTTGTATTGTCTAATGACTGAACGTTGTAAGACATTCTGTAGTATATTTAGTATCAGCATTGCACCCGTGCGAAACCGGGGCGGGTCGTTAGTTGTTTATAAAACAGATAGGGCAAACGGGTAACCTGATGGCGAGTGGTCACCACCGCCCAATAATATTGGCTAAAAAACATGACGGAACAAATTTAAATCTTAATTTTATCAGTACGAAGTCGACACAGTACACCACTAAAATACTAAAATATCATAAAACGCAAAAAGTTATAAAAAAATATACAATAATAAAACTACCACTGCGTTCCGAAATAAAGACTATTTCACACGCTATTTACCGCGGCGGAGCGGAACGGGCATCGAACCTGCTACCTCGGACTTACGACCTTAGTATGTAATTATAGTGAAATTATATAAAAAAAAACATCTTACAACGATCATCTTCTGTTTGTACGTCGTCTTAAAGTATGTCGTCGTATTTATTTTTTTAACTATCTGTTGATTCTTTTGTATAATCAACTAGCTGCGTGCCCCGACTTCCCACACAAAATATTTCATCGAAATCCAACCGTTTGGGAAATTATTTACATTCATACGAACAGAGGATGTTCGATGAGGATATAGCCCAGTAGCTAGAACACATGAATTTACCTTATAAATATATCGGATCAAGACAGACAAGCACTTACATTTAAATAGGCTTAAATTTGTTTTTATAATTCATTTTGTGTTCGTCAAAAAATCGTGAGGAAACCTGCATGTGTCAAAAATCTACGACACGTTTATCTAGCACGTATTAGAGCGCGTAGATCAAATCTCAAAACGAGATGACGCATTTTCCCAAGCCCAAGCTCCAAGTGTTTCAACTCCAAGTATTATAGAATAAGTAAAAAATTTCAAAAGCTTCGAAAGATAATGAGCCGTGAGTCATGAACTAAAATTTTTTCTTATTGTAATTAAGTATTATTACCGGCTGAACCTGCCGCTCTACGACGAAACAACTACCCCACCCCAATTGTGATTAAAAAAAAGTAGCCTATATATCCTTCTTGAAACTCAAGCTACCTGTGAAATTTTATCTAAATCGGCGGTTTAAGCGTAAAGAGGTAACAGACGGAGTTACTTTCGCGTTTATAACATTAAGGATGTTGGCGAGTATCCCTGGCCCTGAATATACGGTGTGACGTCATAGGATGGCATAATTAATTATATCACGTTATTACATACAATGTTTATAATCGAGACTATTTATTTTACATCATTATGTACTTATAAAATTATTGCTATAATTAGTTGTTTAATAATTTACATTACATACATGCATAAGCAGCCTGTAAATTTCCCACTGCTGGGCTAAGGCCTCCTCTATCTTTGAGGAGAAGGTTTGGAGCATATTCCACCACGCTGCTCCAATGCGTGTTGGTGGAATACACATGTGGCAGAATTTCGTTGAAGTTAGACACATGCAGGTTTCCTCACGATGTTTTCCTTCACCGCCGAGCACGAGATGAATTATAAACACAAATTAAGCACATGAAAATTCAGTGGTGCCTGCCTGGGTTTGAACCCGAAATCATCGGTTAAGATGCACGCGTTCTAACCACTGGGCCATCTCGGCTCTCATATCTTAATTAATACTATTTTATTTGGCACACTATTTAAGACTGGCACAAACACGTATACCTACTTCTTTTTTTTTAAATATAGATCTGTCACGAGAAATAATGAGACGATTGCGAGGTTATTGAAAAATATATTTGTTGGAGAATTATTATAAAACGTGAATCTATTTTGTTATCTTAAGCTACTGAAATTACAATAGATAAAAGTAAAGCATTATATGTTAAAGTAAAGTAAAGTATAACATACGCGTCACGCACTCACAACGAGTCCGTCTTACTCCGAAATCGCATAATATGTTTATCATTAAAACTGATTAATTTTATCCGCTGACAACATTATTATTCATAATGATAATTTTAACATTAAATCCGTAATATTTTAAACAAGAATCAAGTAAAACTCGTCTGACCTTTGCAACGAGTGACATCATCCACATGTCTCGTCATCCGTGTATAAGGTAAACATTTTGAATAATAGAAAACCTGAGGTCATATAAACATTTTAATACTATTACTTTCCGGCACATTGAATTTAAAATTACCTCGCTAACGATACTAGCCGAGATGGCCCAGTGGATAGAACGCGTGCATCTTAATCGATGTTTGCGGGTTGAAACCCAGGCAGGCACCACTGAATTTTCAATGTGCTTAATTTGTGTTTATAATTCATCTCGTGCTCGGCGGTTAAGGATAACATCGTGAGGAAATCTGCACGTGTCTAATTCCAACGAAATTCTGCCACATGTGTGGATGTTGTTGGCATGGTGGATACCAACCCGCATTGAGGCAGCGTGGTTGAATATGCTCCAAACCTTCTCCTCAATTTCAGTGGGAAATTTACAGGCTGTTAATGTAAAAAAATGGCACTAGTAATCTACTTTATTAAATTTTAAAATGATTGACTGAAAACGCACTAAGCCCTTAAGTGCTTGCTTAACGGCTTAGTGTTAATTGTATACAACTTGGTATGAGAACGTGTTTATAAAGAAAATACTGTTTATAATGTTTCCGTTGAGGTAGCTTTAAATTTAATTCAACACTAACATGAATCGAGTCGAATCTAGGGGTTCATTTCCTCTCACCTTTCTGCTTCAGTGCAGCTTACTAACAATATTTTCCTAAACCGAGGTATAATATTCAAATTCGACGTGTGCAAACTCAAGAGTGACGTGGTTTTCAGATCTTCTATATATTAATAGACGGAGACAAAACAGTACGGTCTCTTTTCCTCTGTTTGTCAAACGATTTTCTTTTTTTTTGTAGCTATTACGAGCTTAAGTGCTATCAGTAAAAAAATGAGGAAAAAAATATATTCGAAAATTGTAAATCTATACACAAAAATACTAAGTAAACCAGAAAAGACCCACTTAGTTTCTTTCACCGATTCTTTTAAAATCTGCGGTGGTTCTTTCAGAATCGGTGGTTGACTTTCGACAGTCCATAACTAATTGTAATGCTTCTATATTGAATGAATATTTTTGACTTTTGATTTTGACTTTGAATGTTCATTTGTTTCAGGATCTGAAGCACAGATCGAGTGCACGCCAGAGTACATGCGGGTGATTGTTCCTATGGATGGAGACAGGAAGGTCTCCTACCTCGACCAGTTGAAAGGTGAGCTTGTATTATCCTACACCTTTACTAATCACCATTTTCAGTAGAAACCAATATATTTTAAAGATAATTATTTATTTAACTGATAGGCTTAAAATGTCCCACTGTTGCGTCGTTCGACCTCCAAGCAGCTCAAATGCGCCTCAAATCAGAACTCATCGTTGACAGGAGAAGAATGATAAACCCAAATTAAAGACATTAAGTGCAGTGGTACTTGTAGGACTTCGTAGCCACTTGGTGGTAGTCCAGCCCAGGTCTGGAATCTAGCATTGCTTGTGTAACTACAGGCACAAAAGACTTATCATCTTAGTACCCGAGGTCCGCCTACCTATATCTTAAAAAAGATCAAAAGGTAAAGTTTCACCCGCACCACCTAGATGTCCATAAATCCACAACAGCGCGATTTTTAAGAGAAAGACTTGGAAACCTTCGAGAAAAGAGCGTACTCATTTCTTGAAGGCCGGCAACGCACCTGCAAACCCCCGGTTTTGCATATGTCCATGCATATTCCATAAGATGACCCTCCTTCTTATTTGCCACTATAACATAAAAAAAGGTTTCCTCAATCTACGTTTAAGATCCACTCGTTCTGTTCACTGCGTCTGATATTGACTAAAGCATGTCTACTTGCTCCGTGTGGGTTCACACACGTTAAAACTTACTGCTCCTTCTCCGTGGATCGTAACTTGATGTGTAATGTAATCTATAAGGAAAGTGAACTTGTTCACACGTTTTCATAATTGCCACTGAATTGTTTTTGTGGGAAAGTTAGATTGAAATCGTCTGAGTTATACGAAACTAGTTTATTTATTTATATATTTATTTAAGCCTCATTTATTCCTTAGTGTAATAATAGTAATAAGAGATTTTTTATAAATCTAATTTTAACTAAGGACCTCTCGACGAGTACAGGCCTCCTCCAACTCACTCCATTTTTTTCTGTCTTGAGCTATTCTCATCCAGTCTTTGTTTAAGAACTTTAAGAGTTCGTCTTCCCATCTTTCAAGGGGGCGACCACTTTTCCTTTTTCCGGGAGGGCCAGCCCATGCAGTGATTTTTCTAGTCCATCTCTCTTTTTCCTGACGTGCAATGTGACCAGCCCACTTCTACTTTAGTTTCTTGCAGTGGGTTAAAGCATCAATCATTTTTGTCCTGTCTCTTATTTCACTGTGTCGTTTTTTGTCACTGAGTTTTAGGTTTAGAATGCTTGTCTCCATGGCTTCATTCCATGACATTCTTTCCTTCGTGTGCGTATTGAAGATCCAGGTTTGACTTGCATATGAGAGGCAAGGTAAAATACATGAGTCTAGGACTGTCTTTTTTAATCTTAAAGGTAGATCCGATTTTAAAACTTCTTTGTGGCTCCAGAACTTGTACCATGTCATTTTAATGCGTCTCTTTAGTTCGTCACGGTGTCTTGATTTTGAGAAACTAGTTTATGAGTTATCAAATAACCGAAACTATTCCACATATATTTGATCATCAAGCTTTACTACGTTATTTTTGAATATATAATGAAGGCCGTTTATATCTGATGATCTACGTGCAGTGGTCACACATAGCCAATGATAGTTTAAGAATTACCATGAAGAACCTCTTCTGACATTGTCAATCATCTACCAAACCTAATAGTTATGACCCTTTTACATGTAAATAAATAAAGCAGATAAGATGACCCAGTTAGAATGCGTGCACCTAAACGATGATCGTGGGTTCAATCCCAGACAAGCATCTCTGAATTACTATGTGCCTAATTTTTGATTATAATTTAGTTCGTGTTCGCCTGTAAATGAAAATATCGCAAGGAAACATGCATGTGTATAATTTCAAATAAAATTCTAATTTCAAAGCAAATAAAACACAGCCAACGTCCAATGTCCAAAGGCCAATTACCAACTTCCAAATTTAGTTACAAAACTGTAAACTTTTTTATCTACAACTTAGAAACATACAGTCACTAGAGCAAAAAGACATACATAAACATATACGGGTCACATGATACTTAGAGAATAAAGAAAAACCTCTGGTTTAACTTCAAGTAGATACATCCGTTTGTTCCGTATTAGTCAATAAACAAAGAACTAGAAATCTATTGAAGGGAAACCAAGACATTAAGTGTTATGTTACACAATAGATTGCACCATATTTGTATTTAATATCTATGTGATAATGTCGCGGCTAGATCTGCGCTAGAATCATCATCACGTGCGCCAGCCTTTACTTGCTGGTTGTAGAGTAATCCTTTAATCTGTGCTTACGGTTTTGTGTTGGCCTTGACCAGATTCCAATCGCAATTTTTCCATATAATTAGGTTAGAGGAGTTTTTTTGTAGGATAAAATAAGGTTTAACAAGTTATTTTTTTTTTAAATATTTGTCAATACGCACTTTACGTTCTTGGTAACATACGAGTAACTTGATAAGTTTTTGACCATTTAAAAAACTATATTAATACCGATTCCGAGTCTGAAAATCATTTTGATGATCTAAGGAAACAGTTTTTATTAATTGTAAACATATATATTTATGGACAGTTTTTAATTACAAATTATTTTAGTAATTTCCTTAGTGTAGCATTCTTAAAGCTCGCCTGGATAGCTACCATATTAACTCCCAAGGTTCTTCGGATCGTCAATGCACCATTGACGATCCGAAGAATTGTTAATATTTCTTGCAGCGCCAATGTCTATGGTTTGTGATGACCACATACCATCAGAGGACACAGTTGCTCGTCTACCTAAATTATTTTTAAATAAAATTTCAATCGTAGATGTGACCGCGGCATGTGAGCAGTTTTTACCATAAATCTGTTATGGCATTGCGCTAACATAATGCGTGTCTTCACCCATAAATGAAAACTATTGTCTTTTCATTAATCGCAACAATCTTTTCCCACAGACGGTAGTTTAATGATTTCTTAAAATCAGTCGATATATTTTCTCATGACGTTTACTTAAATCTGTACAAATATTTAACGCTGTTTGTTTGTCTCAAGATCGATCACCGTCTGTGACATCAATTCCATCATGCACGAAGAAATTTGGCAATTTTTCTTGGTCGCATCGCCAAAAAATGGAACTCTCCGGGACACGTGTTCCCCATGTTCTTATAAGTTAGGCTATAAGAGTCCTTGCCAGCAAAACGAGGGCGGCCAGTGCAGTTCATTCTCCCTGACTGTACTTGCCGTCTGGCCGAGGTGGAGTGGAGTCCAAACGCTAACCTAGTAAATATAAAAAAAAACTACCGAAAGGACATTTTGAAGATTAATTCCTAGATGGCGTTACGATAATATAATCGATAGGTTGAAAAGAATTGAGAGTTTACTTTAAGGACGCGTCATGTTTAGGGATATTTCGTTACACGAAAGAGAGGAAAGATGTATCGTAGAGAGCAAGAGAAGGACACCTATATACTTTCTTTTCTGTGGTACTAAGTAAATGTATCAGCCTTGAAGTAGGCTTGAAGCTTATTATACCACGCTGCTCCAATGCTTGGCGGACACATATGTGACAGAATTTCATTGAAATTAGACACATGCAGGTTTCCTGACGATGTTTTCGTGCACCGCCGAACAGACAAATTATAAACACAAATTCCCTTATTATTAAGCATCAGCAATTATCAGTTAAGATGCCTGCGTTCAGCCACTGGGCCATCTCGTAATCGCGTCGCCGATGGTTTAAAAACGAATACAAAACTAAGACACATTTAAGTGACATTAGGCAACATTAACTTTGCTAAATATTGAATTGTCCTGGTAAAAGAAGCACAGCAGCGTCATCTAATGGCGTCTGGCAGTGTATAGCTTGCCTACGAATGGCACAGAATAGGAATGCCTGGAGGAAGGTGGTGCGAAGTGTACAGGAGAGCCACACGCATGGTGGTCACGACCCTCAGTTATGAGGAAACGACTAGGAAGAAAGAAGAAGTGTATAGCACAAAAAAATCTCCATTAAAAAAATACGTATATATGCCAACTCTATTGTCTCAAATAGACATACTAACATACATTATATGTTATATATAGGTTACTCGCACAGACTCGTCGCGGACACTATTAAAGTTTTCTCGTGTTTTTTTTAAACTTAGTGATATTATAAAACAATCAGTCCAGCTCTGAGCGATTTTATAACTCTTAACTGCCCGACTCGACTTCGCACGGTTTTGTCCCGAGTTTTTTTTTCAATCGGCCGTTTTTTGCTCATGCCTCATACAATGTGCCTCGTATTATTTCACTCGTTCGTTTAAACAGAGCGATATTTCTAATATACAATTGCAAGCAGCGAATGGCAATATCAAGTTTTTGGGTATCTCTTATAGTTTTGGGAGCGTTCGCTTCAGAAGCATCTAGAACGACCATTCTTGCGACTACGTTTGGGCCTGTAAGCTAATAAATCTACAACATATTATCACACCGTACAGCCTGTGTCAATCCTGAAACTATAAAAATCATTAAAATCAGTTTATAATCACAGAAGTTACATCCGAATATTAAAAAGTGATCTTTGTACTTTTCCGAAACTGGGTAAAAACTAATGTATTTAAATTTTATAAAGCAAAATCTTTCGTTTCATATTTATAAAAACCGTTTTCTCGAACGTATAATTTGACGACCTCCGTGGTCGAGTAGTGTGTACACCGGTTTTCATGGGTACGCCACTCCGAGGTCCCGAGTTCGATTCCCGGCCGAGTCGATGTAGAAAAAGTTCATTAGTATTCTATATTGTCTATGGTCTGGATGTTTGTGATACCGTCTTTACTTCTGATTTTCCATAACACAAGTGCTTTAGCTACTTACATTGGGATCCGAGTTATGTATGTGATGTTGTCCAATATTTATTATTTATTTATATTATCTGTGAAAATTTTAAAGACAGCCTTACAACTATTAATAGTAAATACTGAATCGAAACACTGAATCAAATAAATTATCTGAATGTGTGATACACGCGTTATGTCTCGCCTATTCAAGTGTCGATCAGCGCGTGGCTCCTAAAATAAATGTCCTAAGTGGGCGGAACTTATCTCGAGTGATCTTCGTTCCACAGATACTAAAAGCGGAAAGATATCTCCCATCGATGTGGCAATTCTATTGATAACCGATATACAATACGCATTGTGTATTCGGCTTTGTCCGTGTGTATCTCATTTGTGAACGCATCTTCGTCTAGATCACCAATTATTTTAAACAATTCCCTGATACCTATAAAAATTTAAGGCGTTTTTTAGGAATGTCTATCTGAATAATGTATTAAACCTGTACATTAAGCTGACATTAGAAAATATAGCGCGTTTTGAACAACAACAGAACCAATTTTTGTTTACATTCACAATACAAACAAAACCGTCGCAATGTACTAAAACCATCTCCAAAACACGCTTCATCTTCCGGTGACAGTATTACAAATGTATATTGATTTAGTTGTTTTTAGTTAGAGTACACAAAAAAATACTTATTAAATAAATAGATACGCTTCCCAGTTTCACATGTTTCAAGAATATTGACATGACAAGCGTGAATTTCATCTTTTTGTGCTAATATTTAAGGCTGAGACGAGGCGTGAAGAGGCATCTTGCGTACGGCATGGCGAGGGCGGCCAGTCCAGTTCATTCTTTCTGACTGTACTGGCCGTCTTCGCGTTTATCACTAACACTTATCACCAGGTGGAGTGGAGTCATTTGTCTATAATACATATAAAAATTTTCGAAACGATAATGTTATTATCTAGCATCCGCTTTGGATAAAGTATTTGCGTTAGATAAAATTTAAATTTTTAGTTTATATAGCATCGCGGAATTGCGCGCTCCCGCTAATGTCAAAACTATTTAACAGCACTAAGAGTTGATTAAATTTTTGTTTTATAGTTTTCGCGTGATGTACGATCACAACGCAATTATCAAAGATTTTAATTCAAGTAAAGAATGGAGTCGAAAAGTCATACTGCTCTATTTGTTTGTCCAGTAAATAGTTTGACAGTTAATATTAATCATGTCCGTAAGAGAGAATTAAGTCTTAACGACTTTTACGTTAGCAAGAAGAAAGTTACGTAATCAAAAAAGCCTTCGAAAAAGTATCTGAATAAATGTCAGCAGTCTGTGTGTCCATGTTTGTGGTGAGGCCTCCTCTACTTTTAAGAAGGGTATTGACACCGACAGTTCTCCGTATATTGTTTTCTTCATGAGATAAATTGTAAAAATTAATTAAATACTTAGACTATTTATATATCTACATAGATAGAGTATCGAACTACAAAAATATTTATAACAAGTTTGCCAACTTTATTGTCTTGGTGATATATGCTATCTATTAAATAGTAGCCAACTGTTGGCTACGTTTTTTTTCGACGCGTTCTGAGCTTTTACAGTCCATCTAAGCATATAAATAATCAAAAATAAGTACGTAATTGTAGTATTAAGTTTCGAACACCGATCTTTGTTGAAATTCATATCCTATTTCCAGTAGGCCTTCCCAATTCTAGATACACACATCAGGTTGTAATAATAATACTTATATTGTTACAGAATACACGCCCTGCGAGCCCACTTATGAAGGAAACGCTTTAACCTTCGTCTTGGATCTTCTCGACTACCAAAAGTGCGCCGTCACAAGAGTCCTGAACACTCTGACAGTAAGTTAAGCAAACTAAAAAACATGTGCTTAAATAATATAATCCATTTGCATTAATATAATTAAATAATTAGTGTTATTCAAACGATTCGAGAAAGAAATGAGGTTTTGATGGTGTTTGGTACACTTAACTTTTCTTTCTAATGAACAACAATGGTTGCTTTAGATGGACTGACAGATGGTCCAGCTGTTAGTCCGTCTAGGTCAGTCCGTCCTGATGTTAAATGTTCACCGTCGCCATCCACATTAGATCTATAAGAAATAGTGACCATTGCTTACATCGCCAATGCGACACCGACCTTGGAGACTAAGATGTCTCTTGTGCATATAATAACACTGGCACACTCACCCTTCAAACCGGAACACAACAATAGGTAGACTTGCCGTTTGGCGGTATAACAAGTAATGTGTGGGTAACACATACCCAGATAGGCACGCACAAATGTCACCATGAAACACATAATTTTTTTCCAACACCAAACAAATCTTCGATAAAAAATAAACCAATTCCTCGTTATATGAAGTCTCTAAAAGGTTGTAACCGTTACAAGAGTTCGAAACGAATTTTCTCCCTCATTTTCCTTTACTTCCTGTTCTAACATTAACTCGCTAACAAAAACGGACCCGTCCAGAGTTCACATACTCAATAGAGTCAGCTGCGATACAAGTTTTTGTTTGCGAATCCGTTCGCATCGACTTCCTAGTTTTTTGTTCCGGCGTACTGTACTGCGCGTTGATATGCTCACCTGCGACGATTTTATTTCACTCTGAAAGTACATATTCTTAAATGTCGAACTGCTGGTCTTATGGACCTTTTGAGGAGATGGAGCTTTTTGTGAAACAGTTGTCACACGTGTGGCGGCCACGTATTCCATCCGACACATGAGAATAAATAAATAAATCTTGGACAACATCACATACATCACTCTGATCCCAATGTAAGTAGCTAAAGCACTTGTGTTAATGTAATATCGCCACAGATTTTCGGCCGATGTTCTCCTTAAACACAAGACGAGCTACATAAGCCAGATGAGCACCCAAAATATTCTTAAGATTCACGTATTTCAACCACTGTTTCAAAATCAAATTCTATGTTCGGATTATACATACCTCAGACCCGAGAAGAACCGGCAAAAGAAACTCCGCCAGGTTTTTGTTTGTCAGAAATTTGTATTTACAACTATAAATGATTTAATTTTGAAACGCGATGGAAGCGATCGTTTTATTCCCAAGACGTGCTATTATCTATGAAGTCGTTAATGTTATAATAACCTTTAGCGCACAAATGTTCTTTAACGGTATTTTTGAACCCTACAGCAGACTGAGCCTTATAAATGGACAGCGACATAGAAAATATTTCATAGATAATATTCCAGTGCTGGACAATCGTTCTGAAGAAGATTTGCACGCTTACTGTGCCACGAATTAAATCAAATAGAGGCTCGTAAAAGCACTTTTGAATCGCCATTCTTGAGTGGATTGAATGTGGAGCTACCGGTTCAGAAAGTAGATTCTGCCGAGAAGAACAGGCAAGAAACTCATTTTTTGCGCCATTTTGATTACAAATACGAGCTGGCATTTGGCTATCGTCAGACACATGAAGGGTTCTCCTTGGCGTTGGAGTTGGCGATGTTCTCCTTCCTCGTTGAGTATGAGATGCATTATAAACACAAATTAAGATATATTTGCACGGCATTTAACGTATAACATCTACTGAGCATTTTAAAACATTTTTATTACGTTTTAAAAAAAGACATTCGACGTTCGTTCGAAAGAAAAAGTTGCTTTAAAACGTCACGTTTTCGTCGAGTGTTTTTTACTCTCATAGTATTTCTGACACAGCGGGACATTTTGGATTGTTTTCTTCATCACGGCGGGACTATTACACTCAAAACGAGACTGATCGTTTACTACTTTTTATTAAAGTTTTTAAGTGAAAAAAAAAAAATCCAAGTTACTACTACGAAATAAATAAAGTTTAGGTTTTTAATACGTTTTGGTTGTCCTATAGCGTTTTTCTATTAAAACGCAACTTAATATCATATCAAGTGAAATGTTAACCGACATTAACAGTATTATATTTATATAGTATAATGTCACATCGACGCTATGCGAGAGACGATCGGAGGAAGAATTGTAAGAACAGAATAGCATTATTGATATTGTTGTAATCGGTGGTAGGACTCTGTGCCGTTGACGCAGCTAGTCAAGTTTCGGGAGCTTCAATTAGACTTTTTAAAAAATATTAAAATTGATTTAAAAATTAAATTGAATTTAAACAGAAATTAAAACTTAAATATAAAATGAATACATGTGCCAGAATCATTACGCTTAAAACTACACATTACATTTTAAGTAATCAGCAAGTTACTGGAAACTCACGGAAGATCTGGTTCCCAGAGATTCCTTAGTTGGCAGACTGCGGAACATAACTAGCTACCACTGATCTAATCTGTGTATTATGTATTTATTTATTTACACTTGAATGCACTCTAATAAACAATATATACATAACATGGGAACAAAATAAATACTTACCTAAACAATGTTGCATAAGGTAAAATTGACCCCATTATTCCTAAAGTGATTACCCCCAGGCAACCTTTCGGCAGAGGACTGATTGTAAAATAATAAAAGTTTAAAAAATTTACGAATGTAATTGTATGTAATATTTGTATTTTAAAGGGAAAACGCACGTATTACCATAAAATCGTGATTGAAGACTCGTCGGGTGGTAGCGAGACGGTGACCGTTCGGTGTGTGGTGACTGGCGAGAAGCACGCGATCGCTCGCCGCGCTGTGGAACCATTCCCACTGGATTTCAATGAACCGGAGTGAGTTACCAATCCCTATTGAGATTTGCACATGACCGACATTAAGTATTCTCTAAAAAAGCTGGATCCGTGCAAACGTCATTAGAAGGGCCAAATTAGGGAACCGTTTTGGAAAGCCGTAGATAGTTGAATAAGTCATTTGTACGTTTAAGCACTCGGATCACGGGCTTATGATAAAATATTTACACGACAATGTAAGAGAATTAATTTATAAAAAAACCTCATACTTTTTACAGCGTGCTAAACATCACGCGATACATGGAGAGCCGCGCGCCGGAACCAGTTCTGGGAGCAGTTGTCAAGCAGAATGGAAAACAGTTAGTATTAAAACTTAAATTATCACAGGATTAAATAAGTGTATACTTAATTAGCAGATCGATATTAATCACACACACAATCATGATTGTTTGGGCGCATGAACCAGTCATTTTTTTGTCTCGCTCGAAATAGGCGTTATGCGTTTCCCCTACATGATGGGTGTATGTGGACTTCACCAGTGCCCAGGGCACCAAAGCTCCCTAGTACATCGAAATACTCACTAGAAACATACATACATTAACAGCCTGTAACTTTCCCTCTGCTGGGCTATGGCCTCCTCTCCCTTTGAGGAGAGGGTTTTGAGCATATTCCACCACACTGCTCCAATGCGGGTTGGTGGAATACATATGTGGTAGAATTTCGTTGAAATTAGACACATGCAGATTTCCACACGATGTTTTCCTGCACTGCCGAGCACGAGATGAGTTATAAACACAAATTAAGCATATGAGAATTCAGTAGTGCTTGCCTGGGTTTGAACCCGCAATCATCGGTTAAGATACACGCGTTCTAACCACTGGGCCATCTCGGCCATTGTGTTATACTTGTGTTATATATACAGAAAGTTCTGTCAGCAGGATTTCGATAAAAAAATAATCCCAGGGATCTCAGATGATCACTAAGGTTTGGTTGTGTAATTACAATTTAAAATTTAAACAAGAGATCTCATTGGCTGTTTCTGTCTGAACAATTCGTCACCAAATTCATTTGATGTGACGGTCCAACGACGTCCATCGTTTACGTCTACCATCTGCTAATTGCATATTCGACATATTATATATTTATTTAAAAAAGTAAATTCCATCAAATCTCTATTCAATTTTTCGAAAAACAAATAAAGTGTCGTAAATATTTTAAAATTTACTTGTATAATTTCAGAGTGTCCGGCGAAATCTCCGTGAGTCCTGGAACTCCGCTGTCCATGGAGATATTCCTGGACAACAGGTCGATGCCCGTGTACGGCCTCCTCGTGAACTACATGCACGTCACGGACACCGGGAAACAACAGGAAACCATCATATTCAATGGGTTTGTATCTCGTTCGTAAAGTTTTACCACCAAGCGCGTTGTTGAACACAAAAGCTGCTACATCAGTGACTGCAATTTGTTCTACTGACACTGTTTTATTCAATTTGATATCAGATATTGACATCAGCCATGATTTGACGACCTCCGTGGTCGATAGTGTGTACACCGGTTTTCATGGGTACGCCACTCCGAGGTCCCGGGTTCGATTTCCGGCCGAGTCGATGTAGAAAAAGTTCATTAGTTTTCTATGTTGTCTTGGGTCTGGGTGTATGTGGTACCGTCGTTACTTCTGATTTTCCCTAACACGAGTGCTTTAGCTACTTACATTGGGATCAGAGTAGTGTATGTGATGTTGTCCAATATTTATTTATTTATATTTATTTATATTATTTCTTCAATCATAGCGTCCGCGTTTTTGTTTAATCTTCATGTTATTTTGATTGAGTTTAATTTGCACGGTTATAAAGCATCTCAATATCAATTTTAGGATTACTTATATCAATGAACAATCGTCGTCTTCTCGTGTAACTTTTTTATCTGCTGTGATCGAGACATCTCAGGCGATATACATTCAAACGAACATACATAGATAAATAAATACGCAACAGCATCATCGACTTAACACTTCCTTTTATATATATCTATCTCCCTCCCTCTAGTTTCTGTCCTCGAGCAGCATATCTCTTGGATATTCCATTAACATTTTTTAATTACTTGGTGGTAGGGCTTTGTGCAAGCCCGTCTGGGTAGGTACCACCCACTCATCAGATATTCTACCGCCAAATAACAGTACACTGTATTGTTGTTTTCCGGTTAGAAGGATGAGTGAACCAGTGTAACTACAGGCACAAGGGACATAACATCTTAGTTCCCAAGGTTAGTGGCGCACAGGTGATGTATGTCATGTGTGATGTGTATCAAAAACCTTCGGAATATACAGATCAAAAAGTTCGGAAAATACAACTAAAGAACCACAATAAATACTCAGAATTATAATGAACGAAACAATTTCCAAAAACTATAGAATATATTAAAAATTAACTTGAATTTAGTATTGAGCTAGTGAAACTACCGGCACAAGGGACATAATGTGTTAGATCCGAAGATTGGTAACGCATTGACCATGCGAGTGATGCTCTATATTTCTTTGAGTTCCAACGTTTATGGGTCGTGGTGATCAGTTCCTATCAGATGGCCCATTTGTCCATACACTAACAATTATAAATAAAAAAAAAAAATTGAATTCCAGCTGTTCCGTGGATCCATATCTATTCGACAACTTCCTCACCACCGACGGTAAGAACTTGACGGCTAAGTTCAGAGCGTTCAAGTTCCCGGACACCACGTACGTGCAGTTCAAGGGCACCGTCACGGTCTGTCTGGACAAATGTCAAGGGGTAAGTTGCTTATAGAAAGTGTAACATTTATTGTACCGTAATTAGTAATGAATCCTGTGTTTTTATGAAGAATTAGCGAATCATAAAAGCTATGAGACTTAGGGCCAATATTGCCGATAGTTGGGCAAGAAATGCCGAATTTATAAGCGAATCATTGTTGTTAGTATCATACTAACATACTGCTAAGTCTGTAGTTGTAGCTATATGATATAGGGGCATTAGTGTGCGTTAGATGTTAATGTGAGTAGTCACGATGGCGCCTCCGCGGACATAATCGAAATGCCTTAGTGTGAGTGAGAGGGTTAAGAGTAATAACAGCAAAAAGAATACAAATTAACTTTAATTTTTGCTAAGTTTATTTTACATATGTTGTGATGACGTATAAAAATGGCGTCGGTACCAGGGTGCCAAACACTCCACCGACTACGTTCTGAGTCGAGGTGCGATCTCATAGGAGACACCCTCAGGACGAACGTCACTCTCGAGCCCAAAAGGGTTCACCTTAAGGCAGAGTCTTAGCACTCGCCCCAACGTTCGGTGACGCTGTAAAGGCCAGTAGGGCCAACAGCAATACACAAATACAGATAAAACAGGGTGCCAATGCTACTAACCAATTGTCACGTGGTCGCAATCGAATCCAAACGGTATCGTTGCCGTTCTCGTTTTCCTACTCAACAAACGCAACAATCCGTTTCCGTCGAAGTTGAATCGGAATACAATCGTACCATCATCGATATCTGTTAGTAGAATTGTCCCTTGTTTTTATGTCTGTGTGTGTTCTTGTGTGCAGGTGCAGTGCGCGAGTGGCGCTACGGCTTACGGCCGTCGTCGGCGCGCAATCGCAACGACCGCGGACGCCAACAAAGTTTACGAGGTGTCGCTCACCACCATCATACGGGTGGACTGGGCTGACGGGAATCGGGAAGAAGGTAACTCAAGTCTACATTTAATTTAATTTTAATTGTATTGTACATCAACTTAAAATTTTAGAGCAATTAACACACAACGCACTTGAAACTAAAAATTAACTAACTTAACATAAACCAGTGTACTTAGCAGGATGAAATTTTTTTATCGAACCTAGGTAAGCATGAAAAGATTATTTTAAGAGAGGATTGTTCTGAATGATATTTTTCTGAGGGGTTAAATCTCTAAAGAACTCTTATCCCTCGATTAGACTTCTTATAGAAATTCATCATTTCCGATGTTAGACATATGGAAATCTGTATTTAAGCTTCCAATTATGAATTAAAGACAGCTTTTCTGAAAACGCATCATCCATCATCATCATCAACGGGGTGAAATTGGGTACATAAGTTTGTATAAAGCTGTCTAAAATTGTCTTTTTCCAATATTAGAAATATAAAAGGGCTTTTATTTTTGAATTAAAGATAGTCGATAGAGTTCCCTTAAAATGATAAAATTGAAGTTGGACATCGGTGTTTAGGCCTGCTTATGTGAAAAAGACTGTTCTTATCCAATTTTTAAACAAAAATGATCAGTACAGATTTAATTTATGTATCTATACGCAATATCTCTCAATAACTTATCCTAACTTATCGTTTGCAGAGGATGTCCTGACGTTATTGAAGAATTTGAAAGTCGGTAATCAACTCCTCGGTGACAAAGAAGGTTCACCAGCGACCGTCTCCGAGCAGACACAGGACACCAAACTAGTATACACAGAAGAACTAGTTTCCAATCTCGGCACTAACATTCAGACATACAGCTGTTTGTTGCTCATAATTAGTGTAATAATGAATTTCTACAAGTAGTACTGTGCGGTCTATTAGACCAGTGAAGGTCGCTAAGGTATTTTCGGGTTAACCATAGATATTTTCGCTATTTTTCTTAGTTTATACTCTCTTAACATGGTCTTACTTATAAATAATATGTAGCGGGCGTTTAAGAACTGTATATTCTGTAAGAAGGAACTCAAAACTAATGCACTATAATATTTAATATATTATATATAACATTTAAAGGATACGCGTATCAAAATGGCGTAAGTCGGTTGTCAACATTTCACGCGTGAGATACGAAGTGAACTCTTACAGAATCGCACTCCTGATCGATCTCTCTGTTCCATAGATTTGATGGCATTACTTTGTCTTGACCCCGTAAACTAAATTTATAGTTAAGCCCTTCATGTATTGATTGAAATTATGTAATTATTTGGTAACGTGTAGGTAATCTTATTTTTTTATTTCGAGAAAACATTTAGTTTGTAAGTAAAGTGATTTTAATTAATCTAAAGTAAGTGCCTTTTTAACTTAGTATAGTAATGCTAACGCATATAAGTCCACTAGTCTTTAATAATATGTTTATAATAATAAAGAAAAATAGTGTGAATGAATTGTACCATTTTTATTAGTTTTCGCAGACGATTTAATTCGTAGAATATTTAGATTGAAAAAACTGACAAAAAAAATAACAAAAGTGTCTTTAGTTTTTTTAATGTAATTCAAGGAACTTTATTACCAATAAAAATAAGTATTTTTACACAATATTACACAGCTAAATAACGAATATCGTTTTATCCTTCCACTCATTACCAGCAACACAAGTTTATGTCCTGACGCCAATGTTATTTTATCTGTGGTTACTGTCACGCGCTTCAAAATGACATTTCACTTACATTTACAAGGTTGTAGAGAAATATACTATCATCTCTTTTTGACAAGTGCTTTCATGAGTGTAGAATATGTTTTCTGTCTCTTTCACGCAAAAACAACAAATAACTTAATATGATGTTATTATACTGGCGAATGCCGAAAACTCTAGGTTGAATACATTCTACGTGAAACTCTAAATTAACGATTTTAAGAAATCACATAATATATTTCTCAATTGTGGAGTTAAGGCAAAGATATTGATTTTTTTAGAACGATATTGAATTTGAAATATTTATTTTTATCGAAATCTATTATGATGATTTAGTTGACGTTTATTTTGTGGGAATGTGACTACAGATAATATTCAATTAAATGTCAATTTCTTTTTTTTATTGAGAAACTCTATAATTACCAAACTTCATGTATTTATTTTTATTTCACGTATATAAATTGTTTTAAATAATGATCAACGAACAAAATAAAAATTATACCTAACATAATAAAATACTAAGTGTTCATTTTAACCCCGTGGTGCTTCAATAACTTTCACATTTGTGGAAAAATAACTATTTTAATAGAATTACATTTTAAGATTAATAAAAAACTTAAATCTACTAAGTGAAGTTTTATTTTCAACATTAAAGTAAAAAAAAAATACATTATTTCATTATTAAAAAGTTGTAAAATACGTCAATACTTCAAGTTGATTCAGATATATTTATTTGTGTTATATAGTTTAAACACAATTCAGAAAGAAATTTGAAAATTGATTTTCAGTCCGTTATGCAACTGAAACTTGACATCTTTACAACAGATTTATAATTCGTTTGGACCAACCAAGCGTTTTAGTATCATAATTGGTACTCGTGTATACTTCCCCTATTACGCTATCACGTAACACTACTACTAGTCAAAGACCTTAAAAGAATCCCATAGACAATACCTGTTAACTAACCATACATTGTCTGATGTATATTTTGCTGTGGTCATTTTACAATATTCTTGACATCCGAAAAATATCAGCTGGTTAAATGGTAGGTTTAACCCAGTGATTCCCAAAGTGGTCCATGTGGACCCCCATGGCCTGCGGGCATCTTACAATACCTCATTACTTATAGCAAAATCTGGAAAACCGCACACTATCGGAGAACATTTAATTTTACCCGCTGTTGAAGAGGTTTTAAAAACTATTTTGCACAAATCTCCATTTGACGTATTAAAAAGAATCCCATTAAGTAATAATACTGTACAGAGACGCATTGATGAAATGAGCTCTGATATCGAAAGTTTTCGTTAAGAAAGTTATCGAAAGTTAGTCAACGTTACCCGGTAATGAAGCATTATTATTGGCATATGTCCGATTTATTATGGAGGAAGAAATTCACGAAGAATTGCTATTTGCTAGAACTTTGGAGACTGACACTAATGGCGAATCAATATTTAATGTCCTGAGTAATTTTTTTACGGAAAAATCGATTTCATTTACAAACATTATTTCAGTGGCAACAGACTGAGCTCCTGCAATGGACTTACAGCTATTGATTGCGTAATCCACCGACAACATCTTGTGGCAAAACATTTAAGTAACAGGTTGAACCAATCTCTTCATCTTCAAAACAAAGGGGATAATTTCGGCTTTTATTGGGAAATTGAAATTTATGAAGCAAAACTGTCTGTCAAAAATTCTCTCAATTTCGAAACTTGTCGCAGGTAGAATGTATTGATGAGGATATCCATACCTACAGTCAACATTTAAGTGCCCTGCATGACTTCAAAACCAGGTTTGAAGATATGCTGACGATGGATATACCACCATGGATCATAAATCCATTTGATGAAACGGAAGTGGCCAATGTTGTATTACAAGAGGAGCTGCTCGAGCTAAACACCAATGAGGAGTTAAAGGTGAAATTTAGAAAAGCTACCAAACATTTTGGCTGCAAGCAGAAATACCCGGAAAATATCCTGGACTGTGGGAAATCGCAAGGAAATTTTTAATTGCTTTTCCCTTGTCATACCTTGTCGAAAGGAGTTTTAGTACCGTTACAAACCTCTTAACAAAAAAAAGGAGCAAATTAAACATCACAGAGCGGGGGTATTTGCGGTTATTGCTCACAAAAATAAAGCCAAACATTGATCGTTTGCTGACACTCCATCAAATACATCCTTCCCATTAATTAAAATTATGACCTGAACCTATACTACCTCATTAATTTTTTCTTGTAATTCTATTCTTTTGATAAATAAAGTGTTATAAAATTACCATTTTTCGTTTTTATTTTAGCTATCGGATTATAGGGACAGAACTCAGAAGCGACACAATTTTATTTTTTGGCGACTTTAAGAATGTGATAGAAATGTAGCAGCAGGGGGTCCACCGAAAACAGTAAAATTTTGAAAGCGGTCCACGAGAAAAATAAGTTTGGGAACTACTGGTTTAACCGAACGAATGGTAAAAAAATAATATGTCATTGAATATAGAAATATTTTATAATTTCTTTATAAGTTCCTTATTGGGCTTTTTCTAGTCGAAGAGCATACTTGAATAAAACATATTTGAGTACAAATCTAATCTAGCACTCAGACTGAGTAAGCTCTAGCTAAAATAAGAACGGGATAAATAATGAAAAACGTTGATAAGATTTCAGTCTTTTAATAGAACCATTATAGATAAATCTAACAATATAAGAAACTAACACTGAAAATTACAAATACGGACAAAAGAATCACATCACAAAGTTGTTTAATCTCAATTCCTAAGTATAAAACTGGACAGACGTGAATAGGATCAGTATTTCATGGACATCTTAGCATAATCATTAAAAAAAAAACTGTCAAAGAGAGCTGTCAAATTTTGACAGATTATTTTTTTATATGTCAACCGTCCTGGTGATTAACCTTCAGATTTAATATTTCATATTACTTTTACGTTTAGTAAGAAGTTATTTAAGCTTTCGTTTAAAAAAAAATGACCAATAATTATTGATTATAGTAAAATATCCATTACGTACCTATTAATTAAAATATCTAAATGTCTTAGAGTAATTACAAAAAATATACAATTACATATTTAAATAAAGATAAATTAATTAAACGGTAAAGTTTAATGAGTAATGATCAAATAATAAATGTCATTATTAATCTGTTTCCTAAAACAAACAGACATGGAGTCAAAACACCGAGTCGCGCCTGTCTAAATCATTGCGCATCGTGGTATTGGTGAGGCGCCATTATATTTGTATTTATTTACACACGTCTGGACCAAACCTTACAATGGAATTCTAAGCCAATTCCTCATAATCGATTAAGTTGAATTTTACGCACATTTTTAATACTGATGTCTATTAAATATAATCGAATATATTTATTATTTTAAGTATAACATAACTTAAGTATTAACTTAACAACTGATTAGTCAATTCAGTTCAATATTTAAATATGTTTTTATTAAGTTTGGTACCAACTACAGGGCCGGACCGTAAGTTTAGGGGGCCTTGGGCTAAAACTACTTAGGCTTACTTATCTGAACGTAGACTTGAATTAAATTAATTGAATGGGTTTGATTAATTGCGGGACTCGCAGCGCTGCAAACCATACGATTTGTTTAATTTAATAAAGTTATGGATTCTTTCGCATTATCGTCTATTTTTGACTTTGACTTGACTTATCTGAGGCCCCCTTGAATCCACGGGGCCCTGGGCTAAAGCCCAAAAAGCCATATGGCAGATCCGGCCCTGAATATATACTTGTAAGCACCAATAGTGTGTAGAAATTTTCAGATCGATCTCTGTGTGGAACTGGCTTAAATTTCAATTGCAATATTTAACTTGTAAAGTCGGTAGCGTTAGCAAAAAAAAAATTGTGAAAAAATACAAGAATAAAAAGTTTCTAGCAATTATTACTTTCTGAGAAAATGTTTTGAAACTACCTAAGGAAGTTGTTTCTGATTGCATTGTACAAGGAAAAATATTAAAATTTACAACAATTAAACTGCTATACAATAATTACTTTGCAAATATATTGCCAATTAAAGAATTACTTAAATATTTACTTAATTTTTTTAAATTAATGTAATGGTAGAATTTTTACAACTAAAATCCTGTCGCTAAGAGAATGAGTCAGTCTGTCAGTTGGTCACGAGATAACGTAGCAGCTCTGTATGAATAAAAATAAGTTTTCTTTTAGTTACAATTAAACGTTAAACACAATTATTCCATTCATAATGACATCGGTCTTTAAACTGCATGGAGTCTGTAACTTTTGTGGATTTACCAAATTATAATTACACAGTTAGTAATAATATTGAACGATCCCCCCCCCCTACCCCCCTCAAGGGCGAAACCTCTGACGTAACTATTCTTCTGACAGGACCGCGTTCTCTCAACGGGCGGACATTAAATAGGAATGAATTCCAGTTCGCGTAGTTTTAATTCATACGTCTAATATTAAAACACAAACCAGTTCAGATTCACTTTGTGCGCCAAATCAAGGAACTTTAGTATTCATATACAAATTGATACTTAAAGTAATATAGATTAAATAAAACCAGTGTTGCTATGCATAAAAAAATGCTATCGATTATAATTGAGTGAGATGAATTGGATAATATTTCCCCACGCGTAAATGGAGGTTGGTGATACGAATTAATTGAAAAAAAAAAAAAAACTTGTTGATTTCATTCGAATCTGAACCCCTGATGTATCCAATGTGCTCTATAATAATAAAATACCGTCGATACTCGTTCACAAAAATCCGAGCCGATTTCTCTAAGGGGTCTAACGAACCGCTAATACTTAAAATATGAATATTTACAAAGTATATTGCTCTATTGGAAGTCAACAGTCGCGAGATCGTAAAGGCAAGAAACGTTCGATCCGCAGAGCCGATGCCGAGTTGGCTGCGGACGAAGGGATTATAATTTTAGTTTCTCTATTGATTTGTGGTTTTTTAAAACAATTGAACTCGAGACGTCAATAGACTGACTCGGTTTTGTTCGGTATGTAAAAGGTCGTATGTGCAGTTGTATACACTAACAGGATATGTCAATTCGATTGTATCTCTAGTAACTCAGTTTCTTGTCGGATGTTCTCGTTTGAATCTACATTCTGATATAACGATTCAGTGTTATAAGAGCCCAGTTGAATAAAGTCATTTTTGATCGCAATTTTCGACTTGAATTTTGATTATCGTATCGATATCGACAACGATTACGATTCGATTATTAAATCGATTTTTTGTTCTTAACTATCAATTATATAATTAATTTAGCTCTTTGATATTTCTTTACTAACGTTAGAATTAACGTAACATAGAATTTATACGAAAAGACACCAGGAGGATGATTGTATGACTTATTTTAACAGCAGTGTTACATACGACCTTTTGCAATAACGATAATATTTTAAGGCAAAAGTCAAACTCGGCGAATTTCTAAACGTTTAAGAGATCAATATTTACAAAATGTTAAAATTTTCAAAGGCGAGATGTTATGAAATTAAAAAATCTTAATTAAATAAGAGTATTATTTCGATGACTCATTGATTACAAACTCGATCGATTACGAATCCGATCGAATGATTTCGTTCTATGATTCGTTTTCAAATGTAGATATCGATTTTTTTATAAAATCTTAAATTATTTAATTCGAAATTCATAATGGGAATAAATATTTTCCTTTATTATAAATTTGGTCGTATTTTTTTTATAAACTCGTTAATTGGCACATGCTTTACTTATTGTTGAATGAAAATTTGGTTTTCTATACAGATCGAACGAGTGACCTGTCCCGTTTCAGTCAAATTATAGTAGGTGGCTGTCTCGTCGGTCGGATGGTACCACATACCCTGTAAGTTGTGAGTAAATTCGAGATTAAGTAACGACACTGAGTCTAGAAGTCAGCAGAGTTTATCTCGCGTCTCGGGGAGCACCTGCACCCTAGCCCTGGTATGCTACGCTCGCTGTTAGAGTTTTATACTTCGGGACAAACGTGTAAATTCGTAACTAGCGGCCGAAATTTAACAAATTTAAACAATATAAGTGACTCCTAAGTTTTGAAAGTCTACGCAATATGTTCGATTGGTAAATAAATAAAAGTTTAGATTGCAACAAGATAATCGCCAACGACGGGTTCCGCTCGCGGGCGTCGTCACGTGTAGCGCAGCGGCAGGCGGCCGCCCGCCGGTCAGTCCGTGACCTGCCTCTCGGAGCCGCTCTGCCAGCCGGAGTCCATGGTGTTGGTGTCGCTGTAGCAGCGGTGGTGGTTCAGCTCGAGCTCGTCCTTGCCGTCCCGGACCGGCTCGTACTGCGAGTCCGGCGCCAGGCGCTCCGGCTCCGGCTCGTTGGAGTACACGGTCTCCGGCCGGCGCTCGTCCTCGTCCGACACGAGCGACTCCTCGGTGGCGGGCGACAGCGGCGACGGCGCGGGGGCGCAGTCCTTGGGCTTCGGGCTCGTGCGCGGGCGGCAGGGCGCCGGCGCCGGCCCGCGCCGCTCGCTCGCGCGCTCCCCGAGGCGCTCCAGCCGACACTCGTTCGGGCGCTCCCTCTCGCTCAGGCCCCGAGGCTCGTTCGGCCGATCTCGGGCTTCGCTAGTTCTGTCTAGCCTCGGGTCGGTCATCCGATCGGAGTCGTTGAGACGATCCCTTTCGGTCATTCTTTCGACTCTCTCGTTGAGTCTGTCTCTCGAGTCTCTCGACTCTCGCGACTCATTCGTTCGATCGATTCGGGAATCGTTCAACCGGTCTCTGGAATCGATCATCCTGTCGCTCATCCTGATGTCCGCCATGCGCTCGCTGATTCTGGAATCGTTCATTCTATCGCTGACTCTGGAATCATTCATTCGCTCGATCACTCTGGTGTCGTTCATTCTTTCGCTGATTCGTGAGTCGGTCATCCGGTCACTGAATCTGGACTCGTTCATCCGGTCACTGACTCTAGAGTCGTTCATCCGGTCACTGACTCGGGAATCGTTCATCCGGTCACTGACTCTGGAGTCGTTCATCCGGTCACTGACTCGGGAGTCGTTCATCCGCTCACTGACCCGGCAGTCGTTCATCCGCTCGATGCGCACGGAGCCGTTCAAGTGCTCCATCTGCTGCTCGGTGAGGCGCAGCGAGCCGCCGAAGTCCTGGCGCAGCTTGTCGAGCTTGGCGAGCTTGTCGGGGCGCGGCCGGCGCTTGGCGGAGCCCGGGGGCTGCGGGCGCGGCGGCCGGCTCGGCGTGAGCGAGCCCGAGTCGGACTCCGACGTGGACTCGGGCTGCGCCTCGATCGTGCCCACCAGCGCCGACACCGGCGGGTTCGCGCAGCAGTCCGCCTGCAGCGACATATCGTGTTACTCGTGTGATTTCATCGTGGTTACACTCACACAGGGGCGGTGTGGTCGCTTAAACAATGCCTATCTACCAGTCGCGTGGGTACTCACGTTGCAGCAGCTGGACACGTCCGCGAAGTACACTTCCGACTCCGCGGGGTGCGACGCGCACGCCGACAGCGACGACCTGGAACCGACGCCACTGTGACTTCTCTGACGTTACGGTTAGTTGGCCGAGAACTTCGAATAAAAGACGGGACCTCTGGACGGGCGAGGGAACATCTCAGTTCCCAAGGTTCGTGGCACGTTGGCGATTTAAGGAATGGTTAATATTTCTCAGAGTGGCATTATTTATGGGAGGCGGTGACCACTCACCAGCGGTGGCACATTTGCTCGTCCGCCAACGTATATCATAAAAAAAGACATGGAGTCGTAGCCCGATGAGGCCCTAAGGCATGGAGGCTCCGGGGGCATATATTACACCGAAGGCCGAAGACGGCCATCGCGGGCCGTGGTTTAAAGGATAAAAATTCCAAATAACCCAATTGCCACTTCAGAACAAATTCAAGAATCTATCTCTACGAAATTTCTATTTCAAACACGAGCTCGGAGATCTGGTTCCGGCCTGCAGTATTGAATCGAGACCTCAACGCGGAGTCGCCACACGTACCTCATCGGCGAATGTTTGTCGTTTTGGAACCCCAGGTTCTCCTTCCCCTGCTTCGGGCACGAGTCGCTGCTCTGATCTGAAACTGCAAACGGAGAGGTTACACCCGTTCCATACTCAGGGTGCTCGAAGACCAAACTCAACTTTGACTAATAATTCAACCGAATGGCTCAATTACGAAGCCTCCTCGCGGACCTTTGCTGGCAGATTTGAGGTGCAGGCACTCGGCGGCGGCGTCGTCCCGGCAGTCGGCGTGCAGGCTGCCGGCGCTCACGGCCAGCGACCTCGACCTCGACCTCGACCTCGCGCAGCCGCCGTACGGCACGAGCTGCCCGCGCAGCGAGCTGAACCGCTCCAGCTCGTGCGGCCGCTCGCCCGGGTACGCGCGGCCCGCCTCCGGGTTCATCCGGCCCGGCTCCGGGTTCGACCGGCCCGGCTCCGGGTTCAGCCGCGCCAGCTCGCCGGCGGGCAGGTAGCTCCGGGAGCACGTGTGCGCCTGCAGCGGCAGCGAGTGCTCGTGCAGCGGCATCGAGCTCCGATGCTCCATGTGGTGGTGGTGCAGCAGCGTGGTCGCCGCGGGGTCCTGGTGGTGGAGGTGGTGTCTGGAATTTGAGCCAGTGTTATTACTAGAACGCAATATTAAGACGCAGGGATTTAAGTCGATATCTCTCGATATCGATTCAACCATATTTACACATAGAGAGGGCGGTCCCATGTTGAAAATTGGAAGCGTACCTGCTGGCTGTCCTCCCCTGCGGGCTGTAGGGGGGCGGCGGACCCCACACGCCGGTCTGCGCGTCGAAGCTACCGCTCGCCTCTCCGAAGCCCTCCTGGAAACCTCCCGGTGGGAAACTCGTCCCCTGCACGAAGTTGGATCCTTGTGGGTATGGGCCTTGGAAGTTCGATACGTTCTGGGAGAAGTTTCCGGAACTCTGTACAAAGGTGACGGAAGATTGAGGGAAGTTTGCCGGATTCTGAGGGAAATTCGCGGAACTCTGGGAGAAGTTTGACGGATTCTGGGAGCGTTGAAATTGATCGAAATTATTCGGGTAGGTGCGTTCGTCGTAGGACTGTCCCGGGTTCTGGTTCTGTTCGGTCTCGCAGAAGCCGTACGCACTGTCCCCCGACTGCGGGACCCCACTCCTTCTGCAGCGAGACCTGAAAATATATTAACGCTGGTTATAAAATTATTGCAGACCGAACTCTGATTAATTTAAGACTCTTTCGATGGAGGCGACCAAGTGTGTCTGAATGAGTTGACGAAGAGCCAGTTAGTTAGTAAGTGTAGCCTCACGTTTGCTGCGTACGTGTCCAGGGCAGCCAGCTCCATGGCGACGCCTTGCGACCAGCTCCGGAGCCAGGAGTGGGAGAGTACAGGTTGCCGACGCGACCTGCATGAAATGGACTTTAATATTTGAACGTTTTCCTAAGAATAACTTGGGACTTTACAACCAAAACCATTTTTAACAGATGTTTTTATGATAATATTTTTTTGCCTTTTAAATAATTCAATTATCTTACGACAGCTGTACGTCTCCAGTAACAATAAACTCACCGGGCGCCCAAAACCTGTGCTGCAGGCTGAAGTCCCAAGCCGCCTGCGTCGGGTGACACTGCGTGCAGCAGCTGCAGGAGTTCTGGAACCATCGACACACGTGAGAGTTTATGTCGCTGGGATTATGATTGATTGATTTAAATATCATTACCATAAGCTGTATTCTATTCCATTAAATAAATTACATGCTCACGAAGACCCGCCCCTAACGGTGAATTAATTATTTTTTACTGAAATAAATAAAATAAAAATAATCTAATTTGTATATTTTTTTTGCTGTCTGTACTCTTAGTCCAGCTAAAGTATGACTTCTTGTAACCACGAGCATCCCTCACTCATACACGCACGTATATATTTTAACTTAATGGCACCTACGGGAATGAATAGATCTATACCACAGGGGTTAATAATTCCTTTATCCCCTTCAATTGACTAAATAGAGTTAGGGGGTAAATAGTCCAAGGGGTGAGGCTCTAACAACGACAATACAATATTTACAAATATTCGCCTTTAAATTTTTTTTTCTTACGTATGATGGGTATTTTAAGTCTACAGTCATGAAAATACCTGCACAGGTCTTCCAGCTGCAACAGCTGGCTGTCCACTGGGAGGTCGATATAGAGACCTGCATCTCAATTCCAGCTGCTCCCAGTACATCTTCTTTCGTTCGTGGCTGTAATTCATGGAAATTTATTATTCGAGAGGAAATACAAACATACATAGACAGTAGGTGGCGACTATAGAGAATCATGATCAGCGATGTAAGGACCACCGTGAGGAAATATCCATGTGCCAGGTGAAATTCTATCACATTTCTCTACCAACCCTCATCGGAGTATAGTGATGGCAGAGGCTCTAAGTCTTCTCCTGGAGAAAGGGGTCTTAGTTCAACGGTTGGACATTTTTATTGAGTTTATTGAAAATATAAAAATTTTGGATTACAATAAATCAACTCTGATTTTCTATGTTGACTTAATTTTTTCATAATTATTCTCGTGCTCGGCGGTAAAGGTCGCCATGAGGTTTTAGATTATTAAATCATTTTCAAAATTAATTATTAAATATTGTCTATAAGTATGTACAATTGTTTTATTAGTGTTATAGATATGTATGACATAGTCTTTTATATGGTCTGCAAAAACCATTCAGATTCAATTCCAAGACAAATTAAACCATCAATGATATTAATTCGCCCTAGACACAGGTCACGAGGTCACAATGGCATTGACACAAAAAGCCTATATACGGTTACCGTGGCAACCTCACTTGTTGACTTGAAACTACAATAGTCAATAAAAAAGCACACGTAACCAAATATAACCCTTATCGTCCAGGACTTAAAGGTCAAATTTGTTTTAATTAACTTCATAGACAAACAACGTCAAAATCGGTGTCACTGAGACTTGACGTGGAAATTTTAGATATTTGACGAGATATTCGATTTTATTTTACAATAATGTCGTATTTACAACCGCACGGACACAGAAGCAGTGTGAGCCAGCATTCGAGGTCGAGCTGCCACTTCGCGAACTACATCGAAGAAGTAACAGACGCGGAGCTGATCAAGCAAGTGAACGATTTGAAACAGCATATCAGGGTCCTCACGTTGGAAAATGAAATCATAGAGAGGACCATCATGAAACTCGAACCGTCTCTGATGCATGGAATCCAACAAGCACTGGACTACGCTTTGAAAATCCACAGCAACTCCTCGCTGAACGTTGGAAGTTTCATCAAATCCCAAACTTCTAAATTCGGAATGGAATCGCTGATAAGTCCGTCCCGAATGCTCGCCAGCCCGTCTAAGGTGTCGACGAGACGTGTCGACTCCTCGGCCAAGGTCAGCGGAACCGTCATCTTCGGTTCCGGGCCGAGGATCAACGTTTTGGAGCGTTCTGAACTAGTGTCAACCGAAATGGAAACTTTGATAAATAATCTCGAAAAATCCAGAAAGAAAGCTCAAAAGCAACAAGCGTTACTGAGAGCCCAGCTGGAGGAAATCGATTTGAGGGAAACGGAAATAAAAAAAGCGAGCGAAATGTTTGAGAAGGAAGTGATAGTCGAGGGCTGGGACAAAATAGCTCAACGTATTCCGGCGGAAGTCTGGATCAGGTACATGACCGAGTGGGCTAAGATAACCGACAGTTACATCGGCAAACTGAGACTCAGAACCAGCACGTTAAACACTCAATATTCAAAGTTTAAAGGTCAAATAAAAGTCAAATCAGAACTGAGCGAAAGTTTGAGGGCGGTCGACTTTGATAAATTGAAAATCGAAAACAAGGAATGTTTGGAAATCATCGACTACAAGCTCCAGCAACTCGGGGAGCTGAAGAAAATGACCGGCGACGCCAATTTAAACCTAACCATACACAAGAAAGCGATGATCGAACAAAATAATTACCTGATGAACATATTGAAATTGATCGAGGAGAAAAAGAAGCAAACCGTCGACTTGGATAAGGAGCGAGCCGTCATTCGAGGGCAAGCTGACGGGCTGGCCCAGAAACTCGACGGCGTGAGGAAATTGAAAATGGCGTACGAGGTACCGGACATACTCGACTACGTCAGCGTGAAGTCCGAGGTGACGGATCTGAAGCACAGCGTCAAGTTGCTGGAAAACAGAGTGCACATCCAACAGATTGCTTTGACCTCCTTGAACAGGAAGTTGAAATCTATTTTAACTGAATAACGGAAATTGCGTGTTCTGTTGTGGACGGCTTGTGTGATTTCTTATCAGTATTTACAGCAACTGTGTGTTCCATGCTGAATTACAGAATGTTTGTTTAAAAAAAATATTTTGTTGATTTATTTTGACTCTCACGTTTAAAATTAAGTTGCGTATCATAACATTTTTTTTTATCATAACAGTAGATTCTTATTGGATTAAGACTAAATCTAACCGAACTCCGAGGGAGCTACGTAAGCCAATATCACCTGACCTGAGCAGCTGGTAGGCGAGCATGCAGCTGAAGATGCAGACGAGCACGGCGCTGACGGAGAGCGCGAACACGCCGCGCAGGCACCAGTACAGCGCGCCGTGCACCACGCCGCAGTCCGACACGCCCTCGAACACGCAGCGCGCGCCTGCGCAACGCGAGGTACACCACCCGTACACCGGCCCACCGGCCCACCGGCCCACCGGCCCCCCTCGTAACGTCTCGTCGTACTCAATATACCAGGAATATATCTTCCGTGCGATACACGAGCACCAACTTGTAACTAACTACCTACCGGGGTGTCTTACAAGGAACTGCATTGGTTCACATTTAATTCAATACTCACATCGATGATAACCTTGTGAATGAAAGTACGAAATATTTTAAAAATATCGTGAGAAAAACTTCATACCTTCGAAATTATTTTAAATCAGCCTAAAGTAAATATTAATATATATATATCAGTAAAAGTAAATATTAATTCAATAACTAAACCAGCTAAAGCGATCGAAGTAAAAAGGGACATTTAAGTTCGGGGGATTGATGACGCGTATTATCCAAATATATTTTTTTATTAAATTGTATATTATTTCGCCGTTATGGTCTAAATTATTATATAGTTACCATCGTCGTCAGAGCTACTGTGCTGAACATCTGGAGACATGGAGAAACACGTACAGGTCCTCGTCAACTTGGTATACTCGCAGAATTTAAGAGTTTGCAATCTGAAACAGAAATACGTACAGATTATTGCTTTAGTTAGAAGCAGATTAGCAATTCATATGACCAGCTTTGACCTGGAATTACATATTTAGTATAGCTTTTGAGAAGAAAAGAGTTAAATGACTTAATAACGCAGTGACGACTGTATTTACTAATGACTTTCAACAAGAAAATATATCTAATTCAACGAATGTCGGTAATGTTGCTCTTGCACATGATAAACTCTTTAATCTATCTAAGTCATCATCATCATCATCCTCCTCCTGCCCTCGTCCGAGTTTTACTCGGGGTCGGCGCAGCACGTCTTCTTCTTCCATGCTTCTTTGTCGGACGTCATCTCGTAAGTCTCTCTAACCATATCTATTATTCATTTCATATAACAAGGTTATCACTTAGTCTTTCTAAATGTTACCATACAAAATACTATCTTTGCGATTAACAAATACATTTAAAGGAAATGTGATAAAGATGTCAAATACAATAATTTCTTGAATCATTAATGTTCTTTTGTTCTTTATTAATATTCCTATTATCAAACATTAGCAGCCTGTAAATTTCCCACTGCTGGGCTAAGCCCTCCTCTCCCTTTTAGGAGAAGTTATGGAGCGTATTCCACCATGCTGCTCCAATGCGGGTTGATGGAATACACATGTGGCAGAATGTCTTTGAAATTAGACACATGCAGGTTTCCTCACGATGTTTTCCTTCACCGCCGAGCACGAGATGAAGTATAAACACAAATGAAGCATATGAAAATTCAGTGGTGCTTCTTTCAGTCGTGCACTGGGCCATCTCGGCTTTTTTACCTATGATCATAATTTGATCGAAATACAACTCATCAGTGTCAATGGGGCGAAGTTAGAATACCAACCTAGCAAATTAACGTATGTATCCTAGAAATGGAGCAATGTGCTGAAATGAATTCCAGAACTTCAGTTAGGAGACGTGGTTTTGTCCAGAAGGTTATTCCCGTTTTTTCGTTTATGAATACACTTACTTGTTCATATGTATGACCGTCGTTGTGATGGTCACCAACACGCACGTCAGCGCGCACACGAGACAGCACGCTCCGACCACTTTGATCTGGGAATATCAGTTTGTTTCTCATCAATAGCCGTCTCCCTGTCTCCTAATCATACGTTAAGTTTAAACTAATTACACTTAACGGTAAAATGTATTGTATGTACATATTTTATAATGACAGGTTAAAATTCCATCAGTTTCGTCATTCTCACCACCTCTAAAACAGCTATTGAATCTAAAAGGGACCTCTGCTTACTATAAGTAGCCGTATTATTTCCGTCGTTTCCCGCTCCTGAACTATAACTCCTTATGGTTTTCAGGAGCGACAATCAACGGACTTCGGGACGATTCTGAGAATTCCGAGGCAGAGATTGCTTGCAAACCAGATACTAGTAATATTATAGGTTATGTGATCAACAATACGGTTGACTTTTGATTCGTACCATCAAATTATAATAATTTTGAACCAAATTCAAAATATCAAGCGCGTCAACTTCGGCCTGGTTACAATTGAAGACTATGAAGGGCTAAGTGACACTAAGGCATGCTTAAAATTCTTTGTCGGACATACTTTTCTTACCATATAGCTGTATCGGTTTCTTCGTCGAGCGAGGCTCATTATACAGACTCCTGTCAGGACCAACTGCAAGATACATTCGCGGAATATTAAAACCTTATCATATAAAAACATTTTTCAATGTCAAGCCCTATCAGAAATTATTTCGTGATATTTTTAGTATAATCCAGATTTACCAGGTAATTTTTGGGCTCGAAAAACGGTAAATTTTAAGAGAGTTTAGTAGACTCAAACTTAGCTTTTCTGACACAATTTTTTTTAATGCAAAATCAATTTGCAGTATAAGGAGTCCCTTAAGCCGATTAAATGCTAAAGAAAGCAGCAAGTGTCGGCTCACCATGGCGGCGGGCACGGCGGCCGGCACGGTCTCCAGGTGGTGCGGCGAGGCGGTGTAGGCGCGCAGCAGGATGTGCTGCGCCGCCAGCAGCCCGCCCAGCGCCGCCGCCAGCGCGCCGCAGCCGCAGCACCACCACGCGTACTTGCGCCGCCGGCATGAGGTCTCGTTGCCGTTACACCCCACGGACGCTTCAACGTTAATAGACAGACTAAAATTAAAACTAACACCAGAATAGTTTTTTTGTTTTATAACATAAGATCTAACAATCACCAAGGTCACCCGGTGTACCCACACGTAACCACTGCCCATAGATATCGACTCAATAAGAAATTCTAACCTTTCATACCTTACACCGGCAATGCGCCACCAATTTTGGGAACTAAGATGCCAGTAGTTACACTGGTTCGAAGCTTACTCTACAGGCTATTCCAATGACAGGAGTACAGATGGTCGAATTATTGAATCGTGAATAATGAGTTTTTCAATATCGACGAGTTTGTTATACAGAACAAAGACATAAGCATACGAAAATGTGCTGAGAGTTTAATTTATATTTTAATATGTATCTAAAGCAAATACCCCTATCCTATAAACGGAAAATGCATTAGCTGATTATCATTCTGGTCCCTTATTGAACTGGTAATTAAAACGCAAATTAAACTATTCTAGCGGCAAGATACGATGGCCGTTTTGACACATTAAAAAAGTGATGTGAAATGTAAATTTACTATCGATATAATATATTCAAATCTTTGTTTTTTTGCAAGTAATTTAATTCAAGTTTTTGTTGCAAGTAGTATCTGATTAAAAAGGTTTAATAAAAAAAATATAAAATAAGTTTAAGTAATATATTCGAACGAAATCAATTTAAATCAAAAATTGGAATTAGAATGAATAACTTTATAAACACATTACATACAAGAAATAAATTGATACAAAAAAAGAAACCAAAAACACTAGTGGCTATATTTAATCGGAGTCGTCCATACTGCTGCTTTCACTCTCACTGCTATCGTCACTCACATTAATTATAAGTTCATTTTCTAAAATATTATCTATTTTCACATTTATTTCATAATCGTCCTTTATTAATTTAATAGTTCGATTTACAACCTTTTCCCAGTCTTCTTTAGTCACATATTCACAAGCTTTTTCTAAAATTTTTAGCAGAACCAACATAACAATAGTGTCTTCTAAACTAAGAAACTGAATAAAAAATAACATTTTATCAAACAGGTCTGTGGAGTTAACATCCTACAGATCAGGACAATTTCCACACATAAAAATCGCGGGTTCCGTACATATTCGCTGCTCACATTTTGAACTTTGATCATTATATCGTTTTTCTACCTGATTTCTAAATACACTTACAGGATCTAACATAGTTGAGTTGTGATGGTGAAGGTTACTCTAATGACCGGAAATCCTCTTTTGTCTTTCCCATGTAATGATGTAGGTACGTTCTGTTGCCTGTTCTGAATACTAATATTATTTCTATTATCATTTTCTACAATAAACATATATAAATAAAATAAAATAAAATAAATAATTTATAAAATAGATAAAATATTTACTGTCAACACAAATATAACACCGACTACGAGGTCGAGTGTGAGAGTGTGACGTACACGTTTACGCAAAAAAATAAATAAAAAAGTTATATTCGCGGTACCCTAATATTTGTAGTTTAGAAATCACATTCGATAAATTTTATGACTAACTGCACGTCACTATTGACAATAAAGAACAACAATTTGCTCCTTTGATGTAATTATTTATTAAATACGAAACTTCATGAGCGGGCAAACGTCAAAACGGCCATCATAGCGTGCCGCTACTATAGTTAGCTGCGACATATACATTTTATTTACATTTTTACATTAGCAGCCTGTAAATTTCCCACTGCTGGGCTAAGGCCTCCTCCCTTTGAGGAGAAGGTTTGGAGCATATTCCACCACGCTGCTCCAATGCGGATTGATGGAATACACATGTGGCAGAATGTCGTTGAAATTAGACACATGCAGGTTTCCTCACGATGTTTTCCTGCACTACCGAGCACGAGATAAATTATAAACACAAATTAAGCACATGAAAATTTAGTGGTGCTTGCCAGGGTTTGAACCCGAAATCATCGGTTAAGATGCACGCGTTCTAACCACTGGGCCATCTCGGCTCGATATACACTCAAACGCATTAGAAGAACGTGGTGGAATAAACTCTACACCTTGTCCTTCAAAGGAAAGGAGACCTAAGTCCTCGACCTAAGACCAAGACCACTACTGTCCCAACATTTGCAGACTTTACTAAAAAAATATTCATCATCACCCTGACCTCGTCCACTGCAGGACATAGGCCTCTCCAATGGCACGCCAGTGAGCTCAATATTCTACAATCAATTTCCATCTACTGTCAGCTTCACATATATCGTAACTCCACCTAGCTGAACGTCTTAGACTAAGCTTGCCAATGCGCGGCCACTCCATAACAAATCTTCTCTAACGGTTATCGGTTCTGCGACCGCTGTATACGACCTGGGGGCCAATTCTACTAACTTATAAGGAATACGATACGTTTCCGATCCAATATTAACTATTCCTTATAAAAGTAACCCTCAGCTAAATCGTGTCAGGCCAATCGTATATATGTACTGTGTTATATCGGTTACGATACGATCCCAATTATATTCAAATCCAACTTCGAACGAACCGCCACTGGTTACGAATGCGATGACAATTTGTTAGTAGAATTATCACCCAGGCGACTTCAGCTTTCGAATCTTCTTTCAGAAAGAGAGGATCTTTCGAATACTAATTGTCATCATAACGAAACATATTTCGCGACGTACGCAATAAATGAAAACCGTTATTGTAGCGTAAATATAAGTATAGATAAAATACTGGACTATCATTATAAATTTAAGTGTATTTAATTATTTTTTCCTTTAATAAATATTTTAGTACCTTTCTATACAATCTAGCGGACTTCGCTTTGGCTAAAATATGTTTAAACATTTTTTTTTTATTTCGATCGTTAACCTGATAACAGTTAAATACCAGATAAAAAATGAAATTTGAATTGAAAACAAAGATAATTATTTAAGGCATATGTCTTGTTGTTGCCAGTTTAATTAACATTATTTATTATTTTTTTTAATACATATTTTTAAATAGTTACTAAAAAATATGTATAAAATATAAATAAATAATATTGATTAAGTTATGTTAACGTTCGAATATCAATTGTAATGTGTCCAAATCGGTGGTAACAGTACACGATTCAAAAGTACTTTTAAAAGTATATTTAAAAAAAATAAAAAATATTGAAATTCGTATTGTAACGTATTGTACGCTAAAGTGTAATAATCATTTTGGCGTATCTGTTTTTTAAAAAAATTACTCGATGCCGAAAACTACTTTAAGCTTAAATGTTATCAATCAATAAAAATATACTGTATTCAAATAGGCTTTTACAAGCACTTTTGAATCGTCATTTAACAATCTATATTAAGTGAAGCTACCACCGGTTCGGAATGCAGATTCTACCGAGAAGAACCGGAAAGATACTCAGTAGTTACTCTTTTTCAACATCTAAAAATACAGTCATGTTAGTTAAATACAATTATATACATATGTATGTCTTGTCTCCTGCCGGGAAGTCAACAAGCATTAACTCCACGCTTTTTTATCATCTATATAATCTTGTATCGAATAATATGCCTTCTTTACCAATGTATTATATATATATTTTATTGATAATTATTATTCTTAGACGACTTTATCGTTATTTTACAAGATCAGATTCAAGTCACCTGTTCGGATTATAGATTCTAACGAGAAATATTAAAAATAGGTAAATTATTATTTTTCTGTATGAAAATCAACGAATACAAGCTCTACGTTTGTGTGGTATACTAAATAATAATATCTTATAACAATAAAATATATCTATTAATCTTTTTAACAAGAGTCATAGATATTGACAGGCCAAGTTAATCAGCTAGTCGCAAAAAAACCAATTAGTGATTATTTATTTACCAAAATAAGGTGGTGGTGGTACGTAATGCTGGGCGACGTCCGTGGCGATGGTCGGCTGTGGCGTCGTCACTTGGTATTGTAAAACTTGCATTAGATCACAGGATTGCATGTCAAGGTAATCACTTCACAAAGAACCGTGTACAAAACTATCAGTGTTTATAATTTTAATTATTTTCGTTATTGTCACGTAAATAAATATTCATTTAATAACTTTTTACATTACGAACACAATAAAATAACAACTATCAAGTTTTGTTTTATTTTCGCGCTTAAAAAAACAAATGTCACTTGAAATTGCGCGCCATTTCTGCGAATCGATATTTACACACGCAAACACAGAACAATGACCCTCGTAACAACAACACTATTTACGTTCATAACTGACAGAATAAATGCCCGATTTAAATGAAAAGTAATACTATAATAATCATTTAATTATAATCTTTCAACTATAAAGCACCCAGTTAAATTACAACAGGATAAAATTGCATTTTTACACTCCGTTACATTTTATTTTAATGTAAAAAACACTCGTATATTTTTCACTTCACAGATAATTAATAAAAATAGAAAATAAGTTTTTTATTTTGAACATTGCAGGTTTATTTAGCGAAACATTTTGATTTATCTACATATTTGATGGAGTTCTTATAGTGAACTAGGTTATGTCGTTATGTTACAAAGGCCGTGATTCGCGCAGAAGCAGTGAGTTCCTTATGGTGTACAGGTAAAAAGGTCCTATATTCTATGTCCTATAGAATGTGCTAATATGAGATTTTCGTTCAATGAATACGTATTATTAACATCGTTTGTTACATTGTATATAATGTAGTTTATTTAGTGTTGCTATACTCATTACTTTATTGTGACAATTATGAAAATATTATTTAAAAAAAATATTTTAGCAAAATGTTAACGAAAATTTAAATTAATTTTGACGGATTTAAATCGTCCCTGCGTTGCTTTTTTTTTCAATGAAAAAAAAAAAACAGGTGAATACGGATCTCGTTGATAACTTTGAATGAATTTATTACCTAAGATTTTTACCTGTTATTCAGACAGGTAGTTAATACTTTTGTTAAAACGTTAGGGATGGAGCTTTTGTCGATATTCCATTGTCGGTTTAAGTTACGTGAGAACGTTTTGCAAAATTATATAGAACAGTTCTATTATTCCATACAATTTAAAAGTTATATATATAACTTTTGACCATGTTTTTTTTAAAATATTTTTATTGAATTAGATTGAAAGGCATACATTAACTAACTATATTCTGAACTGTTGAATCTTAACGTACCGTTTTTATCAAATATATAATTATATGCCTTAGTGTGGGTGGCACAATTTCATCGAACTATAAGTATATTTGACCCATTGGTTCTAACAATATAATTATATTCTTATAAAAACATTATATATTGGTAAAAACATTAAATAACTTACTTTATATTATTAATATGTAATCGCGAATATATAAATCCATATCCGACATAGTTACGATATATAGAGTAGACTATATTTGATATGTTTTATGATACAATAAAAGATATTTTTTATATATAAGCAGTTTTATCGCTACGAGAGCGATCTTTTCCAGACAACCTTTGGATAGAGGATTGATAATTACGTTGGTTAAATATTTCAAGTTCCTAAAGGCTTTTTGTTAGTTGTCTAGTTAGAGCAACGTTTTTATAAAATCCTCCCCCGTCATCGACGACGTACTTAACCGAAAGTCCCCACGGAAACACCTTCCAAACGCGCGTGTGCGTATTCTGAGGTCCCAAGTGGACTTAAGTGACTACTACTATTAATATTAATAAAACTATGGACTAGTTACGGTACCCGAGTTCATGTGAGTTCTTTTACAACTGGATCGTTCAGAGAACATCCAGAGAACGTTCAATAATATTCAATTTCAATTTGAATACAAATAATAACTGTACAAATTATATATTTTTAATTTTTTTATGATATCGGTATGCGGACGAGCAAATGGGCCGCCTGATGGTAAGTGGTCACCACCGCCTATAGACAATGGCGTTGTAAGAAATATTAACCATTCCTTACATCGGCAATGCGCCACCACACTTGGGAACTAAGATATTACGTCCCTTGTCCATGTAGTTACACTGGCTCAATCACCCTTCAAACCGGAACAGAACAATACAGAGTACTGCTGTTTGGCGGTAGAATATCTAATGAGTGGGCGGTACCTACCAAGACGGGCTTGCACAAAGCCCTACCACCAAGTGAAATCTAATATTTGCTTCTGAGATAACATGCCTTGGGAATCGATCATATATATTAACGAACTTCTCCAAATAATTCCGAATACAAATGTATTATATAATTAATTACAATTTAATTGCATATTAACAGCGAATAACGTATTTTTTTAACAATGATATTTGTAATGAGAGATGGCTCTGTGGTTAGAACGCGTACATTTTAACCGATGATTGCGGGTTCAAACCGCAACGCTGAATTTTCATGTGCTTAATTTGTGTTTAAAATTCATCACGTGCTCGGCGGTGAAGGAACACATCGTGAGGAATCCTGCATGTGTCTAATTTCAACGAAATTCTGCCACATATGCTCCAAACCTTCTCCTCAAAGGGAGCCCTTAGCCCAGCAGTGGGAAATTTACAGGCTATTAATGATAAAAAAAAAGATATTTATATTAATCGATTTGGTAAAGTTCCAATACGGCAATCGTAGTGGTTTATATTCGTTGGATGTTGTCTTCTGTGGGTTCCCGACCCCGGCAATTGGCGTCAGGAAATTCGCTAGTGGACAATGTCAAGTGTGTTACAATATATATATATATGTAAAAGCGAAAAACCACTCATTGATTACTCACGAATATCGGAAACTATCGGTAGGTACCTTATAGGGTGTAGACATCCGCTAAGAATCGATTTTACGAAACTCCACCCCTAAGGGGGTAAAACGGGGCTTGGAAGTTTTTTTTATAAATTTCGCGAAGGTAAAGCCGGAGGTTCAGCTAGTCTACCATAAAATCGTTTGACCCGATAATCCTGATTTGTATGTATCAATTTAAAAACCAAACTGTTGACTAAAAACAGTTTAAATGCTTAAAAACTGTGATAATTCTAGTGTTATTATGTGCCCACTTGATTGTGGCATATTTTTATTTAATGGTGGTCCAGACTTCTATCAATATAGAAATCTAAATAAAAACATGTACGTAAAGATGAATATTAAAGCACTTAATAGTAAATGTCTAGACCACACTGTTCAGACCCCACATCTCAAGGGTACTCAATCACACTATAATAAGCAAGAATCAATGATATGAACCTTATAGCTATAGCAATAACATTCAAAGTCGTACTAGCTTACAATTTTTCTCCCTTCAAAACTGTCGCGTATCTCAAATTATATTTATATATACATATATAATGTAGGGTTAGTTCTGTGGGGAGTGATGTATGGTGGTTTTTAAGTTAAATAATCTCAAGTGGTTACGTCCGAAGTACTATCGGGGAGGGGGGGGGGGATCAAAAGGGGAACGGTATAAAGGAAGTGTTATCAAAAGTTTATATAAAAGTTATGTTTAACAAGTTAATATAATAGTAACTGCCTATGGAGTCATCTTGATGTCTTTGACTAGACGTCTGAGTCCGATAACCTCCAGTAATATATGTTGCTTAAGATACATACGAGACTAGAGGCTTATGTCACACAAATCTAAATCAAAATATACTTTATTCAATTAAGCTTTTACAAGGACTTTTGAATCGTCATTTAACTATTAAAACTATTTAAAGTAAACCTACCACCGGTTCGGAATGTAGATTCTACCGAAAACCGGCAAGAAACTCAGTAGTCACTCTTTTCCAACATTGGTATATACATAAATACAAAGTTACATATGTCAGTTAAGTACAATTATATATAATACTTATATCCGGTCCAAAAGTCAACGAGTATAAGCCATTAAACCTACCATTATTTCTTCGATTGGTGGCTGCGAGTACGCTAGTGGGGGGTCGCGGTGGTAGCGCTGGTGGGGTGTCAGTCTTGGCTGGTGCTGGCGGGCCGGGATCGTCCGCGCATGCGTATTGCGCCGATGCCGGTTTACAAGTGCATGCCACTTGATACTGCGAAAAACACAAATCATTTAATATAAATTTTAATGTAAAAATCTATTTACGTATATATGTACGACCTAATCATTGAAACCATTTCAATGAACACGATACTTTCGCTGTTTGTGAGGTGTTGGGGATCCCGCTGATTGTAGTAATGCTACAGTATCAGGTCGGGGTGACCATGTTATTGTGATAGCATTTAAGTCACAGGATACGAAATTATGAATCGATCAGAACAGTGCGATGCATGAATTTTAATATAAAATAGATAAAATCTAATGGTCTTGAAACAGTCGTTCATTTATAAACAGCAACGTATAGCAATAGTTTGAGTCCCGGGAAAGGACACAGGCTACTTTTGAGGGTTCCGTACACAAAGGATTCAATGGAACCCTATTACTAAGTCCGCTGTCCGTATGGCCGGCTGTTACCAGGCTGTGTCTCATGAACCGTTATAGTAAGACACTTGAATTTTTTACAGGTGATGTATTTCTTTTGCCGCCATAACAACAAATACTAAAAAACAGAATACAATAAATATTTAAGTGGTTATCCCACACAACAGACATGATTTTATTGCCGTTTTTTATAAATAATGGTACGGAACCCTTCGTTCGCGAGTCCGACTCGGACTTGGTATCTCGGAAGTCTCAGGTTTAGCTTGTAATATTCACACTTGCCATATGGCGTGCCAATATTATCAAAATATATATGTATATTGCTTAAGGACTATATTAAGCAACTATACTTGCGATGAATACTTGAAACTTTGAAGTAGAATTATTAAGTGCACGGGGACCGCGTGTGTGTGACTTAACACTTCATTGGAGGGGATAGAGAAACTTTAGTAATTGAAGTGAGACAATAGTTTAGTTAAAGATCCTGGTGTCAATGGAGGTTGAGTTAACGGTCTTGCCGGTCAAGTGAAGTTTTGGACCGAATCGACCAAAATAATTTCGGACAATATATTAATTACTATGTTCTGTAAAAAAGAAATATATATGATTCAAGTAGGCTTTAACAAGCACTTTTGAATCGTCATTTTACAAACTATATTAAGTGAAGCTACCACCGGTTCTGAATGTACATTCTACCGAGAAGAACCTGCAATAAACTCAGTAGTTACTCTTTTTCAACATTGAAAATACAAAGTTATACATATAGTCAGTCTGTACACGTGTGTACACTTTTGTGCCTGGGAAAGCACTTCAAGACGTCCTGCACCTGAAGTCTTTCTGGGGGTCTGTTCTACTGAGGTATAACGGTAAAGATACGAACACCCTTTCTATTACGATCTAACTTAGACATTAAGAAAAACTTAGGAAGAAAACCTGCCTCGTTTTGTATGTCCTCTGTTTAATGTTAGTATTATAGAAAACAAACCTTATGCAAGTCTGATGTGACGGAGGCGCCGGTGTCGCACTCCGGGCAGGCGTCGGGCGCAGGGGAGCTGCGCGCTGACCGCACGTCCGCCAGCGACATCTCGTGGTCAGCTACTGGAATATAACAGAACATATTAATATAATACACACCAATGGGTAATAATATTAACATATGGTGACAGAAACAAAATTAAATTCAAATTTTTGGAAAAGACATTGTGGTAAGGCTTTGTGGGTAGATACCACTCATCAGCCGAGATGGCCCAGTGGTTAGAACACGTGCATCTTAACCGATGAATTCGGGTTCAAACCCAGGCAGGCACCACTGAACTTTCATGTGCTTAATTTGTGTTTATAATTCATCTCGTGCTCGGCGGTGAAGGAAAACATCGTGAGGAAACCTGCATGTGTCTAATTTCAACGAAATTCTGCCACATGTGTATTCCACCAACCCGCATTGGAGCAGCGTGGTGGAATATGCCCCATACCTTCTCCTCGAAGGGAGAGGAGGCCTTAGCCCAGCAGTGGAAAATTTACAGGCTGTTAATATAATAAAAAAAAAGCACTCATCAGATATTCTGCCGCCAAACAGCAGTATTTAGTATTATTATTGGTGAGTAAGCCAGTGTAACTACAGGCACTAGGGTCATAACAGCTTACTTCCCAAGGTTGGTGGCGCATTGGTGATGTAAGGAATGGTTAATATTTCTTACAGCGCCGTTGTCTATGGGCGGTGGTGACCACTTACTATCAGGTGGCCCATACGCTCGTCCGTCTACCTAATAATAAAAAAGAATCTACCCAGAGTTCAGACCTGGTTAAAACCGTGGAAAGAAATACAGCGTCAAATTTTATAATCAGGAATCTTGAATATGAAAAGGAATACCAAGACGAAGATTGTTTAAACCCTAAGGGATGCCATCATTAATGTACTCACTAATAGCATTGTTTAAGATGAAGTTATTTACATGAGAATTATTAACATTTAGGTCTGAGCCACATAAATAAGAATTAAAAATAGTTATTGTATAAGTCGTGAACGCGTGGAACGGTGGTACAAATGCTAGCAACATTTCCCGCAATCGCAAATCAGTTCCTCTGGGAAAAAATTAACCACCCTGTCACCAATGGAACGTAACTGTGTATTATTTGAGTAATGACTTTTTGCACAAATACTTTCCTTTACTGTTTATTTTAAAGGAGCGACAGAGATAGTACGATATTAAAAGAGGATGACATTATACATTTCGATTTAAATACCGCAGTGTTCTAGTAATCCTATCGATTTAAGAACTCTTGTAAGTATAGGTCTTACACGAACTTTCCTTTTTTTAATTTAAGTAAAACTATCGACTACTAAACGATGTAACTCCATACTTCATGAAAATCTAATCTAGATTTAACTAAATCTAATTAAACGGATTTATATCAAAACTCAAAGTGAAATTAAGTCATGGTGTTTAAGTTATATCGCCGGCTTAAATTTAAAACTAGCACGGGTTCCAACAGTATATTCCACTTAGAAGGGATGAAAAATGACTTCCAAGAATATGAAATTTAAGCTCGTCACGTCAAGTCTAGGTATATATATTATACATTATATTATACACTAAAACTTCTTGGAAGTTTCAAGTAGCTCTTTCGGTATAAGTTTTATGTATACTGAATTCGTAGTTATTTTCAGTTAGACATTAAAAAAAAGGTTTCGTATTTATTAATTATTTCCGTCCGGGGCCATTCATTTATTACGTAAGACGATTTAGGGGGGGAGGGGGTCGAACATGTCTTATGTCTTCTTACAAGGGGGAAGGAGTCTCGATAGTTCTTACGTAAGATCAAAAAAATGCGCAAAGTTAAAATTATTTGAAAAAGGTTCGTTTGTCGAGGTTCGCTCGGATGCGTGTAGGTATAAAACAATATTTCCATTTCCATGGCAACGGGCGGGCCAAAAAATAAAGATTAGTACCTTTGATATTACAAATAAATATTTTAAAAAATTATTCTTTGAAACATAAACATTAGAATAAACCAAACGTGTATTCATTAAGCGGGGAGGGAGTCGGCCTATTCTTATATTTTCTTATAATAGGGGGAGAGGGGGTCAAAAACAAGCGAAAATAGCCTTACGTAATAAATGAATGGCCCCTCCGCGGTATTACTCGTGCTTTAGGGGTTAGTCGTCAAGTGTAGACGTATGAAGTACGCTCTTCCTTGGAGTTCAAGCCTCATAACTAATTTCATGAAATTCGGTACAGTTGTTGGGTAGTGATAGAGCAATAGACAGACAGACAGAGTAACATTCCCATTTATAATATATGTATATAGTATGCATTATCGATACTCAACGTCGCATATAACCTTTTAACTTTTCACGATTGCGTCCTCCGTAAAGTATCAAGTATACACAGAATAGAGCTTAAATTATTTATGCTGCGAGTAAAAAGACTTGAAATCGCATCCTTCTAACTCGAACGAGTCGCCAATGCTCGTGTTATTAACGTCATAATAATTACTCACACAGGCACGTCATTTCCTGTCAAATGCGCAAAAAAACTCCCGATAGAAAGTTCCGCGTGGCTCAGAAACTACGTTAAAGCCATGTACACTACCTTATGTAAGGCTGCGTTAATATAAAACTATTTAAAGCTCATGTCAAAACAACATTGATAAATAAGGCATATTACTCGATACAAGATTATATTAAAGATAAAAAAGCATAAATTTAGTATTTATTGATTTCTAGACAGGATGTATAAAAATTTAATTGTATTTGACTGAATTACTTTACGTAATTGAGATGGAAAAAGTAACTACTGAGTTACTTGTCGCTTCTTCTAGCAGCCTACTTCAATAAATCATCGTTTGAATTTGATATGACAATTTATCTTTTAAAGTAGAGTATGGGCAACTTTATCAGAAATGGCAACATTTGCATTATTATAAGTACTAAGATTCAATCTTCAATGTGCCACAAATCTGATCGAAGATGTTAATGTCTCATGAACCTTTAATTGACACTCACCCTTAAAAATATAGTATCGCTGTTTGCCAGAAGTATAATCGGTACTTAATATGGAATTATGAATGTAATTATTCTAGACTTTATTGAACAAATGTCAGGCTTTATGCTGAAAGCATTATTTAACAGCAAAGGAACAGCAGGAAATGTTCTTGAAGGTGAACAAAAGAAATTAAACGACTATGACAATGAGTTCTAGTCTACTCTAGACTCTACGTGACTTCACTTTTAATATTCTAAAATGTCGATTAAAAAATATTGTAATGGGGGATAAATAAACAAATAAGTTTAATCTAGAAGTAACATGACATAAAATAATCATGGTATTCATTAGAGGTTTGATACAAAAATTCCGTTTCGAATGTCGACGTTTTTTTCGAAACTTAGGAAATAAAATTCGAATAGACATAAATAATAATAAATAAATATTGGACAACATCACATACATTAGTCTGATCACAATGTAAGTAGCTAAAGCACTTGTGTTATGGAAAATCAGAAGTAACGACGGTACCACAAACACCCAGACGCAAGACAACATAGAAAACTAATGAACTTTTTCTACATCGACTCGGCCGGGAATCGAAACCGGGACCTCGGAGTGGCGTACCCATGAAAACCGGTGTAAGCACTACTCGACCACGGAGGTCGTAAATGGCTCAGTATTATAAATAAAGATATATTAATCAAGTTGTTTATTGCAGAGTATAGCAGAACTACCGAATATAATATAATATGCCACATCCTCTTTTTTTTAACTGTATCTAAATTGTATAGATTAAAATCTTATTTCAAATAACTATATACAAAGCCATTAAACGACTTCGCACATAAAACGGCACGATCTGACAGCTGATGTCAGGGTATCACAGCAGATAGTATTCTGTTGTATATGTATTATTATACTTCCTACCCTTTCTAGTCGCATATATGTATGCGATTAGAATGGATAGGAAAATACCTACAGTCCTGTCAAATTATAAAAATGTCATTGACTAGTACAGCCTAACCTCAATGAGATAGTCAAATGTAGTCTCAATAATGTTTAATCTTATAAATTAAATGTTCATACGGTAGTACTAACATGATACTTATGTTTTATTTTTGCTAAATATAATTGTATCCGTATCATTTAAGGTTTCCTGTTTTGAAAGCTGGAAAAATTGCGTTTTGAACGTCGACGAAACTGTTATCGGAATTTTGGAAGTAAAATGAAAGTTTATAAAAGTATTTAAGTGTAATAGTGTTGCATTATATATTAATAATAAACTAAATAAATAAAAAAAACTCTTAGTAGTGCACAATATACCTTATTAAGAGTTATTAGCAAATCGCATGGGATTCGTAAACGTAAGGGTTGTTTATCTTTATTCCTACTTCGATTAGAATAGACTATATATATTAATAGTAATAAATTAATTACAGATTAAAAATATTTTTGAATTCTATTTTCAAAGGCAATAATTGTTTAAAATAAAAACGTCAATGCAAGGCAATTAAATGTCCATCGTAATCAGAGCTATAGTCTTAGAATAAATTAAAAAAATAAATAACGAATTCAATAAACCGGCCGCGTCCTGTCAGCTGTGTTACGCAAACATGGCGGCCGTGGTATATCGAGAGACTGAATTTGATTTCGTTCGTTGCACGCGTTTTTGTACTTTAAACATCTGCCAATTTCGCGAAGTTATGTTTTATGGAATCACCTGGTGACATTTTGGCAGCTATTCATTTCAAATATGATAATTATGAATACTTTTTTTTTTATGTAATAGGCGAACGGACAAATGGTCCACCCCAAGGAGAAATTTTAATTATTTTTTACAACTCCATTTCGTTACCAACTTTGGGAACCAAATTTTTATGTCCTTTGTGCCTGTGTCCACTGGCTCACTCCTCATTTAAATCCGAATACAACAATACAAAGTATAGCTGCTTGGCTAAATATATGATGATTGGGTGGCACCTCCCCAGACGAGATATTAATTCAGATAATTTTTAAACGGACGCATTTTAACTTGTCGAATACTATAACCCATTTTTACCCACATAAGATACATTATTCCATGCATTATATATATTTAGTCCTTCGTCGGATAATTATTTTTTTATGAAATAGCTCCATTTTTTTTTCACTCCAAAAATTAACAATTACAATTTAAAAAAAAAAACTTGAAGCAAAACTAAAAATTTTCGGTGGCAATTCCATTTAGAAATGTACTAAATATATTATTAAAATTACAATCTGATCTGTAATAAAATTATTCATTACTATTTTATGATTGCAATTTAAAATGATTTAATAACCACAGATAATAAATACACAGTAACAATTAATAGTCGTAGGTAATTGCGCGTTCAAGCGAGTGTAGTCACGGCATTATTGCGCAAGACAAAATGAATAAAATCGTTTTAGTGAATCTTGTCTCACTGATTGAATGATTACGGACGTTGACCTCCGCAAGCTGTCAACATGCAGCTTTGTTTCGTCTGTGGGAGTCGTTGCTGACATTAAGAGGACAGTCCTTGCGGAACGCCAAAATAGCGCTTACTATTTTTAAAATATCTTAAAACTGGAGCATAGATTATGGATAAAAAAATACATTCAGTATCTCAATAGATATATCTCAAGTTTCACCGCATGATATTTCTAAAATTTGTATCAATAACCTGGTAAATTAATCGTCAACATCACTCCAAACACTGAAATCGACCTTTTCTATTAACATTTTTTAAGCTATTTAGCGGCTAGTTTATACATGTATTTTTGGTTAAATGGGGACACGAAAGTGTAAATAATAAATTCACCGTGTTCAATTTCTATTATATCTCACAATGTTATAGTAATTTTTATTTAAATATTGCTTACTTTTTGGCATTCGTCGTCCATACATTTTAGTATGGAGAAAATCATTTGACGGTTTTGACTTATTATTCGACATCGCTGTCAATAAATTTTCAGTCCCTCCCCAGAGCCCAAGGTGAGAGCACGTCAATTTTTATTTCGAGCCGACTCTTATAATTTCGCAAAACGTCTACGCACACATAGACAAGTTAGCATAAGGGTGGGGCGCGAGTGTCGTGGGACACAATTGTTAATTTTTATGCTGCGGAGCTGTCTTCCTGTCAGGGACGATAAATGAGGACTCCACTGAAGTTTGGAATCCAATGCTATTCCCAAAAAAAACCGTAATATTGGCTACATCAAGACGGCCACCATTTAAAGATATATTATAATTTTGCTTTCTAAAATTTGGTAGGGTAAAAACTACACATTTCATTTTTTGAGTATTCAAAACTAAATTATTTACTGTAAACCAATCGTGTATCTGTGATAATGCACCGTTCACATCGTCATAGTCAGTTTTTTCCTGTCTACCTTAAAATCAGTGAAGTATCGTCAGCAAACAACATTATAACACAAATACCTTTAACATAGAAAGGAAGATCATTTATATATACTAGAAATAGAAAGGGACCCAAAATTGATCCTTGTGGAACACTCATTTATAACGTAGATCCAGAAAACTTTATGCCATTAATGAAAACTTGCTGGACTCTTTGACTTAAATATGAAGCAATGAGATCAAGAGCTTTACCTTTAATACCGTAGTATTTGAGCTTATAAAGAAGCGTCTCGTGTTCTACACAATCAAATGCTTTAGACAAATCACAGAATACTCTAATAGCATTCTGTGATTTTTGTCAAGCATCGTAAATATGTTTAAGAAGTGCTATTCTCGCATCAGTTGTCGAGCGACCTCTTGTAAAACCGAATTGCTCACTATGAAAAATAGTATTTGTACCGAAATGGACGAGAAGTTGATTTAAAATATTTTTTTCGAATATTTTACTTAAAAATAAAGTATTGAAAAAAATTATATTTAACTTCGTTATTTATATTTATAAAATTTAAGAAGTGATTATTTAATGTGTCTTTACTTTAATTTAATTCGGTATATCTACCAACCTTAAAATATCAAGAAAATAATTATTATTATTTAGTTAGACGAAAGCAGTTGAAACAATAAAAATCATAATGAATATTTGGCATCTTAATGCACTCTGACCGCACCCTATGCTAACAAATAATTTATAATTGCGTTTGCGAGTGACAACCTTATAGCTAATACATTACTCGTAATTAAATGTATTTTTATAAATCCTACGTTATGAACGCGCAATGAAAATTTAATTTATTCGTTGCACCGAAAACAAGCAACTAATTATCTCCGGGGATGCGTACGATACACTGCACAATGCAACTGTATTATTGAAAAGTACCTATGTGTGTGTTCTAAAATTAATTCCCACGCTTACAAACTACGCTCTTAATTAATTAATTACGTTTGTAAATATATGAAATTATTTTAAAATTCGATGAACGCGTAAACTCGGCGACTGGAACGCGAACGAATGTGAATGATTTTTATAAATATTATTCATAGTAATCAATTTAAGAATACTTTAACTGTACACCATTTTTTATCTATGATTTAATGAGATTACAAAAGAAAAACGATCGTTATAAACGACTTTATTTTTACGTTCAATTATTTCTAATTCAAAACGAATACATACATAAAAATTTAAACTGGGATTACAAAGCTGTTATTAGAGTTAACGACAAAGATGAGAGATGAATACTAATAAATAATTATCGTTTAACAGACAAGAGCTATTCCATTCGAAGGAATACGATGAACTCATATTTACAAATTCCATGCGATCTGGTTATGTCTTTGCTATATTATGCAGTACTAACAGCAGAGCTATTTTGTAAAAAGAAACTCGAAACTAATTTCAGAACAAGAGCGTGAAGTGTCAAATGTCGCATCATTGACTATAAATATTAAAAAAAAATAAAGTGACGTATCACCGTAAGTCAGTTGTCAACATTTCACAAGTTAGATACATACATACATACATACATACATACATACATAGATACATACATAGATACATACATAGATACATACATAGATACATAGATACATAGATAGATACATAGATAGATACATAGATAGATACATAGATAGATACATAGATAGATACATAGATAGATACATAGATAGATACATAGATAGATACATAGATAGATACATACATAGATACATACATAGATACATACATAGATACATACATAGATACATACATAGATACATACATAGATACATACATAGATACATACATAGATACATACATAGATACATACATAGATAGATACATAGATAGATACATAGATAGATACATAGACAGATACATAGATAGATACATAGATAGATACATAGATAGATACATAGATAGATACATAGATAGATACATAGATAGATACATAGATAGATACATAGATAGATACATAGATAGATACATAGATAGATACATAGATAGATACATAGATAGATACATAGACAGATACATAGACAGATACATAGACAGATACATAGACAGATACATAGACAGATACATAGACAGATACATAGACAGATACATAGACAGATACATAGACAGATACATAGATAGATACATACATACATACATACATACATACATACATACATACATACATAAATATATATGCGGAGTTCTAAACTCTAGGCTTTAGGGTCTTGTCATTGTATGAACTTTTAATGCAAGCTTATTACAAGGCTAAGGAATACCTATTTACGGTTCTTACTTTAAATCATTACTACTACGAGCCTTGAAGGGGGTGTTGACAAAAATCACGAAATATCACAAAGGGGGGGTTTGTAGTAAGATATCACGTGTATTTTTTTTTTTTTTTAATCGGAAACAAAAGTAAATCGAAAGGCGAAAAAGTTCTAAAAAATTATCACGTGATTAATGGTCGGCCCTTTCCGGCATGTTCCTCTCTTTTTTATTATAGAGGCAGGCGGATGGACAAATGGACCACCTAATAGTAAGTGGTCACCACAGCCCGTAGACAAATAACTAAGAAATATTAACTATTCCTTATATCGCCAATGCGCAACCAACCTTGGGATCAAGTTATATTCCCTTGTGTCTGTTTACACTGACTCACTCACCCTTCATACCGGAACACAGCAATAGTTTGTATTGCTGATTGGCGGTAAAATATCTGATGAGTAGGCGATACCTACACAGGTGGGCCAAAAAAAATTCTCAATTTTTCAATTTCAATTATGGTCGAATTTCGACCTCTAGCCGATCAACAGTAATTATTAAACCAAACAAGAATGTAAGGATTGTCCAAAGTTATATTCTAAAGGTTGATAACACTTCCTTGCAATAAATTATCTACGCTAAAACCGTAGAGGGACAAAAGCTGACTTCACAAATAAAAAATTTTTGTCGTCTCGTATTACACAATGGCCGTTTTGTATTCGTGATTTGTAGATGCGAAATATACACAAAAGATTTGAAATACTTTAAACTTTTACTTGGATTGTGTAAAAATCTACCTATGTATTTTTTTTTTTAATTTATCTGCGTGCAAAGGAAGCATTTGTTACGCACTTCACCAAAGAGTGCGCATTATGCTTTCTTTTAAAGTATTTCTATTCATAATCAATGACAAATAATCAAACATATCACATACATACCTATACTCTATTTCAACCACAGGAGATAATCCACATAAACAACATTCGACAGCAAATTAACGCGATATCATTGGCCGAGAGCTTGATTGATCTATGATATTCACTATGGATTTGCGAAAAAAATGAACGTTTGAACGTCGACAAAACTGTTATCGGAACTTTAGAAGTAAAATTAAAGTGGAAATAAGTAGTTAAGTGTAATAGTGTTGTATTATAAATAAAGATATATTAATCATAAACTCTTAGTAGTGCACAATATTGCTGAGTTATTAAGAAATCGCATGAAATACATAAATCTGAGGTTTGTATATCCTTTTTTCCTACTTCCATTGGTATAGGCTATAGACTAATATTATAAATTTGTTAAATATTTGTAGTAGGGGGTAATATCCGGAACTTACGACCAATTCTAAATTTTTTCACTGGTAGAAAACTACATAATTCATTAATGTTAAACAATTATATTATCTTTATTAATAATATGCACCCGTGCAAAGCCGAGAGGATTGCTAGTCTACATGAAATTCACGCTTGTCAAGTCGACAGTCTAATTTGAAACTGCGAAGCGCAACTACTTATACATATAATAATATTATATACCAAAACCTTCGAAACGCACTGCATCTTTTGGTATAAAATGTATATACATGTTTAGTAGTAGGGTAGATAACTCACGTCATCAGATATTCTGCCGCGAAATGGCAATATTAAGTTTTATTATGTTCCTATTTAGGATGAATGAGCCAGTGTTACTACAGGCACGAGGGACATAACATCTTAGTTCCCGAGGTTGGTGGCGCATTGGCGATGTCAGGAGAGACTATTTCCTATAGAGCCATTGTCTATGAGCGGTAGCGACTACTTACCATCAGGTGGGCCAGTATCTCCTTCTTATAAGTACATATATAATAGTTATCAATTTATGTATGTGATGTTGTCCAATATATATATTTATATTATATTTAGCAACAGTTTTTGCTCAATATATTAAGACACGAAACAAGATACTCAATTTCACATGAAAACTCAACAAAACATTTCAAATGACGCTTAGGACAGCTTTTCCCACGTGTGTATATGTTGCAAATATAATCGTTTCAAAATGTTTAGGACACTTAATTAAGCGCTGTAAAGCGCTTCTGTAACCAAGGCTAAACTAGAAACTGAACGAAGGAAACGATCGTGAAATATAAGAATTTGATAGCCGACATATTACTTGGTGCTAGATCTTTGTGCAAGCTCGTCCACCACCATTTTAATACCACACATTCATCAGCTATTCTACCGCCGAACAGCAAACACTAAATATTATTCTGTTCTCGTTTCAACTGTAAGCACAAGACATAATTTAGTTCCACTTTCAAGGCCAGTCCGTCTTCCAATATCATAAAAATGAAAAAATTCAAAGGAATATCTGATTTAATTTGTGTTCACATTGTGAGGAAACTTAATTTCAATGAAATTCTAACACGCATGTATCCACCAACTTTAGAAAAAGCTGTAAAACCTTCCCCTCGAGGGGAGAGGCTTGTAATTTATTTTAAAATCTCCATTTCAACAAACCATTTAACAACTTAAAATATAGTAAAAAGTGTAAATAATCTCTAAAAACATATGTCATATCTTTTAAATGAAATTTCATCGGAATTACCGAATAGCAAGTTACCTCAAAGATTTTGATGATGGATAGACGGTCATTGTGATAAGTACCTGCTTTATACTATAAGGTCAACCCACAGGTAACAATGCAACGCTCAACAATAACCAGCTCGTAATACCCCACAGATATATCTAGGAACGCTTAGAAAGTTTCGCGAGCAGGTAGATGAATCTTCAAAAACCTTGCTGCTCACATTTGCAACTACATCTGTCCCGTGAGAACGTCTGCACTTTGGCAATATACATGCCTATGTTCGCAGGCTAAATTTTATTTCATTGCGATCTGTGATGATGAAGAAACACACAATTTTTATGTGTCCGTTACGTTTTCACGGCTAAACTGAGTCGATTTTGATAAAATTTCTTACGAAGCAAGCTTGAGGATGTACATACGCCATGAGCGAAGCCGCGCGGAAAAATAGTTGATGAATAAGGTGACTCGATGACAGACTACATAGAAGATACAAAATTATATAATAATAGTTTAATTATTGTATTAAATTGACCTAAAACCTAAAGTAAACCTGAGTTCCTAAAATGTATGTTATGTAATTTAACTGTTGACAATTATAAATCAGTAACGACGGAATTTAGCCGGTTCAGATTTTTTTGCGATTCGGAACGCAGGTTTCGAACGACGGTAGCTTTACATTCGACACGACTTAAAAGTTCTTAAATAAGCGAACGCGAATGAAAATATTATAACCTATTTTAATTTTTTATAAAGTTTTTTCAAAAAAAATCAAAAATCTTTTCAATATAGTGGAATACACTTACTTATTGATTGTCAAAAAAAAATCATCTACTACCGGTTCTTAGTTTAACTAAAGATAAAATTGTTATAGTGACCAATATAGTATTAAGATGGTCTAGATCAAGATTTGTACTAGTCATATCCGTATAAAATAACAATATTCCTATTGCCTCCACTGGTGACGGGAGGGCTGGTTCGTTTTTTGCCCAGAGGATCGGAATTGCGATTCAACGGGGGAAATGCTGCTAGCATTCTTAAAACATTCCACGCTGTCATGATTTTTACAGTAACTATATTAAATTTATATTTATAGATGTTTAGGGCCTTCGTGTAAATAAATCTTTATTCATTTAATCTATTTTTATTACTTCAAATTCGTTTGAAATGAAAGTCGCTTTTACAGATCATTTCAAACCGTAATGTTTGCTCAACTTTTTTGAAAAATTTAGAAATTATTCATCCTGTATAAATATTTATTTACATCAAGACTAAATAGCTTTATACAATTCATTTTACAAAGAACAACCGAAAAATTATCTGTTATAAATCGTCAAAACGTACAAATTTACAATGGTATTAGTGATGCACCTTAACGGTTTACACATATCGATGAACGCCTATTCACCGATTTAATTTACTTCGGCTATAAAAATAATAGTGGAGAAACTCCGGGAAAATATCAATACAAATTTAATTGATTTTTTAAGGTTATAAAAATTAGATATACACTTTCAAAACCCAGACACAAAATCTTTTTTACGATATATCATTATTTGAATTGAAACGAATATAAGTTTCTTTGTACAGCCTATTCCAATGGAAGTAGGAAAAAGTTAAACAAACCTTAGATTTACGTATTTCATGCGATTTCTTAATAGCTCAGCTATATTGTGCACTACTAAGAGTTTATGAGTAATATATCTTTATTTATAATACAACACTATTACACTTAACTACTTATTTCTACTTTAATTTTACTTCCAAAATTCCGATAACAGTTTCGTTGGCGTTTAAAACGCCATTTTTTCGCAAATCCATAGTGAATATCATAGATTAATCAAGCTCTCGACCAATGATATCGCGTCAATTTGCTGTCAAATGTTGTTTATTTGGCTTTTTTCCTGTTATGGTTGGAATAGAACATATGATAAAAACGTTTAATTAAAAAATTTGTTGTGACTAATTGATATTCAGTCATTTAAATTCCAGGAAGCCATTTCTATTGACAAATTGTCAGTTCGCAATCAAATCGAAATGTAATTGTTCTTGTTTAGACGTTTTCTATTTCTACTAAAACATCGATCCAGCTGCGATTCGATAGAATCTCAATCGTAATATAATCGGGATCGTACTGTAACCGTTACAAATTAAGTGCTGTTCTGTGAAAACTCACTTCGTATTTTACGATTGAAATGTTGAAACCGGTTTTTGATGATATATTGAAGATAGTATCCATAAAGTGCTATATATTAGTAATCAATGTCACTTATAACTGTACGACATTTCACGATAGTTTTTCCTTATTCTTACAGAAAACCGGTAACCAGAGCCTGTAAATATCTCACATCAGGGATAAGCTTGGTTGGTTCACAGCTGAATTATTATAAACACAAATTAAGCAGTCCGAAAATTGAGCAAATTCAGTGGTGCTTGCTTAAGTTTGATACGATCTCGGCTCGTCAATTAAATAAAATATACACATTCCAAACAAAAGAGATGTCTCATGGGCCACCCTGTTGTCAAAAATACTGGGTACTGCTGTTTGGGGGTAGATTATATGATGAGTGGGTGGTACTTACACAGACAGGCTAGACAAGCTCTAACACGTAATTAAGTAATTATTTAGTAACTATTTACATTGCATACCGATTATTACTGCACGGGCCTTCGGCAAATAAAAAAAAATAATTCTCTAACCTAATCGAGCCTTCTGTTAAATCTATACTGATATTATAAATGCGAAATGTCTCTGTTTGTTTGTTGTTCTTTCACAGCGAAACATCGAACCGAATTTGCTGAAGTTTATTATGAAGCAAGCTTGAACTCTAAGGACAAAGGCCTTTTTATGCCCAACACCTGAAAACCAATCCCTAAAACGTTAGCGAAACCGCGAGCAATAACTAGTATTATACATACCAATCAAAGACCATGATATTTCGACGTTTTTGCTCATAGCTACCCTAACAAGTGATTCAATATACAACAAAAACGTCAATACAACAATTCTATTCGTAAGCAAAACGAGTCGTTTCTTCAATATAGTAAGCGAGCTTAGAGCTACACTTAAATATTACAAAACCAAATCGTTGTATCGTGACCAAAATGTTTTCCAAGAGAAAGTACGTTCTAGAAAAGTAACAACAATTCTTTTCCCACAATAGTTATGATTCACATCCTGTCGCGGTGTTAATTTGAAATTAATTTCGCCTCTAATAATGTTACCTCTTCCTTTTACATTGTAAGCGAATCATATTCCAATGTTAAAGAGTCTTAGTCGAAATAATTACTGTCGTCAAATACAGAAATCTTTATATAATCTATGCGTTTATACTTAAATTATAAATGGGAAAGTAATTCTGTCTGTCTGTTGCTCTCTCGCGACTAAACCACTGCATAAGACTTGGTGGTAGAGCTTTGTGCAAGTCCGTCTGGGTAGGTACCACCCACTCATCAGATATTCAGTATTGTTGTGTTCCGGTTTGAAGGGTGATTGAGCCAGTGTATCTACATGCACAAGGGGCATAACATCTTAGTTCCCAATGTTGGTGGCGCATTGGCGATGTAAGGAATGGTTAATATTTCTTACAGCGCCATTGTCTATGAGCGGTGGTGACCACTTACCATCAGGTGGCCCATATGCTCGTCCACCAACACATACCTAATACAATAATGACATAAGTTATTACGGGCGACATATACGCCGTCTGCCGTATAATTTGACAAGTTTTTATTGTATCTCACATTCAATATTTTATCGTTTATCACAACACCATAATACATATTAAGTATATTTAAATTGATTTATAAATATCAAAACGTTCAGACAATATATGTAATTTTAAACGACATCAATAAATGAGGTTCTAATGATTATTGCAATTATGAATCTATTGGTACTGAACCAATTTATACTAACATCATAAACAAGGTGCGCACGCGACTTCGTGCGCGTTTGGATTTAACAACAAAGTTATTTTTGTAGTCTGAGTTACTCCTTATCACATCACTATCTGCCAGCGAGTCCCGTCAAAATCGGTCCATCCGTTCCAGAGATTAGCTAAAAAAAATGTTACTGTGATATATGTACCGTGTATACATACATACGCATTTATTAAAAAGCCCATATTTTAATATTACAGACAGACACTCCTGTTTTATTATTATGTGTATGTATAGATGATAAATAACTCTCTGTTACTTTTTCAAGCGTAAACTGTTGAACCGATATAGATGAAATCTGTTATAAATATACTCTGAGCACAGGGGTAAGATAGGCTACTTTTTTAATTCACCCCTCGAGGGTAAAATTTATTAACTCTTGTCGGTTTGTGTGCTAGAGGTACAATTTTATAAATTCCGTGCGGATAAATCCGCAGGTTCAACTAGTTATGAATATTCTTTTTGCGTTGGGTCCAATATAGCGCCAAAAAGCATACGTTCTGCCCAAATTCTATTGCAAATTTGTTGATTACCTAAATCTGTAATCAATCAGAAAATTTAAAGTATTGTCTTCGATATTAATCAGGTTGTTCATTCCGCTAATAGATAAAACTAGAACAAGACGCTCGGTGTTGCGTGTACTGGGCTAAGTCATCTTAGCTGACCTTTAAAGCCAGGTCAATTAAACAAGATGGCGTCAATTGGCGGCAACATGTCACATACATAACGACCAATGGTGAATGTATATTGTAAGCTCGTTTATCTTTAAATATATAGATGTAACTGAACTCGATTAAATTGTTTGAGTCCTTGGATAGGTCAAATTGATTTACGTATTCCACGAGATTTTCTAATAATTTCTGTACTATGAACTAAAATACTTTATGATTAATATATCTTTATTTATAATACACTTAACTACTTATATCCATTTTAATTTTACTACCAAAGTTCCGGTAACAGATTCGTTGACGTTCAAAACGCCATTAATTCGCGAACCCATAATTAATATCATAGATCATTTAAGCTCTCAATGATGTCAATAGGTGCTACGTGATGTTTATCTATGTGTTCTGATCTTGTGTGTTTAAAAAACACTTTAGGGTTAAGACCTTCAAGACCATATTGAGGCACAGTTAACAGAGTTGCTTTTGTGTCAATATTGACAAAATGATCAAAAGAAACCGCAACAAACATAATGTTGTAATTAGGGATCAAATTTCTACCACGCACAACACTTTGTATCGTGAACAAGGAACTCTAAACCCAACCTTGTTTTTGCTGCGTAAGTACCAAATAGTTATATACATAGAAATAGTTTAATATTTTCACAATTTATAACACTAAAATCGATATATATGTATAAATGTATATATGTATATATAAGAGAAATACCACTAACTGATTAATCACGAAACATCAGAAACTATAATACCTATAAACTTGAAATTTGGCAGGTAGGTTCCTTATAGGGGGAAAACATCCGCTAAGTTAGTTGTGTTTTAAAAATTCCGGGTAAAGCCGCAGGTTCGGCTAGTACATTATAATTTTCAATCCAATGTGATACCATATAAAAATCAATAAAATATAACTTATTTTTTCTTTATTTTATTATCTGTATTATTGTCTAGGATAATATAATCCTTATTATTTTTATGTACGTTTGTCCTTAAACATTTAATCTAGTCACTTCTGAACAAGGAACTCGCTGAACGTACAAAACGAGGCCGTGGGTCAATTTAGCGCAATTCCTTTAAGTATGACCCTAACGAACAGCTACAGTACTGTCTGGTGTGAATTAAACGTTACTCCGGCTCTCGGCACTCGTATTTCAATGAACAACACATTCTTACATTCTTAACTATATAAAACATTTATTTGATAAAAAAAAATATTGCTTTAAAACAGTGGCAGGAACATTTTTCGTATTTAAGTCTGATTTCAATTCCAAAACCGATTTAGATTCGCCAAAACTAATAATTGTTTTTTTTTTTAATTTGGCAGATTATTTTCTATTATATTCAGTAATGGAAGTTTTAAAAAAATATATATTGTCTTTACTTTATGGTAGGACTTTGTGCAAGTCCGTCTGGGTACCTCTCATGACATATTATTCCTCAAAAATATATAAAATAAGTTAAATACAGGGATTAATAAGCAACACTAAACCCCGATTTAGTAATTTTATATCTCTTAATCGTGTCTTATTCACACATAGTATATAACATATCCCAAAGCCGAAGCTTCTGCAATAATCACAGCACAGCATAGCATAGCATAAAAAACAAATATTCAATTTAACTTATATTCAAATCAAATACAAGAATCGAGCGTTAAGCCGTCCTTAGCATTATCGATCTGCAATTAGTCGCAAACAAGTACAGTATAACTACACATTGCTAATTCCGTCCTCTTTAACAATGGTCATAAGAAAACACTCATTTCAATTTCAAAACGTTAACCAAGTGACATAAACAGAATATTTAGCGGCCATTGTAACCAAAACAGTAGTGATGCGTAAAAAAAACATCGATAATCGATAATAATCCATCACGTTTTCAAAGCACGCTGCGTGCCAACGACCGAGCAATTAGTTCCACGCCAAGTAACAAACCTTTACACGATAACTGTGGGAGAAATTCTTCAGTAAACGGTTGACTTTATATTGTATCAATCATTTCGCGTGATGACATGTTGCCCGCGCGGTCGAGTTACATTGTTTATGCACTTGAATTGTTTAATTTTCAATAACGATCACTCTAAAGTCAATAGCCTAGCAGTCGTCTCCATGTTTCCAAGTTGAGTCAACCTCAATAATGTTTATGTTTCACTAAGCGTTTCCAGTGTATTACACTGGAATGAATTGTTTGGTCTGTTTTAGGGTTCCATACCCAAAGAGTAAAACGGGACCCTATTACTAAGACTCCGTTGTCCGTTTGTCAACAGGCTGTATCTCATGAACCGTGACAATAAGATAGTTAAAATTTTCACAGATAATATATTTCTGTTGCCGCTATAACAACAAATACTAAAAACAGAATAAAATAAATATTTATTTAGTATGTAATAATCATTCATAATTTTACGCTATATTTTATCTGTTTGGATAATTGTCATCGGGTGACTTATCTCAGATCTGCCCTTAAGTATGGGGGAGGTATAAAGGAATTTAAAGAAATTAATCAAAAGGATAATCTTGTACAGCCATTACCGGTGGACAATAAACTTCCTAAAATAGAAATAAACGTGACGACACTTCACCCAATGAAAACTAACAGTAGTTAAAACGAGAGCGCTGAGATTTCAATCTAACGTACGGTATCATTGTTTGTTATATAAAGTTTCATTAAACTACAATTTAGTAAACGTACAGTTGATATAAGTTTTCTATAGTACGTGTATGAGGAAAACTTTACGCTTCTACGACTATTTATTGACGATCACATGATTTTAGGTATATTACAAAATTTTTGTATATAAGTGTTTAGGTGAAATGTGCTAAGGTTATTAACCAATTAACCAAATTATAATTAACCTTTCCAAGTTGCAGAAGGTTTGCTAAAGGAAGAAAGCATTAGATTACACTTATCTCAAGAAACACACTAAATTGAGATATTTATACTAATATAAAGAAAGACCACAGTGGTGTGCATTTGGAGAGGCCTATGTCCAGCAGAGGACGAATATGGGCTGATGATGATGATGATACTCATATTATAAATGCTAAAGTAACTGTCTGTTACCTCTTCACGTTTAAACCTTAACTGATTTAGATGATATTTGATATGAAGCTTGAACCCACCGCCTTTTTTAAACATAAAACATACGACCACCCCCGCCCTGACACGTGAGCGTAACTGCGGGAAATAACTTGTATTTAATCAAAGGCAAATTTGGACGATAAATGTGTATTAAGGATAAACGACTTTTTAATTTGATATGTTTATATATAAATAAGAATATTTTTTCTGCAATACCTAAGTTTGGTTGCTAGGGAAAGATTTTAGCATTAAACCCGCCTTGTACGATATAAGTATAGAATTACTCGCTGTGATCGTTTCTGTTGTAATCCAAGTGAGTCCACGCTTCCCATATGTTACGATTCTTGAAGAATTATGAGACGCCATCGAAAAATGGTGGGAAAATTAATAATACTGAAGATGAAATTGTACTTTATCATTCTAAAAAAAAACAACATAATTTTGACAATACAAATCGTAAATGAGATTAAGAAAATCTTAATCTTACAAATGAACATCATATTTAAAATTAAAATATTAATTTTATCTGTACTAATCATTGAACAGAACTGTATGTGATGTCTAACTCTAAACCAATGTAAATGAAATTTATATCAAAAGATACAGCGCGTATCGGAGAACGTTTTAGTATATAATATTATTATATAATTAGTTTAGTTAACTTGCTTTAATAATTAAGTTTATTTACGAAACAAGCGCGAATTTCATGTTCCTGTAGTATTAAATGTGTATATATAATTTCCAAAGTTCACATAATAACAATCTACTAATACGTATTTTTTATGATAGAGGTTGAGACTGTACTAATTTGACAGAACCAACAAACTATGCTATCTCTTTCTCGTGTTTACCAGTGACGAGGACTGCAACTTTGTTAGTTGTCTCAGTTACCGGGACGTCCGATTTTGATGTACGATTTACTATCGTGTCCTGTCAAACAAATACGTGCCCACTTTCGTGCTAACCTTCTTCTCAGGTTACTTGAATGAATATAATGCAGTCACTAAATGTAATGACCATCACTAAGACCTTTAAAGAAAGTCCTACCTTAGAAAAATCTACGACTATTAGGACAAAATCGGATATTTTGTTAGAGTAAATTATATGGCAACTTAACAACATATTTGAGTAACGTAAACTTCAACATGGTACCATCAATAGTGGTTTGCAAACGCAGAGAATAAGGTGAAAGGGTCGTCGGTCGTCAATATAAGGTTAATACTTGTCTCCTCGGTGAATACTTTTGAGGTCAGGGATTTAATACATTGTTTTATTATATACATAATTAAAATGAAATATATCATAATAAAATTACTAGAGTAAAAACTTGTACAGGAAGGTACTATTTGTAAACAGTCTGGAATATTATTGAAAGTATAATTTTAACTTTCTTGTAAGTCTAGTCCATAACGATAGAGTACATTAGTTAAATGTAAAGGTCACTTCGAACTAACATTCCATGCCGTTTATCGATACATAACTATAAAGTTCGATTTACATAAGCGAAATACAAATTGAAGTTAAGAAAAAATATCGACATCCAGCCCATCACTATTTTTTGCCGCCCACGCTAACTTTTTTTTTAACTTTAAATCCCTATGCTGATAACGTATAAAATTGAAAGGCCGCGCTTGTTCCAACTATTATCTAACAACAAGAATAAATTTAATTTAACATACCATATAATTCGTACCGAATCCTGTTTCGATTATAGCATCATTTTGCACTAAACTATTCGTAACTTTAACTGTGACGTCACTAAAACCAGATTAAAATGATAATTAAAGATTTATAACTCCATATTGTAAACTGTCACTTAATTTCGTTCATTTCGATTGAGTTTAAAAGTTTTGAAAGTATTTCAAACGCAGAGATGCGTTTAACGTACGCGCCGCGTTTTGACTGGAGTCAACTCCGCTCTAAGATATTTTTACCTGTCAGAGAAAAAAAGTTTTGTTCGTAGAACGACTAAATCGAACAACCGATTTTGAATCTTATTCATCTGTGTTAAAGCGCTAATTGCTTTGAAGTTTGTAAATGCATTAGTGTAGCCATATTGAAATAATATGCCAATACAATTTAGACTTTATTTTAATTGTAAATATGGTTGAAAATTTGTTGCCAATGATTGTAAAAGCTTAAGCCACCATTTCTGAGCTTGTACGTATATTGTGGGCAGTTGTTCCAAGTCGAAGCTTCTCAAACTTAGACATTTACTGTTGGCCTGTTTATAAGATTAATGAATTATTTTCGTTCGTTTTATTTCCTTTCATCTGACAAACTAAACGTATTTATTTCGAGATTTATTTGGATGGAGAATTACACACGCTTGGTAGATAACAAAACAGTCCTAGAATGTTAATTAATATTAATTAACACGTGGCTTTGGAACTAGAAACGTTTGTTTTCCTAAAAAATAATTTTAATATTTAGTATAGTGATTGTTTATTTTTAATTGTTTTTTAACTAAACTTCTGTTTTAAAAATACTTATATTAAACAAATACATTTTCGCTCTGCGTTCCCATTAGATATTTTTATCGTTATATTTTTGTAATCACCCAGTAATTAACATATTGAAATGTTAATAGGTGTATAACAACACGCTTAAATAATATGATACACATGTGAAGTTTGGGCACCACTGTCCAGGACCCGTAGTCCCAAACCTGTTTGTACTGAGAAATAAAATAACAGGCCCCAATTTGATATGAATTAACTCATTTCGATTGTTATCTAGTCGAAGTTTGGGATGAATCTTGTTAACAGTAAAAAAAATAATTGGCAGTACAAAGTTTGCCTTTTACAATAAAAGGAATTAATAGTGTTTCAAAAATGGAACACGGTTTTTGTTTCAATTTTTTTTTAGTTAACGGAGCGAAAGTCTTCATGCGAAACGCCTCATCCAGAAAAAATGGCAGAAAGTGATGCCATTCCCAAAATCTTTTTCAATCATGCTGTCTCTAGTAAAAATATACCTACTATAATTTATTTTAGTGGTAACCAAATTAACGTTTACAAAAAATTATACATAATTATGATACAGCCGAGTTTCTTGCACCTGCTCTTCGGTGAGATATTTCTTTTGGAGCAACTCGGAGATTTTTGACAATCAATGAGGAGAATTCATTATAATTTAACTAGTAGTAGTAGTTAATTATAATTTGACTAGTAGTAATCTGAGATTCTACTAGTCGGCAAATTTAGGCCGAGTAGGTCCAGGACTGCATAGGGAATTTAGTGTTTAAAAATGCATCCTAAGTGCCTCGAAATAAATAAATAAATAAAGTACCCAATTTAATTATTAAATTTCACCCCAGGAGCGGACATCTTCCATTGCCCTAAGGTATCCAATGCATCAATTCCGCCCCCGCACCCTCCGACTCAAGCACCAGAGCAGGTTCAGCTCGCAAGACCCCGAGACAGCTACTCTTAGATCTTGACTTTGATATTAAGTCCGTCGGTGTTGTTTCCTTTTTTCACTTGAAACAATAAACTTGCTCCACACAAACGCACTTTTAAATTGATTTATATAATCGTATACTAATTCAAACGTGTATAATATGTAGATAGACACGGCCGATCGAAGCGACGAAAAAATTGCTCGCTGCACTCTGAGCATAAAGGACATTTTTTGCATATTTGCCACGCATGATCCATGTGGTTTAGTCACATCTGTACATTCATATTTTAAATTAAAATGTGTTTCTAGTCAAACTTTCCGTTGGGTTTCACAAAGAACCCAACGTTTGGAACTTGTCCAGTCCATTCATTAAATAAACACTAGTATCCACCCGCGGCTTCATGAGGAGGCCCACATGTGGGAGGGGCAAATATTAGGTACCCCTTGCCCCACCACACCTCTAACATTGTGTTTGCAAAATTTAATGGTTATCAGTTGACTAGGTAATACGTGAGAGATTTACCAACAATTATGATATTCGTTTTTAGTTAGGATAAGGATCGGAGATCACATATTGCGTGAATGTTCAGTTAGCCCAAACTCCTCAATCCCATTTACGACGTTCCCAAAAGCCCCACGTACTGTAAATGTTGAACATTTGATTAAATTTGGTGAATAATACACTTAATTTTTTCATTGGTACAATGTTTATAAAAGAGAAGGCTGATGGAGTAGCAGAACTATAAAGTAAAGCAACAAAAGCGAATTCGAACTCCGGTGGATCGTGATAAAACGTCAAAAATGCTGTCAGCTGTCACTTTAACTTCAAATTATTGACGTTACGACGTATTAATAAATGGTTAATCAGTGTGTCTAACACTGTATATTAAATAAAATAGCAGTTTTAAATAATAGCCTTTATTTCATTTTCTACTTAAAGCTAAGCTATTAAAACCAAAATGTACACTCGGCTTTACATTAGATTATAAATTAGCGCCGATTTTTTTTATTTTTTTTTATCTGTTCAATTTCAACGTGTATGGAAAGATTTTATAATTAATATATAATTTTATACACTGGTCTTAGGTTTGGGCTGCCAGGCCTCGACCTTGGGTCTGGTCGTGCTGTAGGGAACATACTGGCCAGTCGTGCCTGACATGTTCTCTGTGAAATTCGCCATCCATTTGTATTTGGGTCTGCTTGGGTCCTGAAAAAAAAAAACTCTTACATTATTTATATTTTTACATACTTTTATTTGAGTACACAATTTTCTGTCAGCGGACTATTGCGGGATATTGAACTTATATTGTGGTGCTTTGAACAGCTCCGCCTTAAGCACAACAAACGCCCAAGAAGTGTTCTAGCGCTTCCTCCAAAAACAAATTAAAACACCTACTCGGTAATCGGAATGGCGATCCCAACGCGCGGCGTTCGTTTTATTTGCAAACTTTGCACCCTGCATTCAGATGGGACCGTTTCTGAAGGCAGCAAGGTGCCTTCAATACCAGGAGTAAATTCACATGCCTTAACTGGTCGAGGTTTAAATAATTTATAGTATTAAATATGGATTTCCGAAAAATGCCTGCCTAAATTTCGACGAATTTATGATCGCAACAATGAAGAAAAATTAAAGTTGATATATGTAGTTAAGTGGAAAAATGTATTACAAAAACGATAAAAAGAAAAAAAATCATATAAAGATTCCCCAATATCAAAAATACTAAAACAACATATAATTAACAAAATTATATAACAAATTTTACAACAAGTATAAGTAAATTAAATGCTGGTATAAGTAACATACATTTTCAATTAAAGTACGTAAACATGTCATATATTAGTGTCCAGATGGGGACTTCACCTGCGTGAGGCGGGAGAGTATAGGTGTTACGCAAGTTTCTCCTGGATAACCAAAACTAATGAAAATTAAAACCAATGTGCATGATTAAGTAACAAAAATCAATCCATCCTAACTTTCGCATTGATAGTATCCTACACACAAATAGAATCGCTAATGTTTGTTGTAAATTGTTAATTACTTTAATTTACCTGGTGAGGTGGGAGATCAGTTTTGTAATGCAGCCAACCGAACCATTCAGCTGTGACCTGGATTAAATTATTTCTATTAAATACACAAAGTTACAAATTTCATAAGAAATATAGACCACGACTCAACATCAGCAAAAATAATTTTAAAAAATAACTGTATGATCACATTTAATATCCAAATATATTATATGTAATAATAAACACATAGAAACATGAAATCCAATCTTGTCACAACAAAATATATGAAAAATTATTTACTAAAACCTTCAGATCACACTGCATCTTCTGCTATAAGTTTTATGTGTATTGGTTTAGTAGTTAAAATATATCTTACTTGACTACCATCATAATTCATGTTGAATTTATCCGAGTATTCAACCCATCGGTTCCTACTGTAGAAGTACCGGGGGTTCTCATAGTACTTATTGCCAAACTCATCCTCACCAACAAGGCGGCCATCTTTTAATTCATCCTGTCTGCAATATTATAGTTAGAATTTTAATGTAATAGTATTATAGACTAAAGATTTTAAGCTTTTAAAAATAATTATAAAATTAAATAAAACAATATTTACAGTACTTTTGAACTAGTTCAGTAGACTGCCATTTATTTTGAATTTAACACAATTTATAACCTCATTAAATAATAATAAGACTTTTCCTATTGTATATATATTGTATGTCACAAGAACTAAAATACTTTTCCCATAACTTTAAGGTAACATCAGGTGTCTTGTCTATAAAAATTTACATAATATCTTGCCTTCTATGGTCAGAGCCCAAAAATATTACATGTTAAAGAAAATAAAATTCAAATAAATGTATTATTCGCGCAGCGATGCAGGCTACAACAAATTCGAAAAAGGATTAATTAGATTCTCAATAATAGCAGTCAAAATAGAATGAGCACTTCCTCTCGTGTTTGTCAGAATGAACCTATTCTTGCTCTGAGGATGGCAAAAATTTTAGGGATTATTGCAGCAGCAAACATGGCTTTAGCACTGCTGAAACACTTCATTAGAAAGCGGAAAACGTTATTACGTTACAGCTGCGATTGGTAAACCTTATCCAAAACTGACAGGTGTAAAAACACTGGTAAAAAGTAAATATAGTATATTATAGTAGATATTATGTGTTTATCTTATAATTTCCTATTCTCAGTCTCTTTAATGTTATTGGTCTAATAGTTATTAAGTATTTGTTATTTTTGTTTATCAACGGCTGTATGTTCTCCAATTAAATAAATAAATAAATATATTTTATTCTAATAACTAATCAAGTATTGTTCGTTATCATGTTGTTTTAAATATCTATAATGTAATTAAACTTCAAAATTTGCGCTCTATTCGTTTCCTACATCTTTTCTCTATCATACGTGACATTGTCAGAATATAGAAAATAGATTTTTTAAGTAAAGAATCATCATTAAACACGAAAAAAATGACAAAATAACCAAGAAATTACATAATACAAAATAGTCTCACATTTACCTGTAAAGTTTATACATAGATGCTCTAATGCCACCATTTTGTTTAATAATTCTGAAAATTGTCGCCAATTTATCCAGGGCCAAGAATTTGGCGATGGGATTCGACATTTTTATAAAAAATAAAGCTTTCGCTCAGACGATATCAAAATAATTATTTGACAGTGACATATGACATCTCTTAATTTTTTTTTAATGATTTACCTTTTATCAAAAATCTTACACCACACAGCCTTATCTTAATATTTATTTATGTCAGATATACTAATTTATCACTTGATTATTTATATTTTTCTTACAGATAACATGAACAAGTAGTTACAAATTTCAATTATAAATCATCTATCGTTACATAACTCATTTGTAGCGTATATATGTACATACAAAATATAGGGGTAGCAGGGTCTTAAGTTTTTGCTGTACTTATTATTTAAAAGTTCATTATGTTTTTTGTATTAATATGATAATGTAAGGCTCTCAATAAATAAATTAGGTATAGTTTCCAAGAATAAAAAAAAACATTTCATACATAACAATGTATTCAAGTAATAGATATACAAAATTCTTCAAAAAAATACAATTATGCTAATCTCACTTATTGCGTTTTTTTTTCTTTTTAGCTAAACTATTTTCTGTTTCTTCTATTTCTAGATCGATTTCCGGTTCATCTTCATTTAAGGCACTATTGTTTGTACTTAGTTTACGCTTTTTCTTAGATAATTTGACATCAGAATCTTCAACAATATCTTCACTTACATTTTTCTTTGACTTTTTGGATTTATTTTTTAATATTTGCTCCTCTGTTTTAACAGTAACTTCATTTCCATCAACTGTATCAGGATTTATTCTTTCAGTAGACTCTCTATTAGAAGCTTCTATAACATTATTGGTACATTCATTCTCATTGCTCTTGCATCGTTTTCTCTTTTTCTTTTTCATCTTGTTTAGCTTAACTTCTTCGTTTAAACTTGTCTCTTCGATGACTTGAGTATCGTCCGTACTATTTGTTTTCTTTGCAAGGAATGTATTATATTTAGTTTGTTGTAATAGTAGTTGTTCCTGTTGCTCTATTCGTGCTAGTTTGCCCAACGCTCTAAGACCGTGCCGTGCACCTCTATAATGTAAATAAAGTACATGGGTTAAAAACAATATTTACCTATAAGAACATAATACATTCACAAATTTCAATTAGTTTGATTTAACATGTCAGTTTTAGGCATTAATAATGAGTTTTACAAATATTGTTTAAGCTTCATTACAATGTAGCATACAAAGTTTGTATGTAAATAAATTTAAATCTTAAACAGATGTTAATTTACTTCCATTTTGTGTATTTATTTCCTAATTTCCCGATTGCAAAGACTGGGAAAGTATTGAATGACAATATTATAATTTACTGGCATCTATGTAATTTGATCAAGGGCCTACAAGTTGGATGGTGAAACTCTTTAATGGCTCCTAATGAACTCGTCAAGTTAGGTTTCTTTGAACAAATCTCATAGATGATAGTCAAAAAAGATATTTTTATTTTTTAGTAGACAGACTGCCTTGGTTATGTGGTGTACAATAAACTATTTGTATTTTATTGTTTAGAAGTTCGTACTTATGTGCTGTCCTGCCCTGGCAAGCTGCAAACAATTCTTCATCAGTCAATTTCACATCTTTAGCACTGGACTCCTCATCCGAATCGGACTCATTGACTTTCGTAGTCTTTGACCCACCACTACCTAAAACAGCTTTCTTGACAAAGAAGTCAGAATATTCCTCTGTGTCATTATCATTGTTTTTCTTCTTCAGACGCCAAGTGCTGTTAGTGATTATGAATTCTTTGTCTTCTATTCTTTTCATCTTCTTTGTTTTACCATTTTCCTCTTCAACCTAAAACCGTCAAGCATATATAAAGCAGTTAAGTATTAAAATACATTAAAATAGAATTAAAATTGGATTTTTTGTTGTTTGTGCCTTTTGTGTATCTTTCTATTATTCCTATTAAGTTTATGTTTGTTTTGTCTGCATGTTTTTATTTTCAGCTTACAAAACAATCGAAACTTCAGGATTACAATTTTAAATATATTCTGTATCTTGAATAAGATTTTAAGTAACAAATATGAATAAATAAATAAATAACAGTATTTAATACCTGATAATTGCTAGCTGCCTTATCATACAAGGCGCTCCACCAGTGCTCCGTGAAGTCCGCGGCGGCATCGTATCCTATACCAGCTACGCTTCGCTTTAACTTAGGTTTTAACGGTTCGGATATACCATTTTCCTTTTTTCCAAGACCTTTGCCTGAAAAATTGTCGATAAATTAAAAAGTTACAATGAGTTGTTTTAAATTTTTATATTATTACTTTTACGATTTTTATTTATAGACTCGTAAATATTTTATAAGTGTTTTACCATCTGTCCAGCCGTATTTTTCTAGTTGCTTTCGAGCAAAATCCATAACATGTGTATAAAAAACTGATATAACAATAACAATGAATGAATTACAACATAATATTATATATATTTTTTTTCTATCTAACCTAAAATAAACACGTTGAAATGACAGCTGACAAAATTCATGACAACTGACTATCAATCAGGCCTCAGGGCTGCCAGAAGAGCCGATTTATTTAAATTCACTGAAATTATGCAGATTTAAATCTTATTACATAATACATATTTTTTCTTCGGTATTCTATTAAATGTCAAACTATCGATCTAGCAGCTTACGAAAATATTTGTTTTTAAGCAAAATTGATATATGAACTATTATTATTGTATGTAATTAAATAAGATAATCGGCTATACAGGCCACATAAGACTTAATTATACAATTTGTATCCAATTTAATGATCGGGCAGCTCTGCTAAGGAATACACATACCAGTAGCTTGCAGTTTGCACTGCAGCACACCAGCTTCAATTTATTAATAGTATTCTAGTCGAAGAACCAGTAAAGATAAATAAACCTTAAATTTACATATTCTTTGCAATTTGCTGATAGCTTTACTGTCTTATACACTATTAACAGTACTTGATTGATATAACTTGTTATGTCCCTATAAGTTAAAGAGGGGGTGATGGCTCGATTCCTTTTTATGTACCGGGGGCCTTACCCGCCTAGCTACGCCACTGCGCAGGGATGGTAATTGTATTTATTCTGCAGAAAATCTTTCTCCGAACTATTAATAATATTCGTTCTAGGATATCCTTACGCGAAAATTTTTAAGAAATAAGTATATTTATTATAATATAATGTTTATGCGAAAGAATATACAAAAATATTAAATAAAAGGTGATATATGTACATACCATTAATACAAGAAATAACAATAAAACTTGGAATCCCTGCTTTCAGCTTGAATACGGTACCTATACGCATATATTATAATGATATATTATTATATTAGATAGATTATAATAAGATAACGGAAAATATGATCAATTTACCATTCAACAAATATGAAAAGTGTATTAAGATTATATTAAACAATAAATCTTATTATTAATCAATATAATACGTTTTGAAAAAAGCGCCTGGTTATAGGCTCGGGTTTCATAACAGGACTGATTGAACCATAATTGTGAATAAGTTAAAACTATGCTAGCCACCTACATTTTTTAGCCACATAAATTTGCAGGTAGTTGGAAATGACTCTCTGTATGAAACGTCAATTGGATCTTACTATGGATAGAGTAGCTAAGTTAATCGCAATTGACGGAGAACACAGAGAAATGACCCAGATTAGTAAAGTGTTTTGTCGGTGCTTCTGATCACGCCAACTATAAGCAAAAAATGTCCATAGATATTGACACACACACAGGTGATTGATGATGATTATGATGACTTTAGTGTTGTCATGGGTATTATTCTACCTATTAAACTAGATTCTGGTGATCAACTTGGAAAACGATTCCCCTAACTCTGCATATTGGCATCGCCCAATCTTTTTCAAATTTCTAAAGGAAAACCAATTTAGCATTTTACAAGAAGATAGTACAAACAAGGCATAATGTACATATAGTCTTATGGCACATTTTTTCCGTATTTAATAACGAATAGATAGATCATAGATTATCTATATCAAATCAATATCAAGATCTTCAAGATTTTATAATAATAAATTAAATTCACAAAATAATAAGAATTAACAATAAATTTCGATGTATTCATTAAAAATTAGCAAAACATATTTAGAGCACCTTATATTTATTTTTCATTCAATAACTTACTGCGTAAACCCGTATTTTCCTAAAAACTATTCAGTGGAGTATATATAATCCCTCCAGTTCCTATTCTATGCAGTATGAATAAGAACTACTAAAATAGTACCTATTGAAATAAAACAAATTTATATCCTATTTTTTATTAAAACAAGTTTACTAATTATATTAAAATTCAAACAATTTAGGGAATGTGAAAATCACATAAATAATATCTATTTCTTTAATTTTCTATAAGTAATTATATACAAATTAGATAAATGTTTCATAACAATATTTATACGGCAGTAAATAATGTTGCCAGTGTAAAAATGTATTTAGAGCCCATTTTAAGTACGAATGCAATTTTGTTTTATTATGATATTTTACCACTTTGCAGCATATCGTCGAGATCATCTATTGATGATTCGTTGTTGCTGTAAGAAAAAAAAATAATTTTTTTATAAATATAACAAATTCTATAAAATTCTTAAGCCCTATTTTTGGTTACCATAGAAATTTGAAGGGTTGAATCTGCTTATTAAATACATACATAATTAATACATATCTTGCAAAATTTATATTTAATTTCAAACTACCGCCGATTCGCGTAGATTCTACCAAGATGCAGTTCAAGATAATTAACACTTTTACGGACAGTTTGCTACACACAATAGCTAATATTTATTTTTATTACATCTATAAGAGGTAAACTCTAATGTTGCAGTTTTCATTATTGTTTGTAAACATAGTCTATCAATGAAGGATTTGATTCAGTTGCTAGCAGATGTTTTTACAATCAACCTGTATAAACAACTCAATGAATTCAACACTAGCTACACTTCCTGAATACGCTTACCAAACTAATTCATTCTGATTATCGTTTAACTTCTGGATAATAATTATCATTAGGATCTCGTTTGGACCTTTCCATGTAAGGCAGGCCGTGTGAACCTTGGGACGAGTAGTTCTCTAGCTGCGGCTTGGTTAGCAGCTCTCGTCGGAAGTTCTTCAGGAAATATATCCAACATTTTAATGTTTCCTCTTCTGAAGAACCACTGAGACAAGAAATTCATTTTATATATCTATTGTTCTAGGTTGGAAAATTATTGAAAGTTTAGTGTATTCAAGAACCGAGATGGCCTAGTGGCTAGTATGTGTGCATTGTGTGTTATGATTGATAGTTCAAGCCCAGGCAAGCACCACTATTAAAACAGCAATTTTCTTGTGCTTGGTAATGAAGGATACTGCTTGAGAAAACCTGCATGTGTCTAATTTCAATGAAATTCTGCCACTTAGTAACCACAAACATGCATCGTAGCAGAGTAGCGTACCTTCTCCTCAAAGGGAGGGGAGGCATTAGCCCAGCGGGACATTTTTTATTTTTATTTTACGTTTAGTTTATTCAACAACAACCTGAATGTATTGTGCTAGCCTCATACCTGATGGATGTTTATTTATATACATTACATATGTTTTTTAATCGAAACAATTTTTTATCTTTTATCAAAAAATTACTCCCCACCTTTATTCTATTATGTACTTGTATCAATGTATATTAGTTCTAATTATCATTTATATAAATATGTAAACTTACTCTTTCTGAACAATAACATCATCCATTTCTCTAACATAATAGTTGGGATGGTCTTCCAGGATGTCTAATTTACCTAACATTGTGTCATCTACTTCATATACTTCTCCTGGAAATTATAAAATTATTAAAATATCTGTTGTGATATAGATAGGACAGGCAAATGGCCCAGCTCATAAACTTCAGCTGGGGACCACCACCCACCCCCAATAGACTTTTGGTACCGTGAGAAATAATAACCATTCCTTATGTGGCCAGCCTTAAGAACAAAGATGTTATGTTCCTTGTGCCTGTTCTTACACTGTTACACTAGTCTAACTCACAGTTGAAACCAGAAAATAACAACATTAACTATTACTATTAGGTGCAAGGATATCTAAAGTTTGGAAATAACTAGGCTACCGACAAAACCTAGTCTAGCCAATCCTTGACCCATTATAATTTCTAGTCACTTTATAATTTTTTTCGTTGTATTACATGAACAAACTTAATTTTAAATTATATATATTATTTGACTAAGAACATGTAATTATATCTTTACAATTCAAAAACATTGAGGTATTCTGTGTGTAAACTCAAAACCTTTCCGTCATAAATGAGGTCAATTCCCAGAAGTGGGATTTACTAACTGTTTCTTTTTACTTGTGAAACTGAGAAGTATATTGTAAAATCATTTTTCAGAAGTGCTAATGTGATCTGCATCCTTAACTATAAATTATTATTAAAAAGTTTTTATATCTTTTTCTTTTGCAACAAGCAAAAATTAATTCACACTAAGAAGAGATCTTAAATGAAAATTTGTAAAAATAAGATTTATTCCATATTGAACAAACTTGACAGATTTAATCAATGTTCATACAGTAACAAAACTTAAAAATATAATTTAATATATTGATAAGAATAAATAACTCTAGATCGAGTTTATAGTTTGAAACAAAATTTTGCATTGAGGTTAAATTGTATCTTGTAATTCACAATTCAAAGGTGCTTATCACAGCCTACTTGATTAAAGTTTAATTTGATTTGATGTACTCAAAAATGGACAACATCAAAACTATGTTATTCTAGCTCAAATACTAGAAACACGTAACACACACACACACGGAACACAGAGTAATTTACGAACTAAATGTAGTTTCCTTGCACCAATGAAGGATATAGGTATCCTATTCTCATTTTGAGTTGCACTCGAAAGATTATTGTGTGGACCATGTCCGTTAGGTTCTTTTATTGAATTATTCAACATTATTGTATTAAAAAATATGATACCTTTAACATTATGTCCATCACCTGGACTGTGTAATAAGAAGGGTATATTATACTTCGTTCCTATTATAAGAGGATATTTTGTTTTTGTCCTTCCCTCACTTATAAATTGTCCAACACCGTGATCTGGATTTGTGAGCCAATGGTGATTCGGCTCATTGCGTTTCAGAGTTCCATACACAAATACTTTATGAGACATCTAGAAAAATATTTTATTTATTAAATCGTATAATTGATTTTAATAAAATTTGCAACAAATTACTACTTACGGTTCTGTAAAATTGAAAAAAAAATACTTTAGGTTTTAAAAATAACAACTTAAATGGCTCTAGCATTTAAGACGACACATTTATTATTTGAAAAATATTAATCGAGATTAAGATACTAGTTCAGCTTTACAATTGTTTATTTAACAATAGTGTATTATTATTATTATGGTTTATCTTTGAGGCCAATAAAATATAAACAAAGAGTTTAAAATCACTACGTGTACGCAATGATAAAATTATTAAATGTCAATTTCAAATGTAAATAAAAATATTTATAAATCTCGAAGTCGAATCTCGATACTGTTACATTTGGCGTTTCGTCCAAAAGTCGAATCATTTATAAATTATACCTTGTTGTTAGTACTAGTAGACTTTGTTAAATAGCAACTAGGTTTAAAAAAAAATAAAAACGAAATTATAGGTATTTATTATTACTTTTAGAATAATATATATAATAAAATAGAAACAATAATAATCTATAAATATTATAATTTTATAAAAGTAAAAATATTTTTATAATTCTTCTTCAAAGTTAATTTATAGAGTATTAAAAAAGGATTCATTAGGAGGAGAGTTAAAATAATTATTTAAATTTATTTTATGACGTTTTACATATTTCAATTTTACATTTTAAACGCGACTCAATGACTATACATTTATATATATATTGTTACGTACTTTTAAGCTATATATTATATTATTTTATTTAAAATAATAATAGTAATAGTAAAGTTTAGTAACCTGCATATCCTATAACTTCATTTAAAGTCCGTCAGGGAGTTAAGACCATAACTACTATTATTAAAAAAAAGATAAGTGCAATGAATGTCTGGTGGAGTGTCTAATGGAAGGTCTGGGAGGAGTCACAGGATGCCTTAGGGATATTTTGTGATTTATCTAAGGCCTTTGATTTTGTTCAACACGAAATGTTGGTCAAGAAGCTATGTCATTATGGCATAGGGACACCGCATTCAATCTTCTTATCTGAATCCGAAGATTCAGAGTGTTGATATAAATGGAATGAGACCTCCCGGGGCTCCGGTTACTGTGGGGTCCCTCAAGGATCAATTCTCGGTCCATTTCTCTAAAATATCTCTAAATGACCTGCCACTTATTTTAAGTAATAAACACGAAATAGTTTTGTTAGTTGATGATACTTCCTTAATTTTTTTAAATAAACTATGTTTTGCAATATATGACAATGTGAATAATGCTCTCTCTGAATAGTATATAATACAGTACATTGATTCAGTGTTCATAAGTTACTGTTAAATATGTATTAAGAAGATAAAATGTATTAAATTCACTACTCCTAACTTAAGATGTGCCAAAACGAATGGAATTTTAAATAAGGAAGCATAAGATGGTTTAGAAACAAAAGAGTTCTTTGATATCACAATAGCCCAAGCTCCAATGGTCTTCATATAAATAGATACCTAGGGTATTTTAGTTAATTAAAAAATATATAAATACCATTAATACTAGGAACAAGAATAAACTTGTTAGTTCAATACCAGATTATAAGGATTTAGAAACTCTTTTTTGGGATGTAATGTATACATTACATTTCTACAACAGAATCCCAAATAACGTTAAAAAATATTCAAAAATACCATTTTAAAAGTATCACTAAACAGCGTCTGTAGGCTAAAGGATATTACAATACTAATGACTTTTTTTATTGTATGAAAACATTAATTGTAAAATATGACATTTAAAAAATTCCGCTAAGTTCCTCATCCTGCGTCGCATTCCTGCGTCAGCTTTTCTCAGGTCAAAGGTATTATTTCCGAAGCAAGTGTGACTTTAATTCAAAAAATTAGGAACTTCCATACAAAGTTTCATTCCCAATTTAACCTCTTAGGTGATGAATTTTCAAAAATACTGTATTAATTGTATCTTACTTATAACCAGAAGCTTCATCATCATCATCATCATCATTTCAGCCGTAAGACGTCCACTGTTAAACATAGGCCTCTCCCAATGACTTCCACCTCTACCGGTGACTAGCGGCCTGCATCCAGCGATACCCCTCGGACTTAACCAGAAGCGTAATCATCGATTTTCATATTTCTAACAGCAAAAATGGAGAGTTACATAGAAATCTATGTAACTAACATACAATAAATGATTCCATCAAATAATCCCCTTTTGAGTCATTAATTTTCAAAAACTGCTGTTTTATTACTCGTAAATAGAAGTTGAAATAACGATTTCCATATTTCTAAGCTAATTGGTAAATCATTAATTTTAGAAAAAAATTAAAGAAGAAAAGAAATATAATTATAAAAATTAAATACTGTTATTAAGTACCTACGTAATACGTCTTTAAATTACACCTACATAATTATTACAGTCAGTGATCTGTATTCTGTGGTAAGTTGTAGATATTGTAAACCGATAGTATGTTTATGTTTTATCATAGTACGCTATTTTTCAATCAAATCAAATTCCATTATTCAATATAGAAGCATTACACTTACTTATTGATTGTAAAATTAAACACTATCACTGATTTGGAAAAGAAAATACCCTGACCCAAGAACTGGCGAAAGAGATTCAGCGGGTCTTTTTTTTGAAGATTAGTGATTATTTACAAATATTCAATATCAAAAAAGAAATAGCCATGAGGAATCGTTTCATTCTTCTACTAATATTACAACTTTTTATATTTTAATGTTACGTCGACACTAATCTTCGATAATAATCGAGTTGTTCGAGTTTATGTATTCAAACGAGTTGCACCACCTATTATTCCGAATTACCGAGTAACGAATACGAATTACGAATAGCAGTAAATAGCAAAGCGAGTCAGTTGAATTTTTTGCGCGGTGATAGCTGGTTCGCGTCAAATCAAAACAATTTAGTGATTATTATTTTGTTGTCGAATTTAATTAACACTATGTGCGTCATTAATATCCAGTGAAAATATAATTTTGGGTGAACGTATTCTCAATATTCCTTGTGTCATAAAATCTGTAAAAAAAAAATAAACAAAAATGAGGCTGGCGGGCGCAATTTTCAGCAATGTTACAAAAATGTTGGACTTTTATTCGCAGTTCAACCCATCTCCACTTTCAATAAAGCAGTTTATTGATTTTGGTAAGTTTTAATTATAATATATGGTAATTTATAGTTAAAAACAATATTATTGATTCCCGATCAGTTTCGTCTATCTTGAAGGTCGAAAGGGTATGATTTTTATTTATCCTACGTTCAGAACTTACGCAATTATAATAAATTTATAACGAATATGACAATTGCGATGTATCATATAAGAAATGTAAGTCAAGGTTGGTCAGGTTGGTGATATTTTGCAAATAAATTGATTCTACAAGCTTAGGTAAAAGTTGTATTCATTTAAATAACTTTCATCTCATGATATTGATTATAAATTTTATTTTACTAGTATTGTGATAGAATTTTTAATAAAAATCTACATCATATATATCTATTTTATTATTACATTTATGTATTGCATAATCAAAGTTAGTTAGTAAAGTTTAAATGATAACATAAACATGATTTTCATGAAAAATATTGTAGTGTCAGATATATTGGAAATATAAATTAATACATATTCAATATTTTTTTATATTAAATATTTTAAGTGTTTTTTAACGAAATTAATTTATTTTAAAACAAACTAATTATTATATTTAATTACAATGGGAAGCTTTTATTTTACTCACTTGTTTAATGTCTTGGTAGAATTTTTCAACCAAACTTTAAACCAGTTGCACTCAACTACACAAAGCAGTAACAATGTTCATTAAATATATATATACATATTTCTAATCAGAATCATAAAATATTATTTATGGAACCATAAAAATGTAACATAAGCATATTGTACATGAAATTAATCATATCAATTTAATCAATATCAAAACACAATTATACAATTACAAAGTCAGTCGAATTACATGAATGTGAATAAATAGTTATATAATAATAATAAGATAAATAACAACACATCCAATTTGAAATTAGGACTATTTACTCTGAAAAAAAAAACATAATTAATAATAATAAAAAAATGACTATATATACTTTATTCAAGTAAGCACATATTTGTCATACAGTATTAAATTAAAAGTTACCACCAGTTCAGCAGCAGCAGAGTGTAACTCCTACAGTCAAGAACTGCTAAAAACTTCATAGTTTCTATTTTCTGACACTTGAATATGTTACGTTAGTTAAATGCATGCATGCATCAATTTATTATTCATCCTGCGGACTATATGAGGATGGGTACATATTTCAGCTATATTTGCATATAATTATCTATTATATATTATGAAGCATATATGAAGTCTAAAGTCACCTTAAGCAAGGTCATTTTGAACATACTCTGTGGCAATTATTCATGCATAATTTTACTGGTAGAGCTCCATATAGGTCTACAATATGTGTAGGAATGGAAAATATTGTTTTATTAATATCAAGGATAGTAAAATCAATATTTTTACTACAAGAATTGACCTTATGTTTTGTTTTTCTTTACACAATGCTCTATCATCTCTACTGGAGCAAACCAATGCAGAAAAAGGAAAAGCAGTGGTTGTCTGAACACCAGCTAAACAATGTATATAAATATAGAAGTCCTTGACTATGTCATGGTTGTTACCCATATGGAAAAAAGGGATAACTGAGAGAACTCGATACACAGGGAAAATAAGGGAAATTTAAAAAATCTCTGGAATTTTTCCAAAAACAACTTCAAAACCCATTTTAAATAAAAAAATGTATATTTTTCGAGGTGTTTAAATATTTACATTAATCTTTTGTTAATTAGAAAAAGTTGTATCAATGCCAAACATTGAAAATGAAAAAAAAAACATTGATTTACTGTAAAACTCTTATACTTTGGCATTTGATTAGGTGATATATTTTTTCTTTTCAAAAAAATTTGTGAGTGTGAGTCAGTAATGCGTTACAACCATTTGTTAATGTATATCTCCTATCAAAAGTTGTGATGTGTATGTGAATGCTTTACAAATGCAATTATTTCATTTATTTTTTTACATCCAATAAAAAAGTGCCAAAGAATTTTTGAGTAAACTGTTAAACCATATTTTACCATTCGGCAAATTATTTGAAATATATTAAATGACTTAACATCTATTGTTTCTATTCTCATTATCAAAAGTAAGGTTCGTGACATTAGCTCTTTTAGAAACAGCCACAGAATTATAATCAATAATAACTTAAATTTTATATACCATAAAGCATTCAAAGTTCTTTTGTTTAATTTGAAGTACAAATTAGTTTAGAATGTTCCTGATTTTAGTATTTGAAGATACCCTTATAGTTTAATTGCCGCTAATGTTATGTAATGTTTAATTCTATTAGATAAAGTCATAAGAATTTTGTATCTAGTTATTAATTGGTTCCATACTTGTGTGTATAATTATAATAATAATATTGATGCAAATTAAATTGCGCTTAAGTGCAACAAGCTACACTACAGTTCCTAATAATCTGTCTTCCACACCATAAAACTCATCAAGTCTGGCTGAAGATTACTCGCAAATGATCTAAATGAGACTCTTATCATTCTACAAAGAAACAGCACTATTTAGTATTATTGCATTCTGGTTCACAGGGTTAATGAGACAGTGTAACTGCGTAAGGGACATAATATCTTAGTTCCCAAGGTTAGTGATGTTGAAAAATGGTTATCATTTCTTATAATGCTAGCAGGCAGTGGTGACCACAGCCTTAGGTGGGATCATTTGGTAGTCCTCTTTCCAAATGCATATAAAAAATTTACATAATTGAATGTAAACGAAATATAAATCTAATCTTAATTACTTTGAAATATCTTATTAACTTTCAATTGTTGCTTATAAATAATTGAAATATTTTTTACATAAAAGGACATTAATGGCTAATTAAATAAATAATTAACATTAATATCCATTATGTACAAAATCAGGATTGAGATCTAGGTATTGTTTATGTACAAAATATTAAATTACACAATACACATTGTATTGTACAATGAAAACAACTTACCTCATACATATAGTATGATATTTGATATTGTTTGTGTTGTGAATATTATATTTCAGATGAATTGGCTCAAGTGTACTCAGTTGCTCCGTTTCCTCTATTTGAATATTGTCTCGAATTTGTAATGATATAATATTCTTATTGTGTAAATGCCGTTCATTGAAATTAATTGAGAAGAACTCTTGAAATTTCGAGAGAGCACTATTTTAAGACCTTTTGGTGCTTCTATGTATATAAAATAATATTCAGATATGAAACAGTTTAGTTCCATTTTCTCGTTTTTTTTCGTTTGGTATTTATAATTTAGAGTTTTGGTGCTATGAAGTAAATATTTTGGAAAATTTGGGAGTGGAAAAAAAGTCGTAACATGAAAATTTGTTTGTGAATGTTTTTCTTTAATGATTACAGTCGATCTTCGACAAATGGTTCAACAATCGTTTTAATAATTCATCGTTGTTATAAAAATAGGATATGACGCCCCTTAAGGGTAGGATAAGTGTGAACACTGCCCATTAGCAGACTGCTAGGGATGCTACTGAGAATTTATGCATGGTAAACCCACTAACTTTATATTGGCCCGACCCGAGGTTTGAGCCTAGGACCTCGGGATATACAGCCACATAAGCTCCTAGGCCAACGAGTCTGTTAAAGAGTACAATACCAATTCAAAGTATTCAGTCCGAAATGGAGCGTCGTAGTGGAATTAACAAAGAATTGTTTTCCTTGATCAGCTATGGGACTTTTGTCCAGCTATGGGACTTTCACGCGCTGTTGCCTTATTTCAATAGCGATGGTCTTGCGTACGAAGAAAATATTTAATTAAAAAGTAGGTACGTGGCACTGCTGTAGGGATCCAATATTATATTTTAGATATAGCATCAAGCTATGACCTTCACGGTTAAACGCGAGAAAACCGCACGAAGCGGGTGGCTTCCTATAAGGGTTGTAGGTTGTAATGAATATTTCAACAGCTTACTGTTTCTATTTCAATTTGAAAATCATGTCACGGACTCGGTAGACTTTGAAACTTTAGCGTCTCGTCCAATGCGCACTGCCAATTAAGCTTTTCATTCGTTCCGTGTCTGTTTTCGATGCATCTATTTAAATTATACTGATTTAATGTTCTTGTATTAAACTTTAGTGTTGTACGTGTGTCGTGTTGACGAAATAAATATAACATAATAACATAACATAATCAGCCTGTAAATTTCCCACTGCTGGGCTAAGGCCTCCTCTCCCGTTGAGGAGAAGGTATGGAGCATATTCCACCACGCTGCTCCAATGCGGGTTGGTGGAATACACATGTGGCAGAATTTCGTTGAAATTAGACACATGCAGGTTTCCTCACGATGTTTCCGTTCACCGCCGAGCACGAGATGAATTATAAACACAAATTAAGCACATGAAAATTCAGTGGTGCCTGCCTGGGTTTGAACCCGAAATCATCGGTTAAGATGCACGCGTTCTAACCACTGGGCCATCTCGGCTCGGCAAATAAATATGTATCGCTGTAAAATGAATGCTTGAAATGAAAATGCTTGGGGTTTCGGAAATTCTGGATTCAAATCCCTGATCGGTGGTAAAGTTATTTGTTTTTCCGTCAAGGTCAAATTCTCGGTAGCAGCTATAGGTTGATAAGTTAGGCGTCATACATCCCCGTGCCTAGGAAAACACAACTCAATCGAGGCAAAATAACGTATTGTAATAAAAACCTTTTTAAGAAATCAAGAAATAATTTATATGTACATGATTTTTTTCTCGAGGGTTATTTTGTTTTAAATAACACACATCTCGTCCTCAAACGTCGAGGAGCCAATTAGAGCGTTGACAAGAGGTGCCCCTCGCCTGCATATTATAGAAAGTTATGTTAATGAAAATAAAAAAAAAAATCAAAACATTTCACTGTCACTGATGTCGTTGTAAAGGTCATTTTGTTATGCGTCTTCTGTTAGTCAGTGTGACTTCAGAACAAGACTAAGGTATTCGTTGTGTACCCATTTGACTTACACGGATTATTTCCATCCGGTCAGTTGCTACACTGTTTCTGTACTAATCTAATAAATGCTTAAGTTTGGATCTGAATGACAATATCAAAATATTCTCTATTCAAGTAGGCTCATTAAAGCACTTTGAATCGTCATGTTACAGTATTGAATTAAATGTAAAACTACCACCTCCCTAATCTATCCCTGTGACGTTTCATAGATTCAAGTAATTTGTAAAAAATACATCGGTAAAGAAGGCATATTCGATACAAGATTATATTGATGATAAAAAAGCGTGGAGTTAATGCTTGTTGACTTCCAGACAGGAGACGTAACATACATATATTAATTGTATTTATCTAACATGACTGAAAAAGAGTAACTACTGAGTTTCTTGCCGGTTCTTCACGGTAGGATCTACATTCCGAACCGGTGGTAGCTTTATTTTAAATAGTTTGTTAAATAACGATTCAAAAGTGCTTGTAAAAGCCTACTTGAATAAAGTATATTTTGATTTGATTTGATTGGCACAGCGATAGATTGCAGTCTAGAATGGCACATTGGTTATTTTAGTTTATCTAGCTTTTTATCCCTAAGACCTGCAACTGCCCTACCCACTTCCTCAAACGGGTGAGATCGCGGGCGGAAACTAACGATCATATAATTATCGTCTTAGTAATGTATTGGCACTAAACCATACTATTTATATTTTATTATATCACACATATTATGTAGATGTCATAGTGATATTATGAGGTAATATTTAAAATTGATATGTTTATTATTCATATGTTAGTTGTGATGAATTTTTGCCGATTGTTCCGTGTTCAAACCCAGCCAGGCACGAGAATTTCCATTTGATTTATTTGTGTTTAAAATTAATCTTGAGCTCGGCGACAAAGGAATTCATCATGATGTTCGCATGTGTATCAATATATCAATCACGCATTAGAGCAGCTTAGTGGAATAAACACCAAATTTCTCGATAACAAATTGGGCCTTAGTCCATCAATGGAACATTTTTTAACCCTGAAGATATACAGAAATATTTAGCAAGGTTTTATTTTTTCCGGCAATCATCAACATGTTTTCCAGACGTGTGCGAAGCCCTCCCGCCACGTAATATCTATCGTATAGGTTTATCCTAGATCCTTATATACGGTAAATATATCGGTCACTAATATAACCAAGCAAATTATTTCAAGGCTCTCGTGATAATGGTATCTTCGCACGTGATGAGAAGGCTGACACTGTCTTGCCAGTGTGTGAATGACTTGAGTCATTGTAAACAATGAGTTCTTTCCTCATAAATAGGTAGTATAATTCATTATAATAAAAGATTACTCGATTAATTCTAGACGTAAACAAGCGTGTTAGCGCGTTGGGTATTCTTCAAGGTAATACGGGCTATTTCAAATTCATAATGTATGGTATAAATTCACATTTACACATCTAACTACGATCGATTTGTAGACTTAAGCGGAATACATAACCTCTATAATTCTGAAGAGTGATAGGAACGTACTCCTGCTACCAATCTGTGCAGATCTGTTTTGATAGAAACCACCCACACATTAATAGTTGTGTTTTTAGTCTGGTTGGAAGGGTAGTGGACAAGAGAATTACAGGTAAGGGATTTTGCATCCGAAATCCCAACGTGCAGTGGGCACTTTGCTGGCGAAGATGACGACTGAAGAACTAAACTTGACAATGAGATAAATATTGTGTTTTAATTTAAGGTCACGTTCTGATTGGTACGTTTTTTAAGTTTTTAAATTTACAATTTATTAATAAATTTATAAGACAACAAAATGTTTAAAAATGTTTTATCTGTTATAAATAAATTGTCATCTCCATCAAGTCTGATAACTTGAGTAATGTGATGAGTGGGTGGTGCATCGTGGTGATATATATCACCAAACAGCAATACTTAGTAGCCAGTGTTGGATGTGTAGTATTGAGTGAGCCAGTGTAACAATTGGCACAAGGCACATAACATATTAGTTCTTACGGTTGGTTGTGATAAAGACTAAAATGTGTAGATAGTGGTAATTTAATTACATCGCCTTTGGCGTTAAAAATCGCAACATCTTATAACTCGATCAGTACTTCTAACGGCTCGTTCTTCGTAGTAATTCAAAGTGGGACGTGTACTTCTTGCATTGCATATAATGCATAAACATAATCACAAACGACAATGCGTTTTATTATCCTGTGAAATCATTTAAGGACGTGACGATAAAGAAACAAAATGCACAATGTGTGCAATTGGCGAAGATTAGTGTATTTTGGTAATTCGAAAAATTTGGACATGATCTGGAAATTTGTCCTAAAGTTCAGTTCCACAAGTAATAATCTTTCCAGATTTCTGTAGTGTATTTATATTTAGTTTATACTAATATTATAAATATGAAGAGTTTGTTTGTTTGAACGCGCGAATCTCAGGATCTAGGTCCGAATTAAAGAAATCTTTAAGTGTTAGATAGCACAATTGTCGAGGAAGGCTGCATTTTAAGTACTATCACGTCACGACCTATAGGAACGAAATCATGTATGACAGAATCTTTAATATAGCCAAGCGAAGTCGGTTTATGATTAAAAGCCAACTTGTCTTAATTTTGTACAATATATTTGATTAATAAAAATATGTTCGTCATTATCAGAAATATTGGGCATTTTTTAGGCAGTTAGCGCATAATATAGCTGAGCTTTAAGCCAATCGCTAACTGAACCTAAGCTTTATCTTAACTCGTACTCCGATTGGAATGACCTACAGAAATGACAAGAGTGTTTGTCATTTCATTTGGCCAAATATACACATATTACCATTATACTATGTTTTTAATATGTATTTTTAATATATTCTGCGAAGTAATTTCAACTAAAGTCTATTCTCGAATCGAATGCATTTGTCAAAGTCAACCGTTGAAATATATAAAACAATTGAAATTATTTTTACCGAGATAAATATTCAATTAGTTTTAATTTACGGTATTTAGCATGTTATTTTTCTGTAGCAACAGTGGAACATTGAATAGCTGTATTGGAAAATTTCCTTCTGCCAAAGTTTCCTCCTGGCTCATCGCCATGCATGCTCTAGGTCAATGTCAACTTAGCAAATTTAAATAAAGACAGGTAGTTTTGCACAGTATCGGCACAAAACCACTCAAAACAAAATATTATTTACTGGTTTTTGTATGCGTGTTTGGGTGTTAGGTACCTTGTCCTTTCTCGTAGCTCTGACGAAGAATATCCAGCTCGTTTGCCACCTTTATAAATTAAAAAAAAATGCAAAATTTCACGACCATTGATTGAGCAACTGTTCCTGAAAGCGTACTAGGTAAACCCACTATGGTATTTTTATGTAAGTAATTTTCGATATATCACCTAGTTATAATAGTAAAAAAACTTATCGCAGTTCATGAATAATTCTAAATGTATTTTTTTTTTAATTTAAATTAGATTCGTCTTCACGGTACGTAATATTAAGTGTTATAAATATAATTGAAATTTACTTTCACGTTGTTTACGGTCCTCTAATCTCAGCGTAAACAAGTTGGAGCGATATTTTTTTATGTTTTCCAGCGTTACGTTGGCATGTTGTTTAGGAAAACACGTAACTCTTTTAATTTAAATTGTCTATCTATTGTGTGGTTTTAAATCTATTGAGTGATAATTGTTTAAAACGAAATCTATAATTAAATATTAACAAACATTGTCGTGATTAAACTTTTACAGTACCTTTCTGGAGACTGTTACAATACCTACGTAAAGATACAACGCAAAAGATTTAAATTGCAATAGTTTGCGCGAAAAGCTTAGTCCATATATAGCTTAGTCCAACAGTAGTGTGTGGTTTTGTTCTCGTGAACTTTGGACACGAAAACACATTTCCTGTACTGGTAGTAGAGCAAATGGGTTGATGGTCAATGGTTTTCTATGTTCATAAACATTGTCACTGTAAGAAGAATCTTAGATATTTTGTCTATTGTACTCAACGTTGGGCTAATTTTGGTAGTATAATAGAATATTCATTTGAATAGACACGTAACACTTGAATCTTAATAGATGATTGCGGGTTCAAACTCTGGCAAGCATTACTGAATTTCCATGTCTTCAGATAAGAGAAGTAACTTTAAAAAACGTCTACTTTTGGCAAATGAACTTAACTTTAAATGTAATTTCCAAAAAGCACCTTTTTGACGCTTGAGCCTTTCTTCCTGTTCACTGACGATGTGATTAGTTTCTTTTGTAATTCACTCGTCTTGTGCTCAGCGGAAATATCTTGAGGAAACTTGGTGGCGCTTGTTTTGGATGTATTTTGTATCCACTACCCGCATTAGGTGAGCGTTTCGGAATCTTCAAATCAAGATGAATGAGTATCTGAAATGTATAAAAAACTAACAATATTATACACCGATGTATCTTAGCTCACAAGAACTTCTAGAAGTTTCTACTATTAGTACGAACGTTACATCTTCATCCTCAATTATCACGGACGTGATATGAACGTAGCGAAGATTCAGTGCATCATGCGACGTCAAGTGTTGCGTACAATACAATATCGGACGAGTTCCTGCGGTTTATTTATAGCATTTAACGGGAAGATGAAGAGATTAAATTATTTGATGTTATACTTTGTCTATTTTTATTTTTAATCTGTGAATGTGATAACAAACCGTTGGTTAACAACTATTTATACATCCGAAAGGTAGAGCTGTGGTTCGCTTATTCTGTTGGCCCAAAAGTTAAGAAGACGATTTGTTTTGTTAAGATCATTAAATAATTTAATGAAACAAATTACTTTCTCGCGATTAAAACATTTTTCTTTTTCATATTCTAAGGAAATTGATTTGTGTTGGTAGTTTTTTGTGCCTTTGTACGGACCTCATTATTTATTTTTAAAAGCATCTCACACGCACTAAGACAAGTAGACTCTTGTAAGTACGAGCATAACAAATGTAGGCGGCTTCATGAGTACTTTGAAAACAATTGAAGAAGCTCAAATTTACAATAAAATACTTGACGGTAAAGTTGTGTGCAACCCCGTTTGGGTAGGTTAAGGTTTTTGAGTAGGTAGTATATTTAGCATTGTTGTGTTCCGGCTTGAAGGGTGATAGACCGGGAGATGATGACACAAAATACTAGGTCATTTGTACCAGTATGGCGGTTCTTCAGGGGTCTAATTACGTAAAGGCAAAAAGGAAAATGATGGTCACAGCGCTCGCACCGGCGGCCCAATCGCGTGGGCGTTAATCGAACGCGTCGGATAAATAACGACTGTCGAACGATTTGTTCCATAAAATGCTTGTATTTTCAGATAGTCGAAAAAAAAAGAAGTAGGCGGTAGCGTAACGCCATACTTCTCGGGTGTGACTTACTTGTAGTAGAGGGAAAAAGTGGCGCCATACTTGAAAAACCTGATTGTTCGACACGTTTTCAAGGTACAAGACATAAAATCATTTGCATTTATTGTATTCGGTTCATTTGGATAAAATTCAACCTAAAAAAAATAATCCCATACTATAACTATGGAGCGGAAGACTCACACTCGAGCAAGATATGAAAAAAAAAATTTGGCACGAATTGTAACAATATGGCATTTTAAATCATTTCCAAACTTGAAAAAAACAACTATGTTTGGGAAAATTACACCATACTTATGGTGTAGTGCCAAAGTGGTGCCATACTCGAAAAAATAATTTTCGGATTTTTTTTTGTGTTAAAAAATAAGCCTATACTGTGACCAGGGGAGCTGGAGCTGCCATACTCGCTCTGATATGCCGACAATTCGAGAAATCTTTCGAGCGGTGGGAGCCGCAATATTATACAACATAACATCTGCTTATAAGACAAGATTGCCGCCACCTAGGTGTTTGAAACTTTGTATTTATATTCGTTAAACCTCAAACTTACAGGAAAAATTAGTGCCATACTGGTACAAATCGTTCGAACTACGAATAAAATCTTAGGAGTTTTAAAATATATTGTTCACATTCGCCACCTCCCACAGGTATGGCATTATCAGACTTCTATTTATGATCATACAGGGAACTGTTAAAAAAAGTTTCAGGGCGGTACAAATCGTCTGGCGAAAAAAAAAAAATTACTCCTTTGCAGTGGTATGGCGGCCATTGGGAACTGTCGGAGAATATGGCAAGGTGATTTTCGTGTATGGCTCCTCGACGATGATTAGCTGTGCAAAAATTAGCCTGGTATGACGAATGAACGAATGAACTATTAAAAAAAATATGTTTCGTTAAAAGTTTAACCTTGAGAAAAGATTATACTTCTCGTCGCAGTTTTTAGTTTTGTTCATTGTTTTGTGTAACGCTTTTAGTAGCATATTTTAAAAACAAAAGACTTTAAAATAAACTTGTTATGGAGCTTAAAATTGTACTCTTTTGTGATGTAGACTTATTATGATATCAACATTGTTGGTACATTTTTAATGTCGTATATTTAAAATATACTTTCTTGAAGGATTTCTTTTGTATTCAATTTAAATATTGCATTGTTGACTTCCAGACAGGATGTATTATATGTTTATGTTAATGAAACATAACTTTGTATTTGTATATGTTGGAAAAGAATAACTACTCCGTTTCTTGATGGTTCTTTTCGGTAGAATCTAAATTCGGAACCGGTAGTAGCTTCGCTTAATATAGTTTTATAAAATGACAATTCAAATAGCTTGTAAAAGCCTACTTGAATAAAGTATGTTTCGAGTTTTGATTTGAGGTTGTGATGCTGCCGATCCCAAGGTCCTGGGTTTAAACCCCAGGACAGAACGATAAAAAATTGTTGGATTTTTCTGCCAATGAATTCACAGTAGCAACCTTGTATCTTCACTCGTGTCTCGGATAATATTTGCTCCTGTGTCTGAACACTTTCCGGTCTTGTCGGTTTTACGATCTCATCGAATTAAGAGAATTCACCTAGCCCCACCCGGACCAGGACATAAGATCGGACTTCTTTTCAACAACAGTAAATATATTTAAAATACGGAAATATCGAAAACAATGTACTTAACTATAATTAAAATTGTGATTTATATATGTAATTTAAAAGTTACTTAATATATCACGCATCTTATTGGCGACGAACTGTCATTTTAAAATAGAGCTGAAGCTGAGCTGAATATCTAGCTCATTAACTTGCTATTAGAGAGATCTATGTCCAGTGGTGGGCGAGTATAGGATCATGATGATAATGGTGATGAAATAATCACTGTTTATTTGTATGTATACTGTTGCGTAAGCGTGATGCTATAAAATTATTATGTTTATTTATGTACGAACGAGTTGAGCTATTGGTAGTATAATATATTGTATGTTTAGCTCTCGTTGAAAGTTCGAAGCCACCCGGGCACTACCTCGTAGGTAGCTCTGACTACCCCGTTATTAGTTTTGACCTGAAATGTCTGGGCCATGTGATAGGTTAGGCGCAAAGGCTATCAAGGCGATGATTCATAGCTATTCATAGATCCGATAGCGGTAGCTCCCGTACTTCTACTTAATTTTGCGATGCTTATATTTTCGGGGACGAAGTTGCGACGTGGCTTGCTAGTTTTCTTTTGTTTTACGATGACCTTTTGTAATTTGTTTATAAGGTATTTTCAACAAGATAATTTTTGTGTAAGACGCGTATTAATGTGTATGAAGACTAAGTAAATGGATACTTATGTGAAGGTTTAGAAGGCTGAAGGGCTAGAATAAAGATAAAATACAGATGCAAGTTTCCACTACAGAGCTCGAAATTACATAAATACAAATTAAGCACACGAAAGCTCAGTGCTTCAATGGATTTGAACCCGAAATCTCCGGTTAATATTTACGTGTTCTCACTGAGCCATCTTAGCTCATTGACAGTTACTTGAATTTAAATGATTTGAGGAGTACTTGTACTATATTTATGTATTTATTTTAAAAACGTTTCCGTCTTCGTTTAAGCTATTAGCGGTATTAATACTAGCTGTACCACACGATTCTGTCCGCGATCATTTTTCCCCATAAATCCGTATATTTGTATCCTTATGTCATGACGATGGTTTCAAGGCTTTGGTAGTGATGAGGTGACCGAGAAACTTACTTTTCCATGTATAGTACTAGTTACCCGTCAAGGCTTCACACGGGTAAAGTAAGTAAATGATCTATAATCTATATAAAATTATTGTTTTGATAGATAACATTTTAGAGTGATAAACAAAAATAAAAAGAAAAATCCTTGTTAGCAAAGTTGAATGTCTGCTTTTCTTTTAATATAATATCCGTGTATTATACATATAAGAGCCAAGATGACCCAGTGGTTAGAACGCGTGCATCTTAACCGATGATTTCCGGTTCAAACACAGGCAGGCACCACTGAATTTTCATGTGCTTAATTTGTGTTTATAATTCATCTCGTGCTCGGCGGTGAAGGAAAATATCGTGAGGAAACCTGCATGTGTCTAATTTCAACGAAATTCTGCCACATGTGTATTCCACCAACCCGCATTGGAGCAGCGTGGTGGAATATGCTCCATACCTTCTCCTCAACGGGAGAGGGGGCCTTAGCCCAGCAGTGGGAAATTTACAAGCTGTTTATGTTATGTTATGTTATACATATAAATGTTCCTCTTGAATCACTCTGTTTATTGACGAAAACCTCATTAAAGCCCGTTGTGTAGTTTAAAAGATCTAAGCGCACCGACGGCGGGAAGTGACTTGGTTTTATACTAAGTAGAGATTAGAATGTATAAAGTTTTTTTCTTATATATGCAGCAAATGTCAGAACTATTAGTCTGATTTTGAACAGTTAAAATGTTATTATGTTTTTAGTATTCCAGTATGTTTTCTATAGGCTGGTAATCGGTCTAGATAATTTTTAAATATACGCATATGTTACCAGCATGTAAGGTTTCATTTAAAAACAAGGTATTTCTTTGTTGTAAATTCTTTTATGTAATATTTGGAATCTTTCAGAGATAAGGGCTGTTCGGCCCGGATATTTTCCCGAGCCTATAAAATATATTACTTTTACTAGTGGCCGAGGAAACAAAGTTACTCCAAACATTTGTTAAAAAAAAAATGGAATTAAACTCCTTAATTCTTTAAAATCTGCACAACACTGCTCAAAGTCAACAATTACTTCGTCTGTGTAGTTTAAGTGTCCAAAAAGCTGTATCCTTTATTATCGCACAAATATGAGCTGATATAGATTATATATAAAACATTGGAAATTTAAAAAAAAACCATGGCAATATTCATAATATAATAAATGCAAATAATTTTATTTTGTTTATGTGATAAAAAAAAAAGAATAATTAAATTAAGATTCACTACAGCGACCTATTGATTTAAATTTGGAATAAGTTAATTCCAACGATCGGAATGTGCTACGTAGGTTTGTATATATGATATGTTTATCAAATAAAAACAATAGTGATTGAAGCCACTATGACATACACGTGTTATCGCTCCTAACATAGTAGGTAGGTCCAAAGTGCAAAGTGACGTCACTTTTCTGCTATCAATACAATATCTACATAGAAAGTTACTATTTATATTATTTATTTGTATTTCATTGTACGATGCGAGATTTTGACGTTGATCATTCTCAAGAGCTATCCACGCGACGAAAATTCTCAAGAGGCTAGTCGCTACTTCGATACTTTAGTTTCATAAAACAAAGGACATTGCCTTTTGTTTATCCTGATGGACGTATCAACGTTTATACAAAAATAAAACACTTGAAATACACAAACGAACCGAGAATATCGACGGCTTTGTAAGCATTACATTTTTATCAATGATGTGTTTATCTTAAGTGTAAAGGACACGAATACATATCTACCTAAGTATTCATTATTGAACTAATCGCAGTTTACTGCGGGACAATCGCTGCCTTTTTTCAGCCAGGCCTGGAGGAGGGAAATTGGGTTATGAGGAGGCGTACCCCTAAAACCACTTGGATGGGCGTCTTCGGTATGGATTCGAGGATACGCTGCGGCTGAGCTGATCGTATCGATGTAAAGCATCCGCGTGTGCTTTGTCCTGCTTATGGCTCGGTAGAACTAACTTCACGGAACAAAAGTGATTCATATCGTATATCATAAAGGAACGATATTATCGGTGGTTACCCTTAGCTCCAAAAGAATCGGTTACTGAAATAAATAAATAAGTAATTTGCAGTAAATAACAGCAAAAGCCTTCGTGTTCTCGTATAACTCAATTGCTAGAAAGTTTCGAGCATGCATTTTATTTACTTCCAATAAAAATTGATAAAACGTATTCATTCTAGTCATCGTGTTGTTTTGGCCATTATGTTTGTCTCATGAGTAAGTCTAATATGAAAGATGAAATGAATAGCAAGTGCTTTGTTCCGCACAAAGGCGTAAGGCAACCATACCTTCCTTCACACTTGTATCGACAAGGATAACAGTTTAAACAAACAAGCGAGGTCAATGAAAAGGTTGATCACACGATTTTTGTCAAGGAAATTCTGAGAAATATGCACTCGATATGAATATTAGAAATATATTAAGGATTTATTTCTTTGATTCGAGTGTGCACGCCAGTTTAAGTTGGTTGGTTTGATTTAAGGCTAAGCGAGAAGTATCATATCCGTCTCTAGAGCGTATTCCAATCGAAAATGGAGTTAAGATGATAAAACCTTAAATTTACAGAATCCATAATGAATATCGTAGATTAATCAAGATATTGTTTAATGACATCGCGCCAATTGATTGAAATGGGCTACAGATAAAAAATTGTGATTGGAGATATATAACATGTTCTGCACTTTCTCCAAATTTTCCAAGGATTCTTTTTGTTATGCTCCTTTGAGCAACAATTGTATTATAAATAATAAAAAAATATATATGTATTTAAAATAATTGGTTTTTGGCGAATTTGGGTTCCGCCAGCCTTAAGATTATATCCATGCGTTCTATCTACACGGCCATCTAGAAGCCTGAAGCGAGATCTTTTTCCCTCACATCTCAGATTACATATGACTAATTTAATTAAAGTCGAAGTACAAAATATTTAAATTGATGGTAGGGCTTTGAGCATTCTTCTCTGGGTAGGTAGAACTCCTCACATATTCTATCACCAAGCAGCATGTAACACTGTTCCGGTTCGAAGGGTGAGTGAGCCAATGTATCTACAGGACATAGAATCTTACTTCCAAGGTTGATGGCCTATTGACGTTGTGAAGAATGGTTAATATTTCGTACAGTACCAATGTCTGGGCCGTGACACAATACCCTTACAGTCTGCCTACCTATTTAGAGAATATGTGAATTGATTCGCAAGTGATTTAAATGTATCGATCCGAATAAAATTAATCCTGTGCCATTGCCATTATTAAGTGGAATATTTTAGGTGTCTCGGTACTTTAAAATAACAGAATATTTAAATACTCAGTTTTTCAATGTTTACGTGGTGAAAACAATTCTTAAGAAATTCGTAATGATGACTAAATAAACACATTGTAATGTGTCATCTCTGTTCGACTTCAAAGAAAGGAGGTTGTGTGTTACACGCGTGTATTTTATGCACCATTATTACATTAGTCTATTTTGCTAGATCTCCAGGTGGTTCCGTAATTCTTTGACTTGTACCATGTCGATTATCCACTAGTCCACTTCCTGATAACAATAATTGAAATTCTAAGACGCACCGTATTGATCCTTATCAAAATCAATAACATATTAATTATAGTGTTAATATCTTGTAAAAGATAAAAAAGCCACTTACACAATTTTTTTTTAATTTAACGCGCAATTAATGTGCAATTATTTTTTTTACAGTTAGGAATAAATATAGTTATATTCACGAGGAAAACATCTTACAATAATAAATTACAAGGAAAATAATAACTTGTTTTTTATTTCTATAATATATTATATCAATATGTAATAATCTAGACCTTGGATTGTGTATCTATAATTTTCACAAGATACAGATAGTAAAAATCGTTCCTCGAGGCTGTTGATAAGAATGTATTGTATAATATTATATAATTACGATTAGGCCTCCAACAAGGTCTGATAAGTGTCTTCGGTAGATACAGTACCAAGAAGAAAAAGAATAAAACAATATATTTAATTAAATAGTTATGGCTTTTAAATCATCGTCCATTGCCGGTTTTTATTAAAAAGTGACTTGGACTATTGAATTAAACGTCAAGATAAAATAGTATATCGTACTTTTTTTTTTGTTTACAATTTATGAACACTCGTACATTTACAGTAGGTACGTTATAAATCAAAATAAAATTTTTGGCGGATTGGTTATGGACTGAAGCCACAGTACTAAAGAGTCTTAAAAAAAAAAGGTGCCAATTTCAATGTCGTTAAATAAATTCTTTATTGTAAAGTCAATTTCTTTACCGTAATAATACAAAAAAAAATGTAAAGAGTTTCCGTTAATTGCGTGTAGTATTTACAATACGATACGATATTGTGGAATCATAGTAACCCAACTTTTGTAAATGTACTTGTACCGTTAAATACTTTGGCGTTTTGCTATTATTATTATTTTAATCGCGCATTGCTGTGCCCCTGCTAGCCTTGACTCCACCGGCTGGGGGACCGAGTACTGCAGCTGAAAAAGAGACTCCAAATATACTGGTTTTATACTCATTGTTCGTAGTTTTATTATTAACAATGGCATCAACGGTGTATTTGAGGACTGAATCTTCTAGAAGCTTTAAAAAAACGAAAGGGGTTTGAACAATTGCTTTAACTATATGTTATGGATATCAGACACAATAAAATAAATATTAAGTATGTTGAAAATATGTAATTAACTAACAAAATTGTTAATTAACATCCTGTGTGAATTAAAACGATACCAAAAAAAGTTTGTATATCATATAAAACCGCAGGAATTAGAAAGAGATAGAAACATAGATAAAGAGGGAAAAGTTACGTGACGATGTCTGTTAGATCCCTCTCCCTCTCCCTAGAAAATCTTCGTTCCAAAAATATTGAGATTTGTATGTGTTAGATTCGAAAAGTCTTAAGACGTTAAGTCTACGTAACGTTTTAATATCAGGCTGTTAAAATATATTATAATTGATGTAAATGTGTGTGATTGATTGTGTTAGTGATCGCGTTCAACGATTTCATAGAGGTCAAAGTATAGACACAAGTCAGAAATGGAAAAACTAAATTGACACATTTAAGGTTTATTTGTTTTGTTGATGCGATAGTTAAGAGTTATGCTAGGTGACGCTGCAGTATGTCATTAAACTCCTAAACGATGTTTTTTAGTGTGTTTCTATGACCACTCAAACGGTGCGACGTTTCAGGTTATTTTTCACCTGTACAAACGCGGGACAGGGAACCAGTTAATTTGTTAAACACAGACTTAAGAAGGCTGTAATCAAATCAATCAAAATCATAAGCCTATAAGTCAAATTCATCATCATCATCATCCTTCTGCCCTTATCCCAATTTTACTTGTGGTTACAGTCTGTTGCCAAATTTAAAAAAAATGTTAGGAACGCGTGTGTGCTAAAGGTTACAATTAGTGAGTTTATGTTTGATAGCACACCTTGGGAATGAAACGATCGCCTCCTGGCTGTTTCTATTCATATACAATTATGTATGTAATTAATTTGACAAAAAAAAATAGACCCGCTGAGTTTCTTTCGCCGGTTCTTCTGAGGTCAGGGTGTTCCTTTTTCCGAACCGGTGGTAGTGTTTAATTTGACCATCAATAAGAAAGTGTAATGCTTCTATGTTGAATAAAGGAATTTGAGTTTGAGTATGTCTTCTTCCATAGTTCTCTGTCGCACGTCATTTCACGAGTAACATTCTTTCTAACCATATCGTCTTTCACACAATCCATCCATCGTTTCTTTGGTCGTACCCCCACCTACATATCCATCCACATCCATACTCAAGATCTTATGACCTATAAGTCTCCAATTAATAAATAAATTTGTCTTAGTTGTCGAATATAGTAAATTAATTACCAAATCACATTAAAGTTAGTAGGTATAATCTATTCCAACCATAACAAGAAAAGAGGCAAATAAACAACATTCGACAGCAAATTGACGCGATATCATTGGTCGAGAGCTTGATTAATCTATGATATTCACTATGGTTTTGCGAAAAAATGGCGTTTTAAACGCCAACGAAACTGTTATCGGAACTTTGGAAGTAAAATTAAAGTGGAAATAAGTAGTTAAGTGTAATAGTGTTGTATTATAAATAAAGATATATTAATCATAAACTCTTAGTAGTGCACAATATAGCTGAGTTATTAGCAAACCGCATGATTTACGAAAATCTAAGGTTTGTTTATCTTTTTTCCTACTTCCATTGGAATAGGCTATAGGTATGAATGACTGCGATTAACTCGTTTTCTAATTGACTAATATCGAAATAATTACAATAACAATTACTTATTTGTATGTCGTGTGTCGTGTACGTGTTACACAGAATGGGTAATTAAAAATGATAATGACTGTAATGTTGTTCACACTACCCTTTACAATCGGTTTTAATCACAATCATTAGTTTCATTTGAAAATATCATTGCGCGACTCAGACTGCGTATGCGACAAGAGGGGGGGGGAGTGTTAGGTACTATATGACCTTTACTGTACCCTTTAAAGTGTATATGTGTTTCGTTAAGATCGCTTGGGCATTGAAGACGTGAAAGCGGAAGCTAACACGACCGCCCATAGACATTGGCGCTGTAGGGAATATTAACCATTCCTTACATCACCAATGCGCCACCAACCTTGGAAACAAAGATGTTACGTCCCTTGTGCCTGTAGTTCACACAACCGGAACACAACAATACTAAGTACTGCTGTATGGCTGTAGAATATCTGATGAGTGTGTGGTACCTACCCAGACGGGCTTGCACAAAGCCCTGCCACCAAGTGAAACTGTCTGAAGTGTCCTATAAATGTAATTATTATTATTATAGTCAATATCGGAAATCAAACCTGACGTGCGACGCTCGTGTTCTGCTGTCGGATGTTCTTACTGAATCGCTCTACGGGTATTACGGATAATGACTAAAGTTAAAAGTAACAAGAAATGTTTCTCTTTGTTTTATTTTTTTTAAGAAATATTTTTATTGAAATCGATGACTAAGCCGTTACCGTGGCTTCAGTTCATTGAATCGTTAATGTAAACTGGTTTACACGTACGGAATATATTCATGTAACGTAAAAACAGGACGATCACAAATATTTTACTCGACCAAGGCTGTCGATGTCATTGAATACATCACGGAAACTTTTTTTTTATAACATAGGTTAGATCTGCACTACACTGCCTCACTCACACTTTAAATTGGAACACAATAATACTGACATTATTGAGTATTGCTATTTGATGGTGGAATGGTGGAGCACAAAGCCCTACTATAAAAATAATATAACTATTCCTTATCTTGGGCGTGTTAAAAAAGGACAGCATGTATGAACGCTTACCTGCAAATTGAATAAACAGTGTGGAAAAAGTTGTTTTTTTAATTTAAAATAGGTTGGCAGATCACCTGATAAGTCACAGCACATCAAAATTGACGCTCTAAGATAATACTTTTCTCACATAACTCTTCTCGGTGGTAGGGTATTGCGCAAGCCCGTGGGTAGGTACCGTTCACTCACCACATCTGCCGCCAAACACCAATCAGTATTGTTGTGTTCCAGCTAGAAGGGTTAGTGATATGTAACTATAGGCCATAAGCCATAGAACATATCTTCGTTAACAATGTTACTTGTGCCTGTAGTTACAATGATACGTGTTATAAAAAATGCACTTGTCTCTTATTAAAATTATAGTCCCGTTATTGGTTAAGAGATTGTATTAAAGTGATTGACACATATGAGTGAATAATTGAGGTCTTAAAAACATTGATACGTCGTGACAGCGACTCGAGACATTTTAAAGAGAAAGTAAGCACCAAGTTTTTTTGGACATAATTCGTGTTAATTGGAAAATTTGAACGGAAAACTGTTTTGTTTCTCATTGTGAAATTCTGAAACATTTTTAGATCGCGAGACTGACTGGAGAAGTATCGTGTATTAATCAAGTCTTCCATAAGTTTGAAGGCCGATTATTCTTATTGTCCTTATTTGATGAAATTTTAGTTATTTCTAGGACAACGTGAAATATATAATTACTATTTCTTGCCCTATCACTGATTACGTACGAGTGACTCAATTCGACCTGCTTATGCACATGGTCGCTGAAGCGAGTTTATGCGCGTGCAATTGTTTTACTATTCGATACAAATTTATAGCACAATACACTTAATATTTAAATTAATAGTAAAAAACCACTGTAGAAAAAACAAGCTTTTAATTATTTGCTTAAATAAGAAATTAAACGATTTAGGTTTAGGTTTTCTAATATAATTTAAAATAATATTAAATAATGTTTTAGTCGATGTGCAATGAAAAATCCAAAAGATGAAAGAATTAGTGTTGCACATCGATAGTCCACTATCGATAGCCAGTAATTTCCGATAGTATTGCTTTCTCAAGATAAGTAATTTAGTAGACCAAGTATAGTGTATATTTAAATAAATAAAATTAAATTTACAACTATATTTGATTTTAAAATTAAGACATTTTGTACGGAATAAGGAATAACGAAAAATTTAAATGCGAAAAATGTTGCAGCTGTTAATATTTTTCGTGTTTGATTTATGAATAAACATTATAAATACTCATAACATTAAAAAAAACTTTTAGGCGGGTGGCATTACAATGAAACTTCCTTGTAGTAATCTTGAGTGTAGAATAGTCGAGGATAGAAAGGCCGGCAACGCACCTGCAAGCCCGCCGGTGTTCCAGATGTCCATTGGCGGTGGTAGTCACTTTCCATCAGGTAAGCCTCCTGCTCGTTTGCCACCCATGACATAAAAAAAAAAGCGATTAGAATATATTAATTGCGAAAATTAACAAGTATTTAGAAGGAGAGTGGCAGTATATTAAATTGTAGCGAGTAGAATTGTGGTATATTATATTAATAGAATCTTCATGTAATAGGCGCGAGAAATTCTCATTTCTGAGAACATTTTCTAAACAATTTGTAAATATGTTAGCGCAGTCTGAACACGTATTTTCGATTTTTCGAACTGTTTCTGTTTCAGTTACTCTATTTTCTACGTTTTTACGTCTTTTACGTATTTCACGTTTTATGGTAGCTTGTATTTGGTTTTCCCACTTCTCAGAGTTAAAAAGGGCAGGTTAGTTGCTTCGCTTAGCTAAAAAAAAAATAACAATATTCAACAACAAATCAACAAACATAACCGAAACTATCAAAACTAATAATTACAAAGTTTATAATTTTTCATTCCTAGTTTATTCTGACAATTTCCTTTATTAACAAAATCAACAATTACAAAGACAACAGACAGACAGACAGATTTATTAAAAACAAAAAAAAAAAAAACAATTAGCGTGACCTTGGAATTTCACACAGTTATAATTAATTAAAATATTCAACAAATAAACTTACCTATTTTGAATGAAGTGAGAACGTTACTGCTTCAAAAGAAAACTTGACAAAAAAACAAGCACAACATGAAAACTGGTATTAAAAATACAATTACTACATTACTTATATTAAAAAAGCAATACTATAAAAAAATCGCTGGCTATCGATAGTCCAAAACTATCGATATTATCGATAGTAGCAATAGTACCGCTACTACCAATAGTATTGCTTACAGAGAGCTAGCGATACTATCGATAGTATTGATCAATACGATACTATCGATAGTACTATCGATATCCTGAATAGTTTTCGAGGTCAACTATCGATACTCAAACTATCGATAGCTCTGCAACGCTGAAAGAATGAAATATCAAATGGAATCAATTTTCCCGCCATGACAAGTATCTGTCAATGCTAATGTTGCCAGATTAAAAATATAATATTGTAATGATTAATATACAAAGTGACAGATACTCGTCTGTAATATTCAGATAACAATTCGTTTTTATGTTTAATATTAAGTATAACATTCTAATACTGACGTGTCTATGCTGTCGACGGTTTAGATGTTCCTGGGTTACTTCTGAATGTAGAATCAGATCATGCTGAGCATAATAATGCATTGTCTGATCAAATTAATAAATATTGCAGTAATTTTATAATTCTATCCTAAATATAAATCCTTACTAATATTATAAATCCGAAAGATTGTATTTACGGATGTTTGTTACTCTTTCACGTAAACACTAATGAATGGATTTTAATGAAACTTTACATCAGAATAACGTATACGTTGTTATTTATAAAGATTGTGTGAATAATACCTCACAACCAATCTCTAAAACGAGTGAAACCGGTGGCGAAAACTAGTGAAAAATTAAATTAAGTAAAATTTCGACATGTTAAACCGGTCCTTTCCTTATAAGTATCGTAATATCACAATGTGTGGGGTCACGTGCGCAGGCGCGTATCTTCCTACTCGCACGTATCGTTTTGCGTTCAATTTCAAGTCAAATCAGAATAGAGTTTATTTCCAGATGGGTGTTCTACGTACTTTCAAATCGTCATATTTCAGGATTCAATTGAATGTAAAAGTCACCTCTGGTTTAGAAACCACAATAATGATTGCCCTCACACGCTGAAAAAGTCGCGGGTGGATACTAGTCGTATGTATCCCGGGAATTAAATTACGCTTTTTAAAAAATGTATGTATTATTAAATAACCCTTAATTTTTAATGTTTTGTTTTAAATATGACATTCAAATCATATTGAAATTGAGTTTTTTAATTTACTCGAAATACTTGTTGAGGTGCTAAGTAATGATACAGACCCAAAATACCCTTCCAAAGTCAACGGGTTGAATAGTCGATTCCAATGGTAGGAGGAGTAAAAATGAATAAACTACTTTGACCTTGAACTGACGCGATCGAGATCTAAAACGGTTAAAAGTTCAATATGGATTTATGAAGATATGACGTTTTGAATATTGGCGATGTGTTGTCCGAACTTTAATCGTAAAATTAAAGTGGATATAAGTATTTAAATGGAATGGTGATGTATTAATTATGAATTAAGATATGTCATTCAACTGCTTGTTCACAATAGCTTTTAACAAACCTCAAGGTAATAATACCAAAAATACGTAAGTACATTGAGGGTTTGTTTACCTTAGCTCGTCCTGCCATTGGAACAAAGTCTACCGAAAACCTTGACAGCGTCATCATTTGATAAATAAAATCTCTTTATTTTTTTTTACTAATTAGAGATAAAACAATGACGAGCACTCAACGATAAGACGTAACGTGTTTTGCTTGACAATATTGTTATTGTAACGATAGAGTAATCAGAAAACCCGTTTATTATACACGTAATAATATAAACTTCGTTGAAATAACAACTAACTAAATAACTTTGTAAATAGATCTTCTATTGTGACCCGTTTCTAATTGAATCGTGAAACGTCACAACATACATACATATATTGGGCACGGTAGTTGTGCCCCCCGTATCAATTGAATATGCGTATAAATTAAATTGTCGTAACTATTTATAGATTCGACCGATATTTACACCTATTATTTGCATACATGTAATTTTTAGCCGTTTTGAAGATTGTTTTGGACAGATGGACGGACTGAAATACAAAATAATGGTTGTAGAAATAGCCTTAATATTTTTATAGGAGGTAGTTGTTTTGTACTTTAATTTTTTTTATTATATATATAGATTAAAATTATAATATCATGATTTGGTGCAATGGATTCAGGAGGTAGATAGAATGGTATACTTCAATGGCTTCTTAATCTTCAATACTCATTTAGTTTGTTTTTTTTTGGAGTCCTGTTGCTCTGACAAAAATAGTCTTTAGAGTATAATTTATTATTATTTCGTCATTACGAGAAACCTTGTTTTATTTTAAAAAGGAAGTTAATACATGCAAACATCAATAATGAAAATAGATATCAATATTGAATGTTACTTTAACATGTCACGTTACGGAAAACTTACGTTTTAACGTAAACGCCCCTAATTTGATAAACAAACAGATTGACATACAAAAATTATGACGTAGTTAAACATTATTTATTTATTAAATACATTATTACACATAGCATAAATATTTTACAAAAGGCAGACTTAATAGTAGTGCAGTGCTTAGATTGTTTATACGTATATCTAGATAAAGTGTGCACTACAAAAGGACTAAAACAAAAGAGCCAACTGTATTATCTTGGTGTGCGTAACAGTTACACTTAACACTCGCCAATCGTCATACTTGTTTACTAGTGTGCGTGTATTTAGTGTTGGCTAGTAAGTAAAGCCAAAAGTTAACACACTGAGGCATTCAAATTTTTATATCATATGTAGTCGGACGCTTAAATGGGCCAGCAACATTGGTACTGTAAGAAATATTCCTCATTCCTCATATCACCAATGCGCCACCATCCTTGGGAACTAGGACGTCATATCTCTTGTGCTTGTTACACTGGATTTACTTGGTGGTAGGGCTTTGTGCAAACCCGTCTGGGTAGGTACCACCCACTCATCAGATATTCTACCGCCAAATAACAGTACTCTGTATTGTTATGTTCCGGTTAAAAGGGTGTGTGAGCCAGTGTTATCACAGGCACAAACATCTTAGTTCCCAAGTTGGTGACGCATAGGTGATGTAAGGAATGGTAATTATTTCTTACAGCGCCTTTGTCTATGGGCGGTGGTGACCACTTACCATCAGGTGTCCCATACGCTCGTTCGCCAACCAAAGCCATAAAAAAACCCTCCAAACAGTAACAATACTAAGAATTGCTGCTTGGTGTTAGATAGTAATTGTTGTCGTGTATCGTAATGTATTGTTTTTATCGCAGGTCTTGTCCACAATGATACCCAAATTGACAGATAACATGAAAAACATAAACAAGATTATAAATTAAATACCGATTATACTTTCAGTAAATATTATAAATAACTAATAATGTATAAGATATCTTATTTCCTACAAGATAGTATTTGTTTATTTTGACCAAACAGTTACAATAAGCAAATGTAACGCTTCCATTTTGAAAAGACTTAATTTGCATAGAATAGTTATTCCAAACCTAAATTTAATATAGATTTAAAATACCGAAGACTAAGACGACGATATTATATGGTTTCGGAATTTGACAACGGATCTCTATAAATAAGTCGTGAAATAGATATCCTAAGTACACACTTAAGCAAGATTAACATAATCTAATATAACATTTACGTAGCAAAATCCTTATATCTTTATAACTTAGCTATAATAATAAATGATGACGCTTGCGTGACGCCGAAGTCTCACCAGGGAATTATACCACTAGGGAATTAGTCTGCGTTCGACCTTTTGAGTTCATATCTTAACAATATAATAAATCTCCGCTGAGTCCTCAATTAGTATGGGAGTCCTTCAAGGATCAATTCTTGGACATTTTGTATTCCTCATATACACAAATGACCTATGAGACAAAGGCGAGATAGTGTTGTTTGCTGATAATATTTCACTAAAATAAAACAGATTCAGAATGTTGATGGAAACAACGCTATCGATGAGACAGTACCATTGGTTAGGTGTAAGTAATCTAATATTGACTGGATTGAATCTTGGTACAGCTGTCGCTCGATTTCGTGTAAGTTTCTGATATAGTACTAAATGGCAACTGATGGACAAATATATATATTTTAATTTCAAGGCCATTTCATGCATAGCAGATAGCTAGTAGTATTTAAAGTGATTTGTCACATATACGAATCGATACCACGATCTCAACACAAAAATATACGGTATCTACCGCTACAGTAATCGATTGTCCATCAAACAAAAAAATGATGGAGATATTTCTATCTATATAGACCATCTGAAGTTCTGAAATGTTATTGAAATAATATCTTGTATATGTTTGAGGATTAGATAAATATTTTCTTGTAAATATTGTTTGATTTATCACTTCAAGGATTTATTATAATTTAAAAAAGAAAAACAGCGCCCGAAAGGGATCATAAAAATATATCTCAAATTAAATAAAACTAATTAATTAATAGGCAATGATATCGTTATGTTAAAATTTTAATTCTAAAAAATCGAACTCGAATTCGATAAGATATAAGAGCCGAGATGTCCCAATGGCTAGAACGCGTGCATCTTAACCGATGATTGCGGGTTCAAACACAGACAAGCACCATTTAATTTTCATGTGCTTAATTTGTGTTTATAATTCATATTGTGCTCGGCGGTGAAGGAAAACCTGAGGAAACCTGCATGTGTCTAATTTCAACGAAGTTCTGTCACATGTGTATCCACCAACCCGTATTGGAGCATCTTGGTGGAATATACTCCAAACCTTCTCCTCAAAGGGACAGGAGGCCTTAGCCGAGCAGTGGTAAATTTACAGGCTGTTAATGAATTCGAATACATATTCCAAAATAAAGAAATTATAGTTCAAAAACAACCATTTTACTGTGATCTTGCGTCCAAAGTCAATGCTTGTAGAATCACGGTCAACTCTTCGCGTCGTTACAGCCCAAGGACGAGAAAGACCTTCGCCCTTTCATTAGTCTTATTCCTCACCGTCTTATCGTGGGTAACATGCGAGTAGAAAACAGCCAATTCTTTGGTATTCATTTCACCTTAAACAACAATAAAGTTTAATGGACACTTTGACGCTTATACGTTTTAACTTACTTTCGAAACAATCGTACGATTCCACCGAGTAGACCCGGCATGATAATTAAAAGCTGTTACTTCGAGGAGCGCTCTAATTTTATGGCGAGGGGGACAAAAATAATATACGCTACATATAGCTTTTGTCATCGAGGTGCTAATTTGTAAGGAGTACCTTTAGTGTGCTGGGAGCGGTCTGACTGCCGCTGGGTAGGGTAGGCACTAATTATATATCGCAAACAAAAAGAGAGTTGTTTTTTTGTAATACGTTATTTCATAACATTCAACGTTGTGTCGTTGGTCTAGTGGATAAGTTATCAGGCTGCTGATCTCTAAGTGCAAACCCGAGTCATAAAGCTATCAAGTTTTCTGCCAAAAATGTTTATGTTTGTGCTTCGTAAAACCGTAAATAAGATAGCCGTCACACGGGCTTATGAGAATGAAGATACAGATATTGCTCTTCAGTCAACAGCGGTCAGGCCGCCATCAACGTCACACGCTTACATTGTACGTAAACTGACAAATAGGCTACTTGGTGGTAAATTGCCACCGTTCATAGATATTGGTGTTTTAAGAAATGTTAATAATCCCTCACATCGTCAATGTGCATTCCTAAACAGATACGCCAATAACGTATAATTTGTATTAAGCTAGAAACTACACGACCAAAGGTCAAGCGCTAGTCAATATAACTGTTCATTGAAGGCTCAGATCACTCAACCGATAACCTTGGAAAGATAAAAACAATACAGCAATGAAAATTATCTCAAGTTCAACTCGAATCAATCGAAAATATATTTGCACGCGAATATAATCATTATCACGGGTAATCCTCTATCAATATCAAACAAATAAAATAGTTGGGATGATAAACACTTTAAATGATTTGACTTGATGGAAGGGCTTTGTCGCACTTATATTCTACCGCCATATTGTGTCTGGGCATAAGGGACATAATATATTAGTTCCCAAGGTTGGTGGGGCATTGGTGATGTAAGAAATATATCCAATATCCCACCAACCTAGCCACTTGGCTGTCCGCCTAGGTAAGTTATTTAAAATCACAGCCGGTAAGTAATTATTTTTAAATTCGATTTTACGTTGATTGAGAAAGGCCTTAGGCTATACTAAGTTAAACTGTAACGGAGTAGTACTCTTAAATTCCCTTGATGATAAATGATACGCCTTAAAAGACTTAAAAAAAAAGTGTCTGAAGTCTACGTCTCCTTATACAGTCAGATACTTCTACTGATAGACATTTATACTGCATATGAATATTTTACATCGAAAAATCAAATCCTCAAATTTAAATCGCTATGCTGGCTGGTAATAAAACATGTAGCTACAAAACATTTCTTTTTTATAGAATGGCTCCAGTCGCTTTTGATGTTATACTTTAATTGTCACTTATTTTGTTAATTTTTTATTTGAATTGTAATTTCACTTTTTTTTTCATTTGTTCGCAATGTTATGTATAGTTTTCTTGTGGAAACTGCATTGAGCATTTTGGCATTTGTCTAATGTTTAAATGTATTGCTTTGTACTGTTTGTTTCCTTAACAAAATAAAATTAAAAAAAAACACAAGGAAAATTGTCTCTAAAGAAATAACAATAAAATCAAAGTATCCGTAAATATGGAAAAATCTTGCAAAATGTATAAGGACTCATATAATACAAATTGAACAAAAATGAAACTTCTGCACACAAATACCATGAAATATAACCACGCCCATTAAATAGCATGTTCTTTGTCTCTCTTCTCGTTTCCCCTAGAGCGTCCCCCGTTTCCTTTTCACCAGTTTTCCCCCCTCATTACATCCGCGAATCTATTACAATGCACATCTGTGTTATAAAGTGAAGTAGAAAAGAGTTCTCGGTAGAATCTACTTTCCGAAGCAGTGGTAGCTTTGTATTTGATTCAATTCTGTAACATGATTGAAAGTTCTTTTAGGAGTCTACTGAAAATATATAATCTGGAACAGATGGATATGAAACAACAACAGATTCCAATATGCTTTAAATAGTAAATTATTTTGATAATGAAAGAAAAACTCGCGTAAACATTACAACAGACACAGGACATCCTCATCCCGACAAAATGTTTACGTTACGCTTAATTAGCCTCGTATTACATTGAATTTAAAATAATAAACATACTTATTAGTGTATTGTAATAATTTTGTGTATAACATGTATTTTGGTATATGTGTCGGATGAAAATCACAAGTGTATCCATCAATGTGGGTTGCATTGGAATTGCATAATGGAATAAACATCAGACCATCTCTAAAAGATGGAAGGAGGCGTTTGGCCTACAGTGGGACTTTTCCAAGCTGGTTTTTATAAATCCGAATATATCGATAATCCGAACTTGTTGTTTCTTTGTTCGTTTATTACTCTTTCAGGGCTTCACTGTTCAAGCGATCATTATTAAATTTCTCACACACGTAGTTAGGAGTACAGAAAAAGACATAGGATACTTAACACCTGTCCTGATCCTCAGCGACGCCAACGAAACTTGTGATACAAATATCTAAGCAACAATTGACGTCTGTTGCATCATTGTTGTGTGACAAAAGGAGAAATGAACAATTTAGGCAATTGGAATATTAATACCAATAACGTCAGTGTATGATTCCGCAATAAATGGGAACAATAGAAAAACAAATTAATAAATGAAAACGTTCAACCGAATTTGTATTCGACATCTTTGTTCACAAGTATCAAGACTATTTATAAACTCTCAAATGTATTTATAGCCAAACATATATAATCGTGCTAATTAATGTTCACGATGTGTTTCGTGATAGAATCGTGATAGCCGTCATCACAGCTCCCCGCATCGCATCACGACCCTTATCACCGTGTAAACGATCAAATATTATTAACAGACAGAGATGATCATGGAAAATATTTTGAACATAAAAGTAATTTATGTTATGATGTCGGTAAATTACTTTACTTTACACAGATACTTTCTTTAGACATATCATCTGATTCGACGGTAGGCAACATTGCCCAATTCTGGATTCCCTTGGACTGGACTTTTTATTGGCCGGGTATTTGAAACCAGCATTAGATGAACGGATTCCGTGCGATTTTCTAATAGCACAAGCTATTCTACTAATACTCCTACCTTGACTAGTATGTGTTTATTTATAATATAACACTATTACACTTAACTACTTATATCCACTTTAATTTTACTTCCAAAGTTTCGATAACAGTTTCGTTTTTGTCCCCTTGTGGTTGGAACTGACTGAAGACAGGCGCATCGGTCTCAGCGTAACAAAAACGTTCACGAAGGTCAATAGTCTTAGGCAGTTTGATCAGAATAATAATTTTATTTAATCTTACAACTACGCAATAAACGAATATTTGTTTCTTTTCCAAACAAATTGTTATATTAATTTGGCTCCGTGTCAACAGGATTTAAATTATACTGTCGCGTTTTTTTTCATTATATCTTTTACTGGTTGTCAGCCGCGGCTTCGCTTGCGTTTTAGGGGTTGGTCAAGTGTCATCTATCCCTCCATGGAGTTCAAGATTGCTTCGTACCGAATTTCGTCGAAATCGATTTATAGTTTGGCCATGAAGGAACAGAAAGATAGCCCATAGACATTGACTTCGTAAGAGATATTAAACAACCCTTTCATATACAATGCGCTTTTGAATCTAATCTCGCACTAGTATTGAGCGTCGTTCGTGTTTACAAGAAGTCTTAGTGTGTGTGAGACGATTACATAAGACTAAAGCCAGCAAAAAATACAAATTAAATTATATGATTACCTTTGTTTTTAAGTTTTACTCGTAGTTTGACGTAGACGCCCTCGTGGGTGAAAAGAACTATGTACCTCATGTCTTTTACACTGATTAACTCTTTTTTAATTAACTTAACTGTCTTTAAACCGGAACACAACAATTGAAGTATTGCTTTTTGGCGGTAGAATATATGCTTAGTGAGTGGTATCTACTCTGACGAGCAGAAGTAAAATTATTGTATCATATATTCAAATGGATAACTGTCCTGTGGGTCTCGTCAGAGTGTCTATTTCATATGGCCGCATGTTACGACTGGCTTTGAATCCTTGATTGATTGATTTTGGAATATTTTTGAGTTATTTTTTCAAGAATTTCTCAGTGTCAGATAAATGGGGATTGGTTACGCTACCGTGCTTCGGAGAACACGTAACGCTTGCTCGTGCGTCTAAGTATTATTATATTAAATGTTAGACCAAAGGTTCGAAGAAATTGCCGAATTTGTATTTAGGCGAAGGACTTCATAAATAATAGTATGTATTTCGTTGCAAATATTCGTCTACACGCCAAGGGCAAACATGTTTATAAATAACATTTTATAAATAAACAAAGCGGTTCCGAAGTCCACCTGTGTCATAGTCCACTGCGGATGGCACAGAGATGTTTTAAAAATAGATAGATGTAAACATTACAGACTGATGCTGTGAACATGTGCATGTCCCACTGATGGGAGGCTAGCCTGCAAACATTATCCGTCTCTGTAATCAAATTTCGCAGATATTTGATTTTGCCGTTTTATAAATTCAAATCATTTGTAAAAAATATGTATATAAGAAGGCATATTATTCAATACAAGATTATATAGATGATAAAGAAGGAGCTAATACTCTTTGACATTCGGGCATGATTTTATTTTATTTAACTGACATAACTTAGTGTTTCAAATGTTGGAAAAGAGTAACTACTGAGTTTACTGCTGATTCTTCTCGGTATAACCTACATTCCGAACCGGTGGTAGCTTTTCGTGCAAAACAATTCTGAAAAATGCCAATTAAAAAGTACTTGTAAATCTGTATATTGATTTAGATTTTGATTATCTATCAAAACGACGAATCGAGATACTGTGACCTTATAAATGTCCACAGCTGGGCTAAACTCTCCTTTCCTTTTTGAGTTAAAGGTTCGACCTAATTCAAGGTCGATGCATGTTGGGTGGTACACACGTGGCAGATTTTCGTCCGAGAGTTTTAAACAACAAATAAGCGCATGAAATTTTCATTCAACTCGCAATCGAACGAGATTCACGTGTTCTTGTCATTGGATCAAAGCCGAGATATCAAAATGATTTGAATTTAGGCCATGATGTTGCGATGCTGCACAAGAGCAGGTATAATGTATTCTCACAGTAAAATGTAGATTCTGAATGTCAAATCGCTCTAAAAATGGTTGAAACAAACGTATAAGCCACTTATGACCGAGACTTACGATCGAGTCAAGTGAGGTCGCTGGCTGAGCGTGGAAAATAAAACGTATTGGACATAGCTTAAGAGAAATTAGCAATCTTCTTGTTGGTAAAGTTCCTATTTTATTAAGGGATTACAAAAAGGGAAGAGTGTTTTAATAAGTCTGCACATCTGTGTATATTTTGTCTTGGTTGATGATATTCTTTGCATTGGGTTCACTATACTTTGAGGTGATCACGTCTCAATGACATTATTATCGGTAATTGTTAACATTTTTTTTAAATTCTCGAAGTTTTATTTTGGATTTAAATTATTTGAATTAAAATTTAGAATTGTCTTATGGCCATTTTACCTAATTTTTTATAGTTGTATCATTTTCCGCTTCACTGATTGATTTGTTATTGATCCGAGAAATATAATTCTATTAATACTAGATGAGAGTAATGCGATTATAATTCTAAATTCAAACGTGTTAGGAAACCATTACACGCGATGAATAATAATAACCGGTCTGGGCGGAGCATAATAATAAACGCAAAGAGGAAAGTCCGCTCTAAAAAATACTAATTGACAACACGTCTACAGTCAAGGACGAACTTGTTTATAAATACGAGTCCAAAGTCCGAAGAGCGTTTTTTCGTCTAACGGATTGACGATTCGTTTGGACGTTTTTTGACATTTGCACCTAAATACTTTTGCGGATTGGAGATGGTCCAGTGATTTTTTATGTTCTCATAATTTCCTGAATGTATTGGAAGCAAACGTCACATGAGGGGCCGGATTTAGGATAGGGCAACCGGGGCAACTGTCCTGGGGTTAGAGGTAATAGAGGTTCCAACGAGTTAAGAATTTTAATGTAAGATATGTTTACTTATATAGATATAGACAAATTATAGTGATAGTAATATTATAGTATTACCGTTTTTAAATAAATAACCCCCCCCCCCTTCTCTGTTGCCCCAGGGCCTCCAGACCTCCATATTCGGCTTGGCCACACGTATGAGACAACGCACTCGCCATCATTGAGTTATGTAATTGAAAGGTTTTAATGAAATTATACTTGTTTTGGTGCGCTATGATAAATTTTGATCATATGGGGATGGATTTTTATGACGCCCGCGCACAGGGTGACATGGAAAGGACGTTGTGAAGTTGCTCGCAAAATATCCAACTAAGTGTCGCGGAACTCGACGTAGCCAACTTCACAACTTATCTTATTTTATATAATTTATATCATTACAAATAAAAATTATGAATTTGTGAGTGTTATGGTGGTGGTGAGATTTAAGCAGTTATAATTATCATAATAATTGTATTATTAAAGTAGATTGTTATTATTACAAGCAATGTTTTAGTACGCTAAAGAGTAGAAATTTTTCACGCGCGCAATTTTTTTTGTTTTTGACGTAGGCGAAGGATAACACCGTGAAGGGACCTGCGAGGGTTTTGTCATCTGATTCTGCAGCGCAGAGCTGCTGGGATACGTTTCAAACTTAAAATGCAGTAAAATCAAAGCGGTTGATAATTAATTTGTATTTAGAAACTCTATTAAAATCGGATAACTTAGACAATGTTTCCGTTACATTAGTTGGTGGTAAGCCCTTGTGCAAGACTGTCCGGGTAGATACCACCCACTCATCCGATATCGTACGGCAAACCAGCAATACTTAATATAGAGGCTGTATACCTACAGACGCAACGGTCATGACATCTTAGTGCCCAAAGTTGGTGATGCCTTATTGTGTGGATATTTAATATTCTAATACTTAATAATACTTTTGAAGGTCGCAAACAAACGACCTTGAATTATCCGAAGGTTTATTGTCAATTTAGCGTATGTAACTCGGAACGTATCAGATTTCCGCACCGTTGATTTGGAAAATAGTCTTATCGACAGCTGTTTAGTAAATTGAATAATCGAAGAGCCGAGAGAGCCGAGCGGATTCCGTAAAGGAGTGTTGGCGTGTGATAAGCGATTATCTAAATTGAAGCCTTCTTTGTACGCTTTCAAATTTGACGATGTGTAACTATTTTCTTTGAACATTTGAAAATGTTGTTAGACGTCATATCCTGCCTGCTTATATATATATGAATGAATGAAGAACCCAAAGAGTTGCGCTCATCAGATACACCCTACTCATGCATCTCGTTGGGACACGGAATAACACGCCAGACAGTATATCTTCTTTAACGATTGAAATACTTTACTTATCGCAAATATTCACAAAAAACAATCGGACGGAAATATATCGGTTACGCGCTGCGACATTTGTAATTTTTTTGTCATGATCGGTTGAGCGATACAGCAGTTGCGACCATGAATGGCGGCACAAATAAATGTATCGTGCGAAATCGTTTATAGTGCACGCGTGTGTGCTCACTCTCATAATGCGAAGCGACGGCAAATCCGATACAATCGAAGAGTTCAGACGCTGTACCAACGTGCTTTCTGAAGCAAGTCTCCAAGGCTTGTTATAAAAGTTCCTTGACAGAAAAACCCGATAAATCTATTCGGGTCGACCTAGGATCTCGGGAACTGCGGTGTTCTACTAGACCAGTGATTCCCAAAGTGGTCCATGTGGACCCCCAGGGGTCCACAGGAGACTTGCTGGGGGTCTACGTAGGCGAGAATAAAAAATGGGGGTCCATAAGATGTTAATGGTGGTCTCCGAAAATGTATCTGCTTTTGATAGTAAAGAGCAAAAATGTAAGCACAGTTTTTATAAGGGCCTACCTACATTGTTTTAAGTATCTAACTAAGCAGATAATATTTTAATAAGGCAAGCGACTGTTACTTGTCCAAACTTGCGTATTCGATATTACGTACAATTTCGTGTACAGACTTGCAAAGCGCTATCCGCCCGACCATGCTTAATGCTTGTTCAGACATGAACTTGATCACCACTTTAAATACTTGATGCCAAAGGTCTTTTTTTTTCCCTTCTCGTCATCAGTTTGAGAGAATCACTAACCAATTCATAGATTTTAGTGTTTCTCCCAAACTGTGATTACGGGCACATGCCAATAGGTGGTCCACGAGAAAAATAAGTTTGGGAACTACTGTACTAGACTTTGAAAAAGAGATGAAATTTAGATTTTGATGTTGAAAAAGAGTAACTACTGAGTTTCTTGCCGGTTCTTCTCGGTAGAATCTACATTTCCATGCGGTGGTAGCATCACTTAATATAGTTTGTACTTGAATAAAGTATAGTATGATTTGATTTGATTTGAAAAAACCGATGATTCTATTCGGGTCGACTTACATTTACAGCCTGTAAATTTCCCACTGCTGGGCTAAGGCCTCCTCTCCCTTTGAGGAGAAGGTTTGGAGCATATTCCACCACGCTGCTCCAATGCGTGTTGGTGGAATACACATGTGGCAGAATTTCGTTGCATGTTGAATGTTACATGCAGGTTTCCTCACGATATTTTCCTTCACCGCCGAGCACGAGATGAATTATAAACAAATTAAGCACATGAAAATTCAGTGATGCCTGCCTGGGTTTGAACCCGAAATCATCGGTTAAGATGCACGCGTTCTAACCACTGGGCCATCTCGGCTATTGAGCCGAGATGGCCCAGTGGTTAGAACGCGTGCGGTGAGACGGCCATGATGCAGATTGCTGCATCATGGCCGTCTCGGCGGCGACTTAGTCCTACTACGAGACCAACGAGACAGTCAACGAACATTATAATTGTTTTATATGTTTAACTATAGTACCTGGTCTCTAGTTGACGTCATTGCGGTGTACTTGACACCCGACACCCGACACCTCGACACCGAGCTCTTAATAGACACCTGATTGACCGCGGTGTTGTATTACGTTAGTCAACTTACTGAGTAATTGTTCCTCCTCGTGCCGTCGTCACGTCGCGGATAAACATTTGAACAATATTACTTTCCCGTATATAAGTTACGTTAAGAAATTTAAAGCTCATGTCAAAAAACATTGATAATCAAAATCTACTTTATTCAAGTAGGATTTTTCAAGCACTTTAGAATCGTCATTTAATAAACTATGTTAAGTGAAGCTACCACCAGTTAAGGCATATCACTCAATAAAGTATTATATTCAAGATAAAAGAGTGGACTCAGTATTGAGATATGATATACCTACATATATATATATATATATTTAATCGTACTTTACTGACGTACTCTGTATTAAAATGTTGGTTGAGTATATATATGTATATTATCTATCTGTATAGAAATGAATATTAATTTTAGCTCGTGTTATTTTCTATACGTTCTTCTGTTCTGAAATGAACTATATCCGTTATTGTCGATGGCACTAAACATGCTTCCTCTCTTTCCAGGGCTGAACGCTTGCGAGAGGAAATCATTTCTCTTCCTAAGGAAGGAGCTGCCAGTCAGGTTAGTTTATTTGTTACCTACTAGCTGAATCTGCGGCTTTATACGCGTGGAATTTATAAAACTTCATACATCTAATTCCACAAACACCCAGACCCAAGACAACATAGAAAACTCAGGAACTTTTTCTACATCGACTCGGCTGGAAATCGAACCCTACACACTACTGTACACACTATTCGACCACGGAGGTCGTCAATGGTGTTGACCGTCCTCGTCAGTGAACATATCTATACACGTATAGGCTTGTAGTTTTTTTATTGATACGTATGTGGGGGTGTCACGCGTAGTACGAAATAAAAATATTATAAACGACATTGATACATGTTATTAACATTGAATTACGTCACAAGGACATGTGTTCCGAGTATAAAACAGTTTAAAAGCAAGTGTCATTGCTCCCATCGCGACAAAAAGATCCGAAACGTCACGCCGCTGAAGAACATCGAACTTTGCAGACGTGCAGACGCTTTGAAAATTTTAATGTAGATTTTATCTTGTATTAAAAAGTAGGTTGGTATATCTGACGATGTTTTTACTTCGATACCGTAGTACTGATCACGTAGTATTATGATGATGATGACGTCGTCCGGCGGATTTCGACAACGGTGGTCAATCTCGTGGGTGACCACACAACTGCGCAGGACATATAGTGTACAAGTGTATAAAACAGGTGGACTCTCTATTCCCTAACTCTCAAAATCTAAAGCCACATCTGGTTCGGAAAGTAGATTATACCATGAAGAACCGGCTTGAAACTCGGAGTACAGAGTATGCAATATACAATTAAATTCAAATATATTATGCTGTCTAGTAATCAAGAGATACAAAGTTTTTTTTTTTAATATAGTCTTGTATTGAGTAATATGTCTTATTTATCAATGAACTTTAAATTTGTTAATAAATAAGTATTAGTACAGAAGATGTAAAATTGCTGTTAAAATTAGCATTTATAATCCAATTTACAACATTTTGGGCAGACTAAGCTTTCCTTTGGTCATCTAAATACTTTATTTAAAACAAAAAAAAATATATATAAAAATTTAAGTTTCAAGAACCATCAGTAGATTTTTTTGGTGGGACGTATAACAGTTCGTAACAAGTAATAACAGTTCGTAGCTGATCTAATTATAACCATAGCATCGATAATGTTGTGTGCATTAATCACCGCGTATTAACAGACATCTTAAACTCCAATTAATATCTAACGTTGAATAATGACATACGTTCTGTAATCCGTGAAAATCAAATTTCTTTATGTCTTCCTGACTAGTATTGTTGATCAGGCTTTAATGTCTTAACTACTCACTGATCATGAAGTTTTGAATACCCGTCCGTAGCCGGGGTACAGTAAAGATCAAAGGCTATTTAACGCGGTGACTAGTATGTTATTTCGCCGGTTTTTCTTAGGTAGTAGTGTTTAATTTGACAATCAATAAGTAAGTAATGCTTCTATATTGTATAAAAGGATTTGATTTGATTTGTTTATGAGTGCAGAGAATCCATGTCGATTATAATTTATGACACCAGTTTAAGCATCTATTTGTGTTAAAATTTTATTCTAATTGATGCTTGATGGCATTTTATTGAGGTGTCATGTCTTCATCTTAATATTAATTGTAATCAACTGCCTCGTTTGTTTCGTAATTCGTTTTATCGTGAGACTACAAAACTTTACACTTTTCTTGGTGATAGGGCTTTGTGCAAACCCGTCTACCCAGACGGGTAACCTAACCTACCCAGGTACCACCCACTCATCAGATATTCTACCGCCAAATAGCAGTACTCAGTTTTGTTGTGTTCCGGTTTGAAGGGTGAGTGAGCCAGTGTAATAACAGGCACAAGGGACGTAACATCTTAGTTCCCAAGGTTGGTGGCGCATTGGTGATGTAAGGAATGGTTAATATTTCTGTGGACAGTGGTGACCACTTACCATCAGGTGGCCCATTTGCTCGTCCGCCTAACGATATCATAAAAAACAATCGGGTATCACCGATCATCACAAATTCTACCAGCAAACAGCAATACTTAATATATGCGTAGTGAGCCAATGTAACTACAGACAAACGGGGATTTATTTGTAATGTCTGTTGGATTAGGGCCTTCTTTCCCTTCGAGGAGAAGGTTTTTGAGAAACTCCACGACACTGCTCTGATACGAGTTGTGGCAGATATCATCAATATTAGACACATGCCGTATTCCTCACGGTGTTTTCCTTCACCGCCGAGCACGAGGTTAATTATAATCACAAATTAAGCACATGAAAACTCAGTGGTGCTCGCCTGGGATTGAAATCAAAGTCGTCGGTGTAGATGCGTGTTCTAAGCACTGAGATATCTCGGCTGCCTACCCACTGGATCTAATAATAAATCACCGAGCTGATGAATGATAACATGATACTCATTTAATAAACTCCTAAAGTGTTTATTTTCATTTTTATTTCAGGTTAGCGAATATAATGAAAGAGATAGCATTACTCCCGGAGAATTTGCTGCGTATGCCTTCCGTGGGCCTCGTCAACCAGTGGTACGAGAGGTCGTTCGAAGAGATCATCGAATTTGAGAAGAAGGAACCCGAACCGCCAGTACTGTCTCAGTGAGTATTCATTTTTTTGGATTTATATGGAGGAATTCTTCGGACGCTTGAAATAAAAGTCGATGGACCATAAAAAATCCACAAGCCTAAAACGTACGCTTTAAACCCCTAATTGCCTTCCCTTTAGATCCAGAGGTTTCCCACTGTCCCCTTCAGTTACACCTGGTGACTGGAATGATTACCTATCACTTTAATTTGACTTCCAGCTACGATCAGTTAAGTCGATATTCAAAACGCCATTTTTTCAAATCCATAATGAATTTCATAGATTATTCGAGCTCTCGATCAATGATGTACCTGTTAATTTGCATTTTGTCCTCTCGTGGTAGGAATTATAGGAGGTAATAATAAAGGATAGAGTTCGGTTCAATTTTAATTTTTTTTTTAAATATTGGACAACATCACACACATTACTCTGATCCCAATGTAAGTAGCTGAAGCACTTGTGTTATGGAAAATCAGAAGTAACGACGGCACCACAAACACCCAGACCTACAGATATGACAGAAAGATAGAAAACTGGTGGACTTTTTCTACATCGACTCGGCCGGGAATCGAACCCGGGACATCGGATTGGCGTACCCATGAAAACCGGTGTACACACTACTCGACCATGGAGGTCGTCAAATTAACACGTCACAAAAATCGTCGCCGTATTTTACCGAATGAAAATATTTAACTGTCGTAGAAAATATTAAACTGACAATCCACTTAAGTAAGTATAGGCAATAGAAGGCAACTCTTTTATAGTTAAAGATATTTAAAAGTCTACAATTTAAAGTTTTGCCTGTGAAAATCATTTAATAATTCAACAGAAATAAATACATGTAAGTTACGAATACGTTACGTGTGTCGCAGGCAGCTACGTCAATTAGTCATTCAATGAAACGCCTAGCCACTTTACTAAACGGCAGTCACTGCCTGTTATTAGCGTCCCTACCGTCCGACCGATGTAACATTGTACAAGCGTCTATTATATTCAGTGTTTCTATTTAATTTTTACTTTGAAGCAATAATATATAATAGAAAAAGTCTTAAAATTTTCGGATAACGTTTGAATCTTTGGGAACTTTTGTATTATATATATTTTATTAAATATTTTTACAATTTTTAAGTTGAAGCTTCTCGACTTTGGAATACATTACCTTTGGCTATAAGGAGCGCTCAATCATTAGGTATTTTTAAAAGAGAAGAAAGACTTTTATTTGTCGTTTTTTCTTTGTCCATTTATTTATATTAGTTTATTAAATTTTGTATTATATTATATATATAGTTATATGTATATTGTGTGTGTTATTATATTTTATTTACAGTATAATTTATAAAATTATTGTACACTAAGCAGTCCAAAGGTTGCCTGGAAGAGATCGCTGTTTTAGCGATAAGGCCGCCTGTTGCGTTCAAGCAACTTTTAAATGTTAATTCTTAGATATAATCTATTATTAAGTGTGGTGCAATAAAGCATAAATAAATAAATAAATTTTACACTTCTTTAATGTCGATTATATTTTTTTTAGTAATTAATTCTGACCAATGGGAGCACAGCAGTAACATTAATTATCCAAACAAATAAATGAACTCGTATGTTGTTTAGTAGCTATGATTATTACGGACAAACTTGTTCCTCAGGTTTTGCGAGCGTCTCGTCATGATACGCAACCGTCACGCGGACGTCGTGCAGACGATGGCGCAGGGCGTCCTCGAGCTGAAGGAGTCGCATGAAGTCGAACCGGGCATCGAGAACTCCATCCAGTACTTCCTCGACAGATTCTACATGAGCCGGATATCCATACGGATGCTCATCAATCAGCACAGTGAGGATTTTTTTTATTTTTCTAATGTTGGTTGATCTTGCAAATGTGATAGATGACGTGAGAAATATTAACCGTTCCGATGAGATAAGACGGAATGTTCTTTGTGCCTGTAGTAATGGCGTTAAACCGGAACACAACAGTATTGCTGTTTAGCGGTAGAGTGTATGCTTACTGGGTGGTACCTACCCAGACGGGCTTGCACAAAGCTCTACCACCAAGAAAAAAGTAGTATTACGATAAATTGACAGAACTGCATACAGTTTATATATGTAAATATCAATGTATATATTATATACAAAAAAAGATTTAGAAATATATAACATTTAATATATCTATATACTATGTAATAGACGGATAGCGTGCTGGCAGTGGGGTCACGTATTTTGAGATAAAAAAAATGAAATCTTGTTTTTGTTATTTAATTGATAAAACTGTAATTATCGTATCGGCCATGTTTTGTTTTTGAAATTCAGTTTATTTGTACTTTTTTTGCTCGTATGTAACTGGAATTCGTTGTAATGTCTCTTTGAATGATTTCGCAGTCATTCGATACGATGCGCTATCTGATGTGAGGCTACGAATACTTAATAGGATGAACGACGTATGTACGCGTTAAGTACAAACAAATATAGTATTAATTATATATACAGGGTGTGCCAGAAATGAGCGTCAAGCCGGCAATGGACGATAGGCCAATTGATGTGAGTTGTCAGAAAAATAAGAAAAAACATATTTATAAATAATTTAAAAAAAATATAAACTTTTTAGAGAAATTGACATTCTGTGACAGTTTTTCCAGCTTTGTGACCAAGGATCTTGACCGTGTTTTGTTTTTTTTTTTTTGTGTAACGGGGCCTGAATAATCGTTTTATAAATCGTAATCTAAAATCGATACAAAAATGCCTCAGTTTTAGAAAAGCATTATTTATTTCATTTATTTTAACCATTATGCAAAAGAGATTACATCGGCCATATTTATGTGACTGTCTAGTAAAAAAAATGTACTACGCTCTTTTGGCAAGTGGCTTCAAAAGATGGCGCATCTAGTCTGGATTCTAAAATGGTACTACACTTAGTAGACTACACCTAACATTAGGTAGAAAAAAAATGTAAACCAATTAAAAGTTAATTATTTTTGTCACTTAACTAGCTACGGATGCGATTGAGTACGAATGCTATAATATAGTGACGATAGTTTGCCGTGTATGAGCGAGACAGACAGAGACAGTATTGTGTCTTGTGTTTCATGGCCTGCTTGACGTTGATTTCTGGGACTTGGGTAACCCTGTATGTATGCAGTTCTGTCAATATATAATGATCGTAAATGTGAAAGTTTACAGAACCAAATTTAATGATATTTGGTACGAAACAAGTTTGAACTCTAAATCAGGACATAGAGTGCCTTTTTATACTCAACACTTACGACCAACCCCTAAAATGCGAGCGAAGCGAATCTTAATTTCATTCATTCGAAAATCATATCAAAGTATTTAAACTTAAACGGCTCGTATCCTCGAGCAATGTGGTAAAGTGGAAAAGACTTTGGATTTTCTTCGACTTATCATCAGAAGGAGAGAAGACCTAATCGTTAGGACAGTTACGGATAATTACTTCACTTGCAAGTTAATATCACACTATTACGAAATCATACCAAATATTTGCTCTTTTTCGGTGTAATAAGCGCTTTGCATGTTAGAGAAAAAGAGTTACCAACCAATACCTCAGCATGACCACTAATCGAGGCCTTGTGGTCGCCCAGCGCTGCTGTTCGGCGAGCAGCTGGGCGCGCGGCAGGCGTCCGTGAACGGCATGGGCAACGGCGGCCGCCACATCGGGTCCATCGACCCCGCGTGCGACGTGGCGGCCGTGGTGCGCGACGCCTACGAGAACGCGCGCTTCCTCTGCGACCGCTACTACCTCGCCTCGCCCGAGCTCGAGCTGCTGGAGGACGGCGGTGAGTGCCCGCACTACTCGAGTACATACGTATTCACGGGAGATGTATCCGATGGTACCCCTTCTCCGTATTCCTGGATCGTGTCTCCTATTTACAATTACCTTACACAAACATTCGACCCGCAAAGAATATGTAAGATCCAGGCGGTGTTACAGGATTTCCAAATATACACGATCAAAAGTTGTCATAAGTCTCGGAGCAAAAGAGGTCTTCGGTTGAATTATAATCTGAGGTCGCGAGCCAGGAATAGATGTTAAACTTACAAACTAAATAATAAAATAGAGACGGAAATGTTGCTCTAGTGTTAAGAGTACGGTGGAGACAGTACCGAATAGTTTATGAGTTATCCTGACAAGTTGTCAGTTGCTTGGTGTTAGGAAGTTTGTTTATTGTCCCAAGTTTTGGAAAGCACGGAAATCCGTTAGTCCTACGTCGGAGAGTGTCTGTTAATGATGGGCGCAGTTTCCGAAATTTGTTTTAGAAGACATTATATCAAATTTCAGCGCCAATCGACCGTCCGATGCCGATAGTATACGTACCGTCGCATCTCTACCACATGCTGTTCGAGCTGTTCAAGAACGCGATGCGTGCTGTCATGGAGACTCACGAGAACTGCCCACCCCCTATACAGGTTAATCTTGTTCGGGGAAGGGAGGACGTGTCCGTTAAGGTTGGTCGAGTGTGCCTTATTTCTTTCTGATACCTAAGTATACTTAATTCAAGTGAAGCGTCAGTTTTCTAGATTATATTAAATGTTATCACCGGAATGTAGATTCTACCGATAAGAACCGGCAACAAATTTTGTGTTAGAGTTGTCTTAGAGGACCTTGCATAGTGTAAAAGAAAACAATTTTAAAGAAACTATTATACAGTTATAAGAAATATTCTGATTATATGTCCTCAAGCTCCAAATGGTTCTGAAGAAAATTTATTGGAATTGTTAACAATTCTGCAATAAAATTTAATAAGCGGCGCGGGATGCACGGTTTTTAATACAATGACTGCCTCGTTTATCTGGTCGCTAGATATAAGGTCTTGGGTTCAAACCTAATTTGAAATTAAAAAAAAACTTTATTTATGACACACTGCTACAGAAAAATATATTAAAAAACGAACACACTTATAATAATAAAATATCTTGCTTAGTTGGCTGATCTCCCATGAGATTGGCCGTCGTAGCCTCGATATCTTGTGTATATTGCCTTTTTTATGGCATAGGTTGGCAGACGAGCATATGGCCACCTGATGGTAAATGGTCACCACCGCCCATAGGCAATGGCGCTATAAGAAATATTAACCATTCCTTACTTCAATGCGCTACCAACCTTGGGAGCTAAGAGATTACGTCCCTTGTGCCTGTAGTTACACTGGCTCACTCAGCCTTCATACCGGAACACAACAATACTGAGTACTGTTGTTTGGCGGTAGAATATCTGATGAGTGGGTGGTACCTAAACAGATGGGCTTGCACGAAGCCCTAAAACCAAGTAGATTTGCTGATGGTGTTATTCCTCATCTCCCTTGTTGAAGCTGATTCTTCTGACGAACAGAAAGGCGTCTTCAATATTCGTTCAGTATGAGCAACAAAGTTACCTTTTCCAGATGTCAGATAAAGGTGGCGGCATACCTCGCAGCGTCTCCGACCTGCTCTTCAAGTACATGTACAGCACGGCTCCCCAGCCGTCCAAGTCGGATTCCCACACCGTGCCGTTGGCTGGTGAGTGTTGCTCTTTCACACTCTACCGTTAGAGAAGGAGGATATTAGTATAAAAAATATTCAATATTTTCTTTAAGCTTCATTGGTTCACATGTAGTTACAAAAATGTACAATTTAAACAAAATCAAAGAAAACATTACCTTACGATTTAATGAATAGTCATATCATGGTCTCAACATGTGAATCTTAACCGATGATTATGGGTTCCAACCCCATTTAATATTCACTGAAATACCATGTACTCAATCTGTACTTATAATTCATCAAGGAAACATCGTGGGGAGTGCTGCCCTGGTCTCTAATAAACTTCAAAACTTGACTTTACTACTACTATTACCTCTTACTTTTACTTTAATCGAAGATTAATGATTGATTCCAGGTTATGGTTACGGGCTACCCATATCTAGATTATACGCCAGGTATTTCCACGGTGACTTGGTCCTCATGTCCTGTGAAGGGTTCGGCACAGACGCAGTTATATATTTGAAGGTCAGTCATATGTTCTATATTCGAATGTCCGGCTCGAAGGACCAATATTTTTGCACATATTTTACATTAATTATTATTAAATTCAATATATTGTTTATCATATAAGTAATGAGCTAATTGAATATTGTAATATTCCATTAAGTATTTTCGTATGGCGTTATTTTAAAAGTAAATTATGTAAAATGTTATTTTTTAAATTGAATTTCAGGCTCTATCGAACGAAGCAAACGAGTTACTACCGATATTCAACAGGACGTCTTCGAAGTTCTACCGCACGACGCCCGCGCCCGCCGACTGGTCGGCGCCCGTGCCCACGCAGGCCTGCCGGAAGGACAAGCCGTCGCTCTCCTACAAGGCGTAGGGGCCCGGGGGACACTGACTGCATACTTGTGTTGTGTTGTGAAGTATAACTGAGTGATTTTAGTAAGTGTAGTGCATTGATTGTGTGAAAGAGGCAGGAACGCGTTAGAAGAGGTGAGATGTAGTCTTAAGTGTAATGATCGACCAATTATACAGTGGTTAGGTATGAAACTTAATTAGAGGCCCAAGGGACGGTGTGCTTGTTGACAGTTCGAGGAGGTTTTAATACTTACATTGCCGATTTTCGGCCAGGTAGACCATATACCATAAGGTTACCCATTTGATCATAAACCTCCTGAAAGTTCTCGTCAATAAATACCACCCTAGTTGGACCACTGTTACAACTATAGTCTATTCCAATCGAAGTAGGAATGCGATTTGCTAATAGCTCAGCTGTATTGTGCACTACTAAGAGTTTATGATTAATATATCTTTATTTATAATACAACACTTACTTAACTACTTATATCCACTTTCATTTTACGTCCAAAGTTCCGATAACAGTTTCATCGACGTTCAAAACGTTATTTTTGGCAAACTCATAATGAATATCATAGATTAATCAAGCTCTCAACCAATGATATCGCATCAATTTGATGTCAAATGTTTATTTGGCTTTTGACCTCCTGTGTTTGGAATAGACTATACATATTAAATATCTGATCTCAAAATTTAAATCCAGTAAATCATTAAATTCCGTATATAATAGCAATATACATATTTCAATCCATCACAACCTAACCTCAAGTAACCTAACGTCTCTTCCACACATTCATTAATTACTGTAAGAGTGAGATTTGTGATTCGGCTTGTACGTTAACATTATTTATGTAACAGAATATTATAATCTGTGGTAAAAAAAAGTATACGTCTAACCCTATTTTAATTAATGAAAACGAGGCAAAAAATGTATATATTTGAAAAATCAAATATGTATAAAATCTAAGTTACATAACTTATTTTTTTAATTATATTGAGATGTGAATGAGAGATTTTGTATATAAATACTCTACAAATGCAAGCACAATTTAATACAATATTTGATTGAATTGAAGTCGGGTTTCTATTATAGAATTCTGAAATTCTAATCTTTGTCAAATAAACGAATACTATAATCTGATTGCTCATTGGTCGATCATAACCTATGACGTAATAGACGACCAATGAGTGTCCAATATTCAACCAATAAGCTTTATGCCCCAAAAAAAACTGAACTCTGAACTTTTAGAACTTTAAATAATCCTTTACTAATAAACGTTTTGGGTGCATATGGGTTAACTCTGACATTGATCAGCATTTCAGAATGGAATTATGTGGTTTAAAAAATTGAATATTTATATCTAATCATGATTTAAACTTACATCATAGTCCTGTAGTTTTTTTCAAATGTAAATAAAACCATATATATTATTTTGTATATATTTAATTCATGTGATACTCAGTTTTAAATACTTTGCTTGCGAGGATAATGCTCTAGTAACACCATTGCTCTTTGAAGCCGGTTGATTTTAATCAATCAATAAGGAGTATTCAAAGTCATTCTTATCAGGGGTGAATTTGATATCTTAGCTTACATAGGTATAAAATGTAAATAATTATGCATCTCAAATTATTTTTTATCCAAACAGAATGTGATGTATAATTATTGTCAAAAATGTATATTGTGTACCTTCTATTATGGTTTATAATTAAAAAAAAATAAACAAGTGACATTTAATAAATGATTTTGTGTGATTTACCATTGTAATTAAATTAAAATGTATAATTTTGAATTTTCTAATCCCTTTGTGATTATTTATAAATTTAAACAATTTAATTATTTCTATAGAATAATAATCTCTGTGTTAAAATAAATAAGATTCACAATGAAGCTTTGGTGTTACTAGAAAATACGCTTCATATGTGATTAACGATGAAACGCTGTAAAAAGTACTCTAGTTACTAAACAAGTTTAGTATTAGCAGAATATATCATAGATGTAAGAATAACTAATTTTGTATAGAATATGTAATTTTTTATCAACAATTCTACTACATAAAACGAAGATCGCTGGTTTTTTATTTATTACAAGACAATTAATGCCTGGTTTGTATTAAGTGAATAGTCATTGTACATCGCTAATTGATTGTTTTTGGATTAACAAGGAGTTTTAAGGTTTAACTATAAGATACATACGTGCAACTCCAGAACTTATACTTTGTTTTGTTTTTTTTTTTATATTGGGATGCTTTAGAACTTCACCTTGTCATCAAATTTACCATCTGCATCGAATCGAAATCAAAATGACTGTAATGAATACAGTAATTATTAAAATATTAGCACATTTAAAATGCATCATATGTGAAAACTATTTTAACAGAGATAAAAATATAAATGGCTCGGTTAATAATGGAATTGTTTTTAAAAGATTTTTGAGGACAGATTATAATTTTATAGAATTAAATGTAAGTGTCAAAATATTTTAACTAAAAACTATGCAAATATAACAATTGTTTGAATCGATGTTAGTACGTAAAAGAAACAATTAGATTGTTTTAGATATAATATTTATTTATTACATTATATTTTACTTAAAATATATTGTAAGCACGACGTTAGTGTTAGTTTTAAACTTTAAATCACTTAAAAAATATTCTAAATATATCTTTGTATGAATCTAAATTAACTAATATCATCGGGATTTTGTCGAGACATAGTTATTCGGAATTAATAATATAATAAATAAACAGTTACATATTTTTTTAATCATTTGTATTAGGAACGAAGTACAATTTTTGAATTGCAGTGCGATTCTGTAAGAATTCACTATCACTTCATGTCTCACTCGTAAGATCGTGTATCCTATAAATTAATATATCATACGTACGTATATCACATTTTATTCTGCGTGAGTTTCGAGTTTCTTCTTACAGAATACCTCTACTGGCACAAATTAACACTCTTTTGACATCTTAATTATTGAAATGCCGCGAGCGAATTGTCAAATAGTAACCAAGAAACGTTATTCTGACGTTTGTATATTTTGATTTTTGAATATAAGGCTGCTGCTCTATGTGTGTCCTACCGCGTTGCTCGCTCAAGTTAAAAAAAAAATGACTGAACAATATTGTGCTCATAACCAGAAACTAAAAAAAAAAAACGTAAACTCAAATGTTGCATTGTGTTATACTCTTTATTATTGTGTTTTAGGTTATGGACTAACAAAGAGTACTACTATTATGCCATCGAAATTAAATTAAGCCTGTTATCTCGACCGTGCCGTTCAATCTCCATCGTGTCTTCTCCATCGCGCGAAATAATCTGTGCCCACACGGCACAAATAAAGGCCAAATTAAAAAAAATGAGTTTCCAGCTAGTTCTCACGTAGAATCTCAGTAGATACAGAATACTTAAACAACATAACTTCACTGAAAATGGTTGTGATCATATCGATTTCACAATTCGCTTTCCGGTTGATATTTGACATTTTCTGAACTCACTGCATTTTCTTTTACTTCTTTTAGTTGTAAGCGTTATTCCAAAATTTTATGTTATTTAAATAAGGGTAGAAAATATTTAGAAAAAGAAATGTTTAATTTTTATGAATAAAATTTGATGAAATGTGATTATTATTTGTTTATTTTTAAATCCTATTCTCTAATCTGAATTGCATCATAATAATTATGAAAAAAGTTGTTTGACTAATTATTAAATTTAAAGCTACCAACGGTTCGGAAAGATTCTACCGAGATCAACGGACAACTCTTTTCCACCATTTTTATTACAGAGTATGTAGAAGTCAATAAATACTAGTCCGCGCTTTTTTGTCTTTAACTTGTTTTGAGTTACATTTTACATTAACAGCCTGTAAATTTCCCACTGCTGGTCTAAGGCCTCCTCTGCCTTTGAGGAGAAGGTTTGGATTGTTCCAATACGGGTTGGTGGATTTGTTTTGAGTAATATGCCTTATTTGTCAATGTTTTTTTGATATAGCTGTGGAATTTTATTATAGAATCAAATACCATGCCCCAGGGAGGATGTATTAACTTTGCGAAGTCGGAAACTAGGTGTTATTAGTTTACTTTTCCTCCTCGTATCCATGCAATGATTGTCACCGTTTCTTTCGAAAAGATTGTCTATTATTCTGAATATACATAATGTTGTTATAAACATATTGTGAAGCAACTGTAAGTATACCCACCCTATGAAAAACATCCCGAAAGGAGTCTCGAGCTCCAAAATTAAGAATAGACCTAACAGATCTTTTTTGCAGTATGAAAACAGTTTCAATATCTGTAGTATTCCCCAAAGCAAAATGCCGTAAGACATAATGCTATGAAAGTAACCAAAGTAAACTATTCGAGCAGTATCATCAGTATCAGTTAGTTGTCTAACTTTTCTCACCGCGTATGCTGCGGAGCTGAGTCTCCCTGTCAGGGATAATTCATGAGGATTCCACTGAAGTTTTGAATCTAAAGTGATTCCTAGAAATACTGTAGTGTCGGTTACATTTTGATCAATATTGTTTGAAGTTAACTTGTAATTTTGCTTTCTTATATTAGAAAGGCAAATATTGCAAATATAGGTAAATACGCATTTTGTTTTTTTAGCATTTACAACTAAATTATTTTTGTAAACCAACTTTGTATTAGCGATAATGCATTGTTTACATCGTCATAATCAGGTTGTTTCCTGTTAATTTTAAAAAGTAAAGTCTTCAGCAAACAATACAATATCACAAATACCTTTAACATATAAATGATCATTTATATAGAAAAAAAGTAGAAAAGGGCCCAAAATTGATCCTTGTGTAACGCACATTCTTAGAACAGACCCAGAAGACTTTATTCCATTAATAGACACCTGATTTTTTTTGATTCAAGTATGAAACAATGAGATCAAGAGCTTTACCATTCATATCGTAATGTTGTAGCTTGTACAAAAGCGATATTCTGCCGCCAAACAGCAATACCTAATATTGTTGTGGTACAGTTTGAAGGATGGTTGAGCCAGTTTAACTACAGGCAGGGGTACATGTCAGTCACCTCCTCGTGGTGTACTCTGGGAAACGGGACCGGCTTGAGCTTGCTCGTCGGCCACGGCTAAGACTGGCGGGAGGGATGCCGCGGGGCTGCTCCTGATACGTCCCTGATCGGCGTCAGGGCGGACCATGTGAGTAGCTCGGAGGAAGTGGGAGGGCTCGCTACTCGAGCCTCCCAGGTGTTTTACACCGGCGGTCGGCGGCGGAGCCTACCATCTTATCTGCCGCAGGGCGTCAGCCTCGTTGACGCCCAGCCTCCAGTGGCGGACTAGGGGGAGTTCGCCACATTCCCACAAGGAGGATGAGAGGGAAGGCGCGCACTAGGCGCGCTTTCCATGAATATTCAGCCGCCTTACGGCTGCTGCCGCTGGTGGGATCGCGGTTACATGCCCTTGGCGATCCCGTGGCCTCACCACTCGGCGGCATGGTGGAAACCCGAGGATGGTTTTAGTAAGTAGGACAGGGCATTAGCATTAGCGTGTCCTGGCACGGGGCATTAGATCCCGGTTGAGTCCCACATACCCGTCCCGGTCCCCCGACCGTGCGGCATGCGTAAATGCATTTCCTCCTCGTAAAACGTAAAAGAAAAGTGTAACTACAGGCACAAGGGACATAACATCTTAGTTCCCAAGATTGGTGGCGCATTGGCGAAGTAAGGGATGGTTAATATTTCTAACAGCGCCAATGTCTATGGGTGTTGGTGAACATATAGCATCAGGTGGCCCATATGCTATGATATAATAAAAATATATATTAAAAAAAAGGCTGATTATGTTTATATGTTTTTATAAAAAAAAAATACAAAATGCAAAACCATACTTCCATTTATATCTGTACATATATTCCATACTATTTAAATTTTACATTAGCAGCCTGTGCATTTCCCACTGCTGGTCTAAGGCCTCCTCTCCTTTTGAGGAGAAGGTATGGAGCATATTCAACCACGCTGCTCCAATGCGGGTTGGTCGAAACTACATGTAGCAGAATTTCGTTGAAGTTAGACACATGCAGGTTTCCTCACGACGTTTTCTTTCACAGCCATACTATATATACAAATATATTATATTACTCGCTTGTGGAGAGAGGCCTCCAGTAAATACAGCCCTGAACGGTCGGTATACTAGTTTAAACAACTAGATTTAAACATTCACTATATACTTAATTATTATGATTGAGTTATAAATTGTCCTAGACCCTAATCATACATAGTTGTCTTGCAAACTAATCAAAGGCGAAACAATTTTACTAATTTTTAATGATTTTAAACATTCTTAACAAGTATATGTTTAATATTTATTTCCAAGCTTCGTAATCTTCGTAGGAACCATGACAAATATTTAAAATTTAACTTACAACAATGTGTAAAATAATGTCTACAATTTTTGTAATATATGACAAATAAATTACGAAAAAGAAATAACGTACGTGGAAGGAATAACGTATCTGGACGTGGAAGGCGAGCCGGAAGATTTGAAGCTACTGATAACGTTTTTTGTCTTCATCATAAAAAAAGTTAATTTTAATGGAAGTGTTCACATAAAAACTGCAATTTATTGCTATAATTTATCATAGCAATATTGTATTTGTTTAATTGTCGTAGTATATAGAAATCTTAAATCAGTCAGGTTTTTAAATTTAAATGCTACATCAATAAATAATATGCTTAGAGAGCTAGCAATACTTTTTAAGTAACGTCATCGTGAGCTGTCAGTGTCATAGGTCATGCAAACTTAATGGAAATAGTCAGGTGCCAGCTCCAATAAGAATTACCAATTAGGTTATGTTACACGCAAGTTAGGCTTTTTGTACCATATATATAATATAATTAAGTAATAATGAAGATATATACGAACGATAATAATACCGCAACTCTAAAGTTGTTAATAGCGGCAAATTTAGCCGGCAAAAAGATAGAACTAAAGAAAGCAACTTTCGAAGGTAGTATTCTATATTTTATTTACAGATTTTATAAAAAAATAAATATTAAAAAGACATGATCAATACTATATACAATAATACTATATACCGTTAGGTTTATATTTTATAATTTTGCTGTTTTTCTGTTATTGATAAAGTTTTATTTATCGTAGTGTTAAGAATGATATAATTACATCAGTTTTTTTATTCTTACTCATTTTAACGCTGTTTTTCATTTGTTTACGTGGTTTTCCTTATAAGTCTTATAACCTTGTCATTCTTTGCTGTATGCTGTTATTACAGAAATATTTTTAAGTAGTTTTGAATGTAATTGGATTAAATTTAATTGCAAATCAACTACTGGTATGGAATGGAGATCATATCTAAACGAACTGGCATGAATTTCAATAGTTACGCTTTTTAATCGATCACAGTATATTGTATGATTAAATATATATCTTGCATGAAATCCTGTATAGAATAGAATATATATAAAAGTTTTAAATATAACATATTTTTTAAGATATATATTTAATATGTTACTTAATTTAAAGATCCAATATGTTGGTAGAAATATTTATACTTTTCAACATAATATTTATAAGTCTATATATAAATATTAGATTAATAACATACATATCTCATCATAACTATGCATGCAACTAACTGGGTGTTGGTACTGTTACTGAGCGCTAGTCTGCACGGCAGACGTGTCCGCAGGGCCAAAGGCGCTGCCACTGCTGGAGGTAGATGACCAGCTCAGTTTCTTCAGCAGTAATGCTGCCGTGCAATATTTATTCCCAGTATTGGATCTCTCTCAAAATGGACAGTGGTGAGTTAATTTTTTAAGTGTAGTGTTAATCCTTTATCTTCTTTTATGAAGAAGGTATAAATTATACTGTTTTAATCCAATGTGGGTCAATGATGCTTATTAAACAGAATTTATATTGACATATATAGGTTTCCTCAGAAAACAATAAAATGAAAATATTTATTAAAAATGCAATATTTCTTTATTTATGTTAGTTTTATAATTAACACCTCAGAAAGAGTATTTTAATATTACTTTTGAACTTCATTATAGAACATCATATTTACATCATACATTAAAAATGTTTCTACAAATTCAAAATAAGCTTTATTTTGTCAATTTAATATAAAGCTTCAACGGGCTTAGAGTGTAGTCTATTGAAAAGAACCACCAAGACACACAGTAGCACCTTTTTCATCGATCAATATTTGACTGTTTATTTAACAATACATGTTTTAAATACAATTATGTTTATGTATTCTTTTTAAAGTACTTGTTTTCACCCGCGAATTATGGGCATAGATTTTAGGCATAAAAAAAGTAGCCTATATCCTTATGGTTGTAGCTTTTTTCATACCAAATTTCATCAAATGAGTTCAAAGGTTTGGCCTTGAAGAGTTACAGACAGACAGACAAAGTAACTTTTGCATTTATAATTAGTATAGATTGATATAAAATTTCTTTTGTATTCGATATAATCTTGATCTATGAATCTAGTAGTTTTTTGTAAATGTATAACTCTGCAGTCAACAGATGCAAGAATGGGAAGCAACACGCTTACAACCGACCACAGCAGCCGTCTTGATGAGCAAGTCTGTTGCGTCGGACCTCAAGCAAGCAATGAACTCGCTGCTCTTGATGGTTGATGGGCTATTAAAAAAACATAAATATATTATTGGGGTAAGCATAATTTGACAGGCAAATTAGTCTCCTGATATATGCAAATATAGACACTGATATTTTAATTATTCCTTGCATCTCCAATCCACCACCAACCTTGTGAACTAAGTTATTATGCCCCTTGTGCCTGTAGTTACTGGATCACTCACCATTCAAAACGAAACACAGTAATACAAAGTATTGCTATTTGGCTGTAGAATATATGGTGAGTGGTTGGTACTGACACAGATGGGCCTGCACAAAGCTCTAAAACCAAGTAAACCACCAGACCACATTGGAGCAAGTGGTGGAATAATCTTTAAACTTTCTGAAAGAGAGAAGAGTCTTTAGCCCAGCGGTGGGGCTGTTACTTTTTGTTTAATTTACTTTTTATTTATTTAGTATATAAATTATAAATTCAATTTCCAGGATAAACTCTCGGCCGCTGACATATCTATATGGAGCACCCTGTATCCACTGTGTCACAACAAGGATTATCAAAAGCAATACTTAGCAGAATGCCCCAACATCATGAGATGGGCCGACGAGCTGGGATCGGCTAAGGCTATTCAGGTGAATAATATATTTCATTAAATCATACCTATTAAGTGATGACGCTGAAAACTTTTTCACGAATTCATAATGAATACCATACTTATTACCGTTATTCAAGATGTCGATAAAGGGTAACTCGTCATTTCAAGGTCCAAGTTGTTTATTTGTCAACTCCTGATGTTGTAATCGGGTTTAGGTATGCTAGTTAAATTGTTGTCGTGTTGTTCCAGGAAGCGGTGCAGCAGTGGGGCGGGTCGGTGCAGGGTCCGTTCGCGCCGACATCCGCTCTGGGCATACCGCAATTCACCAACATGGTCTCTCCTGTTGGGTGAGTTTATTAACATTAAAATAATATTAATCCTTTTTCAAGGAATGACTGTTATACCTTATTTAATTTCAAAGAGTAAAGCTTGCTATAATATTTCAACGGGTCAGGTAACGTCCACAGCCAGACAGCTGTTCCCATTCTTCATCAGTGTTAAGAATATTTTCACTATGCTGCTTATTATGCTCATGCTGAATCTTTATACAATACTTCATAATGCTATTTCCTCTCCAAATAAGCGTGTTTTAAATTTGTGTGTGTGTGTGTGGGGGGGGGTGTTTTTCGGCTTGTTGTGTATTAAAATAGTCATAATAGGTCAGGACCGAAACCTGCGTCGTGGTGTGGTGTGAAGGCTATTAAGTATTAAGTATTCAACATCAAGTTAAACTAGATCTTATATTTGATCGTTTGCAGGACTCCAGAATCTCAGGAAATTAGCGTCACGACAGAAGAAATAGAAGCGGCGAAGGAGAACTGGATAAACGGCGTGAAGAACTTACAAGAGCCACTGAAGAAGCAGGACGTGATGTAAGGGACATATTACCTTTATTGTGTACTGGCACTGGCAGGTGGCACGCCGCACCACCAACTTATAACTTGAGAAAGTTATTATGTCCTTTGTGCCTGTAGTTACACTGACTCACTTATCCTTCAAACCGGAATATGGCAATACAGAGTACGCTGCTTGGTGGGAGATCTGATGCGTGCTTGGTACCTATCTTGTCGGGCTTGCAAGAAGCCCAAGCACCGATTATAATATACATATATATCCTGTTATTTAACGTTATATATTTGTGTTTATATGTCAATTGTACACGTGGGTGAAGGAGAACAGCGCGAGGAACCCTGCATGTGTCTAAAATCTGCCATATAAGCTCCTAAGTTCCTCCTCCAACGGAGAGGATTCGTTCAAATTCAAATATCTTCATTAAATTTAGAAGTATTACACTTTCTCATTGATTGTCAAAATTCTACCACCCGTTCGGTAACAAACACCTCAGTACTGAAAAGGAACCGGCGAAAGTACCTTTTTTTTCCTTTTATTGTTCGTAAAATATTGAATAATGATCCTGATGTCTGATACGCGTTTATTCTGTTCCAGCTTACCGGTGAAGGGTCGGAGGAACGTCCTGATAACGTCGGCCCTCCCCTACGTGAACAACGTGCCGCACCTCGGGAACATCATCGGCTGTGTGCTCTCCGCCGACATCTTCGCCAGGTGGGGGGGGAGGGGGGCATGTCACTAGTATTAATAATTTCATATCCACAACAATGGATCGTTAAAAAATAATTATTTTTTAGTCAACATATTCAGCAATTCAGCAAAATTTGTGTAATCGAGATATTTATATATTAAATCAATATAATTCAATGAGATGACAGTTCAAAGGGCGGCCATGTTTGACGTTTACGGGTGCGTTCAGTGCGTTCCAAATAACAATTACGTGCAAGGAACGCGGAAAATTCATATAAATTAACCGTAAAATGTTTAATTTTATTTATTTTACCCGAGCGAAGCCGCGTGTTTCCTCTAGTATTTTTATAATTGGGACCTTACAATTTGAGTTCAGTAATTAAGTTTATTTACAATTCATTTTAGTCCACTCATTACTTGTCCCGGGGCCTCTGGACCTCCAAATCCGATCCTGCTTTTAATACTTTAGGCCCTCAACACGTATGTTTACACATATGTCGCAGGTACTGTCGCCTGTGTGACTACAACTCCCTGTTCATCTGCGGGACTGACGAGTACGGAACGGCTACAGAAACGAAGGTATGACTTCTTCATTAACAATCGTACCACTAAATATATTCAATGAATATTAACTTTGCTATGTAATATAAACGGTCCACTGCTGGACATAAGCTCCACAGACTCGGCTCCAAGGAGAAGGTCCAGGGCAGAAGTTAAACCAACACGTGCAATTTTCCTCATTATGTTTTTCTGCAACACCGAGCACTGGCTGCTCGTGCTGACTTCGCTCGGCTACGTTACAGGTTCTGTCACACGTTATTTTTGCGAAACTAATCGTTGAAGCAACGCCCGCAATGGAAGCTCTCAAAGGGAATCATTTTCCCACGTTTTTGCAACGTTATCGTATCGGTTTTAGCGTGATGGTATGGAGCCTGTAGCCTTTCTCGGTAAGTGTACTAACTAACGCTGAAATAATTTTTAAATCGGACCAGTAGTTCCCGAGGTTGGCGTGTTCAAACAAACATACAAACGAACTCTTCAGCTTTGTAATATTCGTAGTGATAAATCCGCTGGACCGTTTGGGATGTCCCTAATGTAGTATCGCTCGGCAGGCTCTGGAGGAGGGCGTCACCCCGCGGGAGATCTGCGACAAATACCACACGATACACGAGGCGGTGTACCGCTGGTTCGACATCGGGTTCGACTACTTCGGCCGCACGAGCACGCCGGAGCAGACCGAGTGAGTTGTGTACTCCGAGTCTAGTCATCTTCAGTGTTTTCATTGAGATATCTCGTTTTCTGTGTCTCTTGACGAGTTCTCACCGAATATATTCTTTATGGTTTAGGTTTTAGGTTTTATTGGATATTTTAAAGATATTTAAAAGTCTTAATCATGACATCGATGTGTATGTGGGATGTAGGGTTGAAAGAAACCACGAAATATCCACAATTTATATTGTCGTGCCGCCATCGTGTCTCCTTTATCTCTCTCTCGCTCACACCTACATAATTCTCTGTCGTGCTGTCTCTGTCATCATTGCACTATTATACTCTTGCTGTAACATTCCCACGTGTGTATATCATTAATCCGCGCTCATTTCCTAATTAGTTAAATCTTAATAATGTATGACGATTACTGTCATTAAAGGCCGATTTTTATACTTCCGTCGTTGAACAGAATATTTTTATTGTTAAATCTACTTCTCGTTCATTTTATGTATATACGACTTATAATTATGTAATAAGTAAATATTAAGTTATAATTTTAATATAATAAATCTATATCCTTATAAATTTTTTATGTTTCAAAGAATGTTTAAGTAAATTTCTACATAAATTTAAATTTCTTATCAAATTTCATAATATATTTTTCACTATCGAAAGTGCCCGGCTCTAGCAAAACAACGGAAGCTGGAATGACACTATTTGGACGTTTAAGTAGTAAGCATAGTAATGCATGGGAGAAATCACAGAACGCTATCGGCGTATTCCGTGATTCATCCAAAGCATTTGATTGCGTAGAGCACGAAACACTTTTGTACCAGGTCAAACGTTACGAAGTATATGGTAAAGCTTAATCTGATTGCTGCACACTCGAATCAAATAATTCAACGGGTGTCTGTTAATGGAATAAAGTCATCTGGATCTGTATTAAGAATGGGCGTTCCACAAGGATCAATGTTGGTTCCTTTTATATTTTTGTTCTATATAAATGATCTTCCTTTTAATGTTAAAGGTATTTATGATATTTTATTTGTTGATAATACCTCATTACTACAACCTGAGTTTGACAATGTAAACAATATATTATCACTAATAGAAAGTCGGTTTAAAACACTAATTTAGTTCTAAGTGTTAAAAATCAAAATGCATATGTTTGCCTTACGTAATGTCAGAATTAAGTTGACTTTGATCAATAGTGATCTAAATGTAACCGATACTACTGTATTGCTATGAATCAATTTAAACTCAAAACTTCAGTGGAACCCTTAGTTCATAGACTTAACACACACGATTAGAAAAGTTAGACAACTAATTGATGTTGATACTGCTCGATTGGTTACTTTCAAAGTATTATATGTTACGGCATTTAGGCTTTGGTGATATAATAGGTAATTAAAATGGCGGAAAAGAGTAGCTACTGAGTCTATTACCGGTTCTTCTCGGTAGAATCTATTTACCGAGCCGGTGGAAGGTTCACATTTAATAAAAATATAAAATATAACGGTAACAAGACGATTCAAAAGTCCCTCTACGATATGAATCTACTCGAATAAATAATATTTTAATTCGATTTCATGTATGAAATTATATAATCATGACAACAGGGTTGCTGTCGCTATAAAAATGAGTTTTTCTTTTAAATCTTAAGTTTTGCACAATTGACGTTGCATCTCTACGCAACTGTTATTTTTTACTTTAATAAGTGCGATTTTATCTTAAAATGGTACAACGGAGAAGCGTCCTGTGTGCGGGGATTCAGGACAATACCTACTGTCGAAATGAATATGTGATTTCGGTACGCTGTGACGTCACACAGGATAGCGCAGAAGATGTTCCTAAAGCTGATGGACAACGGGTTCATCAGCAAGCAGTCGGTGGACCAGCAGTTCTGCGAGAGGTGCCAGCGGTTCCTGGCGGACCGGTTCGTGGAGGGCACGTGCCCGCACGCGGGCTGCGGCTACGAGGACGCGCGGGGCGACCAGTGCGACGCGTGCGGCCGCCTCGTCAACGCCGCCGACCTCGTGCGCCCGCGCTGCAAGCTGTGCGCCGCGCCGCCCGCGCTGCGCGCCAGCGAGCAGATGTTCCTCGAGCTCGGACAGGTTGGACCGGCCCGGCCGCGGGACCGAGTGCGGGAGTGGGCGGTTGGGTCGCTTTTCGTTTTTGCCATACACGGATGATCCGTTCCACTGTAGTACCCGAGGTACCGTATGCTCCGATGGAAAGTTCGCTACTTTTTAAAGTTGACCAGAAACGAGCTAATTATGATAGCGTATTCGATTCCAAATGCTGAAAAACCAAAGGTGTAGTTTCAAGGTCGACACTCCGGCGGTACTAATGTCGAAGCCCGCGCAGCTGGAGCCGGCGCTGCGCGCGTGGGCGGCGGGCGCGGCGGGCGCGGCGGGCGCGGCGGGCGGCTGGTCGGGCCCCGCGCGCGCCGCGTCCCGCGCGTGGCTGCGCGAGGCGCTGCGCGCGCGCGCCGTCACGCGCGACCTGCGCTGGGGCGTCCCCGTGCCGCTGCCCGCCTGCCGCGACAAGGTGCGAGCCCCCGGCGAAACCCTAACATTGTTTCTTAGCTCGTAATCACTTCCGGCCGAGTCCGCTCGGGACAAACGAGTGTCCGACCTCGGGCACCCGACGGCGACCCTCGCGTCGCTATATAGATATTCACTAACTTCGCCGACGTGCAAAACGCCATTTTTTACGAATCCAACGTGACCGTTGCTGTCGTAGCGGATCAAGGTCGAAGTTATTTAATGATCTTTCGTCAACCTGTCATCTGAGTAAGATATATAGTCATGTATGTGCCTAATTATACTCGTGCAGGTGTTCTACGTGTGGTTCGACGCGCCCATCGGCTACCTCAGCATAACGCAGTGCGCCACCGGGCAGTACGAAAAGTGGTGGAAGAAAAACAAGGATTATGATGTACGTGTGCTCTACCACCGAATTAATCTAGCTTATGACATCTCTAACCATGAGGTCCTGTATTCCTACCAGATATCCCCAGGTGGATTAATAACTTCTCAATAGCGAGCCGGACTTGGTAGTTGTCAGTAATTACCCTCCCGTGGAATCAGAAAACTCCACTCCAGGAACTCCAGTGAAGCCCAATGACTTGAATGATCTAACGTGGGGTCTGAACCCATTGTCCCGGAATCTGCATCATTATAAGCCAGTATTTTTATAATAAATATTAATGTTAAGTGTACAGTTGGTCCTCTCCCCCAGGTGAAGCTGTACCAGTTCATGGCGAAGGACAACGTGCCGTTCCACGTGGTCATGTTCCCCGCCACCGTCATCGGAGTCAACGAGGGGCACTTGCTGGTCGACCACGTGTTCGCCACCGGTGAGAACGCTCCCACATACTCGTATGCAGATAAAAGTATATTATTATTTCGAGGTTTCAAATGTTGATACGAATGGACAGGAATGGTGGTTCTTGCGAACGAAAGTATGTGAACAATTTTTGTTGATCTGAAACTCGTCTCATCAATTTTATGATAACACTCACCGTTTACGAGATAAATGCATATTTACATTTGACCTTGAATACTTTTTTCACCGCACAATAGAGACATAAAAAAGTTAATTTCTTTTCGAATTATTATGAATTGAAATGTCTATTTTGATCGGGCTTAAATAAGTGCCGAGCGCCCCGTTTTTGAATTGAATCAAATTCCTTTATTCAGTATAAAAGTATTATACTTACTTATCGTTAAAATAAACACCACCACCGGTACCACTAGTATCGACGTGTCTAAATGTTACTGATGATCTTTTGCAGAGTACTTAAACTACGAAGATGGCAAATTTTCGAAATCCCGTGGTGTTGGTGTGTTCGGTACCGACGCCCAGGTATGTGATATTGTTTGGGGTTATAGTGTGATTAATAACCCACTGCTGGGCAAAGCCTATCGTATTGAGATGATCATTATAAAACGCTACTCCGTCTCGAAGCGGATTCGTCAGTTGATTATATAACCAAATTTCACCATAATATTTTAATTCCCAAGACTGCCTGTAAATTTCTTTGCTGGGCTAAGGACTCCTCTCCCATTTTGAGGAAAAGGTTAGGAGCATATTCCACCACGCTGCGGATTATTGGCGATGTAAGGGCGCCAATCTAAAGTCTAAAAAGTCCTTAGATTTATTAACGTGGCTAGTTAGGCCGCAAATATCTTTCTCGTATATTAATATAAAAAAAATTAAAAAAGGACAAAATTAATATAAAAATGTTTACCAGGAAACCGGTATACCGTCGGACGTGTGGCGGTTCTACCTCACCAGCATCCGGCCGGAGACGTCCGACTCCAGCTTCAGTTGGGCGGAACTCGGGACCAGGTTCGTTGCTACTCGTTTTCTTATATTTGTCCGTCTGTATCGCTTTTGAGAGGTTATTTTATCGTCGTTATACGTTCGCACTTCACTCAATTGCATGACACAGATTTAAAATGTCCCATAGTTGGGCTAAGGTCTCAATTCCCTCTGAGGAAGTGACTTAATATTGTCGCAAACCTTACGTTTAAATATTCAAAGTGATTTTATAATGAACTACAAACTGTTTTTGATTAATGACTATTTGTTTATACTACGACATTATTTCGTTTAACTACATATATTTAGGTTTCACTTCCGAAGTGCCGAGAAAAATTAGCCTTTTTTACATTTTCAATGAATACCAAGGATTATTTAAGATCCCAGCCAATGATGACAATTGAAGGTCAGACTTGTTTGTGAACGTTCACTACTCCTGCCGGAATGAGCTGCCATAGTGTTTCCGCGCAGGAACAACTCCGAGCTGCTCAACAACCTGGGCAACTTCTGCCACCGCTCGCTGAGCTTCTGCGCGAACACCTTCAAGGGAGTGCTGCCCGACGCCCAGCTCGCGGCGGCCGACTACGAGCTGTTCGCGCTCGTCAACAGAGAAGTCGCCGGTAGCTTGTTTGCTTTGATAAGTTAGAGGGGGGGGGGGGGCGTAGTAATTATTTTGATTAAAGATTACTTTGTCTTCGTATGTAAGTCATATGAGTTATTGTGTGTTGAAAAAATAGTGGTCGTTGGCCATTAGCAGTAAAGTTGTGGTCGGTGGTAGGGTTCGTGCAGCACATGGAGAAGGGGCGCCTGCGTGAGGCGCTCCGCTGTGTGCTGAGTGTGTCGCGTCTGGGCAACCAGCACATGCAGAGCAGCCAGCCCTGGGTGCTGCTGCGGGGAGACGAGCAGGACAAGTGAGTAAATGGAAATCTTAGACAAAAGCCACAGCCCGCAAACGTCCGAGCGCCGTGCGACGGCGTCGTCTCCTTCCGATTGGAAGCGGAGAGTCATTCCACCGCCGCGCCGGAGCTCCGACACGGCCGGCGGTAACGGACGTCGAGTCGGTCACTCCCGCGCCCTCAGGGAGGCCGCGAGGGGGGGCTGCGTGTGACGCGTGTGTGTGTGTGTGTACGCAGGGCGCGCGGCGCGACGGCGGTGTGCGTGTGCTGCCAGCTGGTGGCGCTGCTGGCGGCGCTGCTGGCGCCCTTCGTGCCGCGCGCGGCTGCCCGGCTGCGCGACCAGCTGCGCCTCACGCCCGACCAGCTCAGGATCAACCCCGAGTGAGTTCTTGCTTACGTTTTGTATTCGTTTCATTTTCTCCCGCATTAATACGCAGTGGCTTCGGAGTACCTACTGGGTTTCTTGTCGATTCTTCTCGGATGATCTACTTGCCAAACAGATTCAACGCCTACTTAAATAAAGAATATTTTTATTTTTGATTTTGATTCATTATATCTGCACAAGGGATACTTAAACAATACCACAGTAAAAATATACCCTATTAAAACTTTTGTACGACTCACTCTACAAAACGAATTAAATTTAAATATTCATTCATTCGACGAAAACTTATAAACAATAACATACTAATATAATAATGACTATATTCGTCTAGGAAACCATCGCTAATCCAGTACTTACCGCCTGGCCACGTGATCGGCAAGCCGGAGCCGCTGTTCGCGAAACTGGAACCGGAAATGTTGGAAAAACTCAAAGCGAAATACGCGGGAACACAGAGCGAGAGAGCCAAGAAGGTGGGTTACTAAAGTATTGCAATAATATAGACTTACTTAAGTTCTCGTGTAGCAAAAATTGTATAAAATTGGCTAAGATTTCAATCTATTAAATTTGATTTAGCAACGTTAATTATCAGAATTTCTATTGATTTTTATTCGCATAAATAATAGACAATGTCGAAAGGCAATGCCTTAGATAATGGCAACATTTTATATTGTGAGAGATCAGAATTGCTTAAAACACAATTAGACTTTTAGTTTCTGTTACATATACATCAGGTGATTAACTTTAACAACACGATGCAGGTTCAATAATAATAATAATAATACTCGTTACGATTGTCAATCAAGTGAACCCTCCGACGGCTAAAAAACGAATGTCGAACGTACGTAGGTCGTCGACGCCTTTCTACAATATACTAATAAATTATACTAACTGTAAAAATACAAAACGAACAAACATTATCCGGCTCGAAGGACCATTTTAATTTCTAAAAAACTTGACTTATTTACATACATTCAATTGAAATGGTCTAGTAGATTCAACATCGTGGATCATCCGATCGAGGATTGAGGCTCCGTACACGGACACTATTTTGTGTGTATCCGGTGTTCGTCGTGGGTGGAACACATCATTATGAAACCTGTGTAAGGTGGACGGACATGTTCCATATAAATATTAGGAACCCAGGAAAGACCGCTAGACCCCCCCCCCCGCCATGTGTATAATATACAACTCAATCTATTCAGAATACGGAATATTATTTATCTGAAGCAAAAAGAGGTCGTTACAATAAATGTTAATTACCAAATAGGAATCCTCACTCGTACACACATATTCAATAAACACGTGATCGAAATCAGTGTACTGTGATGTGTGTGTGTGAATGTGCAAGTAAGTAATAGACAATATGTATGTTTTCAGCAAAACGGGGCCTCGAAAGGCGCAGCGCCCGCCAGCGCCGCCGAACTGGAGGCCGCCGTCGCGGCGCAGGTGAGCCCCCGCGAGGGTGGGCTAGCGACCCTATCGTGATTTCTTTATGAGACAGGGCGACACTCACATTGCAGTATTGGTACAAGGAACGAACACAAATAGAGTCAGTGACTCTTTTGTGGGGCAATGTATACGGCTCTAGGACAGGATCACAGAAAGCGATCAAATTGCCAAAATTAAATAAATGTTGTAGATCGCATTGCGAAAGGTTTTTATACGATTAGTGAGTTTATGGTTGATCGCTATCAATCACCTTGGGAGGGAAAAGTATTAAAGATTATGATATTGATTATATGTTATATGTAATAAGCATAAATATACAAAATAAAAAAGAAAAACCTGGTAATATTTTGTTGGTTCTTCTCAGGTCAGGGTAATTTCATTCGATTTGGTTTGATCAGTATTTTAAATCACACCAAGTTATTATTAAAGTTCAGGTGCTGATCGACTATGGACAGATTGCGAACCACTGCTAGTATCACTTATCATTTTCATTTATTATTCTGACTGTACGCTTTGGTGTGGTGACTTGATATAAGGTAAAAGATCTCAAGATCCTGGGTTCAATCCCCACAAAAGTTGTCTGACCCTGCAAAAGCACGTCAGACCTGCCCCTGAACTCTTTCCCATCGTTTTGAATCAGCCGTCCCATCGGATTATAGGAGTGAGGGAGTATAGAGTGCACCTGTGTTTGTGCACACACTTGTGCACTATAAGAGTCCATGACATCATCATCATTATCCTAATTCTGTGTGCAGGCAGATAAAGTCCGTCAAATCAAGTCGTCGACGAAAGACAAAGCGGTCGTGCAGCCGGCAGTGGACAAACTGCTCGCTCTGAAGAAACAACTTGCAGCTGCGCAGGCGCAGGGGGCGCGGGGGGCGCAGGGGGCTCCTACCGGCGCTAACGATGTTGCCAGTCTGGAAAAAGCAATTGCAGAACAGGTCGGTGTTGCTAGAGATACGAATCGTTACCTATAAACCAAATTCATTTATTCAATTCGTGACCAATGAAGTTAGAATCTTTTGTAGCCTTGTTCTTTTTAATACTAAAATATAGCAATACTTACGTCGTCGTGAGGAACCCTGCATGTGACGCGTGAAAATCTGCTACTTGTTCATACAACAACCCAGTGGAATAAGGTCCAAACACTATCTAAAAAACTCTTAGCCCAGCAGTGGGACATTCACAATTATTATTTTAAGTTATTTTTATTTTGCACAGGGTGAAAAAGTTCGACAGCTAAAAGCATCAACAAAAGACAAATCAGTTTGGCAACCGGAAGTAAACATACTGCTCGCTCTCAAGAAACAACTCGCGGATGCGCAGGCGCAGCCCGAGGCCGCCCAGAGCGCCGCCAGCGTCGCCAGCGTCGCCAGCTTAGAGAAATCTATCGCGGAACAGGTTACACACGATAACTCGACAAATATCTAAGAGTTAAACTTATTTAACTAAGCAAAATACCGAACGTTTTTTTTTAACTTTTATCAAACATTTGTATAAGTAATATGTGTTCTAAATGTGATAGTTTGTCTGTATAGTCTGTTTTTTAATTTATATAATTATGAAAAAGGATTTCGTGGTTTATTAATATTATTTAGAATAACCGCTCTGTAAAGTAGAATGTTGTGAGGAGTTGGATTGCACCTCGACCTCTGACTTAGAGGCCGACTGCTCCTACTCCTCTTAGATAAATCTACATTAAAACAAATCTTAACACTACAGTGCGACTCGGTAATAATAATAAACAAAAAGGGTTTCACGACTGGGCAAAGGCACCTAATGGCCAATAAGCTCCGAGCTCCTCTTTTAAACGTACTTTTCCCATGTGGATATCCATGTGGCAGCATGTCGTCCGACACGTGAAGGTTACCTGACCGCTGGGCTGTGCTCCAGGTCCAAACCACTTAACCCAAGAAGCTCGTCAGTTTAATTCTTTCACTTTTAGGGCGAGAAAGTCAGACAGTTGAAGGCGTCGACGAAAGACAAGTCGGTCTGGCAACCGGAAGTGAACGTCCTCCTCGATCTCAAGAAGCAACTCGCGGCGCTGCAAGTCAAGCAATAAATTATATGTATTTTAAAATATTTATATATTCCAATGAATTAAATGCATTGACGAGAAATTTAATAATTAACTTATTGTACAGTTGAGTCCCGGAACATCTAAATCAACATCTGGTTGATGTTCGGTAAAACTATTTTCACCTGCTTAGAACAGTTTAACTCAGTTTAAGTTTCAGTCTAACTCACCGCACAGAAGGTCTTACAGTGCAGCTGTGTGTGTACAGACACTATTGTATCACTTGTGATCCGACTGATGAGACGTGCTGTCCGAGGCACAGGAGAGTCCACTGCCAATTAACAAATTTCGAGAATTACATGACAAACTCAAGACTTTGAATTCCATTCCAGGATCTCAGGATCTGCAACCGTATAGTTACACCAGCTTATGATTTTGTTATTATAACTGTTCTCTGTGTACAGTAACTTTATTATATAAGATGTAACTGCTAAAGTGCTGCAGAGTTAATGGTGTTCCAATGACATTCATTTAATAAATAAATGTTTTGTTAACCGTACACTTGGAAGTACAGTTAACAAAACAATATAGAAAACTTTTATCAACGAATACCTTATGTACCAAAAGTATATTTTAAATCAAAATATACTTTATTCGGGATTGGTTCCGTCTAGTCGGGATTGCTGGGGCTCCACTGTGTATGAGATCAGGTCGTACTTGCTCAGAAACGAAGAGTATTAAACGTCGCGAGCGCTCACGTAATCGTCGCCGTGACGTTGTGTTCATACAACTTAGAGTAATATTTATTATTTTGTATTCAAACTCGTAATAAACTATTGCTAAGCGTTTCTTTGTTTTATTTCCTTTTTAGTCTATAACAAAAAACCTCAAATAATGTTGGCTTTGCCAACTAAAATTTACTTCCATGTTAAAACAAACTGATAAATAAAAAATAAAGGCAAAAACAACTGCTATGTAATGTTTTTTATTAATAAGCGATAAACATAAAAGCGAAACCCGCCCCTGATTAATTACGAAATCTCAGAACCTTTATCACGTACAAACTTGATGTTTGGCAGGTAGGTTCCTTACAGGTTGTCGACATCCGCTGAGAAAGGATTTCACGAAACTCCACCACTGAGGGGGTGAATTACGTGCGGGTAAAGCCGCAGGTTCAGCTTACTTTTATATTCTTACAACTCTGTTATTTTTCCTCCGACGTGTTGCTATCGTGACCCCTCTTTATATATCTGTCAGTCTCTCTTGCATAAACTGACGAATGGCGATCGGAAAAGACTGGATCGGATAAGTAATAACTTAATTATTTGATTTATATATGTAACTGATTCTTGGTAAAGATGAAACTACTGAATTTCTTAATGGTTCTTCGCGATGGAATCTACATTCTGAACCGGTAGCCTTTAATTTAATTAAATGTCAAATGAACATTCAAAAATGCTCCCACGAGCCCACTTGAACAATGATTGTTTGATAGGAATCAATTGGGTAGGAATCCACTATAACTTCTGTAAGGGATTTCTTCTTCGGTACAGATTGGAGACGAATTCCACGACTCCCATTCCTTATTCAAATCGGTTGCCGTCCTCTTATAGGCACGTGAATCCTACCTCATGAATCTGAATCGTAATCACCGATGCCCAACTAACAGGATTTGCATTTTCGGATTCCAACATATGTGTTATACAGTCACGATTTCGGTCACCAGAGCCTCGTCCGATTAGTAGGATGCACCACGGGTAGGTGAAATCGATGGTGGGGAGCCTAGAGTTATTGTTGACTCCCCTTAAACCTCAAGATCGAGATGGTTGGCGTTCTTTCGTCCAGCAGTGGACGGCAAGGGGCTGAAAAAAATGTATATATACAATGGTTACATTACGTTCCTAATTCTTTTAACGGATCGTTGTGAGAGTCACAATTTGTTAGTATAATTGGTCCCCAGTCTGATGGTCGCTTTAGCAGATCCGGTGACGCGTTCGCACGCGTACCGTTACTCACGAAATCGGTTACGCCGCGTCACTAGGGCTCCGACGTTCCTGCCGCGTCTATATCATACCATGGGATCATAATTAAATCTTCTATACAATGTTACAGAGGAACCGATTAGATATTTACTCGAAAAATACTCTTGAGGCAACCTCAATAGTTACTCTTCTTCTAAATAAAGTACCTATATTATTATTAATGGGCCGGCCACCTGATGGTAAGTGATCACCACCGCCCATAGACATTGGCGCTGTAGGAAAAAAATTACATATATAATGCGCCACCAATCTCGGGAGCTAAGATGTGTGATTTTGACGACCTCCGTAGTCAATACTGTGTACACCGGTTTTCATGGGTACGCCACTCCGAGGTCCCGGCCGAGTCGATGTAGAAAAAGTTCATTAGTTTTCTATGTTGTCTTGGGTCTGGGTGTTTGTGGTACCGTCGTAACTTCTGATTTTCCATAACACAAGTGCTTTAGCTACTTACATTGGGATCAGAGTAATGTATGTGATGTTGTCCAATATTTATTTATTTATTATAAGATGTTATATCCCTCGTACTCGTTACACTGGCTCACTCACCCGTTAAGCCGGAAAACAACAATACTAGGTATAGATGCTTATAATATTAATAATTCCTGATAGTAACTTCATTAATTTGAATATTAATACTATTGTCACTGTACTACGTTACAGTCAAACATTTCTAATGAATATTAATTAGTTTATCGCGTTAATCATTCCATCCGAACAAATCCAGACGTAACACGAATTGACAAGCTAATTACGTCTTTCCTAATCATAAGTTTTTTTTTTATTAAATTTATCATAAATATTCCTCTTTCAAGAATTTGTATTTTAATATCAAATGTTACATTTGATGTTGAAGTTGATTTTTTTTATTCGTGTGTCTGTTGTAATCTTTGAAATTATTAGCCAGAATATTCAGGCTAATATGGCCAGGATATTCATTCGTGGCAAAGAGTAATCATTCCATTTATTAAAATTGCTCGAATGGTATAGATTTTTAAACATTTTGGATGGATTTTCATCCATGGTTAGGGGGTTGTTCACTTTTTGGCCAGAGGTTCGGAATTGCGATTCAATGGGCAAACGCTACTAGCTTCATTGCCCCAGTTCCACGCGGTCTTGATTTGCAAGTAATAACATATAACATACATAATCAGCCTGTAAATTTCCCACTGCTGGGCTAAGGCCTCTTCTCCCGTTGAGGAGAAGGTATGGAGCATATTCCACCACGCTGCTCCAATGCGGGTTGGTGGAATACACATGTGGCAGAATTTCGTTGAAATTAGACACATGCAGGTTTCCTCACGATGTTTTCCTTCACCGCCGAGCACGAGATGAATTATAAACAAATTAAGCACATGTAAATTCAGTGGTGCCTGCCTGGGTTTGAACCCGAAATCATCGGTTAAGATGCACGCGTACTAACCACTGGGCCATCTCGGCTCTTCATTTTGCAAGTAACGATTTTTGATTTTTACTTTATTTTATAAATGCGAAAAATTGGATGGATGGATGTTTGTAACACAATCTCGCTAGAACAGCTACACGGATCTGAATGAAATTTGGCCCAGAGATAGACTATAGTCTGGAATAGGTCACTTTTTCCCTAACACCTGCAGGCTCAAACGCGGACGGAAACTATCTGTGTTTGTATATAATTAAGGCACTACGACTCGGTTACTTTACATTCAACAGAATTTTCAAAAATAACCATTTAAATATCAACATTTATGAGCCACCTTAAATAATGTATATTTTGATTTATAATAAGTTTTACGCGGACAAGGCATAATTTAGTACTTGATATAAAATACGACCAACACTCAAAACGCTAGCGGAACTGATATTATACTACTTACTTATAATATGTTATGTTATATTTGAGCTTAGAGGAGATTATGCCGTAAGTTTTATGACTATTAAATTTTGCTAGTAAGTTTCATAACAACAAAGATTGTACATTGTTGTTAACTATTTATAATTATCATCATTTTCAAAGTAATTCGCTTTAAAATATCGTATAATATATATATTATCGTATAATAATACATATTTATTTAATAATTAAATTAAATATAATAATTAAAATAAAAGAATTAATAATAGTTAGCTCTGAGCAAAAAATGAATCAACCCCCAGTCACCAGTGACGGCGATGAGGCGAAGTGTTATATTTTTAATTTTATTGTCATTCTAAACCACGTGAATAAAATATCCTACAATGATTTTAATTTACGTTAGCTATATTTTAATAATAAGTATATATTAAAAATGTTTAAAGGCTTTGTACGAATGATCAGTCTGTTATCACGGCGCGTCAGTGCCAGGTATTATCAATGGGAAGGTGGGCGCGAGGAAGGAGGCGTTCAGTTCCTCGCTCGGGACACCGCAGAAGGACTCCTGCCGTCACATGCGCTGGACGTCGAATTATTCGATATTTATATCACTTAATAAAACCGTTTCGTGAACTTATAAAGGTGAGTTGTTTTCATAAAATTATTAAATTAAAAATATTTATATTATTAATGATAAAATTAGTATTTTTCGTAATATATATTTTTTGGATTACAATTTTTTTTTTTTAACTTTTATTAGAATATATTATAAATTGAACTGATTATAGTGTAACTGAAGAATACTTCGTAATTATCCTTCATATTGCTTAGAGCGAAACGCGTTGATGTCTTTTAGAAGACGCCCTATAATTCAATTTTGTGTAATATAGAAGCAGTTTATTTTACGATAATCCATTTTTATAACCAGATTCAAATCTTTTATATTATTGTTTCATAAATTTTATTTAGTTACAGTTCAGCAAAATTACCCTACACGTTGTCTTATAAAAAGTGAAGTTAAAAACATTTAAACAATGAAATAAAATAATTTCCTTTCAAAATGTTTTAATTTTTATTAAATAAATAAATATTACACTATTAATATAATAGTCAAGAAAAAATATCTACCGCGATTAGTGTATAAAAACTAGTAATTTATTTTATAGCTTGGTAAGATTACAAAATAATAATAAACAGTTAAGTTCAATGTGTTAGTATTTTATGATTTGGTTTTGAATTGCTGTTAAACTATAACACTAAAAATAAATACATAATTCTGGCTATATAACTTTAATTGCAATATAAACGTATGTCTCGTGACGCTAAATTTAACTGGCATTCGGTGGATTTTACATTCATTTTGTAATAGACTTATAAAGTAACCAATAAAAATTGGGTTGTAAATTTCTTGACAGCCTTCGTTCCTTACAGAGCGACTCTAACCGCTAGTGATAGACTTAAATACTGAAAAACTGAAAAATAAAAGTAACACAATACTAATATCCCACTGCTGGGCCAAGGCCGTCTACATTGAGTAGCTTTGGAGCTCATTTTAACACACTGCCTCAATACGGCTTGCTACATGTGGTAGAATTTAATTGAAATTGGCACTTGCAGGTTTTCTCACGAGAATAATTGTAAATACAAATTAAGCATGTGAAAATTCAATGCTGACCTGAGTTTGAACCCGCAATCATAGGTTAAGATATGTTATAACAACTGGTCCATCTCAGCTCTTAAAATCTAAAAAATATCTTAGAAGTATATCGTTCTTAAAATATAAAACGTATGCATTTCTTAAGAAACGTGTCTGCCATTAGTTAAGTAAATGTGTTTGATACATGCTTCATGCTTTGACAAAATCAACGAGCACTTTTAAGTCGTAATTTTACGAGATTGAATTTAATTTGTGCTTATTTCGGAATGTAGATTCATTCGAGATGAAACGACGAATTCTAGCAATGATTATTTAATGTTGTTTTTGCTCTTTGACGTCGTACTTATAAAAGCTAACTACAGGCACAAGGGACATAATAACTTGGTTCCCAAGGTCGGTGGACTATTGGAGATACAAGGAATAAATTAAATTTCTATACAGCGCCGATGTCTACGGGCGGTGGTAACTACTTACCATTAGGTGGCCCATTTCCCCGTCCTACTTAAATAAGAATATACATATATTAAACCAACTAATTTATTTTTTCTATGTATTGATATTTTAATGAAAAACAGGCGAAGGAAGATTTAGTTCACTCATCCATTAAGTTGCAGATAAATTATTAAAAATTATTATATGTATTTAAACTTTATTTTCAAACAAACCTTTATATTTTCCTTGTTGTCAAAGAAAAGAAACGTAGAAACTGATTTTTCCGTCGGATCTCCGGGCGGATGTGCCTCGAACTTTCCTTTAGTGTTCTGCGAAGACTCTTTATTGAGCTAAGTGTGCTCAACCTCCAATCACTGTTAACATATTTTTTCAATAAAATTATATCCCAGATATTATTATATTAATAACAAGACTCAATACTTAAAACAATTTCAATTCGGAGACGGACAGGTTGTAGAACACATGAGTCTAAGTGAGTGAGTTTTTATACATACTTGTTGTTACTTAAGCAACTTTATTAAACATACTTGTATTTACTTAATAAAATTCTACAGAAAACGTACAGCATAAATCGTTTAGTATGACAGAATGAAAGTCTGTGCAAGAATACTTTTGGATTGAGGGTTAGAGAAAAATGAACACAGAGAAAGAATTTTTCGAAAATCATCTCTTAAGGCACTGAAATGGACGTTGAAAGTTTAAATTTAAAGTCGTCATTTCTGGTCGTTAGATACATAAAAATTTGTAATTTTGTATTTTTTGATTATTTAACGTCAATTATAAATGGTTTTATTCGAATATTTATCACTTAAAAGGGTGTAATTTTGCGTGATTTTTTGTATGGATGTTCGTCACAGGAATTCGGTTTTTCGACTACTTATGCGTAAATGTTATTCGAAAATTTATCATCTGAGAATTTTCGATGTAATGTAGCTGTTGGTAATATAGCTTACGTATTTCATCTTTAATTTATATAAATGTTTTGGTACATAAGGTTGTTACATAAGGTTTTGATTATGAGTAAAAGTAAAGTTGACTTTTATTTGCGACTTTTGATTACCTAAAAGGATGGAATTGGGGATGAAAATATGTATAGAAGTTATATTTAAGTTAGGAGTATGGAAATTGATAATAATACTTCTGTTTATGAGTAAAAACAATATTGCACAAGTGTTTCGATTGTGGCTGAAATTGAGGAGGTAGTTTATTAAAAGACAATGTACTTTACCAAAGCACTTTAATACTTAAGAAAATTAGGCTTAATATTCCTATATAATATTTCCCTATAGAAATCCCATCGGTATAAAATAGCATGTAAAAAATTTAAAAGTCTGATCAAAAAAATTTAAGATGCGATTTGTACTCGTACCTGATTCTATTATTTAAGGCTAAATTAATAAATAAATCTTATTATTCATTAAAAGAATACTTTTTAGAAAAATACGCCTGGATTTAGGTTCGGGTTCCATAACAGGACAGTAAAAAACAGCATTGTAAATCTGTTTATTTGAAAAGAGCAACTATGCGAGTTTCTTGCCTTTTCTTCTCGCTGGAGGCTGCTTTCCGAAACGGTGGTATTTAAATATCAGCGATTCAAAAACGCTTCATTGTGAAGTATACTTGAATAAATTGATTTTGATTTTTTGATTTTATAATAACAGAGAAGTTTGATGTTTTGTAATTAAGTTGTTTCAAGGAGCTTTGAGTTCTTAATAGATTTCCTAATAGCATTTTAATCCTTTTAGGACCAGAAAAATTGACTATCTGTTGACTAGTTATGATATATATGTTACTGTAAAAGCTCGAACTAAGGTAAATCTTAAGATTTTCCAGTAAAACCTAAGATTTACCGACATGAGTTGGTAAATGTAAGTATTTCTTATAATGGGACGACTTTTTCTGACTTTTACCATTCCAGCCTAACCTAACCTAACATGTAAATCCTAAGATTCACAAAGTGAATGATGGTAAAAGTTCGAATCCCAAAGTTTTATGGACATTTACCATTCATAATCGGTAAATCTTAGGTTTTACTGGAAAATCTTAAGATTTACCGTAGATAAAGCACCACCAACCTTGGGAACTAAGATGTTGTATCCTTTGTGCCTGTGTGACGGCTCACTCACTTCAAACCGGAACACAACAACACTAAATATCGCTGTTAGGTTGAATAAGTGCTGAATGGTTCATCGTAGTCGATAAATAATATCGTATTATATTATATTAAACATCAACACTAACACACACTAAATATTATTAAAAAATACAAATGAATATATTTAGAAAAAGTTTTCGTTAGCGAACAATCCTAAACTTGCTGAGCCCCGCGGCGTCGTTCAAACTTCTCACCTTATTAGCATAGCGGTCAGATATTTCGACTTTTAATTCACGAACTTTTAAAATAAACATCCTATATAATTGGATTGGCGGGGAGTGTGTTCGCATTAATGATGAAGATTATGTTTTTTATTATGGATCGAGTTTATTACCGACGTGTTAAGAGAGATCAGATTAATGAACGTCGCTAATTACTGAACTCCCATTGGTCAACTCTCCTGGCAATGCATTCCATTAACCAATGAACATTTAGATTTAAAAAAAAAAACAATAGAACTACGATACTTTTGAAGCTTTAGTTTTAATCTGTTGTGGAATTTTAAGTCTGATTTCAAACTAACTGCCTGTTATTAAAACTAATTTTATTACAATGCAAGGTTTTTTGTTTAATCTATTATTATATATTTATTTTGAATTTTTATTTTTTATAAAATAAAAAAATCATTTAATTATATTATTGTAGATAACCTTTCAAGGCGATATTTTAATGTTTATTTCATGAATATTATTTAATTCTATCAATTCACGTACATATTTATGTGTCGTTATTATAAGTTTATAAATATGTACGTAATTATCACGACGTCTATTTTCTAAGAAGAATTATTCGAAATTCGTAGAATTAAGGATACGATGAAAAGTATTGTTTTGCTTTCGTTAATATCGTTTTAATATTATTGGAGTAATACACTCCAAACGATGAAATAAACAAGATGGCGCAGATGTTAAAATGATTGCGAGGATCACGTGTCGATTAAAATTGCCACGTATGTATGTGACATATTGCTTATTGCATTTTAACGCATTATTTATCGCTATAAATAATGCGTTAAATTGCAATTATATTTCACAGTTCATAATATATCGACAGATCATAATCATTGTAATCTAACGATTTTTGTAATCTTACGGTAACGTATACAACGATCTGAATTAGAGCAGCATGAATTGATTTCCAAACATATTCAAAATTGAGGCGTTATCCCAGCAGTGGGATATTCATACAAGCAACGCGCACTAACATCCCTTATGGTTGATAGCACACCTTGGGGATGAAACGATCGCCTCCTGGCTGTTTCTATTAGTATTCAATGTATGTCAATAATAAAACTGATCAAAAAGACCCGCTGAGTTTCATCCGCCGGTTGTTCAGGACAGGGTATTTTCTTTCCGAACCGGTGGTAGTGTTTGTAATGCTTTTATATTGAATAAACGTATTTGAGTTTAAGTTGAAATTTATAGAAGTTACCACAAGAGCATCACGGAGCACATCGAAACTGCTTTGAAATAACTTCGTTTCGTATTCTTGTGACATTAAGGCTCATTGGTGTTTAATATACCAGTAGATTCTATAAAAATAAAGAGAGAGGTATTCTTGGATAGTGTTCAACGATGTGGCGTTGGGCGTGCGCAGTGGCGCTGCTCTGCGCTGCGCTCGCCGATGCGGAGACTTTTAAACGAGCAGAAAGTAAGTTATTAACTGTATTTTTTTTTCTATTTGAAATAGGTAGATGGGCAATTGCCCTAGCTGATGACCGATCCATGGTCGAGTTGTGCACTCCAAGGTCCCGGGTTCGATTTCGGGCGAGTCGATGTAGAAAAAGTTCATTAGTTTTCTATGTTGTCTCGGGTCTGGGCGTCTGTGGTGCCGTCGTTACTTCTGATTTTCCATAACACAAGTGCTTTAGCTACTTACATTGGGATCAGAGTAATGTATGTGATGTTGCCCAGTAGATGGTAAGTGGTCACCACCTCCCGGACTTTCGCAGGGTAAGAAATAATAACCATACGATGTATCGTGCTACTAACCTAAGATGTTATGTCCCTTGTCAGTGCAGTGGCTGGGTTTTATCTTTTAAATATTCCGATTCCGATTGTATTCCTACAATAATACTAATTATTGCTGTTTGGCGATATAATAATAATCAATTAGATAGTCGCGAGACATTTGCTAAACCTGTTCGTCGAATCGACATGGTTTTTAATGTCACATTGGTAAGCGGCATTGTAAATGTGTTAACATCTAGACATTGGTACTGTTAGAAATATTAATCTTTTAATTTTACTCATATCATCAACGCATCACCAATTTTGGTATGTCCCTGTGGCTTTAGAAACATTGGTTTACTCACCTTTCAAACCGGAACACAGCAGTACTGTCCATGTTTATATGATATGAGCTCGTTCAAAGTCAACGTAAAAAAAGGAATTGATCTTTATTATAGTTATTATTTGATTTTAAAAATGCCTTATGTTGTATCGGATAATCATTTATCTGGAGCTTTTAGGTTCGAATGCCCGTCAGATATATGAAATAGATTTCGTTTTTTGTGTCAATAAATTCTAAAACACAGAAAGTAAGTAGTTTTTGGTCCAATGATCAATGATGATTAGACTGAGGGAATAGGGAATGTTCTTATATTAGCGAACCTTCTGGTGGTGATTGGTTGACTATTTATGTATATTTTTGTTAACAGTGTCAGCATCGCCCTTCGTCTTGAGTACACGCTACGGCCGCTCCTCTCCGCGAATGATCGCTCCGCGCACCGACAGGTAAAGAGTTCGTCTATTTAATTGATCAAAATTTACAAATGTATAGTCTATTCCAATCGAAGCAAGAACAAAGATAAACAAACCTTACATATAAGCATACCACGCGACTTGTATTCAAAACGCCATTTTTTATTTTCATAATGAACATCATAGATTATTTAAGCTCTCGACCAATGATGTCGCGTCAATTTGCTGTCAAATGTCGTCTTGTGGTTGCAATAGACTACATAGCCGAGGTGACCAAGTGACCGATGAGTGAAGTTATAAATAAAAATATTAGAAACGCGAAATTTAGTTTGTTCGTTACGCTTTAAAGTCATAACCACTCAACCGACCATCATCAAATTTTGCATGATGTTGCCAGGGCTACAAGAAAGAGTAAGTAGTAAGGGTGGGTACCTAACACCTGTGCCTCTCCCTCTCACACGGACGGAAACTATTATTCTTATAATTCACCTGATATTGTTTCATATGACGTCCTATTTTATTTATCGTATAATATTAATGAATCCTTCTTGGGGCAAGGTATCCGTTTCTATAATTAAATTCCGCAGATATTTATAGAACTTTGACAATTCATAAATTCAAATAATTTGTAAAAATATATTAATAAAAAAAAGCATATAATTCAGTACAGGATTATATAGATGATAGAACGGCGTCGAGCTAATACTTGTTGACTTCCAGGCAGGATATATTATATTCATATAATAATTGTATTTAGATAAAATTATGTTCAATGTTGAAAAAGATTAATTACTGATTCTCTTACCGGTTCTACTCGTTAGAATCTACTTTCTGAACCAGTAGCTTCTCTTAATATACTACTACTCAAAAAAACTTGACTAAAGTATATTTTCATTTTGTTTTTTTGAAAATGTTGGGCCTTAAAGTGTTGGATCGTATATATTACTGCAATAATTATACCTATATGATTATAAACATGTGATTAATCTTGGGATGTTTCTTGCGCTTTTAGAAGTATTTAAAGAGATTCACAAAAAATAAAAAAATCATTATTAAAGTAGTACTTTTGAGCATTTTATAATTCACATTACAGTTTAGTGTAAATCTACCACAGCCGTGATAGATTATTTGACCACATGTAAAAAAGAACCATTGATAAATACTGCTAATTACCAACTCAATAAATATAATAGTACTTTACTGACATACTCTGTAACTATAATGGCGGAAAACAGTTACTGTCAGTTGTTCTCGGTAGCTTTAGATTTAATTCAACAGTAACAATTCGAACAAATAAAATCAAAATATTCTTTATTCAGGTACGCTCATATAAGCACTTTTGAATAGTCTTATTACAGTGTTGAATTCAATGTAAACCTACCGCCGGTTCGGAAAGTAGATTCTAATCAGAATAAAGATTTCGCTGTTGATATTTTAGACTTATATAGCGGTAATTACATAATATATAAGAAATATAATCTTTATATATAAATAATAATAATAAAAGTCGAGTCCCATCGTTGCAAGTAAAGACAATTATTTTTTAACGTCACACGAAATCGTCGTTCAGTTAATTGAAATAACAAGTAGTTAGGAGTTACTGTCGCCATTAAATTGCATTGATTTATTTTTAAACGTTCAAGAAATAGAATCTATGAGAGAGTAAATTATTTAGAATTAAATTATTCTTGGTAAGAATATGTTACATCTCAAAGTATAAATCGAACTTAAAAAATAAATAAATATTGAAACAATTTATTTCTTATTTTTTATGGTAAGTGTTCACCACAGCCCAATATCTGATGGGTAAGTGGTACCTACCTAGATGGGTTCGCACAAAGCCCTACGACCAAGTAAAATATTGAATATGACTTTAAATTGACTGTAAATAGTGAGGTTCTTGCGGATTCTTATCGGCAGAATCAACATTCCGAATTTGTATTTTGTTTATTTCACTTAAATTCGTGTATTTTCTTTTATACGTATTTTATAGGTTCTTCATGAATGGTAGATACGGGAAGCGATCCGACCCTTTGGCGAATGTATTTGACATCACTGCGAATATTCAAAACGAGAAAGAAAGAGTCAGAGATAGAGGGAGAGAGAGGGACAGCGCATTTTTACAAAACTGGCGCCCAAGGTGTGACTGTCCGTCTTACATCAAAAGATTTGATTTGAAGAATTATTATAAAAGGTAATTAATTTATAAGTTATATGTAATAGGACTAATATGGTTCAGTGGACGCAGTGAGTAGATCTTAATTGATGATTACGGGTTCAAGCTCACATCGGAAAATATCTCTGAATTTTCGAAATCGTTTTAATTATTTTCATGTTTGGTAGTGAAGGAAAGCATTGTATATAGGAAATCTGAGTGTATCGATTAAATATAAGCGATTCGCAAAGGTCTTTTGCCAGCAGCAGTGCCGATAGAAGCTGATTGGCAAATAGGCAAAAAGATCTACTCAAACATCGTCAATGCGCCACCTATGTAGAGAACTAAAATCTTATATTCCTTATACCCGTTGTTACACTGGCTTACTGAACCCTGACCACAACAATTGTTGATGTTAGAACAATTGACTTGCACCCAGTACTTATATACTTATAATAAGATTCGGGAATAAACGAAATCTGTTGTAACTCAAATCATTTCCTTTCCACCAGAACACCAGAGACCATTGATCAAACTGTATATGAAGATTAAGAGGAACTTCCGCGACGTCAATTTTAATTAGAGTTCAACGTCCTTTATGTAATCGCTTAAAGTTAACTTTTATATAAATATGATGAGTATTCAAATTAATAACTACCTATGTATACGATCCCTACATATTATGATGTATATATTATTATTTACCTTTATTTTAATGTCACGACAGAGATTATTATTTATTATTTAATAAATTTCTATAGATATATATGTATGTTTAAAAATTTCGTTCGTGTGAAGTTTTGGCTGGGACCTTCACACGAACCACGTCTGTCGTGGACAGGAATTTTTCAATCAGTTGTTTGTAAAGAAAATGATTGTTTATAAATGTATACAATGTATTGTAATAAAATAAATAAGAGTCATATGTTGTTTTAATTTTAATAATATATTTATAAATGAAATCATTTATGTAGAGAAGGCTTCGGTCGAGTTTTAAGGGGGGTTGGTCGTCAGGCCTTAGCCGTAAAAAAGTTCATGCATATTTTAGTAAGAAAAACTGACAAGTCATTCAGGAGTACATATATTCCGATACTTAAATTAAATAGAGGTATCTTGAAATAAATACAATTTTTAACCTTATTTAACCTTCAATAAAATTACCGTAGAACTAACTCTACACGATCTTAATCGAATTTTACACGTGAAAATAATATTTTTCTGTGTATATAAAAATTCTAAAGTTGCCAATACCGATAACAGTGTATACAAAGATAGACAGATTCATTTTATCAAGTCGACATTTACAATTATCCTTGCCTTATAAGTGAGCTCAAATCCCACATAATTTTTAATATAACAGAAATTCTTTTCTTTTAAATCTATTTTCAACAAGTGCCCACGACTATTCGCGTGACTTTAAAGCCTCAACTCAAAATGCGGTATTATATGATCGACATACCTGTGTATCACTGTATCTGTTGTGGCATCGTAGTTCCGGAATGGATGGACCGATTATGAGTTTTTTGTTGTTTGATAGACGACTTATTCGATAGCGTTCTTTGCAATGTTCAATAAAAATCGGTTCTGCAATATAAAAGTTATGGGGCTTAAAGGAAATGTCAACTGAATGTTTTAAATTTATAATTTAACCTTGTTAGTGTACATTTTAATATACTCCCATAGAGCTTCCTTCCGGTCTTTATGTTCAGCTTGGGAAATTTTGAGACGTTTTAGTATATCCCTGTTTTGGCGCTCCACCTCCCCATTCTGTTGAGGCCCGTAGGGAAGGTGTTAAAGTGAGTATTTGTAACTTCGCAATATATGAGAAAACGGCAAATACTTGACGTTACAATCACAATTATTATTATCATAGTTACAGTAATTAATTTGTACACGATAGATATTACTGCAGTGCTAAAGCCATGTTTGCTACTGCGAGAGTCGTTGACTTCTTTGCCATTTTGAGAGCAAGGACAGCTTCATTCTGCCAAAGGCTGAGACGCAGTACTCCTTGACGATCTATATAATCCTTTTTCAAAAATTTGGTGTAGCCTGCATCGGTGCGGTTACTTAAATTTTCTTTTCTTTCTATAAATGTAATATTTTTGAAACTTTTTGGTGTCGTTATATTTTAGTTATGGGTTTGATTATTTACCTGTTTGTTTAGTAAAAGCTGTTATTACTATTATTATAACGTGTGTCATACCATCGGGGATTAAAGCATAGATTTTTTTGGATTTGCTTATCCGTGATAGAACCAAATAAAGTTGGCCGTGCGCACTGGAAATTGGACTCGCTTAAAAGTAAACGCAATGTTTTTGTAGTAGAGGGATCTGAGGTATAAAATTAGAATAGGATTCTACACACCCTGCTTCTATAACGTTACGAATTGATCACTTTTAAACTGGTACCGTTACTTACATACATAGGCTTAAATTTCTAAGAAGGTCTACGGTGACTTTTAAATTAATCATGTGAGCTGGCAGGCCAGGACCGCTCAGGGATTCCAATTCCGAAAACTCTACAAGAGCTTTCGGAATTGTTACATTTTCATCACTTCCAATTCGCGCTCGTATTATCAAATGTAGAGGGATGATAAAACACTACGGAGCTCTTTAAAAAGCTTTTAACCTCATCAGCCCTGGGTTCAAAAAAGTACCATGGGTTATTGGAATTCTTTACTAATTTCTAAATCATCGAACCTTTTTTTTTAGATGAAGTCCTCCTATCCTCTTAAAGAGAAGGTTTCGAGATTATTCCACCCCGCTGATCCAATGCGGGATGGTGAATATGAGACAGAATTTCATTTAACACATGCGGGTTTCCTCAAAATGTTTTCCTTCGCCGTCGAGTACGAGTTCATGTATAAACACTGATTAAGCTCATGAAAGTTAAATGATGCTTGCTCGGATTTAAAATCGCAATCTTTGCTTAAGACTCAGGAGTTCTAGACACTGGGACATGTTGACTCGGTATAAATAAGATAAATTATGTTTTAAGCGTATATTTGCATGTTAACAAAAATTGGTCCTTCGAGCCGGATAATTTTAATGAGTATTATATATTGTTCACTTAATTAACTACAAGATCGTAAAATCAACATTCCGAACCGGTGGTAGCTTTACTTAATATAGTTCGGTAAAATGACGATTCAAAAATGCTTGTAAAAGCCTATAGAGTAAGATCCCAGAGCCGCCAGACCTACGTCATTTTAGAACAGCTGAAATTTTGAGGATTTCTAGTCTACTATGTAGTTAAGGCAGTATGCGCACTTACTAGCTCGAAAGATTCATCTGTTATATCTTCGAAAATATTCATTTAAATTACATGCTGTAAAGGGCCATATGAAATTTACAATGTATTTAAGGTACTTTATTGGATAAGGATTAATGCTGCATTGCTTAAAATCACTTCGAAAATAAGCCATTATTTCTCGTAGCAAGTAAAGGATAAAAAAATGGTTATTCTAGGTTATCCCTAAGAGATGGGCATATACTATAGCGGACATACGTACCATCAGGTGGCCCATTTGCCCGTCCGCCGTTTTACATAATACAAAACAAAATCCTGCTGTCTGTCTGTCCCTATGTATGCTTCGATCTTTGTAACTTTGATTGGATTGTAATTTAAGTGAATATTTTCGAAGATATTACAGATTTAAAATGTAGGGATATAGCGGTTTGTATTGTCTAATGACAAAAAGCTGTGTGTATAAAACTTTGTATATAAAAAAACATTCTGTAGTATATTTAGTATCAATATTGCACCCTTGCGAAGCCGGGGCGGGTCTCTAGTATTTATTTAAAATTTTAATCAAGCTCAATAAATAATATAACCATCATTTAAATTATCTCTCTCATAAAATCATTTAGTGTTCTCATTCACAGGAGAATCTTTAAGGCGTCTGGGAGAATAATTGTCCCATCGGATTGGTCTGGCAGCCGACAAAGGATCTTGAATTAGTACCATGAATAATATATGTATGTAAAATGTAGGCTCGCTTCAATAACGTAGTGCCTCATTTTTAAATATTTTTTATAACGTCTGGCGGCAGTAATGGCCCACGGAAATGCTCTGGCAATAGTAAATATCAATTTTTGATAATATACTTAAAAACATATTTAAATATGAGCCTTTCTACTTTAACGTAGGTGAGTAAGGTTTTAACACCTTAGTTCGTGCTACCTGTGAAAGGGCCCCGCTTTCGAGCTGGTAAGTACGCATACTGTCTTAACTACGTAGTAAACTAGAAATCCTCAACATTTCAGCTGTACTAAAATGACGTAGGTCTGGCGGCTCTGGGATCTCCGCCAACTACTAGATTTTGATTTTGACAACTGTCACGTCAATTGATTTAAATTTAAACGAGGTTAAAATGCGAATCGAAGCTTCCTATATAATAATAATATATATTAACTCTTTCTCAAAAAATGTACAGCCTCTTCTGATATATAATATAGTCTTATATATGTATGTATTCGTTTGGTACGGTGTTATATATTTACAGTTAAGGTATTACAAAATTAGCGTCTCATGTATTAGAATAGATTAGCTCAATCGATGACGTACTTATGACATACATACGTAGCGAGCGGCGCGAATCAAAACTGTCCACAGTACTTAAGCAATTAATAAGCAATTATTAATAATGTTAATTTTTATCGCGATAGTGACGCTACGCGCTCGGCCGAACGCGGAACGCGCTCTTTGATAGCAGATAACGACTGATTTCTTTGAACTATTAGTAATTTAAATATAACAAAGTCAATAGACCGACTGCCTCGTCGGTCTAGTGGTTGGCTAATTAAACTAGAGTTCCGGGTTCAGTTCTGAACAATATTCACTGTGTTATGTCATACGGCACTTTCTTTTCGAGTAAAGTTGCCGAAATTATAACGATTTTCAGTCTTTAATAAGATATACGTACGTAATTCTAAATTTACCTCTAATTTCTATGAGTTTTTGTTAATCGTAAATCTGTTTAGTCGTCATTGTAAATGTGAGCAACTAAGCGAGTTAACTTTAGAGGCTGCTTTCGAAACGGTGGTAGAGTCAAATATTGGCGATACAATGTTTCAATTGTGTCATGGTAAAATGTACTTCATTAAAATACATATAAAATACATACATACATACAAATATGCTTATGCGAGGGTTCCAATATATCTTTAAAAAAATAGTATTATTTAATTTGCACCACAGTTCTTATATTGATATATAAACGAGATCAAATTGCGAAGCGCAGTTAGGTATATAATCATATTATATTATACTAAAATGTCCGAGGCGTTGCATTTTGTGGTATAACTTTTATACTGTAGGTATACTAATTAAGGAATTTGCTAAACTCAATAATTTAATGGCAAACGTTGCAGATTACAGGCAAACAGTCACCTAGACATAATCTTTACGTAATTAACCCAGCATGTGTCAATTTAAGAACTATAGTAACTGATTTATTTCTATTTCGCAGAATTTACATTTTTCGTTTAAAAGCTCGTCTAAGCAGAAAGGAAATATTCCATATAGTGTTGTTTTTAGTCCAGCCACAATGCATGTTATATTATGTGATGTTATGTTTATTCGAAAAAACACTGAAGTCTTAGCGACCATCATAATTGTATAATATTGAATTGTAAATATTTCAAAAATTGTCCAATTTTGAACCAATGAGCTTTGGTTTATTTGTCAGCCACTAAACCAACGCGGCAGTTGGTGTATGGTCTTTGTCATTTAAACTTGTACAATAAATCATTAGAATTATTGCCGTAGGCAGACAGTTTTATGACTAACACAGACAGTGACAAATCAAATGTATTTGTGAAGTATTCATAATATCAGTGAAGCATTTTTATCTATCGTCAATATTTCAACTGTAACGCCTTTTCGGAAAGCAGCCTCCAGAGCTGATGAAACTCTTATAGTTGCCTTTTTCAAATAACCAGATTTACAATGATGTTAGATTCATAATTATTGTTAAATCAGCCTTATCCAGACTTAATCCAGGCGTTTTTTTTTTAAGCGACGACCTCCGTGGTCTAGTACTATGTACACCGGTTTTCATGGGTACACCACTCCGAGGTCCCGGGTTCGATTCCCGGCCGAGTCGATGTAGAAAAAGTTAATTAGTTTTCAATGTTGTCTTGGGTCTGGGTGTTTGTGGTACCGTAGTTACTTCTGATTTTCCATAACACAAGTGCTTTAGCTACTTACATTGGGATCAGAGTAATGTATGTGATGTTGTCCGATATTTATTTATTTATTTATAAAAAGGTTCAAAATAAGTTAGAATAATAATGAAACACTGGGCGAATAAAACTTATTTTGACTTTTTGTAAAGCGACATAATGACACAATTTTGACAAGCTCAAGACAACTCTCGACCAGGAAGGCTCAGGTCACGAGACTAGTAAATCTGTAAAAAGTCTTGGGACTCGGTTACACGAGACGTTCGTAATTCACGTCCCGTGTTCACGTGTGCTTGATGGGAATTCTTAAGGCGGTGTTCAAAACATTTTATGAATATCTTAGTTATCTAAGTATTTAAAGCATTAGAATTTAATTTTTCTGTTAATAATGGGTCTCTATGATTCTCATTTAAACCTTTTCACGATCAGAATACCTTAATTTGGGTAAAAAAAGATGATATTCAATTGTCAAGTTTTAATCAACCTTTAGTATGTGTGTTTTACTACCTTAAAGATATCCAGGCTGGTAAAATATAACTAAAAATAGATATATCTCTAAACTAACGAAATAAATTGCCGAATAAATGATCTCATGTTTTTAAAGTCGGCTAAGAATAAGTTTATTCGCAAGACACGTAGAAAAATTGCAAACGCTGGGAGTACCTGTCATGCCATGTTAACCTTTATCGTGAAGACGTTAAGAGATACATTACCTTACACAAAGATAATGCCTTTGCGACGCGTGTCGTAATAATATTTATTACAATGCAATATTTGTGTGAATTGCAACCTCAACAACGCTTTTGTAAATAATTCTTTGAAAATACTATTAATGTACCATAAACAATGGTTAATATGGTGAATATAGACTGACCTTTAATTTAGATATTTGGTACGACTTACTAATAACACTGAATCAATAAAAGAAAATTATTACAATGTCATATGAAAAAAATTAAATTTATAATTATTTTTTAGAGAAAATAATGAAAGTGTCAATCTCCAAACTCGAGATTCGTTTTGAGAGGCTGTGCTCAGAAAAGCAAGTATACATCCCTCTCATTAGTAGCTAATAAAGTATCTCTATGATTTTGCCTTCTTATGTTGGGTTTTTTTTTATAAAAATTGTAAATTAAATGGAGTTTTCTCATGACTTAATACGACTAGAACTAGAGGGAGGGAAATAATCACATAATTGCGAGGGATTATAAAATATAGAGGTTGGAGCAATATTATCAAACGTGATTTTATCTTGTCATCTTAATCTACTCAGATTACACCAGACTTTTTTTGCATCCTACTCAGCGCCACTAACTTGGTCTTGTTAAATGAATTCGCTTCGATTTATTTGTGAATTCGTACAAAATCGTTTCTTGTACGAATTATTGTTCTTTTTCTTGTTGTTGATGTTACAAAATATAATTTAGGCCTCTCCTCTATTTTGTGGAGAAGGTTTATAGCTTGCTCCACCAGGCTGTTCCAGTGATTCTCATCCATCACATGCATCCTCACGACGTTTTCCTTTACCACCGAGCACGAGATAAATAGGTACAAATTAAACACGTGAATTTAGCTGTGGATAATCCAGCATTGAACTCAGAATCATCAAAGGGGTTTGGACCCAAAAACAATAGAGTTTTTCATACTTTTAGCGGCACGGGTGTGAACCTTACCACTGCAAACTTTAATAATTTCTAAATCTACATTTTTTTGATTTATCTGATTTAAAGTTTGAACTCCAGACCTTGGGATCTGCAACCGAAGTTAGCAACTGGACCACTGAAACAGACTGTACTAATATTATAAATGCGAAAGATAATCTGTCTGTTTGTCTGTTGCACTTTCACGGTCAATTAGTTAATTAATGTTTTCTATTTCTGTAAGCAGTGCTTTGGAAATATAAAAATATACAAAGAATTATTATGTTGAAGACGTGATCCATATCTCCCCGCCACTCCATCAGAACTCAGGTGGCGAGCACAATCAGCGATACATTATAATAATATTATTTGGTACGCGTTGATTGACCCCGATGGACTAATAAACAGTATTTATAGTACACGTAGGTATATCTTACAATTACATTACATTAGCAGCCTGTAAATTTCCCACTGCTGGGCTAAAGCCTCCTCTCCCTTTTAGAAGAAGGTTTTGGAACATGTTCCACCACGCTGCTCCAATGTGGGTTGGTGGAATACACATGTGGCAGAATTTCGTTGAAATTACACACATGCAGGTTTCCTCACGATGTTTTCCTTCACCGCCGAGCACGAGATGAATTATAAACACAAATTAAGCACGTGAAAATTCAATGCCTAGGTTTGAACCCGAAATCATCGGTTAAGATGTACGCGTTCTAACCACTGGGCCACCTCGGCCATATCTTACAATAATATACGCTTAATATAATTAAGACAAAAGCTTATTGTACTTTAAATAATATATGAACTTTTACATATGTATAGAAACCTATCATATTTAATCTGTTTATAAACTATTGGTAGCGAGTAACCTTATATATACATAGGATGCGTAACCCTGGCCTCCTGTACGGTGCTATGTCATAATTAATTATATCACATTATTGTATATTATTACTAGCGAACCGCCCCGGCTTCGCACGGGTGCCATTCTGCCTCTAAATATACTACAGAATGTCTTGCAACGTTCACAGTTTTTCAGACATTAGACAATACAAACCGCTATGTCCCTGCGTTTTAAATCTGTAATATCTTCGAAAATATTCATTTAAATTACACGCTGTAATGGGCCATATTGTTCTATATTAAAGGCACGAAGAATTTAAGGTACTTAATTGGATAAGGATTATAAAATAAGCCATTATTTCTCGTAAAAAGTAAAGGATAAAAAATGGTTGTTGTGAGACATTCCTAAGACCTTTTTAAGTATACTGTATAAATACTGTAGTACATAATTTTGATCTATCTCGTAGGGTTCAGCCAGCGTTTGCAATATAAGCGCAAAAATGTGATTATTCATCACTTCAGAAACTTCTAGAATTATCAGTGTTTCTCAACCATATTGTGTATGTATTATACATACAAACCTTCCTCTTGAATCAATCTATCCATTAAAAAAAACCGCTTAATCAAAATCCGTTGTGTAATTTTAAAGATCTATTCATACATAAGGACAGACAGCGGTGAGCGACTGTTTTATATTATGTAATGATTATATTCGAAACCATTTCCATTATTATTTACTTATAAAGTTATTGTTGTTTAACAATTTGTTGAAATATAATTTATATTATTCTATGTGGCAATACATACAAGACTGGCACGAATAGACATATTTCTTTTTTTTAAAAGAACGATCTGTGACATTACATGATTTCGTAGTATTGAGAAATATATTTGTTGGAGCATTCTTATCAAACTTGAATTTATTTTGTCATCCTGATCAACTGAAATTACACGACTCTAGTATATATATATAGCTACCCGTCCCGGCTTTTCACGGTACATTAAGGGTCGTTACATAATTGTTAGGTTGAGGAACAAGCATTATGAGAAAATTTCTTGTTATTTTTCGGATAGGAAAGACTAAACTCTCGGCTTTGATCTACGATAATATACCTGTATTATACATATAAACTTTCCTCTTGAATCGCTTTAAAACAAGCGCACAGACGGCGGGAAGCGACTGTTTTATATTAAGTATACGCGAAGCCAAAACAGTTCAGCAATTTTTTCTTCTTCGTTTGTCAATCGGTTTTCTTTTTCTGTTTAACAGTTATTAAGAACTTATATTTCCTCGAATTTTCGTTCGGCGAACGACACTAACCTCCACCACGACACAGCGACATTGCATAACGAATAGTTCAGAAATAGATAACGTTATTTAGGTCAAAGTAAAATGTAATCACATCAAAGTACCGTTTATTTTCTGAAATCGTTAAAGAAATATGTCCGTGGAAATCTTTAGATACTAAAATTGAAAGTCCCTTTACGATATTATAAAATCACATTTAAATAGATTTCAAAGAAAATTAATTAAAAACTATTCACATTCAATATGAAATGCAAGTATGACTCGGGTTTGGAATCTTGGCAGGATATTTTCTTTTACGTCACTTGTCCGATTTCATGTCTCGTCTCTAAGAACTTAACTAGACTTTAATTAGAATATAAGATTTTAATATTTTAAATATTTGCCTTACTTTGTAACTTTGTGCGAGCCCGTCTGAGTATACCCATTCGTCAGATATTCACCAAACAGCAGTAGGTACTCAGTATTGTTGTGGTCAAGTTTGAAGACGGAGTCGTGTAAATTACAGGCACAAGGGACCTAACATCTTAGTTCCCAAAGTTGATGGTGCTTTGGCGATGTAAGGAATGGTTAATATTTCTTACAGCGCCATTGTTTATGAGTGGAGGTGACTACTTATCATAGAAAAAAGAATTTCAATCATTGCTTTGATTATATAAATGCATTACAATAGTTAGGAGATTATACTACCCTTAAAATTCCCTTGTAAAATAAACAAAGGCGCGAGAAATATATATTTAATCAGTATAAATACATTTAATAATATTATGTCAAAGATTTACTATAATTTCAAATAAGATCAATTTAGGAATATTACACGGCGCGGTATTCGTTTCTATAATAAGATTCAGTTATTTTTACTATTGAAAATTTAAAGTTCATTTCAAATACATTGATAAATAAGGCATTACTCAATACAAGATTATACCGAAACTTAGTATTTATTTATAAGCATGATATCTAAAAATATATTAAAAAATAATTGTACTTTACTGACATACTCTGTAATCGGTGTAAAAGAGTAACTACTGAGTTTCTTGCCGGTTGTCTTGGTAGAATCTACTTTCCGAACCGGTGGTAGTTTTACATTTAATTCAACACTGTGACATGACGATTCAAAAGTGCTTTTATGAGTCTACTTGAATAAAGGATATTTAGATTTTATAAAAAAAAAGTAACAAAATTGTCATTTATTTGTCAAAGATTTAAAAAAAAAATCATAGACAAATGTAATACATTTATTTACAATTACGAATAAGGTTTTTCTAGCTATATTTTAAGAACTTAAAATAAGACTTCATTCCATATTGACAAAGATAAAAAAACCGATTATACGTGTGTGAAGTTAGCGGCTCTCAAATAAACTTAAATGCTATTGGCATCCATAGTTCTACAGCTCTTGATAAGTTTTTACGATAGTTCCGTCGACTATGAGATGGTTCACATGTTAGCATTTTAAGCCAGATGCCAGATTTTAACCATTGTTAGCCAGATCATAACAAGCATCTGTCTCTAGCATTTATGAGTTTTTTAAATTAATTATTTTTATAGTTTTGCGTTAGTTACCTAAGTGTAAGCCAAACTCTACGTAGTATGAGAAATATCGAAGTTGGTGAGATACTAGCCTTTTTTTAGAGTTTTTCCTCAGTCAATGGTGCGGTACTCTAATTATTTAGAATGAGTAATATCGAAATTGGTGAAATTATAGCATTTTGCCCAATTAGTGGTGCCAAATGATAACTAGCATCTGTCTCTAGAAAGTTCCAAAGAGTTCTGATTAAGTACCTACGTAGATTTGTTAAAAGAAAGTATGTTTAGTTTAAGATTGCGTGGGTACCTTATTTAAATCATTGAATTGAACACATAAATATTGTGAACCAACCATAACAGGCAAGACTTCTACGTTTATTGACCAGTAGTATGAGGCCAGTCATAAACTACAAGTTCCAAATTGTATAAAAGAAAATTACTAAAACAATATCAAGATTATTTGATTTGCTGTTAAAAAAATTCAGATATAATTTTTGTAATCTCGACTTCGGGCTATTTGATGTCCCCTCTGGCGGAGGTACACAGTACACATTGAACGTCGACATACACAAGTCACGACGTTACACCGTCACTAGAAAATTCCTACGGGTCCCCATCCTTACGATCTTTCTAATTACGCTTTAATTTTTATGTGATATAAAACATTTTACATGGTGGTAGGGCTTTGTACAAGCCCGACTGGGTAGGTACCACCCACTCATCAGATATTCTACCGCCAAACAGTAGTATAACAGTATTGTTGAAGGGTGAGTGAGCCTAGTAAGTACAGGTACGAGGAACATAATGTCTTAGTTGCCAAGGTTAATAGCGTATTGGCGATGTAAGGAATGGTTAATATTTCTAACAGTGTCATTGTCTAGGAGCGGTGGTCACCACTTACCTCAATGTTATACAAAAAAAACGGAGTTTTATATGAGAATGGCATATGGAGCACGCGGAACATTAAAGTGAAGCAACAAAGGTGCTCTCGTTTTAATTATTCATTATTGATGTATTACCAAAGATTCGCTTCGTTTCGCACTACCTGAATTTGTATTTGATTTTGTTGTTTGAATATAATTTTCAGCGCGCTACTGCCTTTTGTTTCCTAATCTGAGACACCGATGATCTGATGTAATAGGATGAAGATATTTCTTTTGAGGCGAGGCCCCGAGGCGAGCTTCGCTGAATACTTGTAGAAGACTTCCGAGGATGTAGGCATCGAAACGAGTTTTTCCCGTAACCTGTATAAGGAGCATCCCAGCAGGGCTTTCATTGCCTTCTTATATAACCTGGATCTTTAAGAAATCAGATACCTATAGAAGTTTTCCAGTGCGTATAAAAACTCATAAGATTGAAGACCCTCAGATCCAAGCACATTTGTGCACGATTACGTCTCCTGCACAATGGTTTCTGAAATCAGCTGCTTGGGCCGAAACCTGGTCAGAAAAACTAGTTCACTTATATAAATAGTGCCACTTTATAAATGGTAACCATTTAACATCAAGCGTCATAAATATATGGTAATAAAATTTACGACAGCTTTATTTGGAGTCGGTGTGAGCGCGGGTCGGACGAGTATTGTCGGATATAACAAAGACAGATAAATACTTTGCTATCAAAACAAGTTCGACATTTATTAATAATTTAACGCGATGATATTTACAGGGTTTGTAGATTTATTAAGGGGGTCATCCGCTCTTGGTTCGTTGTAACACATCGACTTCTATATCGAACACAAAGCAACCAAAACAGGGTGAGTGTACTTGTACGCTTGAGAAGTTCTACTTCGTCGACGGAATGAAAATAGTTACGCGTGCATCTTAACCGATGATTTCGGGTTCAAACCGAGGTAAGCACCACTGAATTTTCATGTGCTTAATTTGTGTTTATAATTCATCTCGAGCTCGGCGGTGAAGGAAAACATCGTGAGGAAACCTGCATGTGTCTAATTTCAACGAAATTCGGAAAACCCGAATTGGAGCAGCGTGGTGGAATATGCTCCAAACCTTCTCCTCAAAGGGAGAGGAGGCCTTAGCCCAGCAGTGGGAAATTGGAACAGGCTGCTAATGTAAAAAAATGTCACTCGTGGCTTAGTTCACGTTTTGTTGGACGTCAAATATTAAACATAAGAACTAGTCTATGTCCTTCCTTGGGGTCAAGCTTGCTTCATATCAAATTTCATCAGACGGACATAGAGTTACGCTGGTACGGCGATATCCTGAGACGTACGATGACCATCCTGTCTATAACGCCTTAAATATCCCAGACCGACCGCGGGGAAGAAGACGACCGCCCGCTACTTGGTGTTCAAAAGAATCTGAGTAAACAGACAAGCCAGAACAGAGCTCTCTGGCGCAGACGTATAAGGAGATCCGACCCCGGCTAAACTGGGTACAGTGTTTGGACAAAGAAGGACATAGAGTTACTTTCGTATTTATATGAGTATAGATCTGACAGCACGTCACAAGGCTTTGTTAAAATGGGGTCTCTGTAGTAATAACCAGTATATAGTGTAAATATTAACTAATCAAGTAAGAACGTATTAATTATAACAGTACAGTATTTGCATGTGTGCCAAAACCGCGATCACAGCCTGTTTATAAGTAACGTAAGAAATAATAATAAAAAAAAACAAAATAAAATCAAAAATATTTATTTTTTCAAAAACAAAACATTCTATTATTTATGATTAAAAGTTTTTATGAAATTGACATTACATAAAATACTGAGTATTTCATACCATTAAGGTCGTCTTCAAACTTGCGACAAAGTGCGCTCGGCCGCGCTGGGAACTGATACTGATAAGAAAAATAAATGTCTCAAAATACCTTTCTTCGTCAGATTCCATGCTGACTACAATACTGAGACTCCTGAAGCTAGCGACAGAGGCGCGCCACTTTGCAAATTTAAAGGCGCTCTTAACGTTTACGATAAGTACGTAACGCGACGCGTTTGCACGTCTATATAAACCAAAGGCAGGTTTGTATTATTTTTACACATGTAAGCGCCTCTCGGTAGTCCCTATTTTATCCGCTTGTGGGTTTTGAGACGCGCCAGTCAGTCTCGATATAAGCGTTACTCTTAATTCTATTTAAAATATGCTTTAGAAAAAAACAAAAATGACAAAAAAACAACATAGTCTTAGAATTAAAAAAAATATTAATTATCTAAAAGATTCATTTATAAACGTTCGCCCATTTTTCGGCTTATTGATGGGAAAATTTATCACTGAATTTGGATGACATTGCGCCGATGCCGTTGAAGTATCCGACGTCACTGAAGAGACTGGTATAAGTATGACGTCACTGATATCTGTGAAGGTACAACATATTAAAAAATATATAATTGGAGCTGTCGCAATATTATAAGCCTTTCTCCGAAAGACGCTGCAACAAGATCACGTAATATTTGCAGTTAGAGAACAAGAAAAAACGTCTTGTGATTTATAAATGAGATCACTTAAGCCAAAGCAGGTTTTATTAATATAAATTACCGATACGATACTAAGAACTGATTTTATTAAATGAAATGGTAAACATGGACCGATGTATATCAAATTTAATACATTATCAAACGTTGGTGTAACACGTTAACCACAAAAGTGTGCTTTCATTAAATTTTAAATATGACCTCTGATTTTTAGAACAGATCCGTCTAGATGCTTTTAAGGGCGTCTATATACGAGCACGTTCAATAATCATACTTTTAAGGAATACCGTTTTTAAGAAAATAGAATCAAATTTAAAACTTTATTCAAGAATTAAATACAATTATATTAATAAATATTTTATTTAGAGAAACTTCTTTGACAATTGTGGTGAGAATTGAAAATACTCAAATTCAATCAAAATTAAATTTAAAGCTAACACCGGTTCGGAAAATAGATTCTAGCGAGAAGAACCGGCAAGAAACTCAGTAGTTACTCATTTCCACCATTTTAATTACTACGACAATAAAGTATAATCAAATGTATATATGTACATCCTCTTTGGAATTGAACAAATACTAAGTCCACGCTTTAATCTTTAATATAATCTTGTATTGAGTCATATGCCTTATTTATCAAAGCTGTTTTGATATAAGAATTAAATTTATTAATGGCAAAGTTAACTTAAGGGAGAAGATATCGAAAAATCAAACGCTGGAATCATTTCTTCAATAATCATTTTATTGTCAAGACATATCGTACAGGTAACATAAATGTTCTTAAATTAATATTTTCCAAATAACATTTAAACGTGGTCTGCAGAATATAAAATTGAATCAGTGGTCTGGTGTTAAAAGGACCAATGTCAATAACCCTATTTTCCTTATGAGGATAGACACAGTGACCAAATGTTTTAAATGAATAATTGTTTTATATAACATTAGTTGAAACTGTAAGTCTATGTCCGTCCTTGAAGATCAAGGTTGCTTCATACTGTTTTTCTTCAAATTAGGTTCAGTGTTTTGGCCGTGAAAGAGCAACAGACAGACAGACAGACAGACCTTTGCATTCAAAAATATTAGTACGTGTATGCCTTTTTATTTTTCCTTTGTAATGCCTTTAGTAATGTTAAAATGCTGTTTTGGCAAAAATAAATGTTTAAAATGATTTGGCAAATGGCAAGGTGTGGTTTAAATTTCATTTAAAAAATACACTTTGACACACACTTTGGGCACCAGGCCACAGTATTCTCCAAACAAACACCAATGAATATTACAATGAAACAAATAATCAGTTCATTCATGCAACACTATTTATATTTTTGGTATAACAAAGAGTTTCTTCCAGTTTTTTTCAGTCTTGAGGTGTTTCTCTCCGAGCTGGTGGCAGATTATTGACAATCAATAAGCATTTTGGATTAAACCACCACCTCTGTAAAGGAAACTAGTGAAGAATTGTACATTAGTACCGGCGTACATTAGAACGTGTACATCAGTACCATTAATTCTTTTTACGTCTAACAGCTGTCTTCGTGAATTGTTTTCTGTTTCGACAGAGAAGTTTCTCGACGATGGAAATTCCGATCTCTTCTTAAACATTTAGGATAAATTTATAATAAATTCAATTTCAGCATCCCGTTTAGTTAGTTTGTGAAAGATAACGGATTCAATATTCTAAATCATGATTCCATTGTTGAATTTAAACACAAAATCAATGCAACTCAACTCATTCTGTAAGAAATTGCCCGACAAATCAGAAACGTTACATCATCGTCTTTTCCGTAGATTCCGAATCGTCAAAATTCCAATATTTACAACTTAATAATATATTCTTAGAAATAAGACCAGAAGTTATTTTTTTTTAAATACAAATTTATTACTACCCTCAAGAAAATAATTTACAAAACTAATCTACTTTGAAAACAATTAAATTTAACAAACTATAATTAAATTAGACAAAAACTAAAAATGTAAGACCTCTGAAACTTACAACAATTACGGAACAATCTAACGAAAAACCCAACGGACAGAATGACGTTGCCGAGATGTTGACCTGATAACAGCCGAACAGCAAAGAGAGCGCGCCGGGTGCTGGCGCTGCTTTTTATATGTTTTCCCCACTCTTCTTCAATCTTCTACAATATATACATGTTTGCTGTCGAGTGGCTGATGTATTTTTGTCATCAGCTTTCCTTCCGAGGCATTTTTTCACCTTATAATCTTTAATTTCATGATTTTCCATGGTTATTAGTTGTTATCTAACGTCGATCATACCTAGTTAGTTTAGATGATCTTTCAAAAGGTTGTCAAATTAACTTCTACTCCATGTGTACTTCCAAGTGTTACTATAAATTTTGCGAAACATTACATTCAAGTTGAGCTGTACGTCCAATCGAATCAATAATGTTTGGCTTCGTTTCTTCGCTTGCTTTGAGTGAGCATTCATTCATTAGAGTATCAGTCGTAATGTCTTTTTAAATGTAATTGAATTTTACTTGAGGTTCATTCTGATCCGTAAAAGATAGGCTCATCCTTTACGGATACATCGTTCGATGCATCAGATAGGTAAGAACTTGTTTCTTGATCAGTAATTTCAGTTTTCACGTCTTCCGATTCGGACGAACTTTTATTTATCACTTCATTGTGATTGATATTTAAGGTCGTTTGACATGCATTATATTCTCTACTAGTTTCTGATGGCGATTTTAAAATATTTTTATCTTGAAGTGGTTTGTTAAAAGCGTCGTTATCAGACTCGTCGGTTGAAGTTTTATTTGTACTTTGACTACCATCGACAGATTGCTTGGCTTTTTGACGCGCTCTAAACGCCCTACTGCGTTCTGTAGATGTTTTCGCAATGATTATTTTTTTATTTCGATCGGCTAAGGCTTTTAAGGCTCTTTGACGCGCTCTAAATGCTCTGACACGCTCGCAACCTGTTTTACGTTTTTTCTCTCTAATTATAGTTAGCATCGAAGGCTCTGCGTTGTCTTGACAACTAGACTGTCCTAAATTTATTGGATTGTTCTTCGATGGTTTTAGTTTTACAATATAATCAAAATTTGACTCATCGTCACTGGCTGTTCGCTTAATCACATTACTTAGTTTTAGAGAATTGTCAGGTGGAGCAGCATTACTTGAAGGTAAACCAACTCCATTCTCTACAATATCGAGTGGAAATTCTTCTTTAACGATACACACTTCGTCACTGAGAGATTTGTCCGCATTTATCGGCGCGCGTTTTTTACTCGCTCCATATACTCGTTTAAGCGGAGATGTCTTGGCTTGTTTCATCACAGAGAACAAATCGTTTGCTTGAGTGCTGGTGGATAGCTTTGGCGCTACCTTGGGCATAAAATCTGTAAATTTTACATCGCTAAGTTCAATTGTATTATTATAAACTTAAATTTATTACTTTTTCTTTAATTTTAAATTTAAGTCTATTACCATTACAGGGGACTCTAATTGCTTTCGTGGTTGTTGTTTAAAATTATTCAAACTACAAGAAAACAAGTTAATACAATTAGTTACGTATAAAATAGTAATCATTTTATTAACAGACAAAACAACTATACTTTGAAAAAACACATATGTAAATACATAATTATAAATATAATTAAATTAAAAGAATGAATTAATAAAAAACATAGTTTATATTCTATAAAATAAGATAGTTGTCTTATTTAAGCTAAATAAATATACTTTTTATGAGAAAACGGTTGATCCTAAATAATATTTTGTAATAACATTTTCTGTGCCAAATCTGTGTCGCTAGATTTTTCTTAATATATATGGTCCTGGTAAAAAGAGGAAGACGTGTTTGGAGTGTCTAAGATTTGGCCCACTGCCTTCACACGCATTCTATTTTGAAGTGTGTGTTGTTTAATATTACGTTTCTCAAAGCAAGCGAAGAGATTGAGACTACTTCCACACTCGCATCGTCAGGCATGTGGATGTACCTTTGAAAGGGGACTACAAATATCGACTGAGCTTAAAGTAACAAATTCAACTGTTCTCTGGAGTTAGGATGTATCTGGAACAAGTAATTTCAACCGCCAGATCATATGCGGATCAGAAAGTGCACTGAGTGCCTGAACCGGCTGTGAAACACGGGATTTATCGAAAAGGGTATCCGGGTACACGGTTAAGATGTCATCTTGATCAATTAAAGTTAAAGATTCTGCTGCTTTTTGATGGATTCAGCATAAACTCACGACGTGTTAACTTGTCCTTCTGACACAGTATTGATTGACGAAAACGGTTATGACATCGATGATATGGGAATTCCATTCTGCTGTGATATAATGCTGCTGGCGATGTAAGCAACACTTCTATTTTACGCAAAGCATTCCTAAATTAATGTCTTATTCGTTTTTAAAAATATTAAAATTACACATTGATTTAATATCTTTTAAGGTGAGGTCCGTCTTTGACAGAACGTCGCGGTCTACTGACCGGCATATGGGACCTCTGGAAGCTCATTTTGATGGCATATTATAAATTCCTATAACACTTGGTTGAATAAATATTGAGCGCAATGATATATTTTTTGTTCAAATGATGATTTTTATAAAAGTTTGGTATTAACAGTATTCCAAAAAATGGTTTTAAAGCTTGGACAACGCGACCGGGACAAATTCGTAGAAACATATCCAAAATCGAATAGTAGCTCAATAAGTTGAGTATCAATAAGTTGAAAATGTATTTGAGTCAGACATCATTTTGGTATTAAGTCAGCAAGAAACAGCTCGACTTCCGCGGGCCTCGTAAACTGAACAAAGGAGTCTCACTAAAAATAATTAAGATCCTACTCCATAACCAACATTATCTGTTGGTTTAAATGTTATTTAAACGATAGTTATTACTTTGTAACTCATGAGTTCTGACATTTGACCGCCCGGCTGGATTATGTGACTACAGAATTCGTAGTCCTGTCAAAGCACGATGTACTCCGTTTTGTTTTTATTTTATAAGTGGGCAATTGGAGTAACTCTTTGTAAGTGGTTATCATTGCTAAGTGAAATTGGCGCCAATATGCTATCAACCTTGGGAACTAAGATGTTATGTTCCTTGTGCCTGTTACACTGGCTGATCACCCTCGAAACCGGAACACAACAATACTAAGTACTGCTGTTTGGCGGTGGACAATCTGATGAGTGGGTGGTACTTACCCAGACGGGCTTGCATAAAGCCCTGCCACTAAGAAATTTACTTAATGGTAAGTGGACATCACTGCCCATAAACAAAGACACCTTGAGAATTAATAACCATTACTTAGATCGCCAATACGCCATCAAACTTGGGAAATAGGAGCTATGTCCCTCGTGCCTGTAGTCCCACTGGCTGACTCGTGTTTCCAATCGAAACATAACATTACTAAGTATAGCAGGTTAGCGACAAAATATCTGATGAGTGCGTGGTACCTACTCAGACGGGCTCGCACAAAGCCGACCAAGTCAATATTAACTCCTAGCGTCTATGCTTCTTTACTTAACTGATAAAAATATACGTGATACGATTTTACATTAAGCACTAAAGTAAAGTAAAACTTTAGTTCAATCCGTAATCGTCCCACTGCTGGGCTGAAGTCTCGTTTCCTTTTGAGGATAAAGTTTGAGGCTTGGACTTGAAACTAGGATTATAAACAGTTAGATGAACCAAAATTAAAAAAAAATATACACTTACTCGTCTCGGGAACGTTCCAGATTGGTATCACTTGAATACCACCTTCAATTTCTTCTTTTGCGGTCTCGCTTCTAGAATTACCACTCGTCACAGTGACGGGGTAAATTTTCTGACTGACCATTGTCGCTGGATGATTCGTGTTCGGCCATGGCATATTAGAAGATTCTGTTTTCAAATCGTTCTGGCTTGGCAAAGCCGTTACGGACGTTATTGGCATTGGCACAGAGTTGTTTCTTCGCATTGGCATTGAAGTGCTTGACATATGTGTCTCATAGTTAATGTCGATTTCGTCTCCCAAATTTTGAGGATACGTCCGCAAATTGGGTGGAAATGTAAATTTTTGGTTTCGTTGAGGTATTTGATTTAGAGAGGATACGCTTTGTATTATAGGCATTGGGGGGTTCAGTGATTCCGGTATGACGGAAGTCCCTCCCCCTTGAAGATCCGGTATCTTCACTACATAGTACAGCGAGGAGGAATTCGCAGGGATCGAGACATTCGCATCATTCGGCACATCCGTGTTTACGTTCAATGGTTGGATGTTAGTGTTTCTGTTACAGCTTGTTTCTGTGATTGCGTTTGGTGTTTTAAGATCTGTCGCTTCATTCGACTGTTGGTCCTTGTCGACGGATTTTATAACGTAATACACGGTCGAGTTATTTGTAAGTGGAGTCGGGGTCGACACCGCTGTTTTGTTTTTCGCTTGTATTCTCCCGGCGACTTTCGATAGGAATGTTAGTATTTCTCCGTTCTTGTCCTCTGGTACTTTGCTGTCACAGTCGCCATTAATTTCTATGGTATTTTGAACTATTTTTATTTTTATTTGCGGTACACTTTCATTGTTCTGTGTTTCTTGGTCGTGTACTTTAATGCCATCACGAGGAACATTCGCAAGTGCGTTTATTTCTAATTTATCATTGCTGTCATCGCACAGATCAATCACGCAGTCAGATGCAATTGTTGACGTAGTCTCGGTCTCAATATCAGCCTTAGATTCGACTTTTGTAATTTTACATAGAGTATCTGGTGGCGTGTCCAAAGATTTCCTTTTTAAATCTTGATCTGTTGTTGTATCTAGGTTAATTACTAGTCTACCCATTTCACTGTCACTTTCGGATGATTTACGAGAACTCACACACGTGACTGTCGAGAAATTATTTTCTAAATCTTTGGTGACGTTAGTTACGTCACTCACAGTTTCATCTTTTAGTTTGATTATGACATTGAAGTTTTCACTTTGAATTACACTTGCTTCTTTTTTAATAATTTCTTCTGTTTTTTCTTTGGGTTTCTTAGGTTTTTTACGCTTTTTCTTCACATTTTTATTTGTTTGAGTTTGAATTTCTTTTTGATCTGTTTCGTCAGCTTTGGGTCTTAAGTTGAAATATATTAGATTTTGGGACTTCTGCCGCTGCCACTCTTGAGAACAGTTTATGTTCGGATCGAGCTTGAGCTCTTTCTTGAATAGAGATTGTTTCGTCTCTTTTTTCTTATTTCCTTTACTTTCATGTTGCTGTTAAAATAATAGTAAAATCAGATATAGATTATCATAGGAATTATTTGATAAACAACGTTTTCAATGAGACCATTTAAGATGAAATAGGTTAAGCATGCATATTTTTAATGTAATTACGTCGATTGCTGTTCAAAGTACAAGTCACTGGTTCGGAAAAGAAAACTAACCAGAGATTAAATGGGCGAAAAGAGACAGCGCGTTTATATATGCGAGGGTCTGTGTTCTGATGTGTTGCTTTAAAAAAATAAATAAAGTACCAGCCTCTAAATTAGTCACTTCTGGGCTAAGGCCTCATCTTTTGAGGCTAAAGTTTTAAGACTGATCTGAATTGTTATTGGTCGGTGTCGGTGTCGCTGCAAGATATATTAACTATATATATATACATATATTTTTTTATGATATCGGTAGGCGGACGAGCTAATGGGCTACCTGATGGTAAGTGGTCACCACGGCCCATAGACAATGGCGTTGTAAGAAATATTAACCATTCCTAACATCACCAATGCGCCACCAACCTTGGGAACCAAGATGTTACGTCCCTTGTGCCTGTAGTTACACTGGCTCACTCACCCTTCAAACCGGAACACAACAATACTAAGTACTGCTGCTTGGCGGTAGAATATCTGAAGAGTCTATATCTCACATCAACGTACCACCAACACGTGAGCCTATCCCTGAGTGGTGTTTGTGTCTCGTGTCTCCCTTACCTTCAGCAGCCTCGTGCTCATTTCTCGTATGTCTCTGTCCAGCCTTCTCTGTTTGTTTCCAAAGTCGATGTCGTTCTTCGCGGGCAAAACGATAACTGGATCTGGTAATTTAGCCAATCCGCCTCTCCTCTGAGAAAGTAGGAAAGAAAAAATACTTAACATACAGCCTATTGATGCCTTACAGCTGTGCCTGGTAACGTGTTAAGGGTTCTATATGGGCAATCTGATGATAAGAAATAACGACTATCAACTAATATCGAAAATATAAGAAATACGTGGACTAGTGGATCTGTAGGTCGGGTTCAAACCCTAGGGTCACACTAACATACTTTTATGGGGTTTTTCAGTTCAGAATTTCTCAGAAATTTGGAAGTAGCCAGTTGACCCCGGTGCACATATAAAACTATGCCTGCGTCTGGAGCCTTTCCAGTCGTGTCAGATGGAGTAATATATCATCTGAGTCTGTTCCCTAACATCATCGTGTATACAATAATAACATACCACAATTTTCTTTATCATTTCTTTCACTTCAGTTTCGCTGGGTAGATTTACATAGTATGCGGGGGTTTTAGTTGTTACGTCAGTCGACTCTTGATTATCTGTAAAGTGGTAGAATGAAATAAGTGTTTAAGTGATTATCCCATATAGGTTATTAACGCTGCACTAGGAATAAGGCAGACGTGAAATGACACCTGGGGGGGGGGATTCTGGTGTGGAAAAAGTATGACGCTCTCTAAAGCCATTGTGGGTTTAGAGAGCATCTCAACTGCCCCCTACTGTCTTGTGTACATGGCAAATATACTATACACTATGTTGCTATGTATATTGTATAATAATAATAATAATTTAAAATATCAGCTATCAATGTAACATTGGAGGCGCCCCGAGTGTCTAAATTTTCAAAATTTAGAATCGATGAGATTTTTTTCAAAGTTATTCATAAAACTGTTTATTTAATTAATTTCCAAAACAGAAACGGTATTACCAAATAAAGTAGTACACAAAAATTATATTAAACATTTAAATTCAATACTTACTGATAGAAATATTCGTGGGTTGAACCTGTGATTCTGATATCGGTGCTTGGAGTTTAGTGGAATCGATAACCTGAAAAATTAAATAATCTCAAAATATTTCTATACAAAGAGTTACTCCAAATGTATATGTTACTTGCAACCAGTTCAAATATAGCCATAAACAGCCTAGACGTTTTAGCAAGCGGCGTTATTCAATCAACGGTCTGAATGAAGTTTAGTAAATCTTATATATTAATTGCGTAAACCGTTGTCCCAGTGGTTATTAACGATCGGTTAGTCTCATTTTGAAGAGGATTAAAATTAGAGAGGATTCTTGATTGCAATTTACTATTTAGTCACAAATCAACAAATAATTAATTTTAGAGAGCACAAATAAGTTACTGAATTTATAAGAAAAAAAATGAAAAACGTAATCAAAGTTAAAGTAAGTCGCTATCGACAAACTGTAATTCTAACTGAACTAATGTATATGATGAGGTTTCATCATTTTCGCACCAAAACCTGTCACAAGTTTCGAAATTCCTCCCACCACTACCCACTAGTAAATCTTCATTAACAGATTAGGGTAACTTGCTTTACTCTCCTGAATAACTGGCACCAACCCATACGGACGTGCACAAATCACCGCCACCGAGCGAGTTAAGAAGCGATGAACTTACAATCGTGCGATTGCTCCCGACGGTTATTGGAGCGACTTGAGCCGTCAAAATCGTCCTGTTGATTCGCCGAACTTCATCGATACTAGCCAGCTCGACCTTCTTCACGACCCTCGACACCCTTTCCAATCTGACGAGCACGGGCTTACACGATTCCAGCAATCCAACGTTCCTCTCATTCCAAAATTCAAGCGAGAAATATGTCCGAGGCAACTTCAAGCGTTTGGTCAGAAATCTTCGCTTATGTTTCAAACTTTTCGGCATTTGATTTAATTCCAAGTTCTTCTGTCTCGAGATACCGTTTCTAGAGGCTCGGTGCGGAGGAACATAAGGCCGGCATTTCGCTAATTGCTTCGATGTTACATTTATAACTTTGGAAAAATTTCTGACGCTGAATCGTCTGCAGTTTATGGTATCGAACTTCGACAATTTTCTCCAAACGTCTATTTCTTCGAGCGGCGTTAATACCACTTGAGATAATTTTAAAAGTTTCTCGTCTGAAATGAATTAAATGTTTGTCATGTCAATGTCAATAAATGGGAGAATAAAATACCTTCGCCTTAAGAATATTCTGAATTAATATTCTTTATATATATAAAGTGTGAGGAAACAGTGTAATTAAAGACTATATAAGGCCGGAGTTGCAGAATATCTCTGAAGCGAACAAATGCGCAAAAATTGCAATAAAACTTGGACCCCGGACTTAATGCAAAAACATTTCTAAATGACCCTTCTTTTGCCATAATCAGTGACAGACAATCGGAACTTACGGAGCGATTTAAGAGGGAAACGCATCTTGTTTTTAAACCACGCTGTCATGATTTGTAAAGAAATTATTTATATCTTAGTTTTAAATACAACAATTTAAGGTCTCACTAATAGTCTACGGAGAGACCGTCTGGTGTAGTGACCCGCATCGACGTCTGGGTAACCTACCCAGACGGGCTTGCACAAACATACGACCAAGTAAACACACTGATCATACAATATTCTGTAACTTAGAAAAGTACACTTACCAACGAATGTAGAGTCATCATCATCAATTTCACATTTAACAGAACCATCTAGAGACTCAATTTCATCTTCTTCAGATTCTTTAACAATCAAGCTAGTTACGTCGTTAACACGGCCAGTGTCTTCAACATGACTGTCCGATATATCATCAATTAATAAATTATTCTCGACAGTTTTCTCATTCTTAATTATTGTGTCGTTATTTTCAACAATAGCTTCTGATTGTGTATCAGTGTCATCTAACTTTTCGATAGTTTCAGTTTTTATGGTAATGTTATCTTTGTGTGATGCAGTGTTAAGTTCATCTGTAGGAATTGTATTAAGCAAATAATTTAGTTTTTCATCTTTTACAGTCTTCGTTTCGATTTTATCATTGCTAATAATATTCGATTTTTCACATTCACTTGAAGGGCCCGCGCCCTTGTCTTTGGTTCTTGTATTGTTTGAAGTATTTTGTTCAGTTTCCTGACTATATTGAGCTTTTATATTATGTACATCACTATTCAAAGCTAACGTTATATTCTTAATATCTTCATGACAATTCAGATATTCATTGACATCGTAATCTGAGTCATCTTCGAAAATTATTTTAACTTTAGCGCTCGTTGGATCTAAACTTTCTATTGTTTTAATACTAATGTCACTTTCTTCTATTCTAGTAGTTATTTTATCTATTTCTAAACTTGCTTCTTCCCTATCTATATGGTTATCACTTGGCAAGTCAGCTATATTTGGTTTTCTATTTGTAACGTTTATCTGTTCGTCGTCAGAGTCGGACACTGTTATAACTTCTCTATTCTCATTAATTATTTCGACTTCGTCATCACTCCAATCGTTAATTTCATCGAACAATATATTTTCATCTAAAATGGAATGTTAAAGATAAACATTTATAAATTTGCTTTATTAAAAATCACTTTTAAGTGTACATGAAGCATATAAAGTAACACTTACCAATGTCAGGTACCTCCAAGTCTGTATTAAATAGTTCCTAATGAAAAAGAAAACGTTTGTTTAAAAGCTTATTTTATTACAAGCAATACATCTGTTAAAAAGTTAATTTCGTCAGTCCGGACATGTAAAATAATTACTAATATTTTTTCTATATATACTTATTTACTTTACTTTATATTTTACATATCCACAGTTTCGCAACAAAAATAAACGCTATAGAGGACATAAGGAAATTAATGACTTTATGAGTACAGCGTGGCCTATTACAATGGAAGGACTAGAGATTAACATAACTTTGACTTAGATATTTCATGCAATTTTCTATAAACTATGCTATATAACTAGACTTTACACGAGCTTTAAATATATAAAACTACCTAATATACCCCCCGAGGGGTGAATTATAAAGTAACCTAGACTAATATCACACAAAGTTTCATCTGAATAACAGACAGACTTACTTTCGCCTTTACAATATTAGTATAGATGTTGATATAAAATATAGTATAGCAAGTCTATCTCGACCAATTATATCACGTGAGTTTATGGTCAAATTTGTTTATGCTCACTCCTCCGAAAATTGAAATAGGCTATAGAATTCCAATGACTTAAGACGAGAGATAACAAAAATGGAATAAATTCTTACAAATTTATAAGATTCTAAATCACAGTCCAGGAACACTTGATCAGTCCCCACGAGTTCCTTCCAAGAGGGCAACGTCTCGGTCAAAATAAACGGAAACCTGAAATAAAAAATTGGGCTTAGAACATTTCACATATTATGAGCATCACTTACTTGGTGTTAGGGCTTTTCGCAAGCCTGGACTACCATGGAAGGAATGGTGGGTAGGTACATTTAGCAGTAGAATAAGTGATGAGTACCCACTCTTGAAGTATTATAACAGTCACGAGAGACATAACATCTCAGCTCCCAAGGTTGATGGCGAATTTGCGATGCAAGAATTATTGAATATTTCTTACACAGATCTCATTGTGTATGAGCAGCGGTGACCACTCATCGTAAGGTCCGTTGGTACATTTGTGCTTCGTCTATCTATTATAATAATAAAAACAAACTAGCAATAATCACACCTCGGATTAACTTATTGGGAGTGATATTCTCCTTGCGCAGTCGTTGAGCCTCGTGGTCAGAGCACATAGACCTTAAACGAAGTTTGCAGCGTCTAATCCAGACAAGTACTGCTGATTTGATATGATTAATTCGTATTTAAAATTAATTTAGTCTTTTTCGGTGGAGACAAAAGCTCACCTCTTGCCCATGGCCAGCAGCAGCGGCACCGGCGTCGCCCCGCACAGCAGCGCGCGGGTCTGCTGCTTTATCTCGTACCAACGCTTTTGCAGCAACACCGCTGACGCAGATCGACCACTACGACGTACCACATTTATGAGGAAACTAGCGATTTCAGTGCGAGACAATCTTATTATACAAATTTAATGGAGTAGCAGAGAATTAATAACAATAATAAATTAAAAGTTATTCTCAATAAGAAAAATTCTAACCAATTCGTGTATTTCGAGTGCACTAATGCCCATATCTCCGCGGTTTCGTACTCATTGCGAGCTTTTTTCTCTAATTTTTCTTTATGTGTCGATAATTCGTCTTCACTGAGCTCACGCGTATGCTGTGCTTGGGATGTTGATACATTATTGTCGGAATCTTTTCTACATGATGATGTAACATTCGTTTCCTTATTATTACCAGTATTCGATCCTTCGGTCTCGGTTCGGGCGCCACTTTTTTCTTTTTGGCACCCAGTGTGGGACTCGTTTGATTTTAACTTAGCTGCATTTCTTTGGTCAATTTTTTCTTTAGCCGCAATCATTAATTTGAAGAGCAGGATCATGGGATACAAAGTCACAGCGTTGTAAAAATATTGCTGTGAAAGCAAATCAACAAGTTAATTAAAAATATGTTGTGTTTTTACGACCAAGAATACAAATATTAATTTTTATACCCCTCTTTTAAATAAATGATATATGCGTTCTAAATGTAATAACGTTAGAATATATGTTCGACAAAAAAGACATATAATAATATAAAATATAAAATAATTTGCACTGTATAAGCTGCGAAGTTAGCTAATGGCTACCATGAACGGTTTTTTTTAGGAAGACAACAATAATATAAATGTTGTTTAAGATAATTGATCATAGAAACATATACAATATCGGCTTTTAGTTCCAGTTATAGTAAAAACGCAAGTATTTCCAAAGAAAAAATATGAGAAAGTAAAGAATCTCATTGACTAGCACACAACATACCTCTCGAACTATCCGCAGGCGGACATCATAAAGTAGGCTGACGTCTATAACGCGCCAATCTTGCAACGTGAAACGTTTTAACGTATCGAGTCTTTCCGAGCAGTCACCTACATTAATCAAGGCCATTAATTTGTGAACAGCTTGGTCGTAGTAACGGGTCCTGGGAAGTAGATTTTACAATGTATTTATTGTGACTGATCTTTGAAATGGTATTTTTTTAATTATTATTACACGTTCTCATTAATTCTTCCCTAAGTTTATAGCAGAAAGGCTAGAGCACTTGAATCTTAAACGAAAATCATTGGTTTAAGCCCGGGCTAGTACCGCTGAATGTATGTATGCACAGTAAGTAGTTCATGTGCTAAACATATGCTTATAATTCCACTCACTCGGTGGTAAAGGAAAACAATGTACGGTAATCCAAATGTGTCAGATATGTGTCCATATGTGTATTCACCACCCCGCATCGAAATAGCGTGGTAGAATTCGTTCCAAGTCTTCCCCTCGTAAAGGAGAATAAGTAGGTCGCTCGGTAGTGAGACGTTAACATGCAGGAAGTCCTTCTTCGGGCATATGTATATGTCGGTCAGTAAGGTGCGAATTAAGCAGAGAAATCAATCTAAGATAAAGTGTCGATAAAGCAAAATGAGTGCTAAATGTTACATTCTGTATCGTGTATAGTGTATCGTGGGTATAAGTGCAGAGGCGGGCTCACCAGATCCCGTGCACGCGGGCCAGGTCGAGGCGCATGGCGCGCGCGAGCGGCTGGAAGGAGGCCGGCGCCGACAGCGCGCGCGCGGCCGCCAGCGGGCAGCGGGCGCGCGCCGCCGCGCGCTCGGCGCAGCGCAGCAGCTCGCGCACCACGTGGGGCGCGCGCCGCGGGGACTCGGCCTGCGGGCGGATGGTCCGTCGTCGCCTTTCATTCGCGACTTTTATACAGGAGTCAGCTCTCCGACTTACTCAGATAGAGAGCGTTCGTTATCTTTTACCGTCGAGGCAGCGTTCGTAGGCGATTTCGACGACTGAACTTAGCCTAAATTCATCCTCATGCAAGCTCCTTCTGAATAGTTTTCGTTCATTCGTCAATCATGAGAGCTTATTCTGAGTACTTTTAGAAATCGGATGAGTAGCTTTGGGGAATACCTACTGATGTAGGCGGTGATTTCCAAATATTTTTGAAAATTTAGTCAAAAACGATGACACTAACGATGACGCACGAAGTCTCCACGGTCTCTCCATCTCTATACCCTCAACGGAGAAATGCTGTGGCATGTGGATACCCATATTACAGAATTTCATCCAGCACCAGCAGCTTTCCTCACGATGTTTGCCTTCATTTTTGAAGCACGAAATTAAATATGAACACAGTGTTGATTTATGGGTTTAGAACTGAAATCAATATTTAAGCTTCACGTGCTGGGCTATCCCGACGAGGTAGTTATTTTAGAATACAATATACACGCTTAAAGCAAATGAATGCCATACGGTCTGATCTATCCTCCTCTAATGTGTCTGCATTTTTTATTGTCAAGCAGCATTACATTTTAAGATTACAAATTAATGACAAAAATTTGCCTTTTCTACTACGACGACTGCTTCATTGACGCAAATGTGTCTTTGTTGAGTATACCTAGGTGTTATTGGTCATGAGATTCTGGAATATTCGGCTGGTCTGGATGGTATTTGTCCATTTTATCTGTTATGAATCGCCATTTTTAGGTTGTAGTCCAGAATCTCTTTAATGGTCGCCATTTGTACCCCCTTCACCAGTGTTCCCAAACGCGTGTATGCTGTTATCGGTGTAAAATATGAATGGTATTTAGTACTGTTATGTATATAAGCACGTTTCTAGCATTTAGATTACACGATCTCCCTGTAAAAATGACTTACCTTAAAAGCTTTCTCGAACAAATTCCAAGGTTCGTCAAGTTTTTTGAGCCACTCCGGCGCAAATTTCAACGCATCGCGATGACCGTGTAGTCCTTGGTTTTCCGATCGGCTTACGCAGTGACGCATCTAAAACATAATATATTTTACCTATTCGTAGCAAAGTTAGAAATATTGACCAACCACTAAAATATTTATTGGAAACGATATATGAGTATTCATACATTACGTATAAGGGGGACCGTTTAATAGGCTACCTGATAGTGTAAGAAACATTAACAATTCCTTATATCGCCATAGTGCTACCAGCCTTAGGAACCAAGATGTTGTCAAATATACATCACACACGGAATGGTGAATATTCCTTACAACGCAAATGTCTAATATCTATTGTCTGGCAGTGGTACCATCAGATGGCCCAAATGCCCGATTGCATACCTAATACATAAAAAGGGCAAAAAAAATTATGACCCTTGTAAAAAGAAAATTACCAAATGAGCAATTTAGTAGTAGTCTCTAAATCAGAGACTGAAGGTATCACTTATGCCCCCTATATCAATTTATTCTTAAATATATAGCAGCATTGTTGACATTTACATCTCTATTTCATGATGACTTAATATTAGGTTAGCAAGATCACGAGCCGAGATGGCTCAGTGGTTAGAACATATGCATACTTGCTTAGCACATCTTTGATTGCGGGTTCAAACCCAGGCAAGCACTGCTCAATTTTCATGTGCTAAATTTATGTTTATAATTCATCTTGTGCACAGCGGTGAAGCAAAACATAGTGAGAAAACCCACATGTGTCTAATTTCAATGAAATTCCACCACATGTGTATACCTGCCTTCTCCTCAAAATGGATGCGTGTCCTAAGCCAACACAATGCACATGCACAAATGCAGCATAACCTTAGGTACAGGGTGTACCTATTCCCTCATTATCATAATCTAATCCGTAGGTAATTAGACTGTATTAAAATCTTGACAGGAAAACCCAATCATATTTATTGATCCAACATGAGATTTGAAAATATGATCTCTGGTTCTGCAGTTCTCTGCACTTTTAAAGCAAAAAACTTGACCAAGGAGGCTAGTTTTTAGTTTAAACATTGTCCAGCATAATTATAAATAAATTGCGATTATATAATTGAATCAAATTGAGAGAAATGGGCTTATTTGTATGTCATTCCTTACCTTGCAATAGGAGAAAGTCTTCAAGCGCTGTATTTGTGCTTTCAATGTACTAATATCTGGTAAATTAAGTTCTCTGACCAATTCCTTGTATGCCTTTGCTTGAGCGAGCTGAAATAAATGTAGTTAAACATAATGATTTTTTATAAATACTAAATAGAACATTTTTTTAATTTCATTCAAGTAGGCTTTTACAAGCACAAGTATATTAAATGAAGCCATCAGTTCAGAATGTAGATTCAACCGAGAAGAACCGGCAAGAAACTCAATAGTGACATTTTTTTTTCAACATTTAAAATACAAAGTTATGTTAGCCAAATACAATTATATATGTATTGAATATACCTTCCTGAAAGTCAACCAGTATTAGCTTCATGCCTTTCTGTCATCTATATGATCTTGTATTGAATAATATGCTTTTTTTATTAATGTATTTTGTAAAAATGATTTGTATTTATGAATCATCAAAATTAAAGTTAGTTAATTCGTATAATTAACAATTTTATTTTCATATCATAGAGAAGAATTCATGTATGAATTAAAAATAACTGTCAGAATTTAAAATCACTCTTCACATAACTATAAATAAGTATTAATCATAGAAAATAATTCCTAATTGTCAACACTGTACTATTATACTGATCACACTATTCACTAGATAAATTAAACTTCCATGTTCTTGAATAACTCATTTTATTGACTCGCATACAATATTAATATGTAAATCATTTGTACAAAACATCAGCGCGATTTAAAAGACTAGTAATTCCATCTATACAATTTTATGAGAAATAAAACTAATTGACATAAATGACACAAAATATTTTAGACACTAATGTTTAAATCAATTTGATCCAAATTGTCATACACTAAAACCTAATTTCTAGAATAGTCTAATAAAATAGGTTTAATTGTACCTTACCGACATACTATGTAATAAATTATGCTAAAGAGTAACTAATGGTTCTTCTCGGTAGAATCTACTATCTGAACCAGTGCTTTATACTTAATTCAACACTGGAACATGATGATTCAAAAGTGCTTATATGAGCCTACTTGCTTATTAAAGGAACATTTTGATTTTTGAAATTTATTTTTTAAAAAAGTCATTAATTTTAAGTAAACGGACAGACTTTATTCTCATATCCATTGATATTACGGAAAGATTTTATTATTAAATAATCATGGATGTAGTTTTCTTATAAAATAATCAATATACTCAATTTCTCTTCATCAATATAGGTTTTGGACTAGCCTGTCTCACCATATATTCTACTGCCAAATAATATTTGGTATTGTTTTGTTCCGGTTGGAGTGATGTGTCTACTGAGCCTTATTTATCAATGATATTTTGAGATATGATTTAAATATATCAGCCAATCATGGAGACAGGCCTCTTTTAAAAGCATGAGGCATTGAATTAGTTTCGACAGTTAAAAATTCACTGTTAAATTAATAATTACAACATATTTAACACAAGCATATATTATTTGTTATTGTTTAATGCAGTATTTCCATTCCACACAATAGATTTTAGGTAAGTAATTCCATTTTGCTGAATAGGTGACATTAATGGCACTATTCGTTTACTTATGCGATTGTTAACACGAATCCAGTTCTTGAAAAACTAGATTGAATTTTATCACTATTATTAAAAAGTAAACAAACCTTGACTTGAAGACTTTTTGACTTATAATGCGAGGGATTGAAGAGTACTTCATATTTAGAAAACACTATTGCTAACTTTTCTAAGTCCTCCGATTTCTCTCTTAATTCCTTGCTTCTCTTCATCTTGTTGTGTACAATGCTTGGTAAACTTATAAATCATGAAAAACTCAAATATATTTTGTCATTTGCTTTTGTTAAATTTGTCATGTTAACAATCTGTTAGTTTATAAATAAGTAATATTGACGTACTATGTTTGGTTCGTACATTATGGTTTGAAAATCAATAGTTATTTTAATAAAAACAATAATTAATTATATATGAAAGACTAAATATAGAGTTAAAACATTGAACTTATTTTAAATTAGGTTTAATTTATATTATTTGCCGCGTAAAATAAAACTTTGAACATTTTATTGACATCTAAATTTAATTTATTTCGTCTGACATTCGACTGTGCAAATACAAATAGTGGCATTAAGTTAGCTACATGTTTAGTTTCGATGTTGCCATATTGATATATTATTTTAATAAAGTTACGCCCTTTAAAATATTTTTTGTTGCAAAATGTAGGCAATTTCATTATATTTGGCAATGTACTATAAATTTTTTTTTCAATAATGATTATATACGTTCGAATAAATTGATGCGATTTTACGAAAAAATATACATGCATGAAGTAAAACTTCAAAAGCTTCTATTCAACCATAATAGCAAAAAAAAAACAAATAAACAACATTTGACAGCAAATTGACGCGCTATCATTGGTCGAGAGCTTGCTTAATCTATGATATTCACTATAGATTTACGATAAATTGGCGTTTCGAACGTCAACGAAACTGTTATCGGATTTTTTAAAGTTAAATTAAAGTGGAAATAAGTGGTTAAGTGCAATAGTGTTGTATTATACTACAGTTAATACAACTTAGGACGAACGTCACTCTCGAACCCGAAAGGGCTCAAACTTTAATGCTGAGTATCGTACTCTCCTCAACTCTCGATGACGCTTTAAAAGCCAGTAGGGTCAACGGCAAAACAACACACGGACAAAGAAAAACAAAAAAAAACTGTTGTATAAATAAAGATATATTAATCATGAACTCTTAATACTGTACAACATAACTTAATTATTAACAAATCGCATGAAATACCTAAAACTAAGGTTTGTTTATTTTTTTCCTATTTCCATTGGAATGTACGATGGAATAGGCTATACATAAGGATGTATTAAGTATAGTATTCTACTTTAGAAATCAAGATTAGCTCATACCAGAGTGTTGAATTAAAATACTACCGATTCGGAAAGTAAATTCTACCGCAGGGAGCACCGGCAAGAAACTCAGTAATTAATCATTTCCACCATTACAATTACAGAGTATGTTAATAGAGTACAATAAACAAACACTAATCAAAGCTTTTGATCGTCAATATAATCGTATATTGCGTAATACGCCTTATGTATCAATCGTTTATTTTGATATAAGTTTTTTTTAATAAGCTAAACGTTAGTGCGGTATCTTATGCTCCAGGAAGCATAATATATTAACTTTGCGAAGTGGGAAACTAGGTGTTATTAGTTTACTTTTCCTCCTCGTGTCGATACAATGGTCGTCACAGTTTCTTTCGAAAAAATCTATATTTCCTCAAAGAAAATTGGTACAGTTCTGCTCTTCTATAAAAACTCTCTTCGTATATCATGCGATGACGAAAATCGATGATACGATATTTTGATGCACGATGTATTTTACGATCGTTTTCGCGATGAGTTCTGCGTATCTTCTGGTAGGAATAGCTCTGCAGTTCTGATAAATAAAACAAATTAACAGTCAATAAATAATACAAGTTTATTGAGCTAGTTGTACAGTATATGGCACCACGGCGTGGTCATTTCATTTATACAAATTACAAATGTCTAATTACAAAAAGTCGGGTTCCTTAAACAATAGATACAAAATTAAAAACTAGAGAAATCCAATCGTCCAGTCTCTTGGTGGTGGGAACGGAACAGTGCTATTTAAATACTCCTCACGTCTTACTGACCAATTAAGTTCGTGACATTGAACATTTTAACTAATATTATTAGTGGGAAAGATAGTTTGATTGTTTATTACCGTTTCAGGGATATAGGTTACGTAATATCTGTGTACGACATACGCCCCCCCCCCCCTTCAGTCTAGATGTTTAGACTAACAATAATCCAAATATATATTAGATTAAATATTTTAACTCATCGGAATCTCGATTGAGAGGCCTTTCTTGTGGAGGCTCCAGGCTGCTGCAACGGTCGCCCTCCCGTAAATCCAACCCTACCAGGCTACCGGCAAAAACTGTTATTATTCCATATTTGAAGATAAAAAGTAACAAACACACAGGTACAAGAGACGTGTGCTTCTTTTCATAAAAAAAATATAACCTTAAAGTTTAACTGCTATCCAATACAGAGATTTCATTAAACAGTAGATTTTACGTTTAAAAAGCAATTATTTATATCGCGAGGATAACTGTCAATTGTCAAAAACTATCTAATGGAATTTTCCGTCGCCATATTCGAATTCGTGTGACGTCATATAGATAATCCTTGAAATCCATCATTTAATCTGTCTCGTTCTTTTGACAGTACTTGAACATTGTCAACATTTAGGTTGTGTCCAAATTATAGGAGTCATTTGTTTTTGTGTAATGAATGACAGAAACTTAATCGGTCAGTAAAATTAAAGATATCAGTTATATTTTTGAAATATTAAAAACAATACAAAAAATCAGTCTAAAAGTTCCCTTAATAACTAATAATACACTAGTTTGGATACCGCCGTTTAGAATATAACCAAATTATGCCAACGATTCGTTATTGTACATCAGTAACCGATCGTTTTCGAGTAACGACCCGTTAAAGTTGTACCTTTAAGTTTGCAATTCAAGAAGTTATGGACGTTGTTTATTGGAACGCTTATAATTACGCCTCGTAGATAACCTAATATCCGTAGGCAAAGCGAATCGTATCTTAAATATAGTAGCTGGGCATTAAATAACGTCAATAAAATACCCATGAGGGTACATATGAAATAAAACTGTTGTTCCTTGGCTTCGCAGATATAAACGTAGCTTAAGATGTACATTGGACATCATTCCCTTTGTCGCAAGTGTATCCCATCCTTAAGAGATTTTTAACAACAGTTTTTAATGCTTTAGAGCATGGCATTTATAACATGCAATTAGTTGCAGCATGGCATTTATAACGGATTCACAGAGTTCAATTTTAATTAATCAAAAATTAATTCTTATTGTTTCAATTCGTTTGGAAGTCTATAATTGATACAGTTCAAATAGATTTAACAGTTCGATCGATTAAAACCTCGTGTTAACCGTTATTTATTTTGACAGGTCATGTCAAAAATTCGCGCCATTTCGGTTACTTTTATAAATTATAATGGCAAAGGCGGTTTTCCAAACAGATTATCTACAGAACGTGTAAATCAGTCAATAAAATACAATACACAATGAATATTAAATAAATGCGATCAATTGGAAGAATGAAATGGGAAGAGAGGTTTATGTACGAATTTTGTCAAACCAATTTGAGCCTTGAGCGTTTATGATAAGACTAATATTGGTTTGTCAAAAATTAGACATCAAAATAAAACATTGATGTACAAATTCATTGATTTTAATCTTTATGTTCTAAGCGGTAAAATTCATAATTGGATATATCAATGTTTTATTCGTTATTTTCATGGCTATGGCATTATTGAACACGATAATTTCCTGAATATTTATTTTAATATTTTTGAATAAATATTACATTACAATAATTTTGTGTTGTAAACTAAGATTACCAAATATCTTTATTGGACTCTTTCGCAAAATCTCAGTTCGAATAAAGATTTTGTAGGATTTTTTTTTAAATCGCGTTCAATGTTGCCACACTAAAATATTTATAACTATATCAAATTGGTGCGCAATTCCAGTGTCACAGGCGATCTGCCGTTAGTACCTAAGAACTTACATTAGAATAATTATAGAAAAATATTAAACGAGGACTATTTACAAGGAGATTGTGAATATTAAATGAAAATACTCGGGCATACGATAGGTGCTATAGAAAACGAACTGATTTCATAATTACGCTGTGATGTTAAATTTTAATATTAACCGACTTCAAAAATAGGAAATGTATCTATTTGGCAATATAATTGTACATAACTTTGATATTGGATTGTTTTCACTTGAAGCGAATATTCAGATTGCCTAAATTTGAACTCGGTATTTATTTTCCAAATATAATTATATTTAGGAAGACAAGAGCCAACGGCATACTTCATGGTAACCTTACCCGATGCACATAGTTGATGAGATGACTTAACGCCGTCACAATTGATCTATGACGTTAGATTGGCTGATTACACACCAAATAGGACCTGCCATTCTACCATCAATAAATGAATACGAACGCGTATTACTAAAGCACCTTCCGTACGCCCAGATACATCGATAAAGCCCGAATAAAAGGTTGAGGCGAAACCCTTCAAAAATATTAAATAACAATATCAAAAACTGGTGTTCAATATTCATCCTTATTCCTAACGCGGTACGGTACAAAATATTTACATAAAGTGAAAACGTGCAAACGACAAATATTATGTTCTGTCTCACTCCAACACCGACTGTTCGATAAAGACAAATATCACGACGGTACAATAGTATCATTGAAATGTTGACGTTCGTCCTTTACAATAGAGTCCAAAATGCCTTGACTTGTTAGTGATTGAAATAAAATATGAAAATTAATTACAGAACGATTTGAACCAGAAATCATAGTTTTTATAAACATACAAATATTTATGTCTCAAAATCTCAAAAAAAAATCTTTCCAAAAATTCAAAGAGCGTAAACCCCAACGTTGGTTTAAATTTAACATACATCATTTATAAAAACCAAAATTACCTTCCAAACTATATATTTTATAAATCAACGTCTCCAAGCGACTGAATTGACTCAATTTGACCTTGAATCACTCAAGTTGACGTTTCAACGTATCGTAGAACAGCTTCATAACAATTTATTCTGGAAACGTCTAATGACTATGAATTTATATCCCACGTAATAACTCCAAAGTGCAATATATTATGTAAATATATAAAATGTAATTTACATAAGTTATTAAGTATAAAAATTTATACAAATCGCTTAACTTATCCGGGCTAATGGATACGCCCTAATCGGAAGTTTATTTCATATTGCGTTAACGAATTTTATTTATACTAACTGAACCTGCGGCTTTACTCGCGAGAAATATGTTATAGTATTTTAACTAAAGCACACAAATCGTAACCCCCCCCCCCATTTTACTCCCTTGAAAACAGTAGCCTATGCTCCGGCACTCAAACTATTTCGATAACAAGTTTCATCGAAATTTCAAATTGAGCGGTTTAAGCATGATGAGGTAACAGATAGACTTACTTTCGCGTTTATAATATTAGAATAGATTTAATATGTACGCACTTGACTATTATTATAATATTGACGTTTAAGTTTGTACCAACTTAAATGTCAAAACAAATCTCAAAATGGTCGATTGCGAGACGAGTGCGGATTGGGTTTGCCTCGTGTAAGAAAAGGACAGAGACACTTTTGTATAGTTGCACTTAAAATTCATTCGAGCAATATGAAATCACCTTTCCAATCTAACCAACCTATTTGACTAGCTTTACACGAAAAATTATACATACAAACTTATAATACAATTATTAAATATATAGAGAAAATTCTGTTACGTCCTTGTATTTAAAGGTAAAGTTTCTTACCGGTTCTTATCGGCACTGAAGTTTGATGTTCGAAAAGTGCCTGAATCGAATTATAATTAATTATGATTTCAGTGTTAATTAGTAACACAGTTTAGATCATAAAACGTTACGTAGGCCAAAATATTGTAAAATTTATTACAAAAAAAAAAAAAGATTCAAATCTTTATAAATATAATTTCCTAATTAATAGAATATTAGGCAAAACGATTTAATCCTATTATATTAAATTCTTGCAATTTCGTTTTTAAGATAAAATCGTGACGTCGTAGGTCTTCGCCCAGACGTGGGAATTAAACTTTTAGAAGTAATCGAATAATATTACAATAATTGAGACTAAGTTCAGTGTCACTTTTAAATATCAAAATTAAATTTATACACAATTTTTTACGATATTAATTTTAGTTCTGCGAACAACGCCTTAGTAACATTTTCACTTACAACAGTGCTATTCTGAACGTTCGCATCTCACTCGTGAAATGTCGAAGAACGACTCACGTTGATACGCTTTTTGATAACTTCTTATAGGAGGGTAAGCCGCTTCGTTACGTAACGCGTTACGGCGCCCGTCCGGCTGGCTTCCCTTTCTCTTACGCCTACGACAGAGGCAGGCAGACTCCTCTCTCACTCCAACCCACAGACAGTTTAAGTTATCACTTCTGTCGGGCGTTCCGAGATGCACGCGTATTTTTATTTTTGATTGCGTGTGAACTTGAAATAATATAATTATTATCAGAGATGTTACGGATATGTCATTTCGGATCTGAATATGGATAAATTTGACTTCACTTGTAGGCTATTATTTTACTATAATCACAGAAAGGAAACAAACAGCTTTAAAATACAATTATTTGCTCTCTTTAAGTATAGCACTATGCAAACACATAATCATAATAAAAAAATATTATCGGCTTCGGTTACGGAGCTCCATAACATCCCTGATTATAGTCAATATCGAATGTCACTTTCTGACATTTCACGACCGGGTTCTACGGTGAGTTTCGAGCTCGATCTAACAGAATAGCTCCACCGTACTGCGTGATTGTGTCCTAATACAATAAGAAAAGAGAATTACAAATACCAAACGTATCGTCCACAATTCTTCAATAGAATCATCATAACATTTCAAATATCTTGAAAAAGTCCAGAGGTCACAGTGACGAGTTCGGTTTGAGCCGATAGTTACTCAGTGACGTCGAGTCATGTCCCATCGGCCCGACGCGGCGTCACGTGTCGGTCAGACGTCGATCCGGTACCGGTCGGACGCGTCGGCCGGACGCTAGCAGTGGAACTGGTTCTGCGTGATGGCGGACAGGTCCTTCATGAGACCCTCGAGGTTCTGCATCTCGCGGTGGAGGCGCTCGGTGGAGCGCGACGGGGTCAGCGGCTCCAACTCCTCGGCACGGTGGGATACGCTGCCACCTGACGTTTTAAAATTATGATTAAATTGATCTTGCCCTTAAAGTTTTCACATATATTATTTCATGGAGAAGGATTTTTTGCACTTTCCAGCTCTCCGCTAGATGGCGCTGCAGCAGAACAACTTCTATACCGTTCAACTGACCACCTTGAGAATTGTTATAAATAGCTTGAGGATGGAGATTATCTTAGTGCAAGTCGTATGGCATGACAGTTTTCAAAGAGTTTCAGTTGAAAGACTAATTGGAACATTAATTACAGTAGCGGTACTCTAACCCGGACATGGTCAGTCCAGACTCCGGCGATACTGAAAGTCAGGATCAGTCAGTTTGCTGTGAAATATTCATAATATTTTAACATTGTATTTATGCTTCAACTCGACTTTTCGATCTACACACTTTGTAAGTAGGGTTAACATAACAAATATTTCTAAAAAATTAAAAAGATATTTAAAAATACAACTTTTCCATCAGAAAGAATTAAATAAAGGTGCAAGCCCTTTTGAGCCGCTACCGCCGTACATTCTTGTGCTACACTTTCGCTAATTCATCTAATTTATATAAAAAGAAGAATCTTCGAATGCTCACCGAGCTGGAGCCTGTTAGGAATGTGTCCGGGCGACGAGCTCGCGCTCTTCTTGTAAGGAGACGTGTCCCTCACGCTACCGGCTACGGGAACGGACAATTGTTGCATTACGATATATGTGGACAACTCGGCTCAGCGCACGGCAAGGCTGAGACTATGGCAGACGACGTGAGCCAAGACGTTTACTCGACAGTACTCGTGAGTAACTTGGCACTCAAAACTTTTTTTTAATTTTATCCCAGCTCATGTAGTTCAGACTACTATTGGGTGTGGAGTTGTCTATATCTATTCGCCGGCGATGTTTTGAAACATCATGAAGTACCATGAATTTATCTGATAAAATTTTGAAACGTGTGTGAGCCATCAACTCGCATTGAAGGAGCTTGGTGAAATTAATTGTATGAATTGGGCATGTTTTGATGTCTGTAGTCTTCATCTGGGTAATAAAACATGACGTGGTAGGTGTAATTATGCCGCATTTATGAATACGGGTGGGTAACCGTAGTGATGTCGAATACACCTAATATTTCGAATACGACAAATTGTAGTTATTAAAAAGCCTCTCTCACACGTGTTGAGACTTATTAATACTCTCTACAACTCGTGACGTGTGTGTGTGTGTGTGTGTGTGTGTGTGTGTGTGTGTGTGTGACTCATGTCAGGTAGACGGCAGGCTCACCCTTGGAGTGCGAGGGCGTCGAGTGGTCGGAGGCGGTGTCGGGCAGCGCGAAGCTGTGCAGGGGCCCGCAGGCCGCCCGCCGCTGCAGCGAGCCCGCGCCCCCCACCGGCCCCCCCACCGCGGGGCCCGCCGTGCCCACCTCGCTGCTCAGAGAATCGCGGCTGCGGACGGTGCCATTGTTACTAGTTCAAACAAGTAGGGGCTCACAAAGATTGAAGGAGTAGTGCACTGTTGTATGAGATTTAATAGTAGGGGGTATAGGGAGGGAGGGAGGCGAGTGATTATTATTGTTAATCTTATAGATTCAGGGGGATAGGAACCGAGTCAAATAATTCGGAATAAAATTATTTATTGTAGTTTTAAGCAATTGAGCGTACCAATTAAAATCAAACAATCTCCTCGATTCCACAAAAAAAATTAAGATATTTGTCAAGCAATCTCTCTCAAGTAAAAATATAAATTATATTTTATATTGAATTTAGTATATGACAATTGCATCGATCCTAAAAATATTATGAAGGGGAAAAAATATTCCACCAGTAAAAATGTTCCCGAGGAGGGTCAGCACCAGGCAGGGGCCCGACTACTCACTGCGTGTAGTGGCCGAGCGGCTCGTAGGCGACGTAGTGGCCGCGCTCGCGGGCGGAGGCGGCGCTGGCGTACACGTCGGAGCCCGAGCCCGCGCCGCCGGGCGCCGAGCACGCGCTGCCCAGCGGGCACTGCCCCGAGCCGCCTGCGGGCAGGGGGGGCGTTAGTGGGCGCCGGCCGAGGGCCGCGGGGCGGGGGGAGCGGGACTCACAGGGCGCGGGCGGCGGGTGCGCGGGGTGGTGCTGCAGCGACGCCAGCGACGCCTGCGGGGAGCCCAGCGGCGCCACGCCCGACAGCAGCGGCGTACTCTGCCAATTGGTAACAGTTACGAGTTACGTTTCAGCAACGTCGAGCAGGAGGTCACCTCCTGATTGATACTAAATTGGATACTTAATATATTCATCAAATATTTATTGGTATCACATGAATATAAAGATGATTATTGGAGACGAATAACTTTCGATTGAAACAAGTCACGGAAAATTTGTTTCTAATTATTATGGGAGTTACTGTATTTGATAGATAATACGGCATTTATGTCTGAATGTAATTTAGGGCGAGTGACCGCCGTGACTGGAGCCACATGGCTTCACCTGGAGATCATGTTCTCATATTATAAAGGAGCTAGCTGTAAAGTGTTTCTTGGTTTTTGTTAATATATAAGCGTCATATATAACAGACAGACTTACCTGATCCGGTAGATGCCTCCGTCGTTCACAGGTCCCCGTGCATCCCACTCCAACTCCCACGCCCACGCCTACCCCTGTCATGGCTAAAAACAACAAGATTATCATCAATAAAACGTCTTCAAAATATTGAAATAGCTTTTACTTATCATTCATTTATATTGTAAATTATTATACATTTAATTTCCTGTCTATATCAATAATGCAGTAAATAATCTTTATAAACACAGACACTCTCTTCAAAATGTATATTTGGATTGAATTAAATTCGACTAATTTTTTCAGCTAGATGCTGTTAGAGGACCTTTTGAATAATATAAGTTCATTCGACTACTTTTACAATAAATACTACGAGATGGGAAGTGCCATCAGGCCATTCGAATTCATGTAAATTAATTCTTCATCTTTATGGTCTGTAGGTTGTAAAGTAACATTATCTTAGAATGTAGTGTCACAGAACAAAGAGGGACCTCTCCCCACAGCCGGACAAAGGGCTCCCGTTAACGATAAGGCATGAAATAATGATACAGCCATTGAATCGAGATAAAAAAATAAAAATGTGCAATGTAAATAAAAATAACAAAAATAAAAAACCTAGACACGGCACGAGCGGGTCGCAACGGTAATCGCAGCGGAACGGAGACGCGCGCAGCACCGCCGTGTCGTCGCTACCACTACCACCCACCGACGGCGACCGGCGGGACTCTACGGGACACGCACTCAGTACAGCAAACGAACACGCGGGGGGCAGGGGGGCAGGCGAGTTCGAATGAAAGTAAGCGGGACTGACCGACGTAGGTGGGCACGTAGCGGCGGTCGAGGCTGGCGAGCGAGGGCGGCGGCGCGTGGCGCGCGGGCTCGTAGTCCGCCAGCGCCGGCGCCGCGCGCGCCAGCGTCAGCGTCGACGCCACCAGCGCGCTGCCCTCCGCGCTGCCCGCCGACACTGCGCGGCACGCACTGCGTTAGCGGGGAGAGCGAGCGGGCCGAGGACCGCGGGCCCTTTGGGTACCGTTACGGTCATGCCTCTGTCTTTTCTTTATCAGATGCGCAATTTAGACAAGTTTCATTTACGGGTAGATTATACGGGAAGGAGGGACGAGTCGAAGAATACGAAGGGAGCGCTGGGCGGAAAGAGATAGAAAGTCGTACTCTTACTGGCAGAGCTGTGCAAGCTCTTGTCCATGTGTTTCAGCTCCATCTGGTCGTGATGTATCCACAGGTCCGGGGGCTTGATGGCCGCAGACGCCGACGCCTTCTGGTACGTGCTGAAACGCATTTCACCGGGGTCAGGACCGAATAAGCGTAAAAGCGAACAGATACAACGATAAACAAGAAATAGTCGATAGTTAGAGAGTTAAAGTGGAGCACGGAAGCGGCGGGCGCACCTGGTGTCGGGCGACAGCGGCGCGCTGTTCCGGCGGCAGCACAGCGACAGCGCCAGCGCCGCCGCCAGCGCCAGCACGGCGCACGCGCCCCCCGCGCTCGCCCACAGCCACGCCGACGTCGCGCTGGCCAGCCCGCCGCCCTCGCCGCCTTCTGGCGACAGCGGCTGGCTCACTCGCGTGACAGTGCATACATTTACACTTTAGGGTAATGTCTCAGAGTGGGAGGGATCCCGCAGCATCAAGTAGCCCCCTTTCGAGACTCTCTTATCTCTGAGTCATAAAAAATAAAAACGACTACGGAGCTCACCGGGCCCCGTGGTGTAGGCGACCGGCGGGCTGAACGGCCCGAGTCCCTTGCCGTTCCGCGCCTGGATCTTGAAGTGGTAGGTGGTGCGGGCGCGCAGCCGCTCCACCCGCGCCCGCCCGCGCTCGCCCGCCACCGTCACCGTCGTCCACTCCTCCGCCGCCCCCGCGGCGCCCCGCTGCGCCGCGTACATTACGATGTAGCCTGCGAGGACACGGACCGATAGAGTGCCGAGCGCGAGGTCGGGGTTCAGTTGCGACGGATGCCTACCTGTGAGCTGCCCGTTCGGTCTCGCCGGGGGACTCCACTGGAGATCAGCGGCGCGGGCCGGGGGCGCAGCGGCCGACACCCGCAGGTCCCGGGGGGCCGAGCCCGGGGCGGCCTCTAGCGACGTGTTCGACGCCAGCATCGACCACGCCGACTCCCGCTCGCCTTCGGGTACGTTGTGAACATGATTACGAGGTCGACTTTGGACTAACTTCACGTATCTCGCTTCCCGACTGACGTTCCTACCTTTGATCAACTTGACAGCGAATTCGTAGTGCGTGTAGGGTCGCAGGTCGTCTACCATGCAGTTGAGGTCGGAGACGTTGTAGATGCGCGTGCGACCACCACCCGACCACCTCACCGCGTATCGGCGACCGTCTGTCGCCGTCTGAATGAGACACGCGGTTTCAGCTCAAGAATTGACTTGCTTTGATAAAAATCCAGATACACTTTCAGCTTAAATGTCCTGATTAGTAAACTAGAACAATAGAATTCTTTGAAAATATCCTAAATTATCTTGAAATATTTGAATCCTTTAAATGTTATGTCACTTATATGGAGTACCTCAAGGATCTACCACTGGACTGGTACGTCTGGATCTATCACTGGACTGGTATTTAACGTCGTCATAAGCCATTTTATCATAAATATGTACGTCGCATCCGGTCAAGCGTACAGACACTCGACGGAAAGAAAAGCGCGCCTCCGGTTGTGAACTTGACTTCGGTGCAGTTCGGAGCTATCTTTAGCGCGCTTTCGACAGAGTCGTGGAAGCATCGCTCGGCTCAGGGCAGAACTTGCTGCAACGCATTAGCCGAGTGAGGTCACGGAACTGTCCTACCGTTCCTGTAGTGCTACGTGTTATCATTCCTATTTGATTACTTTGTGTGTGAACCTAATAGTGTAATAAAGTGTAATTAAATACTAACTAAGTGATCTTTGATAGATTAATGTCGGAAATGCAAACACCAAAGAGATGAGAAAAGATTTTTAATCCGTATGTTAATACATTCGAGAACGTTCCAGAAGCAAGTGAGAGATGTCAATTTTTAAAACTATACAGCTAAGGAACATTCTTTAAGACCCAATTATTAAGCATTTATAGAGTAAGATACAATAGGCATTATGTGAGACCCAATTCATAATTATTTTCCTTATGACATTGTGTTTATAAAGACAGCTCTAATAATCTCTGTATTCTTTTCACGATTACCCACTGTACGCCCACACGACGAACAATAAAAATGACAATATATCTGATGTCCCTCCGACATATGTGTCCAGTGATAAACTTACATACGGCAATATAATCAGTTTAAAAAAAATCCGTATTACAATTTCAACTAATTCGGCCGTGTTCGTATCATCATTGAACTGGGATTGACTAAGCCAATATATATCCGTTAATCAAACTTAACTGCCTAAATTATTTTTACGTTTACTGTCGTGTAAGAAATTGACCAACGTTCTACATGGTCCTTCGAGTCGGATTTATTTTCAAAATTACTTTGTTAAATTTAAAATAAAGGTAATTAAATGGAAGCTTACTTGTCCTTTTGGTAGTGTAGGATCCGTCCAGTAAACAACAGCGGTGGTACCACTCAACATTATCACCTGTAATATTATTAATATTAATTTTAGTTGGCGCGTTCAACAACACTTCTAAAGCATTTGTTTGTACTATTAACATAATAATCTTAATAGAAATTCTTTTTTATTAATTGTTAAATAGTTTAAAATAATGAATTCACTTATCGATATATTAATAAGTATATCTGTAGTTAATCTTTCCAAAAATTTGAATTTTATGCTCTAAGACTACTCGTATTAAAAACAAAATTTTTGAGACAAATTTCAAAGAACATTCACTAATTATTTAACATCAGACCCTGCTCTCACCTTGACCCCGACCGGTGGTATAAGAGGTGGGGTGTCATCTTCCTCCTCGTCCGGATCGTCTGGTTCATCCGCGTCGGGTTCGTCTGGCTCGTCCGGTTCATCGTCATCCGGCTCGGAGGGCTTCGTCCGGACCGTCGCGTACACTGCCGGCCCGAGACCGAGGGCGTTGCTCGCACGCAGCGATATCACGTACTCCGAGTTTGATTCTGCAAAGGGTCGAGAGATCATTTTTAATTTTTAAACAGCTCACGGCCGACCGACAGGCCGAGACACAAAACAATTGCAAGGAAAAGATAGCTATGTCTTTTAAACAAGAAAACATTTGCGCACTCACCGAGTGTGCGTATAACGTGTGAATGCGCGTGCGCGGGCAACTCGCGAGAGTGTGAGTCTGGCACACCGAGACCCCACCCCAGCAAGTAGCCGCGCACCAGAGCGCCGCCGGAGCCGTCATCGCCCCCCCACCACACTGAGATCCAGTCGCGACCAGCGCGCGCTACGGAACGACCACGACACGTACAGACACGGAGACGGTAAGGCACGCGGAAGTTAATGGTTAGGAGACTGTCGACTACACAGATAATACTATGGAGAGAAAATAGCTTAGAGAATTACGGTTATACTGTACCCGGGCCTCGATATATTTGCTAGTCTACGTGGCAGAAGTGTTAAGTGTAAACGGAGCTGTGACATTTGACCTTGAAATTGTTTAATGATGCATTTAAAGGCCGAACGTCAGTCAAGGGCGCGTTTGAGCAGACTCTACTGAAATACGTCAAGTGTTATTAGTTACTGGTGAGCGGCGGCGGCCGGCCCGGCACGGCGCTGTCGGCGCGGCGCCGGCCCTGAGTGCTGGCCGACACCCAGTCGCTGAACGGGCCGGAGCCGTTCGCGTTCATCGCGCACACACGGATCTGTACACAGATGTAACTTTTTTACTTTTTACATTTATCAAAGAGAATGGGGATTATGAGTAAACGAATAATATTCGCTCATCGCCAGAATCCTCTATAATAGTGTATAGGACCTGGTACGAGGTGGCGGGCTCCAGGCCGCGCAGCTCGGCGCGCCGGGTGTCGGCCGGCGTCGTCAGCGAGTCGGCGCGCCGGCGGCCCGCCGCGCCCGCGGGGGGCGCCGCGCCGCCGGCCGGGCCCACCGCGCGGTAGCGCAGCTTGTAGCCCGTCAGCGCGCCGCGGTGCGTGCGCGCCGGCGGCGCCTCCCAGCGCACCAGCAGCGCCTGCGGCACGAGAGCGTCGGTACGGGCCCCACGGCGGCGGGGCGCCGGCGTGGGGGGGGGGGGGTCGTGGGCGGCACTCACGGTGTCGGACAGCGTCGCGGCGGACACGTTGGCGGGCGGCGCGGCGGGCGCGTCGGTGCGCGTGCGCGCGAGCGCGTCGGCGCTGGCGGCGCCGCCCGCGGCCGCCACGCGCACGCGGTAGGCGGCGGCGGCGCGCAGCGCGCCCAGCACGGCGGGCGCCCGCTCCGCCCACTGCGCCTGCTCGCGGCCGCTCTCCACCTGCCGGCCGCAGAAACTCGGGTCACTGAGGCGTCTCCCCGGACCGTCGTCGAGCCCGGGGTGCCGGAAGGGAGTCTACCTCGGTGTAGTAGACGGCGTATCTGGCGGGCGGGGCGCGGGCGGCGCCGCCGGCGGCGGGCGGGTCCCACGACACGCGCAGCGCGTGTGCGCCCGCCGCCTCCACTCGCACGTTTAGCGGTGGACCGTACGTCAACTCCTCCGGAGGAGTCGTCGCCTCTATTATCTGAAAAAAAAAAGTACTTTATACTGAGGTACGTATGGGTAGATACTTAACAAGTAATATTAAAATTTGTCAGTCGAAGAGAAAATTCGTCTGCGTTTAAAAAATAACAGAAACAGTAAAAAACGTTCAGTAACCTCAGTGGGAGGGGAGACGGCGTGGTCGGTGAGCGCCACCGCCTTGAACTGGTACGTGGTGTTGGGCTGGAGGGAGGCCACGTTCATCTCGTGCCGACGGGCCTCGCCGCGCGAGAGGCGCTCGCTATACACGGAGCGCAAACGGGAACATCACAAAAACGAGTTAAACTTTAAAGTAAAAGAAAAAAATTTATTATTTAAAATTAATATACGCTCAGTCAGTGACAGTTAAAGAAAAGAACGTAAAATCACATTAATTTTGCAATAATAAATGTCATACAGTTTAAGACAAACGAAACAATTGAACAAAGAAAGTCACTCCACTGTCCTCTGTAGCGAATTGTATAGACGACGCGATTCAGAAAAGTGATCATTTCCATCAGCGCCATCTCTCGGTTCCGGGTCGTATCATATGCAATTATACATACAGTTTAACACTAAATAAAACTTGGCTTGGCGCAAACTTTGGACTTATGTAGAAAATTAAAAAATTTACAACAAAAATAAATTGAACCCATTTAAGACAAGACTCTTTCAAACTTACAAAGTTAAATGAATCAAAATTCAAACACTCACCGCTCACTCCCCTTGACCTTGTACAGGATAGCGTACCCGGTGACCTCCTCCAACTTATGCTCCGGCTCCTGCCACGTCAGCGTCACGAACCTGTGCTTCACGATGACCGCCTTCAAGTCCTTGGGCGGAGAGACGGCGGTCGCGTTGCCGTTCCTAAATTCCTCCGTATCCAAATCTTCAGCAGCGTGAAAGGAATAGTCGTTATCTAGAGCGTTTTCGTTATAATCGTCGTACGCCGGCTCAGACGTGTACGCGGAGGACGTCTCGCCGAGGAAGTCTAGGTCCTCGGGAGTGGGGTCTAGGGTTTGGTCCAAGTCGCCGGATATCAGGGTATTGAAAATATCTTGAGTGGAATTTGTAAAGGACTTTTGTTGGGTGGGGTTCGGTTTGTGATCTGGAAGTGAAAGATTAAAAAAAAAAAGTTAACGAAAAGAAAAATAACAGTTGGAATGTTTGTCAAAAATACATTTCTTGAATAATGTGTGGCAGTGTGTGTGTGCGCGCGAGTACGCGTGCGTGCGTGTATGCTCATGTGTGTGTATATAGCAAGTAGATAACGCATGAGTGCTTAAAAAAATTCGTATCCTATCTGTCTATAGTAACCTAATTTGTTTCCAATAGGAATATTAAAAAATAAACATCAATGATTATTTTAAACAATACCCCTCGCTCATTTCCTTTTACTCCTATGGGTAGAAATGATGATACTTAAAAAGAACAGCTTATACACAAACAATAGAAAATCATAATTTAGGTTCATTTTCTTATCCGTTTAGCATCGGGTGACCGTCTCCAACTGCAGATCGTGATCTAGCAAGAGACCTAAAGCCTAGACAAACTCAAGACTAGTTAAGATGTACGTAAATGCTAAATGTATGAAAATGGTCATTCCGATGATATGATCATTAACGGTCGTCTAATTGTAAACGAGCTGACTATTGTTTATTTTAATAGATTTAAAATATTATTGAAGCACGTTAACAGAAATCTCAATGCATTTGGTCGAGTTTTTGTGATCGGGCTAAGGACCGCAAGGAGTGCACAAACCGTGCGGCGCCACGAGCAGCCTCAGCGCGGCGACGCTGCTGCCGGCGGGCGAGCTGGCGCTGCACTGGAACACGCCGGCGTCCACGTCCAGCACGCCGCGGATGCGCAGCGAAGTGCTGCAGAAGAGCGGCGATCAGTACAGATCAGTCCGCGCACCAGCGGCACCAACAAGCGGCGCGCAGCACGTACCCGTCCACGAGCGCGATGTCGTGGTCGTTGGGCGTGAGCGGCTCGCCGTCCTTGAGCCACGTGACGGCGGGCGCCGGCCGGCCGCGCGCCTCGCAGCGCAGCGTCACGTCGCCCCGCGTGCGCGCGCGCACCACGCCGCCCTCGCGCAGCGCCACGCGCGGCGCCGTCTGCGGACAAGTTCCCGAAACGTCACCCCGTGGAACCCCGACCCGGGTCTGCTAAATGCCATTAATCTGTGCTAAGATTTCATTATGAAGTAAGGTGGAAGGAATATATTTATGTGTTTAAATGAAATAAAACATGAATACTCCCTCATGAGACACATTAAGGCTCAATTGAACCCTAATATTAAGGAACAAAGAGAAGTCAAGGGAGCAGCGGTACCATGACGTGCAGCTGCGCGGAGTGGTCGGCGGAGTCGAGGCGGTTGGTGGCGCGGCACGTGTAGGCGCCCGCGTCCTGCGCGCGCGCCGCCGCCACGCGCAGCGAGCCCGAGCCCACCAGGTACAGCCGCGAGTCCAGGTCGCTGCGGGCGGGCGGCGTTTGAGTTTGAGTTCATATTTCTTACAGAGCTAATGTCTGACCACTTTCCATCATGGAAATAACTTGCCCGTCCCGGAGCCAATTTTACAAAACAATACATACTTCTTCAATAACAATAACAATTTTATTTATATATTACGATTATTAATATAAATGTCGTAACTAACTTGAGATCGATAGCGACACCGTTGTTCAACCAAATCATTTCCGGCTTAGGATTCCCGACGGCCGCGCAGTCGAACGTCACAGACGCACCTGAAAAGAAAAACTGTCACTTGAAGCTAACTCATTCCTTAGTTTAGTAAGTTCATTAGTTTTCTATGTTGTCTCGGGTCTGGCTGTTTGTGGTGCCGTCGTTACTTCTGATTTTCCATAACACAAGTGCTTCAGCTACTTACATTGGGATCAGAGTGATGTATGTGATGTTGTCCAATATTTATTATTTATTTATTTAAATACAGAGTTCCATGCCGGTTAAATTTATCAACAAGGTTCCAATTGACAGCTAATACTTGTTGATTTTCAGGCAGGACATATTATCATACATATAATTGTATTTATCTGACATAACTTTGTATTTCAAATGTTGGAAAAGAGTAACTACTGAGTTTCTTGGCGGTACTTATTGGTAGAATCAGCATTCAGAACCGGTGGTACCTTTACGTTTAATACAATTCTGTAAAATTAAAATTCAAAGTGCTTGGAAAAGTCTCCTTCAATAAAATATATATATTTTGATTGTAATTGATTTTGACAACGCCTTACCAGGATGTTTAGTGTACATCAACTAATGAATATAGCTCAGCTCTAATCAGTTACCTTCCATGACGGTGACTGGTTGCGGTGTTGTGATGAACCGCGGTGCAGACTCCAGGTTAGCCAGTTCACTGTTCACGCGCAGTTCCACCTCCGGTCCGAGTCTGTAGCGTTCACAAATTGACTGTATTTAATTATTACCCTGAACCGAGTGCACCAAAATCTACAATTGGCGAGTTCATTGAAGCTTGCGAATGAAGTTAGTACTTCTAGATCCTAAGATTCTGTTCTTACTTAAAAATTGTCAACAATCATAAATTTTGTAACCTAATAATATAAACTAAACCTTTCGCCGGTTCTTCTCAGTTCGGGGTATTTTCTTTGTTGGTTCTTTATCTTTAACCACCAATAGAATTGAATTGAATCAACTAAACTAAACCTATGGGTATCGTCAGACGGTGAGGGAGTTTTGGTGATTAAGTGCTTAAGCTCTCAACTATCTACTGTAAAATTATCCCCTTGCTAATACAGTACCATGGCGGTTTGTGTCAAATGCTTTTCATGGAGTATTAGCCACACCCCAAATAAATTGTATAAGGACAAACGGATGCCAATGAAGCTAAGTAGCGCTATAATGAAGTAAATCTTGAATGACCTGGGCGCGAGATGTCCGTGCGCGTGCGCCAGGGCGACGACGCAGCGGTAGAGCGCGGCGTCGTGCGCGCGCAGCGGGTCGAGCTCCAGCGCGCCGCCCGGCGTCAGCGACACGCGCGCCGCCTCCATGCGCACCGGGGAACCGTTTTTCAACCACGTCACCTAGGGTATTATACGTGCCGAATTAAAGGTAACGTTACACTCGACATGTTCCACGACTGGACAAAGGCTCTTTATCAGAAATGAGGTTTGGAATTTATTGCAGCACACAGCTATAATGGTGGAACTGCTGAATATACAATCGCTTCGAATGTTTTCTTTGTCGAAGAGAACGAGATAAGTTAGAAAATCCAGTTACACTCGTCGGGATTGAATTCCTAATAAACGGTTAAAATTATTACTAGAAAATGTAATAAAGTTCAAGTCATCTACCCAAAAAATTATCTGTAAGATATCGTTGAATACCTCTTTTATATACTATGGTAGTATTCATGTTTTCTTGTTATAATTGGCTTATGTCGTGCAGAAATATTCCAACCCACAGAAGTACAAAAAAAAGTTGTTAAAGTTTATAAGATAAATAGTTTTTTGTGGCTTTTATTTGTACCGAGAAGGCACAGATTCTATCGCCGATGTCACGTGCGATGGAAAAGACACGATGAAGATTGAACGGCAGGATATTACAGCCACAATTTAATTTTAAACGCATAATAGACGTAGACTCCTTGTAAAATACAATTTGATGAAATGTCTTTGAAGTAATAAGCATAAAATTATACTTATAAACTACTGTCACTATACAAGTGACTTTCTTTTTGAAATCTTAAAAAGTTTTATTAATGCTGCCATTTCTTCGAATCACAGTTCAATTGTTACCGTAAAATAAAATGTATTTGTATGCTGTTATATACTTCTATATCTTAATAAAAGTATTATGGAGTCTGTTAAAATATTTCATTCATCACTGCAGGATACTCACGTTCAGTTTTAATACTGGTGGCGGAGCATGTATTTTGGCGAGTCCGTACACCCGCCTCTCGGGCTGCGGTGCGGAGGGCGAAGGAATGATCCGCACCGCTAGCCTTTGGGGCAGCTGAATGGGACAGGACAGAAGCGCCGGCGACCCCAAAACGCCCATCACCACTCGTGGACCTTCGCCTAGTTCAGGTACTTCTGAAATTTTTCCAAAATAATTTCCCAAGATTAGCGAATTTTTTGTTTTTTTTCGCTCCGTTCATTGCGAGATTCTATTAAACGATACACACATCATGATGGTGTCGTCAGCGATTCCGGCCACGGCAGGCAACTACGCAGGGCAGAGTTAAGTGCATAAGAGTGCATAGGTGCAACCTGATACAGATGGGACGGCAAATACGATACGACTGGAAAAAAACAGGCGCAGGACCCACAGCATCACGGGCTTCTTGAGGCATGAGAGTGTACACACTTCGTCTTCCAGACTCCGAGGGGTTACTGATAATTATTCGACCGAATTACCCAAAAAAAAACCATCGGTTCGACCTGGGGGGTTTGAACCCAGGCACTAGATCAACGAGGCATACATAAATATCTACACAAACATATTATATAACTAAAACAAATTTTACTCTTATGTAAAACACACCACGCGGCGTAACATTATTTAGAACCGAATCCAGTCAGCCTTGAACGTGTAAATATATTTTATCTTTTTACAAACAAAGACACAATCACGATCAATTTTACGATGAGACTAGAGGTAATAGATGCTTCTAGGGCTTGTAGCAACAAGTTCAGTACAAACTGTAGCTAATAATTGCTGTTTGGATTTTACAAGTGTGCGCGCAAACACAAGTGCACTCGTTGTTCCAACACTTTCATAATCCAATGGAATCCAGAACTGGCACGGAGCCAACGTATAATAGCTGGCAAAGAATACGAATTATAATAATTTTCGTTATATTCATGTAATCGTGTATTACAGAGCACTGGCTTTTAACTTTTGGAACATTTGACGTACAAAATTTGAGAAAATGACAGAATAAACGGTTACAGTAGGGGGTCATACGGTGGCGGATCCAGGATTGTCATTTGGGAGCGGCTTGACTTTGCTGAGGGTTAGCAAAAAATTTCTTAAAAAGCACAATAATTGTCAAGTTCACTTTAAAATTTATCACGGAAGGAATTTATCAGATGATTTATAGTGATACTTGATGACTGTCAGGGGGCCACGGTAGCATGTGGCGCCCGGCGAAGCCACAGAAAAGGTACTACTAGTGTTTAATAAGTATTCCGTTGTATAAGAACGCGCTGGGCGTCTTGGGCACCGGCAAGTCCCACATAATCCCCCATTTCACGTGAGGGAAAGACATAATGCGTTTTTTTAAAGAAAGAAATAAAAAGAGGGAGACTAGAGCCTCTGCACCAAAGTGTAAGGATAGCCGTTCAGCATAAGTTGGCACATCTACATACGATTAAAAAAAAAAAAATTTATATTCGTCCCAATCAAAATACCATTCCAAGTTCATACGATTAGCGTTATTACCTTACCTCTGGAGTTACGAAGCAGACACTGTAAGTATCTTACCGGCTAAAAAAACGGTGGCCACTCTCGACACGATGGTACCGACGCCGTCCACCGTCGCCACACACTGGTACTGTCCAGCCAACGCCAACGACATGCTCTCTATTACCAAAGAGCCGTTCGCGAGCTGCTTCCTGGAAGAGATATAGATTGAATGATACAACATTGATAATGTAAAATATATACTAATATTATAAGTGCGAAAGTAATTCTGTCTGTCCGTCCATTGATCTTTCACGGCCAAACCACTGAAGAGAATTTCGATGTACTGTAGTATGAAGTAAGCTTGAATTCCAAGGATACAGGCTATTTGTTTCGATCCTAGCACCTAAAGACCAAAGCCTAAAACGCGAGAGAAGTCACTAACTTAGCCACAAGAATGCGCGTCCGGATCTGCTTGTATTTAATCAACAAACAAATCAAATCAAATCAAAATCAAAATATAATTTATTCAAGTAGGCTTTTACAAGCACTTTTGAATTGTCATTTAACGGTTCGGAATCTACATAGATTCTACCTAGAATAACCGGCAAGAAACTCCGTAGTTACACTTTTTCAACATCTAAAAATACAGTTATGTTAGTTAAATACAATTATATATGTATGTTATGTCTCCTGCCTGGAAGTCAACAAGCATTAACTCCACGCTTTTTTAACATCTATATTCATGTATCGAATAATATGCCTTCTTTACCAATTTATTTTTTCGATCATTTGTATTTATTCGATGTGAAAATGTATTATTGTTATATACAGGGTTATTCGTAATTCGACGTATTCCCGTTAGGAGGTGATAGGGGTACCTATTTACGATAATTTTAACCCCCATATGCATGATGCAAAAGTGAATCATTTTTGAGTTATCACGTTTTTTAGATTTTTTAAAATAAGTCAAAAATGCAACTTAAAAAATGTATGTAAAAAAAAGTATCATTTAAAATCTATTTTTTTCTTCTGATGTATAAAAACGAATAAACACTGTTTATTTGCCAATATAAAAACAATAATTATCGGTCCAAATTTAAAAATGCGAGACGGAAAACGGTATTATTTCTATCCTTTTTTGATTTTTTTTCCACAAAAATGCCTTAAAAACAAAAAAATAAAACGTTATGAAACTTGTCCTGCAGATTATTTTAAAAACATAACCGTTTCGTTAAATTTTTGAAGGTGCATTTTTGACTTAATTTGAAAAATCTAAAAAACGTGATAACACAAAAATGATTCACTTTCGCATTATGCACATGGTGGTTAAAATTATCGTAAATAGTCACCCCTATCACCTCCTAACGGGAATACGTCGAATTACCAATAACCCTGTATATAAAGTTACCATCCATTGTTGAGATGTTGTACCGCTAAGCAGCAGTACTCAGTATTGTTGTGTTCCCGTTCGAAGGGTGAGTTAACCAGTTTAAATCCAAGCATAAGGGACACTTTATATATGTTGGTCAAGAAAAACTATTGTATTAATATTTGGCGGTAGAATGGTGAGAGGTACCAACACAAAAAGCACAGTCACCTATCACCATCTACCACCGTGTGATCACGTTTACTCTGATACCGTTACGTTGTGATAATTAACCCAACCACAAGTGCATAAAATTAAAATACGTGAATCCCAAAGTTAGTTCGAAGGCTTAACGGAACACTCCAATTACGTTCCGCTGAATAATTCACTTTGTTGACAACAGCTGTTTGGAACCGCTATAATGTATTAAACTTTGTAAATTGACTTAACACGAAGGTCGCTAACGTGGATAACGTTTTCGATATGACTTTATACTGTTTAGGTATATGTAGATAATTTATACATATTATTAAATAAATTCTCCATTTCGTTTTCGCTTACTTCTCCTATAGCAACTCCTCCCTTCTCTCTCTCTCTCAACTCAACATGAGTTTGATACGGTTTTGAGCCGAAAGAGCGATAAACGAGGGAGATATGCGTATATCTTTTGTAAATATTCTGTACAAAGTGGCTGAACTAGAACCGCGTGTAGGATATTCCGGTGGATAATGAAACAAGTTTTGATTTAATTTGATTCACCTTCGCACACGAGATATTAGTAGTGCTTACCCGGATTGTAACTGCCTACCTTTAGGTTAAGATTCACATGATCTTAACCATTCGGCCAACTCGATAGGATTTAGTGAGTGACTACTGTGTGATCTTACTAATAAGAATACAATCTCTGTTTATATGGTGATCCAAGACCTGCCCAATTCCTTATAAACATCCTACCCTACAGTACCCGTCCCAATTTCTTAGTGTACTTAAATGATTAGTTATAATCATTTAAGTACACTAAGTTATTGGTATGTTACAGGTAATCTTTTACCTGTAAGTATCAGCGCGTGGTAATGCGTGGTCTCTGGTAGGGGGCGCTGTGGCGCTGTACCGCCACGAGAGACGCGCGGGTGGCGGCGCCCCGCAGGCCAGCACGGCGCTCTCGCCCTCCGCCACCACCGCATCCGCTGGCTCTGATGACAGTCCAAACATTGTTTCGCTTGCATCTTCACCACCTGTGAGCAAAAACATAATATTATTGTATTTATCAGTTATTCTCCTGTAAAACTTAGATTGAGCAAGTGTAAATAAAGGCACATGAAAGGACGTAACATCATAAATCTTACGGTCAGTGGAGTGCTTGCTATTGGGAGCTATTGGCAGTTATTGGCAGCTATTGGCAGTATAAGGAATAGTCAAAATGCCAATTATTTATGCTAATTATTAGCACGGGTGACCATATGTAATTAGGTGGTCTTTATATACATTACTTTCAGCCAATAAAATACATATAGTGTACAATAATATATGCACATATATATCTTTAAGGAATTTATAAGGAGAGAGGTTTTATATAAAGACATAAAAACCTTTCAAGAAAAACAATTTGTTTGAAACCGGTTACGGATGAAGAAAAACTCAAATACATAATATATATATAGTCTATTCTTAACAAAAAAAGGACAAAAGACAAATAAACAACTGTACACATCGATTCGCAAAAAAACGAACGTTCGAATCTTGGAAGTAAAATTAAAGTGGCTATAAGTAGTTTATTGGAATGGTGTTCGGTGTTCAGAAAGTAGATTATACAGGAAAGCATCGGCAAAAAAGGCAGGGAATAGTCTTTTCTGAGAATCGGTAACTAAAATCAATTGAAATATTTTCAATCCTGCTAGCAAGCGACGAATGCAAACTCCAATACTTTCAGATCACCGATATCGCTCACAAACAATGAACAGTTCTCCTTTTACAACGAGAATCGTTATTTAATTCAATACCGTAACCATAAAAAATTATACCGAATCATAAAAATAAACCCCTTTCAAAGACCCCACAAAACACGCCTTCAACTTTGCACTGAAGAGCTCCTTAACGACCTACAACGTAAACCATCCTTTATAATTAAACTAAAAACCCTTCAAACTTCGCACAAAGACTTAAACCTTCGATTGAGTTAAACACAGACAAATATCACCCTTATCACAACGACGATAAGGACGATTGATAATCCACGCGACTACCTTCCAAATTTGTTCGATGCGAAATGATAAGATCCCTCTGAATAGTATTTGATTGGACCGACAATGGTGTATGGAAAAGTTGGTGAATTACGAAATAGTTCACACTACAATGGGTCCTATTACGTTTCGTTTAACGCTAAACTTGCTTGCACGAATTCTGGGTCAAAGGCTTTAGGTTATTGTAAATGAACGCCCGATCGGACGGTCACAATTCGCGTATTCCAATATGGAAACACAATGGCGTAGTTTCGATATGTGTATCCTTTTCTATTTTATCGTTCCTTTATCTAAATGTACTGTATCGTAAGTATTAGTAGCTGCTGTTCGGGATTAGTTTGGTGGTAGGGCTTTGTGCAAGCCCATTTGGGTATGTACCACCTACTCATCAACTATTCTACGATTTAGCAGCATTGTTGTGTTTCAATTTGAAAGGAGAGTGAGTCAGTATTATTAAAGGCACAAGGGACATGACATCTTCGTTCCCAAGTTTGGTGGTGCATTGGTTATGTAAGAAATTGTTAATATTGCAACCGGCGCAAATGTCTGAGGACAATTATGGCCTACTACCGTCGCCCATATGGGAGATCTCCTACCAATTCTATTTAAAAACATACATAATCACCATTGTATAAATGGAAACTGACAACCAGATCAGGTAAGAGCTTACGATTGCATTATTTAACTTGAAGAGGAAATTATTGGGTTTGATTTCTGACGCCACCTGGTATTCACGGTTGACCGCAAATTCACAATAGTGTAGGTTGGGTCAATTAATGTTTATATAGAATGTTGTACTACGTTACTGGAGCGCTATGTTTAGTATTACACTTAGAAAACATATGCCTTAACTGAAGATTGCGTTAGTAACTCTTTTTTGGGGCAATGTATACGTTTTTACAACAGGATCCCAGAAAACGTTCAAAATTATTCAATTATAAAATTCAAAAGAATCGTTAAAGAGCGTTTGTGTGCTAAAGGATATTACAACACTAATGACTTTTTAGTTGACTGCACACCTTGGGAATGAAATGATCGCCTCCAGGCTGCTTCAAATAACTAAAATATAATTATCATTGTACATAATAATGGTTAAAATATATATATATATATCCCGCTGAGTTTCTTTCGCCGGTTCTTCTCAGGTCCGAGGTGCTAAATTCCGAACCGGTGGTAGATTTTTGACAATCAATAAGCAAGTGTAAACACTTCTATATTGAATAAAGATTTTTGACTTTAACTCAATCAGAAATGAAAACATCGTGAGGAAACCTGCGTTTATCGGAAAACAATCTGCCACATATGTATCCAACTTCCCTTGGAGCAGCGTGGTGGAATATTCTCAAAATATTATCCTCAAAGGAATGAGGATGTGTAAGCCCAACTGTGGGAACTTACAAGCTGTAGCTTTACTATAGTATAGTATAGTATGGAGATAAGAATCACTAATTTACTGTCTGGTAAAATGTTTAGTTTGCGAAACAAACTTGCAAAATTTCGTTAATTGTTATATAAATAACTTCCTAACTTTTTTTTTTATTTTATGGCAGTCCCAGTACACTCCAAAGAGCAGGATCGTTTAAAAGAAATACGAGTTGTATCTCTTAAAGTTGATTTAAACTGATATTTTCTGCTATACTCGAGGAACTTTTTGATGAGTAAATATTTTAATTTGGAATAAGTATTCTATCTTTTTTGTACTGGGGTATTGGTAGTTTCTGTGTGCAAGCCTGCTTGGAGGGGTGGGTACCACTCACTCATCAGACACTAAAAATAAAGTAAAAATTCAGTGATGAGGGTGAGGCTTTCTTAGCTCTTCAAATAGCTACGCAGACTGGCACATCGGCCACCTGATAGTAAGTAGTCACCACTGCCCATAGACAATGACTCTAAGGGAAATAATAACCACCCCTTCCATCGCCAACGCACCACAAACCTTAGAAACTAAGATGTTATGTCCCTCATAGCTGTACTTACAGTATATAAATATAACTATTTTAGATAAATTTAATTAATACTAAGTTACATTTTTCCTTAATTCCAATTCTAACAAAAATGGTACTTATGATAAGGAAATAAGAACTATATTTATAAAGCACGTGAGTTAAAAATTAAATTTAAAATCTGTAACAGCTTAACAGATGAAACCAGATAATTTTAAATCGAATGTTTTTAATGAACATAAATAACTTTCAAACGAACAATGACGACCCGCATGCGTACGCGCACCCAATAAATCCTAACAAATAACCGATATAAGTGCAAGGGGAAGGGACAAACATGACAATAAAATCAAAGCAAACTATACGAGATTTTAAGCAATTGCCGCTCTTTATGTATTCGGTATAAGGTCGAATTTTTCGTAAATGTTTTTGACAGCAGATGTTCAGTCAGGTAGCAGTTTTTAAACATTTGAAATGTCAAAATGTTTACTGACAATATATTTAACGTTTTTATTGTTATATAACGTATTGCAACAAGCCGAAGTGACCCAGTGGGTAGAATAATTGAATCTTAAACGAAGATTACCGGTTCCTTTCTTACGGCGCTGTGAAGTTTTATTTACTTTGTGCTTATACAACTTTTAGAAAAATCAATCATTGGGTAAGTAGCAAACACTCATCATATATTCAACCACCAAACCAGTTGAAAGGGTAATAGAGCCAATGTAACCAGACACAAGAGATATAACATCGTAGTTCCTCAGGCTGGTAGCGCATTAACAATTTAAGGATGGTTAATATTTCTTACAGCACTAGTCTATAGGCGGTGTTGACCAATTGCCATCGAGTCGCTGATTGGTCAGTCTGCCTGCATGTTTCCATAAAAAACGTATCTTTTTAAATAAATTATACATTTCTAATATGTTAAAGTAATAACAAAACTATATCTATATAAATATTCGACATACATTACTCTGATCCCAATGTAAGTAGCTAAAGCACTTGTGTTATGGAAAATCAGAAGTAACGACGGTACCACAAAAAGCCAGACCCAAGACAACATAGAAAACTAATGATCTTTTTCTACATCGACTCGACCGAGAATCGAACCCGGGACCTCGGAGTGGCGTACCCATGAAAACCGGTGTACACACTACTCGACCACGGAGGTCGTCATATCGAAATAGTTGTCTGTATTCGCTTGCATATTAAGGATTATCGTCAGGGATTATCGTCAGTTGTTAAGCGTATAAGCTCAGCTTATATATAAATACAATTTGCATCATCAAACATGAAGCAAACGAGGTCGCGCTGAGTTCTGCTCATCCCAAGACCTAGATACGAAAACGCTAATAAAACGCACCCATCTGACGAGTCAATCAGCTGGAGCACGACAGTCGAGCGGACGTCTTCTAATTAGGTCGATTGCTAATCCACTCGCGATCAACGTAACAGACACACCAAACGACAAGTATATAAAGTTAGATACACACATCTATACGTTTGAAATGTATGTTGGTTTATCTTTTTGGGCTTAGAAGACCAATACCGTTCAAGCGACGGCCATTTAAGTTGATACAGTCGGTTTTAATATGGGCAACTGTGTGGTAAGTGGTCTCTCACTACATGGTGCTGTATCTCCATGATAACAGACTAATAGGCTCTTTGATGATGTTTTTAAGTAGACCCGTGTTATATCTGTGCGAAGCCGGGACTTTTAGCTGCTATTACATAAGCAAAATTTTAGTCATTCTTAAATACTTCCTCCTTCTTGTCAGCAAAACTAAGAAAGCTCTTACAACACGCCCCTCTCAACGCCTACGTAAGCGTCAGAATGAGGACTGTTATATCTGGTGAAATGAGAATTATTGACATTAAGTCCTTAAATATTAAAAAAATGAATTAAAAATAGATACTCTATAAATCTTGACCGTGTGGTGGCATTTGAAAATATATTAACTTTTCTTATAAAAAAAGGTAAAATTTAATATAAAATACATATTAAACACCGACACTTACAACATTCAGTCAAGGTAAAGTATATTAATTTTATAATTTAACTTGAATTACCCGAAATGATGGCACATTTTTCATAATTACCATTCGGTGCCTGTTAATATTAAGCGTTAATTATGACTCTTACGTTAACGAAAATTTAACAGGTTGTATATTTTACGGTATCGCGTTGCCCTCCCATCCTCATTAAAGCAACAAATGATGGCAAAAATAGGTGTTAAAACACAAAGCTTATATAAGAAAACTTGAAGACACTGATTCATATCTTCTGATCAGTCCTGACCGACTTCCCACAGTCGTAAATCTCAACAAACTCGCCAAATGCACAGAAGATATTATAGAGCACAAGTTTGTGCGCAAGCACAAGTATACTCCCTTCCCTCACTTTCATGAACGTGACGTTATGGGATATACTGGAATAAAGTATACTTTGTTTTAGTGACAAGATATTTGGTTCATTTCTAAAATCCCGCTGAGTTTCTATCGCCGATTTTATTCTAATTCCGAAGTGTTTATTTCCGAACCGGTGGAAGATTTTTGACAATCAATGAGCAAGTGTAACGCTTCTATATTTAATATATATTTGTAACTTTGAAAACAACTCAGAGTTAAAATCCAAACGAGACCGCTACCGCGTTAAGTGTTATTCTTCCAACCATTACACGCGGTTATAACATAAAGACAGTAGTTATTTTTAATTATGATCTCTTTATATATTACGTTTACATTTACATTACATTAGCAGCCTGTAAATTTCCCACTGCTAGGTTAAGGCCTCCTCTCCCTTTGAGGAGAAGGTTTGGAGCATATTCCACTACGCTGCTCCGATGCGTGTTGTTGGAATACACATGTGGCAGAATTTCGTTGAAATTAGACACATGCAGTTTTCCTCACGATGTTTTTCTTCATGAATTATAAACACAAATTAAGCACCTGAAAATTCAGTATTGCCTGCCTGGGTTTGAAACCCGAAATCGGTTAAGATGACCGCGTTCTAACCACTGGGCCATCTCGGCTATCTTTATATATAATCAAGTCAATTTAACTTCGACTTTGCAAATTAATTATATCATATAATTTCAAAAAAATATATCAACACAAGATTATATAGATAATAAAAAAGTTTGGAGCTAATACTTATTGACTTCCGGGCAGGATTTATTATATACATATATAATTGTATTTAACAAAACTTTGTATTTTAAATGTTGGAAAAGACTGTGTATTGCCGATTCTATTATAATCTACATTCCGAACCGGCGTCAGCTTTACTTTTATTACGATTCAAAAGTACTTGTAAAAACCTACTCGGAAATAGTACATTTCGATTTTAGCATCCTCTAACCGCACTAAACGTTGTCTAGTAAGTATGTAGGGCAGTCACACAACGGTTTTCTTGTTATAATCCTATAGAATTGTTTAAAAGGTGAAGACAACTAACTCATTTGTACGGAAAATCTTAATTCATAACTTCATCTTGTTAAAATTTAGGAACTTTAAAATCCAGCTCTTTAATTAAACAAACTCGCAGACAAGGACACTAACTGTGTCAACTACGGCCGTCGCGTGACGCGTGGAGCGCTGCTGGAGAGCCCTCACAAGACACTCGGTGTAATTTTGCTTGGTTAAGCCTCATTAGTCGTCGCGAACCCTGAACACATGCAAAATAAAGGATTTGATGTAATAACATCTGAACATTTAAGCTGTCATGTAAAGTTCGGAGTATCAATTCTACCGATTCTACATTTACATGACATGCAGGCATATTACCAATTACTTTTCGGAATACATAATTCATACTTAAAAAGGCTTTAAACAAAGTACATTAACATGAGTTCTTGCTTTTTTTCTATATATAAATATAAAATAATTACATGTCAAAATTCGAGAATGTTGTGAACAATTATAATTGATATACTTATTAGTAATTGTATAGAACTCTACGTTCTTAATGCACCTTTTTAAATAAGTTAAAAAAAATCATCATCCTCCTGCCCTTATCCCAATTTTACTCGGAGTCGGCGCAGCATGTCTTCTTCTTCCATACTTCTCTGTCGGACGTCATCTCACAAGTAACATTCTTTCTAACCATATCGTCTTTCACACAATCCATCCATCGTCTCTTTGGTCGTCCCCTACCTTTATATCCATCCACATCCAATCTCAAAACCTTTCTCACAACATGGTCCTCATTCCTCCAAATAAGTTAAAAAAATGTGGATTATAAATCATTTAATTATCATTTATTCTAACACGGTCTCTAGCGATGTTCTGTATAAAGGAATCAACAATCATACAAACAGACATCAATGCAGATTCAATCGTGTAATTACTTCACACAACATAATATCACAATACCCCATCGCTACAATCTCTCTGGCGCGCTCCATTAGCTTCGAGAACTATGAAAGGGCGAGCCCTAATGAGTTCCCCGTTCTGTATCATGTAGCACATTGTACTTACATAAGTTTGCCCGTAACGTCCACAAAATGCCCCACTGCTCGGCAAAGGCGTCTTCAAAACATAAACATATTATTTTTTTAGATTATGATGATTCTTTTTTAATTTTGAGTAAAAGATTTCTATAAATAATTAGCTCACCGTCTAGGCTTCAGACGGGTAAAGTATAGTCTGTTCCACACACAGGGGGATAAAAGCCAAATAAACAATATTTGACATCGAATTGTCGCGATATCATTGGTCGAGAGCTTGAATAATCTATGATATTCACTATGGTTTTGCTTAAAAATTCAACGAAGTTATTATCGGAAATTTGGAAGTAAAATTAAAGTGGATAAAAGTAGTTAAGTGGAATGGTGTCGTATTATAAATAATTCGATTGGAATAGACTATACACACAACAATTAAAAGACGAACATACAAACATTTACTTTTATTTATTTAGAAGATTACGCGTATAAATGTTAAGACAGTGTGGGCGGTGTACATATAAAGGTAATTAATTCCAAACATAAGAAACTCCAATATCATAAAAGACTTGATCTATTTAATCTGTTGGTAACTTACTATAATATTTAAGTTTCAATCTCCAGTCAAAACTATAAAGCAGGTTTATCCCATGCATAGATACCACGCACATATCCAAGTAATTATAAATGCTGACATGACGCGAAGTTCGAGCTGAATGGGCCCTAAATTATTCAGGGTCTGTTAGTAAAGTAACATTTGGGTAACGACATGCTGATGTTTCACGTCTCCTGAATATAAAATACGGGCATTAGGTAGCCAGGGAATACTCGCCTTGGAAGGCTTTAATATTATACCAATAGGTATTTTGTTTAAAGTTTGATACTTATGGAAGAAAATGGTGATTTCAACCTCTCTTCAAACAAGAACCTCTTGAGATAAGAGCATTTATATTTGTAGGGCGTATGTTATGTCACATTTTAATATGATCTTCGATTTTTACCGTTCTGGTAAATCATTAGTCGGTATTAAATATGTTGTTTTATATGGAAATATAATTAGAGCCTTATGGCTGAGTACCAAGTTTGTTTGCATTATCTCTTATAACCAGAGATGTATTCATAAAACAGAGAGACGTCTTTTGATTTTGATGTTAGATTAATAATAAAAATAATAAGACATTAGACTATGGTCCAACATTAAAAATGAAGTTCTTAATTTCAAGGAAAGAAGAAGTCTCCGAGGAAGTTTACGAACGAACAATTCAAAGTCCAAGTCCTTATCACTAATATAGTGACGCTTGCTCGAATTCGAACTATACGTAGTTATTCACATCATCAGCATTACTTTTAATGTATATATTTTAATACATATATACATATATTAACTAGAAACTAATAATAGATGAACGTTTCCCCAGAGATGCATGCAAGCATGCAGTTAAATTTATTAAATTATGTGCCTCTTTCATACAATTTTCCACATTGACAATTATGCTTACCGCTTGAGGTCATCATTTAATTATCGGAAATAAACTTTCTATTATAAATGTACATAATTTTTTATCAAGGTGAAATGGTACAAAAAAAAACTTTTTAGTCTGACAATCTCGAGATACATTACTTGTTCATTTAAGAAAATTTATATTATTACATAAAACAAAAATGGAACATATTCGACGTTCCCATTAGAAAAATTAAAAATATCAACCAATCGCCACCAAATGCTGAAAAAGGTAAAACAAGCAGAACACAACGCTGACGGAAAACCGATACACAAAGAATACAATAACGAAAGTACGGGAACTGTGTCAGGGAGTCGCTGACGAGCGCCCGCTGAGGCATCAGCTACTACCGTCGCTCCAGATTATAAGGAAAGGATTAAAAAACGAGAGCAAATCGTTGCTTTCAAGATTATTATCCACGAAAGCGCGACTTTTAAGGCATTTTCTGCTTCGCACAACCGCTCTGTGGAACCAACTTCCACCGGTAGTTCTTTCGATCTGATATGACTTGGGAACCTTTAAGAGAGGAGCCTACAATATAAGTACGCTTAAAGGTGTTGTACAAGTCAATGAGCGGTGGTAGTCACTTTCCATCGGGTAAGTCTTCCGATTGTTTGTCAAAAAATCTTAGTTGATGTTTTTGTTTTGGAAATATTTTGGAGGGAATGAAAATTATGATGATGAATGAAGGATGACGATTGACAAATTTTATCCACGTCTGTATGCTCTTTATGATCAACTATATGCGAATGCAGCCATCTCTATTTCCTCGCTCTCAATTCAATAGGAGAACACATCCGACAGTACCGGAGATAAATCAGGTGCAAAATCAATGACTGTAAATGATACCAAAGACACAATAGTATACGCCCTGGCAAGTTACCAAAACCTACAGATCACCACTAAGTGGTCTTTACTCGAAAAATTAAATTACTATAACCGGACCGGTTTTTGTTTGTCCGGTCCTGCAATCTACAAAGCCTAAATAAAGAATATTTTGGTTGATTTCGATTTTATTGTCTTCGAACTATATAGAAACAAAAAGAAAAAATATATTATCACTAAGCATTATCAAACAAACCATCTCGCCGCTTCCGTCTGTCTGTGCAATTGCAAAAACTACCGAACGTCATCTTGATATAAGTAATAAGTTTTAAATTTACTTGCTTATTGGTCATTGTGTGAGTTCGTTTGGATAGGTATCACCCACTCATTAGATCTACCTCCAAGTAGCATTGTTCTGTTCCGATTTGACAGGTGAGTGAGCCAGTGTAACTACAGGCACACGGAGCATGACGTGTCAGTTCCCAAGGTTTGTGGCAATGGTTTAATTTTTTTACGATGGCCACTTAGAATCAAGTGACCCATTTGAAATACTACAGTGCAACCCATAAAACAAATAACCTCCTCAGCTTGATTTTGAAGACCTCAGTACTCAGATCTCCAAACTGATTTTCATTGGCTTACGTTGAATTGTTGCTTAAATACAAAACATCTATCAAAGTTGGCTTGGAGTGTCGCGTAACCGATTAAACAGTGACACGACAAATTAACGAAGCGTTACAAGCAAGTTGGCACGCTTGTTTAAGTTTTAAATTGGTAGATAATTTCGTATCTAATTCAATTAAATATTGTTTCATAATATGCAGTAAGTAACAATCGGTTTATGTCCCACAACTGGGCAAAATAAGTTTTTCCATTTTAAGAAAGTTTCGATCTTACTCCAACACGCTGCTCCGATGCGAGCTGATGGACATTAACTATATCATCGAACGAAGTCAGGACGGGTAAGTCAACTAGTATTAATTATAAAGTTATTATCAGCATAAGTCGATATTCATTTCACGAGTAAGATTCAAAGTGAACCTAAATAAAATAATAAAAAAATATTCATAGTTATTTCAAATTATAAACCGAACAAACAAAATGTTAAAATTTTGCCTTATTTTTTTAGTAAAAACAAAAGCTTCGTATCTTGTGGAGGAAGAGCTTAAAACGAGAGGTTACTTCGGAGGCACTTTTTGAAAACGAAAGTTTTCATTATCTGTAAGAACTGGGTCTCTTGTTAACGGCTCTGACAACAATGGTATCATTATTGAAGACAGTTGCGCGAAAATAGGTTAAGTTATCGTGTTTCGCAATAAAGGCGAAACACGATAACTAAAAAATAAGGGTCTAAAGGTCTTAAAAATATTGAATTAAAAAAATAATATTTGAATAATATTTGAATTAAAAAATAGAATTAAAAAATATATGTTAACAATTGCGTTAAACTTCATGACAGTGTTCTGGTTGGTGGAAGAGCCTAACTAACGATTTTTTGTACAGATTCATCTCAGTGAAACCTAGATCCCGAAAATCCCATGACTCAAAAACGTTTAATGCTTACACTTAAATATAGAATATAAGGACTTTATAATAATAGCGATGTTATGATAAGATCATTTACTTAATGAGTAGTACTGAAATATTTACAATGTTTTTTGACACTATTATTATCTTTCTTCCTTCAATTATAGATATGATGTATATTATGTCAATATTGTGGTCCCTGCCGTGTATACACGTGCTAGAATAAACTTGTTACTCCAAGTACCCGATTACACAGAGTTAGTAACTCTTTTTTGGGGCAATGTATACGTTTTTACAACAGGATCCCAGAAAACGTTCAAAATTATTCAATTATAAAATTCAAAAGAATCGTTAAAGAGCGTTTGTGTGCTAAAGGATATTACAACACTAATGACTTTTTAGTTGACTGCACACCTTGGGAATGAAATGATCGCCTCCAGGCTGCTTCAAATAACTAAAATATAATTATCATTGTACATAATAATGGTTAAAAATATATATATCCCGTTGAGTTTCTTTCGCCGGTTCTTCTCAGGTCCGAGGTGCTAAATTCCGAATCGGTGGTAGATTTTTGACAATCAATAAGCAAGTGTAAACACTTCTATATTGAATAAAGATTTTTGACTTTGACTTTGACTAGACGTGGAAGATATGAGAACGCTTAGAACGATAGTGTAGGACGCCCCATGGCGAGGTGGACGGACGAGTGTACGTCAAACGGTTGAATAAAATAAATAAATATGAATGTATGAGAATTAATAAACTGTTTTCGAAAAAATCTGTCATTTACTTTTCGGTGAGCGGTGGGAACCATACCGTCTGGCGGCACATCTGTCGGGAAAAAATCAAATCATGAACAATTACATTGTTTCAGATCACAGTACGATTTTTTTATTAATATATACGAGAAGTTGCCTTAGTTTTACTTCTCACTGTCACACCTTTGAAGCCTTCACGTAGTGCTGTTGGAATGCCGTTGGCATTTGATAGTTGATTGATTGATTTGAACATTGTTCAATAAATCTTAAATTTATAGAATTTGATATTTTGTTTCTTCAGGTAATTTTTTTAATGTAGGTATTTTCTATTTGTCCGACGAATCGGTCACTGTTTGGTTAACACCCTCATCCCATGACATAGGTACTTTAGAAGTACAAGACTTTCCTAATAAAGTCAAAGCATCGCCAACCATGAGATCTAAAATTTTATATCCCTTGTAGATAATACATAGACTCATACACTTCAATCCGGTTCACACCTAAACAACCTTTGTACATTAAATGATGGCGGATAGGTTTGCATAATTGGATAATTACAAAAAAAAACCATCATTTTAGCTTCTAACAAAGCTATGAACAAAAACGTCATATTAAGAAAAGGTCTTAAAAATATTGAATGGTTAACAATTGCGCTAAACTTCATGAAAGTGTTCTGGTTGGTAGAAGAGCCTAACTAACGAATTTTTGTACAGATTAATCTCAGTGGAACCTAGATCCCGAAAATCCCATGACTCAAAAATGTTTAATACTTACACTTAAATATAGAATAAATTGAATTATCAGAGAACATTAGAAGTGGGCAAATCAATCAGTATTTATAAATCCAGCAGTTTAGATAGCTGCAATAGCATTGAGTAAAAAAAAATGCAAAGCGCTCTTCAAGCGGCACATTTCGACAGAGCGTATCAATTGATTGACGGACAATGGGTGCCACTGCATCAATTACTGCTGCCACGAGACAATCTGTTCAACAAATTGTTTTGGTTTATCGTTTCTCAAATACTGTCGTGCTGTCCTTTTATTTTGATGTATTACTATTTCGACTCTTAACATTAAGCGACATCTTTTCATTTTGAACGAGCTGGTGTGACAAATGTCATCTAAGTAAGAGCGTAAACGAAATTGAATTAATCTACTTCGAGGAGATCTTTTTTGTAGCTTAATGCAAACGCCAAAACGGGTTGGGTAGATGTACATGTGATAAAATTTCATATGATACTTCTGCAGATCTAACGATGTTTGGCTTTAATACATAAGTACGTGAAAATGAAGCGGTGCTTGGGCTAATTTGATCCCACAATCTCCGATTACAGGTGAGCGGAGACATGTTCTAGCTACTGGGTCATCTGAACATTTTTATTAGCTGTAATTAAAAGTATTTTGTTTAAATTGCTTCCATAGAACATCTTAAGGATTGATGACGAGGTAAAAATTGTTCCACAAATAAAAGACCCTCTACGTATCAAACAAATTCTGACAAAACGATCTCTTCAATTTCGAGAAAAACACACGCCGAACGATACCAAGAGTTGCCACCTAGTTCATATAAACGTCAAATTCTCCATCACGATTAATGGGGTCAGTGTACCCCTATACTGGTATCGGAAATACAGAGGAAGCCGTCTCGTCAAATGGGTCAAGCGACTGGCCGTGCGGGCAATTTCCGGAGCGACACGCTTTACTTCCGCGAGGTGTTTCGTTCCCATTGATTCTATTGGAAATATTTTGTCCGCGTATTTACAATAAGTCATTGATCTAGTAAACTGTGAATTCATATTTCCAGTAACATTGGTTTCATCTTTAGGGCTCGGTTCTTTTGACCTCAATTTCCCTATAATATTGGTTGTGTGATTAGTGTGTCCATTCGGACAGGATCTATTCACACTAAATAAAACTTAACGGAAAACGGCTTATTGTTCCGTGTATTTTTAAAATGTTCTAAGATTTGATATAAGTTATATAAGAATAATTGTTACTGTTTTTTTTTCTTTAAATTAACAAATCTCAGACTGACCGGTTTCTGTTTCGGTGTATCCAGAAATCCAAAAGTTTAAGAAAATCAGCTTATCCGAAACGAAATTAAGAGACATTTCAAGTAAGATACCAAATTAAATCACAGGAGATGCTGCGCAATGCGTATACGATGACGAGGGTCGGCTTATGGAACGTCGAACAAATTACGTGAGATGACAAATTTTATCAGTGTTCTTTTAAAAAGCTTCGAATTTCGTAAAGATACGTTTTACACGACTGCCCAAAAATAGAAAGAAATTTTTTCGGGTTACATACGTATGTTAACTTATTTATTCCACTATAACTTTTAAATTTCTGCACAGAATTGGATGTATGGGATATCGACCTAATTGCTATTTACCTTTTCTATTTTTAAGATAAAAAAAATGTTTATTTAACAAATGGTAACATTATAATATAGATTTCATTGGCTCACGCGAACTATTACTCAATAGTGATCCAAAGTAAAAAAAAAACTTGCTTCATTATATAGCTTGCCTCGTCGTAGTGTATGTTTGTTTATGTGTCGAGATGGTATTGACTCAACGCGTGAATCTTAAAGAGATCCTGGGTTCAAATAATAGTGACACTACTAAGGTTTTATATTAATTATGATTTGTATGTTTATTATTGTCAGCTATGAAGTAAAATCTAGTCCTAATTTCTGCTTGACAAATAAGGCTTTTGCTTGGCAGTGGGACATTTATAAGTGACCTTAGTTAGCAAATGTTGCATACTAATTATGTTCTAGTTATAGTACGATCATGCTCACTGACTTTATAGCTTAATATATCTATATAAATACGTGAAGAGAAAACTATGCACCTCTTTCTAAACATATTGCGCGCACGGAATGTGAGATTTGCCATAGTTAAAGTTCATATAGAAAAGCTTAGAAAGTTTTAAACATTTATGTACAAATATTTACTAATACTATAAAAATGTAAAATTTGTTTGTATGTATATAGGTGGAAATGTAAAAAAAGTCACTGGTAGATATGGGCATTATTCCTGAGTGCTTTAAATATACATAATATGTCTTTGTTAATAAATTGCACCAGTGCGAGGCTTGGCGGGTCGCTAGTACTAAATAAGATGAAACGTTCATACTTTACGTTCGTTCGAATGGCAAAGACAACACACGTCATGTGAAAGTTAAAAATCAATAACGCATACATTGTCATTTCATACGTTCCGTTCGACAAGGTATCGTCGGACTGAGGCATAATTTTTCCTTTCGAATCAATGAATCTTACATTTTCATTAAAACAGTACTTATTTTACCTACTTGAATAATGCAATATTTTTTTATTTTACCCCAGCATCATAATGATATCTTCAGCAGTATACTTTTAAGATGAATTTCAGTAAATAAATAATAAATTTTAATGAAGATTTTTCTTCGTGAAACGGAACGTATTTAAACTCCAAAATGATGAATACTAAAGGCAGCTAATTTACATAAATCGTCGTAGAAATGGAATAAAAATGATATCCAGCTGTTGGAGCGTTCCAATCAACAGTCCGTTCCGGCGAATCTCGGAATCAGATTAGGGGTGCAATAAATACGTCTCAACTAGTGATTTGACGAGGGTCGACTCGTGGACGGAATTACAATAGGATCGCTAAAACTCTTTCGACCCACCGTTTTTCGTTTAAGTTATACAAAATTATTTATATTATTAAATACAAATCTTAATTCTGAATACTGGAATGAACCCAGTGGTTAGAACACGATATTCTCTACCTCAGGTAGCGGGTTCAGATAGTTTTTCGTGTGATTAATTTGTGGATAATTAATCTCGTGAGATGAAAATTTGTATGAGTATCCACGAGTATCCATCCTACATTGGCTTTCCTCAAAGTAGGTGTCAGCCCAGCAGCGGGACACTTACTTGGGTTACTTTACGAATATTGCCATGTTAATTATAATCTATTTACGTATTACATGATCACGTTTTACCTGTTCTAAGAACCCTTATTTGATCACTTATTCTTTATTAAGAAAGATAAATGAAGCACATAAATTCTGACACCGCAAAACTGCCCTTATTGGGGCAAGGAATTATTTTCTACAATATCACTTTACTATGCCACCTCAATGCGTTCCGGTGGACGTGTAACAGAATTTGATCCAACACTTTTAGGTTTCCAATACTGATCACCAAGCAATCAAATTACAAAAACAAATTAACCACTTGAAAATTAAACACCACTCCATAATCCAAAATTGAATCCAAGATTCACATATTCACAGGGCAATCTCATCTCAGCAACACTCGCAAAGACTCGAACGCAAAAACCACTTCCTGTATCCCGCAAGTCATAAACTATCGAGTCGACGAACGGAATTTCCAACAATTAACTATCACAGAAGACACAAACAGGTCGGGGCAGCTCCGCAGATAATTGCTAGATAAGAGGAATATGGTCGTCATTAACGAGGCTCTGAGAACGCCGAATGGTTTGAGTCGTAAATAATCTTGTGCAATCGGTTTTTGCTCGTCACCGGAACGAATGCAGGGAGTGCGTTGACTGCGATTCTATTTTTTCATAAAAATCATTAGAAATAGACTTTTTATTAAAATGGCATCTTGATGTTCTTGTTTTTAGTTAAAGTCTAGAATAATAATCGATTTGAAATAAATGTTAAAATATACTTCATTCAATTAGGCTCATTTTGATTTTGATTTTCAAACAAGTATTTTTGAATTATGAATCGTCAATAGTGCCATTGCTTTGTTACGGGTCGCTTAGCGATGTAAAAAGTCGCAGGATTGATCTCGACGCAAGTGATCAGCTTAAGAGGTGTTGGTAAATAGGAACAGCAGTAATTCCGTGACTAATTTGGGGAATTGCTACTAAACTTTATTTTTAAATCATAATCATTCAATATTAAATCCAAATTATATTAAAGCCATTATGGAAGAAACAAAATTATCCGCGAAAAACGCTCGTGAAACGTCTATAAGCGATATCCGACTGTTCAATCCAAGAAGGCTTTCACAAGCACGGCAATAATTAATAATTACAAAGACAGCTCTTTTGACTTATTAACAAAAAGACGCGTCGTTATGCACTACCGAGAATTTGTATTCACTTTTAATTTTGTATTCGCTTTTGTTACTTCACTATTATAGTTTCGCGCGCTCCATCTGGCTTTTCTATTCTAATCTGAGTTTACGAGGCTAAATTTTAAGTTACGACCGGATCGGAATACGTAATCTAAAAGGGAACCGAAAAGAAACTTAATTACACTTTCCGACCAATTAAATTATAAAGGGAAGCATGTTAATTAATACAATTAAATATACTAAATTTTCTAGAAGTGCTTAATATCAAACTCAAACTCAAATTCCTTTATTCAATATAGAAGCATTACACTTACTTATTGATTGTCAAAACACTTACAAAACAACAATGGTGTACCATTTATAGGTTTTAAAATAAAGGTAATTACATTTTTAGCTGAGTGTTGTTACAATTAAAAGTTATCACGGCATAGAAAAGGACAGTTTTATCTATTAACCTTACACAACATTTTTTCTACTATATTATACAAAAGAGGAAAAAAAATTACTAACAATAATAATACAATATAAAAATGCAAATGACAAAAGACAAGACAATTACAAATTACCAACTAATTACTAAACTATTAAAAAATGAAAAAAATAGTGTAACCTTTTCTATAGGTAACAAAAATTTTAAAACAACATTGTAACAACAGCCACACACTGTTACAAAACGTAGACGATATTCTAAATTTGATCTTTATTTTAAATGAAACACTACCAACGACAAAAAAAAAAGACAACACTCCGACCTGAGAAGAACCGGCGTTCATAATATACTTGTTTTATTAGGTTATGGATATGAGACGAGATGGTAGACCGCGAGCGAATTCAGTCGTTCAACTGTTTTTAACGATTAAGATACGTTATCGATACTATTCCGATCCGACGTCCACCAAACCGTAACATCGTTGTGTACTGCAATACGAAAACGGATAAACAGCAACGGTTACGTTACAATTCGATGGCGATAAAGGGACAATTTGACAGCAGAATTGCCCCATTTAGATTTCGTTTAGTTTTATAATTAATAACAGGGTTATTCATTTTATATGCAGCGGATGTGTGACCAATCAGCACTGGAAGGGCTCCATAGAAACTGCAAAAGTTTTCCTTAAGAACAACGAAGGACTTTGCGAAGCGCTTCAGCGATCACAAACATTATTTTTTAGAACAACCCTCGAACCATTACCGTAAGAGGTAAGACAGCTTCGCTGGTTGTGGCATTTATGGATTGACTTTTAGAAATATAAGGACTTAAGTGCAAAAACATTTCATACGAAAAAACTTCATTAAGCGCGTTATGTGGCTACTTGATGAAGTCTTTAAGGCATCGTTTATAATGTTGAAAGTTTTTTGCGGGTACGTCTGCGTTGAATGAGCCTCGATACCGGTCCGCGCGTTCTCATTATGTGCATCGCCGTAATAAAACACTTTATAACGAGCTAATTAAACAATTGATGATCTGTACAAGCCTGTTTAGGTAGGTACCACCCACTCATCATAAACTCTAACAGATCCTGTAAAACTCCCACGTCTGGGCTAAGGCCTCCTATCCCATCGAGGAAAAGGTTTTAGAGCTTATTCACACATGTGGCAGAATTTCATTGAAATTAGACACATGCAGGTTTCCTCACGATGTTTTCCTTCAACGCCGAGCACGAGATGAACACAAATTAAGCACAGGAACATTCGCGTGCCTGCTTGAACCTGTAATTATCAGTTAAGATATACGCGTTCTAACCACTGGGCCATCATCGGCCTTAATATTCTACATCTAAAGAGTAATAGCTTAGTACTGTTCATTCAAAGGTACAAGGGACATAACATCTTTGTTTCCAAGGCTTGCAGAAGCCCCACCACCAAATCGTACAATTATGATTACAAACGTAGATCGCATAGCCATATGATCCTATATATTTGTCTATGAATATAGAAACAGATTTATTGCCAGACTAGCGAATAAACAGCACAATAAGATATGCACTTTGATTGAAAGAAAGACATGTTCATTTAGGCCACGGCACAATTATAAAAGTATCAAAAAAAAAAAAACAAAAACAAACCAAACATAATTGTGTAGATTACCTAAGTAGTAACATAATCTACAAAAAAAAACACAACAAAAAGGAATGAAGATATAAAAGAAGAAATTTGGTAAGCAATGATAGGAATGGTGTCCTAAATAGGTGTACTATCCAGCTTCCAAGTTGGGTTCCAACAACCCAACGCTGATTTTCAATGGTACCCCATGTGTTTATGACGGGCTGTGACAATCTATGCTAATATTTAATTTAATATTTATACATTAAATAAATATCAAAAGTAACAATGGTATTATATAAATTTAACCTAAAAAACGTTGATTGCTAACACAAGTTTAAGCCATCACATGATACAAGTATTTTTGGTATCGTACTATTTCGAGACGATTAAGTTTTGAATGTCAGTTACATGTACAAACAGACAAAGCCACCATGAGAATACTCTATCCGTTTGATACAAACGTTCAGACGAAATGAATCGTTGACAGTCAAAAGCTTGAAACTTCGTTGAAAATTAAAAAAAAATGGAATAACAAAGACACGGTAGACACAGATAAAAAAACGATTCAAAATTAAAAAGTTACAATAACAGACAACGGTATAATTCATTCAGCTCACGTAGCGAGGGGCGGCACGTGGGAGGGGGTTGTACTCAATTAGTATCATCATTAATCAAGCGACTGACCTTATTGAAAGGACAGGACATTAGTTTAAGAGATCGTTGATAGACTTAATATAACCCGGGACTAAATAAACAATTTGGTGGTAGGGCTCTGTGCAAGCATGGTAGGTATTAACTTCTCATCATTTATTGTACCGCCTAGCGGCAATATTTAGTCCTATGGTGTTGCTATTTAAAGGGTTAGTGAGCCAGATTACAAGCACAATCTCAAACTTAAGTTGGTAATAAAAATATGTAGGCAAATATATAAAAATGAAAATTTAGGTTAGCAACGTCTGAGACACAAGTCACAGGAACGAGGAACATAACATCTCAGTTCCCAAGGTTGGTGGCGCCCTAGTTTTGTATGGGATGGTACATTATTCTTACATAACCAATGTCAATGGGCAGTGGTGACCACTTCCCATCAGTTGGTTCATATGCCAGTTTCCCTTAGATATATTTAAAAAATAAACTGCCCACTCAAAAGTTCCTCCCTCAATCACCCCCGATACTAGTATCAACAAAAGCATCCAGACCACGACAAACAGATACGTTTTGTATAAATATTAGTCACTGGGGATGCAACTGCGCGAAATAGTCGTTTGCTTTTTAAAAATAAACTTTTGAAAAGTGAAAAGTTTCACGCCAAGGGGACATTTAGACTTTGATAAATATTCTGTGAGCCTAAATGTTATAAATACAACTTGGATAAACTCCGAAAGCAGGAAACTGAATTTGGTTATTAAATTTAACGTACAACGTCGTTTTGAATATTATATTATTCGGAGTTCCCTCCGAAGGTTTTTGGGCATTTTAATAATTTTCGAGTTTTCGAATTTTGAAGTACATCTCTGCCGATAATCATGTTTAGAACATTTGTTTTCTACTCTTATCAAACACCTCAGAACTGAGAACAACCGGTGAAAGAAATAAATTAATTTCGTGCTCGTTAAGGAAAACATCGTTAACCGAATTTAAATCTACATGTGTATCCACTGGAGCAGCGTGGCGGAATAAGCTTTATGTACATTTTTTTTTAATTTTGCCGTCCACTGCTGAACGAAAGACTCCCCCATAGAAAGACAACCATTCCGATCTTGGGCAGTCCGTATCTATCTCGTATCTGCCCCCTTTTTTAATCTTCTGTCTGCTCGCCACAGGACGTTTACCTAAGCGTAGTCTCCACTCCAGCACGCGTCGGCTCCGTCGGCAATTGAGGCACCCGGAGACATGACCAGTCCACTTCCACTTCAGCGACACATGTAGTTAATTTACTTTTACGTCCAAATTCTACATACATACATCAGATTTCCACCAACCCGCATTGGAGCAGCGAGGTGGAATATGGTCCAAACCTTGTCCTCAAAGGGCGAGGACGCCTCAGCCCAGCAGTGGGACAATTACAGGCTGTTAATATAATGTAATACAAGAGATCGTAGAATTGAATTAAAATCAAATAATCCTTTAACCAGGGTAATTCTGCATTATACGAAGATTAGTTCCACTTCGCATGAGCCGAGCGACCTACAAACAAACAGTTGTATAGTATTAATTCAAGCAGCGAACATGGAAATTGTGTTTGTAATCTCGACACTCCGTCAGCGCGCTCTCAACGGCGCGATGTTAGGAACTTTAGGGCTGAGGCGAACTTATTTTGTCAATAATTTATTATCAAACAAAATTCACAACCATTACGTTTAAAAAAAATGTATTGTGTACTGGATACCCTCGCGCTTATAATCCAATGATGATTATTAAACATGGCAAACCAGTCTGGGTAGGTCCGCCCAGTCATCAGATATTTTCTACCGCCAAATAGCAATATTTACTTTTGTTCTGTTCGAAGGCACTGTAACAACAGGCACAAAGGACACCAATTCTATAGTCCAAAGGTTGGCAATGCATTGGTAATGTAAGAAATTATAAAAAATGTACACGGCGCCAATGTCTATAAGCACCCAACTGTATTATACAAAAAAATGGAATTTAATCGTCAACACAACCATAACACGATATCAAATTACTTTATAAAGTTTTTAATGAAATAATAGATAAAGATAGACTGTTGATTGTAGATATAATATTAATGTTGCTAGAAGACCATTTGGCAAATCATGTCCGTTCTTTAAAATTGGCCGCACTCGAACGAAACTTGGACAAAATGATCCGATATCACAAATATCGTGAGAGTGTAATCATTGTGTGTGACATCGGCTGTGGCAGGCACTCATAATTCATGAACACATGGTATTTATTTTATAGTGCAAATGTTAATTTAGCTTAAGAATTTAGTTGTTACGTCTTTTTTTTTGTTTTTTTTTTAACTAAAATAAGGTTTTACAATTAGTTACCTCTTTTTTGTTATTTTTATGTAAATATATATTTTTTTAATTTGATATATATATATATATACCGATAACATTAAAAAAAAATATATATATATATTTTTAATGTTATCGGTTGGCGGACGAGCAAATGGGCCACCTGATGGTAAATGGTCACCACCGCTCATAGACAATGGCGCTGTAAGAAATATTAACCATTCCTTACATCACCAATGCGCCACCAACCTGGTGAACTAAGATGTTATATCCCTTGTGCCTGTAGTTACACTGGCTCACACACCCTTCAAACCGGAACACTACAATACTGAGTACTGCTGTTTGGCGGTAGAATATCTGATGAGTGGGTGGTACCTACCCAGACGGATTCGCACAAAGCCCTACCACCAAGTAATATATTACTTTTTGTAATTTTGTGTGAGAATGGTGTGATCTCCTGTAATCGGTTATACATAGTTAGCTTTAATTTAATGTAAAGTGAGTTCTGATATTATGTTCGACTGTTGGGGATCCAAATAAATAAATAAATAAACAACTAAAACGATGAGATCATCATCATTTTCATCATCATGAAAATTTTCATACACTCTGCGATACAGGAAAGAACATCGATTGGATACCCTGGTCCAAACTTTAATAACATAATAATAATTATGCAATAATATTATGTAATAATTAAATAATTAACTAGTCAGTAATTACACAAGTACTGTTCTTGTTAACTAAGCTAGGTATATGTTTTTTAAAGCATGCTAGGTTTACATCCAGAAGACTGCAACTTAATAACACTCTGTTTAGCTTAGATTTTATTTTGTATGCACTAGTTGTAAGTCAGTTTTGTAAACTTAAAAAAAATAAAATAATAATAATAATATGGAAACATAAAGAAAATATAATAATAAGATGGAAACTAGTAGAGTATATTTTTATTTTTGGCACAATTTCTTAAATCCGACAGCCCTGGTTCACAAGGCGAGTCGGTCTTGCGAAATCAAACAGTTTCCAACTTGTGATTGATCGTGTTCGACTTACAAACAATATACGTCTTTGTACTTGAATGCCATCTTAATGGAATACGCCGAGTTCCGACTGAGCCCTTAACTCTGAGAACGATTACCTTAAACTCGACGAATAATTGAATATTATAACATACGAGTTCTACATATTCTGTAACTCACTCGGGAGTCCGATTTACAGCGATGTCGTTTCGATAGATTTGCCAATTATAAATATATATATGATTAAAAAGCATGAACTTAGCGTTCGTGGATTTTCGTACAGTAATTAAATTGTATTTTATTTGTATGACAGTTTCTTGACGGTTCTTCTTGGTTGAATCTATATTCCGAACCGATTTGTTGACTTCCAGGCAGGATATATTATATACATATATAATTGTATTGAACTAACATAACTTTGTATTATAAATGTTGAAAAAGAGTAACTACTGAGTTTCTTGCTTATTCATCTCAGTAGAATCAACATTTCAAACCTGTGGTGGCTTCACGTAATATAGTTTGTAAAATTACGATATATTATAATTTGAATTAATTTTGTAATATGACGATTCAAAAGTGTCATTGTTGTAATTACTTCAGTCAAAGCTTCATATCACGATCGTATTTCGCCAAGAGTTTCGATGTTTTTTTTTCAGAATAGTTCAACTGATTGTGGATTCATTCGCTTTGAATACAAACAAACATACAATTGATTTGTTGTTTCTTTACTTTGTTGATCAGAAAAAGTTATTATTTTTATAAATCATAAATTCAATCTGTTTCGACGGTTTTTTTTTTATTTACCTAATATTAGTGTTCGACCACGGCTACGCCAACGCGTTGGGGGTTGGTTTTAGGTTTAAGTATAAAGAAGTATTTTATGTCCATCCTTGAGGTTCAAGGTTACTTCATACCTTTCATCCAATCGATTCAGTAGTTTAATCGTGAAAGCATATCAGACAAAGTTTCGCATTTATAATATTAGTAGATATGAAGGCAAATGCAACCCGAAGGCAAGTCACCATCACCAATTAAACGTCAAAATGAATACTGGTAGATATATCTTATTCGTTGCAAGTACTTACCACAAACGCGTGGCTCTGTAGAAGTCTATAGTCCATACCATACAAAGAGACACGGAGCCCACTCCCTGACAAATTTTCTCAGAATACACAACATCACATTCCACCCTATCAGGTCGACAGAAGGTGGCATAACCCACTGGATACGGAATGCTTAGTACCTTCGGCAGACCTCGAGAGAGACGGGGGGAAGAGTACATGTTACAAACCCCTTAAATGGTGATATTCGGCTTTTTTTATCCTACCATGTTGCTATTTTTCATTGTTTGGCAGACGCAAAGACAAATAGTACCACCAGTTATGGACATCGTCAGTGCGCCACGTACCTCGATAACTAAGGAGATCATTACACCAGCTTACATGACCTTCAAAACGGAACACAATAATACTAAATACTGCTATATGACGATAGAATATGTGATCATTGAGCGGTATCTATCCAGGAGCTTTTAACCAATCCACCTAGGCCCATAAACCATATCTGCGGTGGTCTGAACCCCTGCTACGATTATTCTTCAACGATTTCGCAAATACATACAAAAGTATCTCACAACTGAAGTTACTTCGTAACTGTTTACAATTAGGGCCGAATTGTCTGCGCTTTTGTAAAGTCGCAGACGTTTCAAATGCGCTCTGAACCGCAAGATAACGAGACAGGTCGACGGGAATTCACCCGATCGTACACCAAAGTACATGATGCTTTTTCGGTTCTACTTTTTAACGTAGATTTAGGAGCCTTGGTACATCTCGAGAGAGCCATATATCTAATCAGCCACTTCTAATCAGTGGATTACAATTAGTTGAAGATATCGATGACATACACAGTTTCAAAGCACACCGGGTTTATCTTTTTGGGGTTACACGTTATATCTAGTGGTACTTTTGGGAAGGCTTTGAGGAAGATCTTGCACCGTCAAATTTGGGTAGGGTACCAAATATTTCAACAACGAACGGCAATATAATATTTGAAGAGTAAGTGAGCGATAGTGTAACCACAGGCACAAGGGACATAAAATCTCATGTCTCGTGGCCTATTTTAATATTTAACAATCTTATATAAAAAAAAACGAATAAATACAATCTCAGATGCGGTGAGTTCTGAATGACGTTGGTTTCCGAGCATGTGCTCGTTAATACTGATTACATAAAACCTATTGCGTACGAGAAATACTGTTTTAATAACGCTTAGAGTTCAGTCCACCATACCAATGAGCGTTAGTGGAGAGAAACAGATATATGGAATACCATCACGCAGGATTTTATATATTTATATGTAGTTAATAATTTTGCTCTTAAATTCATTGATTTTATTTCTTTCCTGTATTTTCTTGGGCATGTAGAGAGACCTTTTGTAAAATATAGATTTCGTGTTGGACAATGAAGTGTTACAGAAATAATTTCATCCTTTTTCGTGTTCGGGTATAAGTTTCACAAAATCGAATTGTTTGTTAGAAAAACTTTAATAAATAAGACATACTCGTATTATTCAACACAAGATTATATAGTTGATAAAAAAGCGTGGAGCTAATATTTGTTGACATTCAGTCAGGATATGTTATGTATAATAGTATTTAACCGACGTAACTTTGTACTTCAATTGTTGGAAAAGAGTAACTACTGAGTTTTTCCGCGGTTCTTCTCGGTAGAATCTACATTCCGAACGAACCATAATTTCACATTTAATACAATGTGAAAACGACGTTCCAAAAGTGCTTGTAAAAGCCTACTCGAATAAAGTATATTTTGATTTTAGTTTCTAAAAACTTTGATGTTTACTCGTGAAAGATTGATCGAGATCGGTATCGCTTCGGATAATTTATCTGCAAGTTGGCAGACCTTGATTAATTATTCATGTTCGTTTACGAGATCCAGAGATCGGGGGCCCTTTGCGAGGGCAATGGAGTATTTTAAGATCGACCTAAATTATTACCTAAGTTCTGTTCGATATTCTACATCAATCATTATTATAAATTTGCAACCAAATATTTTTTAGGCGGACGAGATAATGGCCCACCTGAAGGTAAGTGGTCACCACCGCCTATAAACATTGGCGTTGAAAAAAATATTAACTATTCCATACATCGCCAATGATGCGTGACCAGTCTTGGAAATTAAGAAATTATGTCCCTTGTTCCTGTAGGTACAAAAATACAACAATACTGAGTATATTGCTGTTTAGCGGTAGAATATGGTACCTACGCAGATTGGGCTAATACACAGCCCTACCATCACCATACAGAAATCCCTTTTCAAGGTTATTATACCTTTCAAAAAGAAACGATAATCTTATTAGGTGAAGAAACGACATTCACATCGCCAGTTGGTATTCATACTGAGCTATCGAGGCAACAAATTACATACAGTTTATACAACATATCTTTATATATTTTGGATTATCTATATGTGTATGTCACTTTCCAAACGATATCAGTCCTCTCCCCTTTATAATATGTACAAAAACCTACGCATAATTTTCAATATAAATTTACCTATTAATATAAAATTTATTGCTCGCGAAATTCGTCGATCTGAATTCATACATATTTTAAAATTAGCATAATCATTATTATTTATCAACTTAATCATTTAATATTTATATTACATGCGAAGTGCGTATGTAGGTATTTACATTAGCAGCCTGTAAATTTCTCACTGCTGGGCTAAGGCCTGCTCTCCCTTTGAGAAGAAAGTTTGGAGCATATTCCACCACGCTGCTCCAATGCGGGTTGGTCGAATACACATGTTGCAGAATTTCGTTGAAATTAGACCCATGCAGGTTTCCTCACGATGTTTTCCTTCACCGCCGAGCACGAGATAAATTATAAACACAAATTAAGCACATGAAAATTCAGTGGTGCTTGCCTGGGTTTGAATCCGCAATCATCGGTTAAGATGCACGCATTCTAACCACTGGGCCATCTCGGCTCTCAATTAATTCTATACAAATTCATAGTCATTAATAGTGCATATACAATAAAAATATATATGTTTATGTCAAAGGCAGGCGCTCTGGCAAATGGGCCACCTGGTGGTATATGGTCACCACTGCATACACGTTGGTACTTTATGAAATATTAATCAATACTCGTATCACTAATGCACCATTAACCTTGGGAACTAAGATGTTATGTCCTTGTGGCTGCAGTTACACTGGCTCCCTCACCACCACACTATTGACATTTGGCGGTAGGATATTTGATGAGTGGGTGGTACCTACCCAGACGGGCTCGCACAAAGCTCTACCACCAAGTAAGAAAAGTCACAGTAGAAAAAAATAAGGTATTATTTCACATATTATCCATAATGAGAGTTATGTCCTCTTGTCATTTGTAAGTGCAAACTACTCTCAATTTTCCGTCCGTTAATCTCATAACAGAGGCTGTCTGGGAGAGATCACAGTAAGCGACAATGTTTTCCGTCTGTAGTTTGCAATAAAGAATAAATAAATATATAATGTAGATTGTATTATTAACATTACTGTTATATTGTGTATAATTTACGATTCGAATTCATTTAGTGCTTTGAAAAACGTGAGGGAACCTGCATGTGTTTGGAGCCGCACGGTGGAATTAGTTTCGAACATTCTCCTCAAAGGGAGAGGAGGCCTTGGCAAGGCAGAAGGACATTTAGTAAGGAGAATAATTAAATTACAAAAAATTGAAACAAAAAATAAGTTTGAATAATGTTTTATAAAACCGCCTAGAAAGAGACAGAGAGAGAGGGAGAGAGAGAGAAAGAGAGGTGAAGATCGCCTGGAGCCATAACGCTTATTCCTTGCGTGACGATTTCTGCCAGCTCACTCTTCTGTAACGCGCGAAAAACAACTTCGTCTCGAAAATAAAAAAAGAATTAGAAGGAAAATTACCCTCTTAATAAAAATAAATATTTCATAGGCTCGACTGAAACGTAACTGTAGGACTATTCTGTTACAAGAAACTCGAATCTCACCGCAGAAAACGAGCGTGAAATGTCAGAATATGTTATGCGATATTGACTATAATATATAATATTATTATAAAATAGGATACAAGCATCAAAATGGCGTATCACGTGAGTCAACATTTCACGAATGAGATACGAAGTGAATCCTCACAGAATCACACTGCTGTTAAAGAAATCCCCACATAGTTAAACGAAAAAAAAAAACAATATCGTGGCACAGGGCAGCAAGCACAACAGCCACGGGGGGAGAGCGCCACTCATTATATATTTCATTACACGACTATCGCTCATAAATCCTCATCAGTAAGAATGAAATTCGTGTGCGCCTCGGAACCCCCGTAAGCAAATACGCTTTGTGGCCTCGGTTTGATCCCGTTGCCGTATTAAAGAAACATCGTTTACATTTTCGTTTATTAAAATTTAAAGAAAATTAGATCTTGTCTGAACATTAAATATTATTTTTTTATTTCTAATTAACCTCCAGACTCTGGTGTAAAGTGAAACTCACGCTTGTCACTTCTATAGTGTAAATTAGAAGCGGATGAAAATACATTGTTATATTTAATTAAAATAGGTAGACGAAGGGGCAAGTCGCCTGATGGTCACCACCACCGTAGACATTGGCGCCGAAAGGAATTTTTAACATCTTCAAAACGCCACCAAACTTGGAACTAAGTCATTATGTCCCTTGTGCCTGTAGTGGCCTGTACTGGCTCACTCACTTCAAACCGGAACACAACAATACAAAGCATCGTTGCTTGCCGGTAGAACATGTGATACCTACCCCGACGGGCTTGCTCGAAGCCCTACCACCAAATGAATATAATGCTTTGTATCTACGTGAACAAGACATTCGTAGATAATGTCGAAATATCGAGCTCCACTTTAAATACTTAGAGTAACAAAAATAACCATTTTAATTTAAAATCTTATACGTATATAATTCAACGTCCTCTGTGGAAATCATCGAATGCGAGTCCCACGCTTTAAACTTTACGTCATAGAATAGAATTGTATAGAGTAACAAAATTATTAGCTCCGTTTACTTCAAAGTTTGTTTTCTCCGTTTAATTACTCTCAAATACTGTTAATTTATCTATATAATACATTATATACATATACATATATATTCAAGCGCCAATAGCGCTATGGTTTACGGGCCGCCTAGCGATGTAAAATTCACAGGATCGATCCTGCCCCTTGGGCTATTGTCGTACTCCTAACACAAGCGATAAGCTTAAAAGGAGGGGTAAAAAGAAATATCAGTAATTAATTTAAGAAATCGGGCCATTGCTACTATTCCTTCAAAAAAAAAAAAGAAGAAAAAAAATATATGTCAAAAGTCACCCGAAATCAATTATTTTTCAAATTTACGAGTAGGTAGGTACTTTTGAATTGAAACCCGACACAGCCTGTTTAGATGTGGATTCTACCGACAGCGATTAACAAAAAAGTGCATATCACAACGATTGAGCAATATTCTACAGAATTAATTTTTCAATTTCACTTAATTACACTACATTATTAACTTTGTAACTCAAATAATCCATTACAAAAGCAATAAATGCACTCGTAGCGAAACCCCGACCTACCCTATAATTTAAAAAACCTCAACAACAACCGAATCTATTCTCTCACACATAAGGTTCAAAATCGAAAAACACCATCAGGAACATTTCCGAATAAATATAAACGCTATTTCCATGAGCGTAAGATTCAAAATAATACAAGTAATAGCTAATTTAAATCGACAAAACCAATAATAAACAGCACTGTCGTTGGAATATAAGTATTAATGCGATGATTTTAAAGTTCATTTTTGACTGAGAATTATTTAAGCAAGCTCTTAATGATTTCTGCGACCCTAGTAACATACTGGCATACTTACTCCCTATTCTTGGAGCCCTTGAGATGTAAATCGGTCAAGTGTGATCAGCTGATGTTCATTTAAGGTTCCATTTCAACTTATATGTAAAAAAGTAAGAATGTGTCGATCTAAAAAGACAACTGTCGGTTCAAGCCCAGAAAAGGAAAACATCATAGGATGTGTTGGCTAAGAATCTGCTTCATGTTTATCACAAACCAACAATGGAGCAGCGTGGTGGAATAAGCACTAAACCTTCTCTATAAAAGGCGAGGCTTTAAGCCCATCAGTGGGATATTTACTTGACTTTTTTACTTTACTACTATTTAAGCCCAATAAAAAACGATATTATAATATAATGATAATCTATATACATATATAACTCTTGGTTTTGGTCACGAATCACTCCGTCCATTGGTGTAAACCTTCATTGATTTTTGAGCACATCCCGTTCATACAGACAGACAAGCGTAACGTGACTTATGACAAAAGTCCCATTTTAATTTCTTTAATTGTAGAATACCCTCACCCAAACCAAATCAAATCGTTTGGATTAATCCCGACGACTGCATTTCACATTCGGACATTGCATCAAAATTCGAAGTTTATCCGCACTCGCCGGCGTTTTTCCGAACCGATACGACTTGGGAACCTTCAAGAAAAAAGCGTACACATTCCTACTAGACCGGCAACGCAATTGCAAGCCCCCAGGTGTTGCGTATCCATTAAAAAAATATTATATTACAACACGGTTAGGATATACCAAATTTTTCTTAACAAAAACGTTTCGAAACAAATTTTATTAATATAAACATTCCGTCTGCTGGTGTCACAAACTTAAATACTTCCACAGTATCCCCTCGTCTTCCCCCAAACTAAGCTCTCGCTATTTATTGATTTTCTTTTAAATATAGCCTCCTCAGGTTAACTTCCTCTTAATAAATATCGTATCTATAAGTGTGTTTTCATTTATGAACATTTCGAAAATATTTCTTTTTGTAGAATATTTTGGTTAAATATTTTTAATATTATCTACGAGTATCTATATTATTAATTTCGTGCAGGTCTACCACAGACCCGATCGAAACCTATCCACATTTATAGAGCGTTAAAAATAATGATTTTTTAGTCGACAACTAATATTCGTATAATTGAGATATTTCGACATTAAATCCATGAAATTCAATAACATTACAGTTCCTATAACTATTAAGTTTCTTGCCGATTCTTCTCGGTAAAATCTATATTCCGAACCGGTGGTAGCTTCACTGTTCAACATTTCACGTATAAGATACGAAGTGAATTATTACAACATCGCACAGCAGTAGTACAGATTTAAAGCGGCTGGAAAACGCAACTACTAATAAAAATATAATATACTAAAACCTTTTCCGTAAGGCGTTGTATCTTCTACTATAAGTTTAACTTATATTGGTTTAGTAGTTTCTTTCAATTAAGGAACATAAATTAAAATTATATTAATGTAACTATATGTTGAAATATCAAACAAAATATTTTACCAATACTGACCCCTAAAATTAAATTGGCTCGGTCATACCCCGAAGCGAAGTACAACGACTTAGGGAGACGATTCGATTCCTCGTTACGACAACACGTGTCCCAGCGAGGGATGCATTACGGAATAATTGGCTGAGGCGTCCAAGATTTCATATAATAATTATATATATATATATATATATATATATATATATATATATATATAAATGGACAAAAACAATGTTTGTTTGTTTTAGATTGTTAGCTAGATTATATACTAGCTACCCGTCCTGGCTTCACAAAGGGACAATAAGGTTCTATATACAAATTTTAAATTGATGAACCAACATAAAAAGAACAATTTAAGAGTTCAGTTACATACACACAGAAGATTCATATATATACATATATACAATGATTTGCGTTGTAATATTTCTAAGACTTGAATGTATATATAGAATTTGTATATTTGTATATCACGTTGGCTTCCCGAGTAAATAAACAAAGGTATGTTCATGTACAACACAACATAAGTTAAAATATTGAATTTAATGTACCACCGGTTCGTAAAAAGCCTGCAAAAACTGATTTTTGTTCATTTCTACCAATTTAAATGTAGATATTAATTAAATACTATTAAAATAATCATTTATCCTATTATTTTGTTTATATGTATTCAGATAAATTATACATGTTTTTGAAAATCCTGTAATAATCCAAAATACAGTCAGATAAGAATCTCCATTCTGAGCATATTATCGATGAATAATAAACCAAAAAAAACTGCGCAAACCGTCGAGCAAAAAGTCACGAGGCAAACGTGAAAAATATTGCGGAAAACGAAAAAAAACTCTGACTGCATCGCTTTCTGCCGTTTTATTTATCCGACGTCCGGCGAACTAACTGTCGAAAATACTTGTTACACGTACATTTTTAAATAAAAACCATTATTTTCCAAAATAACGCATTACCATATAGAGTATATTGAAATATGTAATAACTTAATTTATGACACACACTGAATATATTAAAAACGAGCTGTGCCCGCGACTTCATGCGAGTTTGAATTTAACAAAAAAGTTATTGTTCTAGCCTAAGTTACTCCTTATTACATCAGCTTTCTGCCAGTAAAAGTCCCATCAGAATCGGTCCAGCCATTCCAGAGATTAGCCGGAACAAAGAGACAGACAGGCAAACATTTAATTATAATTTAATTATATGTATGTATAGATTGAAAAAAGGATACACTATATTCTAACAATAAGATGTCCGCACAGCAGTACCGATACAAACGGACGGTAACTCAGCTTGTGTTAAAACTGGAAGCCTACAATGACCCCCAAAGTCCAACACTGATTTTCTGTGGCCGCTTTAGAACTATTGAGAGGAGCCACAGAATTCTGCGTGATTCTTGACCAAGAGAATGCTGAGTTGGGGTATCAAAATCGCTTCACCATTTGTGTCTATAGTAAGTCCAAAATTGTATTCGTTACCAAATTTTTAAACGAAGATGTTAAGTATCTTGTGCCTGGAGATACACTGACTGAATCACTCTAAAAATTCAAGCACAACAATACTAAGAAAGCTGTTTGGCGGTAAAATATTTGCTAAATGGGAAGCACAAGGCTGGCTGGCACTAATCCCTACCACCAAGTAAATATCGTACAGCTCGTAACTTGAACACATACATAACATACATAATCAGCCTGTAAATTTCCCACTGCTGGGCTAAGGCCTCCTCTCCCGTTGAGGAGAAGGTATGGAGCATATTCCACCACGCTGCTCCAATGCGGGTTGGTGGAATACACATGTGGCAGAATTTCGTTGAAATTAGACACATGCAGGTTTCCTCACGATGTTTTCCTTCACCGCCGAGCACGAGATGAATTATAAACAAATTAAGCACATGTAAATTCAGTGGTGCCTGCCTGGGTTTGAACCCGAAATCATCGGTTAAGATGCACGCGTTCTAACCACTGGGCAATCTCGGCTCAACACATAACCTATTCCATTTCGATCAAATTTATATAACCCAATCTCTCAATTGTAATTCCATTTTCCCATCTGCCAGGCAAATTGGCACACGTGTCAGATTTAAAAACAAATGTAAAATATGCTAACCGGATCGTGCAGGTTACCGTGGAGTAAAATCGATGCAGCGACAAGACAGATTAAATAAAGCGATTTGCATTTTCAACGACGCGCCGTCTGAGGCACGTGTGAGCTTGACACAATCAACCTGATATCACGATAAAAACGGATGCAGGTATTACTTTCAACCGAATACGGAGTGAACTGTTCAAATCACTTGTAAAAATACATCAATAAAAAAAGCATATCATTCAATACAAGATTGTATAGATGATCAAACAGCGTGGAGCTTATACTTGTTGACTTCCAGGCAGTATCTATACTAATATTATATAATAAGAGGAAAACTTTGTTTGTTTGGTTGTAATGAATAGGCTCAAAAGATACAGGACCGATTTAAAAAAATCTTTCAGCATTCTATTTATTTAAAAAAAAAAAAATTGTATCTTTATGGGTTATTTTGATTTCCGTTTGAGATACGCAATCCTGTCACAAATCCGAAACCTACGCGGATGAAGACGCGGGCAGAAGCTAGTATATTATATACATATATAATTGTATCTAACTAACATGACTGTATTTTTAAATGTTAAAAAGGAGTAACTTCTGAGTTTCTTGCTGATTCTTCTCGGTAGAATCTACATTCTGAACCGGATGTAACTTCACCTAATTCTTTTTGTAAAATGATGATTCAAACTTGCTCTTAAAAGCCTACTCGAATAAAGTATAATTTTATTTTATTGGATTAGGTACCACCCACTCTTTGCCATCAAACCATGGTTGGCTGTGAATAATCATTGTAAGGAATGGATTTATTTATATGGGTTAAGGAGATCATTTAGCATAAGGTAGCCAAGTTCATTTTTCTTGTTTAAAATAATAATATTTTATAGTAAAAAGGCCCCTCACCTTTTAAACTTTATGGTACGTAATTTACATTTTGGATCGTAAAAGAACCAAACTTGCCAAGTTATTTAAATATTCCAAGTGTCATAAATGCATGCAATATAAATCTTATAAATAACGTTAGCTTCTATGGGGGATTGACCCGAGAGGAAATGTTATTTATCAAATTGGACAACGTAACACTTACATACTAGAAGTAAAAGCCATAAATGGCCCATTGCTGGGCTAAGGCATTCTTTCATTTTTGATAAGGCTTTGGAGCTTCATCACGCGACTGAAATGCGCGTTGCACGTGACGGATGAAAATCTGCCACGTGCAGGTTTCCTAATGAAGTTTTCTTTCATCGCCGAACACAAAACGAATTAAGGACGTCATGAAAATTTAGTTAAGATTCACGTCTTCTAATCACTGGAACATCATGTCAGTAACCTAGTATACTATATGATCCTTTTCTAGTTTCCTTATATACAATAGAAGAAATGAATACCAATTCAACAATATCGAATTTATCTGACCCGGTACTTAAGCACACATACACAAAATAAGACGACGATCCGTAATCGAATCAAAGTCAGATCCTGTAAAAAAAACGCTTGCAAAAACATGGCTTTCCATACCAAAGCGGATATTTCCATAAACGCTCCACACCTCGTGCTTCGAACAGACGCTGTTTGGATAGCGAAACTGACACATTTAGCGATTTGCAAGTACAAGGAATCTCTACTATCGTATCAAATTTTATGCCGACCAAAGCGTTCGCTGAAATTGCGGATTTTTCTGGAAAAAAATGTAGAATATTTTGGTAAATATTCGTTTGAAATTCTTTAATATTATATTCTTTCGACGTCTTTATGTCAAGATATTTATATTACGACGTTGTTACATTCTTGGGTATACTATTATTTATTTAGAAAAAGTTGAGAAAAAATGTTGTAAGCATTTATAATCCCACTGCTAATCTAAGTAGTTATTGGAGCATAACCTACCACCTACACACTCCTAAATTTAAATACTGACAAAAAAAATACAACTGACTTTAAGTAAAGATTATTTAATGGGTATAAGATATGAACAGTTAAGATTTTTCTCGTAAGAAATTAAAACTATGAAATTTATATAATTAAACAGCCAAATGTAAATTATTTATATTTCATCAAAGAACAAGTATCATTAAACACGCACAAGGCACGTGTCGCCTTAATGTCCCACGTTGGGCGCCATTATTTGAGATGTTATGTAAACTTCGATTACGAGATTGATGAATTGATTGTGGTTAAATATTTAACTTATTATATTTATATTTGTTCCGGTCGGAGATTGTTTATTTTGGGTATACCGAATATTGTACCTACTCAAAAATATTGTCTGGTTTTCAAGTTATTTTACGCAATGTATTAAATTTAATATATTCTTTTTTCTTCAGAAATTGAAAATCCTTTCGAAATTTATCTTAAATATTAATTTAGGAATTTAAATACTATTACTGTTAAACGTTGTTATACGAAATACAATATTGAAATAATATTAAAAGTTGAATTAGGTAAATCGACTAACACAACGAAAAGGAAAGCATAAAATGAAACATATATTAAAAATTTAAATATAAAACCTTATCAGCGAGTTCATTAAACGTAATTATCATTTTCGTGGACAATTTTACGACGACGAAATATAAATAATTCCTCCAGAAAAGGCAGTTACTTACAAAAGCGTACTAATAGGGGAAAATAGCAGGTTAAGAAAAATAAAACCATAATTGATCTTCAACGACTCAAGTCCAACAAGCCCTGGAGCTTTTATATTAAACTTTTAGTAGAAACGGAGAAAGCATTGCTGGCAGAAAATTGTCTCTGCCATTTTGGAATCGAATCGTCTAATATTTCAAGATACATAACTGAAATAAAAAATACATTTTTTTATTACATTATTCGTGTCGCATGACGTTAAACCTATTATATGAATTTTAATGAAACTTTCAATGAATTAGCTTTTACTTCATTAATAATTCAGTAGACTCAAGGAAAGTCCTTGAGTCGCGTCTGCACTATCAATTACTATTTTTGTATGTGATTTTTTGCTCTTAATTGCGAATTAAATTTGTAATACAATTTCTACATATACACATAAGGTAGATTATGATACTAGTTTACGATATAGCGTTTAATTATAATTGTATTACTGAGTACAACATTTTTGATCGACGGTGAAAAAAAATATCTTATAGAAAACATGAATACGTAAAATGAATTTCTACCACACGTGTATTCACCAACTCGCATTATAACGTCGTAGATGAATAAGCTTCAAGCTTTCTCCTCAATGAGAGCTTTCTTAGCTCAGTTATAAGTCATACACAAAGCGTTACTGTTTTTCTTTTATTGTAACTTATTCAAATTGCCCATCAATGTGGAAGAGAGATCAGTCAATTTCAATAGCTAAGTGAAATAACAAAAACTAAATTCAAAATAAACAAAATATTTTCATTTCATTCCAACCTTCTTATGGCAGTTGCAAAGTCGAATCCCTGGGCGGGATGGGGAAGCAAACTTACCCCAGCGTTAACAACGACACCCGTGGGATTTCGGACCCTGAACATTTCTATTATCAGCATTATGTTCAATGTAACCTTTACGCAATGAAAATATCTATGTGGATGCAATCTCGTTTAGCGGTCAGAGAATCCGTGGATTTATTTTACATAAGTTTGGTCAAAATTGTCAAGATAAGTTGGTCAGTTAAGATTAAAAATCAAAATACACTTTATTCAAGTAGGCTTTTACAAGCACTTTTGTGTCGTCATTTAACAAACTATATTAAGTAAGGATATATATATATATATATAATATTAAATTTGAATTCGTTCATTGGGCTAGCAAGCAAACACTTTAGGTTTAAATTAAAATAAAATCTGAATACACTTTATTTAAGCAGACTATTATAATCCCTTTTGAATAGTTGAAAATAGTCGAACATCGACATAAAAAAATCAAACGAATTAAATATGATTAAATTTATTTATCTTGTTTGAAAACCAATAAATCCTAACTCTTTTAAATAGAAAATTAACTAGAAAGTAAAACAAATTCGAATATAAGATTCAATTTCCCTTGAAGCCAAACAGGTACATTTAAGTCTCTTTTGTTTGGATACTAACAATTAATATAATGAAGATTAAGTATCTATACTAAATTTTTTGTGTCCAATTTACTGACCATTGGCGCCCAACATGGGGCAACCTTTAATGACACTCTTGAGAACTGACGTACGTGTAATAATATATATTTACATCTAAGAATCATGTTCTTACGTTTTCAAATAAAACATTTTTATAATGATATAGTGTATTTTTTTTGTAACAAAAGTCATTGTGACTTTTGAGTATTTGTAAATGTATATACGACCTTTTTGTTTTAAATGATATATGATAGAATAAGATTGTATTAAATTTAAAGATATATATATATTTTGAAAATTATTAAGGTATCATATTAAGATATTGTTAATAGCAAAACATTAAAAAAAACCACTATTAAACCAGATTAATTTGATGACAAATTTACAAAAGAGACGCAAAGTACTAGAAAACAAGATCTTAATTAAATCAGTAATATTTGAATAACAATAATAGTCACACTAACAAACGGTAAATTTTACTTTAAATTCGATGATTACAAAAATACATTGCAAATAAGAAAACAATTTATCTGAATTTAAATTAAATTGTAATCTATATGGTAATGAGCACATGCACGGAAACCAGCGTCATGCAGAACCGTCGTCACCGCGTTTGTATTTATGGTTGGGTGAACGGGAAAATAGACCAAAATGCATGAGATGTAATGTCCCTTGTGCCTCTATTTACACTGATTCACCCAAATGCTTAGTATAAGCATGCAGTTTGGAGGTACCATATGTGTCGTGGTGGTACCTACCCGGACGGGTTCGCACATTTATACATAAATACCAACACAGATATAAAATTCAGATAATAATTTTAGCCAATTAGCAGTACCACTATAAGCAACGTATTAAAAACTGTTATGGCTCCCTGCGCAGAGTGTGAGCGAAGATAATCGGGATTAAACCATTTGCCAAGGAACCGGTGTGAAGTTGAAAACTATACAACAATTAATTTCTATGACGTACTAGATTTACTACTAGGTTTGTACCGGTTTGTGCCGCATTTTGAATCGTTTTACACCTTAAGGTTGTAAGAGATATATGAGAGGTTTAATTTTTCCTTTTGAATTTAATAATTAATTTCTACGACTTCCATTCGAGAAAATCATAAAATTAAATATTTTGTACCTAGTTTTCAACTTCAAATAGGTTAGATAGGAGGCAAAAACCTCACGAGTCAGAGCGAAATCCTCCATTTATCTCCCTGTCCTATTATAAATATAATATATTTTATCGTATAACACGAAACGACAACACAACACAGACAAATGATATAACCAACAATAATAAGGATTAAAATCCGCGACCTTTGATCAACTCTCGTCATCATGATGAACATACCATTATTAAGTTGCAGTTTTCTTAATTAATTAAGTAAATAGACGTGAGAAAACAGAAGTGACTTGACGACAAGAAAGTTCCTTTCAAAGTATAATTAAAAAAAAATTCAATGAAAATGTAATCCTCTTTCGACGACACTGAATCCATTTAATATGAATGCCTTTGAGCGAACAGACGGCTGTATAATGGCGTAAATTAAGTTTCAGTTTGACATCTTTGTAATTCGTTGTAAAATAAATATTTGCCGTTTATTTTATGATTTTATTAATATACAACCATTTATCGCTGGTGTCTGGGCGACCGAGCCCATTCAGCCCAGAAACCGGAATGATTTGACGACAAATAAATGTATACCATAATTGTCATTTATACTCACAAGATGCAATTATTTATAATATAACTGATACATTTATTTTTTATACAATAACTTGGATAGCTCTCGAAGTTTCAATGATGAAACATCGTGAGTTAAATACGAGGAGACTGATGATGATGACGATGGACTCCTGACCAATTTTAGTAGTTATTACAGAGCTTTAGTGTATGCAAAAACATAGCTGCACTGAAAATCCCATCACTCCCATAATCCGAAGGTGTTCAGCCTTAAGGGCTCTCTGAGGCACTAGCAGCTTTCAAACACAAATGCCCAAGTAACCCTGTCTGTCTGTTCGAATCTTATCGCGACAAATCAATGAACCTATCGTAGTGATATTCGACATAAAGGTAGCCTGGAAAATCAGACAAAAGGACGTAAGAATAAAAATCACCGAGACGGAGTTTTGTACTTTATTAAACCACTTGTAGCTGAATTTTCAAGTCAAACAGATTTATTTGTATTGTTTTCATCACATGAATTCTTCATTTTATGTAAGAGACTGGTTAATGGAAATGGGAACCTAAGGTGAGTGGTCACACCCGTCCATAGACACTGACGCTATATCATCATCATACATCCACACATACATGCGCCATCATATGATATTCTACCTACTACTTATATAGATACTCTACCGCCAAATAACAGTACTCTGTATTGTTGTGTTCCGGTTAGAAGGGTGAGTGAGCCAGTGTAATCACAGGCACAAGGGACATAACATCTTAGTTCCCAGGGTTGGTGGCGCATAGGTGATGTAAGGAATGGTTAATATTTCTTACGCCTTTGTCTATGGGCAGTGGTGACCACTTACCATCAGGTGGCCCATATGCTCGTCCAGCAACCAATAACATAAAAAAAAAATATATATCCATTGTATTTCTAACACTGGCTCACTCACCCTTCGAACTGGAACCCAACAATGCTGAGTATTGCTGGCGATAGAATATTATTTATTATGTTTGGTCACTTTAATCTTATAAATCTTGAACTACGTACACCAGTAACTGACATGCATACTACAAATAAATAAATAAAAATATCTAATGAGTGTGTCGTAACTAACCCAACGGATACAAATCCCTACCACCGATCTTCGTTCAAGATACACGTGGTCCAACTATTGGACCACTTCAGGTATTGCAGGCGGTATATATGTATATATTTATCCAGGACGAGACCAAGTTAAATATGAACACTGCATACAATATACACGACGATCTGTAATCGAGTTTACGATCGACAAAGAGGCGGTACTGTGCGCTTGTATGACTGAATTCTTTATAACTAATCGAGGTAGCGTACCTCGACGTAAACTTCAGTAGAGGATGTTTACCTATAGACGAACTCCTTACAACAACCAGCTAACAATCTAAGTTTAAACTTAATAATACATAAAAGAGATCAAGATAAGAATATTGTGAAAATAATATAGATATTTACGAAAGAAACGTTGACGATCATTGTCTGGACACGAGGAGGAAAGGTGTATTAATAACACCTAGTTTCCGACTTCGTAAAATGAATACATCCTTCTCGGGGCACGGTATTCATTTCTATAGTAAGATTCCACAGGTATTTTTCACTATTAAAAAATTTAAACCTCAAAAAAACCATTAATAAATATATGCCGGTTCTTCTCGGTAGAATCTACATTCCGAACCGGTGGTAACTTTAAATTTACTTCAACAGTGTAACATAACGATTCAAGGGTGCTTTTATGAGCCTTCTCGAATAAAAAATATTTTGATTTTTTGAATAGCACGAGAGAGAATTTTTTGTACACCATTGAATTGGTAACATTCTTGTATCGGGTATTCCCCGTAATATCTACATAACGAAACGGTCTTGTCTTTGAATATCATTTAAATAGAAAAATATATTATACTTTCTATTATTTAACATAACTTTTATGTGTCTATTTAAATACTTTCTGTATGAATACGAATCACTTTATTTTTGGATTTCCCACTAATAATGGCGTAAATTATAAAGCGACCGCCCCGGAATCCTTAATGCGAACCTTTTTCAAACTTAAATAATTATAATAACAATGTCATTACAAAATTTATAACAGTTCCCGACGATACTACTACGTTCCAACAACTTAAAATAACCAAAATCCGTGTAACGAGCGTCGTCCCTTGAATAAAACATTTTCAAGTCCGTCGTTACGTCACCGTAATTAATTTCAACTGAATTAAAATAACAATAACCATGCTGTATAGTTTGGCTAGGTCACGTGGGCTCCCGGGTCCGTAGTATAAACAAGACGCAACAAAATACGATCGATGAGTTCGCGTTTTAGAGGTGATTGTGTTTTAGACAGACTGATACTAATGTACAAATTTGTAAGTTGGGATGGTTTTAATCAATGACGGCTGAACGGATTCGGATGAAATTTGGAACAGAAATAGCTTGACTGATAAATATGTATATCCTAACTTAATATATAGACTTCTTTCATTACATACAATTAAACTATGTGTTGTCGATAATTTATAATCTCTTAGGTTAGGTTACTATGTTTATAATTTAACTGAAATTGATCCGTTATATTAAAAACATGTGCTACATTATTACAAGATATACACAGACAGGACGAGGATGACCAATCTTTTTTTGTTTTTATATTAAAAAAAAAATACGCTTGGACCACTTATACTGCCGTACCGATACTTAATTCTTTTTTTTTATGCAATAGGTGGCAAACGAGCAGTATGCTCATCTGATAGAACGTAACTACCACCCATGTATAACAGCAATACAGGGGAGCTAGCAGGTGTGTCTCCGGCTTCTAAAGAATAGTAGATATCCAAATCATATCGGTACGGAAAAACCGGCGAAAGTTGGTTCCACAGAGCGGATGTGTGAGGCAGAAGATCCTTAAAAACGAGCTGTTCTGAATTCCCTGGTATCGACGTGGTATGAATGGAATTGGGAATTCTGGTGAAATTGGACGGGATTAATTTAAATAATTCCTCGGAACATTCTCTATGATAAATTCGGTAGAAGATGCAGAGTGCTCCAACATCTCTACGCCGTTTGGTAAGAACTTGATCATCCATAATTCGAGTAGTCCTAAATTGAATGCGGGCAAATGGAAGCTGGTACTGGGAAGCTCCCTTGTAAAGTTTTAAGGCCGATGTGAAGTCCTGTCTCGCCTTGCTGAGCACACAAAGCTTTATTGAATTTATTTTGGCTTTACCTTCCAATTGGCCGCGAAACTGAACTGACACTGGTTGTGGCAGCTAGAGGAGTGGTCAAAATGAGCGTATATATCAAATATCCTTGAAATCTGGGCCAGTAATTAATTATGCAAATGTACTTTTCTGTGTTTTAGGGTAGAAAATAAAAAAAAGGTCAAAGAAACGATCTGATTTAGAAAACATCAACTCAAATATGTAAGACTAAAAAAAACGTCAAATGTGATTCGGGTTCACGAGGAGCACTCTTTACTATTCCGTTCGTCGTGTAAATTTACATATTCAGGATTTTAATTTAGGTTTAACTAACTGTGACAGTTGCGCGATATTGCATTTGATTTTTTTTTAATTAAGTCCTCATTTTTTTTTAGATTTAGAGTATAAAATATAACCTATATTTTTAAGAGTGCGTTAGGTGAAATTTTTAGAATTATCATCTAACTTAACTTATTAATCAGATAAAGAAACATTATAATTTCTGTAACAAAGTCCAAAACAAAAACCTGTAACACGTGATCATGTCCAAAATCAATTTAAAAAAAAATCGCGTGCGTATTTTAACAAAGCTAAAAATAATTGTGCACCAAACAATCAAAGCGACACTTGTTTAATGAACCGTATAGTTACACTATCAAGGTCGATATTCGAATGAAACGGTAGAACTAAACGGGAAGGGCACACAGACAATTAGGAAAGTTTGTTTGACAATTACATTAAGAGCTCTTTCGCAGTTATGTACGCCTGGTATCCCGTGCGCTATGTAAAACACAGTTCAGTGCGCGTGTGGGTTTTCATTGTTTAAAAGTAATAAATCTGTCTGTCTTTATTTATTGTGTACGTAAATAATACCTCGTAGGTTTAGTGGCTAAATTATACGGCTGCAAATCCCGACTTCCCGGCTTTGAATGCCAGGTTATGGCAATAAAAATCTTTGTGTTATTCTGGCAAGAAATCCTGCCAGACACAATGAAGCGTTTTCCCATTGGCTCACATAAAACTGCAACATAAAGGCTCTCCGCGGGCGGAAACTAGTCGGCAATAAAATTTCAATACTCCGTTGTAATATTCGTTTGATTATGGAACGTCAAAAAGTAATTTCCGTTACTTTAATATCAAAGTGAAGTTAATTAAGTCACGTGGTTCGTATTTGATTTGAATCACGAAGCCTCATTTCTCGGAGGTCGGTCCCTCACGAATAATATTCAAAAGAGTGTCCCAATTCAATAATTCCATCACGACGCGAATACGAATATCCGATATATATTTTACTTACATAAATTTAAAAAAAAAACGGATCACTCCTGAAAGCTATTCTGTACGACAAATTTGATAATCGACGATCGACCCGAATATTAAATATCTAGGGATTAAAGACGTTTGATTTTCTCAAGCGTTATGTTATCCTGGTAACAAGTAACACTTTTGCTTGATACTCAGTGATGTGTACGAATTTTCTGACTTTACTGGTCTCACACAGGATCAGAAAATATATTTATACGTTTTATTTTCTTTTACGAAGCATAGTAAGGGTAAATAACAGTGAACAGCTTGTAAAAATATCCCACTGCTGGGCTGAGACTTTTGTAATACAAAGGTTTGGAGGTCCGATGTAGTTTGGATACGTGGCAGGCAGAATGTATTATATAAATAAGTTTATAAATAATAATTGTATTTAACTAATATATAACATAACTTGTTATTTTAAATGTTGAAAAAGACTAACTACTGAGTTTATTGCCGGTTCTTCTCGGTATATGATAGCTTCACTTAATATAGTTTATGTAATAACGATTCAAAAGTGCTTGTAAAAAAGCCTACTTGAATTAAGTATATTTCAATTTTGATTTTTGATTGATGTTTTCCTTCACCGCCGAACACAAAAAAACATTACGAAGCAGATGTTCAGAATGTAGACACTCAAAACCGACAATGACCTCAGTATCAGTCACTTCAACAAATCAAATACACAGACAAGTAAATACAATTATATTTATATTTCCCGGATGGTATGTATCTTGCCGCAGGAAGGATGTATTGACTTCGCAAAGTCGGAAACTCGGTATTACAAGTTCATCTTTACTTATCGTGTTGACACGATGTTTGTCACTGTTTCTACCGAAATCGACGATGCTTTTGTTTACATAACATTTGGTAACGCGAATTAATACTGTATTAGAAACATCTCGAAGAATCCCTTGCTTGTAGGGCTATGTGCAATCTCGTCTATACACAACAGGTAGGTAGGTGAATACTCATCAGGTATTCTACCGGAATACTTAGGGTGTAGGGTAAAGACACAAGGGACATAACATCTTAGTTCCCAAAGTTAGTGGATCATTAGCGATGCAAGAAATGATTAATATTTCTTACAGCGCCGCTGTCTATGGGCGGTACTGACTAACTCCAGGTAGCCCATTTGCACGTCCTTAATTTTTAATTTCATTAAATTATTCTAATTAGATTAAAACTCGATCACAAATAGCAATAGCAGCTTGTTTTTGAAGAATAAAAATAAAAATAATCTGAACATATTTAACTCGGGTAAATTATTTCGAGATTTTGAATCATTATTTTAAAAGATTGGATTAAATTTGAAGAAGAGAAGAAGAACCGGATAGAAAGTCAGTCAATATTAAGTTCATTATCTAGAATCTAAAATAACCTAAAAAGATCAATTTCAGATAAAACATTTGATAAGATTTGTCGTGTAGGTTCTAAATGACAACATACGTGTGCTAATTCTTGATTGTATACAATTTAACAATTCAATAGTTTTTCGTTAGCTGCAAGCCGACGCCACTAACGACCGGTGCAGGCAGCCTTAGGCAAGCCGGCTGCAGCATTGTATATGTACCTGTCGGATTTATTTACACCGAGTCTATAGCTTCTGAAAATGCTATTGTCGGACCAGTGGTCGAATTTCGACAATAATCATTATTGAAAACTTAAAGGAATAATATATTAATTGCTCGTTTCGCTACTTTTCTAAATGTTGTTAAATTAAAGCCGAAAACAAAAAACAAAGAAAGAGGATTGAAAAACAGAGCTGAATTGTCTCCTTGTTTCCTATTAGGCCTCTTCAATAAATAGATATTAGATATAGAGAATAAAGTTTCTAACTACTGAATTTCTTGCATATACTTGTATATACGAAAAGAGCAAAACTTAAACTTTTATATTGGTTTAGCTCAGTAAATTCACATTGAAATTAATCTTGAAGTTTACCATTTGCTGCGCCCAAAAATAGTACTCAAACATTGTGGCCGTTACGGATGCCTCATTTGATAATCAATTTAACGGAAATGATTTTATAAAAAGATATTTCGTCCAGCGAAATATATGTGAACAAAAAAAATCTATAAAAATTAAACAGATACATCACTTAACGAATTGACGTCAAGCGTATAAAATCAACAGCTCAAATAATTCGAGCAGGTATTTTTTATGTGTTATAATTAAATAGTCACGGCGTGATACTTCCGAAGTCATTTAATTTAATGTCACGCGGTAACCTCGTTAAATACTTGCCCACGGATCATCTGCTACGAAATAATAAACCCGTGAATTCAGCGAACATACCTGAAACAAAATGAAAATACTATAAGCGTTTGTATATACATACAGATGAAAAATACATTTCTTATTGAATATTTTATTTCAGTTTTTATATATTTATAAATTATGCAAAGGCAGACATTATGCCAATTATTTTCCAGACAATTCAAATCTATGTGTGTTATGTTGCAAACAATATAAAAGGCAAAAACAAAACAAATTGTTTGACCTCAAGTATAATAAAAATAAATATTATATATAACTGTTATTCTTAGAATTACATATGTATGTCGTTTCGCCTTTAAAGTGTAAACATTACGTTTTTTACATTAAAAACAAATCCATTCGCAGCCATTGGCTCGCCGCCAATCAGTCGATCGTCGACCGCAGAGCCGAGCAGACGTCCGTAGAATATATTATGCATTATTGCTCGTATAAGTGGCGACGAGAAAACCGAGAGAAGCTTTTATACGAATGTGTCGCTATTTTTGCTGTACCGAAGACATTTTAACGAGTTTTATCCGACGATATAAAGGAGATTTGAAATTTAAATCAAAAGCTCTCTTTTAAAATAGTATTCTCTCTTAAATAGTTTAAGCTTGTAAATGTTTAACGCTTGAAAACATTTTCTAACAATCAAAATTTCTACAGAATTATTGTTCTCCTTGTAAATAGGTCAAGAAACTGCGAGTTAATCTTATGGATTAATCTTCGGTAATGTGGCTATTGTTAACGCATATTCAAAGTTTGTGACACCAAAAGTTTGGGCGTAACCACAACAGCCGTAGATCACTTTTGGGTCTGATTTATGACCTCTCTCTCGGAGTAACGGGTCGATAGTCATAAGCTGCTTTAAACTTTTGTAAATAAAACAAAATAAAGGGTTGAGCAGGGATGCAGGTAGCAGGGCTACCACTTCCCGTTGACATTATAAAAATAATAACATATATTAAGGTATCTGTCGTCAAATGTTGAGGACTTGAACCGACTTACAGTGAAAACACATACCGACATGTCACGTTCGTGTTCTTTGGTGAGTTTCGAATTTTTTCATACACCTTTACAGATATAAAAATTAAAACCAATCGCCGTATTTAGTTATTAGTAACTCACGTTTAAAATTATGTTTTTATGTAGCTCTGTGGTTAGAACGCGTATCGTTATGCAAAATCATTTATATTTAAAGAAAATATCGCCCAAATCGAAAATCACTAAATCTAAATCCAAACACTGAACTAATTATTAATACATATTATACTAACTCAATATTACAATACGAAGGTGAGTTTGTTTATATATTACGCTTTTAAATCTTAACTATTCAACTGATCATTATGAAATTTCGCACACATGTCAGGAATATAGAAAATTACATAGGGTACGAACCCTGACTCCGCTTCTCACACGCGGAACCTTTTTTGAGTCCAAAAACTATATCGACGTGATTTGCAAGTCTGCAAGACTATACTCTCCGAAAGTAATCTCAAAAGTGATGTGTCATGTAGCCATCCTTAACCCGTTGTCAACGAGGACTTATCTCGCTGGGCACGCGTGCCCGATCCTCGACTCGATTTATCGCTTCGGATTAGCTCGGTTCAACGGTTACCTTAATCTTTGCTCGTTTATAAACATTTACTTTTAGTTATTTTCGGTTTATGTTCATTAATGGTAATACTTCGGCGTTCCTTTTAACATTCATCACATTTAGTGGACTTTTCGAGTCTTTTTAAAATACTTAACCGCTAAACGTGTAACTGTTGTTAATCGGAAACTTAACTTTTATTTAATAATATCTTGATTTATTGTTTAATTTGAACAATTCGGGTCTGCCACGTTTACAATTCATTTACGTTTTTTTTATATCAGAAAAACCTAAAAATAGATTACAAAAAACTCAGATCTTCCCACATTCACATTGTCCACGTTTTTAGAAGGAGCTTAACTTCAGCGTCAGAGCAATCAATATTTTATTACTTTCTATCTGAATATTTCTAAGCCGCCATTTTTATAAAAATTTGATACCGAGGTTGCAGTCGCGGTCCTCATTGACGATACTTATGGCACAATAATCACTATTAATGATATCTGCCACATGAGTATCTAAACCATACAGAAATTTTCTTCAACAGCTCCCTAGCCATTATTACTCTTAAATTTTCATGTTTGGAATGTAAATTATATATATATTTACATCTTCTTTTACCTAACCTTCTCTCAAATTATTTGGGGTCGACACAGCATCTCTCCATTCCATTCTCTTCTATTATTCGTCATCTGATCGGTCACATCAATCTCTTTCATATAGCTCGTCAGATATTCATGTCCTCTTAGATCGTCCTCTTCCTCTCCTTCCCTCTTCGCTCACACACATCAGTTTTTAGTAGATTTTATCAATTTACATAATTATGATAATTAGTTACAATGAAATATTTATCCATCTGCCTAAAATAAGCAGTTTTCCTATTTCCATATTTATGTTTAATATTACTTGACAATATTTAGTAGTCACTACTAACCACAAATACTGAAGCTGTGAAATATAGGTCTTACGTCATTAAAATTTGCTTAGGAGTAAAATTTTGACAAAAAATCATGACGATCGGTGGAGTAGTTATGACATAAAAAAGAAACAAATAAAAACCTAACCTAACCAATATCACGAAACTAGAACTATCACGTTCCAAATAAGGGCCACGGTTTATTACCCATATTTATTGCATCCCAAAATGATAATGGGATGTCTGGTATTAGACACAACTTATATGCCATTATTTGACATTACATTGCCTGTGTAGCGATTGTCTCTTACCATGCAAATGTTATTAGGTGATAAGTTTACAATTCGGAAACCTATGGTTATTTTACTGATAACAATCTTGGGTAGTGACGACATCAAAGATAATTTGAGTCTACTTAAGAAAAATGTCAAAATGGCCTTCTTCTCGAGAAATTTTGATTAAGCCATATTTAGATTTCTTTTTTAAATTAAAATGTGAAATAAGGTTAAGTTATCGTTCAATCAGTTTTCTAAAAATAAGAATATTCGTGGATGTTTTTTTTGGGTTTAAATAATCAAATATTGATACGTATTTGTAACTTCTTCCCTCTGATCAAATTTGTTCATGGATATTCTTGGAAGATAGCCAATTGCATAATAGATATTATTGTATTTTAAATGTTGAAAAAGAGTAACTATTGAGTTTCTTGTCGGTTCTTCTCGCTACAATCAGCATTCCGAACCGATGGAAGATTCACTTAATCTAGTTTGTAAAATGACGATTCAAAAGTTGTTGTAAAAGCCTACTTGAATAAAGTATATTTTGATTTTAAGAGGGGGGTCATAATCCAATACGGCCAAAGAGGACTGAACCTCAGCTGATGGACCCAGCTAACTCCTTGACTCAGAACGTCTTCCGAGATATTATCAACAGGAGAACCCAGGGACATTTATGATTATAATAAAAACCAAGATGAACTCAGTACTTCCAGAAACGAAACCGTATGAGATGGCCTATACACTATTGAAGTTTACCGTATAAGCCACCGAATAATTCAGGATTTTTTGGTAGGGAAAATCGTATGGGTTCGCGGCACCGAGCTGCTTAGTAGGAGTATATATGTAGATATACAGCTGACGTATTGTAAAAATTAGTGACGTGTATATTTCGTTTGAATATTATAAAATTACAAATTAAAAATTCAATTCTGACAAACGGGAGGCTCGCCTGATGGAAAGTGACTACCACCGCCCATGGACGTCTGTAACACGGCTGTTGATATATCCAAACATTTTCTTATTTTAATAAACAGACACCAGAAAATCAAATACCACTGATTCGTTTAAAAATAAGTTTATATTATAAAACCGTTGACCTCAGACACCCAAACAGTGCAAAATTGGCGGAAAGCGAACGGTGCGAGTGCCAAAATCGATAAGGGTGCGGGAGGGGGGGGTGTCCCACTGTCAAGTTAGAGTTTTATTAAAACTATGTAACGGAAGTGTGTTGCTTGCTAAATAGCTTCAATGATTTATACTGCGACGATTGCAGAAGTTTTCAAACAATACGTTTTAGACCATTTATATTACACACGTATACTCATTGGTCCAGTGGCTTGATATAAGGGCGCGGATTTCCAGGTCCTGGATTCAAAAGTTATCGGGCTTTTCTATCGACGAACAATAACATAACCTGTGTTCGCTCCCGTACCTCGGAAAGCACGTTAAGTGGTCGTACGTAGCTACGCGTGTATGGCGCGTTGGTTATGCCCCTGAACTCTTTCTGATCCGGAATTGAGAGTGCATCTGTGTTACACAATACAATGAAAAGTAAGTCCGCGATTTCTCATCATCAAAAACCGTTTAATTTCATCCAGGTTTAAGTGAAACATGCAGGTTTCCTAGCTATGATCATGCACAGATATAAACAATTCAATAAATAATCAAATCGACAAACTGAATTTAAAACAACTATTATGAAATCGACTCGTATTGCTTTCATGTTAATAGGCAATTTAAATAAACAAAAGTCGACCATTTCGGAATTATTAATCGTGACTTAAATATAGTTTCTATTAAAACCAGCAGATGTGACGCTTCCATCTGTTTCCAGCACGTTGAGATTGACAGCGACTTCAAACGTCACTAGGACGGAAACAACGATTTTCATACAGTGAGTAACCGCACGTGGTCCGCGTCAGCGCGCCGTCTCTGGATGAGTTACGACCCACTACCGGCGTTTACTGCCGGAGCATTCAAAGTTTGCCTTTTAAATTTATTACCTTTGTTTTGTGCTATTTATTGAAATCATACGAAAGCCGAGGTGGCCAATAGTTGGCAATATTTTGTGTTATTGATTGGCAATGAAAAATATTGTGATTAAACCTTTGTCGGATGAAAATCTAGCAAATCTATATTCATGGGCGAATGAGCTCCTAACCGTCTTCTCAACAGGAGAGGAGGTCCTAGCCCAGCAGTGGGACATTTACGATGTTTTTTGTACATTAAAAACAAAATGCAGCACGCTTCAGAGAAGAGTAGTACATCCATATCCATTTGAGAAGAATTGGTGGATACGTGTCAGAATATCTTTGAAATTAGACACGTGCAGATTTCCTCGCGCTGTTTACCTTCACAGCCGAGCACGAGATGAATTATAAACACAAATTAAGCACATGAAAATTCTTTGGTACGTGCCTGAGTTTAAATCCGCAAACATCGTATGTCAGCACGCGTTCGATATCGACTCTTAAAAAAAGAATTAATATATTTTTCAAGAGCCAAGTTACATTGTTCAAAACTATCTATGTTTAGTTTACCTAATATTAAATATTATTTCGAGTCTAACACAGTTCGCGTTTGATTTACCGAGGCACCGTTGTTCCGGCACGTGGGCCTCATCCATCAATGAGCTGTCTCCGAGTATCGGTGAGTTACGGCTCGTTCCGCAACTGTCGATCTAACTAACCGTGTAGCGTTTCATCAAAAATATACCATTTACCATAAAGTTATCTAGCATGAGAAATATATTTTTAAGCTACTAAAATTATAAATAGGAAAGATGTGTGTTTGTAATAAATAAAACCTGAATTGAACCGATTTCATTATTTTAATTTGAAAGGTACTTACATAACATAACATAATCAGCCTGTAAATTTCCCACTGCTGGGCTAAGGCCTCCTCTCCCGTTGAGGAGAAGGTATGGAGCATATTCCACCACGCTGCTCCAATGCGGGTTGGTGGAATACACATGTGGCAGAATTTCGTTGAAATTAGACACATGCAGGTTTCCTCACGATGTTTTCCTTCACCGCCGAGCACGAGATGAATTATAAACAAATTAAGCACATGTAAATTCAGTGGTGCCTGCCTGGGTTTGAACCCGAAATCATCGGTTAAGATGCACGCGTTCTAACCACTGGGCCATCTCGGCTCCCGTACTTGGTCTAGAGAAACATATATGCTAATGTTATAAATGGGAAAGTAACTATGTCTCTTCTGTCTGTCTGTTTCTGAGGCTTCCACGACCAAATCACTGAACGAAATTTGATGAAGTACTTAGTACTTAAGTACTAATATTATAAATGCGAAAGTAACATCTTACATTTGTCATTTGCACAACGACTAAACCGAATTTGAATTTTCAAGGCATCATCTTGAAATCAATCAATTTGAAATTTCAAGGAAGGCTTTGGGGTTCAAGCTCGCTTCGTATATCATACATTATTGGGCTACTTTTTATACTTTAAACCTACGACGGTAAGAATACCCCCCCCCCCCCGCATCACGCGAGCGCAGCGGTGGGCAAAAACTCGTTGACTATAGATATTTGTTAATTGTAAAGCTAGAAGAAAACGCCACCGAGCTGCTTTATGCCGCGTTTCTATGTTTGTACTCTGATATTCACCAAGTGTATTCGAGAGCGAAACCGCGGTCGCAGCTAGTCGTAATATGATAATGGATGTGCCAGCAGTTCGAGGTTAGTAGCCTTCGATACTTGAGCGATCACCACGCAATTTGGCATACATATGTATTTTTTCTTGGAGGTTTTTCAATAAGGCATATTACTCAACACAATATTGAAGAATGCTTAGTAAACCTGGACTTGATATTTGTTGATTACCAGGCAATATTTAAGTGTAGGAATAGTAAATATGTTAAATGCGCTCATTCGGGGCATGCGAGGAGCATTGACTGGAACCTTTCGGAGTTTTCTTTTGGAGTTCAAGCTTGCATCTAATAATATCATAATTATTATGTAAATAAACACAAAATGCATAATTTTGACAATTCACTTAGTGGTAGGGCTTTGTGCAAGCCCGTCTCGGTAGGTACCACCCACTCATCATATATTTACGTACTGCCAAGCAGCAATACTTTGTGCTGTTGCGTTTCGATGTGAAGAGTGACTGAGCCAGTGCAATTGCAGTCCAAAGGGTTGGTGGCGCATTGGTTATGCAAGAAATGCTTAATATTTCTTACAGCGCTATCAATCATATCAATTACAGCGCTATGTCAATCGGCGGTGGTGACCACTAACCATCAGGTGGTCCATATGTGCGTCCGACTAACTATGTCATAAAAAAAAAACTTTAACGACATATCACCGACAAAACTTATAAACATCAAACCTCAAACGGTCGAGCGCAACGACACCTCCGACACCAGCCGCACTCGGGCGAACTCTTGCGAGGCGCATAAATCGATTCCCTATCTCAGTGACGGTTGAAGCTCACGATTTCCAGATATTTGAGTTCACTTGCAAACGTTTTGGCGTTTCAAACTTAATTCGAGTATCATTTACTACATTCGAAATCGAAGTATACTTTATTCTAGCTCTTATTTTAATATTATTTTATATTACTCAACAACACATTGTTATAGATACAATCACGATCTGGATATAAATTATCTGGATATAGATATTGATATATAAATAACATTTTACCGGTTTCATTAATTATATTTTCTATATTGTATCTTCGTTAAAATAAATTTATTACTGTTTTATAATTTTAAACTTGCGATAGATATAGTATGATGTCCTCTACTTGGACTTAGCCACACAGTAGTTACTTTAAAAATAACAAAATATACTTTATTCAAGTCTTTTACAAGCACTTTTGAATCGTCATTTTACAAACTAAATTACGTGAAGCTTAAATTAATTATAGTAGGGGTATACTGACTTTAAAAGTAGTTGATTTTTTATGTCTATCGTCGTATGTTACACCAGTATAATAACAAGTATCAACCGATAACTAAACGGTCAGACTAAACAATGGCTATGTTGACACGAATGACACTTACACGCGGCCCAGCTGGTGTTTACTGTTTATGAAACGTCACGTCACCAGGTGGAAGGGCAGGACCATCTGGATCGGTACGAGTGTATTATCAAATAACAATTATACCGCCATAGGTACTTATAATATATCTGCATCATCATTATTATTACATAATATAAAACAAAGTCGCTTACCGCTGTCTGTCCCTGTGTAAACTTAGATCTTTAAAATTACACAACGGATTTTGATGCGGTTTTTTTCATTAGATAGATTGATTCAAGAGGAAGGTTTGTATGTATAATACATGCACAATATAGTTGAGAAACGCGCTTACATTGCAAACGCCCTACGAGAAAAAATAATGTACTACAGTATTGTACACCTCAAAAAGGTCTTCAAAAAAGTCTGTCTTGGTATATGTCTATCTCTTAGGGATAACACACAATAACAATTACTTTTTACGAGAAATAATAGCTTATTTACGAAATGATTTTAAGCAATACATCATTAATCTTTATATAATTAAGCACCTTAAACACATTGTACGTTTAATATAGATCAATATGGCCCTTTACAGCTTGCAATTTAAACAAATATTTTCGAAGATCTTATACTCAACCGATCATCTTGAATATTTGCACACCTACACTTGTCAGATTTTTTTAATATTGTCAGCTAGAGGATCACCTACCATTTCAGTACAGAAAGGCATAGGTTGCCTAACACTAGCCCCTCACACGCGGACAATTCCACAGGAAGAAACTAGTTAAAACCTATACTTTTTATAATTTGGTATTAAAAAACCATACATATATACATTTTCAAATAACATAATATACCGTGATCGAACGCGACGAGTATCACTCCAAAGCACAAAAGATCTAATGGCTCACCAAACAATATCAAGTATCCAACGCTGTGTTCACAACGGGAGTACCAGGTGCTACTCGCAATACACACAGTCTGTCACGGGAGCTACCGGGCACGACCGAATGTCTCAATGTAATGATCTGGCAAAATTTAGCAACGTTACTGATTTTATTGTAAGTTGACCTATTAGGCGGACGGGCAGAGGGACCACCTGGGGTTAAGTGGTCACCAAAGCTTATAGACATTGGCGCCGTAAAATTTTAACCATTGCTTACATCTTTGGAAATAAGATGTTACGAGCCGTGTGCGGTGTCAGATACACTGGTTCTCAAAGCGAAGCACAATAATACTAAGTATTTCTCTTATGTGTCTTAGACTACATGTTATTAATAGTAAAATAAATATTTGATTGGTCTTGTTATCATTAGGGAAGGTAGTGTTGGACTCATGTAAATATATATATATATATATATAATTCCCGCTGAGTTTCGTTCGCCGGTTCTTCTCAGGTCCGACGTGTTAAATTCCGAACCAGTGCTTTGGTAGATTTTTGACTATCAATAAGCAAGTGTAAACACTTCTATATTGAATAAAGATTTTTGACTTTGACTTTGACTTGGAGTTTTACTACACTTATGACTTATAACTATAATTAATAAAAGTAAAGTTCATACATATTCCATTGCCATGTCAGTGTGACTTGACTGATTTTGATGGAATAAAGACTGAGCGACGCCTATCGTAATAATCCAGTCAGTCAATTTAACCCGTTTTGTAACTTATCCAAGACAAAAAGTGATTTTGCAAATAACAATATTAACTTTAAACAAGGCAAATTTTGAAATAACAGACAGACATATAAGATTTATTTATTTAGACAGATCAGGTATCGAATGCGGTGTGTTTAACGCGAACTGCGCATCGGACAGCTGCTATACAAACAATATCCTTCCGTTAGCTGTTACGAGATGCGAGAGATGCTGTCAAGAGAGACAAATGTGTAAACAATCTATACTAATATCATCATTGCGAATGTAAATCTGTTTGTCTGTCTGTCTGTCTGTTACACTTTGACTGCTAAATCACTGAACCGAATCCGATGATATTTGATATATAGCAAGCTCGAACCCTAAGGAACTTTTTAATATCTAAAACCTTTATTCTTTATCGAGCGAGCGAAAGCTAGTCAAAATTAAAGTCAAAAATCTTCATTCAATATAGAAGTGTTACACTTGCTTATTGATAGTCAAAGATCTACCACCGGTTCGGAAACGAAGACCTCTTACATGAGAAGAACCGGCGAAAGAAACTCAGCGGGATATTTTTTTTGTAAATGTAATTTTTTACAACTATACTACTTCAATACACCAAAAGATCATTAAACGACTACCAATATATATGCACAGATAATAAAACAGTACAGGAATTATTTTGATAGATTTCTTCTTTATTTCTAGAAGTCCTGAGACATAAATTCAAAAGTTTAGTTGAAGAATTGTTATCATTTGAAACAGAAGTTGGGTCAGGAATCATGATAGCGTCACGGTAGCATGCGCAAGCGATCCCGTGGCGCCCACCGAAAGACGGAGGGGGTACCGCTGGTTTTTTAGTGGGTAAACCCGGCGTACCTGGGCGCACTCGGCGTCCAGGGCTCCGGGGAGTCCCCCCCCCACCTTCCATCACGTGGGGGAAGCACGTAACGCGTTTTTCCAGCGAGAAAAAAAAAAAGGAATCATGATAGCGAAAGAGTTGTGTCATTATAAATAATACTTATCCTTCTCAAGTACAACAATAATTATGATCGTCCATTACAAATAGATTTTAACAAAATCCAAATATCACAAAATTAAAAAGCATTGCAACAAAATTTATAGTGAACTTAAATAAATATTACGTTATTCTGAATTGTATATGTTAGTCGCAGCGTTGAGTATATCATATTTTTTTTTTTTTATAGTATAGTTGGCAAACGAGCAGGAGGCTCACCTGATTGAAAGTGACTACCACCGCCCATGGACATCTGCAACACCAGGGGGCTTGCAGGTGCGTTGCCGGCCTTTCAGGAAAGAGTACGCTCTTTTCTTGAAGGTTCCTAAGTCGTATCGGTTCGGAAAAACCGCCGGCGAAAGCTGGTTCCACAGAGTGGTTGTGCGAGGCAGAAAGTGTCTTAAAAATCGCGCTGTTGTGGATTTTCGGACATCTAGGTGGTGCGGGTGATATTTGGAATTTTGACGAGATGTCCGAAGGTGAAATTCAGCAGCCGGGATTAATCCGAACAATTCCTCGGAACATTCCCCGTGATAAATTCTGTAGAAGATGCAGAGCGATCCAACATCTCTACGCAAAGCCAAAGGATCAAGCAGATCGGAGAGGGCTTGATCGTCGATAATTCGAGCCGCTCTACGTTGGATATGGTCAACTGGAAGGAGCTGGTACTGGGGAGCACCCGCCCAGACGTGAGAGCAGTATTCCATGTGAGGCCGAATTTGCGCCTTGTATAGTCTTAGACGATGGGCCGACGTGAAATAATGTCTTGCCTTGCTGAGCACACCGAGCTTTTTTGATGCCAATTTGGCTTTGCCTTCCAATTGACCGCGGAACTAAACGAGGCTCGAAACATCGACGCCAAGTATTCCGATACTAGCTTATTGCATATTGCATTAGTATAGGTGCTTAGATATTGTACATACTATATACCCTGCTCAAGTTAGCTTGATCTTTTTGACAGACGGGCTAGTGATGAGAAACAGAAAATATAACATACATAGCAGTCAATGCGTAATTCAAATTAGAATTCAATTCCTTTTTAACTTATTTTTCTAAAAATAGTTATACCAGCTAAAGAACAATAAGTTAACAATGATCTTTAAGAAGGATTTTTGTAATCGATATTTGTAACACTGCCTGTTATTAGCGTCCCTACCGTCCGACCGATGTAACATTGTCCAAGCGTCTATTATATTCAGTGTTTCTATTTAAATTTTACTTTGAAGCAATAATATATAATAGAAAAAGTCATCATCAAGATCAAGCTATCTTGTACAGGATATATATTGTAAACAACATACAAAAAATAAATCAGTCTCGCACAATAAAGAGCCGTAAACGTTCATTAGCTACTTGCAGACCTCTAATTTGAGTGCATCTTGAATCTTTAATAACGCTGAATGATTTTAATGTCCCGTGTCGTTACCTCAATGTTTTCTTTTTAACTTTAATACAGATTATAACTGTATAAATGTATTCGATAAATTTAAATTGCAAATTATTTGAATCATCCATAAGTTAAGGATCAAAAGAAATTGAGTTTAAAAACCTCGGCACACGAAATGTCGTTTATTAATGTTTACAGTCTATAAATTTCATACGTTGAAATGTTTACGATCTGATTTTAAAGAGAAAAAATAAAAACCTGTCTTAAATAAAAACTGATATCTCTTATTTACTTTAAACATTTTTTAATGGACTAAGAATTTAGTAATATTAACCATTTCTTACATCGCCAATGCGCCACCAACTTTGAGATCTAAGATGTTATGTTCCTTGTGGCTCACTCACCCTTCAAACTGAAACACAACAATACTGAGTACTGCTGTTTGGCGGTAGATTATCTGATGTGTAGGTGGTACCTAACCAGACAAGCTTGCAGAAAACCCTACTACGAAGCATACTCTTTAACGTTACAAGAACTCATACATTTATGTTTTTTTTCTCCGGAATGGGAATTCCTGTTGGTCCTATTGACAGGGACACTTCGCGTGTACATATATATTTATATATAGGTAACTAGTTGTCGCCCGCGTCTTCACTAGTATTTTATTATGCATATATTGAAACGTCAATAATTTTGTCTATGGTATGATTTTGTCGTATGACGTACTTCCCTTCTCGCGTGGGCGGTAACGTGGGCATCGTGAGTGCGCCGCGCTCCAAAGTTAGCTAGTGTAACGGACTAGTATCCTTCTCCTATAACATCCCATCCCTTGGCTGTGTTCTTCGCGCTCCCAAGAAGAAAGTATCTTCAAAAGTAAGAGCCCAGATTTCGAGGTAACAACTCCCCTTTTTACCCACCATAATACAGTATCATCTCTCTCACGTACAGGCATATAAAAGTACCCTTTATTGGAGGTCAAGCTAGCTTTATACCAAATTCGATAAAATTCGGTTCACCAATTTAGCCGTGAAAGATCAACAGACAGACAGATTTACTGCCGCGTGTATCATGACACAAAAGCTCAGCGCTTAAACTATTCACTCCACAACCCTCGATCAAAGACAACATCCACAACAAACACCGTTTCGTAATATCAAAAACACCATACCCTTTGTTTCTCTCAAGTAGGTAACAATAGCGATTACCCAACGAAGGGTTACGACGAGCGTTCTAAGAGCCATTGTTTCAGGGCTAAGTATTTTTAAACTAGCTACTGTTAACGGTGGTTTTATTTACAGGTGAAGAGTTTCAAATGAAAAAAAAAAAAGCAGTATTTCTCACTCGTGAAATATTTTAAACCGACTTATGAAGGGTGTTTGATCGGGCTACAGTTAGTACATATCTCGTGAAGTTTATAATACTTATACACAAGCCTTCATCCCCAAAGTTGCCACCCCTATCAAGCAGCGAATTAAAATAAAAGTAGCCTATCTTTCTTGAGGTTTAAACTCACTACGTACTCATCTCATCAAAACCGGTTTAGTGGTAGTCCACTAATAAGCCAGACACCCGACAGACAGCCATTATTTATATTATTCAAATCTTAATACATACAACAAAATTACGTAAAATGCACAATTCATAACTTTAAGTATTAACATTACGAGGATTGATTTATAGCATCGCTATCACTACGACTCAAGTCTTAAACTAAACGCAATTAAATTATTAATTAAAGGCTCTTAATTAATTTCCATTTCAATCTGATCGTTAAAATTATATTTTAATTATATAACATTAGATGCGACCACAGTTTGAATATTTATGTGATATTATATGAAGCTCGTATGTACGCAATACGGTTTTTTTTTCATTTGTATTAGGTAGACGGACAGACAATTGTTCTACCTGATGGTATTCACAAATGCACATAGACATTGGCGCTTTAAGAAATATTAACCATTCCTTACATCACCAAAGCGCCACTAACTTTAAAAGCTAAGGAATTGTGCATAGTTGCATATATGTCAAGTCAATTGTAAAAAATACATCGGTAAAAAAGCATATTCGATACAAGATTATATTGGTGATAAAAAAGCGTGGAGTTAATGCTTGTTGACTTCCAGGCAGGAGACATAACATACATATATAATTCTATTTAACTAACATGACTGTATTTTTAGATGTTGAAAAAGAGTAACTACTGAGTTTCTTGCCGGTTCTTCTCGGTAGAATCTACATTCCACATTCCGAACCGGTGGTAGCTTCGCTTGATATAGTTTGTTAAATAACGATTCAAAAGCCTACTCATAAAGTATATTTTGATTTTGAATGATAGAATGACGTCATCACGTTTATCAAACACATAAACTCCTCCAAATTAAACGTACACTAACATTAGTTAATTCGGAGGACGGTCCTCTTAATTAGAGAGGTGCATTATCACTGAGTGACTCCGCAGATCCTTTGTGTTACATTACGAGCGACAGATGTCTGACATTTCTGTGTCACGGGGGGGACGGGGGTGATTGACACTAATTATAATTACTCTATGAAAATTAATTGTAATGTTAAATTGTTAATTAAATATTAGAGATAAAAGATAAATATAATTTGACGACCTCCGTGGTCGAGTAGTGTGTACACCGGTCTTCATGCGTACGCCACTCCGAGGTCTCGGGTTCGATTTCCGGCCGAGTCGATGTAGAAAAAGTTCATTAGTTTTCTACGTTGTCTTGGGTCTGGGTGTTTGTGGTACCGTCGTTACTTCTGACTTTCCATAACACAAGTGCTGTAGCTACTCACACTGGGATCAGAGTAATGTATGTGATGTTGTCCAATATTGATTTATTTATTATTATTTATAAGATAAATACTGTTAGCATCACAGTAAATCATAATGTTAATCTTGAGTTTATGGCATGGCAAGTTGTAATATACAAACAAACACATATATTTATTTTTGGTTTTACCGCGGTGCAAAAGGTTTATAAAAATACATCTCTTTTTAAAAATAACTTTTTACGAGACACAGACGTAGCGAGACATCGTCTACGCAGCGTAGCTATACGTGACTACGACGTAGTACCGTAGCGTCTGCTACGTGCGCCCATAGGAATAATCGCTGTGACATAAGTTGAAATTTTGTTCAAGAAAATTCCAGATTATAAATGTACTCTTATATAACATATAAAAGATAATATTAAAGAACAGACTACCCTATATCTAATGTACTACGAGTTAATCTTCTATGTCAAATTTTATCAGAATCCGTCAGCGTTTCGAGCACAGTGTGTTTGGGCAAAAAACAAGGGGGGGGCAAACGACATAACATTCTAGTTCCTAAGGTTGGTGGCACATTGACGATGTAAGGGAATCTTAATATTTCACACTTATTCTTAACTGAATATCTAATTAAGTACAAAGTATTAGTGAGTATTTTCTTAGTGATCTAAAAAAATGCAGCACCAAAATCTATGACGTAACCACTTACCAGGACTGAAAACACTTCCACCTGTTTTATAAAAAAGGAACATCCCAAAACACAAGAATAGATACACTAGCTGCTACACGTCAAATTGTCGGAGATCCTTTATCTCTGCGTAATATACTGTATACAGAGATACTTCCTCATTTACAATATAATTCTGATAAGAAGCCAGATAAATAGAGCGCGGTTTTATCCACTTTATAAGAATAAAATGTCCTAATATTATTTGACTACAGCTCAACACAAATGCACTCTATATTCCAGCACTCTAATAATGGATTGTCAAATCCAACACGACTAGAATGATTTCAGACACAGGACCGACTGCTTGTGTACGTGCTTTTTGAAACAAGAGAGTTTAAACATTAGCAACTAACAGAGCTCTCTGCTTTAACTTTACAGATAAATTCAAATATTTTTTTTTAAATGTTTCTGGGAAAGTACTGAATATCTTACCGGTTCTTCTGGTAGCTTTGTGTTTATTATAATTCAAAAAAAGGACGATTCAAAGGTGCTTAAAAAAGTCAACTTCAATATACAAGTATACTTTGAATTCGACTTAATAAAGAGGACTTATTAAATGTTCCAGTTACAAAGCTTCATGTCCTACCTCGCGAGAGTCATCACATCCCACCTTATAACATTATAAATAACTAAACTTTTTGTGTGTTACGCTTTCACGTCTTAACTATATTATGCGAACACGCTTCTATTAACACGGTTACAGAAAAGGACATTGCCCCAAATACGCCAAATAACGGACGAATCAGCGGTTCGTAGTATGTATAGCTATTAACAGAAACGGGAAAATTGCTTCCTATTCAGAAAACGTTCGACAATATTCATATGGAACATACAAGTATGATATTCCAAGCGTGCTGAAGTATCTCGCGCTCACATTATAACATATAATTTGAATACTTTTCGTAGAACTCGTGTTTATCATGATAACATTTAATTTAAACCAATATATATATTGGTTTAAATTAAATATATAAATATATAATTTAAAACAATAATATACGTAAAGTGCTCTGCGAAATTCTTTGTTTTTATGATATTAAGAAATAAGCAATGGAACTAGCAAATGGCTCACCTGATGATAAATGGTCACCACAGAGAAATTTTATTCATCCTTAACGTCTCCAATATGCCACCAACTGTTGGTTACACTGGCCTTAAAACCGGAACACAACAACACAAAGTCTTGTAAGGAAAATAGTTAAAATCCCCCAGGATTGAAGGTATCGAGCATGGTGTCAATTTTCCGTACCTTGGAAAGCACTCGAAGCCTTGATTGCTGTCTCTGGATAAAGAGGATAGGGTGCATATATGTATTTTGCCATATACGCTTTTATGATATCGCTTAAGCAGTTCACCATCTTCAAGAACTCCAACTCAAACTAATTTGGTCACTTTAGTTTTAATTAATTTCATGTGGAATATCTATCAGCAAACCTCGACAGCAAAATCAGCTGTTCCCCCCCCCCCCCCCCCCAACACTGCCTTATATCTGTGTACCCGCATATTGGTGGCTTCTCTATAAAACCTGCGTATTTTTTTTATTAATGTCTCGTGACGGCCCTCTATTTTTTTATACCAACGTCTATAATACTTAGTCTGTCTCAAAACTATTTCAACAAAGATTCGAACTCGATTATAAGCAGTCGCATCGTCGCGTGGAAAAACGAATTCGACGCTCTCAAAAGTTTTTAGCGATTTTTCTTTTCTGATTTACTGTTAAGTTACGGACAAGTTACTCAGTTGATTGCTTAGAACAACTTAATGTAAGGTTGGCGTGTCGAGATACCAACTTTAGTTGAGTAAAAGCTTATTTCGTAACTTTCGACGTAAACAATTTAGTCGTCGCTGAGTTTATTTTAAAAGAAAATAATATTTATAACTTCCCATTTTAAGTTTTCGGGCACAGACAAACTCCCATTGTTATATTATTATAAATCGTTGGTTGCGTGATTCTGTAAGAATTCACTTCGAATCTCACTGTGAAGGGATAACTCACAGTTATATGCCATTTTGACACGTGTATCTTATATATTTTATAATTATTAAAATCACTGTGGCATATAAAATTCTAACATTTAACGGTCGTGTTCTGCGATGAAAACTTGAAAACTGACTGGCTTAGGTAGATTTTTAGCTTTGCCGTTTCATACATTCAAGTCAATTGTAAAAAATACATCGGTAAAGAAGGCTTATTATTCGATACAAGATTATATAGATGATAAAAAAGCGTGGAGTTAATGCTTGTTGACTTCCAGACAGGAGACATAACATACATATATAATTGTATTTAACTAACATGACTGTATTTTTGGATGTTGAAAAAGAGTAACTACTGAGTTTCTTGCTGATTCTTCTCGGTAGAATCTACATCGATAATATTTTAAATATTATTCCTCCCATTACTGTAACATTTTCCGCGATGAATTCTGTATATAATATAAAAAAAAACGTATATACAGACAGACATTAAACTGTCGGCTCCGTTAAATTTTTATGAGTGATTTTATGACGGCGTATCATTCTGACATTATTAATATAAAGACAATTTATGTTTAAATGTTGTTTATCTTGAAACACGTGTAAGCATTCCGTCCTATTTTGTGAGCTTTTATTCGACTTATTTTAGAAGTATATAAGTATTTATCTTAAAGCTATTAACCTAATATGTTACTATGCGTGGGTCATATTTTGCATTGAATTTTAAACAAATTGCACACAACCGGACGGGTTGAAATTCCACAGAGTTGGTTCTATCTTTCAAGTTGCCTACACCATTTTATATCGTATAGGTGGCAACCGGGCAGGAGGCTCATCTGATGTGAATGTGACTACACCCGCCCTTGGACATCTGCAGCACCGGGGTGCTTGCAGATGCATTCGCGGCCTTTAGGAGAAGTAAAACATACACACAGTAACGTGACCAGCGAGATAAATGTGTCTATTGGAATGTACGTAACGGGCTACCCGTCCGGGCTTTATACAGTTGTAAAGAACAAACATACAAAGAAAATTTTATTTCTCTCGGTTAGGGAAGTTGAAATACTCGGCTTTTCTCAACTAGAATATCCCTGTATACATATAATCATTAAATCACGAGGTTTATTGATGAAAACCGCATTAAAATCCGTTGCCTACTTTAAATGACCTAAGCGTACAGACGACGGGAAGCGATCTGTACAATGTAGATATTAAATTAAAATTAAAATTATACATACAAAAAAATAATATCATCATCATCCTCCTGCCCTTATCCCAACTCTACTCGGGGTCGGCGCAGCGTGTCTTCTTCTTCCATACTTCTCTGTCGGACGTCATCTCACTAGTAACATTCTTTCTAACCATATCGTCTTTCACACAATCCATCCATCGTTTCTTGGGTCGTCCCCTACCTCTATATCCATCCACATCCATTCTCAAAACCTTTCTCACAACATGGTCCTCATTCCTCCGCATAACATGCCCATACCAAGACAGCCGGTTTCCGGATAGCTTCTCGGTTACCGGTGCCACTTTCAAACTTCCTCTTATGTACTCATTCCTTACTCTATCCATTCGCGTAACACCACACATTCCTCTCAGCATTCTCATCTCCGCCACATGCAATTGTCTTTCAGTCATCCCTTTTATAGCCCAACACTCTGATCCATATAGAACAGCAGGTCTGACCATGGTCTTATAGATCTTCCCCTTAAGTTTAATTTATTTTTTTTATACAAAAAAATAATATCTGATTGAAAATTAGCTAAACACTTATTATATTAACACAAAGTATGAATTTTTATAAAAGGCAATTCAAATGTAAGCATAACTTTCATACTAAACAAAAATATATATAATAGATAATCAAACCCATTCAATTAATTTAATTCAAGTCTACGTTCAGGTGTGTCTTGAGTGGGGCCCCTAAGTAGTATTAGTCCAGGGCCCCCTCACTATTGAAAGTGACTACCATCGCTCATGGAAATCTTCAAAATCGGGAGGAGCGTTGCCGATCTTTAATCTGATGTAATTGAAGAGGAAAATGAAGAGCATCAGTAACAAGTAAGTGTTCTACCTAAATGTTAAGTGCCGTTTGTCATTTCCTGTATCCCCGGCAGGGTATACGAATTTAGATGATGACCAGCTATTAAGAAGTGAATACGGAAATAAACAAATTAATATTCTCATTTATAACATTAGAGAGAATTACTTAAAAAGAAATATTGTTAATATTAAATCACCGTTATTTTTTGGTTTTGGTAGAACTAAAACTATGTTTCGAAGATTCGTCGGAAGTTGATTCAAAAAGGTCGTAACAGTTAACGTGACGAGATAGGACGAGGGTTTGAATAACTTTCGTTGTTGGACAAAAGGCGTTTTATTGAACTTTTATAAGTTTAATATTTATTCATAGAATCTCAACTCAAAGTCGTGATTTTGGAACGATTTATGTTGTAGCATCGCTTTAGCAAATGGTACTTTACTGTTTGTGGAATAGATGTGAGTTTTCTTTGTCATTAAATTGTTTGTTACCGAAGGATGTATTTATGTAGCCGTCAGATTTCGATAAAATGAGGGTGTTATCACATGTTCTTATTCATACGCATTATAAATCCATAAAATCGAAACATTATTTATACAAGTAGCTTCATAAAAGCACTTTTGAGTCGTCAGGTTACAGTGTTGGATTAAATGTAAAGCGACCACCGGTACGGAAAATAGATTCTACCCAGAAGGACCGGCAGAAAACTCTGTAGTTTTTCCACCATTTTAATGACAGTGTTGTCAGTAAAGTACAATGACATTTTTGTACATCCTGTCTCATATATCTCATTTGAACCTCCGACCTTCGATTAAGATTCACATGTTCCAACTGCTGAACACCAGTAAGTTTAACTAACAATCTTCTAATATGATATATAACTAGCAATAATATACACTACAATTTTAATCATTTAAAATAAACCATATTAGTGCATTTCACGAAAGGAGCTCCCAAAGAAAATTGTCCTTGTGTATTCATTGGATGGTAACCTAAACTAATCATCACAAGCCAAATCGTTTCATAGGATCGTCGTCATGATTGATAGTCTCGGCCGTGCGGATCAACCAATGAGGTGCGAGTATTTTGTTCCCTTGGAGTTCGACTCGTGGAATGCACTACAAAACTTTAACCGTCGAGCGAAAGAACCGAGAAACTATAACACCGGCGAAAACACTTTATATTTCAGTCCACGCACGCTGGATATGACGCTATTAAAATACTTTTAACATAATACGATGCGCTTGAAAACACTTAGAGCGAGATGTTCTACACGTGCAACTTCTTATAATATTTTCAAAGGCAGAAGTAATTAAAAAAACCTTAGTTTTACATATAATAATCAGCCTGTAAATTTCCCACTGCTGGGCTAAGGCCTCCTCTCCCGTTGAGGAGAAGATATGGAGCATATTCCACCACGCTGCTCCAATGCGGGTTGCTGGAATACACATGTGGCAGAATTTCGTAAATTAGACACATGCAGATTTCCTCACGATGTTTCCCTTCACCGCCGAGCACGAGATGAATTATAAACACAAATTAAGCACATGAAAATTCAGTGGTGCCTGCCTGGGTTTGAACCCGAAATCATCGGTTAAGATGCACGCGTTCTAACCACTGGGCCATCTCGGCTTTTTAGTTTTACATATTCTATGCATTTTACTAATTATTCTATATGTTATGCATTACAAACAGTTCTCGATATATATAACCTTTTTATTTTGGTAAGTGGTCACCACCGTACATAGACAATGGTGCCGTAAGAAATATTAACCATTCCTTACATCACCAATACGCCACCAACCTGGTGAACTAAGATGTTATGTCCCTTGTGCCTGTAGTTACACTGGCTCACTCACCCTTCAAACCGAAACCCAACAATACTGTGTACTGCTGATTGGCGGTAGAATATCTGATAAGTGGGTCGTACCCAGACGGGTATGCAAAAAAACCAAACCCAGTAGCCAGATATTTGAAAGCTAACTTTATGAACAGTTTTATAAAAATCGATTGAGCCAATCCCGATAGGGTTTTTGCCACACTCGGTGTTAATGTCACCGCAACAAAACGAAAGCTGAGTGAGTTATGGAGTGTCGATAAGCTTATCGGATAGCGTTTGGCACGCCAAGGGAAGGGCTTGGCACGAGTGACAGCGGACTTGAATACAATTAAAAGTAAATCTATATAAATTAACGTTAAACTTTGTCTGAGATAGTCCAATCATGAAAATCATTGTACTTTGCGTTGAAATATATCTGACTAGCTACCCGCCCTGGCTTCACACCGTACTATAAGTATAAGATCTATATATACAACTTTTGGATTGAATATAAAAACATAAAAAGAAAAATCCTTTTCCTCCGGCTAGGAAAATAGAAATTGTCCATTTTTCTCGACTTCAATATATACATGTATTATACATATTAACCTTCTCCTTGATTCACTCTGTTCATTGATGATAACCGCATTAAAATCCATTGCGTAGTTTAAAAGCTCTAAGTGTACAGTACAGGAACCGTCTTTGTTTCGTTCAATGTAAAGATATAAAAAGTTTATACAAAATTAGCAAAACCTACGTGATTTTATAAAACATAGCAAGTATAATAACATTTTCATGTAAATGGCAAATTTTAAATGGACATTAGCCGAAGGTAATAAATCAAAAAATTTGACCGTACATCATACACAAATAACGTCATCCTTTTCTGACAAAACAGAGTTCTAAACAAAACAAAAAATTATCCGTCCATTCGTTCGAGCGATTTAGATTTAAAATATATATATATATATCGAAATCCTAATTAAGACGTACAATGTAAAACGAAATGTTAAATATTCAAAACAATACAAAGAAAACAGATCGTACAATAATTTCCCGCTGAATATTACATCGTCGATAGCGCTAAAATTTGGAAAACCAATATCTAAATGGATTTTTCCGAGAAATAAAGAAACATAACTATAATCACAACAAGAGGAGGTTTCGGTGCGAGTTGTAGCGGAAACAGACCAATTATGTTTTTTTTTATGCAAACGAGCAGGAGGCTCACCTGATCGATAATGACTACCACCGCCCATGGACATCTGCAACACCAGGCTTGCAGGTGCGTTGCCGGCCTTTAAGAAATGAGTACGCTCTAACAAGTCGTATCGGTTCGGAAAAACCGCCGGCGAAAGCTTAACAATCGCGCTGTTGTGGATTTTATATAATGTACATTTGACAGTGTTAGCCAAGGTCATTATTTGACTATTGACGCAATAGATACTATTGCATGATTGAGTAATTTAAAAAACCTCCATCCTTTTATAAATTAAATAATTTATTTTAATAAAAAAAAATCACACATAACTAACAACATGTTTTCAATATCGTAACTTAATTAAGAATTCTTAACTTCACGTTAATTAAGTGGTAAGTAATATAAAATAATTGAATTGATTGTTATAATAATGGTTGATTCTTAACTTGTGTTATTTGATTTAGATGTATTAGTCGCGACAACACGCTAACACGCGAGGGTACGGTGCGAGAGGCAGCGATAATTAAATACGGATATTATTCATTCAACGCTGACTCTCGCACTGAACATATTTTTTACAAAACGACCTAAATTAAATAGACCCCTTTCATTATTAATGCTGTTTGCACATTTTAGAGATTTTCGTTCAACACGTAGGCAGGTTTCGCTGAACACGAGATGGATTATAAACTGAAGTATCATAAAGTTTAATTGTGCTTTAATTTGAGTCAGCAACTTAACCGCTGAACCATTTTGGCTCCTAGTTTACATCGCACTTGTTTATTATTTAATCTGTGGACTTTGTTTATCTTATTGATATTATTATGATGTATATACTTCGTACGGGTAAAATTCATGCAGGTTTACATTTACAGTTCAAATTTCCAACGTCGCGTCTGGTCTACGTCGCAAAAAGACTAAATATACTTGTCAAGTCAATCGGACCTTTAATTTCAAAGACCTCGTGATGGTATTACACGAAAAATATAAAACGCAATTCTTCGATTCTTATATAAAAACTTGGCATTAAAACTGGAATATGCCCTGGAAGCAATTTGTAAAAAAAAATAATTAAAATCGCCGTCACAATGAGCGCGCCTTTATGACGTCATAGGTACAAAACAGTACAATACTCTCTGTGCAACATAAATGTCATTTTTAAGCGTAGTTTCATGTATAGTCTAATCGAAGGTATAAAGATAAACAAACCTTAGATTTACATAGTTCATGCAATATGCTAATAACTCAACTATATTGTGCACTAGCGGCACGCTCCGGCTTCGCACGGGTGCAATGCTGCCACTAAATTTACTACAGAATGTCTTACAACGTTCACAGTTTTTCAGTCGTTAGACAATACAAACCGCTATGTCCCCCTGCGTTTTAAATTTGTAATATCTTCGAAAATATTTATTTAAATAACATGCTGTAAAGGGCCATATTGATCTATATTAAATGCACAATGTATTTAAGGTACTTAATTGGATAAGGATTAATGTTGTAGTGCTTAAAATCGCTTCGAAAATAAGCCATTATTTCTCGTAGTAAGTAAGGGATTAAAACTAGTTATTGTGGGTTATCCCTATGAGATAGACATATACCATCATGGACTTTTTTAAAGGTCTTTTTAAGATGTTCAATACTGTAGTAATTTATCTCGTAGGATTGAGCCAGCATTTGCAAGGTAAGCGCAAAAAAATTGTGTTGATTTACGACATCACATTGGACACCTCTAAAATTATCAGTGTTTCTCTACTATAATGTGCATGTATTATACATATATACCTTTCTCTTGAATCATTCTATTTATTAAAAAAAACGCAACAAAATCCATTATGTAAATTTAAAAATCTATGCATACATAGGGACAGACAGATGTACAGCTTTGTTTTATACTATGTAATGATTACTTACAGTTCTTAATTAATATATTATGTCTATTAATATTCCACTTAACTACTCATATCCATTATAATTTTACGTCTAAAGTTCCGATAACAGCTTAGTCGACGTTCAAAACGACATTTTACCGCAAATCCATAACGAATATCATAGATTAATCAAGCTCTCGACCGATGAAATTGCATCAATTCGGTGTCTCATACCGTTTGTTTGGCGATTTGTATTTGGAATAGACTATTTATTGAATATAATTTTTTCAGAGCATATGTCTAAATCTAATTTGGGTCATTACTCCCCTCTCAATAGAATTATGAGAGCCTATAATTCAATAAACGGAGACAAAGATTTAGATATTTTCGATAATATGAAAAAATTTAAAAGTAAAATATTAACTATAAAATATTAACTATAATTGCTCAAAATTGTTAGTTTAGATAGTTTAATTGTGTTCTTATCTTTATTTTAATTTATTGTTGTTTTGTAATAGTCTTTAATTAGCATTTTTTACCTCCCTTTTGTTGTCGCTTAACTTTTATTTTGTGCATGCTGTTATCACCTATAAGTAAGATACCACTAGTCTTACTTTTTATTCATGTATCTGGATTGTTTTTTGTGTGTATTTTGTTGGTGATCTAATAAATAAATAAAAAATAAAATAAAATAATCGAATAAAGTTACTGTCAGCAACTCACTAATATTAAATAATTACCATCGGCTCTACTGCGTACGCTATAATGACCTGCTTGAGTTACGCTTAACACTTTCTCTACGATACCCTGGCCGCTGTTGGACAGGTGTTATATCTGGTCGATGCCGAGGGTAGCGAACTAACACTTTGTTGTTAATTGCATTGCCAGTGATTATATTAACCGCACTGCATATTCTCTATGATGTGTGATGTAGGTACTTTTTTTTTTTTTTTATGGTATTTTTTGGTGGACGAGCATATGGGCCACCTGATGGTAAGTGGTCACCACCGCACAAGACAAAGGCGCAGTAAGAAATATTAACCATTCCTTACATCACCTATGCGCCACCAACCTTGGGAACTAAGATGTTATGTCCCTTGTGTCTGTGATTACACTGGCTCACTCACCCTTCTAGCCGGAACACAACAATACAGTGTACTGTTATTTGGCGGTAGAATATCTGATGAGTGGGTGGTACCTACCCAGACGGGTATGCACAAAGCCCTACCACCAAGGTATACAGGTTTTAATTCATATTTCTTTCATCAATAAATGTTTTGTATTTGATTTGTAATGAAATCTGAATTACTGTTTTCACCCATTTGTTTAAGAGACGACGTAACGTTAAAAGCGCTGAAGTATTATAGAGTTACTACACGTCACGGTTTTCCCGCGGATACCTAAATACAGCACTAAGTAAATTTTTAGCGCGACAGGTTCAAATACACTATCCAATCTTAAGGTACTTTAAAAGAATTTGACTTTGATTCGATACAGTTGAAGATTGAGAGGCTTTCCTCAAAACCAATAAAAAAAGTTAAAATTCAGAAAATACCGCCTTAAAGCTTCTCCACGTAACGAACAAGACTGAACCATTGACATTTAAAAAGCCTCTTTTCCGTAAGTAGAGGGGTTGCAGCGTGAAATTTAATCTTATCCTACGGACTTGAAATTTTAGAAGCTCGACATGATTCTACCAGGATTGGCTTCGGACGATGGAACTCGACGAGCAACAGCAGCCACGAATTTTTTTACAACATAAAGGTTGCTTTTTTTTTGGAATTTATTTACAAATAATTTTTTCAAAATTTAGCCAACATCGATGTATACATGGGTGTTTGAAAAACATTCATATATTGACACGACAGTGTTTCCTATAATATATATATCATATAGTTATAATCCGTTATTAATATATAATAGTTTAAAAAACTAAAAAACACGGTTTTAGCACGCACTAAAAATTACAAAAGCAAATCCTTTCATTTAATATCCATATCATGGGGGTGGATTTCAAACAGCCAGTCCGCCATCTTAAGGAGGCCGCCATATTGGATTTATAATGACGTTTCTTAGCTAGTCATGTATTGTCATCAGAACTCAGAGCGTGTGCAAAATTTCATCCTAATCGAAGACCGGGAAGTGGCTCAAATTAAGATTCCAAGATTTTGTCACATACATAGTTACAAGTGAATCTAATATAAGCGTGTTAAAAACGTTTTTTTTTTCTTTTCTTAAATATTAACATCAATAATGGCGCCAATACTAAATACAACAAAACATATAGCCATTAAATAATTAACGAGCTACGAACAGAGCTCTCAAATACGAAATATTCACAAGCCGAAGCACCATTATTGATTTAACAATTCATATTAAACCTTAATCTGCTTAAAATAGAACTCAAAATCAAATATAGAGTGAATACAATTTATTTTCAATCTATCAAACGAAATTGTACTTTATAATTCACACATAAAGTTCAAATTCAAATGACCCCGTGAGTTCAGTAATATTTGGTAATTAATTTGTTAAGACTTGAAATAAAAACACGTCTTCTTTTAATAAAAATGCTGGAGGAATATGTGCTTTATTACAAACGCACAAGGGGTCGGTTAATGTAAACATTCGCACATGTAGAACAAAAAATATAAAGATGCGTTATTAGTCCTAAAACGGTCACAGACCATTTAATATTTTAAATGGCGTCGCTATATTTGTTTATATGACGAATTATATATTCTACCGACAAGCAGCAATATTTAGAATATTTGTGTTCCGGGTTGAAGAGCGAGTGAGCCAGTGAGTAAGCTTGATGAAATTGGGTATGAAGTGATCTTGAACCCCATTGAAATACATTGCTAATTTTTTATACTTAAAACTTAAGAAAAACTGGCAATCGTAGTCTCGAGCGTAAACTAGTCTATAAAAAAAAGTATTACTGATAGAATATCAATGAATAACTTAAAAATCTTACTGACTTTGTGGTCTAGTGATACAAGTCTCTTAGGTTCAATAAAATTTCTAGTTCAATTCTTCAAATTATTATCAGTAGCGGCCGGAAGTTTGCAAGTTGGCAACGGTAACACTCTCGTGGAGAAGCTCTTTCATTACCGCAGTGATCGCACGCTTCTTAAGTTTTTTCGCATTACGAGTTATAAAATTATTTAAGTTTACCCTCATTTTATAATGTGTTTTTAAAATGGATGATTTAAATTCACCAATATTGTGTTCAAGTGATATTGATGAAGAAGCGGTAGTAAATAGTTTTTGTGAACAACAAATGATTGTCAATATGGAAGTTTATGGGATAAATTCCAATGTATCAAGAATAGCGGAGAAGAGGCAGAGAGAAGATAGTGATGAAAATAGAAATGGAGATGGTGACTTTACAACCGTGCAAAGAAGACCAAAACGAGCTCATAGAAGACTATCTGAAGCAGAAGATTCTTACGAAGTTTGTCTATCATCTAAGCAAATCCTGCCTAAACAAATTGGAATGGCCAAGTTATTAAGATATTTAGAGTTTAAAAATATTATAAGAATTAAACATAAGGGCCCTTACAAATCTTTAATTACATTTAGTAATAAAAGTGATTCAGAGAAGATGTTAAATTGTCCTAAATTTACCGAACTAGAATATAAATGTTATTTAACAAATCAAGTGAACATTACATATGGCGTTGTCAAAAATGTAGATCTAGATATAGAAGAAAAAAAATTTCTAGAAATATTTGAGTGTGACGTAGAAATTCTTTCAATGATTAGACTTAGACGCTTAAATGAAAAAAATGAATGGGTACCCAGCTCAACAGTGCGTTTGACTTTTAAAAGTTGAACCTTGCCCTCGTATATACTAGGATACGGGTGTAGGTTCAAGGTTGAACCATATACTTTCCCAGTAACCCAATGTTCTGGATGTTGGAAGTTTATTACATATTAATTGTAAAAAGTTTGTTATATATTCCGATAGTAAAAGTGCTATACATCATATAGTTGCTTGTGTCAGAGGTAAAATAGGAATGACCATTGCGTACAAAATTTTAGATAAAATAAATCAGTTAAATGCAAGAGACATTGATTTCGTATTGCAATGGGTTCCTGCTCATATCGGACTCACGGGAAACGAGAAGGCCGATTGCTTAGCAAAGAAGGCATTATTAGAAGGAAGGGAAATAGAAATTAGACCAAACTATTTTGAAATATTGGGGAAGTATAAAAAGGAATGTTTTAAACAGATTAAAGAATATTTTGACGAAAGATCAAAAACTAAAGGAATTTGGTTCAAAACCTTACAAGCTGAGCCCCTCGGATGCCGTGGTTTTCTGATATAGATTTAAATCGCCAACAAATTGTGATGGCCTTAAAAATACGTTCTGGTCACGTTCCTCTAAACAAGTTTGGATTCATGATGAAAAAGGTTAACTCATCTAATTGTGACATTTGTGGTAAAGAAGAAGATATCCAACATTTTTTGGTGGAATGTGTTCGGAACAGGGAAAAATGATAAGAACTAGTGAGAAAGTTTAATTTAAATTTAAGTGCTGTTGGAATTTTTCAAAGCATACTGTCTTCTCCTACGGCTGAAGCAGCCAGGATACTTTATAGTTTTAAATTTAAATAAGATGCAGTAATTTTATTAATATGACACTCAACTCAGATTAGGGCACGATGGGACTGACATTTTCACCTGTGGAAGAAAGTCCCTAAATAAAATTAGAAAAAAAAAACACTCTCGTGATTTGGAAAGCGCTTAAACCTGTTGGTCCTGCGCCTAAGCTCTTTCCGGTCGCGTCGGATTTGACGTCCCAACGGATTATGAGAATCAGGGAATAGTCAGCTTGTGCTCTAAAATTTGCCCTACACAGTATCGAAGTCCGAAATCGTTTAGATGGACATCTTTATCAAATATTATAAAAATTTGAATATCTGTTCAAACTGTATTCAAAATTTCAAAGAAAATGGAAATCACTACAGAAATCTACAATATTATAAGAAATTAACATTAAGACAGAAATGGGACCCTGGCTCTTGGTAATTATAACATTTAAGTTGTTATAAAGGGCCATACTAAAAAAAAACATGTTATTAACTAATTAAATTGCTTGTAAATGATATTTAAACTTACAATCCTAATTAAAATCACCGTAACATAAAACAACAGCTAAAATAAGCGATAAAATAAAAATAAAGCTGAAATAAAAAATAAAACATAATCGTTTATGCACATACGCGTATCCGAACGTTGCAAAGAACGCACAGATTATAAAATATTTCCCGCCACTCGACGAGAGGGCCACTCGAGACTTCAAAGAGGTTCTGCTGTAAAGAGCCGGCTAAGTGCGTTACCGACTGCTGACCGACGGTAAAAATGATAGTTGAACTTTTATTTCGTTAAACTTTACTTTGTTAATTAATATAACCGGCTTATGAATTAAACCATTTTTATATTAACAGTCGGTAAAGTTCCCGTGTAAATTAGCCAACTGATGGAGGATATATTTATAAATACGCACTACACCAAAGAGGTACAAAATTTACTAAGGAAACAAAATCTCATAATTACCTTGACTTAACGACAAAGTATTAATATAGTCCAATCCAATGGAAGGAGGAGACCCATATAAACTTTGTGAACTGTTTCGAATGATGTGTGAGCCAGTATAATTACAAGAGATATCACCTGAGATGGTAGGGAAGCTGTATATACATATATTGTACAGCGCCAATTCCTTTGTGAAATGGATACTTATTTCGTAGCTCATCTGTTCTTACTACATTCAATAAAAACATTGATAAATAAGGTATATTACTTAATACCAGATTTCAACGATAAAAAAGCGTGGACTTTGTATTTGTTGACTTCTAGACAAGATATAAATTAATTGAATTGTACTGTATTGACATTATTATTTGTAATTATATCTCAAATGGTGGAAAAGTGTAATTACTGAGTTTCTTGCTGGTTCTTCCCGGTATAGTCTACTTTCCGAAACCGTGGCAGCTTAACAATTAATTCAACATTGTAAAATGACGATTGAAACGTTATTTTTTGAGCCTATTTATATATAGATTTTTGATTTCGATTCTTTTGTATAGTCCATGGAGTGAGGGAGGAGGAAGGTATGAGTTTGAATGGCTTGGTAGGCATTCTCTGTTGTCACAAACACAACAATTTCCAATGTTACCTGGGAACAAAACTCATTGAAAACATCATCTGTTTTATTTAGCAGGACATAACCAAATAATCCTTGTTTGTGTTCAATAATCAATACTTGTTAAATAGGGGCGTGATGGCTGTGTTGCTGGACACGTGAATCTTAACCAAAAAGATTGTGTTGCCTTAAGATTCGATAACATTGTCCATTTATTATACATGAATGCAGATATTTAAAAAAAGGCAATAAGAACCTCATTAACACAACTTAATTGAAACTAATTATAATATATTATATTATATATTGGTAATTCGACATATTCCCGTTAGGAGGTGATAGGGATGACTATTTGCGATAATTTTAACCCCCATATGCATAATGCAAAAGTGAACCATTTTTGAGTTATCGCGTTTTTTAGATTTTTTCAAAATAAGCCAAAAATGCAACTTCAAAAATTTATTAAAAGAAATGTATCAATTATAATTTTTTTTTTTTCTTCTGATTTATAAAAACGATTAAACACTGGATATTTTTCAATATTTAAACAGTAATCATCGGTCCACATTTAAAAATGCGAGACGGAAAACGATATTATTTCAAAATTTTATTTATTTTTTTCCCTTAAATATACTTGAAAAACAAAAACAAATCATTATGAAACTTGTTCTGCTGATTATTTTAAAAACATAATCGTTTACTTAGCTTTCTGAAAATGTATAAAAACTAGGAATTTATTTCAAAGCAACCGAAATAAAATGATCAGAAAGGACGCTGGCGGAAATTCGTATTCGAACATGACCGAATTCGTACTAAAGGTCGCTCTTTAAAATTCCCACAAAATTGATTTAAAATAATAACCAATGTAAAAAAACTTACTTATTTACTTAACTTACATACGTAATACAAATTTAAAATAAAATTTGAGTTACATAAACAGTTCAGTAGCTAAGTTACAATTAAGATATTTTGTAATTTAGCCTAGTTATTGCTCGAAGTGACTTCCCCTATTGCGAACGCAAAGTCGCATTCTTTTTCTAAGTTGTAACTTAACTACCGAACTAGTCAAATTATTCCGCATTGTATTTGAAGCGTTCATAATTCTTATTTTGATTTCTTCCGCGGATGACACAGGCGAGACGTCATAAACTAGGGATTTCATGTGAGCCCAAATATAGAAATCAACCGGCGTTAAGTCCGGACTCCTCGCAGGCCACGTGATTGGTCCCCTTCGGCCTATCCATTGCTCAATGTTTTTTTTTATAAAAAATATCTTTCTATATGACCTAGTGACAGTATCTGCTAAATTTTACAATGGAAACGAATTCCTTACACCAGCAATCTATTGATTTTTCTATTCTAATCGTCTATCGTTATGGCTCTTGTTTACACAGAGATTGTCACTGATTATATCAAAACCAATATTGTGAACACAGCTACACGTCTACCTACACAAGTTATTATTTACTTATTTTTATTTTATAGGCAATCGGATGGGCCAATGGGCCACCAGATTAATATCAGTCCCATGGACATTGACGCTGTAGAGAAATATTAACCATTCCTTACAACGCAACAATACATACATACATTAACAGCCTGTAAATTTCCCACTGCTAGGCTAAGGCCTGCTTTCCCTTTGAAGAGAAGGTTTTCGCTGCTCCAATGCGGGTTGGTGGAATACAAGTGTGGCAGAATTTCGTTGAAATTAGACTCATGCATGTTTCCTCACGATGTTTTCCTTCATCGCCGAGCACGAGATGAAATATGAACACAAATTAAGCACATGAAAATTCAGTGGTGCTTGGCTGGGTTTGAACCCGAAATCATCGGTTAAGATGCACGCATTCTAGCCACTGGGCCATCTCGGCTATATCGCAAATGTGCCGCCAATCTTGGGAACTATGATGTCCCTTACGTAGTTCACAGACTCATCCCACCCGTCAAGTCGAACACAACCAGTGGGCTCACACAGAGCCCTACCACCAAGTAAAAGTAAGTATTATTTACATTAGTGACTTGAATACGTAAAGAAAGCTCTATATTAAAAATAGCTACTGTACAAATCATGACCTCATGGAATGTTGGCCGCAATGCAAGAAGATTTGCTACGTTCAATTGCAATTCCAATAATGTGGATAAAAATGAGGAGTCCCCCTACAACTAGTGGAGGCAATAAGACGTGGAGTTCTTTTCACAATAAATGTTTCTGCAACCTTACTGCAAACTTCCAATCGTTTCAACTACAAAAGGTGATAAAATTAATTTTTGCCCAACGCAATTAGAATCGCAGATTCATCGCCTCAGCATTTTCAGCTAGGGCTCGAAACATTGGTTCCCCTTATATGAGACGGGACTAATATGTCAACGTGTGTAGCATCCCATAATAGGGCCTGTCCCAGTTCCCAGGAAACCTATACCAGTCTAGCAGGTAATTTATCATTACGTCTGATTTCAGAGAATTCAATAACATTATAGTTGTGAACATATTGCAACTATTTTAGCACTTAATAACTAGAAGGGATTTAATCATTCTATACCATTTCAGAGGACTTTCGCCTTTCTTCCAATATTGTTACGGACTATAGTCGACTGTGAGGAAATTTAATACTGTTCATAGCATCAAAAAATTCCGTGCACTGACACAAACGTAGTCAAAGCACTAAGTTCATTATAAAAAAAATTGTAAATTAGTCGGTCAGTTATTACAACACATACCTCTTTACCAAAGGCTGCAGTTTCAAATCCAGACAAGCGTTAATTTGTGTTTGTAACTCATATCGTGCTTGATGAAGGAACCTGTATGTGTCTGATGAAAGCATCCCCGATGTGTAAGTACGAACCATTGAAGCACCCTGTCTGTATAAGATTCAATACTGTTCCACAATGAGCGGGCATTAGCCAAGAAGAGATATCAACGGGCTGAACTGAATTGACTAAATACTAAAAATGCGATAGGGACCTTATTTGTTACGCTTTCGGTACTTAACTACTCCACCAACCATCATGAAATCTACATACGCATTGTCAGATGTTAAGAAAAGGACACAGTGTAATAAACACTTGGATCCCCCCCCCCCCCGACACGAGGACGAAACCACGTTCTAAAACTGGCCAGTCAATAGACAGATCCATAGACTGATATATATTCTTAAACAAACCTAAAGCGACTACAGCTAATATTTTCCACAAAAAAAACACCAACAATATTCCATTGTAGCCGCTTCCAATTCCATTAGTGTCAATTTACTTATCGTTAAACAAAACTGTGCCAAGCTTTTTACTCGGATCCGAGAGCTATTTACTAAGTGAGCTGGTGGCTACGATGCTTGAAAAAACAATTTATTTTGTTTAAAAAAAACGTTTACAATGTCGAAATAGCAGACAGTGACCTTGAATAAAAAAAAACAACAGTTCCGTTTGGGACAGATTAATTATACTCTAATTAATCAACACTTAAAGTATGGACCCAATGTTTCCGAATGGATTACTATTTTACTAATATTATAGGTTCTAATTGACTGCCTCGTGTGTCTTTAAGTAAACTTTTAAGGCTGTAGAAACAGGACGGGTTCAAACCCTGGCTCAGGCAGTCAAATCAAACTTTGTTCAGAAAATATCAGGAGCAGCTCGAAGTTTGAAAGTGTATTCATAGTATTCATACTTTCGTGCCTCAGAAAGTTCGTAAATATGCTAAACGTGTGCTTGAACTATTTCCTCTCGTGTCAGTTTGCAGTTTTTTTATTGTAATTGATAGGAACGGGTAAATTGATGCTGTAAGAAATAATAACCATTCCTCACATCACACCAATGCGCGAACAACGCTGGGAGCTAAGATGTTATGTCTTCTGTGTCTGTAGTTACACTGGCTCATTCTGTATATAAAAAGGAACACAACAATCCAAAGTATTGCTGTTCGACTGTAAAATATGTGATGAGTGGGTGCTATCTACCCAGATGCGCTTGCTCAAAGACCTACCACCAATTAAGATCACCGAATTATAAGAGTAAGGGAGAGTACTGACTCGTGCACTGTAAATGTAAGTGCTTAAATAATTCCTTAGCTGCTCGAAATCGAAATATTACCGCGAAAGCGCAAACGCCAAACTATTCAATAATTGGAAATGTCAGCTATGATTCTTCAATCGTAGCACAGCTAAAGCAACGATGACAGCTGATTATTTCTTCATTATAAAAAGGTAGCAAGTCACCAACAAATCAATGAGTACCAACGATGGTACTAACTTTATAATTCCTTACGACATTCTTAAGGACAAGTAATTAAACGGTTTTTTTAATAACTGATTAGAAAGAAAAATTAAGCTAAAACGTTATTTTGACAGCTGTTATATGGTTTGGCGACCGTGTCAAAAATTCACCAGGAATTCCTGGTCAGAAACAAAATCAAGGATTATCAGAAAATATTTAGTAAGCTGGATAATATATGTATTTACAAAATAAATAATTAATATTTGTGCAGCTGAATTATACAATCGGTTGGCGTAAAGATAAGCAAACCAACACCGTTTTAAGTGATCATTCTTAAGCAATATCTTTTAACAACCATTCTAACACACACAGACATACAGTTGAACACAATTAATGCGTGTAACTACTGGATCTTAAGGTTGTTAGCATCTTATTCACAACGTAAGGGATAGATAATATTTGCAGTCCCGTATGTGGGCGGTAGGCACTTACTAGCAGGTTTCCTCTTTGCCAGTCGGTTTACTTATTTTAAATTTAAACAAAAATAAGCGAAACTTTCTTAGAGAAAATATAACATACTATTCAAACGACACGATCGTGTTTAAGACTCGTGGCGAAAGCTCAAATCATTGCGCCTTTTGAATATTCTATGGGCATTATTTTGCAAAACATTATTGCTCGCAGTGGAATACTAAAATATACAATATTACTTGTTCGCAATCAAATGGGCAATTAAGAAAATTTGTTTCTGTACAGCTTTAGATTGGAATGTGACCAAGAAAGCAAATTAGTCGAGGATATTTAGGACGAAACAACATAAAACAAGACTTTAAATTCAATACCGTCTCGGCTTAAGCTGACACAGAACAATTTACAATTTAATCCAAAATCTCATAAACACTTTCCCGTATTAAACATATTTCTTCAGAGTCACTTAACAATCAACATAAATTTATCCTTAATAACACAGAGCACTACAAGTATCCCTAAATCTCATCCGGTTTCAAAAACCGGTAAAGCGAGTCATCGATACGCTAAATGTAATTGAAGAACTCTTTCGAAGATAGCCATAAAAACTCATGTCATATGAAATTACCGTTGGTACGCCATAAAAAACGGATGCGGTCAACAGACCGACCGCAAAATATCGATCAATGGACTTATTTATCCCGAACGTGCGAATGTTAACAGAGGGTCCTCGACTCCGACTTTTGGATATCTTTCTTATATATTAATAACGTAAGCCGATTTTTGTCCCAGTGATTATGGGACGATGGTTTCATATAAAAAATCGGTTATAGTCTCATTTCGAAGAGCTCCAGCTTATATGTATAGAAAATTAAAGAGGATTCTTGATTGCAATATACAAAATTTATACGATTTAACAAAGAATCAATTTCGGAGAGCGAAAAAATTTAATGGCCGGTTACAGAGCGGTACTACTGCTGCTGTATAAGAAACAAAATTAAAACGTAAACATTCTAACTGAACTATTTGATATTCCGAATCATTTAAAAGAGGCTTCATCATTTGGCGCCAAATGTAGATGAAATGAAATCAAAACAAAACACAGGTTACGAAATTCCTGAAATAATTTTTGAATTATAATAATTGCATACATTATTTATTCTGCATGATAACCAATGAAAACGAACTCCACGCTTTTTTATAATCTAAGACACTTATCGTGTAAATAAGTCTCAGTGCAGTACGATTGTAAGAATTCACTTCGTATCTCACTCGTGAAATGTTGGCAACCGACTTACAATGATATACCATTTTGATATGTGTATCCTATAAATGTTACAATTATTAAAGTCACACACAGTCGCTTAACACAATGAAATTTCAAGTCCATGGTCTGCGTTTCTGACTGAGTTTCGACTTTCTTCTTACAGAATAACCTTAATTATGTTTTTATTTTTCCTATATATAAGATCTAAATTGACAGGTTAAGTGTTAATGTTAAGTGGTGTAAAGTAGACCTGAGCCAGTTTAATTACATTTATCAAAAGATATCACGATAGTGTACGACAGATGAGTGCATTAATCATTTTTATGGCCATTACCTTTCACAAAGCCAATATTTTTGATCAAAAATTTTAATTCATTGCAAATTGATCCATTAGCGGACTGTCTGATGACAGTTTTGATGCTGTTAAATCAAAATTTTCCTGCTAGAACATAATTATTCCCATGAATTTCAAATGCAGGGTTTTGAGCGAGTATGTCTGGATAGGTACCACTCACTTAACACCGCTACGTGCTGTCGCCAAACAGCAGTACTTAGTACTGTCGTTTTGAAGAGTGGAACATAACAACATAGCTCCCAAGGTTGGTGGCGCATTGGCGATGTAAGGAATGGTTAAAATAGTTCTCGACGCCAACGTGGGTTGAGTTGAATAATGCTAAGGGCCGTAGTGACTGCTTAGCATCAGTAGCCCAGATCCAGAAACATTAATTAAATAAAATAAAAAAGAAAGTGTTAGTGACATGATATGTTTTATCAATCCAGTAATTACTAAGGCCTCTTCTCCATGTCCAAAAACTTGAAAATGTTCGTCAATTCACCAAAGTCACCAAACATAATAAAAACTCGACTGACAAACAGAGAAGAAAACGATACCGAACTGTTTTGTCTTTGTCTATTTATATATAGATGTATAGACAAAATTATATGCGTCTCCCTTTATCAACAGATAAATGACCATATTATCTATCTCGCTCACATGAAGTGTAAAAGGTAACATATCTATATACAATATGATTAGATGCAATTCAAAGTCAGTCGAGATAATTTTCTGTCTCGAGCGAGTATTATCATATTTTTAAACTTTATTACAAGAACGGACGCAGAAACCGTTTAAGAGTACATCATTTCCATACTAATCTCGGAGACACCAGTAGCAAGTTGCGTGTGAAGAAACAGATTACAGTATGAATATGCATTAGGCGACGGCGACCCGAACAGCTTGCTTTCACAGCCGGATCGAATGGACGTACGGTGGGCGAAGCTGGTTACGCTTTTAGGAAAACTACTGTTTTATTTTTTTTTAATACTACTTTATTTATAAAACATCCTTACATATATTATACAGACGAAATTTTGTATTTATGGAAGTTTGTTCCATTTCACGCAAAAACTACTGAATGAATTTTAATGAAACTTTCAACAAAACAGCTTATACATATATCACATAGATTATAATTTATGAAGATATTGTGTGAATAATACCCGGCAACCCCTAAAACGAGAACAAAACCGCATGCACTAGTATATTATAATAAAGGTCAGAAATCATAGAACTAAATGATTATACAGACGTTATCAACGACAAAAAGTGTATCCCAAGTACCAGAAAAAAAATTCGGAAAAATTGATGACGTTAAAATGACGTGTTAAGCTCAAAAATAAGCTTTAATGAAGTGATACGCAAAACACCCAAACTGTAAAACTTTCAAATATTCCTGCGATAAATATTCTCAAGTGGGCTCTTACGAGACTTCTAAATCATCATTTTAAAAGATTCATTTAGATTTTAAACTACTAACTCGAAATGCAGACTGAAAAATACCCCAACATTCAAAGAATTATTTTAAGATGCTGCGTGGTGTGGATACCCTTAGGCACGTGGGTTTACACGGGATGTTTCCTACACATCAGATATTAGGATGAATTGTGGTCCCAGAATTAATTAAGCGTCATAAAACTTTAACTTAGCTAAACAAATTTGAACCTTGGGTTAAAATTCTCACATTTTATCTTCGGTCACATCTTCACTGCAACACGCGGCGATGTCATTTCCTAGAACTCTGGAAAACTAACGGTGTTCATAATATTTCACGAATCACGAAGGAAAATTTCTTCAAATTGTTACCACACTGCCTACGAGAAGCTCAGTAGTTGCTCTTTTTCTAGAATGATTACATAATCAACTACATACAATTGTATTTATATTTCCTATATGGATTTCCTTGAATAGAATAATAAGATTATTTTCTTGGTGTATATTTTTAAAGATTAACTTGTCGTGTATCTATTGGTAAATGGTAATAAAATATCTACGAGATTGGGGTACGAAAATCGAAACGACTGACTACATACGCACAGCGTAAGCCGATTTTGCAAGCGGGATGAGTTATTACACAGGAATTCCTTATGGTAGGTTAGGACTAAGAGAGGTTCAAAATTCTTCTCAAAAGGATGTTAAATATTGTGAACTTGGTGATTTCTGATGAAATACTGAAAACGGTATTTGGAATTACGATTATGAGTAAAAAAAATATCAGCGTTTTTGTAAATCATCCCCCAGGGGATGAAATTGGGGATGAGAATTTTAATGGCAATATATGTTTATAAATAACCAAATTTTCATTGTGTTCTGACGGGATATGCCATCGTGTATACGGCTAGTCTTTAGATAATATTTGATCCCGAACGGATAAAAGGACTTTGTAATATTTACTTCTTCTTTAGACTCTCATAGGTACATAAATCAGCGTATCTTGCATGTTATGATATCACTGTTATTAGACGCAGTTCGACCAACAAACTGACGCGACGGCACGTAGTTACCAGTTATATTTACTGAACGCCGCGAGCGCACCTGCTCGCTAATAATAAACGAGATGAGCCGCCCAACTTCCTTTGTCTGTTTATTTAACAATTATACGTACAAATAAAAATAGCAGGATTCATCGTTAAGACAATGGTGGCTTTCGTTGTTTTCAAAACGGTACCATTAATACTGGATTTATGGTTGCTTAGTATTTATAATCTCGCATTTCAAAAAACAAGATCAATTCTACTTAAAGTTCAACTTTCGAATGCGAAATCCGTTCGAGCCACCTTAACTTTTGGGTTCGATAAAGGCGTAAGTAGCGATAAATAAATACCCGGGTCTGACTGACTGACAGTTAATTCACAACCTACACTTTGAGACTTGAATATATATAAAATGGATGTTGTACAACCTTTTGATTGTACCCGATTTTAATTTTTAAGGAGCTTTACCTGATCGACTTATTTATAGTATGAATCTGATTAGTACACCAAGACAAATTAATTATGGTTATATATCTTGTTTTTCAGCCGAGATGGCCCAGTGGTTAGAACGCGTGCATCTTAACCAATGATTGCGGGTTCAAACCCAGGCAAGCACCGCTGAATTTTCATGTGCTTAATTTGTTTTTATAATTCATCTCGTTCTCGGCGGTGAAGGAAAACATCGTGAGGAAACGTGCATTGGAGCAGCGTGGTGGAATATGCTCCAAAACTTCTCCTCAAAGGGAGAGCAGGCCTTAGCCAATCAGTATATATGTTTATTATATTAGACAAATATGTAACAACACACTTATAATTTAATATCAACTACAGTCCTACATATTGTTCTGAAATCATGGACACATTTTAATTTATTTCATTTAAAGGTGTTTTATAACTGTAGGTACAGCTATAAGCTATTACGAAGGTAATATGTAACCCAAATCATTGCCCGGTCTAGAAACTCAATTAAAACATTCAAAACAAAATACAACCAAAAAAGCACAACATTAACTTCAACATATTTAATTAACGTTAACTCTATTTTAAAACCGACAAGACCGGCTTCAGCTTTTGGAAATTAAAATTACCCAGTAAAAATGGTTTAATAATTAATTATTATCAGGCGTCGGGCACCGCGCCAGACTGAAGTTAGCTCCGAGTGCCGTGACCGAAGCATAAAAATTATGTCCTAATGTTTTAATTAAGATAAAACTTTATACCGTGATATGATACATGATCTTAAATGATACGTTGGACATATTTAGATCGCCCAATAATTATACTAATTAACTTGACCACAATCTTATTTTTTACTCTATTAAACCTGGTACCAATTTTGTTGAATGTTAACACTAAAAAAATATCATTCTTTCTCCTTTTATTTTTAAGAACTATTTAGTTTTTATTTTATATAAACCGATTTATTAAAAAAAAAATATGGCTCAGTGACCAGGTCTGAACCAAAAGTGTTTTGAATATATTCACCACCATTATCGTCAAATTTCCGATATTGCCATCCTTGAGTATGGACTTTGTGTGGCAACCCTGTTCGCGAGCTCACATTTTGTGGTCCCGTGTCTCCCCGTCTGGTGCTATAAAATATAATTTGTCTAAAAGCTGAACGTAATGTTTGACTCGTAAAAATATCGTCAAATTTTAGAATTCACCGAGAAAGCCCCAGGGCGCAGCCCCAGAATATAAATGTGCTTGTAATAATAGTTTTTAATGGTTGGGTTTTAATTAAAACCTTTTTTTTTAAATATTGTCTCCTAGGAGTTCGACTTTAACCAGTCTCTTAGACTAGATTACAAACTATACTATAATTATTATATTATATTAATATGACACACATTGTTCATTGAAACATATGTGTGCGTTTCTACAATTCATTTTTAATTCTGAAAATGTTTTTCAAAAATAGAACGTAACAAAAATTATGATATACCCGCCTATGTAGACATTAGTAGTAATTAAAAATATCAATTACTCGAATAGTATTTGCGTGAATTCGAAATGTTTTGGGAAATTCCACCACACTGCTCCGATACTGTATGGTGATTTGGAAAGTTATAAACATAAGTTAACGATTTAAATCTTTAATGGCAAAGTTGTGACATTATGGCGTCAATAGATTCACGATTTCTTAGCGATGTTTACATCACAGGTTCAATCTAACCCCTAGGGACGATCCTCGTCACCCCTACCACAACTTCGTGTTCAGGAGAAAAAGCGAACGGCTGTAATAAAAAAAAAATGTTACCGAATTTAATTTGAATATCTATGGTGTAAAAAAATTTTCTCAGGTTTGAAGTACTGTTTTCTGAACCGGTGATAGATCACAAAAAATTGAGCTACATACATTATGTTTTTGTATTAACGAAAGAATGCCATTAGAGTAAAGAAGAAAAACATGAACTTATGATCTTTTGGAAATTGAATAATAAGTACACAACAAAATTGCAACTCCAGAGAATGTCATACATCATCTCTCGTCTTAAGATAGATTACATGCAGGGACGAAACGAAGGCGAGAGACAAACGCTTCTATCAGGACAACGCGTGTGGCGCGTTTGTTGGCGACGAGCGGAAAATATTATATATCAATAGCGTAAGCCGATTTTTGTCCCAGTGATCATGGGACGATAGCTGCACGTAGTAGATCGGTTATGATCTCGTTTTGATGTAGATGTGACGTGCAGAAATATAAAGAGGATTCTTGGTTGCAATTTACTAAATTGTTACAATTTAACATAGAATTAATTTTAGAGAGCGGTAAAAAGTTACTGGCCCGTTAGAGAGCGGCACTACGGCTGTATAAGAAAACAAACTCCTAAAAAATCTTTTGAATAAATGCGAAGTTTCGCGGGACCCACTAATATTAACTTTAATAGGGGAAATGGAGATATAATCATTGAGTATGTATTTATATATAGCGAGTGCATATGATAGAGTTGAGGCTGCATTTAAAACCGACTTTATAAATGAGGCCATTCTCAATTCAACTCAATACGTGTATTTTATATGGCATTGTTTTTGGTCAAGACAGGCTTAATTTCAGTATCGGACCTAATTCAATTTTAATTAGAAGCATACTTTTTGTTTAAACAGTCAATATTTCCTAAAATAAAATCTTTTCTATTCGTGTTATATTGTTTAAATTACAACAGATTTTTCATGTTATGTTATTAACATTAAATTTAACTTCTGTTCGTGGTTTGATCTCCTCATTAGATCTTCGTTCCGAAGCGGTGGTAGCTTTGTGTTTAATTAAATCATGTAAAATGATTCAAGGACAAGAGCACCTGATTAATTTATTTACTTCGTTGGCTTAAGGTTAATAATAGATAAATTATACATGTATTACTAAGACAAATAGAATGAATGTCGTTACACGAAGTTAATAAAGATTTCGGTCACGACAGACAATATCAAGGGAGGCCAGTCAACTATGCAAAGAAATTTGTGTACTGAAATATGTTTTCTGGTACATTCTAATATGATAGACCAACGTTCCTTCCAAGGCACGGAGGTGTACACACTTCCAACTACCACACTCCGGGCTGCAACTGCTAAACCCAATATTTTTTAATCAGCACGACCTGGGATTTTAACCCAGGCCCTAAGGATCTGCGACCTTGAGTTATCTAGCTTCCAGACCAACGAATGAACATATATATATAATAAATATGTTCCAGTAACGCAGACGAGCACTGCAAATCCGGTCGATGATGGTTGACATTGCTTTTGTCATTTTCATTTGCAATGAGTCATTGGGTCACATATTTAAACCGGACAGCGATACAAAGCTGTATAGCGATGAACTAGTAATTCATTTATCAGCGCCGATACTAAATATAATTGGGTAAACAATTATCCCTATATTTTTATCCACGCTCGCACCATCGACCCACAGCTCGCTATATCCGTCGCACCCTAACATCTGCTGAATCGGTAAGGCGTCTAATTTAACCTCAGACATGCCTGCCTACACCGGTATTCCATTATACTTTCTTAATACAATTAACCACTGTACGTAATCCTTAAAAAAACATTTACAGTACAATAGACCTTATACTTTTATAATACAGCTCAAAATCCATTGAAAATATTATGATATAGGATCAAGATATCGCCATTGTATACCTTCATTGTATGGAGTACAATATTGAATAAATTTCAATATCATTTTAAGCGAATACCAACTTTAATACTAGTATATAAGTATCTTAATTGCGTGTACGTACCATATGTATGTTTTTTAAGGACTGATTGAGCACTAAATGCATCTAAAATTAACGATTTAATGGACAAGATGAATGTTATTATTAAAATAGAAATGAATTTATAGCGCCCTGCTTAACGTTTTCTATTTCTTTCACAACTCCATACTTCTTTATTAAAAGCAACTGCTCCCTCCGCACGTTTTCATCTGCGTTAAACTTTATTGCGCCCCGTGGGTTGTAACATGGTGTTATAGGGTCTGTAACCATTCCAATAAATGACCTTTAACGCAAATGGTAGATACTTATATTAGAGCGTTCAAGCCGACAAACTCATAAACGTAAAATAAATACATAATCAGCCTGTAAATTTCCCACTGCTGGGCTAAGGCCTCCTCTCCCGTTGAGGAGAAGGTATGGAGCATATTCCACCACGCTGCTCCAATGCGGGTTGGTCAAATTGGGTGGGTCAAATACACATGTGGCAGAATTTCGTTGAAATTAGACACATGCAGGTTTCCTCACGATGTTTCCCTTCACCGCCGAGCACGAGATGAATTATAAACACAAATTAAGCACATGAAAATTCAGTGGTGCCTGCCTGGGTTTTGAACCCGAAATCATCGGTTAAGATGCACGCGTTCTAACCACTGGGCCATCTCGGCTCACAAACTCTCAGACCAGTCTTAATCCGGTAAGCACATCGCCGATGATAATCACCTTGAACCATCAGAACTGGACCATTTAAAATATCTGAAAGGAAAATTGCCAAAACACTGCTTGTACCCGAGTCCTTATTGTGGTTAAGACGGTGCAAACGGCTGTGGCTTCAAGGTGATTAAGCTGGTGTACAGGCCCAAGGGACATAACATCATAGTGCCCAAGGTTGGGAGTGCCTTGGAGATGTAACTCTTGTACTACTACTGTATGTCTTGCCAGTTATTGTCCGTAGAATCTACATTCGGAACCGGTGGTAGCTTCACTTAATATAGTTTGTTAAATGACGATTCAAAAGCTCGTAAAAGCCTACTTGAATGAAGTACATTTGATTTTGGTTTTGGTATGTTGATTACTATGTCGTCATAAAGTAAATACTATACCCTAGTTTAGTATAAAATAACGATCTTTACAATATCCGATAACATATACATACATCTAAAAGATTACCAAAACATACCATATTTACCAACCAACAGTTATCCGCTAATAAAGACTAAAACGCAAATTTACTTTAACAATTCAAACCCGATCTTTAATCAAACACCAAATAACCACGGCATTTTGAGCCTTAATATTTCAAAAATAAATGTCAAAATACAACGAACGTATTAGATTGGCTCTTAATAAACTTTTGCGTAAGTGCGAAGTTCTCAAGAGTAACAAAGGCTTCAAAAATATTGCATCACTAAAAAAATATTCTGTATTTAAATACAATGTTTGTATACTTGCAACGCGTACTGTCACACGTGTCCAAGAATCTATATAAAACTTTAAGATTGAAGAACAAATATAAAAAAGAAATCTTGTTTTACTGACCAGGAAAGTTGAAATTCTCAGCTTTTCTCTACCATAACATCCGTGTATTATACATATAAACCTTCCTCTTGAATCTCGCTGTTTGTCGATGAAAATCGCATTAAAATGTCTAAGCGCACGGGGGGCGGGAAGCGAGTCCGTTCAAAATCAAAATTAAAATATTATTTATTGGAACAAGCTCATAATATCACTTTTGAATCACCATGATACAATGTACGAGGCTATCACTAGTTCGGAAAGTAGATTCTACCGAGAGGAAACGACATGAAAATCAATAGTAACTCTTTTCCAAAACTTTAATGTTTTATATGTAAAGATATAGGTATAATTGCCAGCCACGTTCAGTGGACAGCTTGTACAGCAGATACGGGATCCTTGATTCAAATCACTGGAGGGGCACTAGAGTCTTTCACTAAATTTTTAGCAGATACTACAGTTTATGGGTTGGAAGTATTTACGCTTTTATATTTCGAATAACAGGTAACGGTCTTCAGCTTGGACTCCATGAGTTAGTCTTTAGTCTACAAGTTTGTATATTCCACAAACATTAAAACTTAAAAAATGCAAATAATACGCACCAAGCCGGTATAACGTAAGACATTTGATATTAACTACGTTTCTCTCAAACATTACATACAAAACGTTGCAGCGGTCTCAGTTAAATAATTTATTCTTAATTTGAAAATTAATTCTATAACGTCATATGGAAATCTCTCAATACAAAAGTTTCCATCTTAAACATAATCAAGCAACTCGACCCGTGACAGATTAAAATCCTAATACATGAATCCTTTGTTTAAGAGATTTAAGATTAATGCAATCGAAAAACGACCTTATTATCTAAAAAATAAAGTGCATTTCTTAATAAAGAAAAGCACGCCTTCGAAGCCTGAGACGAAATACGTTTGAAACAAAAGCGAAACAAAATATCTTTAGATGTTTCGACTTAAGTTATAAGCGAGTTTTAATTAGATATCGTCTTGTTTCAAAGTGATTTAAGGTAAATTCACTGACAAAACAACGCGGCTTTGAACGCGAAAGATTATCTAAAGTAATATTATAAATACGAAAGTAACTCTATCTGTTTGTCTGTTGGTCTTTCACGGTCAAACCAATGAACCAAGCTTGAACTCCAAGGAAATACAAATGCTACCTATTTCGCTTAACACCTGAAGATCAACCACTAAACTATAAATATATGTCGCAGGCAATTAGTTAAATTATCTTAACAGTCAACAGCCTAGCTATTATATTAAGTTCAACCAGCGGCATACATGACATTTAAGCAAAACATAGCAAAACATATCTTCCGTTCATAGAATAGGGAATACTGGCTTTAGATTTTCCAGGAAAAAATATATGTGGGTTAGGTTAGCCCTATTATGGTTTGCCCGTGATTATTATATATATTCTACCGCCAAGCAGCAATACTTATGAAACCACAGGCACAATCTGGTCCTATAGTTAAAAATTCTTAGGGCACCACTTACCTCCAGCTGGCACATCCGGCTACCTACATGTTAAATAAAAAAAATTAACTCAGTTGTGGATTTGACCACATTCGATTCTAGGATTGCAGCACATTTTTTTTTATTATATCGGTAGACGGTCGAGCAAATGGGCCACCTGATGGTAAGTGATCACCACCGCCCATAGAAAATGGCGTTGTAAGAAATATTAACCATTCCTTACATCACCAATGCGCCACAAACCTTGGGAACCAAGATGTTACGTCCCTTGTGCCTGTGGTTACACTGGCTTACTCACCCTTCAAACCGGAACACAGCAATACTGAGTACTGCTGTTTGTCGGTAGAATATCTGATGAGTGGGTGGTACCTATCCAGGCGGGCTTGCACAAAACCCTACCACCAAGTAAAAACAAAAACAAAATGCCACTAAACCAGCAAGATGACACTCTAACTCCTTCAAATACCCTATCCTATAGCTGTAAGTCTTCATAGTCAATGAGTGTTGAATAAGTTCCAAACCTTATCTTTAAAAGAAGACCTTCCCCAGCAGGGGGGCGTATTGAGGCTTCGTATAAACGCTCGCTGTCTACAACTTGTGCCCGCGACTCGGGCAGATGTTTGAAAATAGTGCCGGCTATCTCGCCATCGGACCTCCATTGTCGTGACGATTCATTGCTCGCACGACATGTGATCCGTTTATTTTATTTGTTACACTTTATATTAAAACGTTTTGAGCGATCCTCGTTTGAAGTGCTCTCTTTGTACTTTAATAGCTCTTGACGATCAGATGGATCAACGTTACTAAAGTTTTCTTGCAAAACGCATCTAATATTCCTTCCTCATTCCTCCCTTAATTTTTGCTCCAGTGCGAATCCGGGGCGGATCGCTAGTATGTATTATTGTTGTATATGCGTACTTATTCAACAAATTTTCCATTTTACATCTAAGTTAAATACTCGGTAACTGAATTTTAAACCAGTTCCAGACAACCGGTTGCGCTGAAAGTTTTGCCCACACGTTTGGTGATTGTTTCCGGCGCTAATAGAGTTTATTAGTGTGAGGTAATCATAACATCGACGTATCAAATTTTTCATTTCCTTGTATTATAATTACGTAATATCTATGATATATTTGTGGGAGATAATATTTTTAATCAAGTACCGGTCTTATAACACGGTTGTGTAATTGACTCAAGTGACAAGTCTTTATAAGAAGCTCGACAGATGTCAACAGATCAGAAGTGGTTCAGTGTTGAACACGCACTATCGGTGCTCCGAATCTTTTTATTTGGTAATAACCCAGGTGAGCGTATTGTTGTATTTATTCTGTAATAATGTAATTGAACTTAATTGTTTTATATGGAATTCATTGTAATCAGTGTTTAGAAGTAAGTATAATTACTTGCTAATATATTAAATAATACTTTGTTTACTTATAAATTGGTTTTACTATTTGTTTTGCCTTCCGATCTCTCACATATTATATAAACTAGTGGTCGCCCGCGGTTTCGCTTGCATCTTAGGGGTTCGTCATCACGTGTTAGGCATAAAAAGCGTATGTCCTTCTTTGCTCAATTTTGCTTCATACCAATCATCATCATCATCCTCCTGCCCTTATCCCAATTTTACTCGGGGTCGGCGCAGCATGTCTTCTTCTTCCATACTTCTCTGTCAGACGTCATCACAAGTAACATTCTTTCTAACCATATCGTCCTTCACACAATCCATCCATCGTTTCTTGGGTCGTCCCCTCCCTCTATATCCATCCACATCCATTCTCACAACCTTTCTCACAGCATGGTCCTCATTCCTCCGCATAATATGCCCATACCATGACAGCCGGTTTCCAGCTAGCTTCTCGTTCAGCTTTCTTCATGACAAATTTTATCAAATTCGGTTCAGAGGTTCAGCAGTGAAGGAGCAAACAGACAGTTACTTTCGCATTTTAAATATTAGCAAAGATGAAATCTTTTCTTTAATTTTTTTTTTATATTAATATTAGGATCTAATACAACTTTTATTAAGTAATTTATAAAGATGAAATACAGTATCAGATTAAACTTTTTACAGTTTATTATATAATTAAAAACAGTTGAACAAGTACCTTTTAAAGTTCAAAGCGATAAACTTAAATTTTAATCAAATGTGCTTCAAACTTTTAAACTTTAAACTTAACATATAAAATTTATCTGTTTTAGTACGTGAATAGAAACAAAAAAAGGAGCTTGTTTTGAAATTGATAACTTAATTCAAAATATTTTATTTAATATTTTGCTATTTTTAATATAACATTCATCGCTAACCGTCCTAGCGTAAATAAAAATTGAAGAAAAGAAATGGCCCAGTGGTTCGAACGCGTGCATCTTAACCGATGATTTCGGGTTCAAACCCAGGCAAGCACCGCTGAATTTTCATGTGCTTTAATTTATCATCTCGTGCTCGGCGGTGAAGGAAAACATCGTGAGGAAACCTGCATGTGTCTAATTTCAACGAAATTCTGCCACATGTGTATTCCACCAACCCGCATTGGAGCAGCGTGGTGAAATATGCTGCATAACCTTCTCCTCAAAGGGAGAGGAGGCCTTAGCCCAGCAATGGGAAATTTACAGGCTGAATTTACAGGCAGATATATATAAGGTCCTGGCAGTGAAAAGTTGATGTAGCAGAGTTTGAAGTGAGTTTGAGAAAATCTATTCCAAGGACAAATATTAACACCCTGTATATATCCTTATACATAATCAAAGGCCTCCACTCCCTTTAAGACGAAGCTTCGCCTAGGAAGGCATTTGCTTATTGACCTAACCCAACGCCATATTACATCACCTATATACGCAAACATTGGTATCCAGATAATGTCCCTTGTGCCTGTAATTACACTGAGTCACTCATATACTTGCTGCACAAATCTATCGTCTTAGTTATTCCTAAGACATATTTCACTTGCAAGAAAGAGACGCATATATGTCTAAAACATCGAGTAAATATTTATTTTTATATCGTTAACTAGAACAAAGAAATCCAATTATAACCTGTAAGAACTCTTCCGTATCTAAGTTTGAAATGTTTTAAATCGACTTAAGTGATAGGCTATTTAGATACGTCTATCCTTTGAATGTTATAAATTAGTTCTGCAGTGAGTTTGCAGTCAATACTTATAGAATAACTACGCTTATTTTGATTTTTTTATTAGAAAAGACTACAACATCAAAACAAATAAAAAAAAAAACTAATATTATTACTTAGGTTCAATAATAAGATCGTAAAATCATTGAGCTTTATTATCATTTGAATTAAATAGCATTAAAGAAATAAAAACGAGCAACCTTTATCCAAAAAACGACCAAAATTTCATTAAGCGTGAACAAAAACGGCGACAGTTTAAACTCGACCTTTAAGCATTCAACGTACGCCTAGTCTATTTCAATGGCAGGAGAAGTAAAAATAAACCTTTTATTTGAATACATTCCATACAATTACCTCATAGTTCTGCTATGTTCTGCACGATAAATAGTTCCTAATTAATATACCTGACATAGAGCCTTAAATCCCAACGTTTTGGTTTCGCAGCATATAAAGAATTGTTGAATTTTTCCATCGAAAAATTCTTTGTAACGGAGTCTGGGAGTTGGAAGTGTGTACACCCCCTTTGATTCGGGAAGCATTAAGCCGTTTACTCTGCCATCGGATTATAAGAATGAGGATATAGAGAATTGTCAGGTGCTTGCAAACACATTTGGGCACTACGATATGAATAAAAATCAACATATACTTTATTCAAGTAGGCACTTTTGAATCGTCATTTAACAAACTATATTAAGTAAAGCTACACCGGTTCGGAATGTAGATTCTGCAGAGAAGAACTAGCAAGACAGTAGTTACTCTTTTTCAACATCTAAAAATACAATCATGTTATGTCCTGTGTAGTTGGTTGGTCTCCCTTGCCGTGCCTAATTTAACTTACAATGTTCTGATAACCTTTCGTTCTATTCGAAACACAAGTTTTTAAATACTCCTTATTAAACCATAGATTATTTCACCAATGATATCAAATCCATTCAATGTCAAAGTATTTAAGTATCTTTGCTTCTCTTGCCATTGGAACGGACTATACGTATCATACGGTTCAGTCGTTTTGAATCGCATGCATTATAATAAAATTGTTAAAATATTGCAAGTCCGCGGACATACAACACCAATTACCCATAACGCCACATCCGTGTGTGAATTACCTGCAAACAAAAATAATGCATGTTATTTCGCGATCGAATACAAAAAAGGTTGATGTTTGCTTGCGATAAATTAACTATACGAATACAAAAATACAATTCACCGTGTTATTTTAACCCGAAACATTATTCAAAAATTTAATCACCAGCAGATACAATGTAGATCTTAATTTAGTTAAACGTGAAAATTGTCACGTAACTGTCGTTTTCTCCGATACATCGAAATATTAATTGGACAAAAATGGGTCAAACTCAATCAAAAATGATTAATCTTTTAATCCCTTACCGCCTTACAGAACTACAGCGTAGTGCTTTCGGAACTACATACGTTGTTTTACCTATTCTTTTTGGATATTATTAGAAAAAAATTTAATCAATATTTTCGAATTAGTAGCTTTAATTCTTGTTATAATATTAAAAAAAAAAAACATTTTCCTGTAGACATTTTTTTGCATTAAATTTTTTTATATGTTAACAACCCAGACAATCAATGCACATCGTATGAAATTACATCAAAATCCGTCAAGGAGTTTTCGCGTTATACAATTACATACCGACCGACCCACTCTATATCTACAAACAACTACTATTTGATAATATATTAAAATATAATAATGTTCACCACACGGCTCAGTTACGATTTAATTATACGCATTGAAGAAATCGACCAACTGGCAGTACACATCATTCGATATTGGCAAAACGTGTCGAAACAAGAAAAAAAGGTCTCAATCAGAGCACGAGCCCCCGGTAATGTGGCACGTTTTAATTACGACATGAAAGGGCCCCGAAACAGACTAATCGCCGAATGTTCTGCACACTGTTTATTTTTGGTTTGGTTGTTTTTCCAACTTCGACGACTGATTGAACATTCGAATTGAAACGTTTCACCGCATTTAAATTTATCATTCATTCGTATTTAGAAGAAAAAATACGAATTCCATTATTTACGTATAAAAAAAAAACAATATTGTGTACCATTTAAAAACACTTCCAAATTAATTGGTGAACCACTAGTCCACAATTGTGTAACTTTTGGATAAACTTTACTTTTGTAACAAGAGGTGAAGACGTGAGAGAAACGCTTAAAAGCGTCAGCTGGATGGATCCGCCTGAAGCCGATTTTTGTTTCTAGACGTGACATACTTCGAAGCATCCTACCGACTGCGCGAATTACGTTTTCTACAGCCGTAGGTCTCAAAAAAACCAAAGGTTTTATAATTAATTTAACTAAACTAAACGATTACACTAATTTGAGACAATACTGAACAATGTTCAATTCAGATATTGAATGATTGATATTCATTTATATTCTGCTGATGAGGACTCGTTGATCTGTGTCGCACGTGGAACTGGCGGCTCACAGCATCAGCAATACCCCTACAGTCGTCTTATTTAACAAACGCTTAGTCAACCAAGTAGGTTCATTGGATGATGATTGATACACAAATAACGGAACTTCATCGGACATTTTCCACATAATGTTTTCTTTCAATCCGACACAAGGTAAATCTCTTATCTTACGGCACGTATACCGCAATGTTTGAAAACGAAAGTTTTCAACCAGCCATAACATACTACGGAACTAGTTCAGAAATGAGGATATACGGATAAGAACAAGAATTGCCGACATTACTTGTACGATTAGCAGACTAAAACGGTATTGAGCTGGCCACGTATCGAAGGACCGATGGCCGCTGGATCAGAGGAATCCCACAGCGTCACAGATTTATATTCTTGACAATCCATTAGAAAATCATCAATAATTGTATAAATTTGACGTCACAGGCCGTCTCGACCAGTGCATGTGACGTTTCAAAACTTCATCCGATAATTAAAACCTTACGATATTTCATTTTGCTACTATTGTAGTATTCATTAGAAAAAAGTGATTATAAAGAACCAACTTGAATTGTTTTAACATATTCCATATCATATCAGCTACAAGAACTACGTCGTCTCATAAATATACATAATAACATTCAAAAGATTCTTTCAAAAGCCCAGTAAGTAGATATCGTCATCGTTTTAATTTTAAATCATAAGAAAAAAATACAATCAGGAAAAACATTCGTCACCGAAAAGGAGACGCGCGGAATTGAATTTTTTTTTTTAAATCGTTACAACTTTATATCCTGCGAGTTTATCTGTTCTCATTACTCGTGCACAGCCGTTGAATAATAAGCAGCCGGCAGATAGTAATGGGTTCAATTAAAATTAATTCAATTAACAGTCCGGGGAGCGCTTCGTGGGTGAAAATCTGATAACGTTTGACATTAAAGAGATAAGAATTATAAATATATTCATAAATATCAAATGTAAATCCTTGGAAAAAGAAATTCCTTTGCCGTTCGCGGATATATATGTTGCAGAATTTCACCTGAGATCTGCAGGTCTCCTCACGATGCCCTACTGGGCAAAGATTACGGCTTTAAGTCTAAGCACAAAGTCATTCAAAGGTGAACTAGGAGGTTCCCGCTCCATTTTGAAGCCGTGATCGTAAGTTGAGATCCGTTCTATTTGCTGGGTAATACATTTTTCAATTTAAAATGTGATTGACCAATTTGTACTAATGTTAGACGGCAGAATATCTGATATGCGGATGATACTTAGGTCGCAGGGTTTCCGATTTAGATTGACATAAACAGTACGATTAAAAGGCATGGCAAAGACATTAGGACTTGTTGCAAAACTATTTTATGGCCGCGGCTTCGGCCGGGTTTATTTTTTATGTTTCTCCAACAATGGGATATATAAAAGCTGAAACTACATCACAAGAAATGTTTCACTAAATACCATCACCATTTACTTAAATTATACTATTGAACCTCCTTTTATCTTTATTTAAAAACTACAAACATATACTTGCATGCAACATCTGAATAAATCATTTACGCTAATATACTTCCGAAGACCGTTCAAAGAAATAACATTTCGTATCATCAAATAAATATTTAAAACCATTAGCGAACAGCAAGTTGTCTTCATGTGAGCTTAAATGTTCAAAAGGAAGGATTATCGCAAACGAACGAACGCGCCCCTGTTTTAAATCATCAAAATCTCTGGTTCCAACCCCTTTGACGTCACCCCTTGGCAATTTGATAATAAATTCATGGGCAATTAGATGCACGCGTTCTTTAATTAGAAATACGTATAAATCTATTCCTCACAGCTTCCTTTATAGTTGGGAAATAAATGTTCACTATCAACGTTATTAAATAAACATAAACATAACATAATCTGCCTGTAAATTTCCCACTGCTGGGCTAAGGCCTACTCTCCCGTTGAGGAGAAGGTATGGAGCATATTCCACTACGCTGCTCCAATGCGGGTTGGTGGAATACGGTTATTAAATGCTTATATGAAATAACTACTAAACCAATGTACATGAAACGTCTATCAGAAGATGGAGCGCGCTTCGGAAACGATTTCAGGATTGGCGGCTGAAGAACAATGACGATTTCAAATCTTATAATGTCTCTCGTAAGTCACACCATCGACTTAACACCAAAGCCATCAAATGGTATATCATTTGAAATATTTTGATTTAGCTAACATATTTAAATCTGATCGATAATCAAAATCAAAATATTCATTATTCAATAGTAGGTGCATTAAATAACTTCTGAATAGTTATGTTAGTGTTGAATAAAATGTAAAACTAACAATAGTTTGGACAGATGATTCTACCGAGAAGAACCGACATGACACGTAGTTACTCTTTACCATCGTTTTAATCACAGTATGTCAGTAAAGTACAAAAAAAAATACTATATAATATGATTATCACCGTTTCTTATAATATATTTATAAAAAAATAATACGATAAGTTGAAAATCGCCAAAACTCTTAACAATTCGAAGCCTAGTGAAGTGCCCTCAGTGACCGCGTTACCGAACATCCGAGCTGGGATGCTGTACAAGTTCCATTGAAAACTCGGTCTCGTATTTCAGAACACAATGAAAGTCCATCACGCAATAAAGGTCAAGAGTCAAGGATGTTTTGATCTATTTCGCGGGCGACGACAATTTTTGACCTTCTCGAAAAAATGATTGTGTAACAATATTTTTAATTTCGTGAATCTTCAGGTATCGTTCATATTTTACTTAAACTAACTCCTGGTTCTTTAGCTGATTCTTCTCAGGTTAATCTACATTCGGAACCAATTATAACAAGCAAAATAGTTACAAACGTTGTCAACACGAGGCGATAAAATCATAACACCAAATTTCCGTCTCAGCAAAGTCAACATTAATAAAATCCCTCAGATTTTATCTTATCTAAACCAAAGATGTCGGATTCGAATCCGGGGTAACCACAGAATTTTCATGGGCTTCATTTATGTTAAACCGAAACGACCTAATGGAACTCGTAAATCTTAAGCGAAGTTTGTGGGCTCGAGATTTTTATTTGTGTGTAATTTATCTCGTTGACTGTACCTGTCTATGTATTGGTCTAGTGGCTGCAGTTCCTGAGCACTGGCGTCTAAGCTCCAGGTCAGGCCAATCAAAAGTTATTAGGTTTTTCTGTCGAATAATTCCCAATAACAGCCTGGAGTCTGGAATGAAAGAGCCTTCGGAACAAGTATAGCATATGGTTCTGCGAGTAAACTCTTTTCTGCCGTGTCCGTGTCTGTGTGTGCCGTCCCATCGAATTATAAATGAGGAAATAGAGAGTACGCCTGGGTTAGCGCCTGCACATGACGTGTACTATAGTATGTCCTGCGTAATCGGTTAGTCTCCATTGCGATTGGCCGCCGTGGACAAAATCCGTGGGAACGACTTCATCATCACGCATGGGTATCTACATCATCATGTGCACATGTATCCACCAACTGACATTTTTTTTTATAAAGTATACTAGCAAAGCCCCAAATTAATTAAGGAATTACCAATATTCCTATTTCCCCATCCTTTTAAGCTTATCGCTTGTATTAGGAGTGGTGACGACAATAGCCCAAGGGTTCAGGATCGATCCTGTTACTTTTTACATCGCTAGGCGGCCCTTAAACCATTGAGCTATTGACGCTTGACATTAGAACATTATATTTTGAATTGCTTAACAAGAGTATCCACTAAGCTACGTGTCTGTACCCCCTAGAATTAAGATTCTGATCCCCTAAAAATATGACAATATTGCTTGTAAGAGCTCAATTTAATTAGGTGTATTTTGATTTTAACACTAAACCTATCGACATATTATACATGCCTATCTCTACCGGTGGCGGTCAAATGACCGCTTTTGAAATAAACATTATAGTCTTGTCCAGTTGATTGTAATTAATACAGAATTTAGCATAAACAATATACACAAAATAATTATCAAATAATAATTTAAAAAAACATTAATTTTTCGGGCTTGAGGAGTACATTTTTAAAAAGAAGGCTCGAAACTGAAAGATTTGACCGCTCTGGTAGGTTTAGTGTTAAATTAATAGAAATCCATTTAGTCGATCAAACGTAAGCGATTTAGTCGGGAGCTGGATTTTAAAATTTTCCATGAAAAAAAAAAACAACTTCAAAGCATATCGTTTCTTACACAGCTCTAAAAAAAATCACGTAAAGTATAAAACGAGAAGAAGCGTTAGTGAAGTCTTAGAATACCGGTTTAAAGATTTAATAGCTTGGCAGTTCACTTCCGTGCACCATACGACATACGGACTCCGAGGACAAATAGCAAAGATGAAAAAACTAAGCAAAGGTCTTGTAAACAGACTGAGAAACGGTTACAAGGTTCCTCGAAACACAGTTAAAGTTGACTTCTATTCTATTCTCTACGTCTATTCCACATTTACTGTAGGTTTTTTTAAACGCTTTTGTCTAATTTAAGTCATAATTTTTGATATACTGTACTTACTGCTAGTTATACAAGACACTTTTACAAGTTATATTTAAAAGAGCTCATAAAGTATTTTGGATAGCAGATCAGTATTAACTTGTAAATTTGCTGTCAAAATTTGATGAAAATTACTAGATTTTTCATCTTCGACATTTCTTGCACTTGCAAGCAAATCGAATATTTTTTTAAATGTAATACCTTAGTATTTTGTTTATATATTATTGGTAAGTCAGAAATAAATAATAAGAAGAAATTATCAAGATCGAAAGACTAAAAAATTATATACTTGGGGGAAAGTCTTTGTGCCAGTCCGTCTGGGTCACCACCTCATTAGATATTCTACCGCCAAACCACAGTACTCAGTATTATTGGGTTTCATTTTAAAGGGTCAGTGAGTCAGTGTAACAAGTAACAACAAGCACAAAGGGCATAACATCGTTGATGTTAGGTTGATGGCACAATGGCGCTGTTAATTAATAAGAATGGTTAATATTTTTCACAGCGCCATTGTCTATTAGCGGTAATGACATACCATGATGGTGAGCCATCAGCTACCTATATCATAAAAACAGAACCGAGTGGGGAACGGTACCTTCACGACTCACGTACCATGTCAAAATTCTTATCGACGCCGGAGACATCTCAAACTCATCTACAACAACTTAACTGCTAGAAAATTAACTATGATCAATTCTCTAACTAAAACTAGGTGCTCCGCTCCAATTTTAATGATGAAAATTCAAATAAAGTTAACCCCTTAAAACTTATATTGAAAGCGCGCAGAGAAGCTAGAAAACCCGACTTCGCTCGGGTACAATAAATAAAACTAAACAAATACGGTTTATCGTTTATTAATAAATAATTTATTGTGGATAAGTTCACTTACTGAACATCTTACAGAACTGAACTTTCTGAACCCACCAATAAACGTCAAACATGGCCGCCCATTGAACTGTCATGTCATTGAATTTCATGTATGTCGAAATATCTCGATTATACGAATTTTGCGGATAAAAAACATTAACTTTTAACAATATACATTTGTTACAGGACGATCCGGTCTATCGTAGACCTACACGAAATTATTAATAAAGACAGTCTATTCCGACCGAATGAGGAATGCAGAATATACATAATAAAGATACACAAACATTATATTTATGTATTTCATACAAACTCAAACTCAAAATTCCTTTATTCAACATAGAAGCATTACACTTACTTATTGATGGTCAAATTAAACACTACCACCGGTTCGGAAAAAGGAACACCCTGACCTGAGAAGAACCGGCGAAAGAAACTCAGCGGGTCTTTTGTTTTTTGTCAAATTAATTAGATACATAATTGTGTATGAATAGAAACAGCCAGGAGGCGATCGTTTCATTCCCAAGGTGTGCTATCAAACATAAACTCACTAATTGTATAGTAACCTTTCGCATACAAGCGTTCCTTAACATTTTTTTTTAATTTGGCAACAGAAGCATTTTGAACGCTTTCTGGGATCCCACAAAAGAGTTACTGACTCTATGCAGTCGAGTAACAGGAGTAACAAGATTGTGTTTGTTCCTTGTACCAATGTTATGAGAATCACATTTTCTCATAAAAACATTAATATTTTTCCGTACATACAAAACATTAAAGAATATATATTGAGAAGCAACAGTTAATGTCTTAATTTCTTTAAATTTATACCTTAATGATTCCTTGGCTCCTAGGTTATAGATTGCGCGAATAGCCCTCTTCTGCGTCACAAATATAGTATGGATAGCGACTGCGTTACCCCAAAGCATACGATTCACTAATAGCTCAGCTACACTGTGCAATACTAACATATCTTGATTGATTTGCTATATATGAACTGCTTATATACACCTAAATTTTACTCCCGGAGTACCGGTAACATCTTCGTCGACCAAAACGTCAATTTCTTGCAAATCAAATTTGAATATCATAGATAATTCAAGCTCTCGGTAAATGATTAGGTTAGAATAGACTATACGAGTAGGTTAGCCTGACTTATCGTCACGTCACACAATTTGTCGGCCTAATTGTTTAAACGTACACATTACCAGATAACTAAAACAAATATTGTATACAAATAATATAATTACACTAGTGGCCCTCGTTAGAAACAGGTAAATATCTAGCGCGGACCATGCACTGATACAACTCTGCACGACCGCAGACACAGATAAGCAACTGACATGTTTATCGTCTCGTTTCGATCAAATATTTACTATGACAGATATTTCACTAAAAGATCATTTTAAATCTCACTAAAAGCTGACGTTCTTTGTGATTCTGCCCCATATCAACCTTGGTATGATACCGCATCACTGCTGTTATATTACTTTCGGGTCTGATAACCAAATTATCTGTCTGTCTGTCTGGGTCTGATAAAAAAATTAGAGAACTTGATAAAAGTCCTAATGGCAACTTAGAATAACATGATAAAAAAAATCTCAGGCAGTAAAGCAACTAGACTCAAAGCCAAAACTACCATCCCATATTGACTGAAAATTACATTTTTTTTTAATGAAAAAACTGATGAGTTCACTTATCGAAAGTAAACCTCTGCTTTATTAGTGATAGGTTATTTTTTGTTTTCATTTCCTTGATCAATTTTTTTTTTATTTTGTATTGATTTAAGTTTTTTATCTGGGTTTTCGTGTTTTTGTTTTTATTTTAAACATTAACATAATATGTATATTAACGTAGGCGATAAGGACTAATTCGATATTAGACTATCGGAGACGGTACCAGGGATTGAGATAGGAAGAAAATAATTAGATTTTAATTAAGACAACTGACTGAAGACTGGTCACTGGTTAGGATTTGGAGACGTTAAGACAATGCTAATCATGAGTAAGCATTAAAGCGTGCAAGGACTTCGGTACAATATAACGAAAGAAATCCCGTAACGCCCGTCGAAGAGAAGCAGACGGTACCGCTGGTGTTTTTGTTAGATATTCGGGTATACTCGCAGCGCTAGGCGTCCTAGGCACTGGCGAGTCTCGCATACCCAATCACTTCATGTGGGGTGAACGCGTAACGCGTGTTTCCAGCGAGAAATAAAAGTGTAGTGTTTAGCCTTATTATTGTTAATGTATAATGTAGTGTCATCACACTGTACAAGAACTTTTATCCCATTTTTGCTCGATTTTTTTTTTTAATATACCTCTGGTGTTTCTAAGATTGGTAAATAAATGAGTTTTTAGGTTTAAAATGATATATATATTCGAATATCAAGGAAATATTGATAAAATCTGGATCACTGTGTTAAGATTCATCTTAGATCCCATGACTGGTGAATTTGACCGAGCGAGATATAAATAATTTTCTAACTCACATGTTGCAAAGGTGACCGATTACTAGTCCACACTGAGTAAACATTTGAATCAGTTAACAAATTAGACCATAATAGACGAGACAACACAACAAAATAGCCCTTTGCCCAGCATTGATGCAATAAACTACTTATATATACGGTTGACTTTGTTTAGACTTTAAATATTTATTGTATGATAAATTGAATTCCAATAATGTTATCAGTATTAGTGACCGCATTATAATAATAATTATTAATAAATATTGACATTACCTAGATAAGAGTGTCTAATGTGTCGGGTTAGAATCTAGTCATCGAAATAGTACGGTGTGCGCATGCGCACCCCTGATGTCCGATAACAAAGAAGGTATCGCTGATGTTGAATGGATAGTTTAGCATCGACCAGGAGTGTCATATATTTCACTTAGTAGAGAGGAAGATTTTGTTATGATACAGATAGGCGGACGAGCAAATGGGTCAAATCAAAGACAATGACGCTGTAAGAAATATTAACCATTCGTTACATCTCCAATGCGCCACCAGTCTTTGGAACTAAGACGTTATGTCCCTTGTGCGTGTAGTTACACTGGCTCACTAACCCTTCAAACCGGAACACAACAACACTGCGTACTGCTGTTTGGCGGTAGAATATCTGATGAGTTAGTGGTACCTACCCAGACGGGCTAGCACAAAGCCTTACTAGTATTGTTGTGTTTTGGGTTTGAAGGGTGAGTGAGCTATCAAAGGCATTCGCAGGAGGCAAACAAGCAGGAGGCCCATAGAAAGAAACTACCACCGCCCATAGACATCTGCAGCACCAGGGCTTGCAGGTGCGTTGCCGGCCTTTAAGAAACACTTTTTCTTGAATCATTGTAAAATCTTTGTAATCGGATTAGCTTCCTGGATGACCAGCTACATCCAAACTAACAAACTTTTCCTAGTTTCAATATATGGATATATATACAAATTATTTTTTATTACAATCCCTTTATGAATACAACCGTTATGTTCCATTTCTTGTGAGCAACACCGTATCCCACAGATAGAGCAATGTCCCGACGCCCGCGCAGATAAACGTGTGACATATTTACAATCTTGTCATTATCAGATCGAAATGTTGCGAGTGGACGCGAAGGCGACTTTTCGTCGCCATTTTTTAACCGACTTCAATAATATGACGTTCAATTCATCGAATTATCTCCGTTACGCTTGTGTATGTATTATTAGAAAACAAGGGGGGGGGGTGATTGGTTTAATGGGGTATCTCGATCTCTTCTCTATTTTTTTTATTATTATTTCGTGTATTTAAGTATTAGGATATAATATGCGTTATGTCTGTCATACACAGCAGCTGTAAATATATTTTACAATTTAAAAACATACTAATAAAGTACTTAAACGTACGTTTTATTGATTATCGAAATCTGATTACATTCTTTTAATTAAACGTCTGTTAAGAAAAACTAAATGACAACTGATTCTTCCATTATTTAAAAATAATATTTGCATTTATATTCAATATAAAACGATAATTTATTATAACGATAAATTTAAATAAGACAATATGAACATCGAATATACTAAAGAGGTATTAATAAAAAGATTAATTTACACCCAGGCTCACGGAACACAGAGTATAAAATAAAACTCGACAGACTCGATAACGTCTTAAATATAGATAAGGGAAAAATTGTGATATCATAATATAGCATTCATATCAGTAAAGGGATTCTTGAACAAAATCAATAAACGACTTGAATTCATTTTCGAAATGGCGTAAGTCGATTTATAGATATGCTAAATTGACACTTGTATCGTTTAATCATCATATATATTGTTATCAATATTGCTTGATAACACCTTGACATTTAAATAAGTATTAATAACGGATAGACCACCACTCCCACCAACCCGCGTTGGAGCAGCGTAGCGTGGCATATGCTCGAAACCTTCTCCTCAAAAGGATAGGAGACTTCTATGGTGATGATGTCGTCCCGAACGATTTCAACCACGGTGATATATCTAAATAGACTAGCTACCCACGCAGGACATTATAGTGCACAGATGTGTCGCAAACACAGGTGCACAATATATTCCCTCACTGTTATAATAAAATGGTACGGCAAATCCGACGGAAAGAAGTCAGACGCAGGACCAACGGTTTTACGTTTTTCCGAGGCACGGTAGTTTACACACTTTCAACTTACAGACTCCAGGCTGTTATTGAGAATTAATCGACTTAAAAACCTAATAACTTTTGATTGGCCTGATCTGGAGCTTAGTCGCCAGTGCTCAGGATCTGCAGCCACTAGACCAACACACAGACACGTACAATCAACAAGATTAATTACACACAAATAAAAATCTCGAGCCCACAAACTTCGCTTAAGATTTACGAGTTCCATTAGATCGTTTCGGTTTAACATAAATGAAGCCCATGAAAATTCTGTGGTTACCCCGAGTTCGAATGCGATATCTTTGGGTAAGATTAGATAAACTCCCGTGGAGTTTACACACTTTCAACTTCCAGACACCGGGCTGTTACTGATAATTTTAAGATTGAAAACATCCAATAATCCCAATTAATATCCCACAAGATCAACGAGGCAGTCAAGACCACTGTATATTTATACATCACAAGCCACAACTGATAGACGTTATCCTGTCTGTGTGTGTATTCCATTGTCATGGTGACCGGACGGATCTTTGATTATATGTCTAGATAAACTGTTAAAGGACGCGTCGAACGAAATAGTGACCTACAGTTGGCCACTAAGTACACGCACACTAGTAAAGTATATGACGGTTGGCGATAGTCTGGAATTCGAAAGTCTGTAAACTCCCGTGCCTCGGAAAAACGTAAAACCGTTGGTCCTGCGCCTGACTTTGTTCCGTCGGATTTGCCGTCCCATTGGATTATAACAGTGAGGGAATATATTGTGCACCTGTGTTTGCGACACACCTGTGCACTGTAATATATCTCAATATACAAATAATCTAAACGTTAACTAACTTTGCCATAAAAGCTTTTAATCGCCGGCACGTATTCTTGAAGGAAACAGGCAGGTTTCCTACTCATGGAAATATGTTGAAGTATCCTTCAAAAATATAGGACAAGTACAAAGGTCGTAATGACTCCACTGCAAATGACAAAACCGTTAAACATTCATCAAGTACTACACTTATTTTAGGAGTGGGACAAAAAGCCCAAAAGGGATCGAATCAATGAGCATCCATTTCTCGTAAAGTATTGATTTATTGTGATAATGTCAAAACAATAAACAATAGTATAAACATTACACAGGTTTACATTTGTAATATAATTTATGAAATTAATAATATTGTACAAGTCATGATCACGTTTGAAGAATCCAATCGTTAAATCGAGAAAGATGTTTTGGACGTAAACCGACCCAGTTTTTTTGTCAGGATGGAATTTGGTGAGTAGGATCGTTTTATTGAGTAGACACCCACTAAGGAAGAAATTTTGAAAATTCTACGCCTAAGGAGGTGAAATAAGGGCAGAAAGTTAGTATGGAAATCTGATATTTTTTAAGTTAGAAACATGAAACTTTATTTTTGGGCTACTGATTAAATGAATAGATACGTATTTAATCGTTTCTGGACACTCTATCCTAAGGGGTGAAATACACACCAATGTGGTATACAAAGAGGTCTTAAATCAACGTGATATTTGAAGTTAATCCGTAAATATATTGAACTTTCGCGCGAGAAAAGCCGCGAGCAACAGCTAGTAATGTAGTGTGCCAAATCACTGAACCGAGTTTGATGTTGGTATGAAGCAAGAACTCCAAGCTAGGACATAGGCTATTTTTTTTAATTTCTAACACTTGACGACCAACCCTAAAACGGAACTTTAAATACTAAAGGAACTCCTCGTATTTGTAGTCTTGGTGCCATTATTCTTTTACCAGTTCTCCCTTAAAATCCACATTCCAAACCAGCGGCAGATTCATGTCAACTCACGTGATACAAAGATACCGATTAAGTGCTCGCATAAGCTTACCCGAATAAAGTATAATTTGATTTCCAATTTTGAACATTTTTATGCTAATTCAAGAAACTTCATAAAACCTTTTTACGAGTATTTCATCCTCAAATCGGCTTTAGCATGTTTTCTGGTTTTTATACCTTTTATAATTTTAATATTTTAACATCGTACAATGATTAGTATGTTTGCCGGTTGGTAAATTTAAGTATTTTATTAAACATTTAACTATAAATAATAACACAGTAGATCGTATTATCTCCGTGCAAGATTATCTAAATATTATATGAAATACGACGACTAAACCAATAAAATTATGTAGATAAAAGCTTTACCAGCTGATTTAGAGCATTTTGGAGAAGTTTTTAGTACAATTTTTACTGTAAAAGTAATTGCGCTTCGCAGTTTCACACGCTTTTTTACACTATTAACGTGACATGCGACTACCAGTGATTTTTATGATATCGCAGAGGACAAAATAAGGACATAAAAGTTGTAATTTAATTGGAAACCAGTAATTCCTGACTTGAGTTAGATTTCGGTGGTTATTCGTAGTTGAATCTGCATTCCGAATCCATGCCAGCTTTTCAGGTCATTCTGCAAATCGACGATTTAAAAATGCTTGTGAAAGCCTACTTGAATGTCATACATTTTTATTATTAGGATTAACAACTTGTAAATGTCCCACTTCTGGGCAAAAACCTCCACTTTCTTTCAGGAGATTTGGTCTGACCGAGGTCTAATGCTGGTTGGCGGATTAACATCTAGCCTAAATCTAACCTAACCACTGGGCCAATTTGGCTCACGAGTACCTAAATATTTAAATTTTAAGTTCATTGCGTGAAAATTGTATTACGAACAAATATTTTTCAAACATAAAAAGCGGTGCATTTAAAAATGCATTTCTAAATAGAAATCACAAACAACCGCTTTCCAAGCTCCGCGTTCGGAAATGTTGTCTCCACATTTTCACTTCGTTCTGGATCGTTCAGGAAATTCACGATTAAAATAATATTTTGCAACGTTTATTAAAATAACTCTGTCACGAAGTCGACGACGGGACGTACGAACGGCACAATTAAAGGCTGATTAACCAGTTCAATGTTTATCGTTAATCATAAAATATAACGCACTTAAAGAATGCCGTTTGTACAGAAATGTGTTCGAGATCTGATGAAACACATTTTTATAAACTAAATTAATTTATTGAAAGTGGAAATATAAAACCTACATTTACATTACATTAACAGCCTGTAAATTTCCCACTGCTGGGCTAAGGCCTCCTCTCCCTTCGAGGAGAAGGTATGGAGCATATTCCACCACGCTGCTCCAATGCGGGTTGGTGGAATACACATGTGGTAGAATTACATTGAAATTAGACACATGCAGGTTTCCTCATGATGTTTTCCTTCACCGCCGAGCAGGAGATGAATTATAAACACAAATTAAGCACATGAAAATTCAGTGGTGCCTGCCTGGGTTTGAATCCGAAATCATCGGTTAAGATGCACGCGTTCTAACCACTGGACCGTCTCGTGTCCTATACAAAACCTTCATGTTCATGTTACATAATCAACGTTGAAATTACTAAGCAGTTTCCTATGAACCAAGCCTAACTAGAAGAATTATGGAAATTGCCCCCCCCCCCCCCATTGATTTGGAATATGATCTTACAGTAGTGTTATTTATCTCCATGTGATTCTGAATTTCTTAGCCATTTGGATGACGTCTAATTGTTAGACTATGAGGCTGAGATAGTAACCTATACAAAGTTATGTAGAATGATTTTGATCCCTAGGAAATTGTCAGTGGTACACTCTCGTGATCTCGTAAAGCTTGCCTCCGATCTCTCTCCGATCGTGTTAGCATCCGTCCCATCGGGTTTTAGCTGCGAGGGATTTGTAGTCACTATGCTATGCGCCGATTAATCCTCGTGATTAAACTGGTCGAAATTCAATATATTTAGCCGAATATTTTTGAAAGAATTTTGTCTTCACAACCAAATACAACAATTACTTTTAACAATGGACCTTTTAACTTTTACAGCTTAAGAATTAAATATTAAATCACCACGCACGATACTGTTATACGGTTTGTTTATAACACAGTTATTAAGAGAGACAGCCAAGCGATGTTTTCAAAACGGTATTTTTAGTCACCTTATGGTCAATTTTATTGACATAATAAACTATCTTTAAAAAATATTCAATATACTTACTTATAAAACACAATAGTAAAACAGTGTTTGCTGCAGTATGTGCTGCAGCACAGATCAACGACCACTGTCTTAAAAATATCTAACAACATTCCATTTAGCCTTTTACAACTACACAACAACTAGCAACCACAATTATGATCATTGTACCCTCTTCCGGTATTACAAGGTGTCAATATGAAGTACAATATACTAACAAATCATACATTTTCATTAGTTTTCTATGTTGCCTTGGGTCTGGGTGATTGTGGTACCGTCGTTACTTCTGATTTCCATAACACAAGTGCTTTAGCCACTTACATTGGGATCAGAGTAATGTATGTGATGTTGTCCAATATTTATTTATTTATTACACAATATATAAAAACATCTTCTAAAAAAATTTGAATATATAACAAATCACAAAATAAGGTTTCATAGCATCCATCGTTGTACTTTTCCTAACACGGCTATTTAAGATTGTCATTCTCCGAACAGCTCCAGCTAAATGTATCTTCATAAAATCTGCCACGACCCTGAAATATTCAGCAATGAGGTATGACAAGACTCCAGGCATTCGTATAACGGTACGTTGGAACTCACAAACAATTCGCGGTATATCTCTATTCCCCCCCAGTTATTATTAGAAATACCATTACGTGAGTACGTGAGCTGAAAGGGTGATTTCAGAATAGTTTTTTATTCCTGCTTTTTGTTAAAAAAAATATCATTTATCGGTGAGCAGAACTTCGGTGCACTCGTTGATTTTTTCGTTAAAAAACTATCGTTATAGGATTTGAAGCATGCGTTTCAATTTATTTAGACGAGATTGCCAAGAGAATAGAACATGTGGATTTAATCCGAGCAATTCGAAGTAACAATAAATCATATAAATTCTATATGATTTATTGTTACTTGTGGATACACCGTCCACTAAATAATCAGCTAATCTACAGCTAAACATTAAAGTTCCCATTTTAAGGGTGAGTAAGTCAGTGTAACTACAGATTATACTATATGACACGTTAGATCCCATGATGTCGGTATATTGGAAAGGAATTGTTTAAAAATCATATTACTAAGACAGTTTCTATGGCCAGAGGTAATGTGCCTCTCCATTGATCCGATTCTGATGAAAATTTGCTGGGTTCACTATGAACAGCAAAAAATGGAGAAAGTTTTAAATCTTTAAAGAATCTTATTTTATCTAAAATCCAGTTTCATCCAAAATAAAATCGGATAAGACCGATACTTTACTCCTCCGAGAAAATGTCTTTTAACTATAAAATATTCAATCGAGCAATCTTTGTAAGTGCTGAAGTACCACAGAACTGGAGAGCATATTAGAAAAGGCACGTGAGAATTTAACCAGCAATAAAAAGTTTTACGCTCCTTTGTTTTTTTAGTTACGAACCATTAATGTCGTATCTATGGTGACTGATCCATACAATCGCCCAACTGTATCGCCCAACATTCCAACATGATTCCAATCTGTCCCAAGTCACTATCGTCAAAACTGACTTTACACATACGTTCCAACCCCATTCACTATGGAAGACATTGAAGTAATGGTTCTTTCTGAATTTTTGTATCATAAATTCAACCCCGTCTTAAGCACAACAAGGGTCGGGACAAGAAGTGTTCTGGCGATCTTCTCTCCCCGACAATATTTTTAGGGAACTTTTGCCGATAATGGTCATGTCATGGACCATGAGATTTACGACCTTCTGCACCCTGGATTAAGACAGGACTGATCCTAACATCCCAGGCTGGTATATTCGTATTAAAATACAAATAATAATAAATTAAAATATATTAAACCAATACTACCTAAAGCTCAGTAAAGCTTAGAGGTAACAATCACAATCAGTAAGTAACATATAAATATAATGGGCTTATAACCAATGATTGCGGGTTCAAACCTAGCCAAGCGCACATTAAATTTTCAAGTGGCATACATTTGTATTCATATTCATATCGTGCTGGACGATGTAGGAAAACATCGTGACGAAACCTGCATGTGTCGGATGTGAATCTGCCACATGTGTATCCCTCAATCCACACGGAAGTAGCGTGGTGGAATAAGCTCTGAACCTTTTCTCAAAATTAAGAATAGGCCTTCACGCTGCAAGAGGTCTGTTAAAGGTATTTGCTTTACTTTTAATGTACACGTTTATAATACTTGGTGTCGCCCACATCGTCGCTCACGTTTCCGGGGTATCAACGTTCCCTAAAACGTGAGTGTCTTAGAGGACGTTGATACCCCTAAAGTTTCAAGACTTAAGTCCTTCCTTGGAATTCAAGCTTGCTTCTTAACAATTTGAATGCGAAATAGACAGTCAGAGAGAGTTACTTTCGCATTTATAATAATGAAAATATAAATTATAAAAAATATATATATATATATAAATATTGGACATCGCTTACATTACTCTGATCCCAATGTAAGTAGCTAAAGCCCTTGTGTTATGTAAATCAGAAGTAACGACGGTACCACAAACACCCAAGACAATATACAAAACTAATGAACTTTTTCTACATCGACTCGGCCGGGAATCGAACCCGGGACCTCGGAGAGGCGTACCCATGAAAACCGGTGTACACACTACTCGACCACAGAGGTCGTCAAAGTTTAACATATGTCTTAAAATGAGTTCATTTTAAGACATATGTTAAACTTTGACTCATATATAAATATTGTTAAGAAGATGATCAGATAAACATCAACGGCAGTGGAAAGGAATAAATCAGTTTTTAACTAAACATTCGTTAAGCATTTTCAAGTACCACTGTTTTCGTAAACTAAGTAAATAAACAATTACTGTAACATTAACAATTACATGTTCATTTAATCCTCGATATCATTTCTGACACAACCTGTATTCTTAGACCTGAGCGACAGACGAACATAAAAATGGAACTTTAATGGTTTCGCTGCGAATAATTTTTCCCATAAAATTTGGGACCCAGCCACCATGGCTTTATGGGTTTTCGAGGGCAGTTAAGTCTCACATTTAGTTCATGTTACAATGTACATAAAAACATATTATATACATTATATAATAATAATAATAATAATATATGTTTATTTCAAGAAATTAGATCCCATAGTTTTGTTAGTAGAATGTAACTTATATTTAAATGTTAGTAAATTTAAAAACTATTACAATTACAAAAATATCAATTACAATTACAAAAGTTAAGAATCAATACGATAGCTGGGAGCATGCAGTCCACAGCAATACAACATATAGCGACAGTCTAGTCTTCCTGCTATCATTTTCAGGATGTTGTTTGGGCTGTCACGCACTCGCTGTACAAGAGATGCCGCTCTCCTCCTCATTATAGTCCAAAAGCAGTGTACGCGAGCCTCTGCAAACATAGTGGAGGCACTGCAAGAACGAGACAGCCCCATCAGCACCCTAAAAGCGTCATTGTATTGAACACGAAGGGCTCCATATGCTCGTTTCGTATAATTCCTCCACAAAGAACAGGTGTAGAAAGTATTACAAAAAGCTCTAAACAATGTAATTTTCACTTCTTTTGCACACTTACCAAACCTGCGGAATATCATGTTAGCTCTGGCCGACAGAGCCCTTCGTTCTCGTTCAATATCCATATTGTCCTTGAGATCTGGGGTGAGTATATGGCCGAGATACTTAAATGTATGAACTCTTTCTAAGGGAACCGAATTAAGCTGTAAGATAGGCACTTCAATATGTCTCCCCCCAGATTTGCTCTCAAAGACCATGTACTGACTTTTCTTCGCATTATACATCAGTCCGTGTTGAGTTGCATATTCCTCACATTTTTTTAAAAGTGACCTTATACCACAGACCGAAGCACTCAGCAGCACCATGTCGTCAGCGTAGCTCAAATTATTTAAGCACACTCCATCTATGTGACAACCAACACGCATACTACTGAGTGACTCGATTAGCTGGTTGATATATAAATTAAAGAGACTAGGAGAGCTTAATCCCCCTTGTCTCACTCCACACTCCAATATATAAGGTTCCGAAAAAGTACTAGCCCATTTCACACTGTTGATCTGATTTCCATACCAGTATTTATAAATGTTTACAAGTTCGTAAGGCAAATTGATAGATTCTAACTTTATAACATTACATTTTCTGATTTACTTCATATTGTTTGATATATAATTAGACACATATAATATATATTATGTTAGCTTTTTAATGGCAGAAGTTGTAAAATAACAAACAATGTTGATCTTATTTAATCAGTGATATTCGAAGAGCCGAGATGGCTCAGTGGTTAGAACGCGTGCATCTTAACCGATGATTTCGGGTTCAAACCCAGGCAGGCACCATTGAATTTTCATGTGCTTAATTTGTATTTATAATTCATCTCGGTGGTGAAGGAAAACATCGTGAGGAAACCTGCATGTGTCTAATTTCAACGAATTTCTGTCACATGTGTATTTCACCAACCCGCATTGGAGCAGCGTGGTGGAATATGCTCCAAACCTTCTCATCAAAAAGGAGAGGAGGCCTTAGCCCAGCAGTGGGAAATTTACAGTTATTTAAATATATTATAAGTACTTTGTTAGTAAAATTAAAATTGATTTAAGTAGTTAAGTGAAATAGTACCCAAATGTATTATATATATTAATATATTAATGAAGGACTGTTTGTAGTGAATAACAGAGCTTATAACAGAGCCATGGAATACGTAGATCTAAGATCCCTCCTGACATTATATCACACAGAATCTTCATATGGCTTTCAATATCCAAAGACAGAGAGCGCTGAGGAAATATTGAGGAAATTCGATCCAAAGTAACAGCCTTCTTATGCGAATAATTTATTCAATTTATATTCAAATTCATTATATGAAGGAATTCATTCAATATAAAAATACATATTTTTTATTAGAACTATAACCAATAACATACATATATATATATAATAACTTATGAATAACTTAAGAAAAACATTACTATTTGGTACGTATTTATTCAAAGGGTACACGTGCATGAACTAGGCCGAATGTGTCTCAGACGCTAGACTAAAAATGACATGCTAATACATACTAATATTAAAATAGTAGTTTATTAATAACAAAAGAGATGTATTTTCTTCTGCATTTACCGACAAAAAAATAAAGAAGTATTAGAATTACTTATTGACAGTCAGAGAAGATACGAGAAAATTCTATACGTAAAACATAAAAAGTTCGGAAAATAAAATACCCCAACTGATAAAACAACGGCGTAATTATCTTCGGTTTATATTTCTAATTTGGTAATTATTTGTAATACGATAAAGAAACAGCCAGAATTAATATTATTCACAATTTGTGAATCTTTGAATATTAAAGCAAATTTTGAACATGTTTTAAAGACAGGTACTTGGTTCGTGGTGTCGCGTCAGCGTTATAAAACGTCAGACCACATCGTGACAGAACATTGTGCACGTCTTCATAAAAAGCAAACTAAATTAATAATACCTTTGATGCGTTACGACGGGACACGAAAATCTAGTGTGAATATGCCTTTAGTAAGCTGACTTTCAAATGGGGTTATGTCAAAAAAAATTTGAAGCAATGAAAGCAGACAGGCGCGAAGGCTCAAAGCCTCGAAGAAATTCGAACATTAATATTTTTTTGGGATACACAGACGTTTTCGTTTCTTTTATTATTCATTGACGTCAAAAACGTTTGGACGTTTTGAAATTCAACAGCTTTTAGGATCTTCTCTATTCTCGTGTTCATACGGTCGCGTACATATGTACGTTACAGAGACTAATTCGTCAAATGTTTTAGAAGTTTATTCAACTTGATGTTTGTTAGTTAGTGTTAGTCAAATTTTGTAAACTGAATACGAATTCTTATCCCATGAAATTTGAGTTGAAATTTGTTGAGATGTTTGTTCAGATCTGATGAAAACATAAAGTAAGCGGGACTTTGTTCTATACCAGGATTAGCTTCAGACGGAAAAACTCAACGATCAACAGTTATGACCACGAAATAATGCATATAAAACCTTATTTTTCAATATTATTATTTTATTATTCCTTTATTTTTTTTAATAAGTCCTCATTCTATAATGTTCTGAACTAATTAACAGTCGTTACACCTGCAGTAATTATCTATACTAAAATTATGAATGCGGTCTAACCAGAGAATTGAATTTGATAAAATTTTATAAGAAGCAAGATTGAACTCCAAGGAAGGACGTAGACTTTATTATGCCTAACATCAAACGACCAATCCCAAAACGTAAGCGAAGCCGCGGGCGACAACTAGTATCAAATAACTTCGCATCTCACTCCTGAATTCTCCTTATTAGGTATTGTCGATGTCGCTTATTAATTTTTGTCTGTCCGTCGCACATCACGATCGTGATCGTGAGTTTTGCGTAAATGAGCTCTACACTTTTTGAACTCTACACTCATTTAGGAAAGGTGTAGGCTCTTTTTTTTAAGGTTCCCAAGTCGTATTGGTTCGGAAAAATCGCCGGCGAAACCTGGTTCCACAGAGCAAGGCAGAAAATGCCTTAGAAATCGCTCTGTTGTGGATTTTCGAACCTCTAGGTAGTTCGTGTCGAACTTAGAATTTTGACGAGATGTCCGAAGGTAAAATTCAACAGCCGGTATTAGTATTTATATTGTCCCCAACAACAAGGATATGGGCAAAAATTTAACCGCAAACGGTTTGCAGAACTGGTATAAAGTTCAGAAACAAGATTTGACATAAACATACTAACAGTTGAATTTAAATAAAAGCTTCTTACTTGATTGTAAATCTTTGTACCAGACCCTTTGGGTAGGTACCACCAATTCATCAAATATTTTATCGTCAAGCAGCAATTTTCAGTATCGTTGTAGTTCAGTTTGGAGGGTGCACCAGTGTAACTACAGGTACACGAGATATAACATCTTACCTGGCTGGTGGCGAATTCCCGAGGTATGGAATGGTTAAAATTTCTTATGGCACCAATCTTTGATATCGGTCAAGACATCTTCTTGACCATATTATTAAAAAAAAACTCAGTAACTTTTTTATGTATATTTCCGTCAACCAACAATGGAGCAGCGTTATACATCCCAAGGTCATATCTTCAACAAGGCTTTAATTATTCATGACTTTGCTATAAAGTAGGTCATGAACGCGCTGCTGTTAACCCATATACACCCAGAACCTTTTTCGACATCTATTTTAATAATTTTGACTCATGTTTTTTATGGACTTTGAACGAGCTCTGCGATAGGAATTTATATTTCTAGTTGGTTGTTTTCGATGTGGGCAAATAAGGCTGGAATGATGGTAATTTTAGCTATAAGTTCTCCAAAAGATAAGCTTTTTGTATCACACGACCAGCAATGTATTGCAGAAAGCCTGTCTTAATACAAGGGGCATTTTATTTAATAATGACGGCCCCGATTCCATGCAAGTATTCCTCACAAAAATTAACCTCATTTTAATCGTAACCGAGGACCAATTCTTGTTATTTTAATCGGTTACGATACTATCCCGATTATATTCCGATCCAACTTTACCCGAACGGTAAGTGGTTTGTAGAATAGGAAAGCGATTGAACGGCAACGATTATATTTCGATTCGATTGCGACAAACGGTCAAATTTTTAGTAATTGGAGCCTAGGTTATGTAAGGAATGGTTAATATTTCTTACAGCGCCTTTGTCTATGGGCGGTGGTGACGACTTACCATCAGGTGGCCCATATGCTCGTCCGCCAACCAAAGCCATATATTGCAATATAACAAGCTATATTGCAACGCACACAAACACCAATTACAATATACACACTGACATGTGATTTAGCTCGTCTTCGTGTTTCCGTTTGCAACACGAGGGCATGTTACAGACATGGCTCGTGGGATGGGATTCTGCATCATAAATAAAAAGAAAAAAACCGGCCAAGTGCGAGTCGGACTCGCGCACGAAGGTTTCCGTACCATTATCGATAAAAACGGCGTAAAAATGTCTAGTGTATTGGAGCCCCCTTAAATATTAATTTTATATTGTTTTTTAGTATTAATTATTATAACGGCAACATAAATACCTCATCTGTGAAAATTTCAACTGTCTAACTAACACGGTTCATGAGATTAAGATAAGATAGCCTTGTGACAGAGGGACAGGCAGACTGGCGGACAGCTTTTTAACCTTTGGGCACGGATCCCTAAAAACGATATACTTTTACCGTTTCGTCGTAAAACAGATATTTAATAATTGATTGTAGCAGTTTCATGTTCTCTGCGAGGACCTAAAGATTTTTACAATTGTCTGTTTTTAGACGAATTTATATACACCGACATGCGCTTACGATTTCGTCCAGACTTCCGCGTTTTATTTGATATTAGAGCTTTGTGCTAGTCCGTCTGTGTAATCTACCCCCCCCCCCCTCATCATCATCAAATATTTTACCGTCAAACAACAATCAGCATTGTCATGTTTATGTTATTGTGTTTAGGCTAAATAAACCATTGTAACATCAAAACTCGTTCGCCAATCTATTTAAAGAAAATTCTGGAAGTACATGCCATGGATTCCAACTTTTGTTGCAGTCCAACATTCTACACTTGATGAAACGAATTAAAAAAAATCATAATATTAAAAAAATCTGTAATATTCATTATGGATTAGCGAAGATACAACCTTTTATTTATTTTTATTTATGACCTCCGTAGTCGAGAAGTGTGTACACCGGTTTTCATGGGTACGCCGCTCCGAGGGCCCGGGTTCGATTCCCGGCCGAGTCGATGTAGAAAAAGTTCATTAGTTTTCTATGTTGTCTTGGGTCTGGGTGTTTGTGGTACCGTCGTTACTTCTGATTTTCCATAACACAAGTGCTTTAGCTACTTACATTGGGATCAGAGTAATGTATGTGATGTTGTCCAATATTTATATTATATTATATTATATTATATTTATTGGTTAAGTGTTAACATTAGATATTAGTCGGAACTTTGGTAGTAAATATTAACTACATATTAGTAGAGAAATTTTGTATTATTACTATAACAATATTAGAAGTAGATAAAGTTTGTCTGTTCGTACTAATGATCCGAGTCTAATTATCTTTTCACTGGTAGATAGATGCATTATCCCTGAGTGCTGTAGATTATAAATTATACTAATATAATATCAATTTCTTTATTAATAAATAGCAAACGTACTAACCGGGACGAGTCGCTCGTCTAAGGATATACAGATCAAGAGCTGTTTGTTATCTATACGTATAATAAAATCGGAGTGTCTGTTTGTAATATTAAAATAACCGCGTTTTATTAAGTGCATATGTATGTATACACGGTACATATACCTAAATGACATTTTTTACAATATTTGTGTGTCTGTCTCTCTGTTTGTTCCGGCTAATCTCTAGAACGGCTGGACCGATTTTGACGGGACTTTCACTGGGAGATAGCTGATGTAATAAGGAGTAACTTTTATTTTAGAATTATATGTAAAATAATAATAAAGTCACGCTTTTTATTAAATTCAAACGCGCACGAAGTCACGGGCACAGCTAGTGTATAATATAGCAGAGCTGTTATCACATGTGTGTGTACATCCGTACTCCGATTCGAATAGGATATAAATGATTACACGATCTATCCGATACAACATAATTGTAACACGTTACGGCAACAAACGCTCAAATAACCTGCAATGGAAACGCCCACGAGCGCACGCATACCGTTACGAGATAACGGACTCGAATTTGCGACCCTTGAAGTATTTACGCTATTAATAACTTAATCTTAAATCTATTTCGTGTAATTTGTTAACAATTGTGTAAAATCAAAGCAGGCTTTTGTTACGAAATGCCGGTTCTATCCGTGATTAGGTACTTGTTATATTTTAACGCGGACAATATTATGGAAATGGCGTCTTATTTTTATTTTATTTAAATATGATGCCACTGTACTCAGTGGTTGATCTCTGTGCAAGCTCGTCTGGGTCACTCATCATATCTACTATCATCACTTACTTAGTATTCTTGTATTTCGGTTTTGAGGTGAGTTAACTAGTGTAATTGGGGTAGGACTTTGTGCAAGCCCCTCTGGGTACCAACCAGCCATCATATTATATACTACCGCCAAGAAGCACTACTTAGTGTAGTATATTTCCACCGTCGATCAAAAAGAAAATATTCTTTATTCAAGTGGGCTCATAAAAACACTTATGAACCATCATTTTACAAAAGTATATTAAAAGTAAATCTACCACCGGTACGTAATGTAGCTTATATCGGGAAGAACCGACAAGAAACTCAGTAGTTACTCTTTTCCAACATTTGAAATACAAAGTTATGTCAGATACCCATACATACATAATATATCCAGCCTGAAAATCAGCAAGTATTCGCTGCACGCTTTTTTATCGTCTATATAATGTTGCAAGACAAACAACAAACTTTTCTAACAAACGATCGCCAAAATTAAAAATATCTGCGGAAATTTCATATAGAAACGAACACCTTACCCCAAGAAGGATTTATTGACTCTGCGGAGTCGAAAACTCGGCGTTATTAACTTATCCTTGCGTCTCGTGTACACACAATGATTATCACTTATTCTTCCGAGTGATCAATGGTACTGTGAACATAATAATTGCTAGAGTAACCTTAGCCCCCAACACTGTGCCGTGTCATAGGATATCTTCTTTAATTTATTATTACTACACATAATTATTATAAAAAAGTATTTATTGCACATTATTATATATAAAATTAATATTTTAATTAATCGTTTAATAATTTTTTAAACTTTAATATGTGTCACACTTGAGACAAAAATATGAATCTGTCACGAGAAGAATTAAATTGCGAGTTATTGAGACATACATTTGTTGGAGAATTATTATCAAGCTTTAATAAATTTTTTCATCCTGATCTATTGAAATTACATAATACTTTTGTAAATATAATGAGACGCAACATTAAGTATTCCTATTGTTACCGCAGCCTCTCCCAGTGAGCCACACTTGACACTTCCAAGAAATTCTAATCTAAGGTGTTTACGCAAGCATTACGAACGGTTTAAACCTGCAATTTAAGTAAAACAGGATGATGAGTACGCGATACGTAGGCGGTATGCCCACGCCATAACCCGCAATGTTACTAACTCGATTGAGCAAGTGATCGGTGATCGTTGGGCAAACTTTACGTATCTAACTGTTATCGTTTCTGGTTATTCAATTTTTAATCATTCTGTATATATTAGATGAACCTGAAGCTTCACGACACATACCGCATGCACAGCACACAAACCGTAACCCCCTAATTTTACACTACCCTAAGAAATATCGAATTTAGATTTCAATTTTATTTATCCCTACATAGTATAAAACAAGGTCGCTTCCCTCCGTCTGTAGATCATTAAAGCCACGGAACAGATTTTAATGCGGCTCTCATCAATAAACAGTGAATTAAGATGAAGGTTTATATACAGGGTTATTGGTAATTCGACGTATTCCCCTTAGGAGGTAAGAGGGGGTGATTATTTGCGATATTTTTATTCATCTTTGTTGCATTTTTGACTTATTTTGAAAAAATCTAAAAAACGTGATAACCCAAAAATGTTTCACTTTTCCATCATGCATATGGGGGGTTAAAATTATCGCAAATAGTTACCCCTATACCCTTCTAACGGGAATACGTCGAATTACCAATAACCCGGCATACAATACATACATTTTACAGTTAAAAAAGACAACTTTAGTGTCTGAAAAAAAATATGAATTATATTTTTATGTTTGTTGTTATATATCTAAAAGTTGTAGTATCAGCTGTTATTGTACCCGTGTGAAGTCGGGGCGGTTAGCTAGTTGATTTATCACGTAAGGTAAAAGCGTTATGCCGCCTCCAGCTGATCTTTCTCTCTCATTTTCTGTCTCTCTGTCTCGTTCTATTAAAATTAAAATTTAATTAATAATTTATATATTCTCAGATGTTTGAGGACGTTGATTTATTTTATGGTATCTGTTATTTAGTACACAATATATAGCAAAAGGAAATTCGCTCCATCTGACTGTCCCAAGAACCATCTCTTTTAAGAGTTCCGTACCCAAAGGGTAAAACGGGACCCTATTACTAAGACTCCGCTGTCCGCCCGTCCGCCTATTCGTCTGTCACCAGGCTGTATCTCATGAACCGTGATAGTTAAACACTTGAAATCTTACAGATGATGTATGTCTGTTGCCGGTATAACATCAAATATTAAAAACAGAATAAAATAAATATTTAAGTGGGGATCCCATACAACAGACATGATTTTTTTTTGCCGTTTTTATGTATGTGATGTTGTCCAATATTTATTTATTTATTTATGTAAATTTCATAATTACTATAGTCAGTGTAGCATATAACATGTTGATATTTGACTCTTGTATTCTGCGATAAGTTTCGTGTTTCTTCTTAAACAACACCTCTACAGACGTCAAAAACAATACTTTACTTGCCCATACGCAATACAAGCCTGACTTTTCATGAGCTTTAATTTTTTTTTATAAATCTATTTAGTGTGCAGAAGAACATCGTAAGGAAACCTGCACGTTACGAATGATAGTACCCCATGTGTATCCAACCCTCCTTCGTCTTCAGAAAGTAGCCCAGGCAGTAGCGAATAGTGGGAAAATTTCGGGCATTGAGTGGGATTTACTTGTTACTTTTTTTTTTAATTTTCAAATTAAAAGATAATATTTGTAACAATCTTAAATTAACTAAATTATATACTTTTAATATTGTCCAATATTTTTTCTCTTATTGTGTTAAAATATTTGAGTGCATTTTATGTTTTATCAATCGGTGGAAACTTCGCTGGATAATGTGATATTTAAATTGTATTATGTAATCAGATTATATTTTATATCTGTTTGTTTCCCAAATATTAAATAAATAAAAAACCAAATACAACGCCTTTATTGTAACAGTTTATTGTAACGTTTCTGATGGTAAAAAAAGTTGTATCTTGAGATTTAATAATACACTGAAAATATTTGTTATTTAAATATACTTATAAATACTCTTGAATCGAGCGCTATCAAAGGGGCAACTTAAAGTGAATAAACATCTTATTTAAATTAAGTGACGCCTAAGTGTGAACGTCTATAATAAACTATAATAATTAACAGTTCAATTTTGTTGCTGTTCGACACTCTGAATATGTTTACATTAAAATAAACATTAACGTAGATTTTTTTTAAAACAACTTAAGTCGAAACAAAAGAACTTCTCTAAATAAAAACACGTTATATTGTAATAAGAATAGCCTAATTAGAAAATATATAACATTCTTTATGTGTTTGTTTATAAACCTCTAAAGGAATATAGCTTTTAATTAGCTTAAAGCACTCTATAAAATGCATTAACGTCTCGCGGCGTCGTTACATCTCGAAGGGAACGTAAGAGACGTCAACGGAGCCCTAACATCAATAAATACACCAGCAAAACGCCTCCGTACATCACTCAGACATTAATGCGTTTCCCTAATTAAATAGACCTATAAACAGTTACCCGAACGTAAATAAACGTCCTAGTCGTTCAACGCTTCCATAAAACTTTAAAAATACCACAAATTCTCCATAAAAATCTAATGTATTTAGGATTTATATCGTCTTATTAAAGTTTGAATAATAAACTTATTTTACCAAAAAGTTATACAATAAATGATAAATATACAAATAAAATGAATGATTATCATTATGAATCTATGTAGACTCAGCGATCGATTGTAAGAGATAATATTTATAAGAAAGGCGCTTACCTTGAGTGTACGTAAACAAATATACAAAACCCAGCAAAAAAATCCAGTTCCCAACACCAAATCGAAACATTTCTGTCCGGCACATATTTAAACGCACTGAAACTACACTTCACAACAGGTTTTAATTCATCATTATCACATTTTCACACAAAAATCGCATTAAAATCAAATAGCACTTCAAGCGACGCAATGCCGATGGACCACCGTACGATCCGCCATTTTCGTCAGCCTGCTACTGATACGTTCGGATATCCAGCTCGAACTCAATAATGAAAGGTCATTGTCCGGAACAATCATGTTAGGCACTAGTGTGAACTCAGCCGATTTAAGTAAGTTTGGACTGAAGATAGATACAAAAACGAAAAAGAAAATTATCTATGAATTGAAGAATAGACATTTTTTTACTTTTTGCGTTATATTATTGCAAGAACAAGTATTTTTAAATTATATATTTAAATTATAAAAAAAATTATATCGAAAATTGAATATATTTAACCAATTTTAATTTTGTAATTTGTTTAGTACATATTTTTGACTATACACTTTTATAAAAAAACATTGAAATGAGGGAATATTTTCTCAGATTTAACTTACAAATCACAAATTGTATATTTGTTCAAAATAGAGAATTATAAATAAACAAGAGTTAAATGTATTTTAATTGATTTGTTGATTAAGCATTAAATCAAGCTTCGTTCTGTTAATCCATTAATCGGTAACTATAATAAGTTTGTATGCAATCTGTGCTCTACGTCAAATTTTATGTCTTGAGAATTGTCATACCCGACAGTAAAGGATAAACTATCAAAACGCTTTTGATGCTTAGGCTTTGGCTTACTTGAGTCAGATTTTGAATAAAAAAATACATTTTTTAAATGGTGTAGCATCCTAATTAATTATAAAATGGAGCTTATTTACTCTATGAGACGTAAACCTTTAAAATGTGAACCGCCCCACTTCGACATGTAACTATTTATTTTAAATTTCGCAATTACTTATCGAACTCAGATCTCGTGAAGTTCAAGTTTTGAACAAAACAGTTAATTGTATTGTATGAAATTAAATATAATAAATTGTACGCTATTCCTCCTTTTTCAGCACATCAGATCCAGAAATAATTAGGCCTATTTGTACTATATCTACTTGCAATATCATTGCTTTCACATCGTTGACGGAGCTGTCCGACTGTGATGGGGACACTTGGGGTGGTCACGTCTATGTTTGTGATCTTGACACACCGTGGGATAGCCATAAAGTTACTAGCACTGTACATCCTGTGAGTAACATTTTAATTTTACAACAAGTAACCTAGTAGAAATAAATATGCCACTCCAAAACTTCTCGAAACTCTCTATTAAGGAGAAGGCTTCGAGTTTATTGTACTATGCTCAATTAATTAAAAAAACAAAATCAAGCTGCCAGCAATTTTTCATAAAAATTAAAATTTCTATCTATTTGGTTTATGTGTACAATTTATGAGTAAATTTCTAATTTATTTTCAAATATTAGTTGACAAATAGATAAACTATACATGTACTATTTTATATTACCAGTTTGATTGTAGATAATAATGTACTCTTTCTAGATATCAGCATTAGAATGGGATGGTGAGGGAAAGCAGCTGTTAGTAGCCACTACAGTGGGAGAGGTGTCTGTGTACGGCCAGAAAGACTTTCTCCTTAATGAATGGACATGTTTGTACACTGCTACCTTCCCAGGTAAGTGTAACACTATCACAGCTGTAAGATCAATGCCTTCATTAGTCTAGCTTTTATTATATGTAAACCTAAAACCATATTACTATAATTTAGTTTCTTTTCTTGGTGGTAGGGCTTTGTGCAAGCCCGTCTGGGTAGGTACCATCCATTCTTCAGATATTCTACTGCCAAACAGCAGTACTCATTATTGTTGTGTTCCGATTTGAAGAGTGTGAGTAAGCCGGTATACAGGCAAGGGACATAAAATCTTAGTTCCCAAGGTTGGTGCATTGGTGATGTAAGGAATGGTTAATATTTCTTACAACTTCATTAACCAAATCACATGGCCCATTTGCTAGTCCTCCTATCTATTATATAAAAAAAAATCTAAATTCTGATCATTGTCATTCCAACATTATCTTATTTAAAAATGCATGTAAAAGTCTACTAAACAAGATTTTGAATTTTAGATATTAGATTCATCAATTAGATTTTAAATTCAGTTAAATTTATTATAACATTTGAGAGTAAAATAAACAGATTGTATTGTACAATAACTGTTAGGGCCAGTTATAATGGCCTTGTATCTGTAGTTATATAAGGTCACTCGCCCTTTAAATCTAAATAGTGTAGTTGATTGATTCACAATAAATTCTTAGTTTAATGGCTTTTACTTGTGCCGACAGGGCACTGATTATTTCGCCAATGTCACGTAGGATGGAGAAGACACAAATGAGATTGATCGGTATGTTAAGATAACAAATTCAATTAAATTTTAAAGCCAAGTATCGTAGTAGTAATTTCCTTGTTAATCCTTAACCTAGAACAACAGTAGTTGATGAATGGACAGTACCTACCCAGATCTGTTTGCCCAAAGACGTACCAAGTAATTAATATTATATTAATCAAATATTGTTTCAGGCGAACACATAATTAAGGCAACATTTTTCCACAATGGTCGAAGAGTTCTAGCATTAGAAAAGAAACCGGATGCTCCGGTTAGTGAAAGAATACAAATCCTGAGGTCAACGCCAACTTTGAAAGGCTTCGGGTAATACATTGTTTTAATAAATAATATTTTTATACTAAAAGTAATATAGCAATTATTACAATTTCGTATCTTTTAATTGATTTTATTTATCTATGTAAGCATGGTGCTGGTAGCTTTTTTTTTGTAATAGGTAAGAAAATACCCAAATGTACCTGATAATGAGTTGTTACCACCAACCATAAACATTGTTGTTGTAAGAAATATAAACCAATGTACAGCACATTCCCAAGGCGCCATCAACAATGCAATGCATAGTTTTCTGTTACTCAAAATATTTTCATGATAAAATTCAATATATGCAGGAAATTATTATTAATATATCATGAACGCTAAAAGTGGATGGTCTTAAACATCAGTCATTATCTCTATCGGCAGTGGTGTCGCGTGTCGCGGTGCGTGTGTCATATCAAGCACAGGACTGGTGGGTGCGCTGCAAGCAGGAGAGGGGACACGTGCACAAGTCGCCAGCGACTGCCTTCGTTCGCCGCGAGACCACATCTGTGCTGCTTCCATCGCGCATAAAAGTGGGTATTGTTTTATTGCAACAAACATAAAAATTACACATAAAATGTTTTAAATTTAAATTATAAAAATATTAGGTGTCCCTCAAGTCACAATTTTAGGGCTTTTTTTATTGCTGAGCTATGCAAATGGTATAGCTAAAACAAGCTTATTTAAATTATTTAACTTTCAGTTTTATTATTAATTTTATAATGTTTTCATTTTTATATATAGTATATCTTATGTTATAACATTTGGGAAACTATTTAAATGATAAGATTATAATTACTTTATTATATCTTATGTTACAAATATATTAATTTCTCTTTATTTGAAATGACACGTAACTCTAATGCTTCAGACGGAAACCTGCTGGTGGCGGCGGCGTGGCGGCGCGGCTCCAAGCGCGGCGTGCGCTGCGCGGTGTGCTCCGTGCTGCGCTCCAACACCTCGCGCGCCTCCCCGCTGGCCGTGCAGCTGCAGCCGCTGCCGACCGTCTACCTGCTGGACGACGACATCTCGCCCGGTGAGTCATGCGAGTCGAAAGTATGTGTACCAGGCAGCATCACAATTTAAATTTGAGGGGGTGCTATTTGTCTTCTTGGGATGCTGGTTTTCTTTGGCGGATAGTATTTGGCCAGACTGTTAATTGTAAAATCGTCTGTACTAAGCCTTGCGGACTTAGACAAAAGGCATTAATTATAAATGCACAATGCCGTCTTAAGCAAAACAAGCACCCAAGCAGTGTTCTAGTGATCTCCAAAATAGATCCTGCATGAAGACGGGCCAGTATCCACAAATTAAGAATAAGGTCATTTAGTAGCATTGTCCCGACTTTGAAGCCGCAGTCTGCGGTCGAGATGAGCTCAATAATAAAGTCTGCTATTATTCGATTCCAGTGTCATTGTGTTGGTGGCTCCGGGACGACACGGACGCCCTCCTCATCGCTGGGAACAATTTAACTCTATGGAAACTCACGGAGCGATCTTATCCAGTACACAAGTTACTATCGAAAGGTATGTGCAAACAATTAACTTCTTAACCAAATACATCGGCTCTATTAATTGCCAATAAAGAGAGCTTCCCGCTCGGTAGAGCTGATTGAAGTTAGAATTGATATTTTCCATTACATCAGTCACGTTTGACGTTACATATAGGTTTTGGTCATCGGGTGTTAAGCATAAAAAAGTGACATATGTCCTCCGTCAGAGTTTTAACTTGTTTTACACCAAATGTCATCAAATTTGGTTCAATGGTTCAATTTACTCTACAATATTAGAATAGACGTAAACAAAGTATAATAACAATGGCTGTTTTATCTGTTAAGGCCCAGTACAAGGAAGCACGACGCCTGGTGGTGGACCTAAAACTTTGGATTGTTTTAATACTGTAGTAAGTATATAAAATATTGTAGTATCTTAAAAAGTAGTGTTATAAATCTGTGACTGGTGTTAAAAGGGCCACAGTATATTTCAGTGCCATTTTTTACATAAAATAAGTCAAAATAGTCCGACCGATGGTAAATGGTATTGACCCCCATTGACATTGGTGCTGAAATGTTAACCATTCCTTACAGCACCGATGCGCGACCAAAATTGGCAACTAAGATGTTGTGCCTGTAGTTAAACTAATAGATAAAAAAGTTGTAAGTTAAAATGGGTGTTCCCCGAGGATCCATTTTAGGTCCTTTTATATTTCTAGTATATATAAATGATCTTCCGTCCTATGTAGAAGGTATATATATACACGATTGATTCACAACAAATAATTTAGTTATGAAAGCAAAAAAAAAAAACAAAATGTGTAACCTACCCATTGTTAGAAAACAAAATTATAATTAGTACTAAACAGTAATTCGAACAAAATTCAAAACTTCAAAACAAGGATTCGCTTATCCTGATACATATGGTCTTAGTATGTGGGGCGTACGACAATATTGCACACCGACAAGTAGGTAGTGTTTGCCCCTAAAACTACTTTCAACGCGAGGGTCGAATGAGAATTTCGTGACTTGTACATTTGAAAACATTTAGCAAAATGTGTTGATGTGGAGTTCCCACCTGTCATAGTAACGAGCGCGTTCGTTCCGCAGTCGTGGCAGCAGGCGGCGGCGTGGCCGCTGGAGGGCGGGGAGAGCGCCACGCACGTGTGCGCCGCGCGCCTGCCGCCCGCCGCGCACGCCGTGCTCGCCACCCCGCGCGCGCTGCACCTGCTGCCGCGAGACACGCACCACTATGTACGCACGCACGCACGCACGCACACACGCGCACACGCGCACACGCACACACATATGCACGTTAGCATATACGATACAATAATACTAAAAGCTTTTATTAAAGTTGATTGTTTAAAAGCTTAAAGCATCTAAGAAGATCTAAGAAGCAAATCCAAGAAGAATCCAGTAATTAAGTCTTTTTAGAATGGGTGTTCCACAAGGACAATTTCTAAGTCCTTTTCTATTTTGAGTATATATGAATTACATGCTATGTTAACAAGTACTTTTAACTTTGTTGTTTCACCATTTCCTTAGAAGAATGTTACGTATATGTAGTTACAATATATTATGATCGGGCACAATGTCTGTAAAAACAGAAATATTAAATGTACACCTATTACGCCAAGCAGACACAACAACTACCGACAACTATTTTATGAAAATGATATGTTTTTGATTATCTCGCTGATCCTTCTAAAATCTAAACAGGTGATACATTCAATTGAATTGTGTAAAATGAGGAAGTGCTTATAAAAAGCTACTCGAAATACTATCGCTGTAGGGGTCTCACACAAATAATATTTTCTTGACATTTGCATAATTTTACATAATTGCCAAAAAGGGTGTAATTACTTCAGGGTTCATGTACATATGATGCGAGTATTTTTGTGAGTGACGCTGGCTACACTTAAAAAAAATGTTTGGTTAAGTTTACTAAAGTTTTTATTATTATTATTTCTTCATTTGTAAATATTTTCTAACATTTCATTATATATACAAAAGTCGTATCGTCTTTTATTTAGCTGGTTTCCCGTCCAATCGTGTCAAATGGCACTTCAGCACCGGAAACGGCGGCCGGCGCGGGGACGCCTCCCAAGAAGACCAAGTACGGGCCCGGACTAGCGCCGGTGAGTGGGCCTCCAACCTGGAAGTCGAAGACAGAAACTCATCTGGTTAAATGCTTTTATTTTTATTGACTTAAATCATTTTATATTAAAATTTTGTTAGATTCCGCTCGCGGCTGAGAGAGAGGGGAGGGGAGAGATTGCAGGTGTTAGGTTACCTACGTCCTTTTGTATCACCTGACAATGTATATGCAATTATATGATGGTCGTCTGAGTAGTTAATAACTTCTACGTCACAAGCGTAACAAACAAATGAATGAACCCAGTTTCCCGTTTTATAATAATACTAGCTGCCATTCGGCCGCTTCGTCGGTAATGTAACGCATGTCCAGCGAGACCCTAATAAGAGCTCGCCATCGCTGGCGCCCAGCAGAGCGGCGGCTCGGCCACGGTGTGGTGCGCGGAGCTGTCGGCGCTGGGCAGCGTGGCGGTGGCGCTGGACTCGCGCTCGCAGCTGCACGTGTACAAGCTGCTGCAGCCCGCGCCCGACGTGCGTGAGTACCCCGCCCGTTGCACGGCTGGTTTTTTAAAGAATAGTAGCTGTGTCACTAATATTCCTATTTTTATTTTTATTTTGTCTATCGCAGCGACTCCGCTGTCAGTACAGCACGTAACGTCACTGCTCGAGTACTCCATGGTGTCTGGGTACGACTGCCTCGACGTACTGATGACCCTCAAATCGAATATCGTTGAAGCTGTATACGAGAGGTACGTATAATAAAAAATTGGCGCCCGACATGGGGCAAGAAGCCTTTGTAAATTAACTAAAATTAACTTCACGTCACTATAAAAGTATATCTCTATTAGTCTGTATAATGGCGGCATGTTATAATGCCACTTTTTTATATTTATTAAAAGCAATTGTCCGATATGATTAATTTTATTGGAAAATGAAATGTCGGACAAGCTTCACTGATATTCGTGTTTTGTGTCGAGTATTTATAGGCAAGCCGTGAAGAAAATCATTGTCAGGTAATTTTCAAATCATTTGCACACTATGGTTGAATAACCTCCAAACCTTATCCATAAGGAGAGGAAGCTCATGCAAGCTTTTGTGGGTACATTACAGTTTTTACTTTTACTTTTTTATTATATCAACAATATTACATAATATTTATGTGATTTAATTGGTAGGAAAGAGTAACTGACTTTTAGCTGAGGTAACTTTTATCTACTTATTTTATTTTAATAGAACATTTTTTTTACAGATTAACGGAGAATTTCCAAAGACAAGCGCAGTCGTTCCAACAGTATTACTATCACAGCTGGCTTAAGCTAAGAATTTCCCTGTGCAGGTAAATTAACAGTGGCTTCTTTTATTTCTTTTGATCAATTGGATTACATAATTTATACTCAACAATATCATCAAATCGCCCGCAGCCTGTCGGGCGCCTGGCAGAGCAGCGCGGCGGCGCTGTCGGCGCAGCAGCTGTGCGGCGCGGCGTGGGCGGCGTGCGCCGGCGCGCTGCGCGACGACAAGCCCGACGCGCTGGCCGCGCTCGCCGCGCTGCTGGACGACCACGCGCCGCCCGACCTCGACAAGGTCTCTCGCGCGCACGCACGCACGCACGCACGCACGCACGCACGATCTTCACCTGATAAGAAACCTTACGGTTGATTGATTTGCAATTTCAGAATCTCCTAGCATTGGAGGCTAAAATGGATCTGACGAGCGAGGGGACGCTGCAAGCGTTGCAGCCGCTGCAAGCTCTTAGACGACCGTTGCAGCGAGCCCTGCACACGGCGCTCACGGCGCTGGCGGCGATGCAGCCTTCCAACTTGCATCAGATGCAGCATCAACACGGGTAAGTACACCATGGACTCAAGTGTTCATTAGAGGACGAGTTTCATTGAGATTAGATGGTAAAATACTCATCCATTGGAAGCTAGAAAAATAGTAAATTAGGGTATAGGCTCGCGGGTTGGCATTATTCCTAAGTTGTGCCACCTGTGCAGCTACGAGCTGTGGTGCGCGGCGGGCTCGGCGGGCGCCCTGCGGCGGCTGGTGGTGCTGGCGCGCGCGTGCGGCCGCGGGGGGGACGCGCTGGGCCGGGCGCTGTCCCGGCTCTCCATGCCCCACAAGCCGGACTTATTGGGTGAGAACCGCATGCTGATCTCTACTTGGAATTTTAACATCGTACTATTTCTCAGCATCATTTTTTTATATTAAGTAAAATCAAAATATTCTTTATTCAAGTATGCTTATAAAAGCACTTTTGAATCGTCACGTTAAGGTGTTGGATTAAATGTAAAGGTTTCAGAGGTAGATTCTACCGAGATGAACCGGCAAGAAACTCAGAAGCTACTCTCTTCCACTATTCCGATAACAGAGCTATAGTGTTGAGATTAGAAAAAAAATAGATATATGAATTTTTTCGAGTTCAATTTTCTCCATAGTACCATATCGGTGCCATATCGTAGTATTTTTGTATTGGCTTTAATTTAATACAGTTTTCATACTGAAGTTTATAATTTTTTATTTCCACTTACTTAATTAGTTGGTAGATTGTTTTTCTATAAATAAATAATAATAATACAATCTAGGATTTAGGCCACTATATGTCTACTGATGGCAACTTTAACTTTTTGTAACAATAGTTCCAGTAACCATGCAATTGACAAGGATGCCAACCTAAATCATGACTGCAATTAAATTAGAAATAATTTTGTTTAGAATTCAATCCAAATCAAATGAAATGTTTTTTATTCAAGTAAACTTCACAATGAAGCGTTTTTCGATATTAAAAACACTACCACGATTTCGGAAAGCAGCCTCAAGTGAGAAGAAATAGAAAGAAACTCGCATAGTTGCTCTTTTCAAATAAGCAGATTTACATTGCTGTTATTCATAATTAGCCTTCAATGAGTCCTGTGATGGAACCCGAGCCAGGCATTTTATTCTAAGTTTTATTTAAATGAATAATAAGATTCATTGGCTAATTTATGTTAACCCATACCATATATTCCTTTAATTATATTTGTGCAAACCACGAGAACTAAGACATAACCTTAGTAAATCATACTGACTGTTTATATATCGGCAGCACAAAGACCATTAAGTAATGAATATAAAATGTTGTTGTTAGAGGAGTGTGCGTTGCTGTGCGCACAGGCACCGGCGCGTGTGTGGGACGCACTGCCGCGCTGCTGTGTGGCGGCGCCGCACGGACGTGCCTGGCCTCTGTTCGTAAGTATTAGTTGATATAAATATATAAATATTGGACAACATCACATACATTACTCTGATCCCAATGTAAGTAGCTAAAGCACTTGTGTTATGGAAAATCAGAAGTAACGACGGTACCACAAACCACCCAGACCCAAGACAAGATAGAAAATTAATGAATTTTTTCTACATCGACTCGGCCGGAAATCGAACCCGGGACCTCAGAGTAGCGTACCCATGAAAACCGGTGTACACACTACTCGACCACGGAGGTCGTCAAAAGTTGATATCTGATGGCTTTGACTATTTATAATTATGATTTAGATATTATAGAAGGTGGGTAATCAGGATGGCCGCGAAAATGACGAAACGTTATATAAAGAAACACTTGTAATGCTCGTTAGAACGGTTACAATACAAATGCCCGATATATTTCAACTGGCGATATTTATACTAAAACATCTTAAGTTAATACTAAATTCACAAACTAAAAGATAATATTAAACATTGTTTATCTTAATTATTCTAATGATTATTTACGGACAAATATTATTTAATAATACCGGATTATGTAATATTAAATATTAAAGATTAATATATTACACCGCAAGTTGATAAGCAGCAGAGATTATACCTAGCCAGATCAGTAAAATAAGATTCTAGTAGCTTAATCCTTACATTATACATAATAAAACAAAATTATTATAGCATTAATTAATCGACATAATTTGAGAAAATATAAATAATAATATGCACTAATTAATAGAATAATATATAATAAAATGTTCCAAGTATAAAGAAATATGAATCAACTATTTATTTGATTATGAAATTAGTAATTAAATTGTAGAACAAAAGTTTTTACCCGAACTAGCCGTATATGTTGGGCCGGAAGTGTTAATTGATAATAATATGTTGTAGTTTATAAATCTATTTTCTATTAATATGTACCCACCAAACAGATAAACAAAATCCTTATATATAGATAATTAAAATGGTACATTGAATGGTATAGAAGTTGTTCTGTTATCTCCATTATTAAGCCAGTTTCATCGATGTGCCCTCTGATGATAAGTCATCACCCCCACCCAGACATTTATACCATAAAATATTTTAACCGTTCATTAGCGATATTTTGTGTCCTGTTTACAAACAAAGCATAACAGGAAGTTTGGATTTTACTTTTATTTCTTATCTGCCAATCTTTATAAGTTGGGTGCAAAATCTTCTGCCTTTGTCACAAATAAAAGAGATGACACATCAGAGAACAATTAATTTAAAATTTGAATAGTTTAATGAAGATGATGAGGCTGAATAGAAACTGAGTAATACAACAGTAAAATTAAATGAATCAATTCATGGGAAGGGCTTTTACATATATAATATGTTTATACGGTTACAAGTACATACACATTAATGTTTTGCTTACTAAAATACTTCTATGAAGTACTTTAATTATTGAAGTTACAGAACAAGTTTGACAACTCAAACCGACGACGTCTGTTCGGTTCAGTGTATTTAATTGCACTCGTTAAAAATGTCACGAAGCATCGCCTCGAAAAGCTATCGCGCAAAGTAAGCAAAACAACAAATTAACATGAAACCGTACAATATATTTTGCTCAAGATAATGAGTACTCTGCACAAAAAAATATTGGAGAGGCTACTGGAAGTCCCGTATAAAAATACTAGCCAATAAATGGAATAAAACATACAAACAATAATAATTTAGGTATGTAATTCATAAAATAAAACGACAAATAAGAATCGTCATAACTTTGACTTTGACATAAAACGTCATGATTATAAATAATGTTCAGTATAATAGTGTTGGCTGTAAAAGCTAATTACCGTAAATATATAAAATTACGATATTTTTTGAATGATGAAACGATTTTTTTTTTTATTACAGTTTGAATATGGTGTTGAGCCAAAATCACTACGCTACGTGCCGGAGCCTCCGCCGTTCGCACAATCCGATATAACGCCATCTTTAGATATGGATTCAATAAGGTATAATATTACATGTAGATAAAATGCGAGTTAAATTTGTTGGCGCGCGTGAATTTCTTACAAATCTCTATAAAAATTGTAATGAAAAAATATAAAAATACTATTTATTTACATAACATCTTAAGCACGAATGTCATGGTTGTTAGGTACATGTATTTGGGTGGGGGAAGACGTGCAGCGCGCTGGCGGCAGTGCGGGCGTTGTGGAGCCCGTGCCCTTGCTGCCGCACAGCCTTCACGACATCCATTACAGAGGGCGTACGATGGACGTTTCGTGGCTGCATGCAGGTATGATAATTTTATTTAAAAAATGGTAGGCAGACTGTCAAATGAAAGGCCACTTTATGGTAAGTTGTCACCAATAGATATACTGGCTTTTCTAGTAGAATATGGAATGAGTGGGTGGTACCTACCCAAAGCCTAGTAGTATATTAATTTGTATCAAGCCATAAGCGTTGTGAAAATATTTTAACAAAATTAGTCTATAAGATAAAGTTTTTTAAAGTTGCCCACAGTTTTATTGTTCATGTCTTTATAAAATACCCCTTTTTCAGGTGTGGTGGGAAGTGGACCCTGGTATCGAACGTATAAACTTAAAATAGTCTTAAATCAATTGATGTAAATATTAGGTATAAATAAATGGATATTTTCTATTATGGTTTTTCAATTCACCTGTTCTCATTTTTTAAGTTTAGTTAATAACATCATACTAATTACGAGTTAAGTATTTGTTTCTTTTTTTTTTCCTGGTAACTCAGATTGTTTTATATCTCGAGAACTACTAGCAACTTTCACTGGACTGCATATGACAGGACTGGAGGTGCATTATACACCTGTTGTGCTAATATTACTAGGGAAAACGTTGACGAAAAACGCAACAAACTTGTCTGAAATCGAGTCTTTGTTAAGCAGTCTCGGACTGAGGCCGACTAAACTTGATCCAATTCAACCCCAATGAGACTCAGCTTTGTGAGTTGACCGCTTAAAGGTCACTATTTGTCTCAGTGAAAAAAAAAACAGTTCATTAAACCAATCGTCTTTTATTTAAAAACTTCCTGATCGTTTTATTTAATTCCTGTTACGCATAAAAATATTGTATTGAGAAAAAAAATAATGTCTACCTCTTATTTGAATCAACTTAAATTATTATTTTTTCTTTCTTGGGTGTACTGGTATTTGTACTCTTAAATTTTATATCTTATCATACAATGTTACAATAAATAAAACATTGCAAAATAACAACGTTTTTTATTAAAATCAAATATTGAAGCTTATATTTATGCTTCGAAAACGTGCACTATTGCAATCGAAGAAGGAATAAAGATAAACAAACCTTAGATTTACGTATTCATGCGATTTGGTAATATATTGTGCACAAATAGTCCTTAATTAATGTAGAATTTTTATAATTCAATACTATACCTACCACTAAACTACTTATATTCATAGGAATTTTACTTTCAAAGTTCTGATAACAGCTATGTCGACATTCAAAATACCATATTTTTACGAATCCATGATGAATATCATAGATTATTCAAGCTCTCTCGACCAATTAAATCACGACAATTCGATGTCAAATGTTGTTAGGATAATAATATATAATTTATATATGAATTGATGAATGATTAGGAATAATTATGTCCCGGTATGATAAAAATATATTGTTTTATGATGTTTTTGTTCAATCAACTCTTCTGCCACAAAGGTTTGTGAATATGGTTGTAAATTTATCATAGGGGCATCTAATCATCCTGTACCGACCCTAATACCATTACATATAAGCAAGTAAATATTATATATTTAGAAGCAATCTTTATTAAAACAGATTTGGTAATGAAGGTTTATTTTCAAATTACTAAGGGGTAACGCTACATATATTGTTACGTTTTTTTCATGTCATAAAAAAGAGCTCTAACTGTACGGTCTCGTTATAATTTTGGAACTCAAAACACTCTTTGGATAGTTTATCAAAAAAGGCATACTTTACATCAAATAATTTATAGACATAATAATAAAGCTAATTTTAATAGAATCAGCGGCAGTCATCACGACACATATTTTGGACGTTGCCTGTTAATAAATTTTAAATCAAATGTTTTAAAAAACCCTCTTTAAATAAGGCTTCTTTCTAGTTTTAATACTGCACATATAGAGTGAAGTTAATATTTTCTAATTTTCGAGTAAAACGTATTTTTTTTAATTTTACTTACTTAAATATAAAAATTCGGTTAAAAAAATATAAAAATACATAATGAAATATAATATTGCAATACATTATCAATTAGTGTTCAATTTTTAAACTATTTAACCGAAAATCAATAACCGGTAAGCTGTAAACACCGTAATTCTACTATTGTATTGTGTCCATCACCAGTGTCGTTGCAAGAATCGAAGAAGCGTTTGATCTACGACTGCGTTCTTGTAATTAATCGCGAATATCCTAATAATTTAGCAACGACCTAACTGTAGTGTTAAAATTATAATAGTAAAATCGTTATAGTTATTGTAATGGCAGACAAGAAAGGTATTTATGCGCTTTAATTATCATTTTTCTTTGTTCTTTTCTATAATATAGAAGGTTGACATATGTAACGTCATTTTGCCTTGAATTGCAGTTTTTGCAATTTAAAGCAATATTTTAACACGTAACAGTATTTCCGCTGCAAAAAACTGCACAATAACACGTATTATATCAATAGTAATAAAATTTCTCAGATTTTTCTGTGGATCAATAATTGAAATCCAAGATGGTTGACGGTGGATGGAGGCGCGATCTTCTAAGATTTATCTGAATATATTTCTATTCCATGTACTTGCAACGAAATATAAAGCAATCATTTCATTTATATTTATAATGTACGAACGGTTGTGACCGCTTAGTGAAATTACAAGTGATTTCAATTGCCCTAGTTAGTGCTGTGTAGCTATAATGTATTTCGTTAAATTATTTAAATACATCGTCACAGATTATTTCTCGTGAAATACAAAGCATTAATAAAAAAAAAATATTTTTTAAATATCGATTGTCTCCATAATGATGGCAAAAAAAACCTTCACATTTTAACCAAAATGCATTAAAGAACATTCAAGATATATATATTTTTTATATGTGTTACAAATATTAGTTAGCAAAAAAAAATATAAAGTGTAAGCGATTTGTTCACTCACAACATAGGCTGTTTAAAAATTGCTACTGCTATTTAAATAACAAAAAAAAAACAATAAGGAGGTTCACACACAAGATGTTAAATTATAAAAAGATAATTTCAATACAATAGCATTAATATGCAACCTTGATGTCGTTACATATGTCAGTCGTTCATGGAGTTTAAGATATTAGTAAATACCAATATAGGACTATGATATGGTATTCATACATAGTTACTGTTTATAAACAGCATATTACAAAATTATGTAACAGGTTTTGAAAGGTGCTTAGATGATGGAATGCTGTCATCCAACCAAGCACTAATAAACTATAATGATTATAATGATGCGTTACCTACACCCCGCCCTCTGTCCCTCCGCACCCCTTCTACAGGAGCCGCGGGCGCGCCAACGCAGACCCCGCGCGGCAGACGCCTATTCGCTATCATGTAATGACATTACATAGAATTTTTCTTTCTTTTTCTTTTTTTGAAACATAGAGAGAGACAATATGATATGTGCGTAACGGCGTGTGGACGATCGTATGTGTATTGATTACGATGTAACCCCTTAATGGTTCGATTGCTATAAACAAAATTCCCATTTTTCTAATTCAGTACATAAGAAAACTATTGAAAAAACTGTTAGCGGTTTACAACGGTGACTTTAAAGTAATATAATATTCTCAAAACTAAAACATCTCATGATTTTATTCTTAAAGTCATAAATTTATGTTTTTGTGGTCTTATTATTTTGTACAAAGGTGTGCATTCTTTTTTAGATGTTGATGCTAAGTCGAACAAGTTTATAGCCCAACCCAAAAACCTGTTTGTAATGATTCACACTTCAACATTTTGAAAATATTTTCCTTTATAACCAAACTAAAACTATTATATACAAGCTCACAATTTAAAGTACAAAAAAAAAATAACAAAGGAGTTTTTTAAGGTCACGACATAAGCGTTAAACTTGACTCTTTGCAAAGTCAATTGTTAATTCTATGTTATTGTTCACAGACAAAGGGGTTTCATTTATTTCATACTTAACTTCAATGATCAGTTTAAAAATTGAAAATATATCCTTTCATATAGCAATCGAATCATTAGAATTTATAAAGTGTTAGGAACGATCATATCTTTTAATCAAATCAATACTTCTTAAAAAAAAAATTCTAATGTAAGTTTTATTATACATGTAACTGGAAGGGCTGATTGTCGTGAAATAAGTGGTTGGCTGTACAGTAGATGTTTTTGGCTTGACAATATTTGTATAGTTATTGAAAAAAGGAACAGTCTTTCTGGATGCATATTTAGTTGCATATGTGTAAAAGACCTGATCGTACAACACTTCATAGTTAACACAATAAATATGGTAAAAAAATTTGTTTTAAGATGCAAATTTCTGTTTCTCAAGTCAGAGACGACAGAGAAACAGAATTTTTCCACATAAATTTAAATTGATGTTCTCTGCTCCTATTTTTCCTTTTTCTATAAACATTTAGTTTTTCAGCTTATTTTTTTACCTGTTTTTTTTTTAACACTTTTTATTTTTTTTTAAATAATGGCAGTCTCCTTTTTTCATTTCTATTCTAGTAGAAATAATTAACTCACTTTAAAATGCCAGACTGCTATTATTGCATTTGTTTTGCTACATTTTTTGCACCAGCAGCGAGGCATACATCTCTATAATCACAATGATAATTATGCCTCGCTGGTACAGGCCCACGTTGAAATGTTGTTGGGCTGCCTAACTTCCATTTATTTTTTTTGGTTTTTAGACTTCTAAACGCTAACACTTTAGATATAAATGTTGTGAAATGGCGTGAAGGAATTTTTTTTTTATTTTTAAATTCTTTAACGCCATTTTTCTTTTTCTTTATGAATGGGATCTTAAAATATTATCTATTTTAGATTCCAGTTTTGTTAACAGATGTGACTTTAATTTTTATTTATATAAATCAAAAGTCTGTCTGTTTTTAAGATGAGTGTTCCACTAACAATTTTATTTGAATAAATCAGTTTTTTTTTCTTGATTAATTTATACAAATAAACTGATTACTGATTTATGAAATAAATATATTCACAAAAAAATATATATGTTTAATTTTTTTTTTGTGGATTTCTTGTAAGGTGACGGCTAAGGTGACACAAAAAATTAGTTTTTTATGTCACAATTTAATTTATATGTTTACACAAATAAGCTAGGTTTAACACTTTTGTCTGCACATCGTTTGACAAGCGATATGCAATCAAAAATATTAATATAATCACCTTTTTAATCCTTTTCAAGCTGTTTTTTTGTTTTTTTTTTTTTTAAACTTACATAAATATCTAATACACATTCTAAAGAAAATATCGATTAAAAAGGTACAAAGAAATACGAAAAATGTTAACATGAATGACACTTGTTAGTGCGTGTGTGATTAGAATAAGGATCGAATGAAGATAATTATCAAAGAATATTTTTTAAAAAAAATTATCTTCTTTCATAGTATTGTATGTGGTATTGACCGCGTGAGAGGTGCATGCAAATATGAGCTTTATTCGAGTACAAAATGCGTTCAGGGATCCAGTTTATATGATCTTTGATTTTTTATACTATTTAGCGAAAAAATAACTTGGAATTGATGTAATATTAGAATATATTGTAACAGCATTTTTTTTTTTTTAATATTAGTATTTCTTTTTACACAGGAAGGTATTCCAAAAATATTAAATTAACTCATGTAGTGGTCTAAGTATATGAATTAAGTGTAAATTTAATATAACCAGGATTTTGTGGTTTTAAAATATATATTATATTATAGAATTTTGCTGGTACCAGTTAGATATTGGCGCATATTTTATTATTTAACGCTAGCAATCTTTTTATTTTTTTCGTTCGTACGCGTTATTAATTGGTATTATATTATGTTTAGTTTTAGAACACGCATGTATCATCGTGGAATGTTCTAGATATTTATGTTTCGTTATGCATGTTACTATGTCCTTTAACGCACTCATCATAGTAATTGTTTAAATATTTTTAATGAAAACGCTTTTTTTTGCATTCGCTTCATAGTCGAAACAGCAAAATATATGAAGGTGTTATCAATTAGCTATATATACATACATAAAATCTTGGTAAATAATGTCTTAGTTAGATAATTTAAATAGTTATAATGTTTTTTTTTTTTTATTGGAGAATGTTCACGATGTTCATGTTTACATGGACGCCATTACTGGTGGCCATGTTTCGTAATATTCTTGACAAGTACGTGCAGCGATCTTTGTGAGCTTGAAAGTTTTTTTTTTTTTTTTTAATAAATCTATTCAGCCCAAGGATTAAATGAAAAACGTTGCGCGAACTTTTGCGTGCAAGCTCTGTAATGGATTTTTTTTTTGTTAAAGATCTTGTTTGACGTTTTATATTAAATAAAGTAAGGATTTTTCATTTTTGAGCTTGGATGCTATTTATATCTTGGTTTTCCATATACAGACAACACCATTCTTATCCCTTTAATACCTTTTGTCTGATGCTATTGGTGTAGGCAGCGATTTTTTTCCTTGAAACTTGTCTTGATAAATAAGTTTAAGGTGGAATTGAATTGCAACGTTGCCAGTTGTGTTTTGTGTTTCAAATCAAAATTAAATATTAAAGAATTCAATTATATGAGTTTTAAGCTTTCGGTTTCCTTAAGTTCTCCTAGGCTACGCCAATATCAGATACATGTTTTCTAATACAATATAATTGCCTGTGTCTTTAAATGGAACACTTTAGATCACTAGTTATGTTATACATATAAAACTAATGTCTTTTTTGATAAGATCGATTATCGTGTGATGACTGATTTGTTACTTAAGATGTTTTTAAGATGTGGTCACACTCGCTATTTGCACATAAGTCATTTTCGACACTTATTCAACATTATAGTAAGTGTGACCAATGCATAAGGAATGCGATGTAAATAAATATTTGGTAGGTATTTCAGCACCTGCACACTGTGTTGAATTGTGTATAACCTACCAAATCTAAGACTTTGGTTCAGTTATGTTGTAATTGAAGCAAAGGTCCGCCATTATTATTAGAATTTCTTCCAAAAAAAATTTTTTTTGGAAGGATGACTTTGGCATTGTAACGCGTTGTATGGGTACCGCTTGTCGTTAACACTGGCGCTAGTGTGCATAGATATTACGATTTAGTGTTTGAAGAGAAGTATTATCTATGCTTGGCGACGCGATCGAATGTTGCTTTCATAAAAAAATATTATTTTTTTCATTGGCAACATTTACAATAGCGTGGCCACACTACGTCACGCGTGAATGCTCGGGCTTGGGTTGCGGCGCGCGAAAGCGCAATACTGGCGCGACTGACATTACACTGGCAAAATTAATAAAGTTTTGAACATTAACAAATCATTGTGAAGTGTATCTAATGTCTTCAATGGATGTGAAAAGACTAAATAATAGTAATTTAATATTTTACTATGCAAAGGTATGATTATCGTTTTTAAAACTGCTGAATCTAAATTTTAAAACGATTTTAAAAATACTTGAATTAAAAGTAATTTTAAAATTATATGTAACTGTTATTTAGTCATTAAATAGCACTTAATATATGGCAACACTATGTAACAAATAAAAAATGCAATCATAATCAGTGTTGCTACAGCGAAAACGAAATTGTCAGACTAAGTGTGCATATAACTAATATATTCTCGATGTGGGAGCTCAATCAAAATTATAATTTTCACCACTTGTCTGGTAGTTTTACACACATGCATCCATTAAAGGTGTTGGTTGTCAGTGTCCGTCGGTCGTGCTGTATGTTGTTTTATATTTGTCTCATGGTCTGAGTTGTTACAGTTACTCCTCCACTCGGAGCCTACCCCCAACCTCAGCCTCCGCAAGGACCCTTCCTACCCGCGCCGCCGCAGCAGCATCCGCAATATGGAGGTATGTGGATATCGCTTAGACTCAGTTGTGATGGCCAAGTGGATGGCACACTTGGATCTTAATCCAAGGTCGCGGATTTCAATGCTGGCTAAGCACCATTGAGTTTCATCTAAATAATTAGTCAATTTATCCCTTGCTTCGGAAGATCGTATCAAATAAATGGTTGCTACATGTATTCAGCAAATGTTGTAGAATAAATTTCAATACTTCGTAGGACAGGAAAACTTTGTCCGGCTGTGGAAGATTTACCGACTATATTTAAATATATTTTTAAAAAGAAATACAATAGCGACTTGACCCAGTAATCTAGTTTTGAGGTTGGCAGTTTTTCACTCCCTTGTAAACTCCGCCTGTACTCGGTCAGCACGTAAAGCCGTTGGTCCATAAGCCCTTCCGTTCGTGACACATTTGCTAGTCCGTTGGTTTAAGAAAGAAAAGGAGTACTGGGTGTACTTATGTTGGCAAACACACTGCCAACTATAATATATCCTGCGTCATTTGCTAAATGTTCGCAATAGCCGAAAACACAAGAAGGCATCATCATCAGCTTAGTACTGTTGAGCTGATGTATGGTATGGTGTAGTATATGACCATGTGGTGGAGATAGTACTCTTAAGTACCAACTGCCAACTTGTCCTCCCAATTTGACCTCCTTTAGTTAATTTGACGGTTTGTTTGATGAATAGCCTCCTCTTCTGTTAAGTCAGGCCTTGTTAACGCACAACGCTTGACTTAACAGGATGCAGGTTCCCTCACGAGGATTTACTTCAACGTCTATAAGGAAAATTGCCTAAATTAGTATACGTAATAATAGAAGAAGATCCATGTCAATCTCCAACTGCTGCGATAATTTAAAAAAAAAGTAGATCAATCCTATCTTCGTTTCTGAGGAGAAGATATGGAGATTAATCCATCACGCTGCATTCAATGCTAACCAGCACATGCAAATTTTCTTTCGATACATGCAGGTTTCCTCATAACGTATTCCTTACATAATCAGCCTGTAAATTTCCCACTGCTGGGCTAAGGCCTCCTCTCCCGTTGAGGAGAAGGTATGGAGCATATTCCACCACGCTGCTCCAATGCGGGTTGGTGGAATACACATGTGGCAGAATTTCGTTGAAATTAGACACATGCAGGTTTCCTCACGATGTTTTCCTTCACCGCCGAGCACGAGATGAATTATAAACACAAATTAAGCACATGAAAATTCAGTGGTGCCTGCCTGGGTTTGAACCCGAAATCATCGGTTAAGATGCACGCGTTCTAACCACTGGGCCATCTCGGCTCACGTATTCCTTACCTAAATTGTATTCCAACTGAAAGCCCATCTCTTCACTTTTGGAGACACTTAAAATTTAAAATATTGCAAATGCTTTGTAACGTGTAACGGTTTAGTGGCAGGCGGGTCGCCGTACGGAGTCGCGTTCGGTGGCGCGGGCGCGGGTGCGGGCGGGGTGTATGCGCCGCCGCCGTATGACCAGCTGCAGCACCACCAGGCCATCCCCGCGCTGAGTCAGCAGCTACCCGTGAGTACATCTTCAACTTACCGTCGGCATTTAGGTTAAGCTAATCTGGGTTAAAAAAAAAACTATATTTAAGTAGACTCTTGACTAAAAATCCAATACATCAGGAATTTTAAATCGTCACATTACCGTATATTATACCTGGATATTCTGGAGACTGACTCATCTTTTTGGGATGCCTTTCAGCTGGAAGTTTTTCGCCAGCTTTATCCATTCGTCTCTACCCGGAGCGAATGGAATAAAATGTTATTATGTATTGAAAATGTGAAAATTCTTGTCCACTTGTAGCCATAAATTTCAAAGCACCTCTTGGTACCCCCCTAAGTGTCCAGGCTTCGCAGTACTCTACTGATCAGATACAATTTATTCATTGTTTATTGAAATTTTTCATTAATAAGCAGAGGTGACAAATTTAGACTCTGTTTCCTGTGCTATAAAGTTTAGGTATACCGATACTTGGCTATATGCAACTCCAGTAAGTGCTCCTCGCATAACTATGTTACCCACACATTCATATATAGTCTGTTAATGCTTGCAATGCACTTTAATATTTTATATTTAAATAGTTAATGGCAAAAAGGTATTAGCAATAAAGTTCAATAAGGGCATCCGTTTTTAGTCTTAATCTTGATTCAATGGCAATCGTTTTTTCTTTATATTAAACCCTATAATAACTAATGAAACTAACGGTTTGTTCATAGATGTATAGCCCTGCAGCAGCAATGTACGCAGCAGCTGCCGGATACCCGGGATATATCGGCTACCCAGTACAGTACTACCCGTACTACCCGACGGCCGTTCAGCCTTCCATACAGCCCCTGCGCCCCACTATCATGATCCCGGTAAAAACTAATTTAATAAAAAAGTCACTTAACACAAAATTAGATAACTATTCTTAAAATTAACGAAAAAACTTAACCGAATTCTCATGTTTTATATGAAGAACATTTTAGTGTATATTATTGTGTTATTTATCTATTTTATATGATTAAGATTGTACGTTCCTCGTGTTAATAAATACCTGTCGATTGCAGAACGGCTTCGAGGCGGGCGGCCGGTTCGAGGGGCTCGCGCAGACGCTGCTGCCGCCCGCGCCCCCCGGCGTGCCCCCCTCCCCCGCGCACCTCGCCGCCATACAGCCGCACCAAGTGCTGTGAGTACTCTACATCCGGGCTCCCATTCGTGTTAACAGTGATATGGATTATAGCGGCAGAGAGGAATTCCACAAGTATTGATGATGCTTTTCATCGTTTAAAATCACAAAAAATCCACTAATCAGGCCATTTAAAATTCTAAAAATTCATTTTGCGAGTTAGGTCACATTTACTTCATACATACTTGTATTAAACAAGTATCGAAAAGTATTCAGCAACGCATGTAGATCAATTTCAGTGCTATCGCGTTAATTTGAGTATTGTTCGTGAATGTGAAAGCCGATCGCAGTAAATGATGAAAGAAATGCCTTACTGAGCAGAGTTGTGTCCACTCTGACCCAAGTACAACTAGAACTCGTAATGGTGCATAATGAAATTATAAATGCTGAAGTAACTCGTTATCTGCCTGTTGTGCTCACACCCACATCACTGAACCGAATTTAATTAATTATAATATCAAGTAAGCTTGAATTCCAAGGGAGGATATAATATAGGCCATTTTTACACCTGACGACCAACCCCCCAAACGCGACATCGTTGCGGGCGACGACGTCTGTTAATCTTCCTATAATTGATTGAACACATAGATATATAATTCTAAGTATTATCTAGCTTGGATATTTGTCGTTGAAATCCCTTTAAAATAAAAATGTTAATGTTTACAAATAAAATATTGAGATATTTTCGTCTTCCAGGTGGCGTTAAGTGTAGACGAGTCGCACGAGCGGCATTGAGAACATTGACCGACGGACACAGGCTCTAATATCGTCTTCATCACAAAAGAAGTATACATACTGATTATTTTAAAAACATGTTTAAATTTCTCGACTCGATACACTAAAAAAATATCATAAAACTCCTACTAAAATGACTTGAACGACTGAAATGTATAATAAATCAATAAAAATACAAAAGTAGAGTCATTTCAGGAAAGGGCAAACCGTTTTTAATTTAAATGAAGAGAATGTTACATTTATATATATGTAAAAATGTTCCATAAATGAAATGGAGGCGGTTTCATTTGTGTGCCGTCGGTGAATATCAGCTTAGCCGGTTATTATTGACTGTGATGTGTTAAGATAATGTTTGCCACTTGCTAATTATAAAGCTCTCTATACAATTCGTGCCTTTGAAAACGAAATTGAACACTAAATTGAAAATCTCAACCAGTTCAGAAGGTATTCCGTGAATGTTTTATTTTCTTATAAAACCAGTGATAATTACAGACATTCCAGTCGTAATAGCATTGATGAAATTACATTTAAAATGAAAATATTCATGTAACTCATTTAATAAAAGTAATATATTTTTTAAGCTTGTTCCTTTTTTTTTTTTATAAAATGTATAAGTATGATTGATAATCGATTAATTTGGCACAATAGTAATAAAATAATTATCTCGTATACCAAATAATACGTTTTACATTTAAATGTAAAATTGATTCATTTAATTTCAAAATCAAGTGGTGAACATTACTGTCGGCCGAGACGCGGTCTCTGCATAGTATTATTGTGGCGTCGCCACTCTACGACTAGACTATACTCGCGGGCTTGTGCTGTGTGTGCGTCTGTTCGTTACGTTATGGATTTTGAACGTGGACTTCATTGTTTTCGTTTTATATAATCATCGAATGTTTTTATTGTAACTAGAATTTTCGATAAATAAACTGCCTATTTGTTTTATGGCAGCTATATAACGACAGTCATTGTTATATGAGTATGTATATCCATGGTTTTTGTTACATAATTACTAATATATCGAAATAAATGAGATCCGTCACAATTTTATTCGATAAACGCACAGACAGTACAAAATCCGAACTTTAGTTATATATAATTGAGAAAAAAAAAAATTAAACAGAGGTTGTGCGTGACACGTGCGAGTGAGACGGGCGGTGTGTGTGAGAGAGAGAGAGAATGTAACTCGGTTTAATTATTATATAAATTGAGTAGTTAATTGTGAACCGTTTGAGAATTCGTTTTATTCTCAAATATGATTTGATTATAAAATATAGTCGAATTATATTTGTGAAAAAAAAATTGAATTTGAAAACGGCTTAAATCTTTAATAAGCGAATGGATATCTCTCGAATAGCATATTTTTAAGGATTATAGCAAATACCAATAGCTATTGTAACTTTTTTCAATCTTGTGTCATAATTTTTTTTTCATAGTTTAAAGAAATATAATGTATTCGCTTATTAAATACTAGATCTGTTTCGATGATGTTTGAAGTTGATATCAGAATCTCCGGACGCTTTCACGCGTCGTAACTAGTTATAATGTGTAATACATTGAACGTGATTATATGGAAATCGTTTTAAATATCTAATTGGTCTTCATTTATTTTAAAAATAAATGTACGTATCTATCTATATGTAATATTGTTTGTTAAAACGATTTGAAGTAACATTTTTATAAATATTTGTAATGTGAAACTGTGTGTTTAAGTATTATGTAAGCAATTTTTTTTTATCTTCCCACTCTAAAATGATAACAAAATTGTCACTCCCCACCCCCTACTATTTAGACGTAAGTGTTATTTATGTTACTAGTGAGTTACGTCGATTTAAAAACATAAGAAACGAAATCTTTTAGTTTTAAAAGATTAAAACATTTATTATTTTGTTTATAGTAGTACTTAAAGCTCAAGAAATATGAGTACTCCAAGCTTATGTAATACTTAAACAAGTCTGTAGTCTGTTTGAGCTTAAAAGCTTTTTAACGGAATATATTATATATAATGTTATATGTATCAATAACTAGTTTGTCACAAATGTATATAAATGCGTTCAATGTCTTCATACGAATGTATTGTTTTGTGAAAAATGTATTATTGTCTCTGTGTGTAAACGAAGCTATTGTTATATGTTATTTTAGTTCTTATTATAGTATTAAATACAGGTGTCTAATACGGCTAGTGAAACAGGTCTGTATGTGAACTAGTTTCAACTTGTTACGTGTTGTGATCTGTGTCATTTTTTATAGTTTGTCTTATATGATGTAGTTTTTTTTTAATATGTTCCGGATTGACGTGTCAATTTGTTTAATGTTTTATAGTAATACAGACTCGTCAGTAGTTTGTCGGGTTATTGAGGTTATTATTACAGAATAGTGCGTTACAGTTGCAACTCTTTCCTCGTCTAGGTAACTTTTGACGATAAACATTTAAGCTGAAAGTGTGTCATCTGCTTTATCTGATAGTCTGGTTCTTATACTGAGATTAATGTATTAACTTGACCTAATTAATGTTGTGTTCACAGTTGAACATAATAGATCGGGAATGAGTTTGGACTGTAACGGGTATGTTTACTTGGGGTTTTCTATTCTCAGCGGCCAACAATTCAAATATCCTTTAAATTTGTTTAAAGAAATAATGTATTAGCAATTGTGCATTTGAATACTATAACGAATTCTGTATCAATACTAAAGTCTTCTATATGCTCCATTACAGGCTTAATATATATTAAATGGAGTATTAACGGTTTGATCAGAAGTCACAGTTTGATGATGAGATTATATCAATTTTTTACATCCTGTATAATGTACGTATAATAACGACGAAAATATCATAGAACATAGCTAAGTATTAAAAAAAAATCTCATTTTTGTTTATATACCAGTTTATATACTTTTTGATTATTGCATTTTTTTTTTAAATTTAAATCATGTCTACTAAACTAGGATGGACTCAAAATTTTATACTTTAACCAAAAAAAAAAAACTTGTTCATGGTGCCTTTATTTAATTGTTTTACATTTTTTTTTATATGTCTGTATCTCGAATGTATTGTAACTCAACAGATTAAAAAAAATATATATTGTAACACTATGATTTAAATGTCAGGTTTAGATAAGCATTCGAAAAGTATTATCTTTATAATTTATAGAAAAGAATGGAAATTTTATATATAATCTGTTGTGTGATAGAGAAAGGTAACGCAGTAACAATCCCACGCGGTGTAGGGACCATAGAGTAATTGCTTTTTTTTTTCCAACTATGCATTTAATATTGCAACATTTCAGAGTGATCATTTTGTTTTGTCATTGATAACGTTAATAGCAAGTGTTTCATAAAAGAGCATAATAATTCGTATGTCGAAAGCATATCGAAGTATAATTAAAGTTTTATAAATAACGATAAGTTTATAATTGCGTTTGTTAGTTGTTGGAAGGACCGGAGACATCTACGCGACCGATCGCTACTTAACGACCGGGGTCTCTTCAAAGCTTTCTACGTTTAGTATTTGTTTAATATGAAATTGTACCAAAAATATTTAATTAAAGTCAAGTAAAAGTTTAATTTGTCTTTGTGCGACATTATGACAAGCCTTGTCTTTTATAACAAGGTCTTATAAATACTAGGATTGAAAGTGTTATCTTTGAGTAATTATTATGACAGATAGATGAGTGGGAATCGTTAAAGTGAATTAACAAAAGCGAATGCTCTCGGTATTGTAACGAAGTATCTTTTTGTTAGTAGATCAAAATTACTTTAATTATTGTATTGATGTTTTAACAAGTCGTTAATAACAATATACGATTTTTATTTTGTGTTCACTTTTGTTGGTCCACTATAATGTTCCTTGCGCTCTATCTGCCTTTATTATTTAAAAAAATAATGAGTTTAAATTTCGATTTGAAATTGTAGTCGCCGTCAAAATTTTGCCAATTTTTTGATGTTTTTGGTAAACATATGGCTGTATGTTAGAAAGCGTCGTTTGGTCTCGTAGGTGTGTCCGATGCTTAAGACTATTGTTTTAAAGTCGTTTGTGCTCTGTTGTCGTTTAAGCGAAAGTGAGTGCTGCTCAAACGTGTGAATCTATCGACTTCGAGTCACGTGCAATATATAGCATAAATATTATTTTGTTTCCAATAAAAATTAAAATTCCATTGATGTTTTATTTCGATAACCCTTTTTCTAAATATTTTGATTACTGGGGTGACCAGCTCAGATAGCCTAATAAAAAATACTTGATTTACTGATGAACCGTGAAAACAAAGGTAAGGTACAAAGTTTTGTAGGGAATTAGAAATGCAAAGATTGCATTTCCTAATTATTTAAGATCTGCTTAAAGCTGGTCAAGTTCAACAATTACGTCTGTCAGTGTTGTTTAGGTGGGCAAAACAGCTGCATCAATAATTTCATTGTAATATTCGTTTTCGCGGTAAATCAAACTGTGAAGTTAAAGGGGCCTCGCGCGGGCCCTTTCTGTTTGTCTCTGAGAGTATCATAGTGGTTTTTTTAAATTGAGTAACGGTCATAATTGTTATAATATTAAGACGATTACAAAATAATTATAACAATATATAATCAACATAAAACGATTAGTTTATAATACTTTACACAACAATTTTATACCTCTGTGGGTATATAGAGAATATTTTTTAAAGTATCGAAGAAAAAACATTCGAAATTTTTATAAAAAAATTAGTATTTTTAAAAAATAAATGTATTTCTAGTAAAGAGTAAGCGAAATGACATATCAAGATGCCTGTCATGCATGTAATTTTCGTAAATGAATTTGCTTACAAGACAATACGAATGAAATTAGTTACTAATCATAAATATAATTATTAAATCATGTAAACAAAGTGCTGCTTTCAACAACTGTCAGCTCCTCTTGGTCACTCGCATTCGACTAAATGACTTGTGGTCAATTAACCGTAACTTAGTGCGCAAAATCTCAGTACCGCAGCGCGTTCAGTAGTATTCATATAAGTCAATGTATAAAGTACGAAAATAATGTCAAAGATGTTTCTTATGTATTTTAAGTGACCTCACATAAAATATTTAATTACATTTTTGTAAAGAACATTGTCAATCAAATGAAATATAAGGTCTTCCTTGATTTTGGGCTCCGAAAAGGGTATGACGGCCCGCCCGTATAAAAGTTTGATCTTACCCGCCTCTGCAGCAATTCATCAAAATCGTTGTAAAAGAAATGAGACAACGACAAATTGGTAACGCATTGAATCGCAGTCAGCGAATATATATTTTTCCTAATTAATAATAATATTATTTAAAGTTTTCTGTAATTAATCTTTCAATATAACTCATATTGCTCGATTAAACAAATAATTGAACCGCCCTGCCTGTATCAATTAATGGGTATGCTCTTTGCATACAGACGTTTTATTAATTAAAAAAAAATTATAACTTTACTTTTTACTGTGATAATTCGTTTTAAGATTTATCAGTAAGATTTATAAATTATTTACAATCAGTTATTATTGTAGAACTAGTTGCATTATCATTTTCAGATGATTCTGGTCGTAAAGGGTTTTAACTTTAGCATTTATGTTGATGAAACTTCTGTTAGAATCATAACACTATTGCATACTAAAAAGTAAAAAATAACTTATTTTTTTGTGGCTTTTATTTACACAGAGAGGACACAGATTAGTTAAATAATTTCTGCTATCTCCAAATATAATTGTCCCTAAATGTCATCGAATGACAGGTGAAAATTTGCAAGATGACTATCGTATTTTATTGGATTGCAATTCGGAATTAAATGCATCTCGAATGTTATCAGTTTTATATGTTTCTGCTTTTTTATTTTTAAAAATAAAATACCTTCAAGAAAAGAGCGCACACATTAAAAATAATTTAAATAATTCAAAAATTTTATATGAGATCATGACCGGTAATTTTATCGGCAACACAGTATACGACTATTGTATGATATCGATATTTATTAACTGTCTACACAGCACCGCTCTAAAGCTACCAAAATATGGTTTCGTTATAATAATACTTTACTTCTAGTATTATTATATTCTATACAAATAATGTATGTATGTGTGGGTGAGCGGCTATATTGTTCTAAGCGCCGCCGCCGGCGCCGCCTCTAATAACATTGATTATATTCTCTTTGCCACAATTATACAATAATACTTTTTGCTCTTTGCGTCAGAATGCTATGTATGTGTGGGGACTATGCTAGAGGCCTCTGAGATAATAATCGGTATATAGAGTAATTAATAGTTAAACAAGACAATGATACAGTTTTACAAAATGCTTTTAAATATTTAATTTGTCTAATTCGGAGTTTGAAATAGCAGCAGTACTCAAGTTGTTAACCACGTAAAGTCGTTGATCCTGTGCCTGAATTATTTTTGTGTCAGACTTACTATCCCATCGGATTAAGGGAGAAAATAAACAGTGTACCTGTACTTGCGCTCATACTTGATTTGTTTTACGTAGTAGAAGCTGAAATCAGTTAGAAGGATATCATGTTAATAAAAAATAAAACAATTTAATTTGTACATTTTATTAACTACTTTCACAGTAACAGCAACGACGCAACACAATATTACAGCTATAATTTTTTATTCACTACATCAATGACATTGACAATGACAATGACTAACAAAGTCAATAAATACTATTTTTACACTGAAACACTAATTTATACATTTTCCATTACATTAGAAGTTGTATATCAAGTAAAATTTAAGTGCTAAGTTTTTTTTTCTATTGCTGTACTTTGCTCGATATTTATTTATCACAAAACGAACGCTGTTATTCTGCAAATGTCACGTAGAAAATTAAAAAGTTTTTTTTACGTCACTAATTTATATAGCACTAGAAGGCGCGCTAGAAGGCTTGTTCTAGAAGGAAAATAAAAATTATGGAAAACTTTGATTATGATATACCTAATGTTTTTTTTTTACATTTTTCAAAGTTTTATTTAATGTATGTATCTGAAAATATTCTTACCATAGATAAGCTAGATATTGAAACTATCTAAGAATTTTTTTTGAACATGTACATGAGTCTGTTTTATGTACAGTCGGCATAAAAACGCATACATTTTGAGTCCACGTGTAATAATGTAAAATTATGCAGACTATACCCACATAATGCAATGTATAAAAGCACAATGTATCTATTATTATATTTATTATTTTTGACAACAAACATGACAACGACATCGTTTGCTAGAATTAGTATTTTTATGTCAAGTACATTGTTATTAATCTCAATAAACAATAATTATTTCTCTAACTTGAATCCACAAATCTAACAAATTCTAAGCCTTTTTTTCACAATTAAATTCATTCCTAATTATATGGAAATACATTTTCAAGCCTTTTAATGTAACTCTATTTTTTTTATCTAAATTTTTTGGCAACATCGAGTAACATGACAAAAGCCTTAAGGCAGCCTGCCTTACATTAGATCATAAAATTAAATGACATTAATATTATTCACTAACGATTTTATACAATGTTATCAATATTCTACTGTAAATATATATACATATACATATGTATATTGTTTAATTCTTTTCTAAATTGATATGGGTTTGATAAACGCAATGTAATTATCAACTACGGTATTAACAATTATTTATATTATTAATAATAATTTATAAATAACACTAGTGAAACATTACAACAACAAAACAAAACAGATTAAAATAAAAACGTTTTTATTCTAACATTTTAATAATTAAAACCATATTATCTATGTTTTTTAAATATATATTTGCACCGCGTGTGGCACAGATTATAACCAAAAAAAAAAAGGTTAAAGCTGTTTTGTCAAAAATTTCAGAAAAAAAACACTCTAAAGAGATATAACTATATCTAGATGCAGTTAAGCATTTGAATCAATAAGGCCTTATTTTGTAGTTTTAGTTGAGCGATAAACGCTAACGCGAGCCATTTTAGTTTCTTGTCATTAAGTGCGCTACAAGCCCTTCCAATAGCAGGAATCAAAGATAAATAAACATCTTTGACCCTGAATTGACATGACATCATTGGTCAAAAGAAGATCAAAATAGAAGAAAAAAAACTTCGACTTGAATTTCAGCGAAATTATTCTCAGTAATTTACTAAGAATATAATAGTACCTATATTAGATATATAATATATAGTTATATTAATAAAAAATGTAAGTATAAGGTATGTTTATCCTTAATCCTTCTGCCATTGGATATACATAATATACAAGACATCTTTCGACTTAGAGCGCCACATCGGTACTCTGCAAAGTTCTTACAATACATTGAGATCTAAAAATGTCTTTAAAACTGATTTGCGATATTGTAGCGTGGGTTTAAACTAATGTCCGACCGAAAGTTCGGTTTCGGTTTCGGTTGAGTTTCGGCAAAAAATGAGTTTCAGTTTAGTTTCGCTTTCGGCGGTAAACTTGCCGAAACTGTGACCGAAACCGAAACTGCGTTCGGGAGTTGCCGCGCTGTGCTCGGTCATGATCGGAGCGGTAATTGTTTAATCATGTCGTGACTTGCTTGTGTTCCCAATGCGCTTTGTTTGTTGTAAGCTGGGACTGGGATATTATAAACAATCTTATTGAGGTACTAAAGTTTTTTTATGAAGCTACACTTGATCTGTCATATGATATCGCATGCATTTCCCTTGCAATTCCTTTGATATCACTATTAAATAGAAGGCTGCAAACTAGAGACGAAAATGAAAGCGAAATAATGAAAAACATGAAAACACGGTTGCATGAATCAATGAATAGACGATTTGCATACGTCAAAGGACATCCTGTTCTAATAACCGCAACATTACTGGATCCAAGATTTAGGAGCACATACCTGAATTCTGATGAAGTTGGCATTGCCACCTTAGAAATAGAAAACCATTTGAGGATTTACACGGACGATGTTAGTTATACAATAAGTGAAAACTGACATTCTGAAAAATCACAGCCATCTTGTTCATCTAGAGTATCGTCTCCCGAAAAGGTGGAAGGGCTTTGGAACGCCCATGATATATCTACTTGTAATTTAATAGGAACCTTTGGTGTGGAGAACAGTGATTGTTTATCCCAAATTAAGACAACCATTCAAGCACACTTGTCATAACCAAAAAAAAAATTAAAACTTAAAACAGACTGATTATCATTATGTTTAGATCTCTATTTTCCCTCTAAACATGACTCCTGTAAGAAAGTTTCGGTTGCGGTTTCGGCCGAAACTGAGACCGTTGCCGAAAGTCGGTTTCGGTCGTAAAAACCAGTTTCGGTCGGACACTAGTTTAAACACAAACCGTACTGAAAATACGGGGTGCAGCGGTAATTGTGTATTGACCACAGTCATTGTAGAAATAATTACCTTTTTGTTCGTATGTAATTAAAAGTAAGCAGATGCTTTGAAATGCTATTTTAGTTAGAATTTTATAAAAACTAGCAATGTATTTACAAAATCAATAAATATATTAGGTAGTTTTTTATGCTAGAGATAAGTTTCATAATATATATAAGAAGTAATTTATTTTTAATGGAATTGTGCGTTTTGGTTTCAAATTCCGTACATAAAGCGCGCTTATAAATATTGAAAATATTACAAATTGTATTAAAAGAGACTATTTAAGTTAATACAGAGTTTAATAATAATGTTTAAAACCAAAGACATTATATATTAATAAATAAATAACTACAAATATTAAAAAAAAATGTTCTTATACAATTTTTTTACGTTTACCTTTGAAAATTAAAAAAAAATTAAATTTAAATTTTGAAGATTACGCTTATAAGAGAGAATATTCAACAATACTATGTTTATAATGAGTATTTTTATCTCCTATATTTATTTAACAATAGATATGTATGTACGTAAGAACTATATCAGCTAATATTTGTTAATTTTACATTAAAAATTTCGATGACATATCACTTGACGTAGCATGTTCGGTAGCTTAAGTAATATTCTGAAATTAGTACAAAAGAGGACATTCAGTATTTAACACCTGACCCTTTCCCCCCCACGCGTGGTACACTAGACAGACGATAGGGATGTGAACATTGTATTTGAATAATTTGGATATCAATTCGGACGACGTGTTTGTAATATATTTGCGAATTAATCAAATGTTTAATCAAGTAAAGTGACATACGACTACGCAAATATGGAATACCAAGTGAAATGTCTCCTTTAATTAGAGTATACTCGATTACTGTATTCGACGAGATCATGGACCCAATAATCCAATATTTAGACAACATATTCAACCGCTCTAGTTCTTTTCTCAGTCTAATTACTTCTTGTGTTGAATCATTAAAACAATTTTCAAATGTAGCATGTTCGTTTTTTTTTTAAGTCTTTGTCGAAGAAATCGTTTTAGTATTCGATATTCCGTTACACGTAATAAAGTCGAATACACAGAGTATCGAATAGTAGTCGAATATTTCCGTGTTTTTTATAATTAATTCTTACATAATGATAAATTTATTACATTTAACAATATATTTAACATCTAATCACTTAAGTTATTGGAAGACTTTTGTGATATTGTTTGTTGTGATATTTCTTGGTTGTTTTAACCTAATTCTTAAACTATTTAATTAATTATTATTTACAATACTTTTTAATACTAATTTCACTATTCCTAAGATTTATGTTCACCAGTAAAGCGTAATATAATATGTAAATGTGCGGATTATCGAAATTAACATTTTTAAAGTCAAATAATTAAAAAAAAATGTTGTAGCAAGTTAATTTGTATAAAATATGTTTTTTTTTTTTTCATTCGTACGATCAATCTCACAGATAAATTACATTGATGTTCATGCGTTTGCACTAATGTCGTATGCAAATCGGTGTAAGAATACATCTCCAACGCAAACTTTACTACAGTTCTTAATAATACATTAAATTTCTATTTATTTAAAATAAAAATAAAAATGTTTTTATAGAAAGTGTTTTTTTTTTTAAGAGACAATAATAGTTACATTATTACAATTGGAGTTAAGGTATCGAATCGTTGAAAGATAGATGGATCGAAATAAAAATAAATCATTATACGAGTTAAATTATGTCACTTGTCTTGAATCGTCCGGATGACCTCTAATACTGTATTTGTAGCTGGTTAGATGTATCCCATAATTATTTCCAACGGTGGCATACGATTTTATTTTTTACACTTGTCATGTTAGGTTATTTATCCAGATAGAGTGTCGCACTACAAAAGATCTAAAACAAAACGAACTTCATTATCTCGGCGTGCGTGACAGTTACGTTTGACACTTGCCAAATGTCATATTACTTCACTAGTGTGTGTGTGTAATTATGTTGATTTTTTTTTTCGGCAGATCTTCAAGGCAGGCCAAGACTTCAATTGACTGGGTTCTAAAAGATTTATATTATTCGAACCATAATCCCTGTCAATGTGAAGCGTGAATAAATCATACCGATACGCTCGCCAGCTCAAAATGTTTGTGCTGTTGTAACTTTGAGTAACGTTGGTGGCGTAATCCTAGATGACACATATGTCAATTATTATGAGCGATAATTATTGCTGTTCAATTTTAAATCTTATATCAATACGTGTAAAGTTCAATGAGATTTTATTACTTTGAGTGCTTATAATTTTAATATTGTCTTTATAACGTGTAGAAATATCGTTTTGATTTTATTTAATTACTTGCATTTGAATTAAAAAGATATTCTAAATGTGTTAAACTTACTATTTTTATACGAGAATAATTTTATAAAATAAAAAAGAATTAATTATTTGTTTTTATAATATAATATAAAAAAATATCATCAAAATAATCTCAATACGTGTTTTAAAAAAATATTTTGAGAGACAACAAACCAAATTTTTGTATTGAATAAAAAATAATAAAAATATCTTGGAAATATCATTATTTATGTAAATATGTATTTATTATATTCATCATAGTCAAAGTTATCTTTGAACGTGACATATTAGGGGTCAGTAATAAGTAATATCGATTTTTCAAAGGCGGCATTCGAGGAGTTTTTTTGTTTTGTATAAATTCTTCCATTGGATATCTGTTACTTTTTAAGTCTATGGTTTTTAATTGAAGCTGCTAAATTAGTTTTGATTCAGTGTGAAATAATGGAGCCGAGAATTAAGTAAGTGTTGTTAATATTTTTTTTTGTATATTAGGCATACACATTTTTTCCTTTTTCAAAATATATCAACTAAAAAAAAACAAATTTAATTTTTTAAATTAAATGCGCCTTTTTTGTTTATGTACATATTTACAAAGTAGAAAAACGAGTTCTATTTTTTTTAAATCGACTACTCAACGACTAATTTCACGAATATTTTAAATTGAAAAATTTAGGGAGTCAAATTAATGTGCCTTTGACCTTTAAGATGTTTTTTTTTAATGTAGTAATAGACTATGTCCGTTATTAAAAGGCCTCAGGCAGTAATTGACTGGTAGGTTAAAAAGGAAAATAAAAAAATAAAAAATAAAATAAAATGAAAATAATTTAATAGAATTGAATGTATCTAAACATACATTATATATTTAAAGGAATAACTTATGTTAGTTCCTTTCCTAATTTTAATTATATATTGTCTTTCGCACAGTTCCGCCGTATATATACAGATATAACTTATTTATATTAATAGTTAATCTATTAAGATTATGTGATCATGTCAAATATGACAAAATAATTATAACAGGAAGAATTATAATTATAGTATTATAGTAGGTGTTCTGTCTCTTTCTAACTCGTGCTTCGCTACCATGGGAAGGAAAGTATAGGATATTGTAACGAGAGAAATTATTCGACTGATCACAAAATCTTTACACTTATAATTTAAATAGCAATGTACTCACCTTATATTAAACGATTATGTTTATAGTTATATTATAAGTGGTATATTATTAAAATAAATGACTTACCTAAGCCGTCAACGAACTCTGGTCATGCAATTTTTTTTTTTAAATTATTAAATTTATAATTAATATTAAACTGTTACATATATCTTAATCTTGTAATTAATGCAATATTTTATTATGATTTCAATTTGATGAGGCTGAACATTTAATACCGTAACATACTTATTAAAACTTAAAAAAAAAAATTATAAATATAAGATACACATAATTATTTTAACTTGTAAAACTAATAATTATATAATATTTCATATTTAATTATATAATTATTAAACCATTAAAATATTGCGTTAGTCTATTTCGGGAAAATAATTTATAACAATGGTATTTTTGTAAATTTGGATTTCATATTCTTCGTTGGTCTGCTTGGTCTTTTTGGTATTTCCGTCTACTGAAAGGGGGCACGGTCGCAATTGCAAGCCGCTCCACCTTGCCCCTGTCGGCATTGGACATTACACCATGACTTCCAGCCCTCTGCTGTATTGAGGACCCTTGAGCTGGCGACTTGGATTGATGAGGGTTTTGACTCATCACAAACTGGGCATCCTGTATAATCGTTAATATTTATTATGTAATTTGGATAAGAGGAATGGTACTGGTGCGTTATTAAATGTTTAATACTGGTCAATAACTTTGTTGAAATAAAACTTATTGCTTATGACTATTTATACTAAACAGTTGTGAATTTATGGTTGATATTCGATTTTAAACTGATTCGTTGATTAAATACCTTTTACTTTTATATACGTATTTGTTTTTTTTTTTTAAATATATATAAAATATTAAATGAAAATTTAAACATCAGACAATAAAAATTTAAAATCAAATAGTTACAAAATCGTAGCACCGTAGCGAACCGTAGATGTGCTACGGAAAGTAATCATTCTACTATAAATTCGTAGACGAAATAAGTATTACATCTTTCGTATCGTAAAGCTATCGTAGAAGCTTTTCTGGTATGAAAGGAAAATCTCAAGCTCCTTATCATAGACGCAGAACCGTATATGGTACTAAAAGATGAGGCTGTTCTGACGATCCTATTTTTGGTTACACTAGTCTTATGTACGTAGTGAAAACTATACCTATATAAATAAATGTTAAGCTATTCATATTGTTATATAAAGATATATTAATCATAAATCGTTCGTTCATAAGATCAAATGCAAAATTATAAAAAAAAAACGTTAAGGAACGTATGAGTGTTAAAGGATGTTAAAACTAATGACGTAGATGATAACAGACCTTGGAAATTAAACGGAATTAAAAAGAAATATTATAAATACAATTTTTAAAACATATATAAAAGAACGAAGGTCCCGCTGAGTATTTTTTGCCGGTTCTATTTAGTATTTTTTCTGAACGGTGGTAGATTTTTTCTTAACAAGCAAGTGGCATCTAAATTGAATGAAAACTTCTGGTTTTGATTTTGAATATAGCAGAGCTATCATTTAATCGCGTGGTACCCATAAATCAGAGGTCTTTCTTCCATTGGTATAAGCAAAAGACCAAGGATTTTATGAATAATCAAATCAAGTCAAAATATACTTTATTCAAGTAGGCTAGGTAAGCACTTTTGAATCGTCATTTAACAAAGCATATTAAGTGAATTTACCAACGGTTGGCAATGTACTTTGTACCGAGAAGAACCGGCAAGAAACTCAGTAGTTACTCTTCTTCAACATCTAAAAATACAGTCATGTTAGTTAAATACAATTATATATGTCTGTTATGTCTCCTTATGTAATGAGCCGAGATGGCCCAGTGGTTAGAACGCGTGCATCTTAACCGATGATTTCGGGTTCAAACCCAGGCAGGCACCACTGAATTTTCATGTGCTTAATTTGTGTTTATAATTCATCTCGTGCTCGGCGGTGAAGGAAAACACCGTGAGGAAACCTGCATGTGTCTAATTTCAACGAAATTCGGCCACATGTGTATTCCACCAACCCGCATTGGAGCAGCGTGGTGGAATATGCTCCAAACCTTCTCCTCAACGGGAGAGGAGGCCTTAGCCCAGCAGTGGGAAATTTACAGGCTGATTATGTTATGTTATGTTATGTTATGTCTCCTGCCTGGAAGTCAACAAGCATTAGCTCCACGTTTTTTTATCATCTATATAATCTTGTATCGAATAATATGCCTTCCTTACCGATGTATTTTTTACAAATGATTTCAATTTATGAGACGGCAGAGTTAAAAATGTCTGCGGCGTATTTTACCGTTTTCAGATACGAAATTATTTCGTATTATTCAATCGTTTGTAATAGTTTAATTACGGATTTTAAAATTATTTTGAAATTGTAAAAGCTATTATATACATATAAATATATATAGTATTAGGTATAATCACAGAGAAAACAAATAGCCTTTAAATACAATATGGCACTATGCTATGGCACTATGCAAAAACAACATTAAATAATAAAAAAAAAAAATATCGTATTCGGTTAGAAGATTAAATTTTTATTTCTGATTCTTTCAGTTACGGTTACGGAGCTCCATAACATCCCTGATATAGACGCTTTGTGTGTAGTCGGAACGGATAACTAGTTGATTATAAATAAACCTACCGTACAACACATAGTTGTCTGTCGCGCAGAATGTGCCGCAAACGGAGTTCCAATCTACGGACTTGGGTGTCCTGCTTTCACAGTTGCAAAGGGGCTGACCTGTTAAATAAACGAAAATTGTGACATCGTCCTTATTAAAATACTACCACCGTTTCGAAAAGCGACCTCCAGCGAGAAGAAACGGCAAGAAACTCGCATAGTTGCTCTTTTCAAGTAAACAGATTTACAATGCTGTTATTTTACAATAATTAGTGTCCTGTGATGGAACCCGAGCCTAAATCCAGGCGTTTTTTTCTAAAAGTACTCTTTTAATGAATATAAGATTTCTTTATTAATTTAGCCTTAATAAACTTTTTAAAGGGCTAAATGATGGTATGTTGTCACCTCTGCTCATATGAGCATGGCTGTTTGTCTGCCTCATTGGTAAGGCCACAGATTCCACGGTCTTGGGTTCGAACACCAAGTCCGATAAATATTGGGTTTTTGTCGAAAATTTCCCAGTAACAACTAAGAGTCTGGAAACGGGGAGTGAGTACATACCTGTGCTTCGGAAACTACGTAATGTCGTTAGTCCTGTGCTGGAATTATTTCCAATCGTGACAGGTTTGTTGTCCCATCGAATTACGAGTGAGAAGCAGTGAATGTGAGTGAGGGAGCCGAGATGGCCCAGTTGTTAGAACGCGTGCATCTTAATCGATGATTTCGGGCTTAACCCAGGCAAACACCACTGAATTTCATGTGCTTAGTGTTTATAATTCATCTCGTGCTCAAAAACATCGCGAGGAAACCTGCATGTGTCTAATTTCAACGAAATTCTGCCACATGTATATTCCACGAAACCGCATTGGAGCAGCGTTGTGGAATATGCTCCAAACCTTCTCCTCAATGGGAGAGGAGGCCTTAGTCCAGCAGTGGGAAATTTACAGGCTGTTAATGTGGCAGTGAGCATTACCTGTGTTTGTGCACACCACATGTGCAATGTATATATCGAATTGGAAAACATTTCTGTACCTTGAAATTTGAAACAATTTCATGGTACAATTTGTTATTTCATAGAAATTGAACGATTGAAAATAGCCCTTATTAATTTAATTTCAATTACGAGAAAAAATTTAATTACTAAAAAGTCTAACCAATAATATCGTTTTTTATTTGGTGAATATTAGCTGTAATTTAACGACGACCGATGACCAGTGTCAGTTGTGTAATACTCGCCGGTTTAATTCTTATTTTCTGGAGTAATTATTGCACTTCTCCACGATCTAAACTTAATATTAAACTTAATATTTACTTCAACTAATGAAAATAAGTTCACTCTGACGAATTAACCAGCTGCGTTTGGAGAGTGTATATTAGCTTAGCTTTATCGGGTGTTTGCACAGACCCGACGGGATTAGTAAGACACCAAAAAGCAAAATACAGAGTGCTTCTTTGTAACCGGTTCTGCTCGATAGATTCTACATTTCCAATGGTAGCTTCACTTAATATAGTTTGTAAAATGTCGATTCAAAAGTGCTTGTAAAAGCCTTCTTGAAGTATACTTTGATTTGATTTCATACATCATAGATTCCGTAACAAAACAAATCAGAATGTACTTAAGTAGGCACAACAGGCAATATTAATTGGTTATTTTAGAATAATTTAAATTATAAGATACCATCGCTTCGGAATGTAGATTCTAACGAGAATTAGTTTTCAGTAAAAACTCAGTAAACTCTTTTCAGATAGTTACGTGTGTAAGTTGAATAAAAATCTTATAATTGTTTGTCATGTATGAAAAATTAAAGTTGTTTTATTTATGTAATAGGTGGCAAGCGAGCAGGAGGCTCTACTGATGGAAAGCGACTACCACCGCCCATGGACATCTGCAACACCGGGGGGCATGCAGGTGCGTTGCCGGCCTTTAACTGTATACTAACTTATATTATTTGATGTAAATCACTTGGGGATAAGACCAGCTCGAATACCTAACGTCATCATGACGTATTTTTAATTCCCTCGTGACCACTCTCCGCCGCGGATACATATATACATATATTCCTACATATATTCAAAAGTATTACTAACGAAACAATTTCATTCTTTTCATAAACAAAAAAAACAATTTCTTTAAATAAACATTTTTTATCGATATTCCACATCTGCCGTTCCTGACGCCTCAATTTTTAGGTAAGGAGTCGTTTACAGTGGGCAAAGGAACACTAACAGCTGCCTTATTTATATGTCTGGCTTTATAATTGTATTAGCTACTCACCTAGTCCATTGTCACAAAGGACAGGACACACAGCGACTCTGGGCTCGCCGTATTTCTGATTCGTTTCGTTGCTGTTAGACAAAGCAGACTTCAGACCAACTGGTACCAAGTCCAAACATGTTGAGCCACAAGTTTTGCCGCCGAGACCTGGGAAGTGTTTAGTTAATTAGTATTATGTTTAGCAGCAGTAGACCTGGACATGAATTATTGGATTTAAATGTCCTTTATTATAGTCTTAAATAAATCGAGTTCCAGGAAACCTACACGATCGGATGAAAATCTTTAATGTTATTCACTAAACCGCTTTGGATTAGTATGTTGGAATATGCTCAAAGCCTACTATAAAGGAGATTTACAGGCTGTTTACTCCACTTTTAATATTAAATCAGCCTGATTGAGTGGAAAGCGAAACAATGTAACAATTGATGTACAATTTTGAAACTGTTGTCTTTAAATATGATTTTTTTTTACTTTGTGCTGTGATTAAAATAATATGATGTGATATGAATTCGCAATCAATAACGATTTACAAGTACACGCAAAAACAAATATACGACAAATTTAATTTTTAAATCGAAATTAAGTATGTATTTATTCCATTTCAAGTTCAAACCGGACCTTACAATTACTGTTAAAATGTTTATATAATATCCTCACAATAAGACGTTATTGTGTCCACTGGTGACAGACATGAAAAATGAATCATATATTTCGCTCAGAAAGAACTACGATTCAACCAGGATTTTTTCTTCTTTATTCCAAGAAGTAAAGTTGAAATTTCATTGTCAGTACATTAACTAAGCTTAAGTTACTGGGAGCTTTTCAAAGGAAGCATTCTTAATGTGCTTTTATGAATTAAAACATATGTAAATAAACTGACGTTCAAATGGCGAAAAATCAAATTAAAAAGGCTTCAATCAAATCTTCTTAACATATATATAATTAAAACATGTTTATTTATTTTATAATTAAATTAAGATAAATATTTTATTAAGTAATTCAAAGTTAAAGATAATTTGTATAACGAATTATTTTCTAAATACGACTATGTAACGTAAAAGACTTCTCAATCTTTTTTCTATTACAATAAATATTTGTTCTTAGAATTTTTTGCAATAATCTTTCCTCATAAATATTTTTGAATTAAACATAGATAATTTTGGATCCTTTATCATTATCATTGTTATAAGGAAGTGTGTTTCAATTTAACTTTAACATAACTTAAAATACACTTTGTCAATATGTGTGTGTCCCAGTTATACATTTTGGGGAACAGAATATAATTAAAAATATCAATACTGAAAATAAACTGATAAAATTATATCCAAATTATGGATATAATTTTATTATTGCAATGTTTTTTGTTAAATCCATCGAATCTTTTGAAAAATAAATTTATTATCAAAGTAACATACCTTAACTTATTCTCCAAATCTCAAAAAAAAAATCACAAAAACACCACAGACACAAAGAAAACGAAACAAAAGAAAAAATAAAAAAAAATAAAACCTGCGCGACACAGGTCCGTGCACAAGTTGCCTCGAGCCGGTACTGAGGGCGCCCATCCCTTGTTCTCCTTCCTGAACTGCGTCAAATATATCTTATTCAGTTCCCCGCCATCATATTTCAATTGTAACACAACTTCAGGCGTATCTCGCTGTCTCTCTCTAGCATCGAGCACGCTGATTGGATCGCCGTTCGCGTCAGAGACCGCCGATTGGGCGGCTGTGACGGTACAGGGTGCTTGGAAAATTTGTAAAACGCCCAGAAGGGTGAAAACGATTTTTGCTCTCATCTAAAACAATGGTTTGATTAAAATGTTTGTTGAGTCAAACAGGGATGTTCTTTGAATGCAAAGGCGTCGATATTTTTTACTTCAACTTTGTCATTGTCATTGTCCAAGCAAAGGTCGCAGGTAAAAATATCAGAATATTAATTATCTTTAACGTGCCTGTTGTATTTGAGTTCAGAGATATGACATTCAGATGACATTTACATAAAATCTATGGTACAAACCTACTAGGGATGTTATGGATATGTTATTACGGATACGGATACCGAATATATGAATCATGTAGTATTTTACCGGTTTCAGAGAAGTTTAAAGATACGAAATATTTTCTTGTTTGCTTGATTAGAAATTTTAAAAGGAAAAATTACGAGATATCAATTTGATTTTATATGTAGACTATTATTTAGTGTTAGGTTTTAAAATACAATTAGGTACCCTTTAAGTGCAAAAGCAAAATACGAAACATGTTTTTAATCGGTTCGATTTCTTTTACGGATTGATTTTTATTTCGGATATCCGATAGTTACGTTTACGGAGCTCCATAACATCCCTGATATAAATATGTCTTCATTTTATTTATTTACTTATAATACAAAACTATATACATATCATTACGGGACATGGTTGTCCTAATTCGATATTACAGCACGTTTAACAATATTTAAAATAAGTCTCTACGTTATATAGATACGTATGTTATTATATTATTGGTTGGCAAACGGGCTTATGGTCTAACTTATGGTAAGTGGTCACCACTTACCATAAACATTGGTGCTATGAGATATTTTAACTATACCTTGTCTCGCCTATGCTTGGAGGTATATAATTATATGATTATATGCGACTCGGGTGTGTACATTACGTAAACTCCTACATACATATAAATATCATAGACTTATGTTTATTATTAAGTTAATTATTTCGGATGTTTTCGAGTTAAGCGCTTTCTGTGATTCCTACGTGACATCTATAAAATAATCTCAGAGTCATGTATGTTATGTTTCAAAAAGATTATAAATCATATGTACGTCAATGGTCCCGTGATTGAATCTTGATAATTACGATTGAGTTTATAACGTGGTAAGGTATATCTGATGTTAAGGAAAAAAAAAACCGTGAGGAAACCGTGTCGAATAAAATTGTAACACATAGTTTGGTTGTAATTTTAATTTTTAATTTATTTTCCATAGGTTCACAAATGGAAAGTCGTCTGCTCTTAGATATTAACCCCATACTCACCATAAATGATTCAGACTAACAGAGTACCACCATATTATACAAAGATACGTACTACAATAACTTTGCCATTTAACACACACAATGATTATCCACTCATAATAAATATTTGAAGCTCAAATGTAAAATAAACAATAATTGACTTTATTTATATAGCCATACAATTTAAAATCAAATACAATCTCATATCTAAAAAGGTTCTATAGACAGAGATGGTGTTAGAAAGAGATAGACTAACCGGTATTGATCGAAGGCTTTGATACATAAGGCTTATGTGTTCGTGGAGTGAGGTACATAAGAGGTTTATTCGTTATGTACTAGAATAGTTAGGAACGGCACGCCCGTTTCGTTAAAATATTTATCTAGAACAATACTTGATAGGCTTTTGATGTTTTGGGAGACTTTGTATTTCGTAAATATGTATTTATAATTAGAGGCGTGATGACGCAGTGGTTTCAGGAGGTAAATCTTAACTGTTGATTCTATTATTTTAAATTTCCTACTGCTGGGCTAAAGCCTACTCTACCTTTGAGGAGAAGGTGTGGAGCATATTGGAGTTACTTGAAGATTGTAATTAAAACTATATACATATATATGTATATTTTATAAAATATATTTCATCCCCTATGATGACTATGTTCTTCCTAGGAGGTCGAACTTGCTGCATATTCAGTTTCATCAAATTCGGTTCAGTGCTTTGGCTATGAAAGCGTAACGGACAGATAGTATTACAGACAGAGTTACTTTTGCATTTGTTATATTAGAATAGACAGGAAAAAGTTCGTAAGGATACAATGTAAAATTTTTGAATATGCATGTGTTAATTTCGAAAAATAAACCACCAATCATTATAAAACCATAAGATTCGATTTTTTTGCGGACAAAAAATGGTCTAACAAAACGTTCCTTAAAAACGCTCGCTTAAATGTAAAGATATATCAAAGTTTTATACTTCAAAAAGCACTGTAATAAAACCCGTAAAACATATATAATATAATATTTCTATTGAATAATAATATAACATAATTCTCACATTCAGAAGCGATGTTTTCCGACGACACGAAGTGACTTAATAATTCCAGTATGTTTCATAACAGATTGCTTTTGTAATTGATAACACGTACAGATTAAAACAACACAGAGCTTGCGACTTAAATCAGTCTAAATACACCAAAAATATACACATTTTATGCCGTCCTAATTTTGTACGAGAACTATTTTGAAGCTTCAAAGAACAAAGAGTTTAATACAAAGTTACACCTGACATTACTCTAAATTAAATAAATCTGCTGGAACAATATATGTAGAGGGTGGAATTCGATCATTCTTTGTGTTAGGGCTTTTGTTCAAGGCACAAGTAATTAAAGGCAGCAGGGATGTAACACATCCTAAGGTTGGTGGCACATTTATTTATTTATTAGGTCCGCTAGCGATTTTTACATTTGTCATTCTTACATAAATACACAATTAGGTATATACATCCACAGATTATGTAAAATCATTTAAAAGCAAACACTACATGCTAATTAAACTATTAATTACAATTGCTTGCTACAACAACAAAAGTGAAAAAAAAAAACTAAAAATGAGCAAAAGAGAAAAATTAAAAAAAAATTATTAAAACGTTTGTACACATATTTCGGCTTAAACATTACTCTGGTATATAAACATATGTTTAGACTAGTAAAAGTTAACGAAATTTAATAATAATATAATTACTAAAATATAATCATAAGTGTATTTTATTAATAATTCATTTAATCTTAATTTAATTTTCTTTCTTAATTTAATTTAAGCTTTCACTCAGAAGTTCGATTATTTAGTTTTCTACTTCACTTTTTTATTTAATAACTTGACGAGAGCACTGACACCCGACTTGCTTACACGATGCGCGTGCGCGAATCGAATCGTGCCAATATCCAAAAAAATAAAGTGTCAATTATTGTAATCAGTATATATCATGAGTTTAAAAATGGTTGTTTACTAAAGAAAGTTGAAAATAATAATTAATTTATTCAAAAATCCATAAATAAAAATGCATTCTTTTAAACATTTGCCTACTGTATGTGGATTATATGTGCCACAGATTACAATACAGGCAAGTGACGTCACCGACTCCATTGCAGCGCCATATTGTCAAAGTAGCGTTTTCGCGCGCTATTTAAATATGGAATTTTTAATTTGATATTTTTTAGCAAATATTTACAAGAATAAAAAAAAAAACAACTTTTACTGGGTTCCTTATCCTCTACTAAATAATATAAAATGGATTTTAAAACCCAGTCCAATATCCTATTATTATGTAATAATAATTAATGATAATTAAAGGCACCGAGGTGATAACATCCCAAGGTTGATGTATCAGTGTCCATGGGCGCTGATAAACGCTTACCGTCTGATGGCTCATCTTCCAGTCCGGCTAATTAGTATAAATAAAAATTATACTATTAATAATAATAATCATTTATTTCAGACCATAATTTACATAGATCCATATAGTGTTAGTAAAAATAAATTAATTAATCTTAATACCTAAATTGGTTAGTAAGTTCACAAAAGCAATTTTACTTAATTATTTATGTATGACAAAATTTTTTTTTTTTTTAAAACTATTTTTAAACTATTCTACTGGACTACGTGAAGTCGTATCCAGTGAGCTAGTATTGGTGAATCCCAGCGGTCCGACAATGCACGCAAGATGGTGTTGGGACTGTCCCGTACTCGTCGAAGTAAGGACGCGCATCGTTTGCGCATGATGGAAGCAAAACCATCTGTGTGAGCCTCTGCAAACATAGCAGAGGCGCTGCAGTATCGCGGCAGCCCCATCAACATCCTGAACGCATTGTTGTATTGCACGCGTAAGTCACCGTATGCCCTCCGAGTATAGTTCACCCACAGACTGCACGCATAGAAAGATTGACAATATGCGTTAAAGAGCGTAGTTTTTACTTGTTTTGTACATTTTGCAAATCTGCGGATCAACATATTGCAACGAACAGACAGCGACCTCCGTTCTCTCTCTATATCAACATTATCTTTCAAATCTTCCGTAATCCAGTGACCCAAGTACTTAATACGGTCAACCTTTTTTAGTGATGTACCACAAAGTGTAATATTTGGTACATGATTGTAACGCTTGTGATCCGGTTTAAATATCATAAACTCACTTTTCGTTGGATTGTATCTTAGTCCATGAGTCACTGCATAACTTTCACATATACTAAGAAGTCTTTTCATTGCACTAATAATTAATATACTAAACATTACTCTGTGGCAGAACGTGTCCTGCATGATTACTGATAAGCTTCTATTGACAGAGCTTTTTACTGAAATAAGCTTTTAAGATTCGTTATCAGATAATCCAAATTTTGACCTTGATTTAGGAAGGAGTGTTTATATGTAGAAGTAATATTTTGTACGAATCGACTTCTATTTGATGTATAATGTAATATCAAAGCAAAGAAGCTGAACACATACATATCAATAAAACATATAATAGAAGATACAGCACCTTTCGGATAAGGTTTTAGTATATAATCCGTACTAATATTATAAATGTGAAAGTATCTAATTATGCTTTCACGACAAAATCACTGAACGGAATTCGATAAAATTGATCTCCAAGGACAGACAAAGGCTACTTTATTATACCTAACACCTGACGACCCATAAAACGCATGCGTCACAATTTAACGCGCTTTAAATTTCGACTGTTGACATGACAGGCGTGAATTGCACGGTCGTTTCTGTATAAAATTTATATATATTTTAATATTTTTTGTGAATATCTGTTTATTCACGAACGTTGGAATATCGGCTTGCATTAGTATGAGTGACGGTCGTGCTTACACGATGTCTTAGTGTGCGTGAGTAGAGACAGCAAAAAAATTACAAATTCTTTTTATTAAATAAATACATATGATAGATAGATATTTATTTTCATACATACATATAAGCTGTATATCATATTGATTACGCACTTCAACTATACCCTGTACAAGTTAGCTTGATCTTTTTGACAGATGTATTTTTTTCTGATCGACATAACTTTGCAATGACATAATATTTTCTTAATTTAATGATTTTAAAAATTGTAAAAATATGAAATAACATAAGTATAACACAAAAGTCCCTAAAGATTCAAGCGTTATCCGAAAATTTTAAGACTATACATTGCTCCAAAGTAAATTTTAAATAGGAACACTGAAAATAATAGACGCTTGTACAATGTTACATCGGTCGGATGGATGGGACGGGACACGAAGCAGTAACTGTTACAAATATCGATTACAAAATAACATTTTTAAAGATCATTGTTAAGTTATTGTTACGAACGGGGTTCCTTTTGGTTGGGGTCTCTTTAGCTGGTATAATCTCTCTCTTTTTTGAAAAATAAGCTAAAAAAATAATTGAATTCTAATTTGAATTACGCAATAATTTTTATCTAGTGCAATAAAGAATTTCACACATAATACACCAACACAATCTCGTCACAGTTACAAGTATTTTAAAACGTTATTTTTTTGACTACTAGATATTTTTTTTTTCCCATCACTGCCTGTCAAAAAGATCAAGCTAACTTGTACACTTGAACCTGCCTTACTATTGGAATGCTAAGTTGCAAGATGGTGGTCTGTATGTATGGAAGTAACATGCTCGATTTATCGCGAGATCAACACATGACTTATACAAATGAACGAGATTTAGTCCAGTCGAAATTCAACCATAATCAACATTGAAAATATGTATTTGCCATTATCGATTTTGTTTTCGTTTTTTTTTTTTTATGATTTATAAAACTGACACGGACTGCTGGTCAAAAGATACTAAACAAAAAAAGAATATCGTTGAAAAAACAAAGTAGAAGAAGATATTAAACATTTTTTTCTTTGTCTATTTAAGTCACCCAACGCTGGGCTAAGACCTCCTCCCCTTTTCGAGGAGGAGGGTTGGAGCTTTCTTCACCACATTACTCCAATCCGGTTTGCTGATACACGTGGAATCTCACCCCCACAGATTTCCTCACGATGTTTTACTTCACTGTCGATTATGAGATGAATTATAAACACAAATTAGGTACATGATAATTGAATGGTGCTTGATGTTTGAACTTAGAACCATCAGTTAAGATTCACATCTAACCGCTGGGCCATGATGGATCCTGTCCATTTATACGTGGGTAATTTAAATAAAAGCGAAGTACAAAATCGCTTCATTAAATGTCAAATGCACTCTTTTCAGTTAGAGCTATCGACCGCTCTCTTAGCGATAAGGCCGCGTCTTGTATAACTTATTCCACCAAAAACATTTTCATGTAAAATATTCCCAAGACCATATGACTCGCAATGTCAAAAAGTTATCAGATCTCATGTAGAGCCAAGCTTCCAACTCTACACGCCCTAACTCTTCTCATATTCTGTACCGACAAAGACAAACAAACCTGTAAATTACCTGAGTGTCTGAGGGAGAGGGATGAGGAACTTCTGGCTCTATCCTTACTTATTTTAATATGATAAAGGTGAAAGTTTGTATGTATGGATGGTTGTTACTTCACGCAAAAACTACTGAATAGATTTCAATGAATCTTTTCGATATATTTTGGGCAATTGGGCCACCTGATGGTAAGTGGTCACCGCCGCCCATAGACATAGACGCTGTAAGAAATAATAACCATTCCCCATATATTAAACCAATGCGCCACCAACCTTGGGAGCTAGGATGCCCCTTGTGCCTGTAGTTACACTGGCCCAATCACCCTTCAAGCTGGAATACAAGAATACCGAGTACTGCTTCTTGGCGGCAGAATATCTGATGATGGGGTACCTAGCTATGCTACTAACAATGCTGTTTGCCGGTAGAATATCAAATAATATTGCTTATACATCAGAATAACCAATAGGCTATAATTTATAAAGATATTTTGAGACTAATACACCAATGACATCCGACCCTTATAAGCCGAAGCTACACGTGAAATCTAGTATCCAATAAACGTATCTTGCAGTTAGCAACATTTGCAGTTAGCAGCATTATGTCTGAAGTAGATACAGACTTCGACAACAATGTCACGAATTTGATGGATTATTGTAAACGTCATGTTATCTGATCAAGGAAATGCACTTATTTATCAGTACAATCTTTATATCTTATCTATTAACAATAAAAATGTTCAGATCTAAACGAATTTAATAAAAAACCGTGACTTTATTGTTATTTTACATAGTTCTAAAATAAAAGTGGCCTAAGTTACTTATTACATCAGCTATCTGCCAGTGAAAGTCCCGTCAAAATCGGTCTAGGCGTTCCAGAGATTAGCCGGAATAAACAGACAGACAGAGAAAAATTGTAAAAAAATAATTTAGGTATATGTACCGTGTATACATACATATGCATTTAGTAAAACGCGCTTATTTTAATATTACAAACAGACACTCCGATTTTATTATATGTATAGATTTACTAGACTATTCGGATGAATGACAATTGTTTTGGAGTAATATTTCGTACTCCTTTAAATATTCTAAGGATTTTATGGAGTTCCGTAACCGTAAGTTAAGCTATCGGATATTTGAAATAAAAATCTATCCGAAACCGCAATAGGATCCGATCAAAATTGTATTTTTTTATAATTTTGTTGCCTATAGACATTGGCGCTGTAAGAAATATTAACCATTCCATACATCGGCAATGCATCACCAACCTTGGGAACTAAGATGTTATGTCCCTTGTGCCTGTAGTTACACTGGCTCACACACCCTTCAAAGCGGAACACATCAGTAGAATATCTGATTAGCGGGTTACCTACCCAGACGGGCATGCCCAAAACCTACCACCACAGATGCTCTTTTCCAACAATTCAATTAAATCAGTTCACGATTTTATCTCATTAGTTGGAAATTGTAATTACTTTGCGATATACGTTAACTTATTTAACTGACAAAACGATGTTAAGTGAAGCTACTACCGGTTCCGATAATTGCATTTGTAACAGCCTGAAGATCGTATAATTACCAAGTTATCATCTAAAGATAGATTAATTTTAGATTGTCCCATAAAATAACTAACCTTGTGACGTCGAGTAACCATAATTAAAGCTTGCTTCTTCTTGGTACCTTGGCTTGAGAACCGATCGTCAATATTTAAATTGATTTCTTAAAGAAGTCTAATTGCGAGCGAAACCTTGGCTCAGTGCTTGTAACTTAATTAAATTTTGAGCCGTTACCTAAAACTAAACTCTCGTCAGTGTTCAGTTTTAAAAAAATCTTTAGGATTTGTAAAATACACATATTAAGTTATCATTTAAACAAACAATACTGTATGTATTTGGTCATTAGTATGATAAAACTCTTTATATAACTTTCATACGGTACGACATGCTATGTGAGACGGTCGCCTCGTAGGGCGTGGCTCCGCCCACTGACGTCACACGCCCAGGTCATTGGGGTGGCAGGGTGGCCGGGTGGTTGTGTAGGTGGTGAGTGGGTTTAAGTACGTCGTGATTTTTTATATTCTTCGTACGCTATCGACCGATACCAGCTCGACTCGACATATTATAGATATATGTATGTCGATACGTTTTATTGTTAATTCAAAACATACAACATATAATTTTATAATAATATATTTCATAGCTTTGTACTATGACCGATGAAAAAAGTAATTATTGGTTTTTTTTTTTCGGTAACATAGCGAAAACGCTGGTAATTTTACATACATACTAATAACATTGTTTTTCTTGCCTGGCTACACAGCCAGAACTACTGAATCTCGATAGCTGAAATTTGGAACATGAATGTTGTTTGTAATTTGTCACGGAAGCTTAAACTTTAAGAAACGGTAATGGGAGTTGTTACTTTCACCTTATGGAGTCCGGACAGGCAGCTGTGGTCTTTGGAATTCTCAATTCATTTTCTCGAAATCCAGATAAAGTATTGTAAGAATGAAATATGCTGCTTTAAATAAATGAATGAGATAAAAAAGGTATGAAACTAAGCCGTTACCGCCGTTACGAGTATACTCAATGAAATTGTAAAGAATGCTTACCTAACGCTCTGGTTAGCAATTTTCCACGATCCAAAAAACAACTTCCGTAGCTTGGGGTGACATTTATTACCACTTCGTGGTAATTACTAATATAAAAAAAATCCAAAAATGTCAACATTATAATTACTGATATAATTCAAACCAAACAGTAACATTTTTAAAATTTTTGCTGTGTACCGGTTTTGAGGGTGAGCGATCCAGTGTAACTACAGGCACAAGAGACATAACATCTTAGTTTCTTGGTTCCTTAGCACAAGGTGGCCTATTTACCCGTCCGTCTAACTATATCATAAAAACAAAAAAAAAAAATCCACTGGTAGAAAGCAACATTGTTCCTTAGGGTACAAATTATAATAATATCAAATCATTTCCTTATTAATAAATTGAACCGGGGCGGGTCGCTTGTTAACAAACACTTTCATTTGAACTCGCAGTCATCAGTAAAGATTCACGTATACTAGTCACTGGACTCGACACTTGAGATTTACAAACAGCAAGCACGCGAACAAACAATGATTAGGCTCAGCCCGTCTTTGTACCCGTGACCTTCATCTGAAGTCCACTTCATTACATAATATATTATCCGTATCAAATAAGGCATTGTGTTATCCAGAGATAAAACAACGGATAACAGAACTGTGAGATGCAGATAGTTCAACGGTAGCTAGTGTGGAAGTCGTAGGTTCGATTCTAACTTCTTGTGCTAACTTCAAGAAAAAGTTTTAGTCGTATTCGACTAATTTATGAATATTTGTGTTGCAACGAGGACTTTTTTTTTAAATTTTAAAATAGGTAGGTTTTTGTATGTATTTAAATTTTATTTTTAATTTTATCAATCGTACGTTTTTTTTTCCTTATTTTCGTCATAAACAACAACGTATTTGAATTCCTGGCCAGATTTAAAAATTCTTGGGATTTCATTATCCGCCAAATACAATTTTTTCATTCAAATAATATCTTTTATTATATTAATTATTAATCTGTTGACATTTAAAAAAGGAATACAACTTTACAATTACTATAAAAACAAAATTAAAATAAACCTACTTTATTCAAGGAGAGTTTTACAAGCACTTTCAAATCATTTAGTCATTTTCCAGAACTTTATTAAACGTAAAGCCACCACCGGTTCGGAATGTAGATTCTACCCAGACACCCGGTAGAAACTGAATCGTTATACTATTATGATAGCCGATATCTTTTTCCTACCAAATTTATCAATTACAAGTTGCAAATTACATTAATAACATTAACAGCCTGTAAATTTCCCACTGCTGGGCTAAGGCCTCCTCTCCCTTTGAGGAGAAAGTATGGAGCATATTCCACCACGCTGCTCCAATGCGGGTTGGTGGAATACACATGTGGCAGAATTTCGTTGAAATTAGACACATGCAGGTTTCCTCACGATGTTTTCCTTCACCGCCGAGCACGAGATGAATTATAAACATAAATTAAGCACATGAAAATTCAGTGGTGCCTTGAACCCGAAATCATCGGTTAAGATGCACGCGTTCTAACCACTGGGCCATCTATAAACAATTCCGTGAACCTTACTTGATAAGAACTGGTTGTTTTTTTTTAAATCAGATTTAGTTATTTATATTTTTTCAACAACAAAAATTTGCCAAGAGGTGATCGTTTCGTTCCTAATAACTGTCTGTCATATGTCATATGGTTCACCCGACATTATTTTTCATTATTTTTATTCTGATCACCATAATAATATAAGTCATTTTAATAACATCCCACAGCATAATTTTTAATCCTGTATAAAAAATAATTCAGTTAGCTCTCATGAAATATCCGAGCGTTATCACTCGCGTGGGCGTTAGAAGCTCTGACGTAAACGGCATCTGACGTTACTTGTATGACCTTTATAATATTAATAATGAACTGTTCCGTATCCCACTCAAATCAAATCATATCAAAATATACTTTATTCAATATGACACTTTAAAATTGTCATGTTATAGAATGAAATTGATAATATTTTCCAATTGAGAACGCAGCCAAGGATACAAGCAAGAATATCAGTATTTACTTAAATTAAATATTTTTTATAGAAATCAATAAAATACTTACAGCTTTTTTTTGTCATATATATTGTTTTGTGTTGTATAACAAACATCCTAATATTAAAGTATGTTTTTTTTTGTTATTCATTTTTAATAATAAACTAAGTTAAAATATTTGCTGACTTTTATTATAAAAATTATATTACAAAGCAATAACATAGCAAATATATCATTTAAAAATAATTATCTCCTGTATATAAGTACATACATATATTTATGTAAAAAGTAACATTTTAAAAATGCGATCGTCAGTATGTGTCCTAAAAGGACTATGAGTAGAAATTAACCTACGTGATAATGTTCTTACCCTGGAGCAATGTACAAAATACTCTTTTAAACAGGAAATAAAAGGGTTGCCATAGAAGAACATTTCAAACGATCAAAATTAAATAAAAATGTTAACAGGTTAAATAATGTTTTCAATTTAAATAAATAAAAAAATATATTACGTAGATAGATCATAAAATATCATACATTTAGACCTTTATCCTTTTAGCAAATGTAATTAAATATTTAATTACTTGTTATATCATTCATTATATTTATTAGGTATGTAATTTTGTTAATATTTTTTAATAATAATAACAGTATGAATTAAATAATTTACGTAAAGGACAAACAAAGCAACGAACCTACATTAACAAGATGGCGTTCATTGTCGGCCATGACACTTCGAAGTATTTAGGTAGATTGACCTCATTTGATGAAATCAATAATATTATAGAAAATTATAAATAAAAAAGCGGAGAAAACGAAAATATCCAAATGATAAACGATAGTAAGCATTTTGGAACGCAATCGAGAAATAATCTTTCCGATGCAATCTCATATCAATATTCTGCTGATTAAAATATATTGCAAATGTATATCTCTAATATTTCCATTAAAATCTCCATCTACAATATGGAATAACATCTAGAATAAGCTACGATATTCATCAGAGCGTTTTACCACAGTCAGATCGATCCCAAAATGGGGGTTGACCTGATTCCGTACCTCCTCCCATTTTCGTAAACCCCCTTCACCTACGACCTTTGCAAAGCGCATGCGCGTTTCAGACCCCAGGTCTCCCTGAAATATATACCTTAGTCGCTGACCAGCTCTCGTGGCATACGCCGCTGAATATTGTCCATTAAATCATATAAAATTTCTTTATATATGAAAAACATAATTGAATTCTTACGAGAAAATCCCATTCCAAATTTAAAATTTATCAACGATCCTTTCTGTCACATAGTAATCTGTTTTTCAACGAAAAATATCTCATATAAGTAGTGTTAAATTAATCCCCTTAAATAATTATTATAAAATAAATTTATTGGTAGTTAAAAGTCGTCGGTTTACATAAGGTTGGTATTATTATGTATTCAATTTATGTATATAAGTATTTAGTTTTACGTAGTTTTTGTATTGTCATTTTCTTTTCATTCATTTCTAAACGTACAATCAATCATTTACAAAAAATCGTAAATATTTTTTATGCATTTAAAAATATATTTAAACATTTGTAAACTAAAAATTTGTATAATTGATTATGAAACCTAACTGTAAACTGTTTTTTTTTTATAATACAGATTATTTTTTTTATTAAAAAGATGTCAGCCGTTCGTTGTGTGAAAGAACCTCACAGATAAAAAAAGTCTAGTAAATTAACATATATTTTTTCTTTTTACAGACTAAAAATAAGAAATTGAGGTTAGCAATGTCTAAGCTGACTCTGGACGGCTTTTTTTCCTACTGCAAGCAAATAGCAGAACACATACAATTGGTTCGTCCACTTTAGCCGCCATTTTGTGATCGCTGCCATATTGATTTCCCGCCATCTTGTTTTTCTTGCGCTTGCATGTTACATAACATTATTTTTGCTTGTGTAGTTTAGGATTTTATTATTTAAATAATTATAAATAAGTTTTTTATTGTTAATATTAGTAACATAATTATATTTTATTTATAATGATGTGTAGAAGTCATAATATAAATTAATTGATGTATAGAACAAAGTACCTACTCCTGCATATGCAATATTATTATTTAATTGTGGCGTCTCGAATCGATAAATCTTTGAACAAATTGATCTCAAGTTTAATACGCATTTTTATAAATCTCGCGGATAATTTAAATGATATTCGTTGTGTCAAATTTCGTCTTCGTATTTTGTCTTAACTCCAAAGTTCACCCCATGGAAATTATGAGCACTGTTAAAATTTATTCGATGACGTCTTATGTCATAATCCAATACTTTTTTTTTATTTGCAACTTGTAACTAACCAAGAACAAAGGACTACTATAAAGGGCCATAAAGTTTTTGATTTTTTTAAATATACCTGGCGAAATTTTTTGGCAATGATATCTGGCATAGCAAATCGTGATCGAAGTAGATTATTAAGTGAAGATTGCAATTGCAGACAAGAGATTACAACTTGAGCACAAAAACATTATCATTTATTTTTTCTGCTTGACGTGTGACTGTAAGAAATATTTGTTTATTTTTCCGAATTGCGCTATCGTTTGATCACATTGAACTTGCTTGACCACTCGCTCTTCTCGCAAGGAGTATTCGCCATATCTTGTTCATGGAGGACTATTTAGGCGTATCAACTAAAGACTAAGATCCCTATTACCGCGAGGACGGTCAGATCAAATTAGATCATTATTCTACGTCACATTTCGCGGAATATAACATTACCGATCAGAGAAAACAAGAACAGGTCCCGATATTTGGTTATAATTACACTGACTGACAAGTATTTTAACTCCGTCACCGACCAAGTCAACCCATAATACAGACATTTCATGCAATGATAAATTTCGACCTTACTCTGGTTTAAATGAGACAGTGTTATTACACCCACAAGTGACGTAACATTTCCCAAAGTTTATGGGCAGTGATCAATTATACTCATCACCATAATCATTTGTCCGTAAAAAAACCAGGTGCGTCGCATGTGATGATTTATATATCACATACATTGAGAAGAAGAGTTATTTCAACTTCTGATGATTTCATTCCTAACCGTTGGTAGTTTGACATTTAATTTAATCCCGTAAGGCGGCGAGTCAATGTGCTCATTGAACGTAATATAATTTGAAATGTTAACAAACTTTTCCAAAAATATCAAAACTGTACATTATATATGTATGTATATATTAACTTTATTCGATAAAGGTTTTAACCAACATAGCACCTGTTTCTTATTTTTCCCTACGATTCGACGGGAGTTGACTTAATTGAATCGTTTAGGATCTACATTCATACTGAAATACGGTGTTATGATTTGCGTGCTGTAGGTGAAATTTTACAAATTTCGCGCAGGTAAAGCCACAAGTCCAACTACTATCAAATATGTAAGAGTACATATTTAATTTTTTAATAATACATTTACTGTGATTTATTAAGAATCCAAACTATTTAGTGCTTTAAAACAGTTTAAATTTTTTACAAGAACTTTTTAAAGCCTACATAAAGTTACATAAAAAAATTGAAACTGAAGGTGACGTCACCTTTCACCTTCTCTATTGTCATAGTATCCTTCATATAGTATATGTCATATATATGTCATAGTATTCCTTTGATGGAATTTCCTATTCGATTATTTCAATTTCGTGCATAGTTTACGACATTTTTATGACGTCACAAAGATGGCCGCCATGTCGCGTGTTCGCCTATCACGACATATTTTGTTGTTTTTCTATCTATAAATAACTCTATGAAATAAAAAACCAAACTATAAAAAAAACCGATTTACGGACATTCCGTGCTATTTACTTTGTATTCCGATAAAGACTAAATAGGTTTTATGTAAGATTATTAAAGTGTTCATTTAAGTATTGATGGAGTGTGTTTTACTATCTAATATCTGCTAATATCAAATAATGCGTTTTAACAAAGAAATTTATTGCAAGTAAGCGTTCATGCGGCGTATCTTAAAATACATAAAAAACTACATATATCAATGAAAAAAACATCATATAATTTGCCAAGCTTACACGCTTCAGTCGTGAATTTTGTTATATATTTAGATTTAATATAACATTTATTTTAATTTATTTCTTTGTTCATAGGGCGAAAGGATGGCTTCTCTCTCCGGTCAGAGTACTCCAAAGTTAACATCCGGTGTCGGCAATCTCTATTATGACTGTAAGTATATATTTTATGTATTTATTTGCGTATGTAGTAGTTGTTACCTCACTTCGTTGGGTATTAAATAAAATGGGGAAAAATAATAGGAATAAAAAAGCCTAATAAAATGCGTCGTAGTTTTTGCAGTGGTCATAGTCTCATAGCGGTACGTTTAGGAGTTTTCACGTGACTGACGCATATAGAAAAAAAACATTATACTTAATGTTATGTAAAACATAACTTATAATTTTCTATTGTGTTTCTTGCCGATTCTTCTCGGTAGAATCTACATTCCGAACCGATGGTAAATGTACTTTTAATACGGCTGTGTTAAATCACGATTCCATTGTGAAAGACTAATTGAATAAAGTATATTTCGATTGATTGATTAACTTATAAGATCTATTCAAGAAGACGCGCCCTTCACCTTAAATTATCTGCGCTCATTAGTATTTTGTCTATACATATAATAAAATTGGAGTGCCTGTTTGTAATATTAAAATAACCCATTTTTTACTAAATGCATATGTATGTATACACGGTACATATACCAAAATAACATTTTTTACAATTTTTGTCTGTCTGTTTGTTCCGGCTAATCTCTGGAACGCCTGAACCGATTTCGACAGGACTTTCACTGGCAGATAGCGGATGTAATAAGGAGTAACTTAGGCTACTTTTATTTTAGAATTATATATAGAATAAAAATAAAATCACGCTACAATATCCAAATAACTTAAATTCAAACAACGCGCACGAAGTCGCGGGCACAGCTTGTTGGGTAATATGTTTTAGTGTGCGTAATACGATTCATGTAAAAGTACAGACAACAAATACAAATTATATATAAATGTTACATAACATAAACATAATCAGCCTGTAAATTTCCCACTGCTGGGCTAAGGCCTCCTCTCCCGTTGAGGAGAAGGTATGGAGCATATTCCACCACGCTGCTCCAATGCGGGTTGGTGGAATACACATGTGGCAGAATTTCGTTGAAATTAGACACATGCAGGTTTCCTCACGATGTTTTCCTTCACCGCCGAGCACGAGATGAATTATAAACAAATTAAGCACATGTAAATTCAGTGGTGCCTGCCTGGGCTTGAACCCGAAATCATCGGTTAAGATGCACGCGTTCTAACCACTAGGCCATCTCAGCTCTAAATGTTAACCTTTGTTTTAAGTTTTACTTGGTAGTAGGGCTTTGTGCAAGCCCGTCTGGGTAGGTACTCATCACTCATCAGATGTCCTCCGCCAAGAAGCAGTACTCAGTACTCTTGTGTGCCGGCTTAAAGGGTGATTGAGCCAGTGTAACTACAGGCACAAGGGACGTAACATCTTAGTTCCCAACGTTGGTGGAGCATTGGCGGTGTAAGGAATGGTTAATATTTCTTACATGACCACTTAACACCGGGTGGCCCATTTGTCTGTTCGCATAATAAATCTTAAAAAAAAATTTTACGTGGAGCCGTCTTCGTGAATAGATCTTACCTAATGGACGTTGTGTTCGCCATAAATTTAGTTATTATAATGTCATAACTAGAGTAAGGCAATAAAAATAAAAATCCTCGGTTTATAGACAGAGACAAAGTAACTGTTTGTCATTGACTTTTTCTAGATTTATATAATATATATGTAGATATATTCTAAGCTGTTTAATAACTGTGAACTATACTGTGTCTAAGCTGTTTCAAATAAGGAAAAAGGATTTTTTTTTTATTATTATCAAATGTCAAAAAAATATAAATGTCAAATGTGACATTTAAAAAAAACTTCTTTTTTTTTTTGGTCTTTGAATATAGAACATTCTTATGATTTAAATAATTTAATCGGACAAAGTACTTTGATTTAATTACCTGTTTCTAACTTTTTAAACGAGAATTATACGTTGAATATGAAAAAAAGCAACAATAGTTTATTAAAGTATATTTTTTATCGATACATAGACTATCTACCCCAAGAGTACCCGTAATTTCCTCCGCACGCCCTCCGGACGTCACGATAAGCTGACCGATTATGATGTAACTTTACACTGGCGTCCATATCTTTATTTATAAATCATTGCGTTGAATTCAATTCACAAGCCGGAGCTGATGGCTCAGTGCTTAAATATTATCATGGATGGATATTATCCGATGATTTTGGGTTCAAAACCAGAAAAGCAATTTTCATGTACTTAATTTGTGTTTATTATTAAAGAAGACGTCGTAAGAAATAACCCACGCAGGTAAATCTAAATGTAAATCTGCTAAATGTGAGCATTGGTCCATATGATCCAAAATTTCTTCTCAAGCGAAGAGGAGGCCTAAGCTCAGCAGTGAAAATTTATAGAATGTTACTTATTCTTTTAAAGCATCCTGTAGTACGAGTCCTATTTGCTCTCCCAAATAAGCGTCAAGCATTTGTCGGATAAAAAGTGTAAAATGAATTAAATAAACCAGCTGATTTTTGACTATCAATAGTTAAAATCGAGTTCGTGACGTCACATCGATTGGTGGCCTGTGAATTGTAACTATTAAGGATTCATTACAAAATACGTCTTTACCAGAAATCCACACTGAGCGCAGTTCTCCATTCTCAGGGGAGCCCCGGAATCCCGATACTAGATTCGCCTCGAGTGTATTTTTTTCTATCTTATTGATGTATCCCAGCAAAAATATTAAGATTGTAAATTAAGTTTCGACTGGCAACACTGAGCGTTAATAATAATTGTCAGTTACATGATTTAATTTTCTGTTTCGCAAGCATTTCGGCTTTTTATTTGGCCTGAGTAGAATATACGATCAACAATTTTAAATTTAATTTATTTAGCAAACCAGATCAGATTGCTTTAGAAACAAATATATAATTAAAAAATGCCCTAAAGTTCTTGGTCCATTTTACAGGGCCACATATTTGCCCTAGAGCCTCCTTGGAATGGACTAATATGACCCTGCCTCCACCCTATTACCATCACGCAATTATACGCCCTGAGTGAAATCTCTTCGTCTTTGATTTTCCAGTGTGTTTTGCTTCCTTATCCTGATGGACATTTGACGTGGTAGAACAGGGCTTTGTGCAACTCCTCCTGGGTAAACACCACCAGAATATATGATGAGAGGTCAGCATATATTCTACCTGCCTGTTACCTCTTCAAACTTTAATCGCTGAACCAATTTTCATCATTTTCAAAAATCAAAAAGTAAAATTTAAAACAATTCATGTGTTCTGTTAATTTAGATTGCAAAAATCTTAACAGCTAAATTCACTTACGTTCAGTCACTGTATAATTTATTATAGGATGACAGTTTAAAACAGCACAATTAATCAACGCTTTGAATACCGCAATTGGCCAGCCTGAGTTACTCTCAACAACGATCAATGAATCAATCAAAAACTTGGCTTTTGATACTTCATATATTTCAGTTCTTGGACACGGACTTGGTTGTGGTAATGAAAAATTCAATTAATCCTAATTTTTAACGATTAAATTATACAATGTAAAAATATATACGAATCTTGTATATCTTAAAATGTCTATGTTTTATCAAAAATCAAAATCAAAATATACTTTATTTTTTAATGTAGTTGTATGTGCGTGGTTAGTAGTCTTTAGTATATCAAAAAAAAAATAAATGAACAGTCAACAGTTTATTGTTCACACTTACAAATATAGCACAGCACAGTAAGTCTACATACACAGAAGATACAGTCAATAGGATAACAGCACGAGGAAACAAACAAAAAGAAACAAGCAACTAAGGCGTAAGTGAGTGCAAAGCATAAAATTGGGCAAAGCAGTGCGCATCGAGATCGAGATCCCACTGAGTCTCCGCGCGCGGCGTTGCCGTTGACCGCTGGCTGCCGGGGTAGGAGGGCAGCGGCAGCAAATGAGCGAGGCACGCGATCGTACGATCGCTTACGTATCTAACTAATATAAAAAATTATCGTCGCACGGCTGGAACTTTGTTTGTTTGTTGAATATAATAATTTTATGCAATTATAAAAATGTTATATATATATATATTTTATACATTTATATTTATTAAAACAATGAATGTGGCGGGACGCCACATAGGCTTTTACAAGCACTTTTGAATCGTCATTTAACAAACTATTTAAAGCAAAGCTAGCACCGGTTCGGAATGTAGATTCTACCGAGAAGAACCGGCAAGAAACTTAGTAGTTACTCTTTTTCAACATCTAAAAATACAGTCATGTTAGTTAAATACAATTATATATGTATGTTATGTCTCCTGTCTGGAAGTCAACGAGCATTAACTCCACGCTTTTTTATATAAATATATATATTTATATTGATAAATAATAGTATTAATCCTTGACAAAATAATGTATTATTTTTTAAAGTATATTTACGAAAAACATTTCCCTAAAACTAACCCCTAATGGGCGCCCAGTAAAATATAAGAGTATACTATGTTATGATTGAAGATTATCTTTAAATATTATAATTTATTTGAATGTTATTATAAAGAGATGGCCTACTGGTTAGATAAATATTAAATGTACACCGCGGTCTCAAACCAGGGATACCATGGAGCTTCGTAGACGTAACCGAAACCATCGGATATCCGAAATGAAAATCTATCCGAACTATTATTTGCATATTGTTATACTTAAATAGAGTACTTAATTTTTTCTATTATACCTAACAACAAATAATTACATCCTACAAATAAGGTCCATTTCTTAACTCATTTTCTCTTTTACAATTTAATATAATCAAACATTCGTATCCTGAACTAAACTAACGAATCAATTGGATAATAAATAATTTCGTATCCGTAACCGTGTCTGAAACCGATAAAATATTATTCATATATCCATAGTCATAATTAGATTCGAACTTACGTATCTATAAACTGGTTCAAATCCAGACAAGAACAACTAACATTTTGTTTACAATCCACCTCGAGCTCGTCGAAGGAAAACATCGCGAAATGTACTTACGTATGGGTCTGTTGTAATTATGCCGTATGTGGATTCCACCAATTCTCATTGGAGTTCCAAGCCTTCTCCTCCAAAAGAAAGGAAACCTTAATGGTCCACTTTTAACGGCTTATTTTATATTTTTACTTTTTTTTTATATATTTTTATATAATAAATATTGAACAACATCACATACATTACTCTGATCCCAATGTAAGTAGCTAAAGCACTTGTGTTATGGAAAATCAGAAGTAACGACGGTACCACAAACACCCAGACCCAAGATAACATAGAAAACTAATTAACTTTTTCTACATTGACTCGTCCGGGAATCGAACCCGGGACCACGGAGTGGCGTACCCATGAAAACTATAAAAGTATTAAAAAATGTACTTTTACCAATCAAAACCACCATGGTTTCCAGTGTTAAAATATGTACCATAAATTCAAATACTAATTACGTATCAAATAAAAATAATAAGACACCTAATTAATTATGAGTTTCGTAATAAATCGTTACGTAATATGGGAAAGATTACTCAATGGGGTCACAAATACCCATGGAGGGGAGTTGATCCTGCCTCTCTCGCGGTAATGACCGGGTTTAACTTAAATCCCTTATTTGTGAGAGCATTGTCTTGGTAACGGAACTTTGAATGATGTATGTTGATTAAGATTTTTTAGACGAGATTGTTCTTTTTTTTTTATATATTTAGTTATTTGCGAACAAAAAAAAAGTTGACTTCTGTTTAACTAATAATATTTTAAAATGACTTACTGACAACGCGCATAATTCTTTGGGTATGGACATTTACTGGAACGAATTTTTAAAAATGGGTGACCAAACTATATATGGAAATTCGACCTATCTGATTTTAGAAATAGGTATTTAGATTTATGTTAAGTTTAAGACAATTATTAAACCATTTTTTTAAATTCATCACCTAAGTGGGCTAAACACAAGATGAAAATTTTGAAAGTTAAAAATATTGAAATCGAGGTTTAGCCTTCAATGAATAAATGGCGACTATATCTTGTTAAAAATGAATGTTTTTAAAAATTCATCACCCAATACGGTGAAATTAGATATGGACTACACAGATAGTTTGATACTTTAATTCAACCTATGAAGTTTCATTGCAAGGATGTCATTTTAATTTCAATGTTTGAACAGATGTATGTTTATAACTCAATCACGACAGAACTCTTTTTTTTTTTTTATTTTAATAACTGTGTAATTAGTATCAGTGGAAACTTAGCTGATGTACGTAATATTGTATATTTTTATGCCATAAATGTCATATCATTGCTTGTTTCCCTCATATAAAATAAAAAAAAAAAAAAGAACGTCTGAACGGATCCGAATGAACTTTCGCACAGAGATAGATAGATTTATCTCTAACACTACATTTACACGCGGACGAAACCGCAGGCGGAAATTAGTATATAATTTATACCTAATAAGCGACTAGAAATAATTTCGTATAGTTCCTTTTTATGATATAAACAAAGTGTGATCATTAAATAACCAGAAAAAAACATAAGAAACACATTCACAATTTTAAATACACCATAAATAACAGAGAAAAACTGTTAAAAAAAATCTATACCCCATCTAAATCCTCATGAGCCGGGTCTATCAATCCTCGCTAGGGATACAAAGGATGGGCATTTAATACCGCTATGAAGGGGCCTTCCAGATCACCGACGGAATTTGTGGGTTATATTGTTTATTTGAATGGTATTTTTTTTAATACAGTGAGTGATTGTATATCCGGTATTATATTTCGAATATATATTTTTGATTCTGCAAAACGACAATTCCAATATTTTATTAGACGTATTTTAATAAGTGTTTACGATTTTTAAACGTACGAAAGAGATTTATCTTAAAATATTTCAAAATATATGATAATAATGATGTTAATGTTGTTTACACCTTTAAAGACGTATCATTTTGTATGTTACCCAACAGATATTAATTTTAAGTGCTTAGTGATATGTTGATGGTGTAACTTTTCCAATAAATAAATAAATAAATAAATAAAAGCGTCGAGCTAATACTTGTTGACTTTCATGCAGATATTATATATATAACTTTGTATTTCATATGTTGGAAAATACTACTAGTAACTACTGAGATTCTTGTCGGTTATTCTCGGAAGAATCTACATTCCGAACCGGTGGTAGCTTTACGTTTAATGCAGTTCTGTGAAATGATGATTCAAACATTTTTGTAATAGTCTTCTTGAATAAGGTATATTTTGATTTGATTTGTGGACATTTGATAGCATTTATAAAATAAAAATTAAATTTCTCTGTTAAATATACTATACATATAATAAAATTGGAGTGTCTGTTATATACGCGGTACATATGTATACCAAAATAACATAATCTAGAATTTTTGTTTGTCTGTTTGTTCCGGCTAATCTCTGGAACGGCTGGATCGATTTTGACGGGGCTTTCTCTGACAGATACCTGATGTAATAAGGAGTAACTTAGGCTACAACAAAAACTTTTTTGTTATATTTAAACGCGCGCGTATACACGGGCACAGCTAATATTTTAGAAATTTGAAATCGGTCGTGCAGCCAATCAGAACCGTAACTTTTTTTTCTGAACTTTTAGTATTAATAGGTACGATTATTAAGGATTGGAGGTCTTGTGTTACCAGATAACTTTATTACTAAATTTGATAACCAATTGATTGAATAATAAATCAACAAAAAATTCTAAAATGTATCATTACTTTTAATATTTTGAAGAGAACAATAGCGGGCGAATTTCACTGTTAACCCAGCCGTGTCTAAAGTTCTAAGTGAAATTCCTGACATCGCTGGGGTCGGTCCGGCCCCTATCGGTATGCTGTAATTATTTCTGTTGAAAAATGTCCGTGCAGTCTTTGAATTCTCAAAAGAACATTTTTCGTACAGATAAAATATGCTGTGTAATAAAAAATCGGTTTAGTTTAACAAAATAAATATAAAATGGATTTTTGAATTTCGACGAAGCCGTTATCGAAACTTAGGTCAGTAAGAACTACAGTGGATATAAGTAAGTAAGTAGAATGTTGTTCTATTATAAATAAAGGTTTGTATTGCACAAAATAGCAGAACTAGCATATGAAAATCTAAGGTTTATATCTTTAAATATTAATTTATAACTTTGCCGTTTCATAAATTCAAGTCATTTGTAAAAAATACATTGGTAAAGAAGGCATATTATTCGATACAAGATTATATAGATGATTAAAAAGCGTGGAGTTAATGCTTGTTGACTTCCAGGCAGGATAGAATTATATTTAACTAACATGACTGTATTTTTAGATATTGAAAAAGAGTAACTACTGAGTTTCTTGCCGGTTCTTCTCGGTAGAATCTACATTCCGAACCGATGGTAGCTTTACTTTAAATAGTTGGTTAAATGACGATTCAAAAGTGCTTGTAAAAGCCTACTTGAATAAAGTATATTTTGATTTGGATTTCTTCTATTGAAATAGGTTATAAATACTTAATAACAAACGTCGCTGTAGACTGACACGCTTGAAACAGCGTGGTCGAATAACCTACAAATCTTTTAGAGAGCAAAAGGATCTTTTACCCAGTAATGTTTAATTTATAGTTATTTTTTTATTTCGTTACATATCTGTTATTTCAATATAAAATAGCACAAGTTAGTTGGCAAATAAATAAGTGAAAAACCCATTTGCAACGCAAAGCTCTCGAAATGTACAACTCAAGAGCAATCGGCTTATGACGTCCAAAACATAAGTTCATACTAAATCTCATCTTTTCTATCCCATGGACCATTCAAAATATAAAATACACCGTATACTACACACACAAGGTTGAATTTAGAATGATGATGTTCTTTTTTCGAGGGTAACATCTGGATTGCAGTGTAATGCTTGACAAATAAATTTTCCTCGTACAGGGGTTAGTGAATGTTTGGTAAAATATATGATGTACATTGAAAATGTGTCTTGAGGTAATAGTATTTGAATTCAGAATTGTTTGATAGTTGTCATTGATTATAAAATAAATGGATGCGTCTTCGAAAATGATTTCGGATTATCTGTCATTGGCGTTGAGGTATATAATAATACTAGCTGTGCCCGCGACTTCGTTCGCGTAGTTGTCGGAAACACTATCATGATTATCGTTTGATTGTTCACGTTGGTTTTTGTTATTATAATCGTCAATAAGATTTAATAATATGTTTTACAGTACTTAAGCGTAGATTATATTTTTAGTTTTATTTTCTTGTGGTAGAAGAACATACTGATTTTGCCCGCAACCCGATCTTGACAACGCGACATATAGTTGGCCGTGTGAAAAGCAGTCTTGACGTAAATCGATTCCTACGTGTTTAAATGTTTGGCCCTGTGATTTATTAATGGTTACGGCAAAAGATAACTTAATGGGAAATTGAATTCTTTTAAAATTAAAAGGTAAATCATTTGGAATCATTGGGATGCGAGGTATAAGCACTGTTTGACCAACTGCCGGACCAGTCAAAACTGTTGCAACGATCACGTTATTGCGAAGGAATTTTACTTGAAGGCGGGTCCCGTTACATAAATTTGGTGGTTTAAGATTTCTGAGTAAAATTATCGCAGCACCTATTTTTAACTTCAGGGAATGTGGTGGAAGGCCGCTCGGGTTTAAAGAATTGAGAAACTCTTGTGGGTAATGGACAGCATCTTCTTGATCCATTACATTATCAATAGATGTGTAGGTAGTTATATCGCCTGGAAGTTTGGTTAAAATTAGGTCGTTAATTTCGTCAACGCTACTATTTCTCGCCGCCAATATTGCCCTTTGACACATCCATTGGTAATCTTTATTTTCTATTTCGACGATATTAGGGTAAACTTTTGATATTAAATCCTCTATGCTAGTCACTTTTTCTCCTAAATCGCGATCAATTTCAATTTTATTTTCAGAATGAGGTACTTTTCCATCTCCTATTAAAAGTAACTTTGAAGGAAAATTTGTACTTCCTCCCCCAAATGTGCTCTCATATTCGTAGATAGTTTTAAGGTATGGACAAATTTCCATAACGGTGAACTTTTAAGGCAAGACCTTACAATGTCTGCTCTAGTTCCTCTTAAAATTACCGGTAAAGTTTGTCTAAATAAATTACCAACATCTGTGTTTTTATTGCTTATTGTTATACGGTCAATTATGACAACCCTTTTCTTAAACATAAAAGAAATATTGTACAATAGTGTACGATTGCGAATATTTTTTTTGTTAACAATTCGATGCAGGTGTATCGACATCTGGATGTAAGACAAAAGAAAAAGTCAATTGTAAATAAATAAATCACAAACAAAATTCATACTCTGCCAAAACAAACAAAACGTTCAACAGGAAATGTAATAGTAAATCTGAATGACTTTTCTTTGTCTTGGATTAGGAGAAAAGTTCATGAATTGTAATACCTGACGGTAGACATGTTTGCTTAAACACTCAATTTTGATTCCAATTTTCTGTCATTATATAGGACCACTATGTACGTATAGGGTTTAAAAAAACATCAAGAAGAAGTGTATTTATCGATAGACCAGATTTACAAATTTGGAGTATATCATATATTTACAAACCTACCTTAGCTGACACCGCCTCCAAAAATAACAATAATTTTAACTATAATATATTATCGTAATAACTTTGCTGACTTTTAAATAGTCTAAATATTTTTAATTTCATTTTACATAGTATAAATCTAAAAAATATTGTGATCATTGTTTGTTATTCATAGGTTTGTGTTAAGTTAGATTTAAAGTGGGTAGGTACATACTTATCTCCTTGCGTGGAAACACAGAACGTACCTACATATTGGTAAGTAGAATAAGTTACTTGATTATTAAGTTGTAGAATAATAAGCAATTATTTTTTACTTTTTAGAGCAGATTATTTTTTTTCTCTTTTGAAGTCGGTTTTGTTTTTGTCAAAATTTTTGTTTCTAAAAGATTCGGCCGAGTATCGCTAACGTGCTCCTTAGAATTGTTCCGTTCCCTTCCGTACCGTTACTTTGTCATGGATCCTATGCTCAGAACCTTACCAAACTTTCACCATAGTACCCTTGAAGTATATCCTTTATAATAAAAAAAGAATCATTAAAATTGGTTGGCACAATTTTGAGTTATTCACCTATTTATCGCGCACATACATAATGCACATTTAAGACTTATATCGTTTTCATAAGGATACCATCATCGTAACAGGATAAAATTAAAATGGAGCCCCACGGGAAGCACTACCTTTCAAACAAAAAAAAAATTATCAAAATCCAGTGAAAAGTTATGAGGTAACAGGCATATAAAAAAAAAATAGAGACGAATTGATAACCTCCTCCTTTTTGAAGTCGGTTGAAAACAAACAATATTAACTTAAACGTAATAAGATAAACAAACCGAACAATAAGAAGTTTAGATTGTTTCTCCTTTGGTGTTATTATTTCATAAGGTGATTATAGTACAACCGTGTTGAATATGCTTGAACGTAATAGAAATTACTTGAAATATTGAATTACTAATTTATTTGTGTAGTCATTTTAAACGATATTCACCTATTTGCTTATTTGCATAATTTATTTTCTCAGTGATGATTAAGCTGCATCGGTGAAAGTATCGCTCGCCATTTTGAACTTTTTTACGTGTGTAATGTAATTTTTATACCTTATTTATACCGTGAAACGTTTGAATTGTTTACTTGCAAAGTACGAAGGAATGTTCATTGAAATTTTATCTTATATCGTAAGTTAAAACTACAGCAGATTATGATTTAAATGTAACCGATTTTAAACGATAAAAAATAATGAGCAAATAAGCTGATAACAAAACCTAATTTTGATAAATAATTTAACTATTAAGAATGTTAATTTTTTTAAGTCGTTATGTGCATTGCTACTTCGCAGAACTACACCCGCGGGTGAGAGTGGCGAGCGCGGCGGCGGGGCTGACCCGCCTCCCCCTCATCCGCCGCCGCGCCCCGCCTGCTAGCACACTCTTAACAAATAGACATATAGTGTCACGGACTTTTTTTTTATTATTAAAAGAGGAATATATCTTTCATACACATTTTTTGAGTAACTTAAAACGTTTATGCTGCGCACGCATCGAAAGTCCATAAATGTGAATAATTTTCCCCGTTTTTGCAACATTTCTCACTGTCGCTGCGCTCCTATTGGTCGCAGCGTAATGTTATATAGCCTAAAGCCTTCCTCTATAATTGGACTATTCAACAAAAAAAGATTTTTTAAAATCGGACCAGTAGTTCCTGAGATTAGCGCGTTTAAACAAACAAACAAACAAACTCTTCCGCTTTATATATTAGTATAGATATTTTTGAGTAAACCTCTTGTATAATAGAACTATATCGTCATAATTTATTAAGAAGTAAAAACAAATAACAATTTAAGTTTAATAGAACATTCGTTTCTAAGATTTTTAATCGCGTTTTACAAGTACGTTATGTTTTATAACAACCACAATTATAAAAAAATATTTCGCTGAAATCTGAGTTTACTGTACTGAATAAGTAAATAAAATATCATAAAGGTTTGTACATCAATGTATGGACATCGCAAGCGTGCCAGTGACTGTAGGATGATAGTATTACGGATTATAACAGCTGGGGTCTGAGAGACCGCGGCTTCGGAGGGATAGTGTTGAGAGTTGTAAATGCTAAAAGGTTGAATTACTATTTAATTTAAATACTTACTCGATGGTTACGTGGGTCACAATTGAGGGCATTATTCGGTATGTATCATAAAAAAAATGTTACCTCATAAAATTTAAATAACTGCTCGATGCATTAACATCGTGCGGACAAACATATCTATTCATGAATGTTTATTTGACATTGGTTTTAAAATAGAACGTGATAAGTCATAATACATAACATAACATAATCAGCCTGTAAATTTCCCACTGCTGGGCTAAGGGCTCCTCTCCCGTTGAGGAGAAGGGTATGGAGCATATTCCACCACGCTGCTCCAATGCGGGTTGGTGGAATACACATGTGGCAGAATTTCGTTGAAATTACACACATGCAGGTTTCCTCACGATGTTTTCCTTCACCGCCGAGCACGAGATGAATTATAAACACAAATTAAGCACATGAAAATTCAGTGGTGCCTGCCTGGGTTTGAACCCGAAATCATCGGTTAAGGTGCACGCGTTCTAACCACTGGGCCATCTCGGCTCTCATAATATTAACCGTACAAAGTCAGGTACGAGGCTAGATGATGAAAACTTTCAACCCCATTCCGATCTCCAGTGAAAGTTTTCATCAAGAGTTTTTTTTTTTTAATTTTTCACCTTTCAAATCAAAAGGGCAAACAATCCTTCGCGAGAACAAAACATTCAGTGATCACAGCACAAAAGTGTAATCTCGACTTTATTTCTAAAAACGTATCTTTGTGTCTGTAAAATTTATTTACCACCTTATTTTTAACGTAATAAAGACTATATTCTTATGACGATTTATCTTATATACGCAGATGTATTGATGGTATTTTGATATTGAAAATTAAAAGGGTATTGTTGTTAATCCTGAGTTAAAACAGTAAGTATAGATATCAAAAATCTTAACAAAACCAAATAAAGTTCAAATTTTTTTAAAGTCATTTATGAGAGTGTCGTATAAGGAACTGTAGAGATATTCTTCAAGACTAAACTCGATTCTCACTTCAGAACACGATCGTTTAGAAAGTTAGGATCGTGAAAAAAGTGTCAGAAAGTTATAGGCAATATTTATCCTCTCTACATATATATATATATATATATATATATATATATATAATTGTTCTGTACGTGCGTATATCAATGAACTTAAAATCAAAAATCAAAGTAAAAAAGTTCTTTATTAAAGTAGGCTCATAAAAGCAAAATCGTCCCGTAAATTTTTAAAAGCATCTTCCTATAGTAATGAAATGAAATGAATTTGTAATTGTTACAGCTATCCTGCCATACCGCGAGGATGCTAATCCCCAGACTCGCGAATTTCTCGCCAGGGTCGTCGATGTTCTTCTCGACTACATCCAGAAAGTCAATGATAGGAATGAAAAGGTAATTTACTCGATTTATTTTATTCATATGAATGATTTATCTGCCTTTATTTTGTAGATAAGCATTCTATCGCCCATTTACATTGGGGATGTGAGAGATATATGCGCTACCAACTTTAGGAACTGAGATATTTCCTCATGCCTGTAGTTACCCTTCAAACTTGATGTTTGACGGTAGCATATGTGATGAGTGAAAACATAATCATCCAGACTAAGTATAAACATGCTAGAAGTCCAATCAAGACCAATAAGATAGAAGACCAGCTCACTACGCAGGACATATTGCAGTGCAGAATTGTGTGCGTAAACACAGGTGCCCTCTCTATTTATTAACTCTCATAATCTGTTGGGATAGCAAATCCGACACGACCGGAAAGGATCCAGGTGCTGGACCAACGGAATTTAATGAAAGCAAGTTTGTATAACTCGCCGCTACTGATCAACCGATCGCCATAAATCATTGTCCTCCTGCCCTTATCCCAACGCAGCATGTCTTCTTCTTCCATACTTCTCTATCTGACGTCATCTCACAAGTAACATTCTTTCCAGCCATATCATCTCTCACACAATCCATCCATCTTTTCATTGGTCGTCCCCTTCCTCTATATCCATCCACGTTCATGCTGAAGACCTTCCTCACAATATGTTCCTCATTCCTCCGCATAACATGACCATACCATGTTAGCCGCCTTCCACATAACTTCTCGGTTATCGGTGCCACTTCCAAACTTCCTCTTATGTACTTAAGATCTTATGATCGCCATAAATATTAGTATAAATACATATACCGGACCAAGTCTATCGGGTTTTGCTGGAACTTGGTGTAAAGTTCACGAATTTTACGACGAATTTATAAAAACTCCCTTTCGTCAACGAGTCCCATGTTCAGTAATAAAAAGATTTTCTATCATTAGATTCTGGAGTTCAAGATGCCGGAGGAGATGAATAGAATGCTGGATCTTCACCTACCAGACGACCCTCTCCCCTTGAAGCAGCTGTTGGAAGACTGCAAGGTCGCCCTGAAGCATCAAGTCAAGACCGGTGAGTTTTATTAGACGTAGCTTGTAAAGGTTTCGATCCTGGGCTGAATATAGAATTGTTTTTGGTATACGGTCCTTCAAATATAGAATTCTTTTTGGTACACGGTTTTTCAAATATAGAATTCTTTTTGGTACACGGTTATTTTTGGTGATCGAAATTTAAATAAAAGATATATACTTGTATTGTATAGAGAAAAGATTCGTTCGTTTGTAATCGATGAACTCTGAGGTTTTTGAGCCGATTTTAATTATTCCTTCATCATTAGCTTTTTTTTATCCAGTCGTAACATAGGCTGCATTTTAGTACCTACCTTATAATATATACCTGATCCTCTCCGCTTAGACGTGGACGAAAACTTGTTTAATAAGCATAATTAGAATCTTTTAGTCACAAAAATGGGAAAATATCTCGTACCTAGAGATAAGAGACCTAAGTTCTTATAGAAACCCCAATCTAATTTGAGTGGTCATCATATTTATAAAATAAAATGAGGGACGTATAGCAATTGAAACACGTAAAAAAAAATAACAAACTTTATAAAAAAAAAACAAATTTTGAGACCACTTCAGAAATCATATAATTTAATTGAAAAATATATCATGCTCAATATTTATTAAAGCAAGTGTTTTATGAAGCTATTTTACTTGCTTACTAAAATAACAAAGAAAAAATAAACAAAACTTATCAATATGCGTTCAAATTGAGATATTCCAGGGGTTCCATATACCGAGTAAGTTGACCGCGACGCCTGTACAGACCTACGACGACCTCGACGCCTCAAGTAACGATTTCAGTAGGAAAAAAAACATCATTGGTCTATTTTTAGAGGATTTGTCAATTAGACGTATACAATTTTGGGCGGTACCATGTCACCTCTGAGACCATGCTTGGCTTGAGAACATACTTAATGTAGCAATCGACTCCCAAATTTACCGGTAACAGTATGAAATAGACAAGCAAAACCACGGGTAATTACTATCTCTTAACGTTAAGGGAAAAAGAGCCACAAATGATCACTATACGTAATAGCAGCGATCATTCCGCACCGTTTGATGATATAATTGAATTGTTTGGCCGGGGGTACGTTTTATTGTATACAAGGGTTGCATTGTGACTTTTCTTGTTTAAAACGATACGTTTGACCTATCAGAAATTTTCTCATAGACAATTGAATGGAAAATATATGCTTATATTACTCTATAAATGAGAAACTACGTTACGCTTTCACGGCGAAATCACATGTACATTGTCTTTCCACTTTTGGGGTATGTCCTCCTCTCCTCCTCTAATTTGTGTTTATAATTCATCTTGTGCTAATAACTAGTTCAATAACTAAAGAAATAGTTATATATCGTGTCCTTTTATTAAAATGTCTGGTTTTGTTAATAAAAAAATGATCGAAACGTGCAAATTAATACTCAAATTATCAATAATAGTTGGGGTCGAATTTTGATCACCAACGTACGTATCGCTAGATTTTTTCGCCAAGAAATTGCACTAAAACAGCCGTACTTAACAGAGCCGTACTTACTCGCAGCTCCCCCTATTGTAGAATTACGTGCTCGACCGAGCACGGAGTAATCGACAGCAGCTATACGGGCTCGTGATTGTATGACGGGACAAACGTTTTTGACATGAAAGAGTTCATTTTAAGGGTGCATGCATACTCTGTAGGTTAAAAAATCCAGTTCTGAAATCCTATGGACAAAAGTTTAATCCGTGCAAAATTATCATGTCTATGATAAGTTGTAAACAATTTTCTTTAGTACAGATAAAATCTAAATATTATTGATTCAAGTAGGCATTTTTTCTATATCAAATTTGTCCACTGCCCGGAGACATTGGCAGCGTTACATAATTAACCATTCCTTGACTTGCCAGTGCGTCTAGGCTGGACCGTAAGTTTAGGGAGTCCTGGGCTAACACTACTTAGGGGCCCACCTAAGATATATCTGAACGTAGACTTGAATTAAATTAATGGAATGGGTTTGATTAATTGCGGGACTCGCAGGGCTGCAAGCCATACTATCTGATTAATTTAATAAAATTATGGATTCTTTCGCATTATCGTCTATTTTTTACTTTGACTTGACTTCGCTGGGGCCCCCTTGAATCCATGGGGCCCCTTGAATCCACGGGGCCCTGGGCTGAAGCCCAAAAAGCCATATGGTAGATCCGGCCCTGAGTGCGTCACCAACTTTGGAACTTAAGATGTTAAGTCCCTCGTGCCTGTAGTAGCACTGGTTATAGACTTATGAATCGCCTTTTTACAAAAATAGATTAAATGCACAGCACCCCGGACTCAACAATATTCAACTGAAAAGAAGATGCTACACCATAAAGCTGAATGTAATTCTTAGAATCATTCTCTCGCCAGAAAGAGACAAAGTTATATGATTATAATACCTGTCTCCTGTAGGTGTGTGAAATGGCTCGGAGAACTGACCACAGGTATTTTTGTTTTTAATGACTAGTTTGTTCAGCTGTCGAACATGGGTTCAAAACCTTGAACTCTCTATTCTTCTAACGATCCAGTTGCAGTTTGGTCAAAGTTGGATCGGAATAGAATCAAATCATAGCATAACCATTGTAGAATTAGCCCGCAGAAGTTGGGAAGCGAGCAGTTTCCATATAGCAACTCAAATCAGACATTGAACCTGTGCCTCTTTACTTTCCGGAAGTGAGGAATCAGAGAGTGCATCATATTGGCGTCATCAGCATCTTGGCGTGTACACATGGTTACTTTTATATACCAGCATCTTGATAATCTCCATTGAGAATAACCGCCATGGACAAAATTAATCAGAAGCTCATGATTATTTATAATTGAATGTAAAACTTCTACCAATCTCCAAAAACATTACAATTTTGAACCAACAAATAAATCACTTTAAGCCAAATTAATTCAACCAAGTCCGCCATTACAGTGAGCCGTTAACTTAAACCCGCGGCTTTTAAATAAAAACAATAAAACCCTAAGCCGTATTATAAAAACCCGTCTTGATTTACACCGAGTGCCCTAATATCACCCAAATCATTGGATTAAGCTACCGCAGTAGTGTGACCACATGTTTGATTATAGTTGAGACATACAATATGGTACATTATTTTTGTATTCCGGATTAAAACTTAAGCCCGTTTTTATAAAGGCTTAAGGGTACAATAACTTAGAGTTGATGCTTAAATAATGAATTATACCTACTTCTTAAAACCAATATTTATGAGCAGGGTACACCACATACAGATGGTCCAGTTCATCTGCATACCTAATTCCTGTTAAGGCTGTATCTATTTTGTGTTTGGAATAAAAATAGCCGGTACATGCAGTACCAAAGGAACTTTGATATGATGGTCACCCTACACGTCACCCCCATACTCAGGGTGCTATTGACGTTGAATTACCATAGTTTGATAGATCATCCCCCTTCAACGAAAGGCCGGATTGATTTTATGGACTCCGCCATTGTGTGAGACTCCTATTATTATGAGAGATAAGAACATTTTTAGTGTTTATATAAAGCCGATGCAGAGTGCCTCCTTGAACTAGTGGTCGGCTTACAAGGACGTAGATCCTTTGGTCCAGGGTTCAAAGCCATTTTAGGGCAGGAACTGTACATGTCAGTGCTTTAGAATGCACGTGAAACCATTGATCCTTCGCTGAAACTCTTTCTCCTGATACTTTGTCCTGATAATCGTCTTTGATAGTGGCTATCAGTGGCGAGTTCGTGCGTAGCAGTTTCAATCGCTTTAAATTTAGACAATTAACGTGACAGGGATTTGATATTCTTGTAATAAAAAAATCAATAAATATTCAACCAATCAAAATAACCGATTGCGTCCTAACTTAATGCTGTAACTTGAATACATCATTACTGTAACTTGGGGAAGACAAACTTCATTAAACTACGAGGAGTGTACTACGTGCTTGGACTTTCTGTTAGGACTATACCAATAATAATAATTATTATTTTTTTATGATATAGATAGGTGGACGATAATGGGCCATTCATGTTTGCCAAAGGACGTCCACTGCTGGACATAGGCCTCCCCCAAAGATCGCCACAACTACCGGTCTTGTGCAGTCCGCAACCAGCGGCTTCTCTCGACCTTCACCAGGTCGTCGGGCCACCTTGTGAAATACAATATGCTCCTTAAGTGGCGAGAAGGTTTTTTACCCGGTTGTGGTACATTCATATGCTTTTACTTATTTTTTTTATATTTTAATAAGACATCCTGATCAATTACAGTCACGTGTGCCAGTCTCAAAGGAGACTAGTCAAGTATGAAGTATACTACGGTTTGCTATTGAAAAACCAGATAAGTTTTCACAAGGCCTAGGTCGAACCATGGTCGGGTTGAGCCAGTACCTCAGGATCTGCGGCCTTATACTCACTAGCGAAACGGTGCAGTCGGTTTATATTCTGCATGGCGATAAAATGTTTTCATATTTCACAATGAAATTTGATCAATTTCATCTTGTGTAATTTTTATTTGGCTCCCCAATTTATATATAATAGCAAGTCTATTCGTAAACCTAATTGTAATTTCAGTAACAATCATTCCGATATCTAAACAATAGCTTATAACACCATTGTTAGTTAAACAAATCCAGTTTCTCGACGCGACCACAATGGCCACTGATTGCTGTCACTTTGACAGCGGCGCGTGGCGGGAAAATTATAACCTTAAAGTATAAACATTATAGGGCGAGTTAATTGCGTGTTTGTTACACATAGGTAAAAGTTTAATTTTGTCATATAGAAACTCTTTTTTTTTATAAATATAATGTTTATTTTTCATTGTTATACTTAAAATATTTCACAGTTTACATCTTTAATAAACATTTTCCTTATTTGACTGATATATTCTTAATAAAAAAAGTTTTTTTTTTATTAAGAATGTATCATGGCCTCAGCTGATCTGAAACTTTTTTTTATCAAATACAATATGTATAATAATGCAAAGATTTTTTTATAAGTACATCAGTATCGACACAATCATACCACCAATTGATAGCACAAAACTGAACTTTATTTCGAACTGTATAAAGTACAATATTTATTTAAACGTGTTTTTATATACTTGTTTGTTTTTGACAGCTATACTTAAGAGATGTCCTCTGGGATTTTTGCGGCGAAAGATAAGAGTTCTGAGGGGCGTCTTTTTCTGTTAATGTCAGAAATATCAAATGTGTTAGATCGTTTATTTTATCGGATCGAGGGCGTGTTCGTTTTATACTATTTTTTATCTATAAACAAAATTATTATAGAGGTTTTTTGTTATCTATGGTACTAAATTTATGGTTGACAGATGCCTGCTTTTATTTTTATATAAGTTAATGTACTGACTGACTGTCAAATAGAATTAATTATAGTCAATTCTTGGCTTAAGCTGTCTTTATTTATAATATAAGAGTGGAATACTTAACAACTTAAATCACCTTTAATTTAACTGCCAGAGTTCCGATGCATCATCGCATAGCATCCTCAACGTTCTAATCGCCATTTTCGAAATTGATTTTCGATAATAAATATCATAGATTATTCCAGCTATCAACCAATGACAGCGCGTCAATCTGATGTCAAATGTTGTTTATTTGACTTTTGTTCACTTGTGGTTGGAATAGGCTATATTAATTGAATTTTAAAGTCAATTTTTAGTGAGTTCATATTTAGTTAACGATATGATGCACAATCACTTTTGCATTTATAAAATTATTTAATATAAAGATGTTGATGCGTCCTTTAAATATTACTTATAGTATGTAATCAAATTAATTATTATTCCAAATGGAAATATATATTTTAATAATTACATAATACATATCACATTAAAAAAGTCTTATATGTTTAAAATGTGAACAAATGTGAATAAATGTAAACAAGACATTCGTAGATAATATCGAAATATCGAGCTCCACCAAATAAAAATAAAAAACATACTAAATATCCCGTTTTAAATACTTATAGTAATAAAAATAACCATGTTCATTTAAAATATTATCAGATTATTATTTAAATATAATTTACAAACAAAAAACAAATATGTTACGAACAAGGGACTACAAAAAGTAAATTCCACCAAACCCCATTCAAGTCAGTCATACCAAATAAACAATCATTCAAACCATTTCAACCCTCCTCTAGTGTTGCCCTCTAAAATGTAGATTAATTCTGAATTACTCCACCTGACTTGCCAGCCCAAATTAATAGCGACCCCATCTGGTTCATACCGAGGGGATTATATTAAATTCCTACAAATTTATATATATTTTATTATGGTAACCCCATGGTATTGAATCAACATTATTGTTGAGATTGACATGAGCTAATTTTTTTATTATTACATTACATTCAAATATATTATAAAAAAAAATATTAACTGCCGGTAGTTATCTTCTGGAGCAAAGGCTCGACTCCTCCTAAGAGAAGTTTATACCACCATGCTGGTATACTTGTTGGTAAAGTTGAGTAAGCCCGTGTCATCACCCACTCATCAGATATTCTAACGCCAGACAGCAATACGTAGTATTGTTGTCTTCCGGCTTGAAAGGTGAGTGAGCAAGTGTAATTATAGACACAGGGACATTAACATTTAGCTCCAAGGTTGGTGGCGCATTGGTTATCTAAGGAATGCTTAATATTTCTGACTGAGCGGGCGGTGGTGACCACTCAACATCAAGTGGCTCTTTCGACTATAAAAAAACTGTTTGACGTCGACGACGATTTTTTTCGTCCCATGATCCAAATACCTAAAAAGTCTTACATACATTTAACCTAAAACGAGACTCAAAAACCAGCCTGAACTATCTGTACTACAATTCTTTGTGGTACAAAATCCAAATTCGAAAATCGCACCTTCTCACTGTTATCCTACGTTCAGATCAGTCAACATAGTTTGAAGAATTGCATATGTAATGAGATTTTTATAACAGACAGTGAAGCTACTGTTCCTTTCCAGTTTTGTTATTTCAAAAAGGTCGAATCATGGAGTTTTATGATTCAAAAGTACTTATTAGAGCAACCTGGTTAAATTTAGCAAATTCTTAATTTTATATGTGTTCATATTTATTGTATTTACTAGTGTTCGTCCCAAAGGTCTGACTTCGTCCATATCGTCCATAAATTTGCATATTTTCAACATTTTTTCTTTACTCTTAGACTATTTTTTGTCGACACTAAACACTCGTCAAAAGCTATCAAATAAAAAACAAAGAAAATCTGAGAAAACAGAGAATGAAAAGGACTATATATCGTAAATGTTGATTTGTCAATCAGTCAATCTGCCTGAAATATTTTTTCTATAAACAGATAAAAGATAAAAACTATCAATAAATCGTTTCAGAACGGAAATTAAGAATGTAACCGCGGCACACGACAAGACTCGGACTATTTCCTTTGATAAAAAATATCATAAATAAGGGTCACCATACGTATTGAAAAGTTACGGGACACGCGTCATAATCAATATTATAAAATTGTCAATGTTCTTTTAATAAACTCGATAAATATTTATTTCTTATTCCTTACTAGTCCAGTGGTTATGTAAGATAAGGACCATCTTCTTGTCTCCCTTGCCAGTCTGCCATCCAATAATTACTTACTGGTAACCCGTGCATGTCCGTCTGGGGAGGTACCACCCACTCATCAGATGTTCTACCGCCAAACGGCAGTACTCGGTATTGTTGTATTCTGGTTTGACATAAAATCTTAGTTCCCAAAACGGTTAATATTTCTTATAGCGCCATTGTCTACGTGCAGTGTTGACCAGTTACCATCAGTTAGCCCATTCGCTCGTCCGCCTACCAACATCATAAAATAATATATTTGCAAAACCTAATAAAAAAATCATTTATTTGATAAAGATGTTATGCCTTGAAGCAGAGTACACATTCATTCATCACACACATACAAGCTAGACTAGTCTATGGTATTTAAAGACTTACATAATAAAACAGCACACTATTAATCGGAATGTGTGGTAACCCTAAGCGTCAAGCCCCATCTCCCGCGGGACGATTTATCACAGCTGGGGTGAGAGTAAACAATATCAAAACCGAAGTGGGAATTTAAATTAGTTATATCGTTGTCAAGAAGTGTCTGCAATACGCTTAATGTGACCATTCGTTTAGTTTTCACTGGGGCTGAATGAAACTGTCCTCAAAAATTCCAAAATTTACAGTCATCACAAAACGCAGACACTCAGACACGGAGGAATTCAAAGACTAAAACTTATATTTTGATGGTAAATTGCAATACCGAGAAATTTGGGAAGTGAGTCCTAATCTTTTAAAAAAATGTCCGAAATGTTTTCTCCACTTTTTAAACTATCACTTTTGTAGATAACCAGGGAACCAATTCTACCAATTTATAACGGGGATGATTTTATTTCGATCAAACTTTGTTTGAACTGCTACTGAATCGTTATGTGGAATAGTAAAACAGCAACACTGTATTATTGTGTTCCGGTTAGAAGGGTGAGTGAGCCAGTGTAATCACAGGCACAAGGGACATAATATCTTAGTTCCCAAGGTTGGTGGCGCATAGGTGATGTAAGGAATGGTTAATATTTCTTACAGCGCCTTTGTCTATGGGCGGTGGTGACCACTTACCAACAGGTGGCCCATATGCTCGTCCATAAAAAATAAAATAAAAATAAAAAAAATTTAAAGGCCACAAGATCTAAATTGCATATCACCGTAAATCGATTTACAACATTTCACGAGTTATAAACGAAGTGAGTTTTTATGGCTTTTATTTGTGTCAAGAAGGCACAGATTATTTCGCGCATGTCGCAATGCGATGGAGAAGACACGATGGAGATTGTACGGTACGAGATGAAAGGTTCAATTTAATTTCGAAGGCATAATAGTTGTAGACTCTTTGTAAATCCACAACCTAAAACAACACAATAACAAAATAAGTATTATCATTAGTCAAAACACATAAGAACAATCACAAAACCATTTACAGCATAATCTTATGACATTAAATATATTTACATAAAAAAATACAAATTTTATATCGTAAAGGTGATGATAGTTTTTCCCTTTCTATCACAACTGATTTGACATTCAAAAGAAAGAGACAAAATTGTTTCGTTCCTCACCGTCTAAACCGTAACATATGTTTTGTTCATTATTATCTCGGCTCTCAGGCCTCCTCTGTCAAGTAACCTCTAAATCTCCTACTACTGACGGTTTTGAGCAGAAGGTTTGGAGATTATTCCTCCATTATTAGACCAGCTAGTGCAGGTTTCCATCATGAACCAGATGATTTGTATTTAACAAATTAAGCACATGAAATTTCAGTGACGCTTTTGGGTCTGAACTCGGAATCATCGGTTGAAATACAAATATTTCGTCTCTATATAATATTGTTCTGATGGCATTTGACACATGCCGAAAATTGGATTGGAGATTATTAAGGGTACAAGCGGAACTTGGATCACATTTCAATTGTGCGGATAAGTCGACCGTGCTATTGCATCCGGACGAGAACCGGTCGGTGATATTGTTTGTCCCGGATATGTGAACAAAATTATATTTAAAGAAATAATATTTATTCTTTGAGAGAATTATATGGATACTCATTTAACTTACTTTTAAATCAATGTAAACTATAGGCCCTCAACTGCAAATTCAATTATAATTATTTGACCAGTAGAGGCTCTGTACGAAGTTCTTAAACTCGAAAGTCACACACGAACGTGATATGTCATTGATTATGACAATTATAAAATTTACACAATATACTCATCAAAATGGCGTATCAACATTTCACAAGTGAGATACAAAGGTCATCAAAGTCGCACTACTTGTGCTAAAATGGTAAAAGTACATTGAGTAAAATGTCCTTAAAATTCTGCCATTTTCCAAGACATTTCAAAACATAATTAATTTAATTGTAAATCGACATAAGCTTAACATTACTAATATTACCCAAAAAAGCATATTCTACAATACATATAATTTATTTTTATTAATTACTAATCATTAATTATATCTTCCTGATTACCAAGAGTAGGAGTAAGATATTGATAAAGATACTGGTTCATCACCAGGCCTGAGAATTAAATTTGTTATAATATTAGGCTAGCATTATTTAAACAAACATTAATAAGTAACGCGTTCATTTACTTTATTTTAGTGAAACTGAAGAATGTACTTAAACATATTTTTTCTTTCCCAGGCCACCCCCACTTCTTCAACCAACTGTCTTGTGGTCTGGACATCATCTCCCTGGCTGGCGAATGGCTGACGGCTGCCGCGAACACCAACATGTTTACATATGAGATAGCTCCTGTCTTCATCTTGATGGAGAACGTTGTTCTGGAGAAGATGAGGAACATGATTGGCTGGAAGAATGGTGACTCTATTTTGGCTCCAGGTAAGAATGAGATGCAAAATATAAGTAGATTATATCTTTTGTCTTATAGTCCAGAGATGGCTCAGTGATTAGAATACCTGAATGGTAACCGAAGATTTCGGGTTTACTAAGAAGTTTGGTAGATTGGTCACCTGAATGTAAGTGGTCCATGTTAATGAATTTTAGTATTGTTGTATTCCGGTTTAAAGGGTCAGCGAACCAGAGTGACAAGAGCCGTAAAATATTACATACATATTAGTTCCCAAGGTTGGTGGCGCATTACAATGTCAGAGATAACGACTTCTTACCGTTGGGTGACCGATTTTTTGGTTTGTGAAATATTAAAAAAAAAACAATTTTTAGATCATTGAAGATTGCTGTTCTCATATTTATATTTATAATCATAAAAAGTATTCACCTTTTTTGTCTTCTTCATCAGGTGGTTCTGTTTCGAACCTATACGCCTTCCTGGCAGCTCGGCACCACAAGTTCCCCCAGTACAAGGAGAAGGGTCTCTCCAGCATTCCTGGGCATCTGGTCATGTTTACTTCTGATCAGGTAATATTTATTCCCTCGTTAAAGATAGTCAGCCAAGACTAGAAACGTCTTCTAAGTATTTCAATCATTATTTTTCAAAAATAGTAAATTTTTCAGAAGATTATTATTTTTTTCGGAAAAATTCGAAATAAATTTATTCCAAAATATTTAATAACGCAGTAGACGTATATAAATACGACGGATTCTCTTCTGTGCAGTGCCATTACTCGGTGAAGTCCTGCGCGTCTGTCTGCGGTCTGGGCACGGACTACTGCGTGTGCGTGCCCTCTGATGAGAATGGGCGCATGATTTCCAGCGAGCTGGAGCGGCTTGTGAAATACCATCGTGACAGAGGAAATGTTTGTATCTTCAATTGAGATAACTTTATTTCAGGTTCCGTCTTTAACGTTTATATTTTTTCAAACACTAGTATCTGTCTGTCTGCTTCATACATCTATTCTACAATCCGTTATCCGTAGCCCTTTGATCTGTAAGTAACAAGCCAATGGTTTTCTGAATAGAAAATCTTAGCCATGGTATCGTAGACAATGATAACCGCTTTTTTTATCATTTTTGATATATATCCTTTAATTTACAAAACTAACTAAATAATAATAATACAGTATACTATTCAAATAATAATAAAAACCCGCTGGAGCGTGCGTAACATCATAGTGAAGCACCAAAAGCGAATACAACATTAAAAGAGACTACAAACTGATGTTAGAGCGAAACGACTCTTTTTTGTAAAAAAAAGGTGTGCCAAAAGTGCTGTCACTTTAATTATTGCATTTGATGTAATCTTATATATTTCATTCAGGTACCGTTCTTTGTGAACGCGACGTCCGGTACAACGGTACTTGGAGCTTTCGACCCTCTGATGGAAATCGCGGACATCTGCCAGAAATATGATCTCTGGATGCACGTTGATGTGCGTATACCTAATTAGATGATTTTCAATTTCCATAAGACTGAATACTAATTATAAAAATATGATATTTTTTATAGGCGGCATGGGGAGGCGGTCTCTTGTTTTCCAAGAAGTACCGCCACCCTCGTCTCACTGGCATCGAACGGTAAGTCTTAGTTAGCTGTAAATGTAAATGTAAAGACTTGATCGATTGTGCCAAAATACTTGGCTATGTAGCGCGAAAAACACAACAGTCAGACACAGACGAAAGACTAAGTTTTTATTATCTGGACTTAACACGGGCTGCAAAACTTAGCACCTTTATCAAATGTCAGTTATTGAAATTAAAAAAAAAACATCTTACCGCAATTGAGCTTGATTTAATGATTGTGGATATTATTAAAAAAATCAACCGATGGTCTAGTGGCTAGAAATTAGAACTCGTAAATCTCAACCAAAAATCGAGAATTCCAACGCTTGGTAGCTTTACGAAACGTAGTGAGGTAACATTGAGGATTTAAGCAACAAAAACTTCATTCAACAACAAGCTGTTCGACTTCGTGCGCGTTTGAATTTAATAAAAAAGCGTGACTTTTTATTATTAATTCTAAAATAAAAGTAGCCTAAGTTACTCCTTATTACATCAGCTATCTGCCAGTGAAAGTCCCGTCAAAATCGGTCCAGCCGTTCCAGAGATTAGCCGGAACAAACAGACAGACAGACACACAAAAATTGTAAAAAATATTATTTAGGTATATGTACCGTGTATACATACATATGCATTTAGTAAAAAGCGGTTATTTTAATATTACAAACAGACACTCCGATTTTATTACACGTATAGATAGGCTCTTTGCATAATCACTTAAAACAACTAATCGTTAGTACTAAAAAACTACAGTAAGATTGTCAATACGATCTTGTAAAAAAACTTCAAATTGAAGGAAGTGTAGTTTATTCTGTAATTTCTCACACATAAGTCTCTTAGTTTTCCTTGAATTCAGCCATTTAATCCCATCTTTCCACCATTAGCCGCCATCAATCATGGCTGTTAAATACTGCACTGGGGATAAGGGAGGCAAATGCGAGAGGCGTGCGTAGTGGAGCGAGTGACAATGACATAGGGTTGCCAACTTGCCTGAAAATATTTAATTTGCTTATTATTTATTATCTTTTTTTTTTTTTTTTGATGAATCGATAAGTAACTAACTGAATCACTATTTATTTACTAATTAATATGTACATTAATGTCCTTTATAAATAAATCACATAAAAACGCGTGGATTAGGATATTTTCAATATATATTTTCATACTGAACGTATAAATTTAGTTGCAGTTTATTGACATAGGTTATGTTAAATGTTTCATTGATGGAAAAGAGTAACAACTGAGTTTTTGGTATATAAACATATGGAATCGGTAGCTTTAAGTTTAATAGTCAATGAATCATTGCTTATAAGATCTTATTTTAATACTTATCTAACTACCTTAATAATTATAGTGATTTTGTTTCTGATGCATAATATCATAGTTGAAAAATCAAAGTCAAAGTCAAAGATCTTTATTCAATATAGAAGTGTTTACACTTGCTTATTGATTGTCAAAAATCTACCACCGGTTTGGAATTTAGCACCTCGGACCTGAGAAGAACCGGCGAAAGAAACTCAGCGGGATATATATATTTTTTTATTTTTTTTTTAACCATTATTATGTACAATGATAATTATATTTTAGTTATTTGAAGCAGCCTGGTGGCGATCATTTCATTCCCAAGGTGTGCAGTCAACTAAAATTTGACAGTTTGACATCACTTTAAATTACCATACTTTATACAATAACCTTAAATTCTCTATTTCTCACGTTAATTGTCTAAATTTAATCTTAAAACTGCAAAGCGCTTTTATTTTTACTATAACTGTTCTGCAACGCACTGCATCTCCTGGTAAAAGTTTTATGTGTATTGATTTAATAAGTTTTTTTGTTAGAAATTACAAAAACGTCACCAATAAATACTTATGAGAGTAGATGTGACAACCCTAACAATGGATTAATTCGCACCGAATGAATGCTCGCACATCACATCTGTACTCCGAACTCTGACATTTTAAGACAGACATTTTATTTAGAGATTTTCGATATTATATTAATTGCGATACTGGAAATATCTTCATGAGGTTTGTAATTGTCATGGGTTCCGATCTCTACGATAAGATTCTACGATTAGTATTAATTTGGCCTATTAAAAAATGTTAAGCTCATGTCAAAAAAACATTGATAAATAAAACATATTACTCAATACAAGATTATATTAAATATAAAAAAACGTGGACCTAGTAATTGTTGAGATCTAGGTAGGAAATATAATAAATAAAATTGTGGAAAAGAGTATTGAAATTCTTGTCGGTAAATAGAGTCTACCAAGACTCTTAGAGTTTAAAAGGTAGATTCTACTTACCAAACTTTGTAACGTAGCTTTTATTTTATTCAAAAGTGCTTTTATGAGCCTACTTAAATAAAGAATACCATGATTTTGAAATAACCTGTAATCTATGATATAAATCTATATAAATGTAATATATTCAAATTATTTATTGGCCTGATATGGTTTTACGAAAAGATTTACTATTAAAAATAGTTTCATGTACCTTATAAATTCATGATAAAAATTTCGTGTCCTAAGCTTAACTGGTGGATTGATTTGTGGAGCCAATCCTCGGTGTAAAATGAAGTCACGGTTACCATAGCTTGCATAGCTTGCACAAAGTCCTACCACCAAGTATTTGATACGAGTATTCCTAAATTTTATAATTATTATTATCAATATGGTTGATCACTCTGACATTACAAAATAATCCATCAATGAATTTCAACTTTGTCCTTGTCGAATACTAAACATACTGAAAAGCTTGCAAAGTTTCGATTTTTCGTGAAAAAAAGCACTTTTTTATCCACCCTTAGTTAGGGCTGAAATCAATTAAAGTTCCCTGAGGGTGAAAACAAAGCACATAGCTCCACTTGCGCATTTAACGCGTGGAAGGAAATGGCTGAATTTACACGGTAACGAAACTATTGACGATTATTTATTTTATGGTATATTTATTTTTAAAATTTGTAGATACTTGTGCAAGCCAATCTGGGTAAGTATCACCATCATCATCTACTGATTTCATATTCTACCGCCAAACAGCAATACTTAGCATTGTTGTGGTTCGGTTTGTAGAGTGAGCCAGTGTACAGGCCCAAAAAACAATATATCTGACTTCCCAAAGGCGATGGTGATATAAGAAATGCTTAATATTTCTTACATCGCTAATGTCTATGAACGGTGGTGATCACTTACCATAAGGTCGCTCATTTACCTACCACCAACCTATTCCATATATAAAAGTCATCTTATATACAACCCATAGCTTTATATATCAATACAATATCGTATAGACATTTCATATAACCTATTCCGCGGTGAGTTTCGAGTATCTTATACAATACCTCCACAGTACTGATAGATAAATATTCAATTTGATTCTGTTAAATTCAATTAAGTATTCCTTGTTAGGACCTACTTGACATATATTCGTATTTGACCGTTTAAATGTAAGTTTTGTTTTAAATTAACGTCACCGATTCGCGTCGGTGTGATAGTCTCTCAAAACACGTTCTCCCTAAAATGTAAGCCGGGATTAGCGTAAAAGGCGAGCGAGAACACAACTGTGTCAATATAAGATAGTCTAGTATTTGAATTAACATTAAAAACGCATTAAAAGTTTTATTTTTAATTTGTACGATATATTTTTGACTTCAATTAGGAAGAAGAAATATATATTGTGTACAAGGTTACAACAAAAAGGTTAAATACAATTTAAATGATTGTGTTACAGGGTACGTTAACTATTGAACTCGATTTTCTACCATTCGTTTCCGAAATATGATATCACATTATTTTTATGTCTTTATTTAAAAATAAATAAATAAATTTGGTACCGTCGTTACTTCTGATTTTCCATAACACAAGTGCTTTAGATACTTACATTGGGATCAGAGTGATGTATGTGATGTTGTCCAATATTTATTTATTTAAAAAAAAAAAATTTTATACATATTATTTTAAAGATATATCATAAAATTATATTTTTATATTAGTTACTTACTGTCATTATAAAAACAATTTTATCTTTTGAATAATAATAGGTTTTAATACTGTGCCTGTTGTTGTTATAAAATAACGTTATAAAAATTTAAAAAAAAATAAATAAAATTATTGGTTCATTGATTCACATACTATAGCACTTGAGCCATCTCTATTAAAGTAGCAACTTTATACTTTAAATATTACAAAGAGCTTTAATTCGTGGTAGGGCGGAGCAAGAGCTTCTGCGTAGATAGCATATATTCTACCGCCAAACAGCAATACTAGTATAGTTCTGTTCCGGTTTGGAGGATAAGTGAGCCAGTATAACTATGGGCACAAGTGATCTCAGCTACCGAGGTGTTATGAGAAATTATTATTTTTTATATATGATATATATTTATAAAATACCATTGTCCATGTGACCACTTACCATCTGGTATCTCATTTGCTAGTCCGCTTATCTATATGATTTAAAAAGGTTTAATAACGAGCATTTTTTTATCTGTAACAGAGCTGACTCCGTAACCTGGAATCCGCATAAGCTGATGGGGACACTCCTACAATGTTCCACCGTGCACTTCAAGTACGAGGTGAGTAAACATTTACATTTTGAATCTATCATAATTTCTATACGTATTTACGTAGTAAGAACTATTTGCGAACAAAAGTAAGTATGGCAATACTACTGTTAATATTTTTAACTCCAAAGACATTACATTTGATGGTTTGTATTAAGATCATTTGTTTATCTGTACCAAAATACTCTACATTTTCATATGCACACCAGAAATAAACATTACTATTCTGTGACGCAGAATAAGCCTACAAAATTCAATTTATTTAATTAAATATACATTTTATTTTATGTTATACTGTATTAAGAACGACGTAACAAAAACCCGATTGGATTTATCCGTACGTCGGTGTTCGTTGCCAACACTTATAGACTTAAAACTTTACAATAAAAAAAAATAATAAAAAAAAACATTTACATATCAAATAAACAATCAATTAGAATTAATTGTTTGCTTTTTATCTTAAAATAGCGACAAGTGAATACTTATCAACCGACTTAGAAAGGTGCTCGACTAATAACAGTATGATTAGTAAAGTATATCTTTGATTACATTTTATTACGTTTTATTTATATGTTAAATATATCATTTATGTAATGTTATTATGTAAAAGGTGAATTATATAATACTATTTAACGCCTGTTTCACTCTCGTTTTAGAGGTTAGTCGTTAGGCTATGTCCTTCCTACCTAATACCAAATGTCATGAAATTCGATTCAATGATTTGGCCGTAAAAGAGCAACAGACAGTCAAAGCTACTACAACATTTATAATATTAGTATATATAAATGTTTTTATTTAAACTTGGATAGGTAATCTATGTTAAAAAATAAATATTAATAAATAACATATAGGGCATGATAAAAATTATTTTAACTCGTTGAGTAATAAATTATCATCCAAAAGACATCAATGTTATTTGTAGTATATGGTTAGAGCTTAAAGAAAGTCAATCTACCCAAACATTCCTTTAAAATATTACCATAATCTACCACCAACGTCAATTGAAATGAACGGAAAACAAACATCTGCTCCAGTAGATAGCGACCCTTTTAAATGCTTTGCATAACAATACGCTGACAAGTGTTATCTGTGGAATCCAGTTCTAGTTTGACAGATTTGTGCAAATATTGCTTATATTTAATCTGTTTTAATTTAAAAAGGCGGGAATTCAATTTTTTTCATGCTAAAGATTTTGTTTGTCAACGGTGCTTCAATATAAGATAAAAAATATTTTTTTATTAACAAACTTATATATTAAGTTGACGGAGAGATATTAAATTGCTTTTTTTTTGCTCCCTAAAACGAACAACAAATATGTGTTTATTACTATGGATTCTCAATGGACTTGATGATTTTTTTTTTTATTTATAGATTTTTTGAAAATTTCTTTGTTACTTGTGCATGTTACTTATTCTGTGTTATACTGATCGGGACATAGATAGTTATGAATTACTTTTTCATTGAATTTGTTATATTTTAATTCATAGAATTGTAAAGAATTTTTCACCTAAGAATAACAAGTGAAAGAGGCTCAGAGGGATCCCGGAGGTGATCATTTCATTCTCAAGGTGTGTAATCTATAAACTGACTAATTTAACTACCCTTTGCACACAATCGTTCCTTTATGTATATTTTTATTCAGGAGGTGAGACCATTTTAAAAAACTGACTATACGATCTCATAAAAGAAGAATCATTCTTACAATATTTTTTTTATATCTTTCCTAATATCATAATTGGTCTACAATTTTTACATGTTTGCATTCCTCTTACAAAAAAAAAACACTTGTCATAAAATTAGACAAATCAAGTCAACCGCACTGAATGAAATTAATTTGTACTGTCCCGATTTCTTTCGCGTTTGGCTGATTTAGAACATACAACAAATTGATAAGGGTGATTTTCCCCTGCCAAGCTCCAAAAATATGCCGTCCACGTCAACACAATATGCTAAACAATAAATCTTCACAAACTCCGCCTTCTTCGTAAACTTTGACAGTAGTTACGGAAAGTCAAACATCGATAACTTTTAACTCTCGACATCGATAAAAAAAACTGTTACGTATCGAGCAGAGTTTGATTCAAGTTTAAATTACAAGCTGAATTATTTGCTGAATTTCCGCTTAATAATACAATCAATAAAACATTCATCAAAAAATCAAACATTCTTATTCTGCTTCTAGTATACGTTTGTAAATATATAAGTGAAATATAAGATTTGTATTAAACATTATTTATTATAATACCAGTATTTATATGTATCCATTATATAATTATATTTACTGTCTACACGTGTTATTATGACTATAACGCGGTTGCATAATTGTTGTCAAGATGGCTATCTTAGGAGTAACAATCTAAGGAGCCTGTACCCATTATCGTAAATTTAATAAAATAGACAAGTTACATTTAATATCATGGATCTCAATGAGCTTTACTTTAAATAGTTTGTTAAATGACGATTCAAAAGTGCTTGTAAAAGCCTACTTGAATAAAGTATAATGTGATTTAAGTGATTAGTTTTGAGTGATTATGATCATTGACGTTGCCTTTCAAATATGATTTACATTTAAAAAAATATTATTAAATAAAGCTTAGTATATTGTACAGGATATACTAATTATTATTTAAAAGATTATATAAACCATACAAAAGCTTGAAGCTAGTTGACAATATAGAATACATTTATATAATTGTATATGATTATTATTTCAATATATGTTTAAACCTAAACTATATTTTTGATAAATTAAATGAATAATTTAAGTTAAAAAAACGTTATCGTATTCATTTTATCGATATTAAAATAAACACATCTTGACATCACTAGAGCATCTGACGATGGCACGTGCCGCATTTAATTAAATTCCTCTCTCGACACTTTCTAACATATGTTGCCAATTGGGCCCCTTTTCCTCTTTTCGATAACATTACAAAACCGACCTTACCCACCGAGTAATAAAGTCCAATTCCGTTTGCAAATATTTTTCAATTTGCTTTTACATTAAACTGAATTCTGTGACGAATGGATTAAAGTTGATTTTTGTTTAAGCATTATATTTAGATATTGATAAATTGAGTCTTATAACGTAGATAATAAAGGCGCTTTTGAAATGATCCAATGAAGAATATTAGTTGCAGATTCCGTAGCACGGCTGTGTTTGATGGTGTTTTCATGGCGTATAATTCGAAGTTTATGTTGTGTATAATTTTGGATATAAGGGGATTACACGGAAGTGTTTGTTAACAGTGGAATGCTGTCTATATGTTTAAGTTTTAGCTATGAAATATAATAACATTCTGGCTAATTTATTAACATTGATGGTGAGCGTCCAAATCCTAAGAAAGTATTCAAGTATTATGTTAACACAAGTTTAACTATTAAACGCACGTCAACCACATTAGAAATATTACTTCTTAAGGCAAACTAATAGTGAATCTTGCCATCGTGATCTAGAAACATCGAAATTATGTCATAGCGCCATCTAGTAACCAGAAGTTGAGTAACATGCAACAATTTACTCTTGTAAAACACTTTGAGAACAAATGGGTCTACACGATTGGGACTTATTGTTAAAAATATAAACGGCAGCGGTGAGAAACTGCCCGGTCTTTGGAGAAAAGGGATGCCCGGTACCAACTAGCTTACGGTAAAGGAAAGACATACTCTCTGTAGATGCTATCTCTGTCTGTCTTCATTGATTTGACATCTGCAGAAAAAAACATCAAACATCACTGTTCAGCTAATCAACCTAAATATAATTTTAGTAAAAAGCCTTTTACGACACATTTAGTTTTAATTTCGTAGCTTCGTAAATGTTCTATAAATATTAACAATTTTGCTAGACAGACGTATGTTTATCTTGTGCTCATCTATTATTTCACCTGATAAACCAATATCTTTACGATGTTTGATCACCACTGACCTCGAGACCAAGTGAAGAATTACAAATTTAAATAAATTGTGGTGCCTACTTGGTTTGAACTCGCAATCGTCGGTTAGAATTCTGGTCCTAACCACTACACCAAGCTCTGATAACGTTATTAAATATTATATTGTAATATTGTAGTTTATTGCCGGTTCTCTTCGATAGAATATACGTTCCGAACCAGTGGTTAACAGCTCTACGCTAAATATAGCTCTGTACAATTACGATTTAAGAGTGCTTGTAAAAATCTACTTAAATAAAATATATTATGATTTTACTTGTTTTGTCATCAGTACCATAAATCAGTGCATAATTTCAGCTCCATCGTTATGTGGAATTTAAAATTAAGTTGTAACCTTTGATCCATTCATAACTTAAGTTAAAGAGTTCATAGTAAATTTACAAATATTTCTCAAATGAATAAACTACGAACCTTTCTTTAAATTTTCATTAACATACGAGTAACTGACATAACTTGGGCAATAAGTAATATTTACCTTTGATTTAAATAACATAATTAAATTAATAAATCATAAAACCCCGTAGACGTTCTACGCCGTAGCTCGTAACTCGATATACTCTTAATAAAGAATTATGCTATATTAATAAAACTGCAGATTTCTATCAAAATGTTTTCTTAAGCAGTAGGTTGGTTATTGCAGGTTAGTGGATAAATGTACCAGAATTTTCCTATAGGATTAGTAGAATGATCCTTCACTTCGGAACAAGCAAGGTTATTAAAACTCAGAGGGTCTTCCTCCGATTCAAAGTACCTATTCCAAAACCAAACGTTCTATCCAGGGCATCCTGCTGAGCTGCAACGCAATGTCCGCTGAGTACTTGTTCATGACTGACAAGATCTACGATCCTCGCTACGATACGGGCGACAAGGTGATCCAGTGCGGCCGTCACAACGATATCTTCAAGCTGTGGTTGCAATGGCGTGGCAAGGTGAATATGTTTTTTTATGGCATACAATTACATTAACAGCCTGTAAATTTCCCAATGTTGGGCTAAGGCCTCCTCTCCCTATGAGGAGAAGGTTTGGAGCATATTCCACCACGCTGCTCCAATGCGGCTTGGTGGAATACACATGTGGCATAATTTCGTTGAAATTAGACACATGCAGGTTTCCTCACGATGTTTTCCTCCGCCGCCGAGCACGAGATGAATTATAAACACAAATTAAGCACATGAAAATTCAGTGGTGCTTGCCTGGGTTTGAAGTCGAAATCATCGCTTAGGATGCACGCTTTCTAACCACTGGGCCATCTCGGCTCGTATGTCATAGATATACGGGTAAGAGGACGTGCTCACCACTACCCATATTTATTGGTGTCGTAAGAAGTTTTAACCATTCCATACAACAACTATGCGCCACCAACGTTGGCTAAGATTGTATGTCCCTTATTCGTAGTTAAACTAGCTCACTCACCTTTTGAACCAGAACACAACAATACTAAATAATACTTGAGAAATAGAATATGTGGTGTCTGGAAGGTAGCTATCTAGATGGGCTTACACAAAGCCCTACCACCAAATTACCCTAACCTAAACCTTATACCGTACCTGATGAGTAATGTTGATCAGTATAAACACGAATGTTGAGGAAATACCAAAACAAGAGCCACTTAAAAAAATTAAGCAACGAGTTTATAAAAACTAACGTAATTTGTATCAAATAATATATTTAAATAACTAAACGCCAAATTTAAGACGATTGTATTTCCAAATATAAGAAGTATACGAACAAATCTTCTGTGAAAAAGAAAAAGACTTGTAATTAAGTATGTATGTGTAGGAAGTATACATCTCCCGTGATGTTTTTCTTGAACAAAGTGTTAAAAATGAAATAGTACTAAATAAATGGATACAGATACATCAATAGAAAATATACAACATTGTCAAATTATAAGCCGATTACTTCTTATAACGAAACCACCAAATTCATTCAATTTGACAACTAGTAAAAATAGTTTTTTCTAAATAAGGGTACCTCCGGCTTCGAGCGCCTCATGGACAGGCTGATGGAGTTGTCCGAGTACATGGTCAGACGCATCCGCGAGCAGAACGACAAGTTCTACTTGATCCTGGAGCCAGAGATGGTGAACGTCAGCTTCTGGTATCTTCCCAAGCAGTTGCGTGGACTACCCCATGATAAGAACAAAGAAATCAAGCTTGGAAAGGTAAGATAATATTTCCATATAAAATATATTTTACACTAGTTTCCGCCCGGGGTTTCGGACGCATAAGACGTGACTGGTGTGATAGACATTAAAAATACCTTCGTGACAAACACTCAGATCGTGATAACGACAATTGCATCTCAATAACAAGTTATACCTCGAATAAAATATTTAAAAACAATAAACAACTTTACTGAAGTCATCAATTTAAAAATTGATTCTTCGATGTATTGTAATTTAATCATAGAATAAAGTTTTAAATTTAAATTAGACTTTAAATTTAATTTAACTGATAATAATTCTCGATAAAATTTTAAAGATAATAATTCTCGATAAGTTCAACTCTACATAATGAAAAATTCTATGCATGGTTATTTTTTTAAAACAAAACATTATATTACATCTGTATAAATGCAAAAAAAAACAATCACAGGTTTGCGCCAAGCTTAAGGGTCGCATGATGCAGTCCGGTACACTGATGGTGGGCTACCAGCCAGACGACCGGCGACCAAACTTCTTCCGCAACATCATTTCCTCAGCGGCCGTCACCGAAAAGGACGTGGACTTCCTCCTCAGTGAGATGGACCGCCTCGGACATGACATAATTGTCGACTAAATTAACTTAAATATTTTACACCATGTCCTAAACGAAATTAAAAAATGAATATGTCAATGTTAATTTTAAAATTTAACCGTGCTTTAAATGATATTTGCTGTTTTAAATTATAAATTCTTCCAATAGTATAAACTATAAAGAATATAAATCTATATCAATGTCTATTTTTCGTCTGAAATGTTGACTGTTTACTTCGGAATGTGGAATTGTATAAAATATAATCGTTAACGTTAAAAAAAAAAGTAATTTCGTTGCTTTAAATGGTTATATATAAAGGAATCTTATCGAATTAGAAAAAATACTATTTTTTTTTAATATACAATAAATTAACCGTCTATCGTGTCATTTTGTCCTTAACGTTAAATAATTATATTGACAATGAAAATATATCTAATCGTATAATAAATAAAATGTTAGAATTTTAGTAAATAATTATTATTATAGAAATATAATGTATGCATGGTCGTTTGTGGGAATATTTATTTTTTATAATTTTGGCATTCCGTTATTAATATATAATTAAATTTATTATTATCGAGTGACCGAAACGATATTAATATCAATTTATTATTAGACATAAAACATATATAGTTATAGATTTAATAGATATATATAATTATAGATCATTGAAAAGTTACATTTGTTATGCTAAAAGCTTATATTAGTTTATTAAAAACGCTTAGCGTATATTATATATTATTTATGTTATAAAAGTATTCATATATGTATATTAATATCATTATTTTTACATATTATAATAGCTAATGACATCATAGTATTATATAAAAAAATAAAATATATAAACTTTATTTTGCCATAAATAAATACATTATTACATAATATTTTTTATCTATTATTGATAATATATTATCAAAAATAATTAGAAATAGTTATAGTTAGTTTTAAATAGATCTAAGATTTCTGATTCACGTATGCGGACATATCTCCCGTTTTGCCAATTAAAAAGTATATTTTGTATCTTTAAAACATATTTGGCATAATAGATTTTACTCAGTTCAAAATTCTCAATTTTTTTTTTATAAACACTTTCTATGTAATGTTGTAAGTGTAAATTAAATTTTGTGTAATAATGCAATAAATATATATTCTAAAGAAATTTATACTTTATTAAGTAGAATATTATTATTTCATAAATTTTTTGTTCAATATTAACAATAAAAAAAAACAATAACATTTTGCATTGTCTGCCATATAAATAATCAATGTTATATTAATAAAACTAGTTAAGGGATAAGGAAACCAATTTGTAAATATAATACAAAAATGTGACGATGACAATACTGAAGTAGGTTAGAGTTTCTTTTTTAAATAATGTTTTAAAATTACGGCGTTTAGCCATTGGCGCCATTTATTTCATAGATTAAAAAATATATTCATAAGAGATTTGAATGAAACTGTCTGTCAAATTATGAATTAAAATGTAAATATGTAGCGTGGATTGCAATTAGCTTTTCGTTGTGTTACCATTTGCAATTATCATCATATATAATAAATTTTTTGGTCGACGCCATTTTTGAATATGTTAATACCTTTTTTTACAACGAAAAATATCTCTTATAGTTTATTGTTATACGGTTTTTTATTTATTTATTTATAAAAGAAAAAAAATGTATAAAGCTTGTTACTCGAAATATATTTTCAATGTCAATATAAAATTACGAAAATGGTCTTCCAAAATGTCTTCCTGGTTTATATAATTGTAACGTAGAAACTGTTTGTATGTATGTTCCCTTGAAACGTGTGTATGTATTTTATTAGAGTTTTGGAATGTTTAGAATTTAGATGCGATGTATCTTGAGAATTTTTGATCACTTATAACGTGTCGAAATATTAGCCGATATCTTACTCCAATTGTTGCTATATGTAAAAAACTGTATAACCAAAATAAATGGAATTGTTGTTAGTTTGATATAGTATTATTTACACCCAATATCATACAAAAATATAATTTATATAATTATTTAAACTTCAATTTCAATAAGGAATTTTATTTTGTTATTATTTTGAGATTTATTATATTGACATCCAGGGAAATAACGGCGCAGTCAATGATGTTCTAGTAAAAAAAATCTCTTTGTTTAACCAGATATTTATTATGCTATTTAATTGATATATAAATATGCTGTTTTGTTTCTGATAAAATAATAAAAAAATTAACCTTTTTTAAACTATATTCGAAATACTCTTAATTATTTTGTCTATAAACATTGGGTGTTGGTTCGTAGGTTTTAGGTATAAACGGTAACATTTGTCTTTCCTTGAGATTCAAGTTTTACTGTATATCAAATTTCATTAAATTCGTTTAGCCTTGAAAGCGTAACAGACAAGACAGACAGTGAGTGACAAAATTAAGAACTTTGACTAGTTATAATTCTTAAAACATTTAAATAACATTTGAAATATACCATATCTATACAATACTTGCTTAGTTACTCGAAATACAGGCTTCTAGTTTAATCCACAATGAAGTTATAGGGCCTGAACTGGTCGGAGAAAAGTATAGTACGGCCGTGTCACTTTTTTTTGCTCGACTTAGCGGGGGCAATGCGCTGCCCCCAGATTGGACGTATTAATTGAATCATTAAGGTTTTACGGATACGTGAAATAGTTTAATTTACATACATGGATCCCTTTTTCTCGGGAATGACTTTAGGAAAGAAAAAAAAATTGTTAGTCTGCATCATATAAAGCATCGCCTCTTCTTCACAAAAATAAATAAATATATTGTTAAAAGTAATAGAAATAATTATGTAACTCTTGAGTACCCTTTCAATTTATCATTATTACCTTTTTTTATCATATGATTTATTTTTATTTACATTGGAATATTAAGTAACAATAAAGTTTCCCACTTCGCTTTATTCTTATATTTTTTTTTAATAATTTTAACGATGTTTTTACGTAATCGCTCTATCGCTTAAAAAATCAGTGCAGTTCAAGATGCTCGGACTTTGCTAAATAGACCCGAGACACTTTTTTCCGGAATCTCAGGATGTAGGGGTACACCCCTAGATTTCCGCGCGGCATATTTATCAGTAACGCCTAAACGAGCACTATTTAAAATTAATTCGTCGCCTTTTAGTGGTTATATTTTATTATTATTATTTTATATAATTTATGGATTTAGATATTTCTTAAATATTTTTATTTATTCTTTTAGATTAATAAATATTTATAAAATATTAAAAGAATTGTAAGACGGTTACGACTGAACGCACACTATTACCACAATGCGTAAATAAAAAAACAAAGCACAACTACAATTCTACCTGTGCTCCAGCGAATGATACGTGTTTTAGGAATTAATGGTGAAGTATCCCTTTTAACGCGTCTTTGATTTCTGACAAGCCCTTTTGGTCAACTTTTAAAATTGGATATACAACTCAGAATATTTTTTGATTTAACTAATATATAGAATACAATTTCATTGAGTTTTTGCATATAAAAAAATTAAAAAACAAACAAATATATATAATATTATACAAATATTTTTTATGTAACTGATATTGATATATTTTACACACTTTTAAAATAGAAAAATTGAAAAAATAAAAGATTTACTCTATGCTCCATGCTTATTACCAATATAAAGTAACTAGTCATTCAATTTTACGTTTTGTAATATCGATATCGATTATCGACTCGATAAACATTTCAACTTTTGTTTATTTATTTTTTTAAACCTTTTTCATTAATATTATTTTCCACCATTATATAAAATACACTATTTCATAATAGTTTTATATAAATCGATTATTCATTTATGTAATATTCTAGTAAAGAAATCCGAATTCCGAATACAGTCTTTATTTACTCTATCCCCGATATATTTTTATTACAGAAATCTTAGACAGAACTTACAAAATAATCTCAGATGTTTAGGACTGTTCATATCGTATAATAATTTTATTATGAATCAATTTCTGTAATTAAAACCTTTAGAAAGAAATGTGTTATAGAAATGAACATATTTAACATACATTCATGTTATCAATTCAACTGATGTTGTGAAGGATTGTGATTTTGTTTTGTTTTACTACTTTTACTAAAAGAAGTAGTTTAAACTTGTTAATAAAAATGGAAAACCCGAAAAATATCTATTGCAGGTTTTGTGCCGAACAAAAAAGTGCGGAAAAAATGTTGAATCTGTTAAAAGACACTAAGAAATTCGACGAAATCTTGTCCAAGTTGAACTTTTTAAACGCTCTATATGTTGAAGTTTCAAATAGAGATTCTTTGCCGAAAACGATGTGTTTCGTTTGTTACGATTCATTAAACATGGCATACGACTTCCTGGACAGAGTAAAGAAATCACAACAAGTTTTATTACATATGTTTCCTGAAGACACCGAGAAATGCGACTTATCAGACGACGAAAGAATGATAGGCTTCGACGAAATGCTAAACACCGAAGTATCAAGCGATAAAAACATCATCAAACAGGAAAACCTAGATGAAAAAACAGATTTAGATAAAAACTCATGTATAGAAGTTAAAAAAGAACCAAAGGATGAAATAGATGCAAGTTTAGATACTAGCCAAGAAAGTGAAATTTACGATCAGACAGTAAATGTACAATATATATTAGACGCTGCTATGTGTAATGTTCCTTATCCTGAAGAGACATTATATGCGAAAGAGGTCAAAGATGGAAGCAAGAGATCTGTGTCCAATTGGAAAGAATATCCGTGGTTGTGTGCACATTGCAATATAGAATTCCTCGACATAGTAACATTACGCTTGCACTCAAAAATGACCCACAGCAAGTGCAGTGCCTTCGTTTGTATAGATTGTGATAATTATGGCAATGGTGATTTTGATTATTTTATAAAACATGTTAAATTACATAGAAAGAGATTAAGGTAATTACAAATTTATTATATTACATATATTTAAAAATAGTTACTAGCAATCATAAAGCCGAGGTGGTCCAGTGGTTGGAACATATGAATCTTAATTAAAGATTGCAGGTTGAAATACTCGGCAAGTACTACGAGGAGACCTGTACTAATTTAATTAAACTTAACCTGTCAATGGGTTCACATACATACTACAACTAAACTATTACATAAAATAGTTATTTATAAGCTCTAAATAAAGTTACATTTAAGTTATTGAAGAATTAAAGCAACAACTTTAAATTTAATTTACACTAATATTATAAATACGAAAGTAACTCAGTATGTCAGTCTCTTTCTCTTTAACGGAAAACCACTAAACCTAATTTGTATTTTGGTATCAAGGAAGCTTAAATCCTAAAGATAACTATCATCACCTTTTTTATGCTAACTATCTGACGACCAACCCCCTAAACACATGTAAAGCCATAGGCGACAACTAGTTTATCTTATAAAATTATGATACACAGTTATTTTAATTGCCAATTCGAGTAAAGTATATTTTTAACTTCCATATATATACGACAAACATTAATGGAATTAAAAAGATCTAATGTAGAAATAAGTTCCTTAGAGTACATTTATATAATTTTTTAATATACATATATTGTTTTATCATTTCTGTTCACATTTTTTATGCAACTTATATTGAAAACAATTGTGTGGGGACAGCCGTAGCCCAACTGGGTTGCCCTGTACTAAGACGTCTCCTAGCAGAAAATAAAATACAATTAAAATTCTAGTAATACTAGATAGTAGTATTCGACTATTTCACTTATGCTGTCCTTAATTGAAACTACCATATTTAAATAAAGACAGCTCAATGATCATACTAATTATATGAATTGTTATTGAATTTCAGAAAGAGATGTCACTACTGCGATGAATCGGTGAACGAGGAGCTACTCCCATCACATATACAGGATCACTTTCAAAAGAATCAAGTGTCGTGCAATATGTGCGGTGAAATATTAAAAAACAATGAATCATTACAAAAACATCTTGGTGAGTACAATTCAACGAAAGTCAAAAGAAAACCACGTAGAAAGCGTGGAACACCATTAACCATAGAGGACTTAACTTGCAAATTATGTAAAAAAGTATACAAGAATCCTAACAGCTTACGTGACCATATGAAGATACATACTAATGACAGAAAAAGGAACTATACTTGTGATAGATGCGGTAAAATGTTTTATAATAAAGGTACTCTCACGTCACACATAATGGCTCATGATCAAGTCCGTCCACACATATGCAGGATATGCAATAAATCATTTTTATTCCCAAATATGCTACGACGGCATGTCGAAATGCATTCAGGTATAAAACCGTTCTCATGTGAACAGTGTGGCAGGTGTTTTAGGTTACAATATCAATTGAATGCACACAAAATAATACACACAGATTCAATGCCTCATGTTTGTCAATATTGTAATAAGGCGTTCCGTTTTAAACAAATATTAAAGAACCATGAACGACAGCACACTGGTGCTAAACCATACTCTTGTAAAAGCTGCAGTATGGAATTTACGAATTGGTCGAATTATAACAAACACATGAAAAGAAGGCATGGTTTAGATACATCAAAGAAGAAAATAACCCCAGAGGGAGTGTTTCCAATCAACCCGCAAACTGGTGAACTGGTTCAGTTTAATGATGCTGGCACTGAAGAATGGAAGACTAAAATCATGATACCTGGTAAACGAGGAAAGAAAAAAATCATAAAAAAAGAAGAAATAATTTAGAAATAGTGCAGTTGGAGGAGTATAGCTCATACCGTTAGCCTGGTGTGCTTCAGTTTGGCTTATTAATGTACAAAATATAGTTTTTAATATATTGTTATGGCCATCTATAGTGTCTTAAGTTATTGAAGAATGTAAATATAACATGAGAAAATGGCAAATTTGAGTTACTGCACTGTTTTGTAGTTTAATTTTTATAGCTGCATTGCCATCCAAGGTCCACCATATAAAAGTGAAATACATTGATTAATCACGAAATCTCTGAAACTTGAAATTTGGCAGGTTCCTTATTGAGTGTCGACATCAGCTAAGAATGGATTTTACTCAACTGCACTCCTGAGGGGGTAAAACATGGATTGGAAGTTTGTGTTCGGGTTCAGCTAGTTCACTATAATTTTTTTATTGGTAAAAAAAAATTATAAAATCGATTGCAGAGTAAATATAATGTCTATTAATTTTGGGCAAGCTGAATGTGGGATATAATAAACTTCACCAAATTTCTAAAATTGATGAATTTTCAATTTTAATTTAACTCGACTAAGCAAACCACATTGCCTAATTTCATGATTTTAAAAGTTGAGAAGAAGCTGTAGTTTTTTTTAATTTTTACTTTTTAAAATATACAAGATGATGTTGCTTTTATCTCGAAGAGTTTTAGCAATAAACATTTAAGTACAATCAGGATTTATGGGGACAGTAATACCTCCTTGTCAATGATAAAGACGTAGTGTATTCTGTTTATGTTACAAATTCCTGAAGTAAATTTTAATTTTAAAAATAACTTTTTTAACAAAAGAAAGTAAAAGTCGGCAAAGGTGACTTTCAATCAACTCTGAATGGACTGCATTCTAAATTAACCAAAGCTACTTTAATTATGATTTTTAGCTAACTTTTGTTTACTCTACACACTTGAATGCCAACGTATATAATTTGATATATATTCCCTTAAAAACTTAATTTAGCGTTATTAAAATGTCAATACAAATTGAATAACAAAGAATAGACACAGTATTGTAATTATAATATTAATAATGTAAAGTTTACACTATTTTTTACATGATAATGTATATAAATAAAATATAGATAACATATAGATTGTTTTTTAATTATATTTACAAAACAACACTACCTTATAGTTATATAAGGTAAATATTAAATAAATGAAACTAATGTAACAATCTGTAGAAGTCCCACTGTTGGGCTGAGATTCTAGAAGCCTATTTCACCAAGCTGCTTCATGTGGATTGGTACATTTGCATATATAAACTGTTTCACGAAATAAATTATTAATCTTTGGTTAAGAAATGTTCTAGATACGAAGCTTTGTTATGTTATAAACTTCAAATTCAGGAGACTCTGGTGAAGACTCGTGTAAATTGGGAATTCAAATCCAACAAAATTAACCAAAGTCTGTAAAATTTGAATAACTATTAGTAAATACTGATATACTGATATAATACTGATAGCTCTGTACGGCTTAGTCCGCCACTGAAGTAGGCCTAGGTGATATGTTAATTTTTATGGGCACGTACGAAAAGCATAAAAATATAAAATCCCGAAAACATCTTGATTACATCATCCAGACCACAATTATTCCTTTTCTCTAAGCAAACTCAAAATTTAGTACTTGTAGACTACACAAACAAAATGAAGTAGTTCGTTATATTTAACGAACTACCAAATGAGCTATGTGGTTAACTTCTAGACGGTGGAAGTGAGAGCCAGAGTTATATCAGCAAAATCTTTTTGTGATCACCTAGAATACTGTGGCCTGTCGTGATCTGTAAGTTCTACGTTAGAACGAATGTTCAAAGCTTTGTTACCAAATTTTGAGGGCCACATGAGCTGATCTTCAGATAGGCTTTGATGCGCATTACAAAGGGAGCCACCATAAACTTATACCCAGGTTGTTAGTCCTGGGAACTGCTCTTTCCCCTATGTACCACACGATGGAACCCGCACGGAGAATTCATAGAATGCTGAGGAATTTCATCTCTAAAGTTTTTCGGAACATACTTTTTTATATCAGTATTAGCGTTTTGGAACATTACTATAATTAATTTACTATAAAAACTTACATATAGAGTTATTAATAATTTATTTAAGTTCTTATATTTTTAACTTATTTTATTAGTACGCTGTGTTTTAATCAGGTACGTGTATCTCGGTTGTTGTCAAAATTATCAAATGCCATTTGAGAATGGAGATTTGTCAAAAATGTTTGCAAAATAGAAAACGTCAAATATATGTGAAAATTCGCTAAAAAATAAACAGATAGGTATAATTTATTTTTATTAAAACATGAGTGGCGTGGAGAATGCGTACTGTCGTCTTTGTGCCACATTAAAATCTAGCACGAAACTCGTAAACCTTGCAACGGATGAAGAAACTCGTGAATCAGTAATAAACAAATTAAACAGATTTAACATAAATATGAATTTCAATACCTTAGAGGATAGATTGCCTTGTACCGTATGTTTAACGTGTATTAACTCTCTGGATAAAGCGTTTGATTTCATTTGGGAGGTCGAAAAAGCACAAAAAGCTTTAGAAGATTTAACCGAAATCAAAAATATAAAAAAAGAAAGTCGTGTGTCTGATGATGACACTTACGAATCATCTTCACCGGTATTGGAAGTTAACATAAAAATTAAATCGGAAAGTGACGGTCAAATTCCCCAAATGGACCTCAAATCAGAGAAACCCGTTAAAAAGAAGCGAAACAAAATTGAAGTAATCCATGATCTGGACGGTTTACCTTTAGCTCAGTTAAAAATGTCCTGGAAGGATTATTCATGGCAATGTGCTTATTGCGAAACACTATTCCCCTCGATAGATGAACTTAAAATCCACTCGTTGCAGTTCCACGAGTGCTGCAACCCATACAGATGCACAGATTGTAATATACGTAAATTAAAACTAGATAGCTTCATTGCTCATGTAAAACGTCACCGAAAGTACTTAAAACTGTCTTGTTTCAAATGTCACAAGAAATTTTCTAAAACGTCACATGTAAGAATACACTATAACACACATATTAAAACAAAACATATTTGCCCTGGATGTAATGAAACATTTAAATCTTCTGAGGAACTTAATCAGCACAGCAACACATTCAACAGAGATTTACGAATAAGGCAGTTACCCCCCATGGCATTACAAAACTTAAACGATGGTCTTACTTGCATGATCTGTCAAAAAACATTTAAATACAAAGGAACTCTTACAAATCATCTATTGATTCACACTGAACGTAAACGGGATCACACTTGTGAAAAATGTGGCAAAAGATTTCTGAGTAAGCAGAATTTAGCTGGACATATGATGCTTCATGATGATATTCGACCTTTTCCTTGTGAAATTTGCAAGTTTAGATTCAGAACACCGGGACAACTAAGAATGCACGTAGGCATTCATGATGGGGTCAAACCATTTGAATGTGATCAGTGTGGTCGATGTTTTCGTTTAAGAAAACAACTAATGAATCATAGTATTATACACACTGACACCATGCCCTATGTCTGCTCATATTGCAACAAAGGTTTTCGTTTCAAGAGTATACTTGATCAACATATACGTCAGCACACTGGAGTCAAACCATATTCCTGCCAACTTTGTGAAAGACAATTCACTAATTGGCCAAATTATAACAAACATATGAAACGAAGACATGGTACGAACATGGCAAAGAAGAAACGTACACCAAAGGGAGTTTATCCGATTGATCCAGTTACTGGAGAAATGATTATGTATGAAGAAACAAATAAAACGAATGAATGGAAAAAGGAACTTTTAGAAGGATCAAGGAAACCAGGTCGGCCAAAACTTAACCATAACGACAGTAACATAAATACAACATCTGAGGATATAGATCTTTTAAATAATTAAATTAAGCAGATTTTAATATATGAAAAGACAATATAAATTATGTACAAATCAATTTGAATGAATGGTTTTCTATTAAAAGGCAATATTTTAAGAAATATCTTTATTTTATCACATGAACCTTTATACCAAATATTTATTTATAAATGACACATCACTTTCTAAAGTTAAAGTGAGATTACAATTGAAAGGTCACAAAGGTTGTTAATATTTTTTCTAGTAGATACAGTATTATCTATAATAATTGATCTAGATTAAAATGATCTTTAATAAGTGCATATAAGGGCGGTCCCTTACTTGCACTCGTCTAATGTAACAACCCAATATTATAATTTGACAATATCGGACGAAACGGTCTTATTGAATAATTATAACCGTTTATGAATTATTGAAAAAAAAAACGATTTTGGTGTCAAGTTATTTCAAAATCAGCGAATTTTGCGAGGCTGCCCACTTTAATCATTGATTCTACTGTCTCACTGATGTAATGTTACAAATAGATCATTACAGGATGCGCTCTGTAAGTTCTTCTCATTCAATACAGCAAAACACTCTCGATTAGGGACCTAAAGTTTAATTTTTTTTATGGCCCAATGTAATACTATTTAGTCGGAGATTGCGTTTTCAAATCCGAGCAAAAAATAGTTATGTGATTTATTTGCAATTACGATTCATCTCCTCCTAACGGTGTGATCTACCTATTGTGAATAAAATCTCATCGTTTAAATAAAGATAGGTAAACTCAAAATCTTTCTTCATAAGAGAGGAATGACCTAGCTATGAAAAGTAACAACGTAAGTCTCACTGCTAGGCTAAAACCTCTCCTCTTCAGGGCAAGCTTTAAGGCTTGTACTGCCACGCTCCAATAACAGTTGATTTATTACTTTATTCACATATGGCAGATTTTAATCGAATACATGCAGGTTTCCTCAATATGTTTTTCTTCACCGTCAAGCAAGAGGTGACATTAGATTTAGATTTATTAGATGTTAATTTGTGTTCATACACAAATTAACATTTGAAAAACTGTGATGCTTACTTCGGTTTTAACCCACAACTATTGATTAAAATTCACGTGTTCTAACCACCGAGCCAACTCGGCTATAACCTGTGACTTGTGAGATATTTGCTATAAGTAGATAAAAAACAACTATTTTTGAGCCAATAAAGCTAAACAACGAGGTGATATATTTTCATTAGCGATTTTCTTAAATTTACAATTTTTTATTCCTTTCTCTTGTAAGTAGAATAATCTATCGTATAAAATAAAATTTTCGCAAACCGGTTGCAAAACATTTTGAAGAAAAATAAAAATGGCGGCCTTTTTAAACGTCAATGGATGAATTTCGCGCCATATTCTAGACAATTGTTCAGTATCCAAAAATGTACTATTCTTACTATTGTCTGTGTTATTGCATATTAATCTATAGCCAGCAATAGCATCGTGTATGTATTCTTCAAAATTATTTCCGATCGATTTTAAACGTACTGCTTTACGTTTATTTCTTTTAAGCTGACAATTATCTGCGAAAAAAAAAGTATATAGCTTAGTAAAAGTTAGTTAGAAATAATTAAAAAATTAGCATAATTTATACTTACATTCAGAACTGTAAAGTTGTAGAACAGCTCGTGCTAACAAATTAAAAACCAAGTCTTCCATTTTTTCTTGACAAGCATTCGGAGGTTGTGTTGCTAACCTCAAAAACGGCACCGTCAAATAATCACTTCCATTGTATTTTTGATATATATCTTTCAAAGCATTACTTAGTGGAAAATTTTTAAACTTACAACTAGTTTCTTCAAGTATTCTATGATAGCAACACGGCATTATTAGAATAGCGCGCGCTTTTTCCATTTTCAAAAATATATTCATCGCGTCTATTGTCAAGTCTGCACACGCGTGTAAGCCTGCTATGCAAAAACTATTACAGCTTACAAATTTATCTTCTACATATTCGTCTATATTTACATATGATTCTTCATTAACAGTATGTTTTACATATTTAACATGATCAATTGAATCACTGTGGTATTTTCTTTGACGTTTTTTAGCACCAACGTAATGCGTCTCATTGCATTCTAGACCTAAAACGTTATAACCTGTCGTCTTAAATATTTGTTGATCCAAGTATCCCTAAAATAAATAACATTTTATTTTTTGTACGGCAATTGAATTTGTTTCGATTTCGAATTATAAATATATATATATACATATGTTACTGTAAAAAATCTTATAAAGAACGTTTCGAACGTTCAATTACAAAAAAGTTAACCTAACATGCAAAATTTAAAATAAAATGTTTTATTTCTCTACCTAAATATATGTGCATGAATAAAAAAATGAGAAGATTTGATGCTGAAATTATTTAAAATCTTACCAATCCTGACCCAAAATCGACGACAGTTTCGCAGTTTGAATCCTTTGCTAATATTTCGATTTCTTTAGCTAAGTACGCTATTTCGTGCTTCTTCTTAATACTCAGCGGCACATCGATTAAAAATTCCAAATCTTTATTTTCGAATTCAACATATTGCACTGTCAATTTATTTAAGCTTCGATAAAAATCCGTTAAATAGTCGCTACGTATTGTACTAAGATCAAAATCATCAGCAAAGACATCTATATTATTTAAACAATCAACTTGAATCTGATCTAAAATGTTTTTTACTAAAATATCGGTATTGGGATATTTAAATAGATGCTGATATTTTTTAAAGAATACCATGCACTCTTCAAAATAGTCGATTGGGTTTTTGAAGCCGTCTGGTAGAGCCATACTGCCACCTGAAAAATCAAATTTTCAACTAAATTTCAAACAACTTTCCATGTTTCTTCAACTGAGATTCGGCTTAGTTGTGATCATTGCAATTCTTTTTTCGACTATTTTTTATAAGATAATATTTAAAAATAGTTGACATTTAAAACCATTAAATACGAATAAAACTTTTAGCCATTGAACTAAGAATTGATTAAATAAAACTTTCATTTAAAAGCATGGATACGTAAGAAATTTGGCCATTTTTCAAATTGTTGTGCGTTTTAATATTGATATGTATGTATAGGCATATTTTAGGCGAATTTATAAAAAAACGATGGATAAAACAGTCTATTCTTAGCGCTATAATATTCAAAATTAGCGCTCTCAAGGGTCATGACCCTTTCCGTTCGTCGTCTCAGAGTCCCGTTCACATTCCAATTTGTGCTGCCAGATATGCCTATTATGAAACATATTTTTTATAAATGCTTGTTGTTTAGCTCAAAACTTAATACAGCATGATAATTTTAATAACCAAATCATCCAATTTGAAAATTACACACTCATTTTACTTTATTTCAAAATTTACCTTAATTGCTCTGGTAACTGTTACCAACTCGAAACATAATTATAAAGTCAATTAAAAAAAATATATATATATAAAGTAGCGCTGGTTATCATTCTTTCTCACTCTCACCCTATTGCCATCTATACGCGGCAGTACTTCGTGTAAATTTTTTTATCAAAAAACAAAACTAGTCATTCCTATAACGCAGATCTATTTCCACAATTTTAAATCCTATACACAACAATAAATAGTTAAAATAGTAACGAAATTAATGACAAAATCTCTAGGTTAATCGCAAAGCGGACTTACAGGCGACTATATATCGCTTATTTTTTTGGTAACTGTACTATTATTATTGCAAGTGCAAGCCGCCATTTTAGATTTCTCAAAATCCTATAATCTATGTAATTCATAAGGCTCATAAACAGTATTATAGCCCTTTAAAACTGTTTAAGTCATTACATTTGCATACATTCCAATCTGGAATATCTTTTCATACTTAGAAGTTGGTAAACTACTAAATAAAACGATCTGTAATCTAAAATACATATTTACTAACAGTCTCAACATATACTTTGAAATAAATAATACATTGCAAATATAACAGTAGGTATTTTGAAACACAGTTTCGTATTCAATTAGAAAACTTAAGATAAATTGAATTTTAAGTAAATTACAGCTATAATATTAAAACCTTTCTATTTAAGTAATAATTCTTTAAATCAACAACTGTGTTGCCAGTTTTTATTGAAATTGCTGTAAACATATTGGTTTTAATTAACACAAGTCACATGAATACATAAGTAAATAATGCTTTAATGAGTTCAATACAAGGTTTGTTCAATCTTGTGGTCCACTTATAGTTTCCCAAGCTTCGCCATCTTTTATCAATTGTTGGGATGCTCCATCACCGATAACGCATTTTCCAGCCCATTTGTCCGCTGTTAGATACTTTTGACACACTTCAATTAAGTCTTCCTTCTGGACAGCTAAAACTCGTTCTCTCTGCATCTGCCAAATATCATATGATAGACCATATAAGAACATTTCTATACCCTTCATGTATTCAGCTACAGGTTGGTCCATCTGCTGTAAAATCGACAGCTTCGCTTCAAATAAATTTTGTTCATCAATAAGATCTTTGTTCCTCGACATCCAGTCTGCTGTTTCATCGAATACATCCATAGTGACACGTGAATTAGGATCTCTGTATGAATAAAAGTTAACCACTCCATCGATCGTCAACATCGCCCCTCCACCATATGCTCCATTTTGTTCTCTAACAATAGGATGTAAGTATTTAGATGTTAAAAATCTGGACAGCACACGCAGCTTAGGGTAATCAGGGTCTGTATATGGCACGGTTGGTACAACTTTAGCGCAGAAATTTACTGGAATGTTCATTGATATATGAATACCTCGGTTCTCTTTCTGAAATGGTTTCGTATCTGTCCAGTTGATTCTATTTACATCTTTGTTTGTTTCACCTTTGCACAGATTTGTGCAGAATTTATCAATAAACTTATTTAAATTTTCAGTTGCGTTTGAATAGTGGAATGCAGCTCTTAAGTTATCACCTTTCAATATATTTTTACCGATAAGGTCAACAATGTCTTGAATATCTTCAGTCTTATGAGTCTTTTGTATTTCTTGCATACTCACAATGTGTTTAATTCCTAAAAGACTTTCTTTACATTCATCTACAGAAGATAAAAGAGACCGTGCGGCTTGCATTGCATATGTATGGCCACTATCTATGATCCCACTTGTTAAGGCTGAACAATAGTTGGTTAGGAGCATTGTCATTCTATCACCATTCTCAAAGTTTGGTCTAGAAAATATTTCAGTCCAAATATCAAGCATTTTTGGTAAATTTTCATCAAGACAATGACTGCTGATTAAAACACCCTGTTCATACTGTTCTTGTTGATCAATGTGCTCAGCAATATGAGTCACAAACGATAAGCCCGAAGTGGACTTACTGACGTATTTGTCGAAATCCCGATAATTATAAGATTTTGTGTCGAATTTGTCTAGAACATAGTTGAAGAATGGTAACAATGGCCTCAGTTTTTCATTCAAGCAATCTGTACCTACAACACCTTTGAAATAAGTCACACCATTTGTGTTTGCTTTACATAGCTGTAGAGGAATTGTACCCGAAATTGTATGTTCTAAAGACGGTGCAGTTTTATTCAAAGTAATCTCGTCAATTTTTAAACATGGCAAAACGTCCAGTCTCTGTATTTCCTTTTGAGCCTGTGAAAGTTCTATACCATCAGCGAATATCTGCTCTTTCTGCTCTGGAGTTAAATTTTTCACTTTCGTTTTAAGTAATTTCGCTTCAGCCTCAGTAAATACATCATCAAATTTGGGATCGGGCTGCATTGTCATAATTAATTTATGATTGTTTAATAGAAAATATTTTTCAATTACGTCCTTTACGTATGAAGGATTCATGAGATTTGTTTTAAGTTTGTCAAGTAATGTATTGACTTTTAAAGCATTTAATATTGGTCCATTATGATTCCACAATGGCATTAAACTGAATAGTAAATTAAGTCCGAATTTCGGTGACTGATGCTTAATTGCTAATTCAAATCCATGCAAGACACTTTCAATATGATTTTTCTCAAAACCCTTTGTAAATATTTCATCAATGGTTTGATTAACAATGCTTTCTATTGTTTCAAATTTAGATTTTTCAACATCACGTAACCCAACAACAAAGAGAGTATCTCTAATTTGATTTTCGTACCCCGTTAATGAATTATAGCCACCAGATATGTTCTTTTCAATCAAACTTTTGTAGAAAGCCGAGTTAGGACCTATAATCATTAACTCAGCTAACGCACTAAGCATGAATGTTTCATATATCTCTGTTATATCAGACATAACATAACCTAAAGCAATTTGATTCTGTTTTTCCACTGGGCCCCCATATTGGTCAACTCTACACGCAATATTTGCTCTCTGTACCATCTTCCACCTCTCTTGAGGCGTTACAATACTATTCGCTGGGTCCAAATACTGGTATTTACTCAGATATATCTCATTTAGAAATTTCAAGTTTTGTTCCAGTGGGAAATTGCCATATGAATATATCCTTGCATTGCTTGGATGATAGTATGTTGCATGGAAATTCTTTAAATGCTCGTGAGTTAGGTCTGGAATGCACAGAGGATCACCACCAGAGACATAGCCATAAGTGCCTTTTGGTAGAATTGTGTTTATAAATTTTTGGCCAAATAGTGAACTTGTCTCAGAGAAGGCGCCTTTCATTTCATTATACACAACACCCTTAAATACCATTTCTGACGTTTTATCTTCTAATTTCGAGTGTTCTAATCTCCAGCCTTCTTGTAAGAAATCTAGTCTAGCTAGATTAGGCTTAAAAACTGCATCTAAATAGACTTTTTGGAGATTTCTATAATCTATTTCATTTTGGGAGGAAAATGGATAAAATGTGTAATCTGGACCAGTCATTGCATTCATGAATGTCGCTAATGATCTGTTAAGCATTTTAAAGAATGGGTCTCGGACTGGATACTTTTCAGATCCACATAAAACAGTATGTTCTAGAATATGAGGAGTTCCCATAGAATCTAAGGGTGTAGTTCGGAAACCAACAGAGAAAACATTATTGGAGTCATCTCTTTCTAAATGTAGGTACTCAGTCTTAGTTTTTTCGTGTGTAAGTAGGTATGCTGTCATGTTATACTCTTTGATGGGCTCGACTTCAGTGCACACGAATCCATGGTAAATTTTTCCTGGCTGTAAGTTATTGGATAGATTTTCTTTCTTTTTCAGAATACTTGCGTAGCTTCTACAATTTGATAAGTTCAGACGCTTTTGGAGAGCCGTCCAGCCGCTGTTATGAAATCTCGCGTACATGTTTTCTTAAATATATTCTTCTATAGTCTTAGCTCCTGCAACACAATAATCACTCACTTTTTTCTAAAATACCGACATGATGACTGTATATTTTAAATGCGGCGTTTTTTTTATAAAAATAAAATAAAATTTTTCACGATCTGTCACCGATCGAAAACAAATGAAAAATGATGCAATGATTATCAACTTACTTGTCGTAATGTTTTCATATACAGCTCAGTTTATACATTTAGAGAATTATTCCAGTAGTATATTATGCATTTATTGTACTTATTTCAACAATAAGCATATTTTTAACTTTATATTAACCTCACATGAGCCGGCCATGAAACCTTGAAATGACTTTTGACTATGTTGCCCTTTGCGAATTACAAATTACAATACAATTCATTGTAAAGAATAAATAGAGATTCTCAAAAGTTATGACTTGTTGATTAGTAATTTTTGTTTAGCACAAATAAGATTTTAATGGTTATTTATTTACTGGGTTATACTATCTCTATTAAACAAGTTTAAAAAATATTAAAAATAAAATATAAAAAAGTTATTTACATTTTTAGGAATTTGCACAAACATTGCAATTTTTAGGAATCTAAATATATACTTGAATACCCTAATACGTTAAGATATTACTTTCTAGTTAAGAAATGGGTCAGTTAATTACGAGCTAATTTGTATTATAACTTTATTAATATCATAAATCTTTTCTGAGTTATATTTAAAGATTCTAATGTAACGGATTGAATTTTATGGATTTAACTAAAACTTACTTTTGGAGTGAAATTTCGTATACAACAATTCAATACTCGATAGGTGAATGAGAAATTAGAGTAAGGTTTAAAAAATATATATTGGGTTCAAATATAAAAGTAATATTTTAAAAAATTAACTTAATTTTAAACTTACATTTATTAATTATTTTTAAATAATTACTCATGATATCGATATTCGTGTAAAAAGTGACCTTTACTAACCACTGAGCTGCAATACTCGCATACTAGTTTTGACAGCTGTCTCAATTCTCAAATCCTTTTTCATTTGGGCTGTAAACACGTGTTTACATGTGTAGCCCAAAAAGTAGTTATTTTTATAATAAATGACTACAAAATAATACAAAATGAGTTTGTACAACTTTAAAAAGATTGCCGTAGTGCCCACGGCCAAAGTAAGTTACTTTATTAATTTTTGAACCACCTATTAATAACAACAATATTTATATTAATCGCAGATATAACCTAAAATAACGATAAATGTGTTTTTTTCAGGACTTCATAGATATTATTCTATCTAAAACACAAAGAAAAACACCGACAGTGGTGCATAAACATTATAAAATCACAAGAATCCGTGCCTTTTATATAAGAAAAGTAAAGTTCACTCAACAGAACTTTCACGACAGATTATCTAGAATAATACAGGTGTGTATCATTTTTAATACAATATTTAATCAATTTGATGAATAAAGAAAAGAAATACAAAAGGATAGGAGACTCACTCATAGTTGAAACAAACATACCCTCATACTTAAATCAGATTTTCGTAGTAAAATTTAAATATTACAAGTAATTGTCAACACTGTTTAACATTTTTTATAGTTAAAGGAACTATTTATAAGAGTTATATATATATTTTTATTATTTATGTTTTTTTTTCATAGCAAATATTTTATTTAATATTCATTATTAAATAGATAAATTCCATTAAGCAATTGTAAAATAAGATATTATTATAAATTTGTTTTGCTAAAAATAATATATAATTAAATACTTTATATAAATAATTGCATAATATTATAACAGAATGTATCAAATTACATTTGATTCTTAGGAGTTTCCGAAACTTGATGATGTTCATCCATTTTATGCCGATCTCATGAATGTCCTGTACGATAAGGACCATTACAAGCTCGGTCTCGGACAGTTAAACACAGCCAGGCATCTAATTGACAAGTAAGAAACTACATACTTTCATGTTACATCAAGTATTTTAATTTGTAATTAATAATGAAATAATGTCAAACATACCAGCAGGATAATTTTATACTAATAACTAAAGATATGTTCAACTCAAAATTTAGTTATGTCTTCAATAATGTTTTAGAAGAAAATTCAATTTAATTTAACCTTCCTTGTAAAATAATTAGCCTATAAGAAATTTCTCTACTATTGGTCTTCTATGTAATTCATTTAAAAAATAATTGAGAACTTATGTCAGTTTAGAAGCACCCTCCATAACTATGGCAACACCACAGATGTTATGATGATGAATATGTGTCATATGGTTTTTATATTTGTTTTCAGTGTAGCAAAGGATTATGTACGTTTACTGAAATTTGGTGATTCATTGTACCGTTGTAAGCAGTTGAAACGGGCTGCTCTCGGTCGTATGGCCACGATTATGAAAAGACAAGCAGCCAATTTAACGTATTTGGAACAGGTAACTTTCACTGCGTTACAAATAAAACTTTTCTTATTTTCATTTTGAATAATTTAGTTGTAATCTGTGCTATATTTATAATTTTTTAACTTTGTCATAATATTGTTCAACCTTAATTAAGGGAAAAATGCCTAGTGTATATTTTTTATACGCTTGATTAGTTTCTAGTATCTTTTTAGATGTATTTAAAATTTTATAAGATACATATGTAATTGACTTTTGACTCGATCTTGAACTTTTTTTAACCTATTTTTTAGGCTTGTCTGTATTCAATTACATTGTTTTTGTGCTAAATATATTTCAGAAAAACAAACAAACAATATCACTTAAAAATAAAATACTGAAACAATAAAATACCCAGCTAAAATGGTTTATAAGAATATATAAATATACATATATATTATATTTACATATACTTTATTATTATTATCAGACAAATTAATATTTTTTGTTTTGCACACAAAATCAGGCCTGTTATACCCTAACCGCATAAGCAGTACATTATTATAAAAAACATTATTTGTTCTATCCAGGTCCGTCAGCACTTAGCCCGTCTGCCCTCAATAGATCCGTACACTCGTACAATCATCATCTGCGGTTTCCCTAATGTCGGAAAATCAAGCTTCATCAATAAGGTATAATATTAAATCTATAAATATTTATTTTTGTAATGTGTACTCTTTACAAAACAAATCTATTAAAATTTGACATACATTTTAAAATATAAAATGTTGTAATATAAAAAACTTAAAAAAAATCAATGCAATAAAATATAAAATATTTTTATATATATTTTATTTTATGAAATCTTTATAAAATAGTCAATTCTTAATTGACGAATGACTGCAAAGCGCCAACGTTCGGATAATCAAGGTCTTACTGTCATATATATCTGTATTACCATATAGTAATTTATGAAATACTATTATATAAATCACAAAAGCTTAAAATAAAATTAAGTCATTAAAATAGTGCATTCCCAAGCCAATCCCCAATGTGAGATAATTAATTATTAATATTTGTTTACAGATCACACGAGCAGATGTGGAAGTCCAACCATATGCATTCACAACAAAGAGTTTGTATGTCGGACACACGGATTATAAATATCTAAGATGGCAGGTGAGACGCTGTTTTGATAAACATCAATAGATTGTACAATCCTCTAGAATCTTATGCAGAGATTAGTAATTTAGAGAATAAGCACTTTACCCCCATCACTTAGTGTACCAAATGGTGTTAGTACCAAAATAAAATGTAAATAAAAAGCTTTTACAATCTAACCATTACTTTGTCAAATAATTATTCAATGTCATAAGTAGTATTTCCTTGGACCGAAATTATTCAAAGTATTGGTCAGCTAGAATGTTTGTGTTGATATATTACAGATATAAATATTGATATCCAATTGGAAGTCTATTCTATGACAAATTTCCTTGACCAATCAGATCCTGAAGAATTTATTTATACAGTTTTGGTGACTGACTTATCTCATAATATATTTGATATTTCAGGTAATAGACACACCCGGTATCCTGGATCACCCACTGGAACAAAGGAACGTGATTGAGATGCAAGCAGTAACAGCACTGGCTCACTTGAGAGCAGCAGTCCTCTATGTATTGGACCCCTCTGAACAGTGCGGACACAGTCTTGAGGAACAGGTTAGGATTAACAGTTATATAGAAGGGTATTAGCAAAGGCAAATTCTGAGAAAGTGGGTCCAAAATCTAACTAAGTAAGTTGTCACACAGGTTGTTAATATAGTCTCTTGTGTCTCAACGTGCTTGTAAATACCTTAGTGAATATCTGCAAGTGTTTCAATACAAAATCTATAGAATCTTACACTTCAATATCTTCTATCCTTTTTCATGCAGATATCTCTCTTTGAGAGTATAAAGCCGCTCTTCAGTAACAAGCCTTTAATAGTTGTGCTGAATAAGATGGATGTGATCAAACCTGAGGAACTGCCTCCGAACAAGAGAGCCTTGATCGAGGAGTTGGAAGCCAACTGTACGAAAGGAAATGTTGTCAAGTTAGTATTAATAATTATGTACTAGAATATCTTAAATTTACAATAACAAATCCTAAATATCTCATAAGGAGGATATTTTATGTTGTCTTGATTTGGGTTAGTAGACAAAAATGAGTTTTGAAAATTCGTAATTTTCAAAAGTCGTGTCAGATTCAAAAATTATCAGAAAAAGTTCTAAATCAAATTAAAACTTAAATTTTGAGTAAAATTAATCCTTATTTCAGTGCGGATACAAATTCAGAACTCAAAACGGTACCCGTAATGAGGATGTCTACTATGACAGAGGAGGGTGTGCAGGAGGTCAAGATAGAAGCCTGCGAACGGCTACTAGGTCACAGGGTCACTGAGAAGATGAGGACGAAGAAGGTAACTGATTATCAAAATATTCTTTATTCTTTTGAGTTTACATTAAATTGTTCTTAACAAATATATTATGTTGTCTCTGTAAACAACTCTATTTTGTAACAACATTCTGGACATTATTGGAAGACTTTATATGGTTACTAAGATATACATTTGAAACGTCTCATTAGTAGTTTAATAAGCTGTTTATGGAAATTACAATTTATAACTTCTGCGGTATATTTAATGGAATTCTTATGGCGTGATAGGTGGACGGTATCCTCAACCGACTACACGTGGCTACCCCGACGCCGCGCGACGGTAAAGCGCGACCACCCGTCTTGCCGCCAGCCGTTCTACAAAAGATGCAGAAGACAGCAGAGAGAGAGACTCGCAAGAGGAAACTCGAGAGGGAAATTGAAGTGGAACTTGGTGACGACTATGTTCTCGGTGAGTGTAGTGATGCGATAGTCAAGGGTGAGCGGTAAAGATCATCATCATCATACCCTTGCCCTCATTTCCATCTCTACCATGAAGCTGATCCTTCTCAGATAACATATTTATTTATACTTTGTATTGTATATGCTAGCTTGGTCGGTGCATCAGACAGTTAAAATTTACAGGCACAAGGGACATAGATCCTAAAGTTGCTCATGTATGATGGTAAACCCCTTTCTTATATTTCTGATGTTGATGGTAGAAGGTAATAAATACTATCAGATGACCCATTTACTAGTTTTCCTTTTATTATAAATACATTATAAAGGAAATAAGGATGTTCTACATAGTCACAACATGGTTTTGTTTTTAATGCATATTCTGTATTGGATATTACAGATTTACAGAAGAATTACACAGATATTGATGAAGAGGAACGATATGATCCCATACCGGAGTTCTGGGAGGGACATAACATCGCTGATTACATTGATCCGGAGATATTTGATGTAAGTGTATTTTTGTATTGCCAAAATCTATATATTCCTTCTAAGACTTATTAGTTCGCACGCAAACTCGTGCGTGCGCACGCGTATTATTAATATAATGGTTGCGTAATATATCACATGACTTTAAATTTTCAAGCTTAGTATAAATCAATGTGAATCTTTCCAAAAATACATTTTTCATTTAAATTAGAATCTAATCCTTGGCCTAATCGAAGCTGTTTGAAGTTACATACTTCATGTCAGTCAAAACTGGGCCTAAATTAAACCTTTGGCTTTTGGTCGCGCGGCGAGCGTCTTGCTCATCGCGCATTACCCGTGTCAAATACAATTTTATTTAACTAAAAAATAATAAAACTTGTAGCAAGTTTATAATAATTAATTAATTAAATACATATTATCAATGTGAATTTATTTTTTCAGAAATTAGCAGATCTAGAGAAGGAAGAGGACCTAAGGATGGCTGGAGGCATGTACGCTGTGCCCAAGATCGAGCTAGATGAGACAATGAAGGAGATTCGAGACCTGGCCAGGCAGATACGGTAAGACATTGATGAAAACATTATTTTTTTGTAGACTCTCCAACTTGGGGTAGAGTTAACAAAACAAAATATGTCTAAATATTTTGCTAATTCTATGATATACAATGACAGAGGTAGAAATAAACAAACTTTTTTTATCCCATTTAGTATTTACTTTATACTTTTATATGTACTTTAGTTTTACCATCGAACCTTTGATAATAACTTCGTTGTCATATCAATTCAAGGTCAAATATTTGTATATCTTTACTCCTGTCATTGGTATTGGCGACAGGCCCTATCGAAGCTGTCTGGAGTTATATACTTCATAACAGTCAAAATGAGGCCGATATTGAATCTTTGATATTATGGTCGCATCGTGATGTATTACCGCACTATGACGCACGGTGCATTACCCATATCAAAAACAATATTATTTTTAATTTATTAGTTTTGTGTGAATGAATGTGATAATATTTTTTTTAATTTTAATAGTGGCCATCTTTTCTTTCAGTCAATAATAATTAATATTGCTATAGTAAATAGATGGTATTTTTCTAGATATGTCAGGTCTAGTCTTGCCAGTAATGAAATAAGTTTTTAAATGCTAATCAAAATTTTTATCCACAGCAACAAGAAGGCTGTGCTGAAGGATGAGTCCCGACTCGTGAAACAGTCCACCAAACCCGTGATGCCGCGCAACAGTCGCGCCAGAGATAAGGGTCGCTCCACCTCCAAGCTCAGGGATGAGATGGAGAAACTCGGTAAGACAGTCTTGATTTTAATTGTAACTGTAAAAATAATCTGCTTTACGAATCACATCCCAGTCGCTAACCGCGTATCTATCTGCCCGGCAGGCGTGGACATGTCGGACACGCAGAAGGCGCACTTCACGCGCACGCGCTCGCGCTCGCGCTCGCAGTCGGCGCCGCGGGCCAAGCGCGCTCGCACCGACGCCGCGCCCCCCGCCACCACCGCCCTCGCGCGCACCCGCGACACGCTGGGCGTGCGCGACGCCGCCGTACGTACCCCACCGCCCCGCTCGGTGCTCTCTCTCCCCGCCTGGGTCGCAGCCACTCATGTCGTGTTTTCCGCAGATGCAAAGGCGAGCGAAGCACATGGCGCACGTGGCGATCTCCAAGAAGACGAAGAAGATGGGTCTCAAGGGAGAGGCGGATCGCTTCATCGGTACCAAGATGCCGAAACATTTGTTCTCCGGCAAGCGAGGAGTCGGCAAGACGGACAGACGGTAGACGTTGCGTACGGAGTACATACCGTGCTATTTATTTCATACTTTGCGGAGCCGTGGAAATATTTCTACTTCATTATAAAATACAAACTTATATTAACTTTGCTGTACAATACAAAATGTATGTATGAACCGAGTGTCACTTGTGACTTCTTTTATTTTAATTTGTTCCTAACGTCGAGAGAGTCGATGGGTTTTAATAAAGTGATTATGAACAATTAATGTATTTTATTTAAATAAATACCTCACATGTATAAAAATTAAAGGTCAACCAACTAAAATTATTTCTTTTGTTGATAATATATAACTGAAGATAACATGCAACTAAAGTAAAACAGACCTTCACAGTGTGGCTTACTTTATTTAAGTTTCATTTTTTTATAATTAACTTCAATGATTGTATCCTATGAAATAGCCGTGCTATGCATTTTTTGCTTGTTAAACAAGTGATAGACACATTGTTAGGAGTAAGACGATTATTGAAAGTTTCGAAATTTTGGCTATGGGCCGAATTATTATTATATAAGGCCAAACAAGATAAAAATCAACTGATATGTGACATAAATAAGCAGGCCAATAGTATCTCCCAATTCGTTTCGTTTCGATAGATCGTTCAAAGAAACAGGAAGATCTGACAAAATATCTCTATCTGAGTTTAGACTACGTCATTATACGTAATATTATGTATATTTAGGAGACGCCTTTATCCAATCAAATTAACTGGCTAGAACAATTTAAAAAAAAAACAAAAGGGCGCGAATCTGAATTAAACCGCCATTGTATTTTGGGCGCGGACAGTAAGGTAAATTGGCGCGACTTGTAATTTGTTAAGTCTTCGTAGTGTTTTATTTTGGACTTGTAAGCTTAACTGAGTACCTAAGTAGTTTAGTAATTACTTCAATGTGTATGATTAGGTGATTTATTTATGTTAAAATAAATTCGAAGTTAGAACTATTTTTGGTTTCTCAATGAAAATTTGTAAATTTTTTTACATATTTTAAATTCTTGTTTTTTTTTTTTTAAAAAACTAATTTTCTTTGTACGCTAAATGTATCTATATATACCTTTATTTATGTATATATTTAGGTATAGTTTATTCCAATCACAAGATAATGAAACCCAAATAAACATTTGACATCGAATTAACGCGATATAATTGCTCGAGAGCTTGATTAATCTATGATATTCACTATGGATTTGCGAAAAAATTGCGTTTTGAACGTCAACGAAACTGTTATCGGAACTTTGGAAGTTAAATTATAAGGGATATAAGTAGTTAAATATAGTGTTGTATTATAAATAAAGATATATTAATCAAGAACTGTTATTAATGCACAATACTGCTGAAATATTAGCGAATTGCATGAAATACGTAAATCTAAGATTTGTGTATCTTCATTCGTTCTCAGATTGGTACACACTATAAAATATTTGTGTAATCATTGTAATATATTATGAGCAGAATTAGTGTAACTTTCCGAACGTCATACGTCAAGCTGTCAGATTGCTTTTTAATTTATTCATTATTGGCGGGAGGCAGCCGCCAGGCGCATCATTGTAATACTGTTTTTATAATAATATAAACAAACCAGAAATTGATAAAAGTATTTTGTTATTCATTATTATTATTTTATAATCTTGTCAAATCAAATCAAAATATACTTTATTCGAGTAGGTTTTTTCCAAACACTTTTGAATCGTCATTTAATAAACTATTTAAAGTAAAGCTACCACCGGTTCGAAATGTAGATTCTACCGAGAAGAACCGGCAAGAAACTCAGTAGTTACTCTTTTTCAATATGAAATATGTTATGTCTCCTGGCTGGAAGTCAACAAGCAGTAAATTTATAATACATTTACAATATGTAATAAATTTATTAAAAGTAATTTTGTTTTGTTAATAATATTATATAACTCAGTATATGTTTCACGTTAAGTGTAAATTATGATTTAGATTTTAGAAGATTGTCATTGTCTACCTGTTATTGTTAATTATCAGTCTATATTATTATTCTTTCACTTTGTGGATACTGAAATAAATGTACAGGGGATAAGAGGGGATAAGTATGCCTTATGTATTTAGTAGTTTTCTTTGCAATGTTTTTTTATTAATTTTATTTTTTTCCTACAAACAATAGTGCTAATTAAATGAAACAATAACTCCTTTATCGTTCAACGAATTTATAATACAAGGCAACATACGTGATATCAATAGACATTTAAAGTAATCACAATCGACAAACGAAAATACTGTCAATTTTATAACCTCTTTATTACAGCACAGATATTAGAATGACACATTTGTCAAAGTTGTTAAATACAAAAGCATTTTATCTGTGTAAAAGTTAAATTTAATTCGCAGATCGTTAAAATGACACTAAGATAACTATCAATGAATCTGAGATTAACTATCAAGGATTTTGGGTCTTTGTGTATACTTAATTCAACTTAAATGATTATGAAAAAAAAAAAACAGTTTAATTTGTATATTTATGAACAAAAATAATTCTATTTAATGATAAGTGTGATCATATATTGATCACTAATATGAACGGTACTTTGTCGATGTCCTTAAAGTAGAACTCATCTGAAAAGGTGGCGGAGAGATCAAATAAAACACAAAATGTAGCAAAATGAATGGCACATTTATATTTAATTAATATTATTCATTTTTATAATAAGAGCTTTCTTGTAATGATATTTTAAACTATGCATTTGAACTGAGAAACATACGGTCCATTATAAAGTGCCGCAGCGCGCCGGACGCGATACATTGATTGAAAACTAAGCCTCAAGTCGACAGTCTCCAGGACTGTCTACGAACGGAACAGAACGACCCCGAGTGCCTCCTCGGCCGGAGACAACAGATCCCTGATGGTATAACCTGTCTCGTACGCACCTACGTCATCATAGACGATCATTAAAAACGAAAGAACTTAAGATATAACGCTAAATGGAAGAGAAAGTCAACTAAACTACGCGCAATTAATTATAAAGTGACTTATCCTACGATACGATACTAAAAAAATATTTTGAACTTTTATCAATCAACTGACGACTCTGCGCTCGTGTCGAGGCGCGCAGGGCCGCTTCCCGCCACGCGCGGTGTCACTCCATTTAGACAAATCAACGTCAAATGAAAATCAACCTTATGCCTATATAATACAGAGTTCAAAATCAATTAAAATAAACCAACTACCAACACTGTACTCCGTAGCACGGGCGCGTACTACTTGTAGTACAGTTTGTAATCGTTTCTTTTATCATTATTGTATATATATATATAAATATATATTTTATACTAAAAAGCGCTGTCATGATTTAAAGCGATCTGAAAAATCGTATTAAAAATAATTTATCATACACAAGTAATCGAATAAAAAAAAAAATATTGTCAAAATGCAACTACAAAAATAACCGACAATCAACGATTGAGCTTCCTTTAACGAATATCATTTTTTTTTTTTTTAATTTTATTTACAATATTTACGCGATCGTCGTAACCATGTGAAGTCGGAGAATACACACGTAGGGAGCAAAACGAACGTTCCATGTGCGGGACTTGATTGTTTTAATTCCGTTAACAATTAAATATACACTAGTATGGCATTTTATTATGTCTATATTATTTCTTTTCTAAAATAAATTAGTTTCGCCATTCATCATAACAGAGAACCTCCATGTTTCGTTTTAATCCCACACATCTTCAACATAGAATTCATTAAAATGAAAAACGTCCGTTTCATCTGTCGAATAAAGTTTACCGCGCACAATAAATACACATATAAAAAAATAATAATACGGAATTCAAGTACATGCTATACTTCATGCGTCATACGATCAATAAATTAAAAATCAACAATTTTATTAATCACAATTTTCAAATTTAATCTGTGCGGTAAACTTTAATTGAAAATAATAATAATAATAATAAAAATAAGTACACGATATTTTTTCAACATGGGTGTATAAAGTAAAAAAAAAAAATAAAAATAAAATCTACGCGTAAAGCGTAGACGCCGGATGAAATAAAATCACTGGATTTGAATACGTAAACAATCATTCTAAGTACATATTTAAGTTAGCAGCCAATATAATTTCAATGTTTCTTGTAAACGCACGCACGTAATGCACGGCCGATGCGCCGTGCGCGACGACCTCGACACGTTTACAAAACACATAGCTACACGAAATAACGAGCGTTTACACAACATCGTTTAAAAAAACGCCTTCTGTATATAAAATGGCGGATTCACAATTAAAAAAAATTTAACAAATTCGCTCCAAACGTCATCCATACGCTCTCAAATCATATAACTTCATATATTATCCGGAGCCCACTTTCGATTATTGTCGAGCTTGTATTCCTGAGCGTTAAACGATAAAACTCCCAACGAAAAAAAAAAACAAACAAACAGAAAAATATAGATAGGACGAGCGGTGTTGCCATAAGAAAAATGGGCCCCGAACCTTAAACCTACGCTTATGGCAGCGAAATTAAAATCGGTAATTAAAAATATCTTTTTTTCCATATATTTATCAATTATTCTAAACCTACCTAGGCTATGTTACAAGTATCCCACTGTCTTTGGGCGCCTGTGACGTCACACGACGTCACGTCCGTAGTAAAACTAAATGTATAATATACACACTTAACTACTATAGTCCATTTACTGTTTCACTACGCACTGCTTCCGATACACTCTTTGGAAATCGTCGGTCGATATTCACCACAGATAATAAAATAACATTAAACGAAAACGTACAGACGCAAGCGTACCCGAGGGACGCCGTCGGCTGCAGACCGCGAGCGTCTCTGGGGATTCCATCACTGGCTTTTCTATTACTTAAGAGGAACGCCGTTCGAGGCGGCCGTGTGTCGCTCGCTTTCGATTTACATCGATTTTGACATTCGACAGATTTAAAACAAACATATTCGAAACACTGAGAACGGAAACGAGGGATAGAATAGAAAACTAGTCGACGGGGAGTAACCGGAGAATCCGGTGCTATTTACAAACCGAAACGAAACCATCGTCAACATCGAGCGCGACACACGGAGCCCGGCGCCCTAGTGCCGGCTAGGGCTGCGCGGCGGCGGTAGTGCGGTCTAGGGCAGCGCGCAGGCGCGCGGGAGTCGCTATTGCTGCGGGGCGCCGGAGGGGGGCTGCCCGGACACCTGCCCCATGCCCTGCGGACGAAACGGAACGCATGAGTGTGCGGCGGCCCTGGGGGCGGGGGATGGAGGTCGGGTCGGGGTGGGGGCGCGTACCGGCATGGGCTGGTAGTGGTGCAGCGGCGCGGCGAGCAGCTTGGGCGCGTCCTCCGCCTTCTCCTCCTCGCGCCGCTTGAGGCACGCCGCCTTCGGGTTGAGGTTGCGCTCTGCAAGTAAGCTTGTTGTTCTAGAATCTTGTTCGAATACGAGTTCGATTCCAATCCAAATTTACTTTATTCACGTAGGCGCTTGCGAGGATTTTACATGATTTAAAAGCTCGTAGGTTTAAAGATTGTGTGGAAGTTCGCTTCGCCGTGACAATTAATAAAGTACGAGGTCGAACTTTTAAAATAGCTGGGGTAGGTATAATCGAAACATATGTCACTTGCATTGTGATCTACATACATACGTGCGAGTCTACGTATTCACGACACTGACCTCTGACTTGCTGTTCCAGCGTCATGATGACCTCCACGGCCATATTCAATATGCCCAGTTTCGTCTGAGGTTTATCGCTCTTGAGGTGAGTCATACACATCCTACCGAGCTCCTTCAGCGCTTCGTTGATATCCCTTATCCTTATCCTGGAACATTCAATGAGGTCTATTGAAAAGAGTTTCTATAATATATATATATACACATACAGCTATTTATAATATTATATATCAAAATATGACTAAAGAAATAAATTTAAAATAATTAAGAAAGTATATATGTATTATGTTATATAACAACTTTATAATTGTATATTAGATAATAAAAATGTGTATTTTTTAATATAGTGCAAATATATCTGTCCGTTTATGTCGTTTTTAATCTGTGTTAAGTAGTGTACATTAAAAAAAAAAAAAAACAAACAATATACAATATAACAAGGTCACAGTATTGAAGATGTCGCTTGGGGAAGGCGGAAGGGGGTAACCTGCGGCCCTTCCACAGTCGCATTTAGATCTATTCGCTCACGAAAACTCATCCCATCTTGGTAAATTATTTTAATTTTAATATACACTTAACATAATTTGTATTGTTTTGCTGACTTTACTTTAAGTAGTCACGCACACGAAGACATCTAAGCACGAGCGTCACTCATACTGATGCACGCTGATAATTTAACGCGTGTCTGTGTGTGTGGGGGGGGGGATTTGTCGTCTTCATGAGTGAATATTTCGATACTTTTTATATAAATGTATTGCATATATCGGCCTCCCTCTTTAACCATAGACAAGACATCACACCGCAGAGGACAATATTCATTTCGGTCTTCCTCTGTACATCATACGTGTCTGGCTTGAGGACACATAATATCACTAGATATAAGGATAACTTAATAACAATAAAAAAAATGTCCTCGTTGGTCAAGTGGCTCAATAAGGCTGGATTGAGAAGCGTCTGAACTAGTAGTAGTCTCCGCTCGTATCAGATTGAGAAAAGAGTGTGTTTAAGCCTACAGTGTAGTACATTCCACAGTTGGCTATCCCTTGCGGACGGTTTGGCCGGAATCGGTCAGGAAGACATCAGCATCAACAATACAAAGTGTTCAGTACAGCTAGTTTCCCAATCACTTCACCTACACCAGTGATTAAGAGCACTGCTGTGAGATCTCACTTACAGTATACGTCAGTTGGATACGAGAATCCAACACCCTGTAACTACATATAATGCCGCAAGCTGAATTAGACCCTACGTGATTACAATAAGGCGTACCTTTCCCTGGCATTGTTCGCTTGCCGCCTCTCCTTCTCCCTGAGCGCCTTCGCTTGCGGGTCCAACTCGTCGTCGCCTTCGTCGGCTGATGAGCAACTATGCATGCAAATATCGCCCTAATTACATTGAGTTTGAACTCAAAAATACTCGCTACTAAATTAATATTTTAAGTCTTTTTTTTTTTGGTTTCCAATTAATTTACAGATTTCGCGTAACTTTGAATAATATTAAAATATATTTCTGATTTAGGCTTTCATTGTTTGAAACAAAAGAATTAGTCTGTTTATTTTTTTTAAATACAATCTATATACGGAGTGTTCAACAAACGATATCAATCAAATTCGTATTAAACTTTCTTTTTTTTTATTTCAAATATTTATAAACTATATACATATATAGAACCGACATATAACTACGGAAGCTCTGTGGAAAAAATTTAACGAAACCATACTTCACCTCGGAAACATTCACGAAGGCAGCGCGAGAGAGAGACAGCCGACCTCCTAGTAAAGCCAATGAAAGCGTCCAGCGATAACCAACTTTATCGGGTTAACAATAAAGTCCAAAACTGTCTGTCGATGGGAAGCGGTTTTGATAATGATTTAAAAATAGCGTCAGTCAAGCGTTATAAAGCGCGTACCTTCTTACAAATAACATTTAGATTTGTTTTTTAAATGAACGGTGAAAAAATGAATTTCTGATTCTATTTTATCTATTGTTATCTTTAAGTGATATTTTTTTGTATAACGCAAGTTTCGACACACTATTTAAAAATAACCTCCTGCTCTCTGTATCAAATCAATGGCGACCAAACTGAAAGAATAGCAACTTCACGAATCAAATCAAAATATACTTTATTCAAGTAGGCTTTTGAATATAATGACAAGCACTTTTGAATCGTCGTTCAACAAACGATTTAAAGTAAAGCTACCACCGGTTCGGAATGTAGATTCTACCGAGAAGAACCGACAAGAAACTCAGTAGTTACTCTTTTTCGACATCTAAAAATACAGTCATGTTAGTTAAATACAATTATACATGTATGTTATGTCTCCTGCCTGGAAGCCAACAAGCACTAACTCCACGGGATACTTTATAGCGCACACAGCGCTACATTGCGCTTTATTAAGCGCAAACAAACAAACTATATCCTCACTCACGTAATGCGATGAGTTCCTACCCGACCTGAACGATAGATCGGCATTGCATATATAACTATAAGCAACAATTCCATTTGTCGTTTCCGGTTCCCAGTGAGCCAGTGTACTTACAGGCACGAGGGGTATAAAAACTCATACATTTGATACTTTTAACGCAATGGGGCGCGAGTGACGTCATATTATATGTACTCTCCAATAGATTAGAACGTGATAAGCTATGACGTCACTAGCAATTCTTGACATTGTTTAAATATAAAGACAGACCTGACAAACGTCTGACCCGCCCCCCTCCCCCTTTCAACACACGGGCGAAAACTAATCCATTACTTTTTTACCTAACATCTGACGACCAACCAAAAACGCGAGCGAAGCCGCAGGCGACAATGAGCCTAGTATATTGTGTTGCCACCAAGCGAACCTTCTAAAGTACATTCAATACCTCACCTTGGGCCAGGGACCTATATACAAATGCACACAGACAAAAGCATAACGATTAGTACGCGAAAGGATGCAAGTGTCGCGGCGTTACGGCGCGTCATGGGACGTTTCAATACTGTGACCTGGTTAGCGCGGTGGTAAGCTCTGAAATAAATGTTCGTTAGTGTGTGTGTTGTACTCAGTGGGGGGTCAATACGTTTGGACAATTTCCAAATTTTTTGTCAAATATGACGATGTCGTTCTGACCGATATTGGCCACGGCGGGTAATCTCAGGGGAGACTAGCCGACCGCGCAGGGCATTACATACAGGACTAGAGAGCGCACCTGCGTCTGTGCAGGCGTGTGTGCGCAAACACAGGTGCGCTCTCTATTCCCTCACTCTTTTAATCCGTTGGGACGGCAAATCGGTCCGACCTGGGGTTCGAACCCAGAACCTCTAGATCGAGGCAGTGAAATAGGTGGTCCTGACGACAGGTGCGTGTTAGTACGGAGTGGTGTGTGCGTGTGTGTGCGTGTGTGCGTGCGTGCGCGTGTGCCGACCTCTCGCGCACGTTGTTGGCCTGCCGCCGCTCTCTCTCTCGCGCCGCCTTGGCGTCGGGGTCCAGGTCGTCCTCGTCGGCGGACGAGCAGCTGGTGTCAAACGGATATTAAACAAAACATTGCCGAACTTTTTGAGCATATCTTATATTAGTGGGCGTTTTCGGGGGCCGATTTGGCGCCGTGTCTTAAACTTGTCCATTTCATTCTACATCGCGAGGAAACCTGCATATCTCGGATGAAATGGCAGCAAACATATATATAAACCTGCGTTGAAGTCTATAATTCTTGTCCTGCATCAACCCAGCAGTGGGACATTGATACTTTTTTTAAAACTTAAAGAAAATTAACAAAAGAAAAAATCGTTGATACCGCAAATTCGATATCAAGTTCGTGATGAAATGGATAATAGTGCTGTCTCTTTCATACGCGACTATTGAATATCGCCATCCCATTCTAACGTTTCAAGAAAAGATAGCAAGTCTTAAGATTCCAATATAAAAAAATGTTACAAAAGACATGCATGTACATTATTTGGTCGTGACTTCTAATAAACAATAATTCTAATAATAAGTCTAACAAACATCAGTCACTTGTTAAATATCAACAAGTAACGCTTTGTTACGGGGCGGGCATACGTAACGTGACCATATCGAGCGGGACAGTCCCGTTATACCCCTACAAGTGGTGGGTAGGACTTTGTGTACGTAATGAAAGATTCTTCCATTTATAGATAAACGATTTACAGCTAAAAAAAAATTCTAGCAGTAGTAAGGCTACTAACTATCAATTGGATTTGATTTTAGTATTAAAATTATATGAAGAGAATTACTAAAATTGTATAGAATTGTCGTTTGTCGAACCTCGTATACGGTTAGCAGCACAATAACGTTCTATGAAAATGATTAATTGATCTAATAATGACAATATCTCTGGGCTATCTTACATTAAATTAAAAAAAAAAATAACTGCACAGTCCTCGTTAAAAAATTCCAATATCTCATTAAAACAAACATATTAGACATTCTGCTCTATTGAAAAAATGATGGTCAGGTGTGGTATGCCCGTGTGTGGTGCGTGGCGGTGCGAGTGGTACTCACTAGCGACGCGAGCGCTTGTTGCCGGCCGCCTTGCCCAGCGCGTCGGCCGAGCCCGACGACGACGGCTTCGAGTCCAGGCCGGAGTCCGGGGGCTCTTTGCGTTTCTCTGCGAACGAAAGGGCTGTGAGCTAGTCGCACTTGTTTGAATGTCCCCCGGGGGACAAGTGGGGAGGCCTCCTGGAGAGGACGGTGCTTGTTGTTGTCACGATTGTTTTGCCATGAGTTAGTTTTTCATATTATTCATATATTCTGTTCATGTTTTTCATATATTCTGATGTGGTCTGGTATTTTAATATATTCCTGTTACTTACTGGTGTTGGGCAACAGGTGTCTCTCCATCTTGACGGGCGGCTCTGCGTGCAGGTGCGGCAGCGGACCCCCCACGCGACTCACTGCGGACCGAGACAATCAATCAAATCATGTGTTAAGAGGAAAGTGAAGAGATAATTACCACTAATATAATTGTAGAAGTTCGATTCAACATCATCCACCACCTCAGTTACCAAACATTCCGAACTTCACTTTACTTGGCGGTAGGGGGTTGTGCAAGTCTGGGCTACCACCTGCTCATCACATTGCATCAAACATCTATACCTAATATTGTTATGTTGCGGCTTTAAGTTTGAGTGAGCCAGTGTAAACAAGTACGACGGATCCTAATATCTTAATACCCAACGTCGGCGACTGACATTGACGCCGTAAGGGTTGGTTAATAACTCTTAGAGTGGCTATATAGCCAGAGTTGCCTTTGCCGGCCTACATATATCGTGTTCTAAGCGTCAGGAGGAGTACCGGGCGGCGGCTGGTGGGGATGGTGCACGTCCTGCGGGTAGAGCTCGGGCGCCTCCGCGTGGTTGCGCAGCACGTTGATGGCGTCGTCCAGCCGCTCCTCCATCCGGGCTCCCTGGAATACACCGGTCTAAAATATTAATAAGTAGTTTTCTTAATTATACAATATATACAAATAGTACCGATACCAGTTTAATATATTGTCATCGAGGAATTCTCGGCGCGCTTTGTTCGAATTTATGAATGGTACACTATAAAGTAACGACAGCAAAAAAAATTAAGCGATTTGAAAAAAAAAAAAACAATTACAGAACTTAAATATAAGTTAAAAAAAAACATTGTATTTTTTAGCTTAAACTTTTCAAAACATTGCGAGAAATCCTTGATATATAACAATCATCGAACCAGCATAGTTAACAATGATATGAGCACTTACAAAGAATTTACTTAAAGATTATATATGTATCATTTGAATTAACATACTAATACTATTTGAAGTGAGATCGACTAAATAGTAAAGAATAAAAACAAACCAATACATACAAGTAAATATATATCTTACACTCATATAAATACAGTCGATTTTTTTTTTGCAAATACAATCCAGTATCAATTCATCATTTTTTGTATGAACGTTTAAGAGTTTTTTAAGGAAAGCTAAAATAATATTCGAAAGGGATTTATAAGCGCAAATCGATAAGCAAAATAAATATAAATATCATGCCACACTTAATATCGTATTGAGTATCAGTCGAAACAAGATATATGTTCACGTAATATTATATATATGTATATATACAATATCTCAATTTCAACTAATACCTTAATACATTAATATATACAAAATTATACATGCTCATGTATCGTATTGGAGTTTTACAACGAAATTCGTATTATATAATTATTAATATATAAAATTAAATGATGTAAATATAGCACTCAGGAATAAGTTTAATGTATTCTTCTATCAGTGAGAAGTGATTTAGAATTGGATCATGGAGACCCCCCCTTTAGGTTAAAATAATTATTTGTAATTTTTTGATAAAGAAAAGTTTTTTTTATTTATTGGAAGAGTTCAAAGACCCATCTCCTGTCTGACTTTAATTCTTCCTGCGTAACTTCTTGCAAGTAGGTTCCAATAGTTAAAGGGTTCCAATAGTTAAGGGATAATAGTTATAGGGTTCGCTTCGTTCTACCGTATGCTTATTTTCTTATTACAAGCAAAAGGTATTAAGTGCCATATTTTCACCCAACAGATGAAATGATAAACAATGACTGTCCGTTCCGCTGTTCCGCTTCAATATGACGATATATAATTAAAAAATGTACTAATTAATATAATAACGAAGGTTTTGACTATAAAAAATACCAAACATGATAAAGGCTTCTTAGTAATAATAATCTTATCTATTTAATTTTTTCGAAAAGATCAAATATTTTTCTGAACAATAATCAGATATTAGTGAATTTCATTTGTTATGTAAAACTGAGAATGTGCGACGTTTCTGTGTGTAACGTTGAAGTGAAACGTTTCTGACGCTTACGATACGATATCTCGTGTATTTGTGTGTGTGTGTGTGTGTGTGTGTGTGTGTGTGTGTGTGTGTGTGTGTGTGTGTGTGTGTGTGTGTGTGTGTGTGTGTGTTTGTTTGTATATATAAAACAAAATTATTAATATTACATTAAATTTTCACTGACAGACTTTTTGCGATATTTCAATATAGACACGTGTGCGCGATACACGAATGTTAACTACTTTATATGAATATATTCCAGTAAATATGCAACGTGAAGCCGTTATCGCGTGGTACCACCAAGCGCTACTCACCCCCACGTCAGAGTGCTCGCGGAGGAAGACCATCGCCTCGTCGAGCTGTCGCTGCTCGGCCGGCGCGCCCTGACCATCGGTATCGTTCAGAGGCGAACGGGAGCTACCCAGCCGTTTTATTGGGGGAGTTTCGGTAATAATTTACAACTCTAGGCATCGGTTATATTTACGCCTAATGTTATGTGAATGTTATTCAACTATTACTTTGGGTGGGGATCATTTTGTAAATAGAATTGCTTTTTACAAATAAAGGTCTGCCGGTTGATGTTGAGTAAATAATTAATATATTACAACTTTAATTTTCTTTAAACGAATGACAATTGATTAAAAAATCCCCCCTCTTAAGAGACGTATCGTAATTTTTTCACATCATAGAAGAGCAAAATACATACTCTAGCGACTAGCTACAAACAAAATCAACTCAATAATTATTTATTAAAGATTATTAAAAAAAAAAAAACCTACGAAGGCTAATAGCTCCACGCTCGCTGGTATTAAGAACACAGAAAACAACAGAAAAAAAAAAACAAATAAGTCGAGTGTGATTTAAATTAAAATTCGAGACAAAAACTGATTAAAAATCGGAATCAAGAAGAACTGTTCCATCTTCAAGCAAACCAGACACAATAGTGACGTATCTTGTTACGAGTGATATATTGTGTTGCCACAGTAAAAAAAATAATTTAATTTATTATCACACTCAACTGTTTCAAACAAAAAAAATATATATATCAAAAGCTTTACATTGAAACGTCTATGCTATAAAATATTACTACATTCAAATTATAGCACTTAACATTTCGTACACGGATCAAGATCATTTACAAAAAAAAAAAAGTTAGTAACGTACATGCGGGGAACATGCCACAACTTATTTAAAATTACTCCAAAAATTTTCAATAAAAAAAAAAGCTTTCGTTGGTCTAAGTGGTGATGATGGTATGATGGTATGATGGTACCTCTGTCATTAACATTACTATAAATGATTAATATTATGAATGATGTAGTTATGAGTGGTCTTTGACATCGTCTACCCATGTTGGTGGCTACCGTCAGCAAATTTATCCGGTTTATAACGGAACGATGGAGCGTAGATCTTCAACTTACCATAACCGGTGGGAACACGACGTGCTGGTGACCGTTCGGTATGACGGAGCCGGGCAGCGGCGCGTGCGGGGTGGAGGCGGTGGGCGGTGACGAAACTCCCGTCGCTACCCAGTTTGCTTGCTGGAATTAGTGTTTATATATGTATAAATAATCACGCTGGTATGGTTCGTTGACTTTATAAAGCTTTTCAGTTCAGACAAATCGGTTCAAAAAAATCATGTTTAAGTTTACAATACTGAACTCATGTCGGAACACTTTCCGGTAGAGTTGGATTTTCCGACCCGTCGTAGCATGAGACTAAAACAGAGAGTGCACCTACGTTTGACGACATATAACCTGTTCGGAAAAGCCGCCGAGAAATCGGTCAGCAAGATGACATCATCATCATCACCTCCCGCTTTGATCCCTCAATCTTCGTCATATCTTCTTCTGCCATGCCTCGCTCTTGCTCCGCTCTCAATCTCTACCATGAGCTATCGGGTGTATAGACAGTGTCCGTACCTGTCCGTTGTGGTGCGCGTGGTGCGGGTGGTGCGGCGAGTGCTTGAGCGGGGGGTAGAGGCGAGCGTGCAGCGGCGGGGGCGAGTGCACGGGCGTGGAGGGCGACGAGCCGTACGACGACAGGCTGCCCGCCTCGCCGCCCGCGCCCGGCGTGCTGGCCGCGCCCGCGTACATCTACGGCGACATGGGGGCACATGGATACACAACAAATATATAACTAGAAGGCCGGCATACGGATCGCTATACAATTAGTAATGGATGAATTAAAATGAAATTCAAAAGATAAAAAGCAAAGACATAAGAGCCAAAACAAACTCAATAGACGTACTTCATCATGCTTGCACACAAAAATGGCATGGCGTGGGCATATACCGAGATACACAGACGACAGATGGACATTGGAAACTACAATATGGAAAGGACCTGCGGGAAAAATAAAAAGAGCTCATCCAAGGAACAGGTGGATCGACGAAATAATTCTAGTAGCAGGAAAAAATTGGTGAGGAAAAGCAAAAGATAGATAATCGTGGAGTAAGCTAGAGGAGACCTTTACCCGTGGGGTTCCAATAGTAAATAATCCAGTAGTAACAGTAAATAGGAATAGTACCAGAAACGTTATGGAGCTCCGTAACCGTAACCGAAGCTATTGCATAAACGAAATAAGAATCCATCCGAAACCGTAACCGAATCGGATAAAAAATTGTCCGTATGTGTGGAATTTGTAACACTTGCCCCATTGACCTACACCCAAAAGACATCGTCACGAATGACTCATTAAATCGCGTGGTCAGTGACGAGCTACACTAAAAAAATATACAGATTCCACTTTTGCTTCGCGTCGTCACTTGAGAACGACGTTTTAAGATATCGGATGAGATGATATTCAGACTCCGACCTCCGTGGTCGAGTAGTGTGTACACCGGTTTTCAAGGGTACGCCACTCCGAGGTCCCGGGTTCGATTCCCGGCCGAGTCGATACAGAAAAAGTACATTAGTTTTCCATGTTGTCTTGGGTCTGGGTGTTTGTGGTGCCGTCGTTACTTCTGATTTTCCATAACACAAGTGCTTTAGCTACTTACATTGGGATCAGAGTAATGTATGTGATGTTGTCCAATACTAATTTACTACTACTAAACATCAATGCCAATATTGCACATAGACACTAAAGAGAGTATATTTACTTGAAGGACAAAATTAAGTGAAAATCTTTATACTCTATTCCAACCATAAGAGGAAAAAAAGCAACAAATAAACAACATTTGACAGCAAATTGACGCGATATCATTGGTCGAGAGCTCGATTAATCTATGATATTCACTATGGATCTGCGAAAAAATGGCGTTTCGAACGTCGACGAAACTGTTATCGGAATTTTGGAATCATAAACTCTTAGTAGTGCGCAATATAGCTGAGTTATTTGTAAATCGCATGAAATACGTAAATCTAAGGTTTGTTTATCTGTATAGTTAATTTTTTCTTACCGGCTGCATGGGCGGTTTCGCTACGATCATGGGATCGCTGGGCGAGTGCACGGGCGCAGCCGCCCTGAACGATGACATTGGCGGCAGCGGCAGCTCGGCGCCGCCCGTCGAACTCGTGTCCGCCGCCGGCGCGCCTGCTATACCTGAAAGCGTAAGCACGTCCGGATTTAATTAATTATTATCTATACTAATACCATTACTGCCACAGTAACCGTCTGTCTGTTTTATCTGAAATGAGTAACTACTGAGTTTCTTGCCGGTTCTTCTCAGTAGTATCTACATTCCGAACCGATGGTAGCTTCACTTAATATCAAGTCAAAGTCAAAAATCTTTATTCAATATAGAAGTGTTTACACTTTCTTATTGATAGTCAAAAATCTACCACCGGTTCGGAATTTAACACCTCGGACCTGAGAAGAACCGCCGAAAGAAACTCAGCGGGATATTGTTTTTTTTTCCATTTTGCATGTACAATAATAATTATATTTTAGTTGTTTGAAACAGCCTGGAGTCGATCACTTCATTCCCAAAGTGTGAAGTCATATAGTTTGTTAAATAACGATTCGAAAGTTCTCGTAAAAGCCTACTTGAATAATGTATACTTTGATTTTGACTCTCCCTCCCATATCATCACCAAATCCACGCAAATCAAACAACTAATATATATATAATTTAGGTAATAACTATTGACCTCCCAATTCTGGTTCAAGCTTACCAGATATTTCGTTTCCAATCGAGAGTTTTCCGAGAAACAATCACATGCATTTGCTGTTAAGGAAAATCGTTTACGCTGAAATGATGAATTGTGTTCGTGATTTCATTTAAAGACTCGGAATCAAACATCGCATTTGTTACCGATTTGCGGATTCGATTCGAAATCGACTGCGTTGTCGATTTTGGACACAAGTTAAGTTATCTGGAAATGTCACAATAAGGCCTCTTATCATTTAGATTATAAACTTCGAATCTTATTCCGCCACGTTGATTCAATACGGTTCGGTGGACACTCATGTACGCTACATGAGTATCGTGAATTTCCATACCACTAAATAAACTAGGGTGTTATGTCACATGTGGCTGTACCGGTTACAGCCACAGAAACCCTTCAATTACATTTTTTTTTACATACATTAACAGCCCCTGTAAATTTCCCACCGCTGGTCTAAGGCCTCCTCTCCCTTTGAGGAGAAGGTTTTGAAGTATATTCCACCACGCTGCTCCAATGCGGGTTGGTGGAATACACATGTGGCAGAATTTCGTCGAAATTAGACCCATGCAGGTTTCCTAACGATATTTCCCTTAACCGCCGAGCACGAGATGAATTATAAACACAAATTAAGCACATGAATATTCAGTGGTGCTTGCCTGGGTTTGAACCCGCAATCATCGGTTAAGATGTACGCGTTCTAACCACTGGGCCATCTCGGCTCTAAACCCTTCAAACCGGAACACAATTATACTAAGTATTAACGTTGGGTAGTAGAACATCTAAATGTTTTAATCGCACACGTAATATAACATAATCACACATACCAGGTGACGTAGCGTAGGGGTCATGGTGGTAGGGCGGCGGCGGTGGCGGTTGGTAGTAGCCCGCCGCCCACTCGCCGCCGTAGTACGGCTCCTGGTAGCCAGCGCTGTTGCCGGCCCCCTTCGGAGACGCGTACCGGCTGGGCGAGTCGTGACCGAATTCATCGCTGCCATACTGTAAAATAAAAATATATATATATAAGTACTTGTTAATACATTATTTATGTATAAAAAATACATAACCTTTATGTATTATATACAATTAGAGTTGTGAGTTAGAGTGTATCTCTGGATGGTTTATATCGGATCCAGTAGGAGGCGCTGAGATTTGGTTTAAGGGAAACGAAACCCAAAAAAAAGTCAACAGTTATTTCAATCCGAACGTATTCGGGGTATGTTGTTCTTTATATTAAAAATAATTTAACTAGTATAATGAAATCGTTGTATTATAAAACATACTTAGATATAATTATACATCTATACATATAATAAAATTTAAGTGTCTGTTTGTAATATTAAAATAACCGCTTTTTACTAAATGCATATGTTGTATGTATATACGGTACATATACCTAAATAACATCTTTTTAAATTTTTGTCTGTCTGTCTGTTTGTTCCGGCTACACCGATTTTAATGGGACTTTCACTAGCTGATGTAATAAGGAGTAACTTGGGCTACAACAATAACTTTTCTGTTAAATTCAAACGCGAACGAAGTCGCGGGCCCAGCTCGTCTTAAATAAATTAATCATTGTACCTTTAAAAGGTAACGTAAAAATATTCATCATCATTTCATACCATATTATTCATCTCGATGGGTAAAATCTTCAAAATTAATATTATCTGGTTTTCACGAAGATGAACTACTAAACTTCTTGGTGGTATTTTTCGAAAGAATTTATATATTCCATACCGGTGATCGCTTTAAATCTAATTTAATTTAAACTTATCTAATTTAATTTGCAAAAAAAATCAACCATTTTTTGGTAAGTAGTTACCATCGACCGTAGACATCGGCGCTGTAAGAAATTTTAACCAAACCATACTGGGCCATTGGGCAAACCAACGATATACCATTTTAACAACAGTACCTTTATAAACGAATGATATATATTTAGAGCCCACAGTAAAGTCATTGGATATAATAACACGAAACGGCTTATAGAGATTTGCTTTACGCATTATAGAGACGAAAACGTACATTCATAATTGCAAAGGAAAGTCGGACAAGGGACATTAATATCATAGATAATTTCCGTATCTGGCGTTCAGAAAGCGACAATCACGAACCGAACTCACAATAGACCTCACTGCGACATTACAATTTTATAGGAAACTGGCGATCCGACCCGGCTTCGCACGGATAAGTAAAGTAAATTATATCATATCTTATATATTAATAGCGTAATTGTTGTAAATAACAAAATATAGATAGGCACACGAACGCCATCTTTTGGCAGCTATGTGAACTAAGTAATGTTCGTTCGTTCTTTTGTTTTAATAAAAGAGTCAGTCGTTGACAAATCCGTTGCAAGCAAGTTGTTTTATTTTATCTCACAGTAATCCGATTTTTGTCCCCGTGATCATGGGACGACAGCTGCATGTAGAAGATCGGTTATGAAGAGGTCCAGACGTAGATGTGCTGAGAATTAAAGAGGATTCTTGATCGCAATTTACTAAAAAGTTACAATTTAACACAGAATAAATTTTAGAGAGCGGAAAAAAGTTACTTGCCGGTTAAGGAGCGGCACTACGGCTGTATAAGAAAAAAATAATTAAAAACACAAAAAAAATTAAAGTAAATTGTTTTCGAAAACCCAATTCTATTTGAACTAATTTATACAATTTGACAACAAAGATTTCATTTAAAAAAAAATTCATAATTTTGGCGCCAAATGTCGATGAGTGACTTGCAGTTTAAAATGAAATCATAATAAAACCTGTCATTGCTTTTGATAACCTTAAAAAAAATATTCTAAATAAACGCGAAGTTTCGCGGAAGACCTACTAATACTAAACCTAATATATACAATTTATACTCTATAGCACTGATCGTTTAGAATTGTATTTGTAATTCCGAAGATTACAAAAAAAAAGATTACCTAAAAAGAAAAATTTATATGTAGGGGACATATTACTTTTTATATATATGTAAAGATTTATAAACGTGAGGCAGTTTAGTACAATTTGAGATACAACAAACTCAAACTCAAATTCCTTTAATCAATATGGAAGCATTAAACTTACTTATTGATAGTCAAATTAAACACTACCGCCGGCTCGGAAAAGGAAACACCCCGACCTGAGAAGAACCGGCGAAAGAAACTCAGCGGGTCTTTTTTTGTCAAACTAATTGAATACATATATTTAATATGTAACATATTTTTCGAACATGTTCTATATGTTGTTTCCAACGTTAACATTTCTGTTTTGTGCGTTAATCTCACAAAATCTACTTAAACGATCCGAGACTAACTAATTAACCCGGAATCACCCGTAGATTTTTGTAGGCTATAATTTTTTTTAAAAGATTCTTTATGTATGTAATTATTTCATTTCATACAAATACTTATATACTTCGATAATTAAAATGCGCGGAATTAATTTTCGCTGGTTATCATGAAGAAACAGTACTATTACATTTAATTTAATCTTTGAATAATAATTATAAAAATCAATTAATTCTTTAACATTTATAAAAGCCAACTCGAATTAGTTTATGTCGTTTTTATTAATAAGTACCATCATCTAAGACATTGATAGAATGTTACTTGTGAGATGACGTCCGACAGAGAAGTATGGGAGAAGAAGACGTGCTGCTCCGAACCCAAGTAAAATTGGGATAAGGGCATGATGATGATGATGACCTTAAACATCGATGACATTGAGCTGGTAGCACCTAGTGTTACACAAAACTAATCTAATTGAGATATTAAACACAATGTATTTTAATTACCAAGATAAAAACCTCGGACCATGATAAATCACTTACATTAAAATGTATTAAATGAGTAATTATATACAAGATTGTGCAATCAATCGCAGACCGATAACATACGGACAACAGGTACCGGTTGGCGTATTGGCGAATCGATATGCCGTATTATAAATGAAGATATAATCATTAAAAACTGTTGGAGACGTGCAAATTTTTTATTGATTTTAAAATGATAAAGATCAGATTTTACCCGCTCGGCGAACGGCGAACGGCGAGGCTATTTTATTATATATATATATATATATATATGTATATATAAACATATATACATTGGCATTGACATCACCAATGCGCCACCAACCTTGGACACTGGCTTACTCACTCTTCAAACCGAAACAACTATACTCTAAGTATTGCTGATGGCGTTAAAATATATTATGATGAACGGGTGCCACCTACTCAGACGCTGCATGGCTCGCACAAAGCACTGCCACCAAGTACCTATATTTGTATATATAATATGTATTTCCCTATATTCAATTTCATTCAATAAACCCACCGACTCGTAGCGGACTTGCGTGATGGAATGAACTCCTAATCCACCTTCTTCTATCAAAAATTACAATCTTAAATTATTTTTCAAGAACATATACAACAATACAATACAATATGTTTATGTGTATAAACATTAATTATAATATACGGTTAAAGCGTTCAAGCAAAGTGTCTCCTCGGTCGTGTTCGACCGCGGAATCGAACCTCATATATGGCTAGCTGACTTGTCAAGCGTTTCCCGTTAAAGCTTATGAGCATAAAGTACACCGCTGACTCAACTTAACTATACAGATTGTAAATTCAATATGGAATAAGCGGACATTCATTTAAATTGCTTTTATATTACTAAATAATTTAAAGAGTCTCCAAAACTATTAAAATTATGGTGATTAGCACCTTCAGTTCTTGGTTACGGTCACGAGTCATGAGCGTGACGTACGATAGTGCACATGTGTGTGCAAACGCGTGCAGTCTCTAGACTCTTGCATTCGTTATCTGATGGTACCATAATTCACCACGACCGCAGAGGTCGTAGAAAAAAATCTTGCCTACGCAACATCATGGACCGAAATCGTGAGTGCCGCTGAGCTGTTCTGTCTGGTGAGGTAAGGGAGGATTACGCGAAACTAACTGCCAATTTTTGCTGGTTGGAGGAGCACCCGAAGAAGAAGAAACTAACAACTCGTCCCGAATTCGCTCGTCTATGTGACAGATCCTATCATACAGAATTTTTACGAAACTTTAAGGAAGGACGAAGGAATAATTTACCCCCGTTTTTGCAACATTTTTCCTTAATAACCCCAATCGTTGTAGCGTGACGGTATATAGATCTATAGCCTACTTCGATATATGGACTATCAAACACTGAAAGAATTTTTGAAATCGGACCAGTAGTTCCTTATATTAACGCGTTCGACTAAACAAACACTTCAAATAAACTTTATAGTATCGAAAAACGACTTATCTTTTTCCAAACAAAATCACCTACAACACTAACATTAATTACGTAACAAATATATACGCGGACTCTTAGCTACCCGCGTGATTCAGGCCTCAAGTGTAAGTCATTATATATTACCGTTTACAATATTAGTGTAGTATTGTCCTCTATAAGGAGCGGCTAAGCATAATTGCTAATGACAAACTATTCGTTAAGTGTTGACCAAAATTTAAAGTATCTCTACTGAGCTTATACATTTGAATATAGTTAAATTTCTAATCGATAGAGCTTAGTACCCATTTGGGTAGTAGCTACAAATACCAATCATAATCTACCACCAAACAGTACCACCACAATACTCGCTGGTCGGTCTTAAAAGATCGCGATCGCGACTTAAACGGTATTTCATAACAGTCATCCTGCTTTTATGACACAGATGCATATTAACTGGGATTCTTGAAGTTTTGATTAGATTCTTTAGGATATCTTTAAACGATTTAAGAATCTTTATACAAAAGAAAATAATAGTCAACTTTTATTAAAATGATCAGATTTTCAGATACTTTAGAACTGTTTTTTCATTGTTTGAAAATAAGAATATTTCATTAAACGTTTTTTCGTTAATTCCGTGATCGAGTCGATGTAGAAAATTTTCATTAGTTTTCTATGTTGTCTTGGGTCTGGGTGTTTGTGGTACCGTCGTTACTTCTGATTTTCCATAACACGAGTGCTTTAGCTACTTACATTGAGATCAGAGTGATGTATGTGATGTTGTCCAATATTTATATTTATTTATTAAAAATTATCGTACTGGATATTTATTAAAGCAAACGTTTTTGGAATCGGTTTAAATTGTTTAATAAATCAACAAAGAAAACAAAAATAAAGTCTTATATGTGTACGCTATATCCTTATATTAATCGCACAACCTAACTAACCTAACATATATATATATATATAACTCCTTAAAAATTCCTCACACGTCATTTAAAAACGGTTAGTTTGATCGAAGAGCGTAAAATCGACTCGAGATCGGCGCGCGCGCAGACATTAAACTCAACAATAGACTCTGACTCATTAATTCCGAGACTCGATCGAGAACAAATTATTTTTTAGAAAAATTTGATTACATCCTTCCCTGAATTCCATTACGGTTACATTAAATACATTCGTTTGAGCATTACTTTGTCTCGAGTTTATATTTAAACTGTGACGTCACCGGTGACGATTCAAAAGTGCTTTTATATACCTACTTGAATAAAGAATATTTTGATTTGATTTGATTTTATACTTGGTAGAAATTAAATGAAGACACCAAATTCATTTTTATAACCTAACTTATACATACAAATATATATACTTATTTATTTATTTGTATTTCAAATGTTGAAAAGGAGTAACATCTTAATTTCTTGACGGTTCTTCTCAGTAGAGTTTACATTCTGAACCGGCGGTAGAGTTCTCTAAAATGACTATTTAAAAGTGCTTGTAAAATCTTACTTGTTTAAGGTATATTTTGATTTTTATATAATCTTAAAAACACCGACTAGAACATGAACAGGTAGATCTACTGCCATCCAGAGCATCCTAAACATTCTAAAGTCCCACACATACCGATAAAACCTTATTTGGGCACAGTTTAACGCATGGTGGTTGTTTTCTTGCTCCCTTGGAAATAAGTTATACTATAAAAAGAATCCGAGCCAAGCACAGAAAGGATACACAATCATATAATCTCACTGACGCATCCCTGGGTCGTTTCCTGTGGGATGAATTAGAACAACAGCCTATGTCATGAGCGACAGCGATTTAAAACGAATCAATTTTAAAATCCATCATTTCACCATCGAAAAAACTATAATTTTATCGTGAGAATATAAAATATTCTAGATACGTTTACGTCATGTTGCCCGTGTTCGACGAAGTCAAAGCCAATCCGACCAATGAAACCGTGGTTTCCCACGGAATTGACGCGATTTCATTGGTCGAGAGCTTGAGTAATCTATTATATTCATTATGGATTCGGAAAAATGGCGTTTTAAACGTCAACGAAGCTGTTATCGATACTACGGAAGTTAAAATTATTGTATTATAAGAGAATACTAGTATTTTATAATATCGCTGAGTTTAAAGGTAAATCTAAGGTTTGTCTATCTTTATTCTTCCTTCGTTTGGAATTGTGTATAGAGGTTTCTCTCAGGGGCAATTAGAGTTTAATCGTCCAAGAGCTAACAAAAACTCAAATACAGTAACAGCCCGTAAATTTCCCTCAAAGGGAGAGAAGGCCTTAGCCCAGCAGTGGGAAGTTAGGAGCATATTCCACCACGCTGCTCCAATGCGGGTTGGTGGATTCACATGTGGCAGAATTTCGTTGAAATTAGACACATGCTGGTTTCCTCACGATGTTTTCCTTCACCGCCGAGCACGAGATGAATTATAAACACAAATTAAGCACATGAATATTCACTGGTTCTTGCCTGGGCTTAAATCCGCAATCATTAGTTAAGATGCACGCGTTCTAACCACTGGGCCATCTCAGCTCTCAAAAAGACTCAAATACGCACATACAATAATATTTATCGTTAAAGAAAACACCCAATCGAATTGAAGACTTTTTTAAATATATTAAAAGCTCATACATTGGACCAAACGACTAGAGGGATATGTTTTTTTTGTACAAGAAATGCATTAGTAGTTACCCATGACATAATTATTGTTACATTTTAATTAATTACTGGATGTTCATGTTATTTATACATAACGGCCCAGTGGTTAGAAAGCGTGAATTAACCGAAGATTGCGGGTTCAAACTCAGACGAACACCTCTGAATTTTCACGTGTTCAATTACTGTTTATAAAATTTGAAAAACTATCATCATTACCATCGTTGGGAAACATGCTTATGTTGAAAGAAATTGTCTGACATGCATATATTTCACTCGTATTAAAGCGTGCCTTCTAAAGTACCCAAGCCTTTGTCCAGCCGTGGGAAAAATATGCATCGCCACAATGAACAAAATATAACATAAACATAACATAATCAGCCTGTAAATTTCCCACTGCTGGGCTAAGGCCTCCTCTCCCGTTGAGGAGAAGGTATGGAGCATATTCCACCACGCTGCTCCAATGCGGGTTGGTGGAATACACATGTGGCAGAATTTCGTTGAAATTAGACACATGCAGGTTTCCTCACGATGTTTTCCTTCACCGCCGAGCACGAGATGAATTATAAACAAATTAAGCACATGTAAATTCAGTGGTGCCTGCCTGGGTTTGAACCCGAAATCATCGGTTAAGATGCACGCGTTCTAACCACTGGGCCATCTCGGCTACAAACCGAACCGAACAAAATAAACCTTATCAAATTAGAAATAAGTATAAAAATCGTTTGAATTACACAAAAATCTTACAAAAACCTGTATGTGTATAATAATTTATAACGCACCCTATTCACAAGCGACCCCTAACTGCACCTTCTAACGCGTCAATTATAAGTCTCGCGTTACGCAAATCCATTAGTCCGAAATCGAACCTAAGTATCGAATTGCGTTTCACTTCGATTTTTATCCGATAGGCATTGATAGGCGTTTATGTTGAATCAGTTATCAACTCTCTTCGGATTGGAATTAAAAAAAAAAAACTCTGAAACACCTTACTTTGTTTAAGTAAGCCGTTTCAAACACTTAAATAGTCAGATTACATAATATAAAGTAACAAAAATCTAATTTTCTAAATCGGTTTATAAACGACGTATGCTGTACTGACAGGCTTTTTTGCAGTCGTTTAAAAAATAATTTAAACTTAAAATGACCACGGATTTATAATTTAGACCGGATATTTTAGTGGCATATTCTGCTTATTAAAAAAAAACTACAAACAGTCCAAAAATATATCTAAACTAAAAATCGACTTCATTTACGTATGTATATATTATATTCATATATTTAAACCTAAACCCTTGTATTAAAAATTGCGATCGCCGAGACGAATCAACGATATCGTTTGAAAACAAAATACACAGAATGTTTATAAACTCCGTGCTATTTTTACAGCCGTGATTGCACAGTAGAGCCGAGATGGCCCAGTGGTTAGAACGCGTGCATCTTAACCGATGATTTCGGGTTCAAACCCAGGCAAGTACCACTGAATATTCATGTGCTTAATTTGTGTTTATAATTCATCTCGTGCTCGGCGGTGAAGGAAAACATCGTGAGGAAACCTGCATGGGTCTAATTTCAACGAAATTCTGCCACATGTGTATTCCACCAACCCGCATTGGAGCAGCGTGGTGGAATATGCTCCAAACCTTCTCCTCAGAGGGAGAGGAGGCCTTAGCCCAGCAGTGGGAAACTTAGAGACTGCTTATGATGGTCCAGTGATTAGCAGGTGTGAATCTCTACTTAAGCTTACTGAATTCATGTGTAAATTCATAACGTACTCTGCGGTGAAGGAAAGTAACACGAGGTAACCTGCACGTGGTGAATCAGAATCGGGCACGTACATACATGGATCTGCATTGAAGCAGCGTGTCGGAGTCAACTTCTAACCTTCTCTTCATTAGGGAGACTTTTGACCAGCAGTGTACCAGCAGTGTGACGTGAACTTTACTTTTTTTTCTATTTCGATGTATTTTAAAAACAGGCTAAAATATACTTATAGCATCAAGACATTCATGTTTACATTTGAAATTATTTCACCAATTACAATGTTATCATAACACCTCCCACCACATAGAGGGGACCCGCGGCTAATCGGGAACGAGTACATTGACCTCTTAAAGTCGGAACGTCGAACGCTCACGTATACGCGCAAGTAGCGTAAATTAAAATAATTAATTTATAAATTATTAAAAAGCCGACTTGGCCCAGTGATTGGAATTGAATCTTGAACCACTTGAATCTTAATCGAAGACAACGGATTCGCACTCAGGGAAGCACCACTGAAAGCAGAATGAATCAAAATATACTTTATTCGAGTAAGTTTTCACAGGCATTTTAGGATCGTAAATTTATAGAATTATACTGAACTTAAGCTACCACCGGTTCGGAGTAAAGATTCAACCGAGAACAACCAGCAAGGTACCAAGTAGCTACTAACTAAAGCTTGTCATTATAAAACAAACAGAAAAAAAAACAATAGATAAACAGAGGACAAAAAGGCACTGAACTCTCGCCTTTGGCCATTTGTATTAAAATAATGAACAATAATATTCTCACGTTCTACCGTATTGTTTAATTCAATCAAAGTAATATTAAAAAAAAAAAAAAAAAGACGCCAATTACGTATGTATCACCAAATAAAAAAAAAACACCACGACACGTGAGAAAACAAATCAAATAACAAATAAATAAATCACAAAGTTTACACACGTAACGATAAAATTTGAAAAAAAAAACCACCGTCGTGTAATTAGGAAATTTAAAATCGTATTTGAAGTCATCATTAACACCGTTAAGACCTTTTACGACATAATAAATCTGAGAATAAAATCTATTATCTATATCTAGGAAATAATAGTAATATAATTAACCAACTACGCTACATACGAGGCTATCAAAATGTCAGTCGATAACAATAACTATGTCACAAATACTACGCTCAAAGACATAGTAAATACTCGCGGCCAGAACGCGTAACGCTCCCATCCACCCCCCCCCTTTCCTCGTCTAATTATAACACGTTAGCGTATCACTAAAACACGCCTATACTCTATTCGATGTAAATCCCTACTAATATTTTAAATTCGAAAGTAACTTGTCCTCGATCAAGATGAAATTTTGTTCGTTGATAGTTTGAGTTCCGGGAAAAACATAGTATTTTTTTTTTTTTTAATTTCATTCCTCGAGGATAAATTGCGCGCACTCAAAGCCGCGATTTCAACTAGTTTATCATAATCAACAAGCAAAAAAAAATCTTTTTTTTTTTTTTTCAGTGGATGACACTTACGTAGATATTTAGAACATATTTGCTTTAAGTAGAATATTATTCTAGAGCTATTATGTAAGAACACGCCCACCAAATAATATAAAAGAAAAATGTCAGAAGGTTATATGCGACATTTTTACTAATATTATAAACGTGGAAGTAGCTCTGTATGTCTGTTACACACACGGCAAAACCACTGAATCGGTTGGAGCGACGTGAACTTGAACTCCTTGGACGGAGATAGGCTAGTTTTTTGAGGGTACTGTTAGAGATACAAGTTCTTGAACCAATTTCGGCACAAACTGAATTCCAAGCGGGCGAAGCCTTGAGTTCATCTGGTTGACTATATTAAATATATACATAAAAATTACCTGTACAATCGTTCAAAGAAAACAAACATATTTCCGTGCCTGTAAATGTGAATCTCACGTTAATTGATTACTAACCCCACTCTCCTGGCTGGTCACCGTCGTCGGCAGACCATGCTCCTCGTTGTATCTTCGCCTCGCCCTATGCCTGAGTAGGGCTGAAGCATCCGGCTGTCCAAACTGAAAGATCTGCTCATCTTTCCCACTCATAAAAACTCTCTCCGCATATTCGGCCTGGTACTCCTTGTTCTTCACCAAGAAATCTGTGCTTATGAACTCGTCCCGAGCGCCGTCTAGGATCTCAGACGATAGCCGAAGCGTATCCGATGTTTGCCGAAGATTGACATCGGAGTCAGTTCGGTAGTTCTCGCATATTTGGTTGAACGTGTTGAAATATTCGCTGGCTAGGTCCGTCTTGGGCTGGTACACGTCTGGAGCGGGTGGGGGGTCCGCGGGGAGGAAGTTCTGGTCCATGTTCATATTGTGACGCATAGCCATATCTCCGACGACATCACTCACTTTTATCAGTTTGTCTTTCGTTTGTTTGAATTACTTTTATAAATTTCACGTATTAAAAAAAAAAAAATCACTAATCACTTGGTCGAGTGTAAAAGTCTAACCTAAAATATATTATTTTGATGTTTACTTCGGGTTGTAAGGGTCGGTGCACATCTGGTGAAGCGCGGGTTGTAAAACGCGGTTCATACGACAACACGCGACGAATGTGCTCTAATCGAGTCTATTGCGGGATCATAAGGTGCTTCTTAAACTTGTCGATCAGCGACGATCAAATATCCATTTGGCTATGCCGAGCTGCTTTAGTAAGTAGCATTTGTTCGATCTGTATTTTAAGTTAAACTATCCGATCGATTTTCTTCGAAAGCATTAAAACATTCCAAGCCGATCGACTAATTAAAAAGCACGTTAACGTTACCTTTTATCCAATTAGATAGGTAATCTCAAACAAATCCGATTATATATTTCTAAACATTAATAATCATTTAAAAAAAATCGTAGTCACCGCCAGATGTGCGCCGCGCCTTACAACACGAACGAACTTAAGAGACGAGCGTTCAATCGACCGCCCAAGCGTCCGACCGCAGATTTATGTAAACAATAACCTTTTTTTGTCAAGTGCTTAAATCTGCGCTCAGAGACGCCGACTCTGACAGACAAGTCGTAATAGACTCTATCCTTAATAGAAGCTGTCCAAAAAAAAAAACTTTACGCATTTCTTAAAATTCATTTATCAAAGTAAATTTATACATTTAACAGTTCGAGAAAGTGTTCAAAATGCCTATGTTGCTAAATTAAACAAAAATGATTGAATAATGCTCGTGTGCGAAAGGTTTAAACAATTAGTGAGTTCATGGTCGACAGCACACCTTGGGAATGAAACGATCGCCTCCTGGCTGTTCCTATTGATATTGAATATTTGTAAATAATCACAAATTCAGTTTCGTTCGCCGGTTTTCCTTAGGTCGGGGTATTTTCTTTTCCGAACCTGTGATGGTGTTTGGTTTGACAATAAATAAGTCAGCGAATGCTTCTGTGTTGAATAAAGGAATTTGATTTGATTTAGAAGTCCAGGCAGGATATATATATACATATATAATTGTATTCAACTAACACAACTTTGTATTTTAAATGTTGGAAAAGAGTAACTACTGAGTTTGTTCCCGTTCCGGTTCCGGTTCTTCTCGGTAGAATCTACATTCCGAACCATTGGTAGCTTCACTTAATATAATTCTTAAAATGACACCAGTCTTATAAAAGCCTACTTGAATAAAGTATATATTGATTTTGATTTTTGATTTTGTAGATTGGTTGCGAATAATTTTTATGACCGCTTTTAAATACGATTTATATTTCTATTTAATAAGCCGTAGACTGGAATATTTATTTGTAGTTATTTCCAAAATATATTTTGTTATGAGTGAGTCATATTTAAGCTATTATTTTTACATAATTACGTTTTCTTGTAAATTATTTATTTTAACTGAAATCATATCGTTAATTCTAAAATGATTTATTTTGAATTGTTTAATACTATATTCTTCTATGTATTGAAACTTATAACACACGTAACGTAGTATCCCTTGGCAAAAATGTCTAGATATGTTTATGTATAATGTTCAATAAATAAATAACATAAATTCTTACGAAAACAATAAATCTTCTTGAACCCGAATTAATAGTTCAGTTAAATAAGTTTTATTTATATAAAATATTTATATATAAAGTTATACTTAATTTAATTATATTTTATTTATTTAATATTTTATGTACAACTGTTTAAGATCCTTATCAAAATTTGTATTATATATTTCAACATTATATATATAACCACTAGCATATGTCGTGAGCTAAGACTCACTTGTATTCATCATAAATATATGTTTAATATAATATCTCAAAAACAAAACTTAAATAGCACGGACGCAAAGGAACTGTAAAGTAATATATATTTCATATATATATTGTGCTATACCTAAAGTTAATCAGACAGAGAATCTTATAAGCAATATGCTATATAATAAAAACGGAGATTATTAAACAAAATATCATTGCAATACTTTATATTTTAAAGAAAAAACATTTCTCTACGTATTTAAACGACCATAACCGTGAAACCAATGAATCCCGTACTGAGACACCTTGCGTCTCAGGTCCCTGAGGAGAAATTTCACCGTCCTGGGAATCGAACCCCTATACGCAGATAGATCCCTTTCTCTTTGTTAACTTAAAAGAACTTTTAAGTAACAATGATTTTAAGCGTCATTTCTAAAGCTTTGCAATTTTTTATTGCAAATTATTTGTATTAAACGTTCAAAGTTATGAATATAATATCAATTTTGCAAGCTGATTGATCTATACGACTCTATTTTTTTTGATACATTGTCTTATTATAAATCCATTCACTCACGACACAATCCACGTTAAAGTATCTAATTATAAGTATATATAAGTAATAAAATAAACTTAAGAAATACAATCTAATTTTTATTTTGCTGTCCGTACTCTTCCCCTCACGCACACTAAGGCAACTCACCAATGACCAACTCTTTATATGTGTTACGATACGATCCCGAATATATCCCGTATATATCAATCGCAACTGGATCGTTGCAATTGATAGATAGACGACTGAACGGCAACGATTCGATTCGATGCGATAACTCTCAACTTTTTAATAGTACTGGGACGAAAGTCGCGATTTATACAGCCAGACATCCGACCGATTTGAAAAAGAAAAAATCCATGTAATTCAAATCCAAAAACATAACTTTGTTCGGCTTCATCGTTATGGAGTAAATTGTGCGTCCACCAAATGACCCCGTTAGTATTACGGACCGCTAATCGTAAGGTTTCCTACATAACCTAAATGCCCAAATTTGAAGAAAAAAATTAGGAATAATTCTTTAGTGTTTTACTGTTGTCTTGTTTTAATCCGATTTGAATAAACGTTTTTTCGATAGATAGCTCTACCGCTAACTAACTATAAAAGCATCATACGCCGCTCCGAAGTCCCGGGTACGATTCCCATGTAGAAAAAGTTCATTAATTTTCTATCTTGTCTTGGGTCTGGGTGTTTGTGGTACCGTCGCTACTTCTGATTTTCCATAACACAAGTGCTTTAGCTACTTACATTGGGATCAGAGTAATGTATGTGATGTTGTCCAATATATATTTATATTTATAATAATGACACGATATGTTAAGAAATATGTCGTAGACCACCAATAGCATATCATCCCCTAACACTACCCGTATAAATGATTGTTTCACTTAATAGATAAGGGATCATTGTTATATAAGCACATTTTTTACGTGTTACGAGCGTATAAAAATTATAACATACATTGTAAGGAATTAGATATATTTAACTCAAAAATTAATTTACGTCATATTATTAAACTTTAACCGTTTTCCTTGCTCTTTATACTTGCTGTTTCTGTTTTTGTTTTTAACGTAAGTTGTCATCTTTTTGTATTAATTTTAAGTGAAAACTTGATCGATTTATGTTTTTTCTTATATTTTTTTCTTACTATTAAGTGTTATTATAATTGTTTGTTTGCCAAATAAATAAATGAAACAAAAATATTTCAAGTATAGTCCAGGGCTCCTACGAGTTGTAATATTAAAAACTAGCTGTCGTCCGCGGATTCGCTCGCGTTTTAGGGATTGGTCGTCGCGTGTTAGGTCCTATCTTGGAGTTCAAGCTTACATATACCAGATTTCATCAATTTCGGTTCAGTGGTTAGGCCGTGAAAGAGCACCTACGGATTTATTATATAGTACAGATATTCTCCTCACTAAAACATATGACTTATAACTGTGTCGGAAATAGCAATATATATAGTCTTAATATAATATACAATAATGACTGAAAACTGATGAAATATATAAATTAAATTCTCTCTTAATTTCATGTTTAAACATTAGAAGGTATTATCATTGCCTAATACATATTTTTTAATGAAACATTGTTGACCAAAGTCTTAAAAGAAATCCGAGATAATTCCATTTAATTATCAAAAAATAACTTCAGAACATTTAAGTAATATCTGATTTGATTATAACAAACAAAAACTTGCGATGTTACAACATTAGCGCGCCACACTAAACAACCACGCGATGTACATAACACCATTTGGTCACGTCGCAGTCGGGCAAAAGCGATCCGACCACCGACGTCGAGTAACCCAACACTCTCGATATAGCTCAGTCAGCGTCACACGGCTTCTCCTTACATACATAAAGGCAACGATACACAGCACGAAATATTCCAAAACCTATGTCAAAATATTTCGGTACTTGATGTTTATCAAAACATACTTAAAATAAAATCCTCTACTGGGTAAACTCGACATGCGAAGATGTTAAGAAGCTTATTCCACAACACAGGTGGGATTCGACACATGTCAATCACGAGATGAATTTTAAACACAAATTAAGTAAATGAAAATTAAGCGTTGCTCTCCGGGATTGAACCCGTTGTCATCGATTAAGATTCTCGAGTAGCTAGGTACGATCATAATACGGTATAGACCAGTAGTTCCCAAACTTATTTTTCTCGTGGACCACCTATTGGCATGTGTCCGTAACCACAGTTTGAGAGAAACACTAAAATATGAACTAAATTTAAATTTGTTTAATATTGGTGCTTTACCCTACGAGTATTTCAACAATTAAAATCTATGAATTTGTTAGTGATTCTCTCAAACTGAAGACGCAAAAAAAAAAGGTAGGTACCTTTGGCATCAAGTATTTATACTGGTGATCAAGTTCATGTCTGAAAAAGCATAAGTCTGTACACGAAATTGTACGTAATATCGAATACGCAAGTTTGGACAACTGTCGCTTGCCTTATTAAAATATTATCTGCTTAGTTAGGTACTTAAAACGATGTAGGTAGGCCCTTATAAAAACTATGCTTACATTTTTGCTCTTTACTATCAAAAGCAAATACATTTTCGTGGACCCCCATTAACATCTTATGGACCCCCATTTTTTATTCACGCCTACGTAGACCCCCAGCAAGTCTCCCGAGGATCCCTGGGGGTCCACCTGGACCAATATGGGAATCACTGGTATAGACTATAAAATCTCATAAACAATCCGTCCACAGACAATGGCGTTTTAGGAAATATCAACAATTCTTTACATCACCAATGCGCCCAACCAACCTTGAAAATTGAGATGTTGAAACGCAACAGTACCGAGTATTGCTGTTTGCCAGTAGAATATCTGATGAGTTTGTGATAACTGTGTTACCCAGACGGCTAGCACAAAGCCCTTCCACCAGACATATATTTTGTTTTTTTTACAGTATTATGTCATATGGCATATTGCTTTGGGGTAATGCTGCAGATATTGAATATATGTAATATATATATATAATTGTATTCAACTAACATGACTGTATTTTTAGATGTTGAGAAAGAGTAACTACTGAGTTTCTTGCCGGTTCTTCTCGGTAGAATCTACATTCCGAACCGGTAGTAGCTTTACTTTAAATAGTTTGTTAAATGACGATTCAAAAGTGCTTGTAAAAGCCTACTTGAATAAAGTATATTTTAATTGGCTTTGATTTGATTTGAGACAAACTTGAAGGTTTTAGAGATCATCTGATAAATGCCGACTACATATTTATTCCTTAAATCCATACTAATTAAAAAAACAAAATGTATTTAACTCTACTGGTCCGGATTTGAACTAAGTATTCTCAGTTAACGTCCACACGTCGACTAGACAATCTTGGTTCTCGTATAATCAGTCGCTATTAAAAAAAATATTTCATTTTAATAGTCAATCTCGCCACCTGCCGCTCGTCACGTAATCAGTAGAAACGTATGGATAAGATAACCCTGGTACAAATTATTTAGCTACAAGTTGTTACGCGCGGTTTTACAAGCATTAAATATTATTGCTTCCGCTGGAATTACAACATTAAAGATTTATTCAAATCGATCGAGTTGATTTTGATATTCAAGAAACGTACAAACAAAGAAAATCTTCAATTTTATTTCTATATTAATGAATTTTAAAATTTATATTAGTAGCCTGTAAATTTCCCACTGCTGGGCTAAGGCCTCCTCTCCCTTTGAGGAGAAGGTTTGGAGCATATTCCACCACGCTGCTCCAATGCGGGTTGGTGGAATAAACATGTGGCAGAATTTAGTTGATATTAGACACATGCAGGTTTCCTCACGATGTTTTCCTTCACCGCCGAGCACGAGATGAATTATAAACACGAATTAAGCACATGAACATTCAGTGGTGCCTGCCTGGGTTTGGACCCGAAATCATCGGTTAAGATGCACGTGTTCTAACCACTGGACCATCTCCGCTATTAATGAATAAGGAGACTTTTTTTATGTAATACCAAACTGATTTAAAGTCCTAAACCAATATACATAAAACTATAGCAGAAGATGCAGCGCCATTCGGAGAAGGTTTTAGTATATTATTTAGACTATTAACGTAGCAAGCATGACGTTTATATACTCGAATTAGTATTGATAATATTAGATAACAATAATAATTAATAAAAAAACGACTCCAAAGGAAATATAAAATAAACTGTCACCGTGAATAAAAAAATGCTTATTTTTAATCAAAATTACACGAAAACAACGTAAAAATATTTACAGTACACATCAAACGTGATTGGAGGTGGTCACGGTCGACCCCATACATTGGCGCTGTAAGAAATATAAGCCAGCTGAGATGGTATGTCCACAACAGTATTAACTACTGCTGTTTGGTGACGGGCTAGCCCTACCATCGGTGGTAGGGCTAGGTTACTCGGGTAAAATTTGATAGTTTTTTTTAAAATATATTATATAGATAGGCAGACGAGCACATGGGCCACCTGATGGTAAGGTCACCACCGCCCACCACAAATATTAATCATTCCTTACATCGCTAATGCGCCGCCAACCTTGGGAAATAAGTTATGTTCCTCGTGCCTGTAGTTACACTGGCTCACTCACCCTTCAAACCGGAACAATATTGAGTACTGCTGTTTGGCGGTAGTATATATGATGAATGGGTGGTACCTACCCAGACGGGCTTGCACAAAGCCGTACCACAAAGTTTTTATATAAGTTAACATAAAATATATGGATCTAAGATCAAGATCCCGCGCGTCTGGAAATCGGACTTGGTTATATTTCCGAGTATATGTATGTATTCCACTTACATAAAAATCAATTACACAAAGAAATCTATAAATACATAGAGCTTTAAGCTCAAAGCGCACCTGCCCGCCAGCTGTTTAACCGGTTCGATTCCCGCCGCGTTCAACTTACGAGTTACGACTCAGCTGACCCGGATTTTTTGGTCATCTAAACGCGAGAATGTTAAACGTTTAACATATATTAAAAAAAATCGGTAATTTTTACCGATTTTCATCAATTTCACCTTCGTTAATAAATGTCACTCATATAAAAAAAAACTACATCGTAGTTTATGTATATTTACATTTACATCGTAGTTTATGTATATGTTTATGTATACGTTTATTGGTCGAAATATGAACAAAGTCAATACACATATACAGGGTTATTGGTAATTCGACGTATTCCCGTTAGGAGGTGATAGGGGTGATTATTTGCGATAATTTTAACCCCTATATACATGATGCAAAAGTGAACCACTTTTGAGTTATCACGTTTGAAGATTTTTTCAAAATAAGTCAAAATTGCAACTTCAAAAATTTATTAAAAAAAAAGTATCAATTAAAATCTATATCTTTTCTTCTGATTTATAAAAACGATTAAACACTGGATATTTTTCAATATTTAAACAATAATTATCGGTCCAAATTTAAAAATGCGAGACGGATGCATATGGGGGTTAAAATTATCGCAAATAATCACCCCTGTCACCTCCTAACGCGAATACGTCGAATTACCAAATATCCTGTATAATATATTTAGGGAAAACATAGGAATAACAGGTTTTTTCTGTTAAGTCAATTATAACTATGTTCATATAATATTGTATATGAGGAGAACATATAGAAATTATATGTTTCGAACTTGTTGTTCTATAATATTTCCATATATTTATTGCACCAAAGCTCCATAGCTAATTAACAAAAAAAAAAAAAATTAAGATAAATTACAAAAAATTTTTAACTTAAAAAATAATAATAAGCCCATTTCGATGTAACTTTAAACTGCGTACTTAATTTGAGTATAAAATACCTGATAATAACGCCTATGACTTTCCCTTCGAAAATAATAAACAATAACCGTATAATAATAATATCAACATATAATTAATGAACCCCCGACACGACGCTACGTGTCAGGTGGGACATCTGTGAGTCAAGGTCGGAAGTTCGATTCCCCGGTCACGAGTACACTTGAGACCATTTCTGCAACCACGTTTTAACCCTCAAGTACGTCACACGCACTTTTTTCAATTACACAGAATGAGTTTTTTATATATAATGTTTGGAAGTATTCAAATTCATTTTGTCAAGATATTCAAAATCAAAATATACTTCAAGTAGGCTTTTACAAGCACTTTTGAATCGTCATTTAACAAACTATTTGAAGTAAAGCTACCACCGGTTCGGAATGTAGATTCTACCGAGAAGAACCGGTAAGAAACTCAGTAGTTACTCTTTTTCAATATCTAAAAATACAGTCATGTTAATTAAATACAATTATATATGTATGTTATGTCTCCTGCCTGGAAGTCAACAAGCACTAACTCCACGCTTTTTTATCATCAATATACTCTTGTATCGAATAATATTCCTTCTTTACCAATGTATTTTTTACAATTGTCTTGAATCTATGAAACGGCAAAGTTCAAAATGTCTGCGGAATTTTATTATAGAAGCGGATACCTTGCCCCAAGAATGATTTATTGACTTTGCGGAGTCGGAAACTTGGCGTTCTAAGCTTATCCTTACTTCCTGTGCACATACAATGATTATCACAGATTTCCAGCTCCTAAACACTTTAATTTAAGTTCTTAATTGTATATAGTGGTTGTACCCATCTGGGTATCTACCACTTTTAATAGATTTTACTGCCGAACAGCAGTACTTTATATTGTGTTCCAGTTCGAAGGAGAGAGCTGATATAAGTGTAATTACAGGCGAAAAATCTTAGTTCCCGAGGTTAATGGCACACTGGTTATATAAGGAATGTCTATGAATGATGGTAACCATTTACCACCACGTTGCACATGAGGAATGAGAGTCTGTGTGCTTTAATAGCTTGCATAATGCAGGGATCCCTACTGTGGAAGTATTACTGTTGTTAATGATATTGTATCTGTGGTTAAGGCTTTAGTTTAAATTATTTGGTGTAGATGTCACTTAACTCCGTAGTACTTTTGCCATGTTCTGAAACGTATTCGTTATATAAAACTTAAATATATAAAAATAATCTTTCCTACTACGTTTTGTAAGTATAGTATTATAATCTATTTCGCAACAACACCCACTTGCCTCGGTGGCGCAGTAGGCAGCGCGTAAGTCTCATAATCTTAAGGTCGTGAGTTCGATCCTCACCCGGGGCATATCTTTTTATATTTATTTTCCTTTTTATATTTTTTATTACAACGATACAAATACAAAGTTAAAAAAAATTTTAAATACCGCAATAATCTGCAATTCATAGAATCTTAATAAACATTAACCATTTCAAAGAAAAATGATAAATTAAATAAATGATTAGTTTATACATACAAAAGAAAATATATGTTAGTATTTCTGTTTAGCTGAGATTATTACACTTCGATACTGTTAAACTGTCCACCTTGAAAAATAGCACATATAGAATATGTATTTTTTTTTTATAAAGTTTTTTATATTATCTACTTTATGATAATTCCTCACTAGATGGCGCTGCAGCACATCCAATGTATACCACCATACTAACATTATGTTTATTTAATATAAATATTGGACAACATCACATACATTATTCTGATTCCAATGTAAGTAGCTAAAGCACTTGTGTTATGGAAAATCAGAAGTACCGACGATACCACAAACACCCAGACTAAAGACAACATCGAAAACTAATGAACTTTTCCTAGATCGACTCGGCCGGCAATCGAACCCGGGACCTCGGAGTGGCGTACCCATGAAAACTGGTGTGTCGAGGAGATGTGAAACTAACTCCGTCTGTCTGTTGCTTTTTCACAGCCAAACCAATCAAAATTTGATACGAAACAAGCTTGAACCCGTTAAATTTTCAATACCTAACACTTAACGACCAACTCCAAAAAGGAGATCGAGGCCGCGTGCAACAACTAGTTTAATTTAAATTTAATGTCGAGACAAACTTATAACACATTTTTCATAGCAGGCATTATTTAATCGAACGTTTAAATAATGAGTAATAACATTATCATTGTTCGCGAGATACGACCGCTACACACAACGCACACGTGTAAAAGCGTTACAGTAAATAAGGCCGCTTACACACGTAGCGATTGGAATGTAAACTTTCCTATTTCTACGTGAAAATCAATAAAATCTAACTCCACGCTTTTCTATCATCAATAAAATCGTTCCTTAACAAATTTCGGAGAAAGTTAAGGAGTTCGGCCCTAAAGACTTTGGCGCAAGAGATATCGACCCTCTCTATTCATTCAGACTTCTATGAGAAAGCAATTTGACACAACCAAAGAATGATTGGGTTGGTTAGTTGGTTAGTATACTTGGTTGTAAGGTTCTGTGCTAATCCATCTATGGAGGAACCTCTAATCATACATTCAGCAATGCTTGGTATTATTGTGTTCCGGTGTTAAGAAAGAGTGAGTCAGTGTAGTTAGATACACAAAGAACGGCTTAGTTTCCAAGGTTAGTAAGTTAGTTAGCATTGGTGATATGAAAAATTATTAATACATTCAAACTCAAACTCAAATTCCTTTATTCAACATGGAAGCATTAAACTTACTTATTGATAGTCAAATTAAACACTACCACCGGCTCGGAAAAGGAAACACCCCGACCTGAAAAGCACCAGCGAAAGAAACTCAGCGGGTCTTTTTTTTTTGTCAAACTAATTAAATACACATATTTAATACGAATAGAAATAGCCAGGAGACTATTCTTAATATTGTTGTGTTTTGGAGAGCGAGTGTATCGGAGTAAATACTCTTATTATAAACTATATTCTATTATTAATATAGTTTTTAAAGATTTATGGCGCATTTATATGAAGTATATTTGTATAGTTCTTTTAATTTGTGGCATTTTGGATATTTTGTGATACAAATCAAATCGAATCAAAATATTCAATAGTCTCGTCATTTTACAAAACTATATTAAGTGAAGCTACCACCGGTTCGGTATGTAGATTCTACCGAGAAGAACCGACAAGAAACTCAGTGTGTTGGGAATATTACTTACAGAGCTGAAGTCTATGGTCCGAATTGGATACTTATCAATAGGTAACAATTTTAGTCCACCTGGCACACACGAAACAAGAAGTGAATATTATTGACAGGAAATATCCACTATTGGTCAATAATTTCGTCATACGAGCTTTAAAACTATACGGACGACGTTTTGTAACGCAACGTCGCCTCGTCTGCTTTAAACCTAATAAAAATATAAAATGCAAATTGTCATAATTACAAACGATCAGACAGCGAGTCGCCTCGTCTCTCTGTGTGTGTGTGTGTGTGTGTGTGTGTGTGTGTGTCTGTGTAACCTCGTAGAGGACGGAGGTTATCATTGTTAGATTTAAACATGTCATGTACAATATATTTATACATACATACATATCTAATCAATTAATTTAGCAATAACAACTATCGTCTAGTATTCATGTAAATATGCCGATGCCGGTCTGAGGCCTCATCTCCTCCTTTCTACATCACGCCAGTCCAATTGGTGGATAGACCACGATTTTTCTCGATAGAAACCAACGGTAGCTTTAAGAGCTTGAAAAAAGATATTTCGATTCAGATTTTTGGCCTAGATTACCCCTGACATAATCCCTTCAACAATAAAAGGCAATATTAAAACGACTAGAAAATATCTCTTTCTAGTACATACTTAAGAATCTCGTCACTGGTGTCTGAACATCATTAATGCAGGAATGCCGATGAATACATGCAAGACCTAGGTCGTACACGCTGAGAATAATGTTTATGAGATTTATTTAATTGTATGTTTGTTTTATAAGGGAAACTGATTGATAACATTAAAACGTTTTTCTTTGTCGGTTTAATTTATTTACAATTACGGAGACATTGTATTCAATCACTATGTATCATAAAACAAAGTCACCTTGCGTGTTTGTCTGTACGCGATTCACTCAAAAACTATCGAACAGATTTTCATTCAATACGAAAAGTTTTTTGAAGTCGTTGGTAATCCGGGGCTCTTACTGGGAGCTAAAGTTAACTAGCTAGTTAAAAGGGAGCTACTGGAACCAAGCGTTATATGTATTCTGATAACAGCCAAAGATCAGTAATCAGTATTATTGTGTTCCGGTTTGAAGGGTGAGTCGGTGTTATTACAGGTACAAGGGACATAACATTTTAGTTTCCGAGGTTGTGGCGCATTGGCGTTGTAAGGGATGGTTAATATTTCACACAGCGCTATTGTCTATAAGCGGTGGTGACCACTAACCATCAGGCGACCTATTTACCTGTCCCCTCATTTATGTCATAAAAAATCATGTAAATATAATAAAAAACTCATTTACGATCCAACTTTTAAAAAGTTCGTTTACAGACGCTTTTATGTAATGTTACTCGATTTTTTTAGATGTAGGCAATAAATGGTAAAAAGCTTTCAGTGCTTGCAAGTTCAAGTCACATTGTATAAATGCTTATTGTTGTATCTAAGATGCGGTCTGTAACTGTAAACTACACTGACTCACCGAGTTTGCGAATTGGAACTGACAAGGTATTGAAATTTGGCGGTAGAATAAAAATATATATATATAATAAAACGGCGAGTAAATACTAAGATTATATAACCTATCACAATCCAAGTAATGAACTCGCAAGTAAGGACATGTTTATGCCTAACAGAGCTAACGACCAACCCCTAAAAAGTAAGCTTAGCCGGCAATGACAAGGAGCTCATAAACCGATCTCATCTCAATCAAAATCGCGTGCACTAAGTGTGTGACATATTGAATCAACATCCGGTTAACGAACGACAATATTCAATCACAGCCGGATGGGAACGATATCGTGTTGCCCGGGAATCGAACCTGACACTCCCGACATCCGGCTCAAACGCACGCTACTTACGTTCAGAGCTAGGGGTTAATTTATGTATGACAAGCGCGTGAGGTCTTTAAGGTGATCGACTTTAACGAGATCAAGTTATTGTCGCAATTGAAAAAACTCCGACAAGAAAACAGACAAACTCTATTTCTAAATACCTTCCTAGACATCGCATTCCTTCCAACCTTCATTCTTTCCAAGATTGGTGGTCCATTCGAATCAAATCAAATCAATTTTATTCAAGTAAACTTCACAACGAAGCGTTTTTAATTCGTCGATATTAAAATACTACCACCGTTTCGGAAAGCAGCCTCCAGCGAGAAGAAACGGCAAGAAACTTGCATAGTTGCTCTTCTGAAATAGACAGATTTACAATGCTGTTTTTTTTACAATAATTATTGTCCTATGATGGAACCCGAGCCTAAATCCAGGCGTTTTTTTCTAAAAAGTAAGTCATTGTCGGTGTAAGAGGTTAATATGTCCAACAGCCGAGATGGCCCCAATGGTTAGAACGCATGCATCTTAACCAATGATCGCGGGTTCGAAACCGAAGCAAGCACCATTGAATTTTCGAATTTTTGTGTTCATTATTCATCTCGTGCTCGGCGGTGGAGGAAAAACATCGTGAGCAAACCTGTATGTGTCTAATTTCACATGTGTATCATATATGTGTGGTGTAATATGCTCTAAACTTCTCCTCAAAGGGAGACGCTTAGCCCAGCAGTGGGAAATTTACAGGCTGTTAATGTTATATTAGTATTCAAAAAAAAACGTAGGTTTACGAGGTTTCAAATGAACTCGAAGTAACGAGTGTTACCGAGTACTACCGTCTATGGATTGTAAGAAACATATACCATCGGATGGCCTATTCGGTCTCCCTACCAACATTAAACATACTTCGAGATATCTCGCGTCATTTAGGCCAATCGTTCCCTAACTGTTATGATAATGACGTATAATATATTTATTTAACCATTTACAACTTAGAATTCCATATCACACACACACGCACACACACACACGGCACTCGTGTGTGTACACGTGTACGCTGTAGACGCTACGTCTCCATGCGTATGAGCATTGAATATTTATAAGACATTTAATACGATGATTTATTAACGTTTCTGTAAAATTAGCTGGAATCTTATAAATAAAGAGGCTCCTAGCGGGCTAGCGTCTCCACTCTATACATATATTGAAATCAAGTGACAATTATGTGAACTTTTGCCGGAGGGGGGGGGGGCTCTTTATGATCTACCAAGTACCGAGTGCACATCACATTTAAAGCACGATTCAATACTCAAATTACGTAGAAATTCCCGTAAGCAACAATTCAATGGAGATTCTGATTTACGTCTAGTCGACAATTCTGTTAACCTTTCGGATAATGGAAGCTCAGTCGTTAAAACACTTGAATCAAACCGAAGATAACGGATTCAAACTCAGGCATGAACAACTGAGTTATCATTTCATGTAAACATCGCGTGCTCGGTGGTGAATGATGACAAGCAAGTGTCGGATGAAAATCTGCCACGAGTGTATCTACCCAGCCCTGGTCAAATAAGCTTCAAACCTTCTCCTTAAAAGGAGTGGGGACGTAAGTAGCACTAGAAGTAGAACATTAACAGGCGGTAACTTTACTTCAATGCATAGCAATTATATAAATTGAGAACAAGTTTCTTTCCTTTAATAATAAATGAAAAAACGATCATTAAAAACTTAGTAAAAGTATGAAGGAGCCGAGCCGCATAGCAATCAATGGGCCCCTCCCCCCACGAGGGCCACGTCAGAGACTTCAACTATTGAATATTTTATAACATCGCGAATAAAATCGATTATGCAACAGTAAATTAAAATATTTACGTCAACTATAAAGGAAGGTATATTTCATTGGATCGATTTTGTTTTGAAATGTTTAAGGACAGAGCAGCAATGCGATCCTGTACGAATCTCACTCGTGAAATGTTAACAACCGACTTACGGTGACACGCCAATTCGATACGTGTATCCTATGAATGTTATATATTTTACAGTCAAAGTCGGATGACACATACTGACATTTCACACTATAGCTTTGCGATGAGTTTCGAATTCTCACAGAATACATCTACGGGACCAATTTACAAATAACATTTTAATGTTAAAGTTAATAATATACTTTTTGGACTAAAAGAAAATTGTACTAAAAATAAAAATAAAATATTGTTATATTGTTTTCGACATTTTTATTCTTATTTTAGTTTCGTTCGTTTCGTTTATAATCGAATGAATAACTTTCGTTCTTCAACGAATCACTATTTATATCTATTGTAAAATATTTATTTATATATTTTTACAAACTTTTTTTTATCTTTATCTTATTTATTTATTTATTGGAAAAGTTACACCATCAACATATTACTAAACACTTAAAATTAATATCTGTTGGGTAACATACAAAGTGATACGTCTTTAAAGGATATCTTAAAATAAACCGTTATTCCTCACGGCTATAGCCGTAGCAAAATAATATATGGTCTATATATTAATTTTATTGTATTTGTTAAAGATATAGGCGTAAAAAATATTAACCATTCCTTACATCGCCAATGCGCCACCAACGTTGGGAACTGAGATGTTATGTCCCTGTAGTTACACTGACTGGCTCCTACACACAGTAACTTTTCCGCTTCATATATTCCAATCATTTGTAAAAAATACACTGGTAAAGAAGACATATTATTCGATACAAGATTATATAGATGATAAAAAAGCGTGGAGCTAATACTTGTTGACTTCCAGGCAGAATATATAACATACATATATAACTGTGTATATAGTTAACATGACTGTATTTTTAGATGTAGCTTTAATTAATATAGTTCGTTAGGTGACGATTCAAAAGTGCTTGTAAAAGCCTACTCGAATAAAGTATATTTTGATTTAGTTTTTGAGTATGAATAAGTATTTCTGGTTGGCGGTTGAATATGTGATAGGTATCTATCCAAACATATTTAGCATCTATTTTAATTCTACCGCTAAACCTGTACAATTTTCTGTAGAACCTTGAAACAATACGCCATTTCCCAACAAACATAAACATACAACCTACGCTCTACATTCTTAAAATTATAACTATTAATTGTGAAAGTTTTACACCAATCAGAATAATTTTCACGTGAATAGTAATCAAAAAAAAAAAAAGCTTATCACATAAGTATGATAACACCGTCCCTATCAGAAGGCGATTGATATTAGTGACGTCATAAAACAATTGCCAGTTCAAATGGCGCGTAGGCTTTTGTTATGCAATGCTTCCTAGTCGGTTACGTCCTTTGTCATTATTTGTATAATTTCAAACATTGATATTTATTAATATCGAAGGATTCCGGCGATGGCGACCGTTCTAGGCGATACTAGGCAACTGCACAGGACATGTAGTGTATATGTGTATGTGTCTGTGCACAAACATAGGCACAATATTCCCTCGTACTCTTAACCCTATACGGCCCGTATATCGGATATGATCGACAAGACTTAAGCCACGACAGCAACGGCTTCACATTATTCCTGCATTTGGAATTTCCTAAAAAAAAAAACTTTTGTCCCAACCCGGGGTTTGATCCTATGACCTCGAGATCTGTCGCCTTATAAATCAAACACACAGCCAACGAGTCGTCAAAATAATTATAACTAGAATCTAAATATGTATATCCAAAGTCAAAATCGGGTAACGAATGCTAGTAAATACACTACAAGTAATTCTACATCGAGGAAGTGACGTTATGATTCATAGCGCGAGGGTTACTCAACGATACAACACAACCCTATAAGATAACTTATCTGTGTATAATTAAGATAAAATTAGATTTAACATTGTTTAATTTATTTAATTTAAATGTTTTAAATGTAAAGAGAGGGGAGAGTGCACAGTTGATAAAACACGCAGATTTCAAACGCGAATACAAATCCGGGCAACACTCAGGGTACGTGAAGCCTGTGAACCAGGTGGACAACTACTACATTTCCGCGGGAGATCGCTGTATTGTCAATAAATAGAGCCCTATGCTCAGGCCCGTCTTAAGCACAACAAAGCGCCCAACTCCATTGCCGTTATGTGCAATTAAAATGGTAAATAATGGCAACTACAGAGCATGCCGGATCTTCTCAACAGAATCCACATTCCGAACCCATGGTGACTTTACATTCAATTCAACACTCTAACGATTCAAAAGTGCTTTTATGAGTCTACTTCAATAAAGAGTATTTCGATTTTACTTATATATCAACATTATAGATTAAATATATCTTCTCAGACGATATTTCGAAACAGATACAAGAAAGTCAATTGTAGATCTAAAGACAGACATATATACCTATACAGTATAACATTGTTCCAGCGGTCCGATGAAAAGTGAAATTTAATTTGATTTATCGTCTTGAAAGTGGGCGCGGGCGTCGGTTACAGTTCGCGGACCGATTATTATATAATTAAATTGTTAAAATCCTCTTATGAAATTACAGAATATAATTAACGAAAATGTTCGTTCTTTTGCTTTAGATTTTATATCGAACGCACCGAAAGCTTCATCAGAGACGATAACGAACGCAAGTAACTTTTTGTGTAGCTGAAAACATCGTAAGGTCGTATGTTTCATATGAAATTCTGTCACGTGTAGCGTTCAAACAATGGAGCAGCGTGGCGGAGAAAGCTCTAACTTCCTTACGAGTTATTTAAACAGAGAAACATTATTATACGTAACATTTCAATATCAAACGTGCGTAATGTTAGATATTGTTACGATACGATAACATTTTCTATGTTCACGTTCGAAAAAAAATACAGAAAAATGACATTTCACAAAAATATCTTTCAAATTGTATTATATATTTACTTTCATTTACTACTTAAAATATACATATATATATAAAATATTTTAGACATATACGTACTTAAATGATCAACGATGTTATTCTATCAGTGTTACGTATGTCACTCGTGAATTGAAAACCGACTCACAGAGTTTAATTATTTTTATATCTTTGAATGTTATAATTTTCATAGTAAATGTCGCACACTACCCTACATTTCACGATCGTGCTCTACGTAGAGTTTCGAGTTTCGTTCTTACAGAATAACTCTACTGAACGGTTCAATAGACCTCGCGTCTTAGACCACGTGGGCATTTATATATACGGATAGTATTCTAAGTTATAGTACAACTTATATTTTATATAAGAAACTATATTATATATATGTTAATGTGACACGTAGTGATATTTAATTATAAATAATTTAAACAGAATAAAATTCTCCTAAATTTTAAATGGATAAATTCTAAAAAACACTATCAAAATAAATCGTTTAAATAATTATATGTATGCTAACTGTTCATTGAGAAATTTTAATTTTAACAATCCTCACACAAATATATGATAATGTTTAATACGCGTATAGTTTAGAATTACAAAGTTACTAGTTAGCTATTTAAATTCTTATTATATTTTACTATATTTCCCTTGGACAGCTTCATTTACCGAAACGTACTACTATCGTTCTCCATGAAACGAAAACGCAGAAAACTTTTTATCTTCATAAAACTTAAAAAACAAATACCATAAAAAAAAATCCACAGTAAATCCTTACGACACGATAACTTCAATTCACAAAATGAAAACAAAAATCAACACTTCACTCAATCTTAACGTACACACAATAGTTTTATAAACATTTGTCATCACTTGTTATAATTTCATGTTACGATGTATCTGTGCGCGCGGCGCGGCGCGTCGTACGCTACTGGACGTTCATGGCCGACTGCCGCTCACTTGGGGCAGTGTTGCTACACTCATTTTATTTATTACCGATTTATTTTAATTTTAATATCATGTACACGATTTATTATTTTAATTAATCTATATATCAAATGTATAAATAAAATATAAAGACTAAAAATTCATAAATTCAAAAAATTAATAAATTTGTGCCTTGCGTACGTCCATAACGCCTAATCGAAAATAGTTATTTTATTTTCTTAAATTATGACATTAATGATTAATTTGCTGTGATAATAAAATGCTTGAAATCAATAAAATGATATTATTTTAATAAAACGATTACGAATAAATAAAAATAAATATGTAAATTCTATAACAACATTCAGTCCCAAAAAAGAAGTCATCTTTTTTTAATTAGGTCATCTTACTACAAGATTATATTCATTAAAAAAAACCACATGCGTTAATAAAAGAGATAAATGCTTCTCAATATTATTTATAACAGGAACATTGTACATTCTATACTTAGTATAAATAATAATTATTAGCAAATAAACTTTATTTAATAATCATTAGCAGTAAATATACAAAAAGTCACTTGACATACAAAATGTAAGATAAATAATACAAATATGTTATTAATATAAGTACTGAAATAAAATTAATTACCAACATAATCTCCCTCGAATCGGGCAGATTAATGTATCGTCGGTGTGGCATCATGCGACGTTGCCGCTCTTACGCGATACGTACAACGAGGTTAAAGTTTTCTCAACAACTTTTTTTTTTTAATTTTCAGCGAGCTTAGAACTTGGGACTATACGGTCGTTAGCCATTTTTTAAGGGAATTTTAAAAGAATGATAAATGATAACAGAAATGTCTAAACTTTTTCAGTTCATTGTTTTATAAATACATTTTATACGAAGTATAATATTATATTGTAAAGTTGCTTTCATTACAACTTTAACGAGGATTTCATATCCATGACTCTAACGTCGAGTTCCTTTATTCGTTATTAGGTCAGTTACCGATCGTTTTCGAGTTACGAGGGACGAGTCGTTAGCTCCCTTTATACACGTCACAAGATGACTTTTACTCGGTAGGGCTTTGTGCGAGCCCGCCATCATATGTGCATATATTCTAATAGCAACCTGTGTGTCGTTGTTTGAAGAACGACTGAGCCAATGTAAAAAACACAAGGGACATAACATCTCAGTCCCCAAGGTTGGTGGTGCATTGGCGATGTAGGGATTGGTTTTATAGTGCCAATATTGGCCGTATTGGTCATTTACTATTAAAATGGTCGATTTGCAAGTGTTTAATAAAAACACTTTTAATTAATGCCTATTAATTCAATGAAAATCAAACATTTTATACCAACTTCCCGGCTTCACATGAGTCCAATAAGGGTCTACACACAACCTGTAGATTGAAAATCTTGTTTTTCTTTCAGACTAGGAAAGTTAAAATTCCCGGCTATTCCCTAAAATGATATGCATTAAACATATAAACCTTCCTCTTGAATCACTCTGTTTATTAAACTCAAACTCGTTTATTCAATATTTTTTATGTTATTGGTTGGTGGACGAGCATATGGGCCACCTGATGGTAAGTGGTCACCACTGCCCATAGACAAAGGCGCTGTAAGAAATATTAACCATTCCTTACATCACCTATGCGCCACCAACCCTGGGAACTAAGATATTATGTCCCTTGTGCCTGTGATTACACTGGCTCACTCACCCTTCTAACCGGAACACAACAATACAGAGTACTGTTGTTTGGCGGCAGAATATCTGATGAGTGGGTGGTACCTACCCAGACGGGCTTGAAACACACACACACACTCTTATTGATAGTCAAATTAAACGCTACGACTAAAAGTCGCATTAAAATCCGTAAAAAAAGATCTAAACGTGCATTTTATATTACATTCGACTAACCACCCATCCCGATTTCATACGTGTAATGCAAAGCAACCACAGTACAATTTCCCGCGCTAACGATTAAAATATCAAAAAATCCCTTCGTAGCATCCGCTCCACATTAGAACGGACCTGTGTTCCAAATACAAGCATCCGAAACTCAGTAGCTTCGGCTGCGATTTCACATTCAGTACAAGAGCAATTCTCGTAGTTTCGTCTTAAAATTTATCCGATAGGACATTTTGTATACGACAATTGATTTATCTTATTAATAAACATCTAAACTATAACTATATCTCAACTCAATTGGTTGAGTAATGCTTGTATATATAAAACACGAAATGTACGACTTTACGAGTACAGATTGTATCTAGATCGGCAATCGTAATGTTTGCACAGAATTCGTTTTCTCTTCACAAACGTAAACAAAACTTGAACAATGAACATCGGAAACAATCCCGCGGAACATTTTGTTTTATTTTGATACTTAATTACCTAGAAATATCGTTACTTTGAGTTCATTTCAAACTTCGAAAACATACGTTTCTTTTAATACTAATATTACATTAGCAGCCTGTAAATTTCCCACTGCTGGGCTAAGGCCTCCTCTCCCTTTGAGGAGAAGGTTTGGAGAATATTCCACCACGCTACTCCAATGCGGGCTGGTGGATACACATATGGCAGAATTTCGTTGAAATTAGACACATGCAGGTTTCCTCACGATGTTTTCCTTCACCGCCGAGCACGAGATGAATTATAAACACAAATTAAGAATATGAAAATTCAGTGGTGCCTGCCTGGGTTTGAAACCGAAATCATCGGTTAGGATGCACGCGTTCTAACCACTGGGCCATCTCGGTTCGAATACCAATATTATAAAGGCGTTTTTACTGTTATCTCTTCACGATTAAACTACTGAACCGATTTTGATGAAATTTGGTATGGTATGGTAAGTTTGAGTCCCGGGGAAAGACATAGGTTACTATTTAAATCACCCCTCGAGGGGGTAAATTGGGGGCGAGGTTTGTGTGCTACAGGTAAAGTTTTATAAATTTCGTGCGAGTAAAGCTGCAGGTTCAGCTAGTATCATTATATATAATACAGTCAGCGAGATTAACTTCGGTTAAAAGTTATTACTTTCTGATAGAACTTGGTGCAAGAATACAGATAATCATATCACCGAGTACCGCTAAACAGCAATGATTAGTATTGTTATGTTCCAGTTTGAAGGGTGAGTCAGCCAGTGTAACAGCAGGCACTTGGGACGTAACATATTAACAAACATAGTTATATCAGTATAGATAGAACTCATTAAAGTGCTAATTAATTAATTAATTAAAAACCGTCGCTATATTTCGGCATCGCCAAGGTCCAACACGTCGCATTAGGATATCATTGCAAATCGCACGGCAGATGAATGACAATGTGGTACCACCATATTCATACGACACGTTCCACTGTGAATGACTCGTGACTGGAGGCTTGCGGATTTACCATTATTTTAAATAATACCAATGCTCTTGTTAATTATTACTAATATGCTAATTACGCATCAAAAATTACGCAGCAAATCGCAAGCGTAAGGCTTTTGCTAGTGGGGACGGAACTTGGCGCCATTTTATTATTATACTCGAGAATCTCCGCGGATTTACAAAAAAAATATCACATAATCCAATGAGGTGTCGATACGGCGTTCAAGTTCGGAGCATATCTCTTAAAGTGCTGGCGAGGAACGGAAGTGTCGACAGTACCAACCAAAAGAGGTTTTTTTTTTAATAATAATAATGTAATAGTTAAGCAGACGGGCAAATGAGCAACCTGGTGGGATGGTCACCACCGCCCATAGACATTGGCGCTGCAACCTCAGCAACAAAGATGTTATGTCCCTTGTGTCTGCAGTAACACTGGATCACCGTTCAAACCGGAACAGAACAAATATTGCTGTTTGGCGGTAGACTACCTGATGAGTGGGTAGCACCTACCTAGACCGGCTTGCACAAAACCCTGCCACCAAGACATAATAATTCGGACATTGATATCATTCCCGTGTCTCGGACAGCACGTCAAGCCATTGGTAATTTTATGAATTCTTATTATTCAATAATTGTAAACTATTTCAATAAAATAAAAGCTTTGGACCATTACTAATATAAATTAGAGAAACAATGAATTTTTATATTAAAAAAAAAAACCGATAATATCAATAGCGACATAATACAAAACCGGTATTAAAAATATGCGTCACCATCGAATACCTACTTAATAAAACGTATCGTATCCACCAGATACTACTGGACATCTATCTACAGTGACAAATAATAAAAATACGTAAGACGGACCGTCCGCTGTCAACCAAAGACACGTATTACGTAGAGGCTTCTTCGTCCATAATATAACTTGTCTAAGGCACTCCCTGTCGACGTAAAAATATTATTTTTAAGGAACGGCGTGATGAGAACAAGAAAACTACACGAAGATTGCCGGTTCGAAGCCGAGCAAGAAAAATTGACATTTGCTTAAAATGTCTTTAAAAAAAATCATCTCGTGAATTTGTAGCGAGTATCTACTCGACACTGGACGATGAAGTCGTGACAGTATTTCAGAATCAAATCTAATCAAAATATACTTTATTCAAGTAGGCTTTTACAGGCACTTTTGAATTGGCAAAATGGCGTGTGGACGTTAACTGAGAATACTTAGTTCAAATCCGGACCAGTAGAGTTAAATACATTTTGTTTTTTTAATTAGTATGGATTTAAGGAATAAATATGTAGTCGGCATTTATCAGATGATCTCTAAAACCTTCAAGTTTGTCTCAAATCAAATCAAAGCCAATTAAAATATACTTTATTCAAGTAGGCTTTTTTGAATCGTCATTTAACAAACTATTTAAAGTAAAGCTACCACCGGTTCGGAATGTAGATTCTACCGAGAAGAACCGGTAAGAAACTCAGTAGTTACTCTTTTTCAACATCTAAAAATACACTCATGTTAGTTAAATACAATTATATATGTATGTTGTCTCCTGCCTGGAAGTCAACGAGCATTAACTCCACGCTCTTTTATCATCAATATAATCTTGTATCGAATAATATGCCTTCATTACCAATGTATTTTTTACAAATAACTTGAATCTATGAAACGGCAAAGTTAAAAATGTCTGCGGGATTTTATTACTCCGGCTTGTTACAAATTTTTCAACAGAAAAACCCAAAATCTTTTTATCGGTCCGATCTGGAGTTCGAACTCGGAACCTCGGAATCGGTGACCTAACAGTTATCCATGAGCCAACGAGCTGGACGACCGCATCGGATAAAGTGGTGGAATTAGCTCTAAACCATATTAACTGGGGAGGCCTTTGTTCCTTTGTTCTATTATTGCTAATTAATTTAGTAATTATATTAATAATGATTATTATTTACATTAGATAACCTCTGAAAGTACTGTGATTATAAGTCGTATGATTTTTTTATCTGGAATTTTCAATTACGTTAGTAGATAAAAATTGATAGAGATCGGAGGATTTACTAGAAAAAACACTATATATACACACATACATATTTATACCTATATGCGTATGTGTGTGTTTGTGTGTGCGTCGACGGAACGATAGTATCTGATATAGATGAAAAGAATTACTAATTTACAAATGGCGGAAAATTTAAATAAATATTTTTTTTTTTATTTTCGACACCAAATATTTCAAAATCAAAATATGTTTTATTCGAGTACGCTCATAAAAGCACTTTTGAATCGTCACGTTACAGCGTTGAATTTAATGTAATGCTACCATCGGATCAGAAAGTAGATTCCACCGAGAAGAACCGACAAGAAACTCAGTAGTACAACTTTCCACCAGAGTATATTTGTAAAGTACATTTTTTTAAATATATCCTGCTTATATATCAACCAATAACAAGTCCCTGATTTTTTATCTTTAATATGATCTTATATTCAGTAACATGCCTACTTTATCGATGTTTTTCGACATGAGCTTTAAATTTCCTTCCATATGACTGCAACTTCACTGACTCACCAATAAAATAAAACTAACCATCCATAATATTAATAGTTGTTTTATTAAATGACGTGTCATTCCTTGGTGGCAGGGCTTGGTGCAAGCCCGTCTGGGTAGGTACAACCCACTCATCAGATATTCTACCGCCAAACAGCAGTAGTCAGTATTGTTGTGTTCCGGTTTGAAGGGTGAGTGAGCCAGTGTAACTACAGGCACAAGGAACGTAACGTAATCAAACCTACCTACAGGCAAACAGTCTATTCTTATCTAAGAAAGAGTTAAGACAAACATACTTTAGATTCACTTACATATATATAATAAAGCAACAGTGTAAGTCTCCCACTGCTGGACTAAGGACTCCTCTCCGTTTTTAGGTTATGATTTCACACGTGGCATGTTTCATCACGATGTTTTCCTTCACCGCCGAGCACGAGATGAATTATAAACACAAATTAAGCACATGGATATTCAGCGGTGCTTGCCGGGTTTCGAACCCGCAATCATCGGTTAAGATGTACGAGTTCTTACCACTGGGCCATCTCGGCTCACTCGAAGATCTATGTACATATTCCGTGCATACTTATAACTCAACAGTTCTTAATAACCACTGGGCTAAATTAATATATCCTTATTTATAATATAACACTATTCCACTAAACTAATTATATCCTATTTAATTTTACTTCCAAAGTTAAGACGACAATTATCCGAAACACGTTTACTCGAATCCATAATGAATATCAAAGATTGTTCAAGATCTCGACCAATTATATCGCATTAATTCAACGTCAAAATTGTTTAATTGTATTTGCCTACTGTGGTCGGAATATTCGATACGCGGCTACAAAACCATACCAAAAAAGTACGTTTCAATTTATATATCCGTAAAAAAAATATCAAGATATTCTACATTCAATGAGGCTTTTATGTGCACTTTTGTATTGACACTTCGACTATTTAGATTTTATAGAGGAGAACCGGTAAGAAATTTAGTATCTACTTAAATAGTTATCCCTTAGTCATAATCAATATTCCAATATATTACTTTAATAAAACAGGACTATAAGATATTTTTTATTTAATATATACGATATTATTTTATCGAAGCTTTTCGACTGCAAACAATATACTTCTAAGATATATAATATTGATTTTATATATATGTTAATATCAATTGACAATACAAATAATTTTGAGATATGAACTTGATCGATTTTTTTTTTGGAACGCGATTTTCCAAATGTCAAAATTTAAAAATAGAACACTTATAAAACAAATATTTGTTTAATCCATTGTCACACAAACATGTTAAACTCATTTCTAAATTCAAATAAGTATATCGATCTAAATTAAAACTTCAAGGCGTGGTATGTCTTGAAACTTGTGTAAACAAAGTTCCACGGCTCGTCACGGTATATTCTATGATTAAGAAAAAACAAAGATCCTTGATGTGACGTCACTAGATAAATTAAAAAAAAAAATCTTACAATTAATACTTCTATAGCGATTCTTGTCTACCCAAAATTTTCGAACAATATTTCCAAAAAAATCTCCTATTACCGCCCTTGAAAATCATAAAAAAAACATGACTTTATAACATACTCTATTCCGACTGACATAAAGTCTATAATAGCTTACGGAATATTGAAATTAGAAAGATCGTTCCCCACCCTATCCATAGTCTCGCTCGCCGCGTACACCCGTCTCGCTCACACGGAGGGTGGACCGGCAACAGCGCTCTGATAACTGTGTCAGATATAGATATAATATGAAGTGTAATAGTTTTGTGCTATTTCGTTTTGAGATAATTATATCTATGAATATAATAAAGCATCAAGCTTAGTAATATCTGTGCGCAATCATCTCGTCACGTGACGCCATTCAAACGCGCCGTGCAAGATCGACTTGTATACCGTCACGGCAAACGGCTTCCCCTTTTCGCCACCACTTACACCCCCCCTCCTCTTGTTTCCAAATCTCGCTTACACTATACGTACATTTTATTTTTGCTATATATTATTAAAATAGAACTGAATTAATTATAATTTATTTCAATAGTCATAATTTTTTTATTTAAACATTTTTCGCGCCATTTTTTTTTTATTGTGACATCAAGCAAAGAACCTTTCTCATGCAGCCATATATATGTATTTCGAATCGATATTACACCATAAAAATGTTATGTATGCCACGTCCGACTTAAGGGGGGTTGAATAATTCAAATAGCAATTAAACACCATCGTATATAATTCAAGGGGTTTTATGGGCAGATCGAAACATGAATCTTGTAAGAGTTCGAGGCAACCTTTACTTAAACGAAGTTCCTTCAATAACAAACTGACATATTGACCATGAGAATTATTGTATATTTAAAATGTGAATTATTATTAAATACTCTTTTGTATTAGTAGTCTCGTCTTGAGGAAACATGCATGTGTCGTAATTTGCCCGAAATTCTGTCAAATGTGTATCCACCAACCCGCATTGGATCCGCGTCTCGGAGTAAGCTTGGAACCTTCTCCTAAAGGGTAGAGAAGGCTTTAGCGAAGCACAACAGTCTTAGGTTACTTATCAAAGTTCAATGAAATCTAGAAATCCTATTCTTTGTAGAAAATAATATTATTGATTACATGAGTCATGACATTAAAATATTTAATTAATTAATTTTATTTGGGATGATTAGTCTTTTACTACAAATCGACTGTTGAGTAGGTTTGTCTTTCATTTCACACGATGTACATGAATGAATTTCAAGCAAGTATACTAGGTTATTTTCTAACAAAACCAGCAGTGTAAGAATTGCAATAAATTTAAATCACTTCTGGTAACATTGATACGCCAAAAAATCTTCTATATGTCCCTTGTGCCTTTTATAACACTGAATCAATCCAATGCCGCAGGGTATCGAGTAATGTTAGTTGAACTCAAGTCTGCACAGAGCCCATTAACAGCCTGTAAATTTCCCACTGCTGGGCTAGTCTCCTCTCCTTTTGAGGAGAAGGTTTGGAGCGTATTCGCTTTTGTTCCCTCACTAATCCCATTTTGGATAAAACTTTTCTAGCACGAATGTCACAGGAACCGAAATAAACGACGACCTTCGTGGTCGAGTAGGGTGTACACCGGTTTTCATGGGTACGCCCCTCCGAGGTCCCGGGTTCGATTCCCGGCCGAGTCGATGTAGAAAAAGTTCATTAGATTTCTATGTTGTCTTGGGTCTGGTTGATTGTGGTACCGTCGTTACTTCTGATTTTCCATAACACAAGTGCTTTAGGTACTTACGTTGGGATCAGAGTAATGTATGTGATGTTGTCCCGTTTTTTATTATTTATTATTAAACACCCCGCCCCCTTTTGGTACAGACTTCTTAAATTAGGGGTAATCTTTAGATAGCTCTAAGTGCATGTATTAGTTGTTTAATATAAAAAAGCAATTTTTTTTTTCAAAATATCAATCATAAATATATACAATCAATGTGATTATTATTATTATAATTAAATCTCAAAATCTTCATTGACAATGTCACGAAACAGTTCGTCTAAAAATCAAAAACGCTATAACGGACGAAACAACATAAAAAAAAAATTACTACACATCGAAGCGCGCCCGAACGTATCCGACGCGGACCGAGTCCACCCGAGCCCCGAGTCGGACATCTGTCGCGGCGCGTGCGCCGATACACGGTATTATTACCTGCATAATGATCTACGCAGGTGATCCGAACAGTTCTTCCTTGTATTTGCGTTTCGAGTTCGACGGACGCAGGGTCGAATGATGAGATTGTTTTCATTTTCGTTGTTTGTTTTTTCTTCCAATGAAATACATATCAAACTAGCTGTAAACCGCGGCCCAGTGGTTGGAAGTCGTGACTCTTTATCGACGATTGTAACTTCAAAACAGCACGACTGATACCAGAACCTTTTTCATGTAGTGATTTGTTTGTTTATAATTCAACTAGTTTATGCGTAAGGGAAGGAGTGGTGGTGCAGGTGGTAGGGATGAAAAGTAACCTATGTTCTGTTCCAGACTATAATCTATTTCTGTGGCAAATTTCATTCAGATTCGTTCAGTCTTTTTGGCGTGATGGATTAACAAACAAACAAACTAAACTTTCGCATGTGTCATCAAAACTTTCAAAAACTCATCTCCCGATCCGCACGGAACAGCCTTTTGAGATAAGCTCCGAACCTATGATAACCCAGATATTGAGGAAGGTTCAGCTATTTGACTTCACGATCCGGCCCACTGAATCGGAGCAGAAATGTTCAACGCACGGAACAGCCAGTGACACATGCTTTGGTAACGTAGACGAATGGTCAGATGGGCCACCTGATGGTCGGGGCGTATATACATTAGCGCCGTAAGAATTTTTCACCATGCCTTACATAGCCAACGCGCCACCAACCGTGATGACTGATATGTACTGCGATCTGTCCCCGAAGTCTGTAGTTAAATTGGCTCACTCACTCTTCAAAGCAGAACACAAAAATACTACGTATTGGTGCTTGGCGGTGCTTGACCTACCCATACGGGCTTGCACACATAAATAATTGATACTCGTATGTTTGTGATGAAAATTTCGAATATTTCTTGGCATACTGGCATACTTGTCTCTCAATACAAACGCACACTCTTATTCCCCTGGTAGCTAGTCTACCTTTAATCGAAACCTATTAAAGTCTCCGAAAAAATCTAGCGAAAATTACTGATCATTAAAAAAAATATATATACAGACTCCAGAACCATAAAGTCACAAAGACCAAACAAATGTAATAAAGAACGAAGTATACTCGCGCACTTGACCGGTTCCAACAGACAGTCACGTTATGTAGATTTGCGCAGGTGTGCATGGGGTGAGGGGTTCTTATCTACCCCCGCTGTGGAATTCTATTTGCCGAGTCGATGACCATTAAAGAATAATATGAGATGGTTGACATTGTAAATATTTTTTTTTTCAAGTTTTCCTTACAATTTAAATATATATTAGGTATTAGGATAAAACCCAATACCTAACATATCTATAATAATACGATGACGTCAACGCATTAAATAAAACCCCTAATGATATAATTATGACGTTCTAAGACCGAACACAAAGAAACAAACAAATACATTAATTAACTTATACAATATATAATATACTAGTTGTCGCCCGCGAGTTCGCTCGATTTTAAGGGGTTGGTCGTGTGGTGATAAGTAAAATAATACAGGCACAAGGGACATGACATCTTAGTTCTCAAGGTCGGTGGCGCATTGGCGATGTAAGGACTGGTTAATAAATAAATATAAATAAATAAATATTGGACAACATCACATACATTACTCTGATCCCAATGTAAGTAGCTAAAGCACTTGTGTTATGGAAAATCAGAAGTAACGACGGTACCACATACACCCAGACCCAAGACAACATAGAAAACTAATGAAATTTTTCTACATCGACTCGGCCGGGAATCGAACCCGGGACCTCGGAGTGGCGTACCCATGAAAACCGGTGTACACACTACTCGACCACGGAGGTCGTCACTGGTTAATATTTTGTCTAAAAAAATTATACTTGAAGTATTCATAATTATTTGGTCTACTAGGTTTAATAGTAATTTAGGTAACAAAATGTCAGCGTATATTAGCGTCTAGCGTCTCCTATTGAGCAGACGGTTTGAACTTATTCCACCACGCTGCATAAATGCGGGTTGGCGATACACATGTAGTTAATTTCCATCATGCAGGTTTTCTCACGGTGTTTTCCTTTACCGACAAACAAGTAACGAATAAAATTATAAACATAAGTGAACCTAGAAATTATTTTATTGCTATAAAAAGTATATAAATTAATATTGATATTCATTTTGTTCTTCATGCACTTAACACAAACTCAATTATCTGTTCGTACAAGCACCACGCAAAAATTACTGGAGCGATTTTGGTAAAACTTTTTAAGTTCAAAACTTAATATATTCTATCTTACTATAAAATAATAATAATAATCAAATACGAAATGAGCCATTAAAAACCTAAATAACTACGCAGTACTACATAAACATAGTTTTCTAACAAACCACGCACTTATCCTGATAGAGTACTATCAAAATTCAATCATGACTAAAAAATGAAACGAAGTTCACACACTCACTTAACCCTATCTATAACAGTTACGTCACTTCCCGGAATAGAAAAAAAAAAAAAGAAATTCGAATTGAATGTTACGATTAAAAAAAAAAAAAAGCATTGCGCACGACACATTGACAGAATTAAAGACGAGTCTGTTCCCGAGCTTTTTAAAGGTTATATATATATATATATATATATATATATAGAATAGCAAGCATAATCAAAAAATACTTCAATACACCAAAGGCTCCTCCTTAAGCCTTCAGGCTTAGAGTTGATTCGATCACGCATCCGATGTAAACATACAGACATATGTAGTATTCTAGAAATATCATCATGATTTTATCAAACTCTGTGCCTACCCGGGTTTGTACTCACAATCATCGGTTAAGATTCACATGCTTTGAGTTACTTTACTTTTTTTCTGTTTTCAAGCCAAAATCATGTCTGTTAACGCACTTTCTTATACGTGAATTGTTTTGATTGTGTCCTCGGATATTTTTTAAGCATATTGGTTAAGAACCTACGCCAATGATATGTAGAAAGAACTCCTTTTTTTTCAGAGCCGTGGCATCAAACATACAAGTTGCCTTAACGAAGATGGCACTTTAAGAAGAAGATATTTTTATATATCTTAAATTAGGATTGACACACAAATAACAAAAACATATAATTAAAAATATATATATATATATATATACGAGAGCCATAATGACATTCCACTTGACAGCTGACCGCGTCGCGTATTAATCACGAATTTAATTAAAAATCAGATATTTAAATATCCACATAGTTATTATACTTAGTTCAAATTAAAAGATCCACACCTAATTTATTCAAGAAGGTTTCTACGACTTTTATCGAAATTTTACTAATCTGTCACGATGTTATATGGATATCAACGACGCACATAATTATTCTGTAACGAAAAACTCGACATTACGAATACGATAAGATGTCCCTTGTGTCTTGCGTGTGGTGTTACACTGGCTGACTCACCCTTCAAACCAAAACACAAGGGTAATAAGTATTGCTGAATTGCGGTAGAATACGTTTGAGTGGAGTACCTACCCAGACGGGTTTGCACAAAGGCATACCACCAAGTAGAATTTTGTTGTGTTATAGTTGCGGCGAAAAAATAAGTACAATAAGATTTATTATTATTTTGTTTGTATTAATTATTTGCATTCAATTAAAATATATTTTTAATTACGCCAATGATCTTGAACTTCTCACGCACGTAAATAAGTACACGCATCTTATTTTTACGTTTTCTAATCGACCAGGAGTGTAGTGTGCCAGTTCGCTTCAAGCAAGTACATACGAAAACATACATACATATGCAATAACCGCTCACCTGAACAAAAAAGACCGTCCAAAATAAAAGGGATGTAACTCAGAAAGGGCCGTTTTTGGCTCGTCGCGTGCGCACTTATTAATTTCGTGCAATTACAACACGAACCCCTGTCCTGATTCAAAGGGCCGGCCATTGTGAGGCAGTTTTTAGCCCTTTTTTAACGCTCCGGTCGTTCAACTTGTCTTTTTGATGGGATAAAAAACATTATTGAGGGCATTTCGGTTCTCGCGAGATGACTGAGGGTCGCGGTGTTCAGTACATTGGGGTTCCCGAATGTGTTGATCTCGATTCAATATTTGGGTAACTGTTTAAACAACCGCACAACATTCGAAATTCAATTATGTCACTCGAGAAATTGACATGATTTGAATTGATTGTTTTTATTTAAATACAATTTTTGAAATTTAAATAAAGATAATTGTTTATGTTACGAGTAGTAAAAAATTAAGTTACATCCTGTTAATGTCTCACAGTTGGCCTAAGGCCTCCTCTCCCTTTGAAGGAAAGATTTGGAACTAATTCCACCACGCTGCTCCAATGCGGATACACATGTAGGTTTTACTTACAATATTTTCCTTCAGCGTCGAACACGAGATGAACGATGGATTATGAACAAAGATTAAGCTCATCATAATTCAGTTGCGTCCTGTCTGGGTTCGAACTCGCGATCACCGGTTAAGATGAAACACTTATCAACTGGACCATCTAGCTGTTACGATTAATCGTTAAATTATTACCTTCGTACTGCAATCAACGACATGCAACTAACAAGAGGCATTTATTAAACGATCATATGATCATCGATATTCAAAACAAACCGACAGTTAAAATTACATATCCGTACAAAAAAAGTATTTTAAATTACGAGTTTATTTAAACAATTACAATTAAAATAAATAACCAATAAATTAAACTAAATAAGGTACGGACCACATAATCGTAAAACACCATACCGAATAGTCTTTTAAAGAATTAAGTTACGTCATTTTGCCGTAGCGACGTATAAAAAGGGTTTGTACACAATACGACCCGTATTAAACTCGAGTGCTATTTAAATTTGAACTTTATCAAAATGAGTTTAAGAGTTGATTTGGTTTTATTTCATAATATTTAATCCTTCTTTTAATATCCTTTGTCCGTCTGTACATTTTAATATGAATACGATTTAGCTTTACGGATCCTGTGGTTATGTCAAACGTAGTAGAAGATATTCAATTCAATTCTTAGTTTAATGGCTTTTAGTTGTGCTAGAAGATATTATTTATAAATTAACATTATCTAAAACGGGATATTTACCATGTTTTTTATTTTTATTTGGTGGAGCTCGATATTTCGACATTATCTACGAATGTCTTGTTCACGAGAGAGAAAAAAAAAAAAAAAAAAAAAAATAAAAAATAAAAAAAAAAAAATTTATAAAGCTTTTTCGACGTACCTATTTTTAATTTTTTTGCTACCGTCAGACATATTATGTACCAGAGTCGCCCGCGGCTTTCTTCGCGTTTTAGGTTAGTCGTGGTCGCTCGTTAGGTTAGTTATACCAAATCTAATCAAATTCGGTTGAGTGCTTTGGCCGGGAATGAGCAAGAGAACCAGCTATGTCGCCAATGCGCCACTGTCTCACTCATCTTTAGAACTGGAACACAGTAATAGTTAAATCTACCCACCCAGATGTGATTGCACAAAGCCCTACCAAGTGTCCTACAAACATCTGTATCTGTTAAAATATTTCAAAACAATTAACTGTTTTTGTTATTACTTTCCGCAAGTTATTAAGAACGATTTCAATGTAAGTAATGTATTTGTGTATGGTACACGTATGAGGAAACTTTATTATTTGACTGTTGTAAATCTTATTGAATACTAGCTGCGCCCGCGACTTCGTGCGCGTTGTCTGAACTGAAGTTACTTGGATATTGTAGCGTGATTTTATTTTTATTCTATATATAATTCTAAACTAAAAGTAGCCTAAGTTACTCCTTATTACATCCGCTATCTGCCAGTGAAAGGTATCATAGTATATTATTATTGTAGCCATGCGAAACGGGGACGGAGTATCTAGTCTATATCTATACGTATAATAAAATCTGAGTGTCTGTTTGTAATATTAAAACAACCCATTTTTACCAAATACATATGTATGTATAAACGGTACATATACCACAATAACATTTTTCACAATTTCAATCTGTCTGTCTGTCAGTTTGTTCCGGCTAATCTCTGAAACGCCTGGACCGATTTTGACGGGACTTTCACTGGCAGAATGCTAATTTAATAAGGAGTAACTTAGGCTATAACAAAAACATTTTTGTTAAATTCAAACGTGCACGAAGTTGCGGGCACAGCTAGTTTATTAATATAAATGAAACACGTTCGTAAGTGTACTCGATGAGAGAAAACTCTATGATTATATAAATAACTTAATTTCAAGAGGTCAGTAATTTATAACGAAGATCAAATATTAAAATTCTGATGAAATCATTTCAAATCTGTGCAAGTTAAATTCTTTTCACAACTTTAACTAAATCAAAGATGTTATTATGTAATTTAGTATAAAATATTTCGTTTGTTTGTGTTTAATTTATTAATAACATAAATGTCTTATCCACCAATCCGCATTGCAACAGCGTATTTGACGCTTCAAACCATTTCCACAAAAGGAAGAGGAGGATTTTGTCCAGCAGTGGGACGTTAACTGGCTGTGACTATCATAATTCTTATTTTTTTATTATGTTGAATGCCAAAATCAAGGAATATTTTATATAACTAGTATGTTATACGCAATTTGAAATCATTTTACAATATAAAGTTAAAATAGTCTTAATTTATAAAAGTAACTAATTCAGTAGTTACGTTAAGTTTCCCGTCACCGTCAAACACCGGACGAGTTATCAACAAAATCAGCACACGATAATTCAGTTGGGATTAGAGGATTGATCACCACGACTCTATCACAGTGTCGTATTCGTTAATATTCACACAGGAAACACAAATGTAATTGTATATAACATAAAAAAGTGTATTATTTTCTATTAGAAAAGAGTACTCAGTTTCTTGCCGATTCTCACCGGTAGCATCAACATCGTTGGTAGCTTAGTATTAAAATTAAAATAAACTGTTTGTAATTACTATTAAAAATGTTACCTATTTAAAAAATATACATGGGAAAAAGCCTTATCAAAAACATTACATTAAAATAACTATTTCAATAAACATTATATATTTCAAGACAACATAAATGAAACACGAATCGCCGTCAATTCATACCTTAGGCCCACAACCAGAACTGGCCTCCCCGCACCTGTCGTATACTAGTTCGACTCCCTGACGTTTCGCTGTTACGTGAACTCAAATCTATAGACACAATATTGGATAAAAATCTACAAGGACTAGTTTACATTACAAAGTTATTACAGCCTTACTTTAAAATCTACTAAACCGATATACATAAAACTTATACCAGAAGACGCAACGCGTTTCGGAGAAAAATTTAGTATATAATATTACTACATAAATAGGCAATCTTCGCTGCTTTTTATTGAGACAATTGATCTTCACGTTTAAGCTAAATTAGATAAATTTACACCGCCGTTCTTATTGAAAGCAGCTACAACGTTGATTGCGTTTTCGACAATGATGATTTGATAGCCTTTACGCTGCGGCCACACTGCCGCGATAAGGCAAATATTCGTAGTCGCTACATGTCTTGAAGCGACTTGGCACGTCGAGAATGACTCAGGCGAACTTGACTGCCCTTCGCGCGGCTGTCCACGTACTAAAGGGTGGGTGAGCCATGTCAATAAACGTCTATAACGACTTAGATCGACTGTTCGTAATGTTGATGATAAGAAATGATTAATTTTTTAGTGTTCATATTTATGAGCGGTGACCACTCACCGAGATGGCCCAGTGGTTAGAACGCGTGCATCTTAACCGATGATTTCGGGTTCAAACCCAGTCAAGCACCACTGAATTTCATGTGTTTAATTTGTGTTTATAATTCATCTCGTGCTCGGCGGTAAAGGAAAACATCGTGAGGAAACCTGCATGTGTCTAATTTCAACGAAATTCTGCCACACGTGTATTCCACCAACCCGCATTGGAGCAGCGTGGTGGAATATGTTCCAAACCTTCTCCTCAAAGCGAGAGGAGGCCTTAGCCCAGCAGTGGAAAAATTACAGGCTGCTAATGCTAATAAAAAAAAAAGACCACTCACCGAGGAGCACATACCTTACTGCGTTTTAAATTTAAATGATATATTTTTTTATTTGTTATTAAAAAAAAAACCATTCGAGCCAATCGCGAGATGACACAATCATTCCATTTAGATCATCGACGTCCCTTGATGTAGTTTATAGATGTATTTTGACCGGTTGTCAATACTAGTCTGGGGTCGATTTAAAGTCGAAAACACCTGGTCAAATTATTTGCATACACCAAAATTACTACTTGTTTTAAGAATTAATTTTTACAATCGAGTTACATTCGAGTGAGAAATTTTAAAAGGTCAATATTTTTCGAGATGCAATAAATTTAAATATATCATCGGTTCCGAATGCAGATTCTACCGAGTAGAGTCAGCATAAGACTCAGTAGTTACTACTCATCAATCAATCAGATACTAGTTACTTCTAAAACATGGATCCAATACAGTGCGTTTTCTATGAATATATAACTAATAATATAAGTATCTACGAGCTACACAGGACATATTATAGTGCACAGGTATGTGCATAAACACAGATGCGCTCACATCAATTATACGTGACACAAATCCGACACGACTGGAAACACAGAACCAACGGCTTTACGAGCTTTCCGAGGGACGGAAGTACATTCACTTCTAAATTTCAAACTTCAGGCTGTTACTGAAATTTTTCTCTACAGAAATACCCAATAAATTTTGGGTAGCCTGGGGTTTAGTACCAGGGTCTCGAGATCTGTGCTTATTCATCCAGTAGACCAACGAGGCAGTTATCTATAACATAAAACCGCTCAGTATCATTTTCTCCTATTATTTCTTTATTTTTGAGTGGTATCGACTTGTTTTAATGTTATTAACTGACTTCAAAAAAAGGATTTGATTTGAAAAATACGTATGGTAACATTTAAATTCGATATGTTTTTTTACATTTTATATTAACAATAAATCTGACCCTTTTTATAAACGTATGTATTTCTACATAAATACTATAAACACGTCTATGTATATAATAGTTCAATTAACTAAGTTTTCATATTCGAGTATCTGTCGAGAATCGTTAGTAGTGGCTCGGCTACGACTCTATCTCTAATATATATGTGTGTCACTTTAATTAGTACATTTATATGCGCGGACATACAGATATTGTGTATTATGTTACTTCTGGCATATATTAACTAAATTTAGACGACATATAAGGTAATAGAGAACAATATATAATATAAATTTTTAATTACGTTTCATTATTATAAAAATTTTGTTCGATTGAATTTCTACTAATTCCATAGTCTTTTCGAAATAGTATAGTCAGCCCCGTCCTAATCATAGTAAGAGTTGAGCTGTTGACCACTTACCATCAGATTGTCCAATATTTAATAAAAAAAAAAAAATAACTAAAGCCATCAATTTTTTTATGGCACTGGTTGGCGGACGAGCATATGGGCCACCTGATGGTAACTGGTCACCACCGCCCATAAACAATGGCGCTGTAAGCAATATTGACCATTCCTTACATCACCTATGCGCCACCAACCTTGGGAACTAAGATGTTAAGTCCCTTGTGCCTGTGATTACACTGGCTCACTCACCCTTCTAACCGGAACACAACAATACAGAGTACTTCAGTTATTTGGCGGTAGAATATCTAATGTGTGGGTGGTACCTACCCAGACGGGCTTGCACAAAGCCCTACCACCAAGTAAAGTAAAGTAATACTTTCAAATCAGTTTCGATATATCTATCCGTATAATTTAATGTAAAATAAATATTCCTTCAGGCCGCTGATAAGATATGATATACTTTAAATATTGAACACGCAGCACGCGTCCGACGATCAAATAACATATTTACATTATTTTATTTAAATATTAGCTTAGACAGCTTAAATATTTGTTATTTTAAGGTACGGTTCAGTTCTGATGTTACATTGAGTTTATTTTCATCGATATATTTTTTTAATTGGTGGTAGGTCTTTGTGCGTGATCGTCTTTGAAAGCTGCTACTGCTAACTAGCGTTTATAGTATTGGTTCGTTCTGGCTTGAAGAGTGGGTAACTGACTCATCAGTGTAACGATATCAAAAATCAAAATCAAAATATACTTTATTCAAGTAGGCTTTTACAAGCACTTTTAAATCGTCATTTAACAAACTATTTAAAGCAAAGCTACCACCGGTTCGGAATGTAGATTCTACCGAGAAGAACCGGCAAGAAACTCCGTAGTTACTCTTTTTCAACATCTAAAAATACAGTCATGTTAGTTAAATACAATTATATATGTATGTTATGGCCCTGTCTGGAAGTCAACAAGCATTAACTCCACGCTTTTTTATCATCAATATAATCTTGTATCGAATAATATGCCTTCATTACCGATGTATTTTTTACAATTGACTTGAATGTATGAAACGGCAATGTATATAATGTATTAGTTCAAATGGTTAGTGGCGCATTGGCGATATAAATAAATAAATATTGCACAACATCACATACATTACTCCGATCCCAATGTAAGTAGCTAAAGCACTTGTGTTATGGAAAATCAGAAGTAACGACGGCACCACAAACACTCAGACCCAAGACAACATAGAAAACTGCTGAATTTTTTCTACATCGACTCGGCCGGGAATCGGACCCGGGACCTCGGAGTGGCGTACCCATGAAAACCGGTGTACACACTACTTGACCACGGAGGTCATCTATATAACATATGGTTATATTTCTTCAGTGCCAATGCGACGGTGATGACACCTTAGCATATTGTGCCCTATTTGCCAGTCTTACCTACCTACCTACTTAAATAAATAAAAAATGTAAATTAATCGAATTTATATTATATTTATCTATATTTGTCAATGTAAATAACGCTCTGCTGTCGAAATAAATACAATATTACGATTATTATAAGTGAGGATATCTCCTTAGAAAGTACATATGCGTACCTATAATGTACGACGGGTAGCCGGTTCGAAACCGCGGCACGTTACCAATTAAATTTAAATAAGTACAAATTCCTTAGAATTAATAAAACGCTAACGCTTTAAATGCAATCAGGTGTATTATTCGCAAGGAGAGTGCGTAAATTTTTCACGCGGGTGCTTGACCCGAGCTATTTCCGACACGGGAATCGAACCGGAGCTTTATCGCTCGGGGGAACGACACAGCGATTAGCCCAAGTGAGGAGAATTGACGATTTATAAACAAACACACGAATAAATATACGTCGCAGCGTCAGATAATTAAATAATTTGATTGTAATCTCTTAGTTTTGAGATTTGATTCTGGATGGCCAGTGAAGTCTCTTTGTCAGTCAACTAATAATACAAAAAGTCGAACGAGGGACTCGCCAAGGGCTCCTTTTGGGGTCTACTTTGTTCCTTTAGCATACAATTGACAAGCTCTCATGACATTAATTTATTAAAACACAATCGAGTATTACATAAATTCTACATAACATATTTATTAAAAAGATATCACAGCACAAGAATCAAACCACCACTAGCAACATAATTTTGCGTATCACGTTTGAATATATTTGATAAACAGTAACATATCCCCCTACATATTAATATATAGCATGGATTTTTTTTTTACATTTCCAATGACAAAATATCATTGTCAACTCTGATCCACTCACCCCTCACTGATATCAATATCAATAACGTCTTTCATGAAATACACGTAAATCGTTATTTGTAGGTAAAATTTAAATACGACAAATATAAAACCTCACAAAAAATACAATTACGTTAAAATTTAAACCTAAATCTGAAAAGTTACAACGCAACAACTAAGTCTCGCATTAACAATTAAATCATAATACAAAAGTGCTTCAATTACAAGACTCGCTTCGTCTCCTACCTTGTGGGCGACCGGACGCGTCGCACATAGCGAGTTATCCCGCATCTTAGTGTCCGGCCGTGTATACAATTAAACAATTATTCACCGATTGCCTGCGCATCCACTTACCTGTAAAAAGAGAATTCATTATTATTATTCGTTACAAATTGATACTTATTTTCTTACGATCGTTCATTTACGACGATAATTACGTCGCTCGTCAGTTGTACGATTACCGCGTGCCAAAGTTGGACAAATGCATCCTGTCCTATTTAGATTTAGTCGGTTCTTTCACCGCTAAACACGAGATAAATTCAAGCGTTGCCTGCTGGCTTACACTTGCTGACTTAGTTGAAAGTTAACGTGTCCTAGATCCTAGATCATCTCGGTTTCACGTTGTTTGATATTAATGTCACCTTCGGTATTACATTTTCATACACTATCAATACATAATCAGAAATGAGAAGAACGGGCGAAAGATACTGTTAAAAATATTAATAATGTTAAAAGAAACTCGTGCAACAACATTTCAAGAAACAATTTTAAAAAAGTGGACCTGATTGATAAAATTGAACTTCTCTGCAAAGCTGAAGATGCTATTTGCAAATGTAAACAGCTTAAAGAGTATTATCAAGCGCTTGCGACGTACTAAGATGTTATGTCACGTGTTCCTTCGTCCATTGATTTTTAAGATTATCTGATGCATGCAATTAACATGATCAAAAGAGTAACTACTGAGTTTCCCGTATCTACATAGCAAAATAGTTAAACTTACTACATTAAATTTATTTTTTAAAATGTAAAATCAAATGTAAGAATAATTAAAAAATGTAATGAAGATTTTTTTAAGAAAACAATTATAGAATATGAATTAAATACAAAGCCGAACTGTAACTATCTATATATACATAAAGAAGCATTACTTAATACAATGACAAAGCAAAAATACTAAACGTAAAGAAACATCAAGTTAACGGACGTAAATAAATTCAGGATCGTAAAAGGCTGTATACCTGTGAACACATCGCCATATGCCTTAAAATCTTAAGTCGCCATTGTTCAGAACCGAATCGAAAGGAAAAAAAAAAAAAAACATGATCTCTCGAACATCTGGCGCTTGACACCCCCGAACACCCTCCACGAGCGAGATCGGTGTACAATGAAATGCGAGGTGGAGCGAGACGGGTAGAACGATTGTTACAATGCACCCTCGCGGCAAAAAATCAAAATTGGATGCGCGCACGCATCTAGCGCTGTTCCGTTTCCGAATTCAAAATGTAAATTTTATAAGATTTAATTTCTTATCCTGGACAATATTTTGAACAAAATTATGCATAATGTAAGCTTACAATTAATTATATAATGGCATGTATATAGCAAATAAATTAAATTTTAAGTAAATAATTAATTGCATTTATTAAGACGTTACTAGCCTTATGCACATATTTTAATAATTACCTAAAAAGCTACAGTACATTAACAATTATATGCAGAGAATGAGAAGAATGCATATATTCAATAGATTTATCTTATAATAGTTCAAATTTTGTATTTAAATAATAATGATATTTTTATGACTAACGCTTAGCTTCGTTTACGTAACAATTTGGAAATTATTTTGCGCATAGCCTTATTTAAAAGGCCAATAAGCCGTTGCTAAATTTCAAATTTAGAAGTCTAACAAACAGTTTATAACATTTTTAAAATTTGCAAATTCCATTAGACAATGGACAATTATAAAACATCTGTTTCGGCGACCATTGTCGGAGGCGCGAAAAACAAACAGGTCATAGATAATATTGTTTTATTTTTAAAATCCCAAATTCCCACGGAAGGCCAGGAAGCAATAGCCAACCCTAAGCTACCTTTCGAAAATTAAAAAAAAAAAAAAAACGCCCGCATACTTTCGTATTCGAACATCTGTCCTGTCGGGTTTCATCTATCTCTTTCGCGTATACTGTATTTGCGTACAGGCGTCTCGCTCGTGTGCAACGTCAGGTAGTACGTACTTAGTCACTTGCACACTTGTAAAACGAATGCAAGTGAGCCTGTGTGTGATTACACTAGTTTTCGTATAATTGACAAGTCTGTGATGTACAAGCGAGTAAACAATGGAATTTTAATTTTACGACGGCGATTCGACAATTGCCGTTAATCTTTAGCCGGCCTCTGTTAGTTTTTGTTTAGTTTATAAATAGAATAGTTTATGGTATATTTTATGGTTTATAAGTTTCGCTTTTATATAATTCGATATTTGAAATAATGACACTTAATATTTTAATCAGCGTAGCGTTAAGTATATACAAATGTAATTAAACCAGGTTTATCAAGCTCGAAAAACATTATTAGGAATTTTAATTGATCTTAACTTTGAAACAAAAAAAAAACGTGTAGAGAATATTTTGCGTACGAATAAGTATGGATACGTTTTACACACGCAGCTTTATTAACAATAACAACAAAACGTAATTAATAAAATAAATATCATGAACTCAGCAAAATTTTAAATTTCACCTCTTAAACACACAAAACACGCTTTTTCGGTCTTAAACTACGCGCCCGACAACAGTGATACGCGCCTATCTCGTCTTATACGACAGTGGCGCCATCTGCGCTAAAATCTATAAAAAAAATTAATAGTTATGTTGCATCTTCCATTTCTCGTAATGGAATGCTTATTGCAATCGAAGATGCGCGATCTGCCAACAACCCTGATATATACATTATACACTATAGACAGTTCTTGATCGTCACTATTTCTCTCAACTACTTATATCCACTTAAATTTTACTACCAAACTTCCTATAACATATATATATCCAACAGCTACAATACCTCATTCGAACAACGTATTCTAATCGATGATTCGAATCATAGACCACAATTATATAAAGTTAATAGATAAGTATTACAGAAAAAAAAATTGTCGCGTACGAATAATTTTACATATACTGCACGCCACCCCGCTTCCACACAATTACAAAGGTATTTAAACAAATATGACTTCTATAATTTAAGTACGAAGGTTCAATTTTCAGTGAAATAATATTAATGCTTTGTACCTATTTATAAATAGTCCGTCATGCATAAAACAGGGGGCGCCCGCGCACCCTAACTTGTTGATTTTCTGTCCCTTTCGAACGAGCGAGGGTGGAAGGAGACGATAAGGGTACTCACAGATTAAACGTTTTTATTTTAGCATTCCATTTTTGAATTTAATGTCGATTATTCCATATCGAATATTATATCACAGTGTAAAACAAAAAAAAAACTGCTATTAATTTAAATAATTATAATATCGAATATGAAGATCAACCGTTTCCACACGTACATATATTTTAGAAATTATATTTGACTACAAAAAAAAATAATAATTAGAAAACACCATCTCCGATGTTGTAACTTAGATATCCTGATGTAAAACATATCAACGAGCGTTTAAATCCCATACAACAATTCAAGGCGATTTAAACGCTACACGTGTAACTAGCCTTATATTACAAGTACGAACCTTCCGTCTCGCTCTGGCCGTGCGACTTACTCACGTTATTACTGTTACATTGGATACAGGATTTTTAATTTCTATATTATTAATAATAAGATTTTACGTCACGAAAAGGATTTAAACCAAAATATACTTTATTCGAGTGGGCTGAACAAGCAAATTTTTTTACAGTAACAATAGTATTAGGGTATGATTATTTTATCATAAACTTAACGTCAGTTCGGAATTGAGCTTGTACGAGCGGTCAGTTGAGATTAAACGCTTCAACGAGACGCTTTGTTACCTCTGACTTTACCGATACACGACAAGTAATTGAGTAAGTACTGTCACTGTACAAAATAGTACATAGGTTACTTGTTATATGAAAAAAATTACCAAGCACTTGCACCCCCTTTCCCCGTAACCGCGGTTGAAGCTTCGGGCGAAATTTTGTTGTATAAAAATGCGAAAATACGTTTGTTTATTACTCGAACCGATCATCACAAAATTGGGCATACACATAGTCGAGTGTACAGGAATGTACATAGGGTACATATCGGTACCCCTTCTCCCTGAAAAATGGTCTAATTTCATTCATAAAAGAAAGGACGCAAATTTAAATTAAACTGTGAACTCGAACTGATTTATTAAATAAATTATAATTCTTAAACCAAAACAATGAGAAACGTAACATTATTAATCCCTATTAAAATTATAAATGAGAATGTAACTCTGTCTGTTTGTCTGTTGCTCTCTCAAAACCAAATCACTGAACCGAATTTGATGTAATTAGGTATGAAGCAATCTTGAACTCCAAGGAAGGACATGGAGTACTTTTACAAGTCTAACAGCTGACGATCAGCCTTTAAAACGCGGACAAACTAGCCGGCAACAACTAGTAACAAAATACGACCTCCGTGGTCGAGTAGTGTGTACACAGGTTTTCATGGGTACGCCATTCTGAGGTCCCGGGTTCGATTCCCGGCCGAGTCGATGTATGACGAAAAAGTTCATTACTTTTCTATGTTGTCTTGGGTCTGGGTGTTTGTGGTGCCGTCGTTACTTCTGATGTCCATAACACAAGTTCTTTACCTACTTACATTGGGATCAAAGTAATGTATGTGATGTTGTCCAATATTTATTTATTGTTATTGTTACCATATATCGATACAATCGTTAGATTACATTTAGATAGATTATTTCGCGAGTACTCATTACACAACTAAACTTTAGTCATGCTATTACAAAAAACATCCAAAACTCAAAGTAATGAATGAGTTCGTTTTCATTTTCACAACCGGGTCACTATCCTCGTATGGTCAAAGGCCCCAACAGCTGTTGATTCGACGACAAAACATGCGCGTGAGTCGATTAGTGCAACGACACATCAAGCTTGATTGAAGATTTATTTTTATACATAAAAATTTAACACTTGATTCGCATCGAAATTTAAATTTTAAACATACAAAAATATCCGAACTTTTAAAATATACGTATCAAATCCAATCAAATCAACATATATACTTTATTATTCATGAAACCCACCCATTGGGAAGTTAGATTCTACCTAGACGAACCGTCAAGAAACTAAATACTTACTCTTTTCCGAGAATCAGTTATATAGATTATCAAATACTGTTGGAGATTTCTTAAGTTAAGAGTTGGGTTATGATGACGGTTGCTACATAAGCGGCTGAATACCAGCGCCTCGCCATCCACCGACTACGTTCTGAGCCGAGGTGCGATCTCATAGGGGACACCCTCAGGACGAACGTCACTCTCGAGCCCAAAAGGGTTCACCTTAAGGCAGAGTCTTAGCACTCGCCAAAACGTTCGGTGACGCTGTAAAGGCCAGTAGGGCCAACAGCAATACACAAATCCAGATAAAAAAGCGCCTCGCCCCTATTCTGTTGGCGTCCGTCGGGCGAGATAGACGTGTGTCGTAATTTAAGTTTTGTCATATTTTATAAATTGTTATTTGTTTTAATTTTGAAAGAATTTGTCTCATTTAATTCCAAATAATTATTTAAGTAATTATAAATTTTAGTTTTAGGTTATAAATTGTACTTTTTAAAAAAAAATTAAAACCGCTTCTGATTTCTAATAATACAATAATTTAATTGTTACATATTCAATCAACGAATACTAACTCCATACTCTGCTATCATCTACGTAAACGATTATCGAGTAATACGCATTATTAATTAAAATGTAATTGAAATTTATTAATTGTTTATTGTTGTGAAATTGTTTTGTTTGTGTTAGGTAGTCAATATATATCTTATATGTTTCCAAACACTTATCCAAATAAACTTTCATCCGATGTATCTCATCATTCAACCGCCAAGCAACAATTTTTAGTAACGTTGTGTTTAGGTTTGAAAGGAGTGAGCCAGTGTAACTACAGCCACAAGGAACAGAACATCTCTATTATAAGTCAGTAGGGCATTGGCGATGTAAGGGATGGTGACAATTCGTATATCGTATTTATCTATAGGCGGTATTGACCACTCAAGAGACTCACCTGCGATCTAGCTACAAATTAAATAAAAAAAAAAAACTACTTTGTCTTCTCAAAAGTATAGAAAAAATATCAACGCGTCAATTTTATTATATTATAACATAAACTGCCTTAAATTACGGAAACATAAAAAATCATTTTCATTGAACAATTCATGTTTACAGACCCTACAAGTTTTCAAGTAAATTTTCTTAAAGACATCTTGAGAAATATTTGTCCTGTACCATCACATACAAACATATCAATATTATCATTGTTTCAAAAACCTCATAACATCTTAAAAACGTACTCACTCACGGTACGAAAATGATCCACCAAATGTGGCGCGACCATTACACGGAGCGTATAACATTTGCAGGATACGAAAGCCTTAATATTTTCTGCCGTTATATATTTAAATTTAATTACATAATTTCGTATCAAGGCGAAAGGTTTATATCGTTTAGTGTGTAACTTACTTTTTAGTACAAATTATGCATACATATTATTTATAAAAATGAATGTTGGTATGTCCGTTTGAGGCAAATAGATGTCGAAGTTTGATCGACGACCATAAGTTTTGTTTAAACACCGATAGACCGACTTGAAAATAGGCCTGATGGTAAATGCACCACTGTCCCATAGACTTTTGAAATTCTAACCATTTCATACATCACCAATGCGCCAGCCACCTTGGGAACTGATGTTGATGTCACGTCCCTTTTGGTCAAGTTACACGGACTCACTAAAAACCGAAACATAAAGTACTAAGTATTGCTGACAGGTGAGCTCTAGTGAATTCAATATCAATCACGACCATTTTCATAGTACATACCTACTTTTTTTAAAGATACACTCAAATTCAAATTCCTTTATTCAATATGGAAGCATTTGGTACACAAAGTTTACCTGAGAAGAACCTGCGAAAGAAACTCAGCGGGTCTTTTTTATGTCAAATTTATAGGTGGCCGACGAGCAAATAGGCCACTTGATGATGTATGTGGTCACCATCGCCCATAGACGATGGTGCTGTAAGAAATATTAACCTTGGGAAGTAAGATGTTATGTCTCTTGTGCCCGTTAACACTGGCTCACTCACCCTTCGAACCGGAACACAACAATACTGAGTACTGCTGTTTGGCGGTAATCGGAATATCTGATGCGTGGGTGGTACCTACCCAGACCAAAAAATTATTTCCACCATACTTACACACCTGTTTAGCGTATTCAAAGCGACTGTCGTCCAATAAATATTGAAATGTAATTAGGGATTCGTTTAGATTAGATTAGGGATCCTTATCGTTAGCTCAGTTGATTCCTGTGTAGAAAGTGGACACGCTACTCGTTTCGTGAACGAGTTAATGAGATAACCGAAGCAGAATACACAAATCTAAATACACTACACACGACGGATCCACGTAATCGAGTCGTCGCCCGAACTTCGCTCGAGTTTCATGTTCTATGTCTTTCCTTGGAATTTGAGCTTACTTCACATTGAATCTTATTAAATTCGATTCAATGGTTCGACCGTGAAAAAGCAACAGATAGACAGACAGAGTTGCTTTCGCATTTATAAATATTAGTGTAAATTGAAGAGTGAATGGTAATAGTTGTTAGTTTGTTCTTAGAGAATAATCTCAAGAAGTAATTACACAATTTAAAAAAAAATCCGTGACAGATAGATACATCATTCATTCAGTATATCAAAATCAATAATGATTATCACTGATCCTATCAAAGTGACCGATTTCACTGTGAATACACATAATATTGTTATAAATATAATGTGAAGCAACAGTGAGTATTCCTACTTTGTTAGAAACAACACGAAAGGAATCTCTAGCTCCAATTTTATAAATATGTCTATTGTGTAGGTATCATATAATTTCCTTTATCAATAAATTGCACTCGTGCGAAGCCGGGGGGGTCACTCGTATAAAATATACTTAGGGCAGAATACAACGGTCTTGGTTACCATCAGAATAATAGTCTAAGAGCCAGTGATCGGCAGACTTACGGTATAGTAGCAAACTCCATATTACTGCCAGGTATACTGCTTCACCAGCTGGTGGTGGGTAAATGGAGGTTCACTATTCCCATCGAGGGTTCCTTTGACTGCGCCAAGGAGTCGAAAAGCATAAAAATTGACTTTCAAAACGTGATCGCAACATGTCTGCCATTTTGATATCTTAAAATATATTAGAAAAAATATAGAAAAAATTAATGGCAGACACTTATTCCGGTTCCTAATATATTTTTTATAATTTCAAAGGTACCTAAACTTGATACAAATTTACGTTAGTTCAGCAAAGCCTATATTTATATATAATATTAATACTATTATTGCATACATATATTATATTTACAAAAGCATAGGTCGGTTCTAAGATGCAGGCAGACCACATAATAGTTTCTATTATATTTCTATACACCGTAAGTCTGCCGATCACTGGCTCTTAGACTATATGAATATTGATCAAAAGACACTTTCCAAGGTCTCTAGTATTAATATAAGTTGTTATTAATTAACTATACACGACCTTACATCCAATTAAAATAGGACAATCCGGTCCTGAACTAAGCCATGGCGCCCCTCGACCACCGGTTCCCATGGTCTCTGTAGTTTCACCGTCGCACGCGCACCTGCTACGGCCCGCCAATCGCGAGCGAGTCCGACTCGCTTGACACGTGGTAGGAATGGCAGGAGATTGTGAGGTTATGATGATTATTACGGACTAGTGGGTAGATAGAGAAGTGTAGAAGAAGAAGACGTGCTGCGCCGACCCCGAGTAAAATTGGGATAAGGGATGAAACAACTTTGACATTACATTCAATCAAATCAATCAATCAAAATATACTTTGTTCAAGTAGGCTTTTACAAACACTTTTGAATCGTCATTTAACAAACTATTTAAAGTAAAGCTACCACCGGTTCGGAATGTAGATTCTACCGAGAAGAACCGGCAAGAAACTCAGTAGTTACTCTTTTTCAACATCTAATAATACACTCATATTAGTTAAATACAATTATATATGTATGTTATGTCTCCTGCCTGGAAGTCAACAAGCATTAACTCCACGCTTTTTTATCATCTATATAATCTCGTATCGAATAATATGCCTTCTTTACCAGTATATTTTTTACAAATGACTTGAATCTATGAAACGGCAAAGTTAAAAATGTCTGCGGAATTTTATTATAGAAGCGGATACCTTGCCCTTATGACGATTCAAAAGTGCTTGTAAAAGCCTACTTGAACAAAGTGTATCTTGATTCGATTTGATAGATCAATAACATTAATCGCATGTACAAAGTCGTCACAACTGACCGGTTATCTAAAACAACGTCTTCCGATATCCTATAAACAATAAATAAATATTGGACAACATCACATACATTACTCTGACCCCAATGTAAGTAGCTAAAGCACTTGTGTTATGGAAAATCAGAAGTAACGACGGTACCACAAACACCCAGACCCAAGACTTTTTCTACATCGACTCGGCCGGGAATCGAACCCGAGACCTCGGAGTCGCGTACCCATGAAAACCGGTGTACACACTACTCGACCACGGAGGTCGTCAATAAATCGTTTTATACAATATAAACGCTGAAGAATTAGCTATCTGATTCGACACACACCCTTAAAAGTCACAACGAATCCTAAAACAACGGAATAAGGTTCGAAATCGTACGGATATCGATACGTGCAATGGACGAGATGTTTTGTTTCGTAATAATATATTCAAAGTGCGGACAGATAGATCACGTCGACGTGATACTATACGTACTGTATATAGTTCAATAGTTTTAATATTAGTTACGCATTTTAGTAGATATGGACGAAATGACGAACGCATATTTACTTCTATAAACCCAGGTTGGTGGGTTCAATGTGTGGGTTGACGGTAGGAACATTGGAGTATGGAATAAGTCACCGTCGCTAAGGAATATGGAAGTATTTTTGATGATGGCAAGTGGTCACTACCGTCCAGTCATTGGGGCTGTTAGAAATATTAACTATTCCCATACGTCATCAACCTTTGGGGCTAAGATGTTATGACCTTTATACGTCTAGATGCACTGTCTATTAACGATTCAAACCGAAACACAACAATACTAATTGCAGTTCCGCGGTAGAATATCTGATGAGTGGGTGGCACCTACCCAGACAAGCACAAAAGAGCAACCACCAACTTAGAGATCTAATATTATTACATTAGTTAGTTTGAATCATTTATAATGCTTTAGCCACTTACATTGGGATCAGAGTAATGCATGTGATGTTGTTCAATATTTATTTATTTATAATTCAAAGCGAAACGTAGGAATAGATAAGTAACGGTATTTTTTAACACGATTCGAAGTAGCGTGCCGAGATATGTTCCAAACCTTATTGTGAACTGGAAGCGTTTGCCCAACAGTGGGACAATTATAGGCATACGTAACATACATAATAAGGTTGTTTGGAAGATATCGTCTCCTTATTAGTTTAGTAAGTTTGAAGTTTCATTTACCGTGACGTTATCGCGTTCAAACGGACAGACAGATTTATATATAAATTCCTGGATCTGGCCAATAATAAATAATCTAGATTATATGGGTGGTTATGTTTCTTACGATGCCAATGTCTACAGGCAGTATCGCTTTGAGTGGGAGTGAGTGTTAGAACGAGTGGGAAGTATAGCCAAGGCCCTACCACCCGATAAGAGGTCAATACATCCAAACTTACCATTTTGTATTAGTAATCTAGTGCTTTTTTTAACATTACGAAATTTAATAGTATTATATGTTGAAAATATTTTTAAAACAAGAGATAAAAAAGTAATGGTCAAGAATGGTAACATCTACATACGGTACATTTACCACACAGATGAAAAAAAAAACATGATACCAAGAACATTATCTTATTTCAAATAGAGAACGACTTAAAAATACGGACACGTTAAAATATACATCAAGTTAGAAAACAGCCAAATACTACATTAAAACCTAAAGCAACAAATTAAAAAAAAAGCAAAACGATAACTAGTAGATCACACAGAACACAACAACAGATACAATATTGTGCAACAATGACGGAATAATCCTGCAAATTAAAAACGAAACAAAGAAAAAAAACCACATCAAGTGCAAAGGAAACACAACAAAAGTGACACAAAAACAAGTGCTAGCTGCCACAACGCTCACCCATTGTGGTGGCACGTCCGCGTGCTGGTGGTGCTGGTGGTGACTGTGCCGTCGGTCCGGTTGCTGGTGGCCGTTGGCGGCCGCGCACGACGTCGCCGCCACGCCATACTGGCGCGAGAAATGTTTTATGAGATCGTGGGGCTACGATGAAGCTACAATAATACAATACAGATCTATTTGTGAATGTATTGTATCGCTAATTATTCTAAATTTGTGACTGTATTCAATTTATTTGTAAATTATTAATGACTGATGTCTTTACATACAAAACGACTTCGTAAATTTTTGAAACAAAAAGTTTGGGTCACCTTTTCGAAGAATCTTCGATATTTAAATTCGGAATATAAGTACGTAATTGTAACGATTTTGACGCAAAAACGTTTCAACTCTGCCACGTAACCTGATTTTACGGTTCAATTATTACTTACGAACGATTAGAAAGAGTCGAACCCACAAAACATTCGCTGTAAGGAAATACATTCGACTTCCCTAATCCATCATTATGACAACTTTGCTTGTAACAAAAGAAATATGAAAGAGATAGATATATTTATATACGTGTGACTGACACACGGAGATTAGCTTAACATAATACTATTGTATAGGCTTACTATACTAATAAACGGGTAGAGGCTTTTTTGTAATCTTAACTTTTCAACAAATATACTATAAAATTTATACCGAAAGATGGCGCGCGTTTAAATACACCACGTATTTAATAATTATTACATATGTAGCTGTACGGATAAACAGGCCATCTGATGGTAAGTGGTCACCACCGCACATAGTCATTATCACTAAAAGAAATATTAAACATTCCTTACATTAGGTGGTGGTGCACCACCTAATTTGGGAGCTAAAGCTAAGATGTTATGTCCCTTGTGCCTGTAGTTGCACTGGCGTCAAACCGGAACGCAACAATATTAAGTACTGTTTGGCTGTAGAATAGGCTGATGACTGGGTGGTACCTATCCAGACGTACTTGCACAAAGCCCTACAAGCAAGTACCTTTGCAGTTTCACTCGTTTCAAAGTACTTCAAGACTATTTACGTGTTAAGCGTGAATTTCATGTTCTAGTGTGAGGACCTTTTTTCTGTGGGACTCACCGTTGGCGGGAACGCCTGGAGCGCCCAAGCTCAGCGGAATACCCACTAAAATACCATCAGTACTCTCCGACAGCCCCCTCCGTCTCTTCAGGGGGGGCATCACGGGATCGCTTGCGCGTACTAACGTGACGAGTATACGTCGACTTTGAATGGATGTGCTTTTAATATATTTAGTCCTTGGTTCGCAGGCGGACCAGTTCCAATAATAATATGAGCAGCCTACACTATACCTTTATAAGCCGCTAGTGTGTTTGGTATTTAATCATTTTTTTTATAATAACTAAGACGAGCCAGTTGTCAAATAAAGAATCAACTACTTGAATAATTAAGTTACTCTGACTAATATCATAAATGCGATAGTCTGAATTGCTGGATGTTTGTGTAAATGTACCTAACAACTATGTAGACATCTACTCCCCCTCATGTAGACAAAGCTGCGGGCGGAACTACTCATCTATAACATATTCAAAGACAAAACGATTTCTTTTTCTTCTCTATTTGTTTAGCGATTGTCTATTTTTCATAGCTCCTGATATTGTGTTTGAGTAATATATTGTAAATAAAACAAAATAAAGAAAGATAAAAAATGTTTACAATTATAAAACGTATAAAAAAATAAAAAATAAAGAATCCCGACAAATAAAAATAAACAAAGTATATACTACTTAACCTACGAAAAAAAAAACGCAACGAAAAAGGGAAGAAGATATAAAAAAAGAAATTTGATAAGCAAGGATTGTAATCTTGTCCTAAATTGGTGCAACATTCAGCTTCCAAGTTGGGTTCCATAAACCTTTAATAATTTTCAATAGTACTGGTATGCTGATTTATAATTAACTTCAAATCTTACATTATGATTAAGTTCGAATTTCGAACAATGGACTAGTGAACTAGCATGATAAACTCATCTTTGATATCCACTGAGTCCACTGACTGACGTCTTCTATTGGTGAATCGATTACTAAACGAACATTCAGACATTCCTCTTACGTTTTGTAACACTATTTAAAGTTCTTCATTTACTACAGCCTATTCCAATGGAGGTAAGAAAAAAGATAAACAAACCTTAGATTTACGTATATCATGCGATTTGCTAATAACTCAGCTATATTGTGCACTACGAGAGTTTATGATTAATATATCTTTATTTATAGTATTTCACTTAACTACTTATTTCCACTTTAACTTCCAAAATTCCGATAACAGCTTCGTTGATGTTCAAAACGCCATCTTTTCGCAAATCCATAGTGAATATCATAGATTAATCAAGCTCTCGACCAATGATATCGCGTCAATTTGCAGTCAAATGTTGTTTATTTGTTTTTTTTTTTCCTGTTTTGGTTGGAATACAGTTTAGTAGTAATACATTAGGACAAAAGTCCCTTGAGCTCTATCGCATCAGTTTAACGACGATCCTTGCGACACGCGTCCATCGATATACTTTTATTTTTACAAAATAAACTTCATAGCATCGAAAGCATTTTCATTTCGGTACGTCGAACTTCAACAAGACGAAAAACTTTACAAATCGAATTTTTCGTTTCGATATATCGAAGATTTGCTTTACAGACTATTAAAGGCGATATAAAAATGATTACTAGGATATAGGAACATTAAAAAAAACATATGGAGCCGAGATGATTCAGTGGCTACACTGACGTGAATTTTAACTGACGATTGCGGGAACAAACCTCTGAATTTTTACGTGCTTAATAGTTTATTTCTAGTCGGAAAATATATTTCTCATGAGTGGATACTTAGTAGGAAGTATCCCCACTAATGAGAAAGCTACTCCAATACCATCAGCATTAGACGAGCGGTTGGAAGGCCCTGAGTCAGCGTAATTACAGTTCCTAAGGTTTTCGGCGTGTTGGCGATGTAAGGAACGCTTGTCTATGGGCGGTGGTGGTCCGCATATCTATATCATAATAAAAATGGAGTAGTAACCTATAAAAAATTTAATTAGAGTGACTTCAACAATAATAAAAAAAAATACCAAAAAAACAAAAACGATGGAACTAAATTATTTCGTATAAAAAAAAAAACATTTACTTATTCGTATAATATGTATATACATATATATAGAAATGCTTTATACGTGCGTATTGTACGTCTGTACGTGTATATGGCACAAGTATTAGCCACTCGGCTGAGCGCGTCTTCAGTTTTATAGTCAGAGTAATGTCTTTGAACTGTCGCCGACAAAAGTGGTTACGTCTTCTAACAGTGCCATGAAGACTTAATATTTAGTTATTTTCCTAGACACCTCTTGATCCTTATCATATTAAACCACTAGCTAAATCTGCGGTTTTATCCTCGCGAAGTTTACAAAACACATACTTCCAACACCCGTTTCCACCCCCTTTCTTTTTTTTTTTTATGTTTTTGGTTGGTGGACGAGCAAATGGGCCACCTGATGGTAAGTGGTCACCACCACCCATAGACAAAGGCGTAAGAAATATTAACCATTCCTTACATCACCTATGCGCCACCAACCCTGGGAACTAAGATATTATGTCCCTTGTGCCTGTGATTACACTGGCTCACTCACCCTTCTAACCGGAACACGACAATACAGAGTACTGTTATTTGGCGGTAGAATATCTGATGAGTGGGTGGTACCTACCCAGACGGGCTTGCACAAAGCCCTACCACCAAGTAAACTTTACAGGTCGTATAATCCGTTCTTAGCGAATGTCTACACCTTATACGAAACCTACCTGCCCAATTTCAAGTTTGTAGGTGTTATATTTTCTGAGTGAGTGAGTTTCGTGATTAATCAGTGAGTAATGTCCTATCCCACAAATTTTTATTTCGAATCGTTTAAATACATTTCATAGATTTGTAAATTTAAATCATTTGTAAAAAATACATTAATAAAAAAAGCATAATATTCAATACAAGATTGTATACATGATATAAAAGCGTGGAGTTAATACTCGATGACTTCCAAGCATGATATGTTGTATACATGTATGATTGTATTTAAGTAACATAGCTTTGTATTTTAAATGTAGGAAAAGAGTAACTACTGAATTTCTAGCCGAGCTTCTCGGTAGTTTTGGCCGTCCAATAGTCAATAAGACAAAGAATTTTATGTCTATAGGATATATAAAGTTGAACAGTTTGTTTAAGCGCACTCATATGAGGAACATGTGTGTGTCTCATTCAAATATATTTTTTTTGCATTAGATAGATATGATAACTATGGACTACATAACATAACTCTACCCATGGAGGTGGAGCTATGACGTTAAACTTAACTAATGTATTAAATACGAAAGAATATATATTTTTTGATTATTTAATGTCTAAAGTACTCAACCCCCGATCGTGAAGTTTCATACACATCGACAGGACACAGAACAACACATAGGATACCTTACACTCCCCTTTCCCTCTTACACTAGACTCAGACCAGTTATTATATAAAATCCTCGTATTAAAAATAATGGACCACGACCCATAAACTGCACCTTGAAATTTGCCCAGGATCACGAAAGGGTTTAGGGTGAGACCCTTGCCAAAATTTTGACAGCTATCTAAATCGGTTTTCTTTCGACTGACATTTTAAGGCTTATACTTCCTAATTTTTTAAATACAATTATGTCAAAAATATTATGTGTATAATCTCATTAATTTTACATCTACATATGTACATATTAAGCTTAGTAATATACCATTGATTGAATATTTTTCATAAGGCAAGTAACTATGAATTCACAAACAGGCTAGAATCAATTTTTCTTACGAGCAATTTTGTATCGTAATTTTTCTTTAATCGTATTAAATGTAACAGTGATTATAGATTTCCGTTCCAGTTCCAGCTTGGCATCAGGTGGCCCATTTGCCAGTCCACATAACTATATGTCATTAAAATTATACCAGTGTTAAGTCAAACATTTCGGGTTCAAACCCAGGCAGGCACCACTGAATTTTCATGTTTTTAATTTGTGTTTATAATTCATCTCGTGCTCGGCGGTGAAGGAAAACATCGTGAGGAAACCTGCATGTGTCTAATTTCAACGAAATTCTGCCACATGTGTATTCCACCACCCGCCGCATTGGAGCAGCGTGGTGGAATATGCTCCAAAAACCTTCTCCTCAAAAGGGAGAGGAGGCGTTAGCCCGGCAGTGGGAAATTTATAGGCTATTAATTTAAGCCAAACATCCTGTACGGCGTCCACGTTAAAGTCTGATCGACTCATTATTAATACACTTTATTAAATATCACTTGATATTAAAAGTTATATCGAACCAAACCAACTAAACCCGCAATTACAGACTTAAACGTACAATTAATAGTAATCTACTTACAATTATAAAACGCTTTTCCGGTCGAATGTACACGGTTAGAGAACCCGTGAATTAAAGACAAGACGGTCCCCCATCCCTTGAATGGGGGACTAGGGGTGGGGGGGGGTGAGATAAATAGGACAATTTGGTACAGTTACGTACCTGCCCCGCGTATTTACTCGGATATTTTCATAGAATCGTTTTAGACTATTGTTTTTCCTTATTAGATTAGAGGATACTGTTTTTAATTAGTTTCGTAATAAACGAACTCTATAATACCTACGTTAAAAGTCGTGGGGTGCATTCTCAAATAGTATATCAAGTTCTGGGTAGATACAACTTACTAATCATGAACATCGTATTCTACCGGCAAGCAAATAAATCATTATATATACAAGCGACCCGTCCAGACTTCGCACGGGTAGGATAAAGGTTTTCAGAAAATGTTTATATTGAATGATTTTTTTTGGGGTCTTGATGAAAAACAATTCAAAAAAGATTTATCATTGTTTCATGCGTGGTTTAGGCATGCATTTTATATAGCCGGAGAGTTTGAGGTTTGAACGATGTAACGCAATGAAAGTTTAACAGAGTATCGCGTACTTTTAGTGGACCAACTCCATCGGTGGTCAACACCATTCCTTGCATCGCCAATGCGCCACCAACCTTGAAAACTAAGATTTAATTTACCCCGTGCCTGTGGCTACACTGGCCTTACTGGACTTTCAAACCAAATCGAATCAAATCAATTTTATTCAAGTAAACTTCACAATGAAGCGTTTTTGAATCGTCGTTATTAAAATACTACCACTGTTTCGGAAAGCAGCCTCCAGCGAGAAGGAACAGCAAGAAACTCGCATAGTTGATCTATTCAAATAAACAGATTTACAATGCTTACGTTTTACAATTTTACAATAATTAGTGTCCTCTGATGGAACCCGAGCCTAAATCCAGGCGTTTTGTTCTAAAAAAAAACCGAAACTCAACATTACTAAATATTACTGCATAATATTAACACGTGTATTCCACCAACGCATTGGAGCAGCGTGGTGGAATAAGATCCTAACCTTCTCCTTGAAAGGGAGAGATCGTTGCTTAGGTGATCTAGACTTTATTAATATGTACTGGATGGATGATATAACATTTGTATAAAACAATTTTGAACCAAAGTTTCGTGACCTTTATTTTTTTAAATACACACAATATCAAATCAAGTAGGCTTTTACAAGCACTTTTGAATCCTCATTTAACAAACTATTTTAAGTAAGGCTACCACCAGTTCGGAACGTAGATTTTACCGAGAAGAACCGGCAAGAAACTCAGTGGTCACCCGATTACTTGACCATAACAAGATACGTAGATGTATTTTAAAAGCAACATATAAATTAATATACTAATCATAATTACATACATATTCATATACTGTGTTTATTCCACGATTTTTTCCAATCCACCTAAATACGCGTCGCGTGCGCAGAACGCGTGTCCAATTGAAAAACTGGTCGTCCACCGAATTAATATATCTATACCAAAATAATAAATGCGAAAGTAACTCTGTCTGTTAGTCCGTCACGCTTAAACCGCTGAACCGATTTAGATGGAACTAGTCGTCGCTCGCAGCTTCTCTCGCGTTTTAGGGGTTGGCTGTCATGTGTTAGGCAAAAAAAGTAGCATGTGTCCTTCCTTGGAGTTCAATTTTGCTTCATACCATACATACATAATTCAGTTCATTGGTTTGGCAGTGTAAGAGCGACAGACAGACAGACAGATAGAGTTACTTTCACATTTATAATATTAATAAAGAAGTATAGATTTGAGTACCCGATAAGGTATAATGTTAGGTAACGGTTTGTGTTCTATAGGTAAAGTTTTATTAATTTGGCGCGAGTAAAACAGCAGGTTCAGCTTGTATACATAGCATTGATTCGCGTGAAGTAAATATTCACTGAAAACTATCACGATTAAAAGTTAGTTTTACTAAATAAATTAAAAAAAAAACGGGAGGTTTCATGGGACATATATTTCGTATAAAGAGACGCGAAGTATCGTGGGACATACAGTTGGACAAAGTTATTTCCGCTATATATTACTTGTTTATACGACAGACCGAAATGTCAGAGATTTGAATATAGATTATGTTTCAAACAGAGTAACTTTTGCATTTATAATTATTTCATTTTTTTACGCAATCATTGCGCTTCAATTATTAAGAACAGTCAAAAGTATACGTACATACATATTGTAAGCCTATAAATTATTTTATATAAAATATTTATAAACAAATCATTAAAGGTTGTATATCTTCTAGCTATTCAGTTATATTCAATCACAGAATTATATAAATGTAATGAATACTTATTGGTTTGACGTTTTTATAAATAAAAGTAGACGAAGAATATTTATGAATTCGACATGGGAATTGTTAATCTGGATTGAAAAACGGAAGATAATGGATGATTGTAACAAAAAAATAAATATTGTAAACTATATTAAATATTGTTAATTATTTGACGTTCCTGTATACTTGAAGCAGGGTCTTCAATGTATATATCCGAAATCAGAATATCAAAGCTATCTAGCGATATAAATCCAGTGGATCGAAACCCATCAACTTGTTCGTACGTCTAAGGTATGCAACCGGATGGACAGATGTGAGGCTACGTGTCACATTTATGCATATAAAACTAGATACGATTCGATAACATTGACAGCGTTTAAACTGTAACCAGTTAAATGAACCTGGGACTCCAAACGTGAAACCACAATAATTATCCAATTATAACTAGATCAGGTGGCAGCTTTACAATCAATTCAGAGCTGTTAAATGCCGATTATAAAGTACTTTTATAAGCCTAATTGAACAAACAACGTTTTGATTGTGATTAATTTAAAGTTACAATTTGCATTACATTACAAAAGTGTTATATTAAAACACAAGTTACACTTTTCACGTCGATAGTCTAAATTAAAAGCGGGTGCAATCGCGATGCTCTGTTACTATACCCTGTTCAAGTTAGCTTGATCGTTTTGACGGACGGGCTAGTGATGTGAAACAGAAAATATAACATACATAACAGTCGATGGAACGATGGAATGCGTAATTCAAATTAGAATTCAATTTTCTTTTAACTTATTTTTCTAAAAAGAGTTTTACCAGACTAAGAGACCTCAACCACTAGCCAAAGAGACCCTAACCAAAAGGAATTCTCGAATCTCCAACAAAAGATACGATCAGACACACTAAATACATATTCTTAAAATTAAACAATATTAGGGTTACAAGTTGTGTGCTCCTTGAATTATAGGAGACCGCAGCATGCACACACGCACTAAATAATAATTTAAATACAATTAAGCGAGAAGAAACGGCAAGAAACTAGCATAGTTGCTCTTGTCAAATAAACAGATTTACAATGCTCTTTATTTACAATAATTAGTGTCCTGTGGTGGAACCCGAGTCTAAATCCAGGCGATTTTTTTTAAAAAGTACTCTTTTAATGAATAACAAGACTTATTTATTAATTTAGTCTTAATAAACATTTTAAATTTTGTAAATGGTAAATTGGTTACATTTCCCGGTATCTTATTATATATGCGTTTTATTATTCCTTAAAGTTCAAGTTTCCTTTATACAAAATGTCATCAAAATCCGTTCAGTGGTTTGGTCGGGAAAGAACAAAAGACAGACAGAGTTCATTTCGCATTTATAATATTAATATACATAGAATTTGGCAACCGCCGTGGTCGAGTAGTGTGTACACCGGTTTTCATGGGTACGCCACTCTGTGTTCGATTCCCAGTCGAGTCGATGTAGAAAAAAGTTCATTAGTTTTCCATCTTGTCTTGAGAGTGGATGTTTGCGGTACCGTCGTTACTTCTGATTATCCATAACACAAGTGCCTTAGGTACTTACATTGGGATCAGAGTAATGTATTTTTTTATTTATGACCATTACACTAATGAATCATCAAAGTTACACCGTGTCTAAAACACCTGAGAACCGACCAAAGAACCTCCTTGTTCACTGGACCATAGCTTATCGCGATATTACTAAACATTAAAATAAACAAATTGAGAAAACTAAAGTTTAAAATCGACCATCACCTCACGTTCAATATTACACGAATATAAATGTTTCATTTTCTATATTAAACTTTTACAACTTCCTCGTTGGACGAATCTTGAAAGCGGATTCAAAGTCTTTGGTAAAATATCGCGTTAGGCCGTAAGAAAATCAAGAAATTCTGCGTAAGGGTTTGTCCAAGCTCGTTTGGGTAGATACCACCCACATCAGATATTCTACTAAAAAACACCCATCCTTAGTATTGTTTTATGGTTCGAAGAATGATTTAGCTAGTGCAAACTACAAGTACAAGGAACTTAACATCTTAGTTCCCAAGGTTGGTGGCGCTTTGGTGATATGAAAAATAGTCCAGTGACCAGTCGTTATATACAAAACCAGGCCGAGAAATACAAATGAACCGAGAAGGCTGATTTTTAGATATGTTATATTATGGCTTAGAAAAGCTTAACTAGAAATTGTCTCGATTTTCTATGTGCGTTCGCCGCCATCTTTGAAAATGGGTTGAATTTCGTTTTTTTTTTGTGATAACTCTGCTGATACGAGAATTATGATGAAAAATGTTTTTCTTGCTTAATTTACGTTCACGCTTACAATTTAGATTTAACATTAAAATTGGTTATTGAGGTATCGACAAAATATAAAATATCCAAAAATCGGCCTTCATGTACACAAATACTACTACTAATAATACATAATAACTAGACTAGAATTATTCTAATTTATACATTCACTTATTGACTATCAAGAAATAAATCCACAGGGTCGGAAAGGAACATCTCAGACCTGAGGAGAACCGGCGACAGAAACTCAAGTTTCTTACACCTACCAACGTCTGTGAGCAGTGGTGACCACTTACACGTATCCCGTTTGCTAGTACGCCTATATATGACATAATATATATATTAGAATAAAGACATATAAAATTTGAACCAAGGACAGCGTAAGTGATTTAAGACTATTAATTCCGATCGACCGAATAATTCATAAAGTACCGAACGGAGCTGCGCGCGCGCACGTTATATCAAACCAATCCACCTGTCACAACTGGTTATCAAGAACGGCTGTATAAAGTTTCGTATGTGTGTTAAGAGCAATTCAAAAGTTATAATTTATTTATGTGGTTCATTGGCTAGCTACTCGATAATGTTAGATGATAAAACTATATATATGTTAACGGTAACACATAGTTTGTGTTGTGTGGTTGTCACCAGTAAAAACATTCCTCACCATATCTGAATTTGGTACACCTCACCCCAAAAGTTTGATCAGCAAACCATTCGCTATACTTACGATGTAAAGTTTGAGTGAGCCAGTGTTATTACAGGAATTGGAGACTAAGCAACTGAATCTGTTGAACAGAATATTCGAGTACTATATACCTTAAGTGAGTGATAATCGACGTGGAAATCAAAGATTAGTTTGAAATTGTCCCTTTGGCATACCCCCTTTGATAGGTTGGCACTTTAACAAATTGAAAAAACTATTATTGTTTTATGAAAAACTAGTAGCAAATCAAATGAAATCAATTTCATTCAAATAAACTTCACAATGAAGCGTTTTTGAACCGTCAGTATTTAAGCACTAACACCGTTTCGGAAAGCAGCCTCCGGCGAGAAAAAACGGCAAGACACTCGCATAGTTGCTCTTTTAAAATAAACAGATTTACAATGTTTGATATTTGATAAATGAATTCGAGCCTAAATCAAACACTACCACCTGTTCGGAAAAGAAAATACTCGGACCTGAGAACCTGAGACCTGAGAACGGAGAAAGAAACTCAGCAGGTTTTTTTTTTTGTCAATTTGTGATTATTTACATATATTCAATATCAAAGAGCCGGGAGACGATTGTTTAATTCCGATAGGTAACATAAAAGTTAATCGCCGTCAACTATTCTATACAACCATCGATTAACGATCGATTGGTCTAGTCCCCCCCCCCTCAAGTAATTACGTAAATAAAAACTATACGTCAAATTACAAATTAAACTCGTTTATTATCTATTTAAATACATTAAACATACATACACATTTCGTTTACACGATCGAAACACAAACATTGCTATTTGTAAATATGTTCGTATATCAGCAGTCTTGTCAATCAAAGACGCAATCACGCGTATTTTAATTACAAGTGATTTTAATTGAATAGTAATCAACATTTATATTGTAAACAAAGTTATCGTACAGTAATCGATTGTACATGTCCCACAACTGGGCTAAAGCCTCCTCTTCTATTGAGGAGAACGATTGGAGCTTAGTCCAGCACGCTGCTCGATACAAATGGCAGAATTTCAGTTAAATAACACGTGCAGGATTCATCACGTTGTAAACACAAATTAGGCACATGAAAATTAAGTACTGCTCGACCGGATTTGAACCTAGAATTCACATCAGTCGATGTGATTGATAATGTAATTAAAAATAATTTAGAAAAAAAAGAGCCCTGGATTTCTTTCGCCATCTAGTCTAGGTTAGGGTTGTTTCATGGCAGACCGGTGGCAGATTTTCGTCAATCTATACTAATAATATAAATGCAAAAATAACTCTGTCTGTCTATCTGTTGCTCCTTTACAGCCAAACCACTGGATCGAATTTTATGAATTTGGAATGAAGCAAGCTCGAACCCCAAGGAAATATAGGATACATTTTTATGCCTAAACTTGATAACCGATCCTTAAAACGCGAACGAAGCTGCGTGGAACAACTAGTCAAAAATCTTTTTAGCACTTTTGTACTGATACTATACAAAATAAAGATTTGAATAAATATTTCACATTGTTGATATTAAAATCGATCATCGGTCTAGACGAGGTAAGTACTACAGATACGAATGCATTTGATAAGATGTTGGATAGCAGAACGTGTTGACCTATTTCGATTTATCGTTCAACAGCCTCGGTGGCGCAGTAGGCAGCGCGTAAGTCTCATAATCTTAAGGTCGTGAGTTCGATCCTCACCCGGGGCATATATTTTTGTTTTCTTTCTTTTTTTTTTAACTTAATAATGTTACACCTATAATTTTTTATTTTCAAATACATAATTATTAGTTATTACACAGAAGAGTTTCAGAAATACATTTTTACTTTTAGTGAATATATTATGCTGTTCACGTTAACTAATCGAATAAGAACATATTCTAAAACAATTGTGACATTTATTTTGTTTTTATTAAATTTAAATTTAATTCATTGCCTCATGGATATTGATTAACAAAAAAAAAAAATGCGAGTGTTATAAAAATGGCGGGGTTTCGTACGAAAATCGACTCGGTTTCTATATAACTGAAATTTTAAAAGAACCAAATGTAAATTAAAATAAGTCAATACAGTAGGAAGAGTACAGCGCTTAGAGGAGGTTGTATATAATATTTAAGCATTGCTATATTAATTTCAGTATGTACTTGGGCGACCGAAGTTTGCTCAGCTCTAATAAAGTTATTGAAACGGTGCGTGTTTTTTTTTTTTTAGGAAAGATCTATTAAGAAATACTTAAAATATGTAAATACAAAATTTGAGCCAAATTCTTAGAGTCCGACAGACACGAATGTCTCATTTTGAAGAGCTCCAACCAGAAAAATAAAGAGGATTCTCGATTGCAATTTACTAAATTGTTAAGATTTAACAAAGAATTAATTTTAAAGAGCGGAAATAAGTTACTGGCTGGTTAGAGTACCTTCTACGGCCGTTTAAGGAAGAAAAAAACGTAAACAGAATTAAAGTAAATTGACATGCTCCAATTCTAACTGAATATAATATAATAATAATGAATACTATTTGACTATAAAAATTTCATCAAAAAAGTTTTCATCATTTTGGTGCCAAATGTAGGTATATGAGCCTTGCAGTTTACAATGAAATCAAAACAAAACCTCATAAAAAGACATAGGTTTCGAAATACCTAAAAAAAAAATCTTGAATAAACGTGAAGTTTCGCGGGAAACCCACTAGTCTATATTATAGTCTATATATATATTAATATTATAAAGTCTGTCTGTTGCTCTTTCAACAAAAACCATTGAATCGAATTTACCAATTGATTTGATTTGGTACGAAGGAAGCTTGAACTCCAATGGAGTACGTATGCTACTTTTTTATGCCTACCACCTAACCAACCTCAACACGAGCGAAGACACGGACAACCATTAGTATTATGTAAAATATTATGTAAATACAAAATTTGAGAGTACCTAATTAAATACTAAAAGAAAGTTAGCTAATTATTTTTTAAGCTCATTTGTCCTTTTTTTTATTATATACCGAATAGTAATACATTGGCCCAATAAATAAATTCAAACTGTTATCCTGTAATACTATCATTTACAATATCTAAATAACAATAACTCCGTAAACGTTTTTAAAACCGGTAAAATATTCATATATCAGATCCATAACACTCATGATAAGGAATAAATAGGTACTTAAATAACAAAAAAAACATACGTATTTCAAACATAAAACCGATGTTCCTTCGACTTAATACGAAACAAAAAATTTCAATAAAGGTTTTTCCAGATGACACAACGAACCCTAAAATGTAAATCGCAATAAATACAAGTCAGAAGGGCAACGCAGGACTCAGCGCTTTTTACAGATTTATAAAAAAAAAGGGTTCGTAGATAAATCACAGAATACGATACTATATTTAGGATTAAACATTTTTTGTCCCGGTATAAGAAACTTGCAAAAATATGAGAACCGTGATACCATATCGATCAACATATACAGTGGAATCCGTTTATGATGACATCGAAGGGAATTGACAAACACGTCACAATAACCGGACGTCATACAAAGCGTTTTGTGAAAAAAAAAATATATATATAGCATATATATACATATATATTTTGCACGTAATAAGTACATAGGAAACATGTATGTATGTACTATATTTTTCATATTTTAATGTAAGTAATCTGTAATTTTTGTCTGCCTTTGTTTTTTTCATTTTTTTGTAATAACAGTCTCTAATACTATTGTGTATAGAAGACATAGCCATGGTCAAATTATCATTTTCAACATTGCTATGAACAAATCTGCAGACGACCTTTGAGTGACAATTACTTACTCAGATTAAAAACAATGAGCCAGGTGCCGAACGTCGCTGGGAACATTACCGAAGGTGTAAAGGATCATATCGGTCACTATAACCGGACACAATTTATTAAAAATGGGTCATAATAAGCGAACTGTCACTATAAGGGAAGTCATTATATCCGACTTTTTTACAAATAATTTTATATGAGAACCAAACTTCATGGTGTAAGTACGTCACAATAAACGGTTGGTCAATATAGGCGGAGTCATTATAAGCTGATTCTACTGTATATATAACACAATTCCAGATTCAAACCCGACACTATTGCACATACGTCAAATACAACTGTGCTACCTACCTACCCAGGTACAACAAACTCTAGACGCGCACTCATGTTAGTTACTATATAGTTATGTTCAGGTTTGAAGGATGCCATTGCGTCAACTACGGGCACAAGGACTGGAGAATTGAACTCTTGTGCATGTAATCATAATAACTCATTCACCCTTCAAATTGATAAACAGCAATACATAGCAATATATTGCTGTTTTTCAGTTTGGCAACATCAGCGCGTACCGTACGTAACATTACCAACAGACGAGCTTATCCTAAAACCTACCACTAAGTAATGAGGTATCCAATATTATTAATTAATTCAATATTTTATCGAAAAAGTTCCTTGACCTTAAGTTGCTTACATTTACGCCCCGGTACACCGGAATACCCACTAAAACACCAGCGGTACCCTCTCCGCCTTTCGCGCGCCACGGGATCGCTTTCGCATGCCACCGTGAGAATGTTAGGTACATAGATTGACTTGCACAAAGCCCTACCACCGAGTAAACTCTTATTATTTATAATATAAGATAAATTGGATCGTGTCAAGCAATGTACCAAACCACAGAAGCGTTACTAAAAGTTGTTAAGATTTAAAAGAAAATAATTTATATCTTGAAAGTAACCCTATTTAATTATATATGTATGTATATACAATGTTATGCTTAATACTTTAAAGTTAAGTTAATTCAATAATCTTATATCTTAACAACTTTTATAAGTCCTTTTGTAATTGGTTCATTTGAGCAAAACATGTAATTAATCTATTATAAACTAATCTAGTCTTCACATACTTTTAGTTTGTAAATAATATCTACAGCAACAATTCTTATACGGGCAGTCTAAGTCTGCTATCATTATGAGGATGCTGTTAGCTTACCAGAGACGGTGAGCTTACGCATAATTGCATTTAAGTCATTAGATTTTTATTTAGATAGATACAAGACAAGACAAAGACAAAAGACCGGTCGTTGTGGCGATCTTTGGGGGAGGTCTACGTCCAGCAGTGGACGTCCCTCGGCTGAGAGATGAGATGAAATTATTTAGATAGATTGTCGCCCTACAAAAGTCCTAAAACGAAGTCAACTTTATTGTCTTGATGTCCGTAACAGCAACGCATGACAAACCAAACGTGGTACTACTTTACTAGTGTGCGTGTACATAGCGGCCAACTATTGGCTACTATTTTTTCAACACGTTAGCATTGACAGGATATCTAGACATATGAATAACCTATGGCGCTACAGCTTGGGGGGGGGTAGTACCCGAATAGCATAGTAAGTTTTTTAATAAACCTTGACTGTATATAATTTTGAATAAATGTATACATTATTCATCACACTTACCAATATTTTATATTACTTTACAAATGAATAATTAAAACTGATAAGAATTAAAACCACGAAGCGTCTGAAAATAATATTGCAAACAACATAGAGCTGTATAAAATAAAAATAATAATAAACTGATGACATTAATATTGGATGAACGTCGCTCGATCGTGACAACAAATAAAAAAAAAAAAAAACAAACAGTTATTAATAAAAAAAAAAGTGCACTCACCATTCCATTGTCCATGCCTCCATATGGCGACTGGTAACCAGGTTTTTCTGTGACTGATATAATTGAGATCGTTATTTATACATGAATTAAAATATATCAATGTGTATATAAGCGGGCCATATTGATTCCGTTCCTCAATCGAATTGTACTACATCGACATTTCGTGTTATGCCATATTATGAACCAATTTTTACCTTTTTACCATTCTTACGAATAATACAAACTGAATAACTTGACTCAATTCGAGGAGGCTTTACGACCTCTTTCTTTTTAAAAGCTCCAAAATAAATTTTGACCAATCAAATCTTGCAATCTGAATAAGATTTTTTGGGTGACCTGATTCAATGACCAGGATTGGTTCAAAACGAAGGTGTCCGTCAATAAATCAACAGCAGAGACACGTAGTTTTGTATATAATTTTTTTACCACATTAATTATTGGCTCTACATAGTATAAAACAAAGTAAGCTTAGATCTTCTAAATGACGCAACGGATTTTAATGAAATTTCCGTCAATAAACAGAGTGATTCAAGAGGAAGGTATATATGTATAATACATGCATATTATAGCAGATAAAGGCAGAGATTTACAACTTTGTTTTCCGGAAAAAATTGATATTTCTTTTTATATTTATTTTTCTAAAAGTCGTATATATACACTTTTTATGCTTGTGTGGGTACGTTCGTCCTCTTGCCACCAAAAACTATTTTAAAAGACCTTCGCCCCCAACATAATAGCGATCTGCAAGTGTAGGACCTTGGATTAAGACACGCTTCCTCTACTTTCGAGAAGTTTATTTCATGGCAGAATAAGATTATTGCGGAATATTATTAAGAATCATAGAAAATAAGTTTCATAGTTTCAAGTCAATTGTAAAAAATACATTGGTAATGAAGGCATATTATTCGATACAAGATTATATTGATGATAAAAAAGCGTGGAGTTAATGCTTGTTGACTTCCAGGCAGGAGACATAACATACATATATAATGGTATTTAACTAACATGACTGTATTTTTAGATATTGAAAAAGAGTAACTACTGAGTTCTACATTCCGAACCGGTGGCAGCTTTACTTCAAATAGTTTGTTAAATGACGATTCAAAAGTGCTTGTAAAAGCCTACTTGAATAAAGTATATTTTGATTTTGATTTTGAATCCTACTAATACAATCAATAATCATCAACTTGAATGAAGATACCATTAATACCTGGAAAAATAACATCTCTGCGCAAAACGGGAGTAATTTAACGACAATAACCACCCCCATCCCAACAGTCAACCCCTAAGCGACACAATTTAAATAACGAAAGTCTAAACAATGGTTAAATAATTGGACTGTTATAACACAAAAAAATATTTAATTTTGTCTGTCGGTCTGTAAGATAATTAGAGTTTATTTCATCGTGTCCGTATTCAAAATAGATCTGTCCGTCTGTACACTTTAAACTTTAGAATTAGATTACTTTAAATCTCTTAATGATTTCTTGGCTTGGTGATAAAACTATTCGGCTGCATGTCACGGGACTCAAGGTTTGAATCTCAAGTTGAACCGTTAAACATAACAGGTTTATCTAAAGAAATTTTAAAAATTTATAGCCCTCTACCTCGTATGGACAGAGCAACTTTTACGGAACGTATCTTTAAAAAAACCATTTAGAATCTTAGATTATATCAGCTGGCAAAGGGGCAAATTATGGACCATGGGTACTGTTCCATGACTCATGCTCCAATAGACATTGGCATGTAAGATATGTTACCTATTTCTTACACCATCGATATTGACACAATCGGCTTTAGACCTCATGGTTGACAGGGCATAGCGGTCTATGTACTGATTTATACTTCTTACAATGTTTGTGTCTATGGGCGAATGTGACTTCTAAGTCATTCATTTAAAAGTAAACTAACAATTGAGATCCCACTGCTGGTGTTAGACTTTCTTTTTATTATTTGAGATTATTAGAGAAGGTTTGGTGCTTATTCCACCAAGCTAATGCAACGTAAATTGGTGGATACTCATGTTGTATATTTTATTCCAACACATGAGCACGAAATTATTTACAAACACATATTAAGCACATGAAAGTTCTGTGTTGCTTGCTGGGTGTGAACCCGCAACCATCAGTTTAATAGTAATCAATTAATCCTCTGTCTCCAAATACAAAATTGACCTTTTCACGGAACTAGCGATATCACATTTTATCGCTTTGAAAAGATAACAATAAAAATTAAACTGATTGTAATAGATTTTAAATTAACATGGTTATTTTTATTACTAACAGTATTTAAAACGAGATATTTACCATGTTTTTTAATTTAATTTAGTGGAGCTCGATATTTCGACATTATCTACGAATGTCTTGTTCACGAGAACAAGAGTCAACAATAAAAAACATGGTAAATATCCCGTTTTAAATACTGATTGTAATAGGTTCGACAATGTTTAAGGGCTTAAAACCCCATCAAATAGAAAAGGAAATCAAAAATTGTCCCCCAGAGCCTGTCATAAAGCCGATCCATATAATACTGTTACGAAGGGGTGCGTCATTGTCCACATGCGTCGACACAAACATTTATTAGATTTATAAGACTAAACGCAAAAATTAATCAACAAAGAAAACTATAAATATTAAAATCTAGATATCTGCTCAGCAGTGCCGATACGAAGTGTGTTCTGCTAGCTTATATTAAAACAGGGAGGCATACAATGATCCCCAAAGTAATTTTCCGTATCCGCTTTAGAGAGTAATTATTGCATAATATTTATTCTAAATCTAACTGCCTTACTTATAAAAATTTTGGAGACTACATTCGAAAAAACTTTATTTAAATAATGACACCCTAAACAACATTAAGAAACAAAGGCGTGAGTTATTTTTTAATTACTTATATCAAGCTGAAACACTTGAAAGTAAATGATGTATTCAAAGAACATAGAAGTGTGGGAGAAATAAACATTCCTTGCAGCCATAATATGTTGGGTTTATGTTATTATTTTCTATGTGTATATCATAAATATGTCTATATAATATATAGTTGGTCAACTGTACCAAGCGATAGGTACATAAAAATTATACCAATAAATGCAGCATGCTTCAGAGGTTTAAGTACATAATATTATAAGACAAGAAGCTGCTATCTACAACTGAGTTTTTTGCTGGTTGTTCTCGGTAGAATCCACATGCCGAATCAATAAGATGTACGTTCAATACAATTAGATAAAATGACGATTCAAAGTACCAATGAATATTATTTACGTATCTAGACAGAGTGCACTACAAAAGAACTAGAACAAATGAACTTTATTATCTTGGTGTCCGTGACAGATAGGCTTGACACTCGTCAAACGCCATACTACTTAATTAGTACGTGTACTTATTTCCAACTGTAGGCTACTATTTTTTCCGATGGTTTCTCAACTTTGACAGTCTATCTAAACATATCAAATCAAAGCCAAAAATGATCATCACGTTCGAAAATTTAAACCACATGTTTATGTTTATCTGACACGAACGAATGATAATTTAATCATTCCCTACAAATCTTAATTAGCAACAGAACCAATGTAGACGATAAACCTTTCCTTGGGAGTCCCCTGGGTGCCATATAACGCGACTCCGTTTTTGTGTATGTTTACGACATATCCCAATAGTTTCATGAAACAGACAGATCTTTCTATTAGCTCAGCGTCGGTAACTGGTGATAATATTGCATAGAATCTATTATTTTGGTAATTTGACGGCTGTTCCGACCTCGGCGGAAATTTTCAGGTGAGACTTGGTGTAATCACTTTTCCTTTACTCTCATAATCTCATGGCACAGCAGATCCAACACGACTATAAAGACGACCAACGACTTAACGTGCCCACCGAGACACGTACTTCCTGATCGCGGACTGCTACTTTGGTCCAAACCGTAATTCGAACCCTCGTGACCTGCGATTATAATTCACTAGATCAACGAGGCGGTTGCCCACAAACTTTCCTTCACATTTATTTTAAATTACACAATATATTAAAATTTTAAAAGGCGTATCGATTACCATATTTCTACTACAACCTTTGCTTTTTTGTCATTTCAAATTGAAAACACTTTATACTATCAGTTCGACCACAAGCACCTCGAGAAGAACCGGCGAAAGAAACTCAGCGGGACTTTTTGTTAAATGTCGTATTTTACAATCATTGTTTTGCATACAAAAATAAATATATTTTCGTTATTTGAAACAGCCGGAAGGTGACCATCTCATTACAAGTATTATATATATATACTTTATTAATGTGAACTAAACAGAAAATACGATTCCGTACATTAAAAAAAAAAACAAATAAGTTCCACTTAACGAAGGAATTGTTGAACATGAATAAAATCGAAGCGAAACTAAATGGGGTAATGGACTCACCCACTCAAGATAGCAGAGAGCCATTATGATTTGAGATAGATTTTTTTATTAGGGATAATCTGTTATTATTTTGAGTATATATACCTACATATATATTTTTCGTTGTTTTTTTTTGTGGCATAAGCAGGCGGACGGAATAACGGGACACCGGAGCAGGAGACTGATGAAAAGTGACTACCACCGTCCATGGACATCTGCATGGGACTTGCAGGTGGGTTGTCGGAAAAATGTATGAAAAGTTGATGTTAAGTTATCCTATTCATTACATCGCCAGTGGGCCACCGACCGGGAAACAAGATATTACAGCCCTGTAGTAACACTGGCTCACTCATCTTTCAAATCTGAACACAAAAATACTAAGTACTGCTGTTTGGCGGTAGAATATATGCTGAGTAGTTGTTACCTACCCAGACGTACTTGCACAAAGCCCAAATACTAAGTAAAGCCATTCTCGACCTTGCATTTTCTCAATAATTTGCAATAATAAACTATTTAAAACATATGAATACAAAAAGATATATTCTTTATATACAAGACGGCACAACGAGAACACTCGATTATTAACAGATTGCGGGTTCCAACCCGGGCAAGCATCACTGAATTTCTATTAGTTAAACACAACATTTTTCGTGTTAATAATTCATCTCGGAAGAGAGGGAGACATTGTAAGGTCACCTAGAGAAAAAATACCGCTACATATGTATCCATCAACACGCATTAGATCAGCATGGTCGAATGAGCTCCAGATCTCCAAAACAGTAAAGTAATGAGACATAAAATAAAGCTACTTTACTTTACTTTCAAAAATATTGACAAACCTTCAATTTTTTATTTACATGTTTAACGCTGAAGAATTTGTTTGTTTAAACGCGGAAATCTCATAGACTACTGGTTCGATTTAAAAAATAATTTCAGCGTCTGATAGCCCATTTATCGAGGAAGGCTATAGGCTATACACCATCACGCTACGACCAATAGGAGCGGAGTATCGATGAAAAATGAGACAAATACGGGGGAAAATTATTCCTCTTTGTTAACTACATTTATGACGGAGTCTGTAATATAGCCGAGCGAAGTTTGGAGTAACAGCTAGTATTTAAATAAAATTATTTATGACATCTTTAAAAGAAGTTTTCTGCCCCAAAGCTTCCATTATTTAATTTCCACTCCAGCGTATAATCCTTGAGTTGTCAACGTAACTACAGACATTAGACCGGCTCCCCCCGCCCTAGTCAATTGCAATGAAACTAATCCAAATTATACGGTGCCATACTTTGTGCTAGTGCGGTCGTTTTCCATAGTTGTCGACACGGATACATTTATGTACGTTTTTTATGCGAATAAATAAAATTTAAGTGTCAGCTTTTTACTAGATGCATATGAAATGTACTGAATTACCACCATAACAACAATTTCTAAAATAGTTGTCAATCTGACAATTTGTTTCGTTTAAGAAAACGGATGGACCTATTTCGATGAGACTTCGACCGATATATAATAATAAAAAAAAAAATTAGGGTTGCGCAAAAAATATATACACCTATAAACTATTTCTTAATATAAATAAAAACCAAAATGTATTGACGACTTAAAAAAAATTAAAACACATCTTTTTTTTATATAGCTATTATATATGTAAAAATTAAATAAATAATTTTCCAAATACTAATCCTTGATAAATTTATTATTATTAATTGATATAAATTAAGAAAAATGTCTTAAATTAATTTATTTCCTTATATATAATGGTCTATTTTCATAGCACACGTCGTACGCTGAGCCACATAGTGCTGTGTAATCTCCAGAAAATCAATTATTAAAACTTATATCACGGTTTTAGCGAAAACATCGTCGTCATAGAGGACCCCGGTCCCCTCTACTTAGCGGAATGAAACTGCGACAAATACAAATTATACGGTACGACACATTGTACCAACGGGTGCTGTTGTCCAATGATTATTTATATCGACACAAAAAAAGACATCCTTACTAATATAATTGGATAAGGTTCTAGATAAAACGTATATCACATCACACACATCTACAGCCTGTAAATTTCCCACAGCTGGGCTTAGGCCTCCTATCCCTTTGAGATATTCCATTTCCACCGCGCATATTCATTAAATAAATAAATAAATAAATAAATATTCCACCACGCTGCTGCTGAAGTGCTGGTGGATTCATATGTGGCAGAAATTCGCTGAAATTAGACACATGCAGGTTTCCTCACGATGTTTTCCTTCACCGCCGAGCAATAAAACGTATATATCAACACATAAATCTGTTGGTTTAGGGGTGCGCCAGTAAAACTCCCAGTCAGCATGATTTTTTCCGACATCAACAATCAACATCAACCTTAATGAATACCAAACCGAAACCGATGATGGAAACCATATAAACATTCGTTCATTTATTTATTGCAGACAGACAAACAGACACGACTGGAATACTTTGTTAAATATCGTGATGATGATCATGTCCTGACCGGGATACCAGCCAAATGCTCAGGACATATCATAGTGCACGAGTGTGTGGTATCCTCTCTATTCTCCCACTCTCATAATCCGATAGGACGGCAAATATAACCGGAAAGAGGTCAGGCGAAACAACGGCACATGCTCTCCGAGGCACGGGACACACGCTTCCAACTTACATGAATAATATTTTTTATAATAATTAAACGGATAAGGTATTATCATATCTAAGGCTATTATATCATCAGAGAGAATCATTTACAGACGATTCAACGAACAAAACGATTTATTAAATAATAATGTTATAACAAAGGAAACGTAACAATTTGTCCGCTGCAGCGAGACACATGATACAAATGACAGGCTTTAAACGTACGGGCCAAGATACACTGCGTTTTTTTTTTTTTATAGTGTAAAGGTACACAAAGGAGGTTCCAACTAAAATATGATAATATAAGGAACACAAAAGTGCCGAAAAAACCGAGAAGCTATGTGGAAACCGGCTGTCATGGTATGGGCATATTATACGGAGGAAAGAGGACTATGTTGTGAGGAAGGTCTTGAGCAAGGACGTGGATGGATCGTCACGGTAGCATGCGAAAGCGATCCCGTGGCGCCCGCCGAAAGACGGAGAGTGTACCGCTGGTCTTTTAGTGGGTAAACTCGGCGTACCTGGGCGCACTCGGCGTCCAGGGCTCCGGGGAGTACCACCCCATTTCATACCATTCCATCACGTGGGGGAAGCGCGTAATGCGTTTTTCCAGCGAGAGAAAAAAAAAGGACGTGGATGGATATACAGGTAGGAGACGACCAAAGAAACGATGGCTGGATTGTGTGAAAGACGATATGGCCAGAAACAATGTTACTTGTGAGATGACATCAGACAGAGAAGTATGGAAGAGGAAGACATGCGCAGACACCAAATAAAATTGGAATAAGGGCAGGAGGATGGTAAGGAACACAAATTTCGATCCCATATATATGTACACGTCATCATTACATTAAATGGACCAAACAAAACAATATTGTTGTTACATTTATTTTTTAGAAAATAACACCGACCTGCATTAGGTCCGTAAGAATTTTTTACCATTATTTATCATCGCCAATGTACCACCAACCGCCTGTAGTTACACTGACTCACTCACTCAACCCAACACAACAATACAAAGTATTGCTGCATGGCGGTAGATTATATGATCAGTGGGTTGCACAAAGCCCTACCACCAAGTACATATACGGAATATATAAGATATGGAAATATCCAAAATATACTATAATAAAGTAGTATAAATACAGTATATCAATAATCATACATATAAACGCTGCTTCTAACCAACATACTTAAAGACGTAAAGAAATAAAAATCGATCGACATTCGCCGTGAACTTATATCATAAAGGAATACTTTATACATATATATATATATATTTTAATCATAATATGTTTTGTTATATTATTATTGATGATATTGTAACTGTTGGGAAAACCGCTAATTAGGCGTCTACTATCTAAAAAAAGTAAAGTTACTTATTTCGACTTTTTCTTGTAATTTTAAAGCTACCTGACTATTTATATTTCACGATAATAACCCCGAAATACCCTACCCCGTTGAGTCTCTTTGTTTGGAGTCAATCTTACGTAGAATCAGGTCATGGGTACCATAAAAATTCAATGTCATCGGAACTGAAGCAACTAATAAAATTTCAACTCCGTTCTTGGAGAGGAAATGATTTTAATTCAGCTTCCAAGAATTGATCTATACAAGCTAACACACATTGCTAATTAAATAAAAACTTGTACTTTCAAAAAAGCCATACTAAATATATTGAATACTAGTTGTCGCCCGCGGCTTTACTTGCGTTTAAGGGATTGTGTAAGTCTGTCTGTCTGTGTTGTAGAAAAAGTTCATTAGTTTTCTATGTTTTCTTGGGTCTGGGTGTTTGTGGTACCGTCGTTACTTCTGATTTTCCATAACACAAGAGCTTTAGCTACTTACATTGGGATCAGAGTAATATATGTGATGTTGTCGAATATTTATTATTTATTTATTATTTATTGTCTTAGGAATTCAATCTTGCTTCATGCCAAATTACATCAAATTCGGTTCAGTATTTTCCCCGTGAAAGAGCAACAGACAGACAGACTTACTTTCGCATTTATAATATTAGCATAGATAATCCTGTGACTTGACAATTCAAAGTCATCCCTCATATAAACTATCCACCCTCCGAAATTATATCAATGGTATAAAAACCCATAAATCAGCGCTCGTTTCACGGTGAACGGGCAAAGTGAATGGTGGAGACGGTAATGGCGGTAAGTATGAGCTCCGATATAATGGCGCCCGCTGACTTTGACATATAATGTTATATGAGAATGTGTAGATCGGGTGGATTTGTACGTATTAATTAGAAAATTTATTAATAAAACTAGTATTTTATACAAATATATAATATGATAGCGAACCGCCCCGGCTTCGCTCAATAAAATGTTATGATATAAATATAATTTATACTCTATAACGCTCAAGATTAGTGCACATTTTTTACTAGTAAAAAAAACGGTGAAAAATTAATTTATTGAATTAAATTGACAACCTCCGTGGTCGAGTAGTGTATACACCGGTTATTATGGGTACGCCACTCCGAGGTCCCGGGTTCTGTACTAATATTATAAATGCGAAAGTACTGTCTGTTTGTTACACTTTAAAGGCCAAATGACTGAACCGAATTTGATGAAGCAAGCTTGAACCGCAAGGATGAACGTAGGCTACTTTTTATCCCTCACAACGACACGTCCCCCACCCCAGTCCGTCATTTATGAACAGATTCGAGAGAATATTTTTAATTTTTGGGAGGATATACTTTTCATTAAAATTTGAAAATAAAAGTAATACCAATTTTTATGTGCTCGGATTTATAATAATTATAACATTTAAAAGATACACGTATGAAAAAAGTGTATCACTCATAGTCGCTTCATACATTTCACGAGTGAAATATCAAGTGAGTTTTTACAGTATATAATTCTTAGTATATTTAACATAAAGTTTCGTTCAATTATACTATTTAAGCACGAACATTTAATAAAACCATGGCGTCATAATTTCGTCAATAACATTGACAAATCGCTTTAACAAAACTTCAACGTGTCGACACGACGCCGGCACGCGTCGGACATACGCAGCTTCGAGTGTGTACGATACCGTTTCGAGGGTTTTTATAATCATTGTTATGGTGCGAATTATATCATTACATGGTTTTAAATACCACATGGTCAATTTTATTGCTACTTAGCAAAAAAAAAATAACAATTTTTCTATATTTATAAGGAGTTCAGATAAACAAACCTTATATTTACATATTACATGAAAATAGAAAGAAAATATTTGACAACATCACATACATTACTCTGATCCCAATGTAAGAACTTAAGCACTTGTGTTATGGAAAATCAGAAGTAACGACGGTACCACAAACACCCAGACCCAAGACAACATAGAAAACTAATCAAATTTTTCTACATCGACTCGGCCGGGAATCGAACCCGGGACCTCGGAGTGGCGTACCCATGAAAACCGGTGTACACACTACTCGACCACGGAGGTCGTCGAACATGAGTTTTGCTAATAGCTCTTCTATATTATTTACAATTCTAGATAACATATGTATATAAAAAATATTTTTTTATGACGGTAAGTGTTCCACGGGTAAATACAGGATATAAAATTAAAAGCATACAACAGTCAAATTGCCCATTCCAACTACTAGAGGAGTAGAAACAAATAAACAAAATTCGACCTTGAATTGACGCGATATCATTGGTCGAGAGCTTGAATTATCTATGATATTCATTATGGGTTTGCAAAAAAAAACTTATCGGAATGTTGGTATAGCATAATATAAGCATAAGCAGCCTGTAAATTTCCCACTACTGGGCTAAGGCCTCCTCTCCCTCTGAGGAGAAGGTTTGGAGCATATTCCACAACGCTTGGTTGGTGGAATACACATGTGGCAGAATTTCGTTGAAATTAGACACATGCAGGTTTCCTCACGATGTTTTCCTTCACCGCCGAGCACGAGATGAATTATGAACACAAATTAAGCACATCAAAATTCAGAGGTGCTTGCTCGGGCTTGAACCCGAAATCATCGGTAAAGATGCACGCGTTCTAACCACTGGGCCATCTCGGAATTTTGGTAGTAAAATTAAATTAGATATAAGTAGTTAACTGGAAAAGTATTGTATTAAATTATTGTGTTGTATAAATAAATAAAGATATACGTATATTTATTTGTCAAGAACTATTCAGTAGAGCATGATATAGCTCAGCTATTAGAAAATCGCAAGGAATACGTAAATCTGAGGTTTGTTTATCTTGAATCCTCTTTCAACTTAAATACATTACATATATATACCTATGTATGTACATATAAACTTATTATTACATCATTATTTTTACACATCGTAACGAACACAACAGCTACACGCAGATATATTGGATTTAATACGATAAACGGGGGGTGCAAATAATAATTACATTAAATGCGTAAAATCACTCTTTATTGAAGCGACTCGACGCCCCTTTGACGTAATGCAGTATCTGTAGTACCGACGAGGTTTTTTATTATGAAATATTTTTAACGAATTTAATAGATATGAACATATGTACACGGAAGTATGTTATATATATTTAAATCTCTCTCCTGTGCATTTATTATTCCCATCTGATGGTGGGGTCCGACTTCCTAGTCTTTTGCTTCCACTTCGCTCTATATGAGATATCGTCAGTAACATTGCAGGAACTAAGATCTTTTCTGACCACAATTGTCATGTGTTATAAGTATTTAAATACTAAGAATAAATTTATTGAAAATAGCTTTTTATGATATAGGTAGACGAATGAGAAAATTCGCTACCTGATGGATAGTAAGTAGACGCTGTAAAACATATTAACCATTCCTTAACCAATGCGCGATCAACATAAGGAACTAAGATATGCTGCGTATGCCTTCAAACCAAAACACAACACAAATTTGGCGGCAGAATATCTAATGAGTAGGAGGTACCTACTCAGACAGGCTTGCGCAAAGCCCTACGATCAAAAATTTTTTTTAATAATACAATCAAAGAGGCCCTTATCCCTAAACTAGAAAACCTCGTATCTTATGGACCAGTGACTTCCAAATCAATAATTTCATTGGTTAAACTTATTAGATTTCTCTTTCCCAAGTAACGAAGCGCAATAATATAACTACATTAACAACAATCGACGCCATATTTATGACAAATATCTTTTCTATATTGTATGTATTGGACTGTAGTTAACTATATCGTGAAGATTAATATGCCGCACACCTTTCTGAGTATAATAACTTATTGTTCTAATTAAATGTCAATTGTCAATACGTATTAATATATTTAAGTCGTTTCCCGCCGTCTGTATGCTTCGGCCTTTCAAAATACGTTACGGATTTTAATGGGGTTTTTATCAATGAAGATAATGATTCAAGATTAAGATGTATGATACATCAATAGTTACTTTTTATTAATATTTTTAGAAAGACATTTTCAGTTTTTTATAAGCAGATATTTTCGTAACGCGACTTTAATTCACGGAAAAATTCGTAGAAAAATCCTATTCTACTATAAATACCGCAGTCACAACCCTAAATCAATTTGAGCTTGACAATATTTGTAACATCAAAACCTTACATTATTCGCGTCACCATCTCCCCTACAATCTACCCCTCTCTTTCAAACCACTCACGTTAGACGGAAACAAATCTATATTTCTGTCTTTTGCATCATAGGAACTGTACAAAAAACTTTAAAAAAAAATATGCTAGTTATGAACTAGCATAAGATTTGTAATAGACACTTTTGATTTATTTAAAATCACATATTTTTTTAAATTATGATTTGATTTTTATTCTAATTTGAATTTCTTTGTATTGACTTAATGGATTGAAAACAAAAAAATATTATGTATTTATGAGCTACCAACCACTCATTATATATTTTACCACCAAGTACCAATACTTAGTATTGTTATATACCTACTTGAATGGTGAGTGAGTCAGTATAACTACAGGCACAGGGTACGCCACATCCTAGTTCCCAAGGTTGGTGGTCACTGTCAGTGTCAATAGTGACCACTTAGCATCAGTTGACGCATTGACTCGTTCGCCAACCAAATTTAAAAAAAAAGATATATTTAGTATTTTTATCAATTAGACACTAAAATATATATATATATGTATCAAGGTTAGTTAGTTAGTTGTTAGTACCGTTTCATTGTCTCAAACCACCCTTTATTTATTTTGGCGCGTAAACATTTACGGTCTTTAGGCTTCGATGACCGACACGAGGCAAACATTAACGAACCTTTTTCGAGTATTATTTAATTAAGAAACCATTACATTGAATCATTGGGTGTTATTTATTTAAATATTTACATAAAACAGACTTCTTATAGCATGTAAGGTATTTTAACATACTAGCGACCCGCCCCGGCTTCGTACGAGTGCAATTTATGAGTAAAGAAAATTATATAACATAAATATAATTTGAAGGTATAATGTAGTTTTCTATCAACGATTTTTTTTAAAGAATCGGTTCATTAGTTTAGGGTAGTACTCCCGACATACAAACAAATTTAACCTGTTCACAATATGAGATTTAAAATATATTTTTTTCCTTGTAGTGGCTAGACGGACAAAGGCAATATTTGGTAGCTCATTCGATGACTCGTTTGAGCCGTGATGAGCCAGGAGTTAGAACACGTAAACCTTAATCGAAGATTGCGGTTTCAACCCTGGGCAATCACCACTAATTTAATGTGGTTAATTTGTGATTATTCATTTCGTATTCGGCGGTTAATGAAAACAGCCAGTGGTGGAATATGCCTTAAACTTTCTCCTAAAAACGAGAGGAGGCTACTCTTTAAGTTGACAGACATACAGTAGCGCAAAACATTGATACATTTTATAAATGTATTTTTCTTAGCTTGCATATAGAGACTGCGGTCATGGCTGGTCTGTGCCTACAATGATAATTTCATTCTTCAGACTCCAGCACTCATGGAGTCGGTGCCTCTGGACTAGCTTATAAACCCCAGAACGGGGTTTCGGGGTTCGGAGGGTAGAATTTTTCTTAAGAGATACTTTTAGGTAAGCCGTGAAAAATAACATCGTTCAAAAATATTTTTAAACAAACCAATCTCATAAACTAAGACTAGTTATCAGTTTTTTTGCGTTAAACACATGTTCGAGCTTGAGCATTAAGAACGGAGCGGATAACCGGCGTATATATTAGAGCATAGCTAACTAACCCCCCGAGGGTTAGCCTTAAACCACCCGCTGTTTACTAACGACTCATAGATATTTGAACTCCATCGTCACCTCGAAGTTATTTATGTTTAAATTAAATCTAATTCAAATTAAATCAACCGACGTGCAAGATATTTGCATTTGAATAGATAACCGTCTAACGCATTAAAACATTTGCACAGAGATATCCAAAAACAATACGAATGTGTGTGTGTTTGTTTGTTGACGATGACGATGTGGTCGTGACTGACTTCGACCACGAAGGCAATTAAAGGGAGCCCAGCTAACTAATCAAGACATATTCACAAGTGTGTGCACAAAAACAGGTGCACTCTCTTTTAGCGCACTCTCAAAATCCGAAGGCACGGGAAATACGACACGACCAGAAAGTGTGCAGTCGTAACTAACGTCGTTACCTGCTTTTCTTGCACTGGAGAGTACCTACACAGACAAACGTCCAGACTACAGGCTGTGACAGAGAAATTCTATAGATAATCCTAAAAACTTTTCATCAGCCCGACCTGGATGTTGAACTCAGGACCTCGGAATCTACGGCCTTATATCTAGCCAATAGACCAACGAGGCTTTGTTATACTTCACGTCTTATTTACTAAACTGATTATTACAAAGTTTTGTATATACATTGTCAGAATAGAATAGATTACTTAAGAGCTCCCCCTCTCAAGCGGGAGAAATCCAACTTTAAACTGCAGCGGTTCTATTCTGCAAGAGCTCATTTCGTATCTCACTCGTGGAATGTTGATAACCGACTTATATGTGTTATTATACGTTACGTATATACGTCTGTAATTCGACAGTAAATAATACATCATAAATTAAATGTTTTACTCAAAATCAAAATCAACAACAAAATATTCTATATTCAAGTAGGCTCATAAAAGCACCTTTGAATCGTTATGTTACACTCTTGAATTAAATTTAAACCTACCACCGTCCGTCGGTAGTCCGAAACTAGGTGTTATTAGTTCATCTTTCCTCATTGCGTTTAACCAATAATTTACTGTTTCTTTCGAAAAGATCTACATTATTGTGAATATATTTACGTAACATTGTTGTAAACATATTGTGCAGCAACTGTAAGTATTAGAACTCTATTAAAAACATCCCGAAGAGTCTCGAGTTCCAATACTATTTATAGACAAAAATAGCTTAGTTTCAGTTACTGACAGTATTTAAAACAGAATATTTACCATGTTTTTTATTTTTATTTGGTGGAGCTCGATATTTCGACATTATCTACGAATGTCTTGTTCACGAGAACATGGTAAATATCCCGTTTTAAATACTGTTAGTAATAAAAATAACCATGTTAATTTAAAATCTTATATAGTTTCAGTTATTTTATAATCAAAATACATAAAGTTATTGATAGACATCGGACTTGATACGAACCCACGTAACGTTAAGATTAACGCAATCTCTCCCACCTATTTGATAATACTTATGTTAATTAATTTTCCTTAATAAACATTATATATTCACTTTGTGAGTCTTTACTAATAAAAAATATATATATATAATTGACTTCTCGGAGACTGTAGGTTCGTATACCATTACTTCGTCACGTTTTAAGTGAAATAAAAAAAGTCATAAAATATATTTATTTAAATAAATACATAAAAATAGATGGCGTTTTTTAACAGCGTTATCTAGATCTAAATTAATTATAAAAGCAATCATTTAAAATATCCGAACGTACGATCAACGCAATTTAAACCTTATATGGGTGGTCTAGAAGCCACAATCGCAATTACACAGTTGGGAAGCTAAATTATAGTTTTTCACACGATACATATGGTAAGGTATTTCGGCGGTCATTTTTGCACGTTTCTTGTGCGCATACGAATTGACTAAAGACATAAATTTTTCACCAGCTATAAAAAAATACCGTCAAAATAAAAAAAAAAAACTTGTATGGTTGAATGAGAAATGTCATCATATAAAATAATAATAAATCTATATGTTGGTCCCTAAATAACGCTCAAGAAACGAAACGTTATTTATCAGCTATTTATATAATAATACTACATATATATACTAAAACTTCCGAAACACGCTATATCTAGTATAAATTTCATATCTATATTCGTATAGTAGTTTATTCTACAAAAAAAAAAACATTCTCAAATATGAGTGTATTACTAATTGACCCGAGGTCAAGTTTCAACAATTCATATGTTATTTTTTATATCAATATAAAATTAAACAGTTCATTGACGGGTCAGTTTATATTTTAAGATAACACTGACTCACCGTAATTCGATCGCGATGGGGGGACGCGACGATAATTATAGTATAATGTGGGGGAAATACATACTTATATATACAAATAATTTAAACGTAACTGTCCGTCTATTACCTCAAAATAACTACAGCCTATAAATCACCTATTGCTGGGCTAAGCCAGCCCTTCCCATAGAGGGGTATTTTACTAATATGTTAGTAGAGCTTCAGCGCGGACAGGTCCTTTACAAGGTGTTGGGGATGATCTTGTGAGCATTGCGGAAACCGGAAATTGACCTTTTAAACCCCGAACAGAAGAAAGAGATAACAATATTTTTAATCCCATCAAATGAAATCAATTTTTTTTTCATTGAAAGACAATTAAAAAACGATGACATAATAATTATAGAACTGAGAGAAATCCCTTTGTTTTATATACTAGCGATAACCTCCCGATATCGGACCACGTTATATAACACAAGCATATCGTATTAGTATATAAGTACGTATTGTAATATAAGACATACAATTTATAATGTCAACGACATAGTAGAGACAAGACACTTTCTACACGCTTCGACCTTTTTGTAATATCGGATTAAATACGTCATTCAGTAAATTCGCGTCGCCATCTTGTTTGATCAGGTGCGCGTACGCCGCCCTACTGCGGCGACCAATGGTAACGCCCAGTTAAATTTCGAACACGAATTACATATACGATTATTTTTATAACTTTAAATTTTAATTATCTTGTACGAAAACTACGTTGTATAGATATTTAAATTATATGAATTCTAGAAGAACATCGATGATATTCTGACTGACTGAATCTAGAAAGATGAAATTTGGAATATAGGTATAAATAGGGAAGGGTTGTTGAACTTTAAGGGGGGAAATGGGAAGCATACCTTTGTAGGTATCTCAGTTTTGTTTCATAAAAACTAAATTATCGAAGCACCAGTTGCTAAATTCATACGCTTAATCGTTACTGAATATATAATGTCTAGTTAAAGTTAAATATTTCTCTGTCCATATGTGATATCTATGTTAAACATATACTAACACAAACATTATTAATCTATGCGCATATTCCATAGACAAAAAGACCTGAGAGTTGTCTCTGGCTATCAGAGATACATCGCCACACTGCCTCGTAATTTCTTTATCATTTCCATACTGAAGTAATGTTCACATAAAAAACAGTATTTTTTTAACATCTGCATTTATACATAATATTAACTAATTTACAAAAAAAATATACTCTCCGCCATTTCGTCTGTTCATAAAATCGATGGTGTGAATAGGTTTACTCATGATAAGTCACCAACACCAGTAAGAATTGGCGCTGTAAGAAATATTAACCATTCCTTACAACGCCATACGCATTCATCCTGTGAACGTATACGTTATGTCCCTTGTGACTGTTACACTGGCTCATCCTTCAAACCGGACTCAACAATACTATTTCTTTTTGACGGAAGAATACGAGTAGATGGTATCAACTTTTTTTTTTAAAAATAAGAACCATATTAATTGCACAATATTATGATCATTACATAACATACGTTATAATATACAATAGTAATAGCATTTACAACACGTACGAATCAAAACAAGTGAATTACAAATGATATAATTACTAGTATGTTGTGATACGACGATAACCCTAGGTCGTGTGTACATGTAACGTATATCGCTTCATTAATTAACAAATACTTATAACAATTAAAAAAATATTTTAACATATTTTTTTTAAATGTAAAAACATTACTAGGCTGTATGAATCCTTATCAACTTGGAATAAAATTAAAAAAAGAACGATTCTAAAATTTTTAAAATTAGAACAATCAAATAATGTTATATATTTTTGACAAATAGATAAAGAATATATGTCACAATAACGCCCACCTAATTGTCAGTTACTATAGTACGAATTCTGACAGTAAAATGACATAGATAATGAAAACATATTTCGGAAAAATAGAACGAACTTTTTCATTTATCATAATTATGTTCTAAGTAACTTTTCACAAAAATATGTCCGTGATTTTGAACTTGTCTGACGTCATGTCAGACTATATAATTAAAAAAAAAAAAAAACGATAATAAGTTTACATAATTGGTTACCATTTAGCATATAATGCATATTAAAATTCTTATATAATAATTTAAAAAATCTCCATTACAAATAAGGCCGCGGTCAGATCACATACACATAATAATGAACGAGCACTAAAAGTCGCGTTTAGTAGCTTGTAAATAACAATACGATACATAAACGATAAACGTATATTATTGATAACCCGAGGTTACAACGTATCGGGTCGCGTGTCTACAATAATTATCTGAACATTAATTTAATTAGCTCAATATTCTTTGTTTGTAAAGTAAACAGCTTATTTAGAGATAAAACTCATTTTTTATTAATAGATACGGTTCTTCCGGCACGCTTTTGCAATGCTCATTTTTCTATAAGCCAAGTAGGATCCGACTTAGGACGGCAAAACTTTATTGATGGAGCTCTTCATTTAGAAATCGCCGCCTCTGTGTACCCACACGTCAACGTGAAAACTTAAAAATTCGTCTCCAGCACCTCGCCTAAATAATTTACCTAAATATGCTTCGTTCAATTTTCGTGATTTACAAGCAAGTAAGATAATTATCAAATTCGCTATTGGCTAATCCTTGTGTCTTAAATTTCTCAGATCTTTATCTAGAAACTAAAGAAGCATTACTGACGTCGCTTAAAAGAAGTTTTTAAATATATAAACTAATCAATGTTAAGAATACCTTTATTATTTATTCGTTTAAATGCCTCAAAATACGTCGTTAACAGCATTAACTGTTCCAATAAAATTAACTAAGAACTACACCTTCGCACTGACCACCCTGCCCTCGTTTAGCTCAGCAGTTTTCAATTTTACCCCTCCCTTAACTTAGCAACTTAGTTTACGAACGCTCCTTAACTTAAACTTTATAATTTGTATTGCAATATAACGATTTATACTAAAAAATTGTCGAATTTTACACGTTTCACGAACCAGATCTGAGTGGCTATAACTATTTTATAGCTACAAGCGGAATCAGTAATCTTACTAATATCATAAATGTGAAAGTTTGTCTGTTTGAATGTTGTCCTTCGATGTCGCTCGAACAGCTGGAAAGATGCTAACGAAATTTGACGTAGAAGTCGATTGTGTCATAGAATAAAACATCGAACATATTAATTCAAGAGAATAAATAGTTTATTTAGAAAGAAAATGGGCAATTTTTTACAGCTTTCGTAGCGTGCATAACGTTTTGTATTGTGTACAATGTTATACCATATTATGAGCTCTCTCTTATAATATGAAACCCGATAGCAGACCAACCTAGTAGCTAAGTAATCCTTGATACCCGTGATGAGGATGATACCAAAATAGTACCTTTGCTATTGCCTAAAATAAAGAATATATATATACAAGACATTCCTTAACTGTCAAAAATTGGAGGTGAAAATGATACGTCCATTGCTGTAATTACACTTCGCAAACATAGCGGTAGCTATAAAACCGTATGATTGATCGAATTACTGGTTAATAAGTGCTACTTATAAAAGAACTATTAAAAGTCTTTGATAATTTTAACATTAAAAATGATTTAATGAAGATATAAATAATTAGTTAATTATCATCGAATGGACGGCCTCGGCACGGATACCGAGGTAGAGGTGACATACCCACTGATCCGAGATACACTATATTTGTACATATAAATAAACTAACTGTTTAGTAGCTACCCTATTAAGCCGCAGGTCCTGGGTTCCAATTCCAATAAAAAGGTGATAATTTTTTTTTACATCAAGATAATCTCAGTATATGCCCGAAGTTTGGAAGGTAGTTTGCAATCATGCTTTGGAAAACACATAAAGCAGGTAGTTCTACGCCTGATCTCTCTCTCTGGTAGTGCTGTCCCGCCCCATTGGATGGATGTGTGACGAAGATAATACACCTGGGTTTATACTCGTTCACTATCGTCCCGTTGAGAATGAATGTCAGAAATCAACCAGCTGTAATCTCCGACCAGTGATATCGGCTGGTAAATTATAAACCTCTGACGTTCTTAAAAAATATATACAAATACGGTAGATCGAACACATTTGCCTAAATATTATTTTAAATAAAAACCAGTACGTATATGATTATTTGTACTAAGCAAATCTTAATCCAATGTTCAAAGCAAACGGTCACGTCACAGACGGACAATCTATTTATAACGGACGTCATTATAATACATCATAAAGCATCGTGACATACAAACACGTATTATTAATATTGTTCGCGTGACGCACCATATTTGGCCGGACTATACGGTTCCATGTTTGAATCGAAAATCATAGTTATTTTTAATCTATTGAAATTCAATTTTAAATACATTTAATTTTAGATAAGAAAAAATCTGCAAATCACATTATTCATATAAAAATATAAAATAAGTGACTTTGTCAGTCTGTGAAGTTTTCACGGCTAAGCCGATTTTAATAATATTCGTTAAGATAGTTTCAGTTCCTAACTAGGAAAAATATAAACTGTAAAATGTTTTTCTTCCATTGAACACAAAAAAAACAGACACGCAGAACGATCACTGCCCGATCAATTGAAGGGTTTCGTGCAGACCCGTCTGGATATGTACCATCATTGCTTCGTATTGTGGTTATCTGGTTTAAAGGATGAGTGAAACAGTGTATTTAAAGGTACACGGGACTTAGCATTATAGTTCTGAAGGTGGGGGTGGAGCATTGGCGTTTTAAGGAACGGTTAATATATCTTACAACACCAATGTTTATGGGCGGTAGTGACCACATCTCACCACGAGATCCATTTGCAGGTTGCCGTCTGCCTCAATAAAAAAAAGTATTTTATCAATATGCAGAATAATAAAGGCTTTTTTACAACAGGTCTTTTTATTTTATTTAAATACTTACCATGCCTTAACAATACGTAGACACGGCACATAGAATATGTTGAAAATTAGATTTCGTTAATCTTAATGCAGTTTATACAAAATTTAACCGTAATTTATGAATATATCATCCGTTTTAAAGGGATACTAGTAAGTTTCTTGCTAGTAATCTTCTTGGTAGAATCTACATTCTGAACCGTTCGTAACTTTACACTAAATTTTAAATTTTTAAGAGCCAGTTTGAGTGAAGTATATTTTGTTTTTGAATAACAATTTTTGAATTTAAGTAAGTCGATATATATATATGTAAATAAATTTATTGATATATTTATTACATACATGTGAATATTTCCGTAACTGCCCGAGTCAGGAAGTATCTGGTGTTTACTCCCGTGCCTCAACCTTTCCCTATCCCTATAATGTGTAGTTACAACTTTAGTTTGTGCTAGCTGTGCCCGCGACTTCGTACGCGTTGTTTGAATTTAAGTTATTTGGATATTGTAGCATGATTTTATTTTTATTCTATTTATAATTCTAAAATAAAAGTAGCCTAAGTTACTCCAGTCAGTGAAAATCCCGTCGAAATCGGTTCAGCCGTTCCAGAGATTAGCCAGAACAAACAGACAGACAGATAAAAATTGTGTATACATACATATGCATTTAGCAAAAATGGGTTATTTTAATATTACAAACATACACTCCAATTTTATTATATATATAGAAGATATATTAAAAAAAAAAGCATTTATATTACCACATATAAGTACATATAATCTATTTATATTAGGTCGGTTGTGATAAAACGACAAGCGTACAAAAAACTACCGTCGTACGTGAACGTAAGGTGTCGTACGCCGGTTTCTCATAACTTAGAACAATACAGACCTTGGGTAACATAAATGTTACAAAGGAAATAATAAATATAAATAATATACGTATAAACTCGAAGTAGACGAGCAAAGCAATTCAGTATACAATATGTTCAACTTTCACATGGCACCTCTGTACGTATTACTAGATCTGCATTACAGGTGCATACAGACAGAACGATAACACACTTACGGCTATCTTAAGGTCTTACTTTTATTCCTTCATGGATGTAAAGCTAAAATGGTAAATAACAAAGCTATCATTTTTTTTAATCTTAAGTAATGTAAAAAAATAACAACATATTTGCTTATGTATATAAACAGTTTATTTATATATCAAAATATAAGATAAGATTAATTCAATGATGCTTGTAAAAGCACGTTGCATTAATTTATAAGTTTTAATTAAATCTCAAACCATCGGTTTCCAATGTAGAATCAACCGCGAATAACCGGCAAGAAACTCAGTAGCAACTCTTTTCCCCAAAAATCAATAACTTGAGTACCTACTTGTGTTAATATGTACTAATATTATAACATTACATTAACAGCCTGTAAATTTCCCACTGCTGGGCTAAAGCCTCCTCTTCCTTTGAGGAGAAGGTTTGCAGATTCCACCACGCTGCTCCAATGCAGGTTGATGGAATACACATGTGGCAGAATTTCATTGAAATCAGACACATACAGGTTTCCTCACGTTTTCCTTTTTGTTTTCCTTCACCGCCGAGCACGAGATGAATTATAAACACAAATTAAACACATGAAATTCTTTGGTGCTTGCCTGGGTTTGAACCCGAAATCATCGGTTAAGATGCACGTGTTCTAACCACTGGGCCATCTCGGCTCATATTATATACATATCGGCAAATATTATATATTCGAAAGTAAATATGTCTGTTCGTCTTTAACGTTCTCACGCTTAAACTACAGAATCTATTAAATTTGATACGAAGCAAGCTTGAACCTTACGGACGGACATAGGGTACCTTTTTCACCATCGCAAGCAATAATTTGTGTATAAGGGGTTGTATACAAATTCTTGACACACTTCCGTCTCTGATAGAACTCCTTATGGTTGAAACGGAGCTCAGATAGTGGAATATAAATAAATTTATTAAACCTGCCTGGAAGTCAAGAAATACTAACAGCAAGCTATTTTACACGTACATAAAACTTAGTTGAGTTTTGGAACCCAATTTAGAAGTTCGATGGTACACCCATTTGGGACACGATTGCAGTCAGTGTTATTTAAATAATACAAAAAAAAATCTCTTCATCATTTCTATTAAGTAATTTTTTTCCCCATAATTTTTTTGACATACACAATTTTTAATTGTATTTTTTTTAAATAAGATATAAGTTTATTATTGGGCAAAGTTAAAAGTATCTCCAGAATTCTATTATAGAGACGAATACTTTGCGCCGGGAAGGTTATATTGACTTAACGTTAGACGGAAACTTTGCGTTAAGTTTATCGTTACTTCTCGTATTATAAAAGTTTAACCATCAAGACAAGCCTTCATATCATCCGTTTGCATGTTATGAAGTAATTTTATAATATATAAAGTTGGAGATGGACTTGGCTAGGGTGATGGGACTAATGTGATCACGAAGTGGTGGTCAAGAGAAGGAAGGCGGTGGGCCGACCACCCACCTGATGCTCAGATGATAAAATCAGAATATACTTTATTCTTGAACAAATAGGCCGTAGATTTTTTTGTTTTGTTTTTCAAGTACTTATGATACATGTTCCAAGATTAAATTAAATGTAATGTTACAAATTTAATTTTACTGAGTTTCTTGTTGGTTCTTTTCGGCAGAATCTACTTTCCGAACCGGTGGTAGCTTTACTTTTAATATAGTTCTTTAAAAAAGTGCTTGTAAAATCCTACTTAAATAAAGTATCATTTGGATTATTTGTCTATAAATTGAAATTGTCTAGAAATATAGTTTGCAATGCTTATTAAAGCCGCAGTCACCTAGTGAAAAGAACACGTGAAACTCAAACGAAGGTCACAGGTACACTTCCAGGTGAGCAATATTAAATAATCATCTTGTTAATTTGTATTAATTCCGTGTCCGGCTTTAGAAGAAAACATCGTGATGTATCTTGCACATATAAGATGAAGCAGCCACATCTATAACCTCCAATTTGCCTTGGAACAGCGAGGTCGGACTAGCTCTTAACGTTTAATTGTTTTTTAAAAAATTGGTAGGCTGACTCCACTGCCCATAGACATTGGTACTGTAAAAACATTGACCATTCTTTAGACCGCTAATAAACGACCAACATTGGGAAATAAGGTGTATATCCCTTATGCCCGTTACACCGGCTGACTCACCCTTCAAACTGTTACACAACAGTACTAAACATTGCTTGGACTTTAAAAATATGTCATGAGGCTGAACGCTCTTAACTTATACCCTACGCTTTAATAAGTTCCAAATAAGGCCTGCGGTCCAAACTTGGATTTGCAATTCATCTATATCGATATTCAAGAGAATTATTGCCCCGATGTGAACATCTAATTTGACCTCATTTGCCTACGATGTGAAATATTTGAACGCTAGTTATTATAATAAATTTTAAACGATTTAAATTACAGTTAAAAACTCTATTTATGGTGTGGATTTGTGCATGTCCGACAACATACTATTTACTTATTTAACCGGCAAACAGCAAAACTTAGAATTGTTGTGATCTGGTTTGAAGTTTGAGTAAGCCAGTGTGTTAGCTCCCAAGTTTGGCAGCGAATTAGTTATATGAGGAACTTGTTTTTAACCGCGCCTACGCCCACGTTTGCAGAGGGTGGTTGTCGGTTTTAGGTATAAAAATTAGCATATGTTTTCCTTAAGATTCAGTTTGCTTCATACCCAACAAATCCGGTTGAGAGTTTTAGCCTTTAAACCACTTACTAACACACGGGCGAAGCCTTCGAAAACGTATTTTTGAATATGTGACACTTGAATCAATTTTACGTGACGTTTCTCGAGTACGTAATCATAGTCAAGAATTGAAGAATTAAGTACGTAATAAGAACGTCAACGATTTTCACGTCTACATACCACGCCAAGTGTCCGATCGCGTTACGTACCTATCTGAACACATCTCATTTATATACTACACTAATACGCGCGAAGATTAGCCCACGGAAAATTTAATATTAGCCTATTGCAATGACGGGATTAAGATAAATAAACAACTTTGACATTACCGAAGGAAGGTCTTGAACGTGGATGTGGATGGATATAGAGGTAGGGGACGACCAAAGAAACGATGAATGGATCGTGTGAAAGACGATATGGTTAGAAAGAATGTTAGTTGTGAAATGACGTCCGACAGAGTAGTATGGAAGAAGGAGACACGCTGCGCCGACCCAAAGTAAATTTGGGATAAGGGCAGAAGGATGAAACAACTTTGACATTACATTGAAGCGATATCATTGATCGAGATCTAAAGTCTCGTTGATGATTCTGGTTTAACCCCTAGGTCAGGCCAATAAAAAGTTCTTGTAGATTCTCGGTAACAACTCGAAGTTCGGAATCTGTTTACATTTCCATGCCTCGGAGTGCACGTGAAATTGTTGATTCTGCGCCGAACTCTTTCCGGCCGTGTCGGATTTGAAAAGATGGCGTCTTTATTATCGGCGAAGTCGTTACTGGAATTTTGGAAGTCAAACTAAGAGGATATAAGTAGTTAAAATGAATAATGTAGCATTATAAATAAAGAAATATGAATCAAGAACTGTCCGTTGTGCATAATGTAGCAGATCTAATGGCGAATCGCATGGAATATACAAATCAAAGGATTATATAATTTGATTCCTTCCCAATGATAATTGGGACGAGCAATTGTAAAAAGTAGGTATATTCCAATGTCTGTCTATATTTATTTTAATACTATAAAATACGATATCTGTCTGTTTGTCTGTTATTGTGTCACGGCTAAACCACTAAATCGAGTTTAATCAATACATATAATGAAATTAGAGTGTCTGTTTGTGATATTAAAATAACAGCTTTTTACGATATATACACAGACTATTTTTTTCATAAAACGTAAAACCTACAACCGTTAAATATATAAAAGAACACGACACTAAAAATTTAAGATTATTTGTATTTTGTAAAAAATTATATATTTTTTATTGAGACAAAATTCAGGTTAGAAATATTAACCAGCGTCAGTGCACCGCCAACCTTGAACTGTCACACTTGCCCACTCACTCTTCAACCAGAAACAACTTTACTAAGTATTGCTGTTTTGCGGTAGCCCCGGACAATCTCACCAAGGGCTAATTTAGGTGGTATTTATGTATATATGGAGAATATAACCGAATATATAACTGATACCACTTCCAGTAAAATCTATTGATCAGATACATTATAATTATCTAGACTTACGAAGATATTTTCCATCGTTTCAGTTTAAAACAGTGCGATCGTAAATCATCATTTAATGGCGCTTACGTATCGACTCTAAATTATATGATGAAGGAGGTCGGATCAACGGGTTTTTTACTAGCTATAATGAGAAAATGCTTTTCTTACTCTAAATTTTATTGTTAGCGAATAGCAGTACTCTCAATACATACCTTATATAAATCTGCCACCGAGTAACTATGAAGCCTGTGTATATGTATAATCTAACAATTGCGAAAATGAAAATTGCTGAGAAGTTCGTTAGTGGCAAATAGCAGTGCCTCGATATATCAATAGTTTATCCAGCACCAAGGATTTATATACCCTACCCAATCACTGTATGAACGGTGATTTGATGATCGCCTCATTTTGGGCAAGGCAACTTGACTTGACAATTTAGTATGGCATATTTTAGCGCACTGGTGCACACGCTATTGGATCACTCTCATAATTCGATGGCATATCTCACACTAACGAAGCCATTTCAGACGCAGGACGCCTTTACGTGAGTTAGTAAAATCTCCCAAAATACAGCCTCCGAGACGCTACTAAGAACTTATAAATTTGCCATAAAGAAAATATATATTAGCCCGACTGATGTTTAAACGCAGGATCTCCATTTTTACTGCTTTATAAGCCAGTCACCTAACCTTCTTTTATGCTATATGTAATAAACGAGCGAGAAGAAAAATCGACTCCACTGCCCATGGAGATCTGCAACAAAGGGGGCTTACCTCCAATAATAATCCTTTATAGAAAAACATATATGATAAATTGGTGTAGTCATTTAGGATAACTAAATGATTTATACCATCAATGCTTAAATATGCCTAAAGGGGATCTCTCCGGGAACAGTCTATATTGTAACCTCATTCATCCGATTGGGTACTAACGTTGCACCTTCGATTATTTATATGTCCAGGTAGACTGTCAAAGCGGAGATCGCGTCGATATGGTGTCCAACATTTGACAGTAAAGTATGACGTGCGGTGAGTCTCATGCGTAACTGTCACGCACCCCAACATAAATTAAGTTGATTCATTTGTGTTAGTAGTTCGACACTCTACCTAAACATATGAATTGCATTGTTATTCATACTTGCATGGACGTTTTGAATAACAACGATCAACAAGTGTTAAGGGTCTCATGGCGGATAATAAATACAGACGAATTGAAATGCAGAAGTTATTTGTAAATAAAAATATATTCATTTTAACTTGATCTCTTACTTTATTAAAGAAATTTACTTTTATAACTAGTTCATGTCCGCAGGTTTTTCCGCGAGTTCGGGTCGTAGATTTCAGGCAAAAAAAGGTAGCCTGTATCGTTCCCTGGGGTTCTTGCTTGCTTCATAACAAATTTAATCTAATTCCGTTCCGAGGTATAAGCCATGAAAGCGTACCAGATAACATTCGCATTCATCATATTAGTATAGATTTATCAGATATGTACAAATTATTGAGTATGTTATACAATAACAAAGCCTTAAACCGGCTGCATGGAAATGATTCAGAGGGAGGCGGGACGAAAGTGCTCAAACCATAAAGCAACTGAACTCTTCCATGATCAATCTTAAAGTATAATTAACAGTTATTAATATTCTAATAAAACTACTTGTTGGTAGAGCTTTGTGTAGACCAGGTAGGTACCAGGTACTCATCATACATGGTACCGCCAAACAACAATAGTAAGTATTATTGCGATCAGGTTTGAGTGAACCAGTGTTACTACAGGCACAAGAGACATAACATCTCAGTTCTTAAGGTTGGTGTTGCATTGGCGATGTAAGGACTTTTCTGCTACTTATTTCAATGGTCAAAACAAAGAAAAGCGAAAAAATTGCCTTTTGAACATGGACGTAACTGCCACTGGAACTTTAGTGTAGTGTTGTATTATAAATAAACATACATTAATCAAGAACTGCTAGTAGTCCACAATACAACAGCTATAAGCAAATCGCATGGAATACTTAAACCAAAGGTTCGTTTATCTTTAATCCTTCTTTTGGAATAAATGAAAGATAAACCGATTTCATAATTCGATAAAAACTTTAATATCGATACGAAATTAAATAAATACATCACTTAACAGTGACTCATACCGAGCGCTGTTAGTAAATAGCAAGACTTGTCGGCGATAACAATCGTAATATCGTAAAATATTTCATTGATTACAATACGCGCGATCTAAGTTTACCAGTTACAAAAGTCACAAACGATATCATTATACATATATATATATATTTTAGGAACAAAGACCACACGCCATGTTTAGTATATGGCTAGGGTTTACTTATTGATTCCAATGACAGGAGTAACGACAATCAAATTTTGACCTTGAATCGGCGCGATATCATTGTCGAAATTTAAAATAATCTATGGTATTTATTATGGACTCTTGAAAAAATTGCGTCTGGCAAAGTTAGTATCGGAACTTTGGATGTTACATTACATATGATCTAAGTAGTTAATTAAAAAGATATACGACAGCAGAGCTATTAGCAAATCTCATGGAGTATGTATATGACGCGTTTTCACATAGTGTAAATACTCGACTGTCATAAAAAAAATCAACCTATATAACCTAACATAGAACATAAATGGATTCTTTGCCACTTAAAATACAATATATTATTGTCGAACAAACATAGTATAACCAAATTAAATTTAACCGTTTTTTATTATGGTATATAGGTTGGCGGGCGAGCATATGGACAACCTGATGGTAAGTGGTCACCAGCGATCATAGACAATGGGGCTGTAAGAAATATTAACCATTCCTTACATCGCCAATGCGTCACGAATCTTGGGAACTAATATGTAATGTCCCTTGTGCCTGTAGTTACACTGGCTTACTCACTCTTCAATCCAGAACACAACAATACTGAGTACTGTTGTTTGGCGGCAGAATATCTGGTAAGTGGGTGGTACCTCCCAGACGGGCTTGCACAAAGCCCTGTCACCAAGTATATTTTATAAAGGCCTATCTACAACTTTTAGATTGAAAAACAAACTAAAAACAAAATCTGCTATTTTTTTTCCGGCTAGAAAAGTGTACAATTTCGGCGGTTTCCTACTATAATATTCATGTATTATACGTACAAAACTTCCTCTTGAATCACTCTGTATATTGATGAAAACCGCATTAAAATCCGATCCGTAGATCTAAAGATACAAGCGTACAGACAGCGGGAAGCGACTTTGTTTTATACTACGTAGAGTTAAAATTAAATATGTGTAATTATATTATCAAATATCTTTTTAAAATCGTTTCTAGCGATTAGCCGGCTAACCCCTCCCTAAAACACATGCAATAACATCCCATACATAATACTTCATAATTTTTATCTAGGTTAGACTGTTAGTGTACTAATTCTCAGCATTATAAGCTTGACTCATCATTATACGATAAATTAAACCTACGGCTTTATATTAAATGACTCGCTACTAAAATCTTGACGCCATTTTAATATAGTTGGTTGTCAACTCCCCTGCCATTATTTGAGTATAAAAAAATATATCAATTAACTTGCTATCCGTTTGACTTCTTATGGTTAGAATAATCTACTCAGAACATTTATGTTGATGTACAAATATACACAAAAATGTCTTCGTTTTTATTGCTAGGAACCATCTTGATTGTACACAATCAGGTGAATAGTATTACAACGCACAGTTCACAAACGTACGTACATTATTATTTTTTATAAATATATAAAAAAGTTGCAGGCAATTATATAAGCTTGGATAAAAAAAAGAATTAAATATTATTTATCTGATATTAATAGCAACACTCAAAATTTCCTGGGAAAAATTCATAGCGTATTTTATATATAATCATGCATCTAATAGCAGAAAAATAATAATTTATTTCAATCACGTATAGAATCGGAGATTTCTAAATTTCTTTTTAAATCACTTTTTGTTTATCAATTTAGGAGGGTAGTTCTAAATTTTTCTTACATACGATCAAAATAATATTTTGTATTGTCAGTATACATTTATTTCTTTCACCATGCCTCGCTTTTTTTTGTTAATTCTCCAGATTTATTCTGTTTTATTTGCGGTTTATTTTCTCCAAAGAGTCAAAAAAAATCGTATGTATAACGCCTTTGATTACGAGGTGTAATCGTGCATATATTGGATTAGACATTCACAACCAAGACAAATATTGGTTACCACATATGTGTCGTTACTCATGCCACAAGAATTTGACAAACTGGATTCTATGGGAAACCAACAAAGATGTCTTTTGGTCAACCTATGATTTGGCTAAGGATTATATGAATGACTGTTATTTTTGTCTAACGGATGACAAAACTTTTTTTGGCTACTGAGACCTTATGATGCAGGTCAACAAAATTTAATTAGTGTAATTAATTGAAAATCTTAAAATTAAATTTGTTATGTATATCTATTCGGGATTAATAACTTCAACACGGTTTGATGAATCACCATGAATGTGTATACATACCGAAAGCAATGGGTTCTGTTAGTAATATATATATATATATTTAGTACTTTCTTCTGACAAGAAATCTTTCTAAAGCTATAGATTATTTTTATTAGAATATGACCTGAATATACTTTAATATTGGCATATTTTGAAATTTTATATATCTTTTGAGCCTTTAAACTACGCATAACTATACAATCCAAACTACTAACAGCAATATTAGATGGTATTGTCACTTTTTATTTATTCAGCTTTCTAAAGATTGCAATTGGTAACATTGCTGTTTATTATTAATAACTTTACTTAAGGTACTTCCTTCAAAAACTGAAGAATACATTTCCTTTTAAACTTACAAAGACAATAAAAAAATGTGTTAACAAATTTAATCAAGGACAATCTACTTTGCATTACAACATTGAATCATAAACAACGATCGTTCCCATTCAATCAATATGACTGTTAATAGATACGTTGGACCAATCACGGGTGAGCCTTGATCTTATTACTGTAATTTAAACGTGTTCTATGATCATTTTTAACAATTCCTTCTTCATAGAAATAGAATATAATTAGCACAAAAACTTTTGATATTTTGCATAAGTCAAATGATGTGTATAATGAATTAAAAGGCATTAGAGCCCTTAATAAATACTGAATGAGTTTTAAGGTCATGTGATAAGTGTGATCATCCTGGAGCCAACGACAAGGGGTAGCTAGAGCACAATTACGCTATTAAAGGTAAGAAATAAACTATTGTAAAAATAATTTTGGTGTTTTCTAGAAAAGTAAGTTTCTGGAATATATGATAAAAAGCTTACGATATTGCACAAAGTGATTGTGTGTGTGAGTGACATATTATTAAAAAAAAATCTGAGAGAAATTTAACTTCAATGACAAAAAGGTTTATTATATAAAGGTAAGGATTACATGTGAAAACATATTTCACATATAAGTGTATTCATTGTATGACAAAAAACACAAGGTGTTTATCTGTTATATTAAACATATAACATATATTATGCCTAAATCAGATTGATTACAAAGAGTTGAAAAAATAAATCTTAAATGTATAAAATTATTATTTCTTACTTTAATTTACGAATGAACAAGGGGCAGTAACTTAGCGTTCTTAGAATACCAGACATTTGTTTATTTTCATTGTATACAGACGGACTATTTGTATAGAAATGTTACAAGACACAACTCTTTGTTTACAGATTTGTACTTATTTACAATGGTAAATTTCATTTTTAATAGAAATTAATGGTTATAATTATGCTATAAGGAAAGGAAAGGAGTAGAAATAGTCGACGCTGATCGACTATGGTAACTCCTAGAACGCCGTGCGCGGTAATCGTGTAAATAAACAATATCTAATTGTAAACACACGCGTAAAGAGAACATAAAAACGGTAATTTGCGATCTAAATCGGCGCTCGCGACGATCACAACTATCGGTGTTCTGCTGAAGCGTCCATAAAGGAGTACCAAGCGTATAAAAAATATACACTGATGCTACGCTTTAGCCGCCATTATACAGTGCGAATTTTCATTAAAACGTTATAATTCCGACTTCAAATTAATATGATTTTACCTGTTTGGTCGAGTGACTTTCGAAAATAGGACAAAGCTTAAGAGAATAAGTTCGCAACATATACCAGCAGGAGTACAATGAGGAGCACATTTGACAATCGCCTGCCTAACCAAAACATAGCCTTTTCAGGCCTAAAACGCAACAATAAAGCGGCGTGAAATATTATAACACTCGTATTATCTTTCTAGGAACGGCGACAAACTGGTTTCGGTAACGCAGAACAGCAAATTTGGCCGCAATTTGGAAAAATGCTGGTCGGCTACTACACTGAATATGGCATAACACGCAAACACTTTGGTCGAATTTCACAATGAAACACTGCACTTATACGCGGTAATTCGATTGAGGAACGCGCGACGAGCCACGGTATGCAATTTTTAACTCACCTTGTTGTTTATTTGCTATTTTATTAAAACAGTTTTGAAAAACTTCATATAAATGCATAGGCTCGTCATCGCTCGTCGCCATTTTGGAATTTACTGTCCAAATATACCAAAAACAACATAGACTGTAATTAAATAGTTTCCGTTCAAAAAGACAAAAATATTAAAGTGAATGTTATCGTTATTAATCTTATAATAAAATAATTTGGATAAAACAAATTTTCTTAGTTTAAAAAAAAACAATGTAATCCGTGCAAGCTTTTATTTAAATTTTTAATTCATCAAAGGTTTCTAAACTAAAACCATAGAGAATGCTTGTAGTGCAGTCTGCAATATTTTAAAGTAAAAATACGATAATTTGAAGAAGTAGGACGAACCTAGAATTAAAAAAAAAGTCTTTATTAAGAAAGAGGTTACAACGAAATAGTTTATTAAATATAGCAATAGACTATGATTCATTTGTTATATTAAAAAAAGTATTTATCAAAAAATATATGTAATTTGTGTTAAAATTATTTAGAAACAAAACATTTTTTTATTTATTACTACCTATATTTAATAGTACCATATATTTTTCTCAAGCCACGTAAATAAATGAGTCGAATGATAACAAAAATCGGTAATTTGCACTAAATATGTAATTTATCGATAAACTTCGCCATGTTTTGCTACGGATTGACGTAAGGACATAAAAACCTACAAAATTTTCGAGTGCACTTTTATGAAAAAGAAACAAACAACTCACCTACATGTAACATGTTCTCACTGAACTCTATTAATACCCAAAACCAGGCAAGTATTTATTGAGAAACAATATTTATTATAAAAAGGAAGAAAACACTGTAAAAATTGATTGTCATTATAACCTTGTGTTGTTCCAGATTCTTGTAAGTTTTAGCCAGTTATCTTCGCGTTACTCGGGTTTATTTAGACAGAGGAAGCAAAGCAACGTTAAAAACAAGGATGTGAAGGGAAAAGAAAGTGCGGCTGTGTTATGTGATGCAACAGTTTGTTCGGATAGTTTCGAAGAAGCCGTACGTCATTTTGATAAGAATGTCTTAGCTGAGATGTGTAAAATAGACGTACGGTCTGCAGTATCTATCGCCGGAGCCTATAAGGCTGCCGTGAGAGATGTCCCGAACTTAAAATCAGCTCGGAAGATATCGCATATATCCGAAACTTCATTCGAAAAAAATAAAAATGGATGGTTACCAACACCGACGGTCACAGTCGATCTACGCGGCAAAAAAACTAAATTTAGTTTCACTGATAATTTTGTGGGTACACTGTTTAGAGATTTACATAATGATTCATTTAAATATAATATACAAGTGCGTGGGTTCAAGACAGAGAGGGGAATTCATGCAGACCTTAAGAGGAACCCTAATTTAATAAATAGACTACGTAAGTTTTTCGGTCAGTATTAACACAGATTATTATTAAGGTTGCTTGAGATGCCATTGTAGGTATTAATCATTCATTAATTTATCATACATAAGTAATTAATTTTGAATATGTATTTTTGTTTATATTGATACCAATGATTCTTTAGTAACTAATCTTTATAGTTAATAGTTTATAATTATATCCTACTAACATAATATATTTTACATTTAATATATTTTGTAATATATTGTACAGAAAATTTAAAATTATAGTCATTATTTCCAAATCAAATCAAATAAGACTGATTATAAAAGATCAGAAAGCATACAAGAGATGCAGAAAGTTCCTTAATCTTGGATCATTATATACTTAACAACACTGGGATTTCTAAATACACTCCTAGGCCTTGGTCTAGGCTTAAGCAACAAATTGTTTGAGTAACTTTGGTAACTAGCTAACTTTGGTAATTTCAAAGTGGGTTTTTTTTTTAACTTTACGCTGCAGTAACTGATGATTGAGGATTGTTAGTTTGATTGAATCCGTTTAACATATTCTGAGGTATATATTCATCATAAAATCTAAATAAAGTTTATTAAAAGAAGCTTTTATAAATGTATATATACTATATACTGGAATATACATGTACCTGTTTTGAAATAAATGTTAATTTACCATAATGTTAATAACTTAGTGGTAGGGCTTTGTGCAAGCCCTGGATAGGTACCACCCACTCATTATAAATTCTACCACCAACAAGAGGACTTAGTATTCTGGTTTGAAGGATGAGTGAGCCAGTGTAAGTACATGCACAAGGGACATAACATCTTAGTTCCCGAGGTTGGTGCCAATTGACAATGTAAGAAATGTTTAATTTGTCTTACAGCACCATTGTCAACGGGCACTGGTGACCCTTACCATCAGGTGGCCCATTTGCTCGTCCGTTGATCTATATGATAAAAAAAAATTGTTATTACCTGTATATTTAATTTCATAAAATGTTAACTATTTCAAATATTCAATCTATAGAGTTACATAAGTAACGAGATTCTGACCTGTTCTATGTATCTAAGCAAAGTCACATTAAGTTAGATAAAAATATGACAGTGTTAATATTCATGGCTCTAATTGAATTCTTATTAATATTCAAATAGTAGATACTAGTAGAGTATAAGATGTTAACACAGTTTAAACAGAACTAAATAATAGCTGTATATAACTATACCATTTCATTAAAGTACCATATTAAATAACATAGTTTGAACAGTATCAGTTACAAGTAAGCACAACTATTTGAATAATTGATTTTTAAATTAATTCAATTAATTCACGAATGCTGACACTACATAAGAATATTTGTCATATATATAATATATGAATTTAATAATGGTAAATTTTTAATAAGGTTGTATTGCATGGATGTTTTATTTGATAACTTTGGACATACTAGAGCTACTTTCATTTTGACTCACTATACTCAGATGTAGAGCAACATCTTGAGATTATTTGTGTGTTGGAGTTATTTTTGTATAGCAGTATGGTATATTATGCTAAGTTCTTAACAAACAAATAGATCTTATCCTGGGCCCTAGACATTACATGTATTCAGTTTGTTGATTCGAGTATTTTGGCCTCAAGTTTAACATCATTTGATAACACTAGATAACTAATTGCAAATCTTTTTTTTGGATAATGTAGTCAGACTGTTAAATGGTGTCAAGTGGTAATCACATAGATATTGGTACAGTTAGAAATATTAACCTTTACTTATATAGCCAATGCACCACCAACCTTGGGAACTAGTTTATTATTGTTCTTGTGCCTGTAGTTAAGCTGGCTCACTGAAGGTCCTGTGTCACACTAATATATAAAAGATTTTAAGATATTTTGTTTTACTTGAAACTGAATCTGAGGGATTTCATAATGCACTTGTGTGCAATGTTTGTTCCTCCTATTATATCTCTTTTGCCATTTGCTAGTATTGAAAGCCCGGACCAATTTGGGGTATATCTTAATAACAAGTTATATTTTTATGAATAGCTTATAACGATTCCAGGTCTTAACGTCACAGACAGCTCAGATAAACAATCCAATCTCGGTCCAGATGTTGCACCGAGATTGGAGAAGCTCCTCAGCGAGGATACAGTGCTCACGCACCAGCAGAAAGATAAAATTAAGATAGCTTTTGCTGAGGGGTATTTGGCAGGTATGTTTATAGTTTTTATTTAATTGTATACTACAATATATAATCTTATGAATTCTTGATGTGGGTATTTGTATATCTTTATTTTGTATTTTTTTTTGTTATCGATACTATGTCATCTATCAATATAAACATCAAATTGCTGAAACCCGATCGCAGTGTAGATGCAAATAAACTTAGTGCCCCTCACTCCTGAAAATTATTTATCCAAAAATCTAAAAAAGTGTTGGTCCTCCGAGGGTTTTGTTATTGGAGTCTACAACCAAACCCTGGCTACTCCTATGACCACGGAGGTCGAGTAGTAAAGTTGAACGTAAACCATGTATTGATATAAGCGCCAAATCTTCTCAAGAGGAGGACAGGCCTTTGCCCGGCAATGGGATATTACACGCTGTTACTTTATTATTATTACAAGCTGTTACTTTACTTTGTATAATATTTACAGACGAACACTTATTTACTTTGACCAGTTTTGTAAATGATATTGTCTCACATACATAACTTCAACAACTTTCAGGGTCACATCCGGACAATGTTCGTGGTACCAAAGCCTCCAAATACCTAAAGCTGGTGCAGCAACTACTCACCATAGTACTATTCCTGGCTATATTTGTCAGTCTCATGGCGTCTGTTAGTGGAACTGTCTTCCGGTAACTCTCTACACTGAGATTTAAATTTATCTGCTTAATTTGTTCTTATTCATGAATAATTCACATGTTCGACTCTGAAGATATTAAAAATATACATACTTACATAATTAAGAATTCTGTAGTGTGTGAGTTGGATAATACTCCGCTTTGTATCCATATCTATCGAACTGTAATGGGGCAGCTTGGTTGTATAACAGAAGGTCTAAGATACGAAGAGATGTCTACTCAACTATGAGATATTTATAGGCCAACATCAAAGGTCACGACGTTCATAAACATTGTCTAAATAATCTTAAGTGTCATGAATCATTATATTTAAGACTATATACCAATAATTAAAATAGCTCATGAATTTAGCACCAATACAAAGTTTTAAGTGAAGGGGCAGAATCACTGATACCCTAACCTGGTGGTACTTACCCAGACAGGCTGCAAAGACCAGTATAAATAGTAAACAATCCTTCTGACCGATTTTGGCCAAGGTGGCTTTTCTCAAGGGGACTAGCCAACTGTGCAGGACTTATGCACAAGTGTGTGCTATAATCAATAATCCGGTGGAACGGCGAATACGACACAAACAGAAAAAGTTCAGGCGCAGGATCAACGGTTTTACAAGCTTTCCAAGTCATGGGAAAGTTGCCATTTCCAACTGTTCTCTTACTGCTGGAACTACAGCCTAAATAGGACATTCTTTGGGAGAAAATCTTTATGATTTTTTACGGTAGTTTTTAAATTAAAAGAATATGTCCAGTGGACAATTGAAAGAATTGCTGACTTAAATATAAATTTACATGTGATAGGTTATACGATATTCCAAAGCAGTGTATAATCAGTGCATATGTGGCAACATGCGCAGGATTCAGCTGGGCAACCAGGTGGAGGTGGATCCTGAAGACATCTCCGTCACCTTTGATGATGTCAAGGGAGCTGATGAAGCTAAGCAAGAACTTAAGGATGTGGTACGTAATATGTGCTAAAAATAATTACTTTGCAACAGGTTAAATCAATGAAGTTAATGATAGAGAGCTTCTGCCCCCTCCTCCTTCAAATCAAAATGTGTTGTAATGAAAAGAAATTATTTACAAAAAAATATTCAAAGTATTTCTAAAAAAATATGTCACTCGTTTTTTTTCAAGGTGGAGTTCCTAAAGTCACCGGAGAAGTTCTCATCTCTGGGTGGCAAGCTGCCGAAGGGTGTGTTGCTGGTGGGTCCACCGGGCACCGGCAAGACGCTGCTAGCACGAGCTGTGGCGGGGGAGGCTAGGGTGCCCTTCTTCCATGCAGCAGGACCTGAGTTCGACGAGATACTGGTGGGGCAGGGCGCTAGAAGAGTACGAGACCTCTTCAGTGAGTCGCCACTTATAGTGATAATTATACAACATTACACTACGCTACAGCATAAGGAATAAGATAGGACAGGCATTATAGTCCACCTGAAGTGGCCACTATCATAGACATTGGTACACCACCGAGCTTGTTAACTAAGATGTCATGTCCCTTATGCCTGTAATTACACTAGGTGACTCAAAAATAATAAATATTTCTACTAAGATATAAAAGAAATTTTAAAAACATCACCTTAATATCTTAACACATCTTTTAACAGCAAAAAAACAGCAACAACCGTTACCTATTGTCATATAATCAGTAGAAATCCTAATAATTATTTAATCTTATCGATCATATCTAATTTTCTATATATTATATTAATATAATAATAATAATGAGTATGTTTTAAATTATATTTCCAGAGGCAGCTAAAGAGCGAGCGCCGTGCGTTATATTCATAGATGAGATAGATTCAGTCGGTGCCAAAAGAACCAATAGTGTCTTACATCCATATGCTAATCAGGTAAATATTCGAAACTTACCAGCTAGCTTGTAAGGCCGAACATCTCGGGTGTTTGGTTCAAACCCAAGGTTAGGCATTAAACTTTGGTATTTTTTTAAAAAAAAAGTTTCAGCCAGGGGTCTGAAAAGTTACAGTAGTTACTCCCGTGCCTCGGAGAGCATGTAAAGCCATTGAGTTGTAAACCAGTCAGTGAGGACATAGAGCTTGCACCTGTGTTTGTGCACAATATGTCTTGCGCAGTTAGCTGGTCTCCATTAAAGTTGGTTGCTGTAGCCAAAATCGATCAGCAGGACATCATCATCATCTTGAAACATTGTTATTGCCTTTTGAATTGAAATAATAAAACAAAATAATAATTTTTATTTACATTAATTTGTTCATTTTTCATTCAAATTTGTATGATCATTTCAGACAATTAATCAACTCCTATCAGAGATGGATGGTTTCCACCAGAACGAGGGTGTGATCGTTCTGGGAGCAACTAACCGGAGAGATGATTTGGACCCAGCTTTGCTGAGGCCGGGCAGATTCGACGTAGAGGTGAGTAAGAACTGTCAGTTGCTGAAATTATGATTGACGTCATACTAACTTATATGATTATATAAATGATTCTGATTGGTCCCTTGTTATGTCATCTGCCATCGACCAATGACCATTCAGATTAAAGTAACAATTATTTAATACAGGCACAAGAGACATGACATCTTTATTTCCAAGGTTGGAAGAGCGACTTTAGAGATGTTTAATGCACAGTACCAATAATTATTGGCAATGGTCCTTTATCCTTCAACTTACCTACATAATAAAAAACGAACAAATTTTTTTCAAGTATTACCTTCAACACGCACTTCCATATCGGTTCAGTCTCTGACACTGACAGTGTATTCTCTTATAGAAAGATATTATATCATTGGCAAAGAAGGCATATTATTCAATAAAAGATTATATAGATGATAAAAAAGCATGGAGCTAATCCTTGTTGACTTCCAGGCAGGATATATAACATACATATATAATTGTATTAAACTAACATGACTGTATTACTAAATGTTGAAAAAGAGTAACTACTGAGTTTCTTGCTGGTTCTTCTCGGTAGAATCTGCATTCCGAACCGGTGGTACCTTCACTTAATATAGTTTGTTAAATGACAATTCAAAAGTGCTTGTAAAAGCCTATTTGAATAAAGTATATTTTGATTTTGATTAAATATTTATTTCTCCAGGTATCGGTACCCACACCGGACTACGGCGGTCGGCTGGAGATCTTGCGTCTGTACGTGGCGCGTGTGGCCGCACATCCAGACTTGGACGTGGAGGCGCTGGCCAGAGGTACCACTGGCTTCACCGGAGCGGATCTTGAGAGCATGGTCAACCAGGCTGCGCTAAAGTGAGTATGGCCGTGGTAACAGCTGCTTGATGATATAATAGCTCGGAACTGCCACCGTCAGGGATTCATAATTTTTTTTTGTACTATCAGTTCAAAAATGTATAGTCCATTCCACGAATCGAACTCCTAGGGAACAATATTCTTTTACAGGTATGTAAGATGATCCTAAAAAATGATTTGGCTATTGGAGGCTACGGAAAATTTTCTTTTATATAATATTTATTGATTTATTGATTTACGATTAAGTTTGTGCTATGAATTAATGCTATGGTACGATAAAAATCTGCAAGGTAGGATCGAACCAATAACCATTGAGGCTGTAAATAGCCACAAACAACTATTTAAAATAATATACAGTCCTCCTGTCTTGAAAGCTATGTATTAAGAACGTATGTGGTCTCGTCCGCAGAGCCGCCATCGAGGGTGCGAAGACGGTGTCGATGTCGCACCTGGAGGAGGCGCGCGACAAGGTGCTGATGGGGCCCGCGAGGCGAGCGCGCCTGCCGGACGACGAGGCCAACAACATCACCGCCGTACACGAGGGCGGACACGCCGTCGTCGCCTACTACACCAAGGTACCCGAGCCGGACTCGACGTCGTCGCCTACTACCAAACCAAAAAGATATTTTTGGTCCTTCAAGCCGGATACGAATTATAAATGTATGATTGTGGTGGTGAAATCGTTGATACCGTCACATTTTTGTATTACATACACGGAAATCGTATTGAATATATGATATGTATCACAATTACAAGATAATGTGTAAATAAAAATAATGCTTACGTATTCGTCACAAGTAAATGTGAATATTGCTCGCAGGACTCGCACCCGCTGCACAAGGTGACCATCATCCCGCGCGGGCCGTCACTCGGTCACACCGCCTACATTCCCGCCAAGGAGAGGTTCGTGGGATATATTGTAACTAATTATAACTAATAACTAAATATAATTACACATATTTAATTTTATCTCTAAGTAGTATAAAACAAAGTCGCTTCCCGCTGTCTGTACGCTTGTATCTTTAGATCTACGGATCGGATTTTAATGCGGTTTTCATTAATATTCAGAGTGATTCAAGGGAAAGTTTTGTATGTATAATACATGAATATAGTAGGGAAACGCCGAAATTGTACACTTTTCTAACCGGAAAAAAAATAGGAGATTTTGTTTTTAGTTTGTTTTTCAATCTAAAAGTTGTAGATAGGCCTTTATAAAATATACTTGGTGGTAGGGCTTTGTGCAAGCCCGTCTGGGAAGGTACCACCCACTCAGATATTCTACCGTCAAACAGCAGTACTCAGTATTGTTGTGTTCCGGTTTGAAGGGTGAGTGAGCCAGTGTAACTACAGCCACAAGGGACATTACATATTAGTTCCCAAGGCTGGTGGCGCATTGGTGATGTAAGGAATGGTTAATATTTCTTACAGCGCCATTCTCTATTGGCGGTGATGACCACTTACCATCAGGTGGCCCATTTGGTCGTTCGCCTACCGATATTATTTTAAAAAAAATGCAAATAAACAACGCTGTCTAGCATTATTGTCCTTTGATCAGCCTGTAGCCTTTTAGGATTTCCAAGACACATTGAAAAAAAAGCAATTTTTGTGATTCAGTTGAATCGTGCAATATCTAAAATTATATATTGTTTTGCTAGATACCACGTGACAAAGCAACAGCTGCTGGCTATGATGGACACCATGATGGGAGGACGAGCGGCTGAGGAGCTTGTCTTCGGACCTGACAAGATTACGTCAGGTATGTTCCAATGTACTTTAACTATTGAAAAGTCTTTCAGCGGCATAAGCTTGTGTAATTACGAAGGCTTGAATGATCGTAATGACTTTTTTGTGTTTATAATTCAACTCCCACTGTGGTAAAGGAATATATTGTTTAAGAACCTGGTCGAGTCTGATGAAAATCTGCTATATTAGTATCGGCCAACCTGCATTAGATCTAGCCAGCGTAATAAAATAATCTTTTCACCTTTTTTTAAGTAGGGAGAAGGTATTTGCCCAGTGGTGAAATTTTTAGGAGCTGTGGTTTTGACTTGAAACTAGATTTAAAAGTACAAATATTATTTATTTGTGACATAGGCAAACTTTGTCTACTAAGCCTTCAAAGCAAATCAAATCAAATCAAAATACTCTTTATCGTACACCAGTAAACATAAAGTTGAATAACATTTAAGAAAGATGCACAAGAGGCGACTTTATCGCTAAACAGCGATCTCTTCCAGTCAACCTTAAAAATAAAAAAGCACATACATTTTGACCTAGTGAATTCAGTTTTACAATTCGTTGGAATTTGAAAGGTTTTCAAAAAATATATATTTATTTTTAATTATTTAATAGTTTTTTTTACTTAGTTCTATAAGTAAATTAATGAATCATTCTTTGTATGTTCCAGGTGCATCTTCGGACCTGAAGCAGGCGACATCCATCGCGTGTCACATGGTGCGGGAGTGGGGTATGAGCGAACGGGTCGGGCTCCGGGCGCTGGAGCCCGCCAGGACACAGGACACCCTCGGACCTTGCACCAATGAGCTTGTGGGTATCCCATACTGAACCTCTCGTACTTTATGCATTACGATACTTCCTCCCTTCTCATTTGTCAAGCATCACTGTTTTTCTGAACATATTGGTGCCATAGTCGAAGCCTTGCCCCATGAAGAGAAATAATGCTAAATCTTAATACCTCTCTTTACTTGGTGCCTTTTACAGGATATTTTTCTTCTAAGAGAGGGATATAGGAGACCAAATTAGGTTATTTATATATTTTTTATGTTGTATTGTAGTGTATTGTACTAAAGTTAGGCGAATGGGCATATGGGCCACCTTATGGTAAGTGATCACCACCAACCATAGACATTGACGCTGTAGAAATATGATACCATTCCAATAAATGACCAACCTTAGGAACTAAGGTGTTATGTCCCTTGTGCCTGGAGTTACTCTGGCTTACTCACTCTTCAAACCGGAATACAACAAAACTACTCTTTGGTGGTAGAATATCTAATTAGTGGGTGGTACCTAACCAGACGGGCTAGCACTTGTTAGGTTAGTGAGTAATACAAGTTAGCTGGTAGGACGACAAGGATATTGAACTTTTAATGTCTGTTAAATGTATAAAATTTATTTTAAATTACAGGTTGATGCGGAAATAAAGAAGATACTATCAGAGAGCTACGAACGCGCCAAGGCCATTTTACGTGCTCACGCCAAAGAGCACAAAGCTCTGGCCGATGCCTTACTCAAGTGAGCACTTACTTTGTCTTTTAACCTTACGCTTTTCGCGAATTGTTAACTAAGATCGCTATAAAGATTATAAATCTAGTCACCACTACTAAATGTGTCCCAGTTTGTGTTTCATACGCATCTCGAACTTTGTGCAATCCTATCTGTTAAGTAAGTATCCCCCACTTAGCAATCATTTTACGGTTTGAGATATCTTTATTAATATTTCTCACAAGAATAAAATTCACTTAGGAGAAAAATAAGGTACATTAAAATTTGTTTACATGACTAGCGTTAACAGAAACAGAGGGTAAAATTAAAAAGTTATTCATTCAACTGGAAGTGTCTTTTTATTTTGAAGATTTTATTATTATATTATTATTTGTTTTGTTTTAAAATATGGAATTTTATATTGCTTTTATTATTATATTTTATTTTGCCAGTATTACTCCAGCTACATGAGACATAACATCCTAGATCTCAAGGTTGTGAGTGAATTAGAGATGTAAGAAGTGGTGAAAATTTCTTACAACAAATGTCCACGGTCAGTGGTGATCACTTAGAATCAGGCAACCCGATTATCAGTACTGTTGAAGTACCTATTATAATTAAAGTAAAGTGAAGAAAAACATAGCAAGAACCACCATACCCCCTTAAAGCAGCATAGTAGAATAAGTTCCAAGCATTTTTAAGAAGCGAAGTGTTTACTTGTATTCTACACAAATTAAGAGAAACGAATAAACCCAGGTCAATTGGTAAAAGCACTTTTGACTGGCAATATTTCTAACTGTATGCATAATTTTTGATGTAACTTTAATTTCAGATATGAAACACTCGACGCTGATGACATCAAGGCGATAATGAACGGAGACAAGATTAAGTTAGATAAACAGAGAGCCGGCAAGGAGTCCGCCGGTAGTCCCGGGGCTCCCGTGCCGCCCGCGCTGCTGCCGCAAGCAGTGCCCGCATAGAAACAGGTTGCTTGTTTTAACACATTTATTTATTAAATACACATATGTACGTCAATATCGTATTGACGCGATATCGTTGGTCGAGAGTTTGAATAATCATTGGTGTTCATTTTTATACAAGTCAGTGAGGCTGTTATTGAGAGTTTGGAAGTAAAATTCTTTCGTGTTAGGTAGGGAGAAGCTTTTTTTTAAATTTAAAACAGCTTCTTGCAGTTCCACCTTGCTTCATACCAAATTTCATCAAATTAGGTCGAGTGGTTTAGCCATTTCACGGCTATTGCATTGCATTACAAATTGCATTGCAGACATAGAGACTTTGGCATTTATAATATTTAGCTTTACTTAAAATAGATTGTTAAATGACGATTCAAAAGTGCTTGTAAAAGCCTACTTGAATAAAGTATATTTTGATTTCTTTTTTGATTGTAGATTATTTATACAGCCCGGCAGTGAGATTGTTACTTTATTTACTAGGTTTTTTTTACCTTACAATTTACAATAAGTTTATAGTAATATCTATTTTAATATATCTATATTATTTCCAGATATATCCTGGACTTCATTAGACGCTAGTGAGAACGTAGAAGACGGACAGATGTCTCAATATGTACAAAATAGTGAAAAGTGACTTTGAAAATTTTGCAGGTTGCGCTGTTGTTGTTAACCGATGTTAAATTCAATAAAAATAAGTATAACATGTTTATGAGGAGTTTCTTTTGTAGATTTGGTTATTATGATTTTATTTGGATAATATTACAATAACAATATTGAATATTTTATTTTGTATTACATCATAGCAATACTTTGAATTGTGTTTGTCAAACAAGCCTGTTATTTTTTAACATTTAAAATGGAAGATTTTAATGATAATGTTAATTGAATAGGAATATTTAAGCAAATAGATTAAATTGTCATTATGTAACTGTTTTGTTTTTTAATTCGAGTTAATAACTGATTAGTAAATAATGATTTTACATGACATTGTCAGTGTAGACAATTCTGAAAATACAGTTTGTGTCATGAACTTTGGCAATATAGATATTCTGTAAGAACGAACTAAAAACTCGCTGTAGAACACAAATGTGAAATGTTAGAAAGTGATATGCAATATTGACTATGCCAATGACAAGGATCTTCAGTAACTGAAAGTATTTTTCTTTAATCTAACAATCTAAGTTTCAAATTTAAGCATTTAGTTTTTACAATGTTGGACATTTACATCATTACAGGCTGTGCATTACAATGCAATGCACAGCTTGTAATGCTCGGTTCTTCTGACACTTATGTAATGCAGGAAAGTGAAGTTACAATAAAGGCTCTCCTTGAGGGACGGCCCTAATGTTTAAAGGATACATACATGAACAGTGTATCGCTGTAAGCCAATTTTTAAAACTTAACGAGTGAGATGCAATGTGAATTCTAACAGAATAACATTGCTGAAAAGCAATGTCTGGAATGGCAGCAGAGTAGTTACTTATATACGTAACCACTTACAATTAGAATTTTAATTTTAATCGGAATTGTATATTAATATTTTTATAAATAATACAATAATTCTGATTTCTTATAATTCTTATATATTTATTCTCTTTTATTAATTTAAATATGTATAAATAAAAGTATAATTTACAAAACAAGGCCGAGAGACTCCTAATTTAAACCTATTTTGCCTTTAAAGGCTGCATATTCTGTCATGTCGGAATCATTTTCTGACCCCCTTGCCGAAATCGATCTATACATCGGCTATGTACCTATATTATAAAGTTTATTAACAACTCCTTATACTTGCGAGAGCAGATGGATAATGATAGAGGCGAGCAGTCGTCGAAGTTCGAATACACACAAACTTCACAAAGTAATTTGACACAAACTGAAACCTCACAAATCAATCAGCTTGTAAAATAATAACAACCAATAGCATTGAATACGCTCAAATCCTATAAAAAAAGTATATTCGCGTACAAAATATATAATAATTATTAATTCAATTTAATAATTAAAATTTAAACAAAGTAGGAAAGTGAAATTGGCGCGTTTTTATGAAAAAAGATTGTCAATGTCAAACATTTCCGTAGTCAGTTATTCGTTTTAGAATTAATTTTCGTAACATCATTCGTTTGACGCTTATAATATACAGATAAAAACTAATTATAATATATTTTATTTATTTCATGTGCACATTTACTAGATCCTAATTTACTGCCAATCGATTAAACATAGATTTTATTAAATTAGTTATAGATACACATTTGTAGTCTTTTTATTTTAACGGTTAAAAACTCGAAGACACAATATGCTTATTTTACATTTATTTGTTAATTATCATTTAAATTGTGACGTTAAAGTTAATTTCCAATGTCATAACGAAACTTTAAATTTCGGTACAAGTATCGTTCAAAATATTTATTTAAATATATAGACCTAGTGGTAGCACTAGAATTTTAAAACTATCATTTGATTTATTATAATTTAAAGTTCTCCACTGCTAAAACAAAGGTATTTTTTTATTGTTAAGCTAAGACCGAATAATAAAGGTTTTTAATAAAATAAAATATAAAAAAAATGTGTTGTGTTTTGGTTTCGTAAGTTTTAATATTAAATCATGACTTTACACGATTTTTTTAAGTCGTGTTATGTTTTAACGGTATTTGTATTGAATTACATCTGTTACAAAATAAAGTATTTAAAAATAAAAGGTGTTTCATTTAAAAATCTTGTTATCTCATCCTTATTAACAACTGATATAGTACTTTTACTTACTTTAATAGCCGTAAAGTTACTGGATCAGACTGATTATATACGAAATATTGGATGGAGTTACATTATCACAAACATTTCGGAAGAAAATAATTTAAAGAGAAAAACGAAAATTTTATAATTATACATATAAATTAGACCTCCACATATAGATATAGAATTAGATATGTTAACCTTGAATTGTATTTATTTATCATAGAGTAATTCATCATTGAATAGAGTAGTTCTCGAGCTCTATAACTCCCGAATCGGGGAAAAAATTAAATTTAAGAATTGAAGAATGATGATTAAATTTGTGTTAATTTTAATTTATAACGTTTAAGTGAGAGACATTCTTAAATAGCTACTAAGTATTTGTTAATTTTTAAGTAACGTTTTTAACTAAAGACCGTTAAAGCTTTCATAAAAAGTTAAGGTCCGAAATGAGACCCTTGTGGTACACCTGTCTTTATAGGATGCAAAACTAGATATTAAACCTTTATTTGCTACAGACAGATCTTCTGCAAAAATAATATATAAGTAAATGATGCTAATCACCATATTCACTGGAATTATTAAGTATTTTTAATAACAGGGCATGAAAGATTTTATCAAATGCTTCGAAAAAAACTTTATTCTTCTGCCAAACAGGCTGAGTTTATTTTATGAAAGTTACATAAGTACTGACGTTTTATTTAAATAATTCTCAATATTAATTAATATGTAAGTTTGTAAGAGAGCCGAGATGGCCCAGTGGTTAAAATGTGTGCATCTTAACCGATGATCAAACCCATGGGGTCAAACCCAGGCAGGCACCACTAAATTTTCATGTGCTTAATTTGTGTTCATAATTCATCTCGTGCTCGGCGGTAAAGGAAAACATCGTGAGGAAACCTGCATGTATCTAATTTCAACGAAATTCTACCGCATGTGTATTCTACCAACACGCATTGGAGCAGCGTGGTGGAACATGCTCCAAACCTTCTCCTCAAAGGGAGAGGGGGTCTTAGCCCAGCAGTGGGAAATTTACAGGCTGGTAATGTATGTGTATGTACCACTCTTAAAAAAAAAGAGAAAAGCGTATTAATTATTGTCTTAACAAAACATTTCAATTTATTTGATTCGTACTATAACTGAGTTCGTTAAACTTATATATTTATTACAATAAAAAATCAAAAACCTGGTTATAAACGCGTTCCACAGATAGCGTTAAGATTAAAAAACTATCTAACCTCATTAGGGTTCAAATATCAGACTCGTGATAAATACAACCGCATTGTGTCAAGTTTGTTTTACTCGGGTTTAAGGGATAGGGATTAAATAAAACCTCAAAAGAATATAAAAGCATGTGTATATTAGAGCGCGTGCGTGTGCTTCCGCTCGGCGGCGAGCGCGTGCGCGGCGAGCGCGCGCGTGCGCGGCGCCGAGCGCGCGGCGCGGAACACGTGCTCCAGCCGGACGCTCGTGCGCGAGCTGGAGCTGCGAACAGGACGGACAGTCATTTATTGTCTACGAAAATTAGTCTATAGTACTCGCTTCCGAGTTCTGATCATGGCGACCGTTCTTTTCAGAGACGAGACATCTGCGCGAGAGATATAGAATTATACCGATAAGACTAAAATTTATTACTATAAAATTTTCTCCTCTGTTTTTCCTTAGTGACTAATGTATTATATAATGTTTATAAAAACTATAAATAAAAATAATAATTCAGTACGAAACGACATTTAGTGTCTTCAATTTGTAATTTTAATTTTCATTTGCGACCTTTTCAACTATGTCGTACAACGTGACGCTAACGTGAGCTATAGTCTAGAGTCTATAGCCCATTCCACGATTTGAACACCTAGGTAACACAATACTCGCGTCTCATTGGCATATAAGGCGATTCTAAAAATGATTTGACTTATAAAAGCCACGCGTATGACTCATGAGCGAACAAGGATATATCATTTAGGAGATTGATTTCGTGAACAAATACATTAAACAAGCAAGGTAATTATAAAATGTTTTGACATATGTTTCTTTGTAACATATAATTATACTCACCCAGTCCAAATAGTTGGTAATTGGGGATCGTTGGACAGGGACAGCTGGTCCGCTAAGGAGGACCGTATCAGTTCTTCCGCGAAGCACTTCGCAGCTGTTAGTAACACTCTGTGTACCGCACTGGAATACAAAATATACAAATACAAAAATTGCCATGTCTCTTTGAGCAAAACACACGAGCTTAGCAAGATTTTTGGAACAATTCTGTATCTAATGATGAAGAAGACCTACCTACTGTACAGGAAATATTGACAGCTGCTGAGTGCAAACATAGACATCCTATCAGCGCAGTTACGCGCAGGAACGTACAGCTTTACGTGGCAAGGCAAGGAAGAGTAACTGTCAATCTACTAGCTCCAGACTAATGGGTATTCCTGCCCGCTCACAAGACATCTTTAAGCTAAGGTAGGTGCCCAATATTTAAAGGTAACAATCATCATAATTTTTCTACCACCAATGAGTAATATTTTTTTAAATGGTCTGTTTAGACAGAGATAACATAGGAACACGGCGTGGACGTCTAGCGATGATGAGGACCGAACGGGTTACCCTCTAGTCTACCTTCTTATATTAAAAAAAACAAGTCGTAAGCCTTCCTTCTATTTCTTACCTGTAACTATATCCACTTCCAATATTCTCATTCCGCAGTTCAATCCCTATATCCGAACAAATCTTTTCAACATAGTAAAATCTTAACTTTTCGTCCTTATCAACCGGTAACGCTTTCAAACTAACTTCCGTTTCCCTTTTAACATTTCTCGCTTTGACCGGCGCATCTGTATTGACGACATCGATCTCTTCATCCGAATCACACAAGTCCATGGTTTCTGATGAATTCTTATCGACATATTTTTCACTATCGAACAAGGACAAGCTGCTAATATCCGAGGCGTTCGGATATAACTTGCGAATATTGGATTCAATTTGCCTCGTGTTCTCCAAATCGTTCCACGATGACCATTCATTAGTATCCATATCTGGTTCTTTCTGGATATTTTCGGATCGAACCGGATAGTAGCCGTGTAATCTGGAATATACTAATATTTGCTTCGTTCGCCAAACGCTCGCCGGGTCGGTTTTGAAACGGTCCGTGAGCATTTTGTTGATCAATTTCGCCCGGGACCACTGGAAAACGGGAAATGTAAAATATAATCGCAATTATTATTTCAACGGTAAATGTAGACGTGTCGACTTTCTCACGATGTGATCTTTAACCTCCAGCCGAGGTGCACTCATATAACAGTAGTGCTTAATATTTGGTTAAGATCCGTGTGTTTAGTTTGCACACATTGTAGATCACGTAATAAAAAATGTCTATTGAATATAAAAGGTGATCCAAGTGCATGTTTCTGTCACAGTTTTCGCATTTTTCTGGGCAGAGTCCCACGTGACACATTCAACTCGGATGCGCACGTATCGTCCTTAGTCATTAAAATATTATCAACCTGATATCACTTTTTACAAACAAAATCATTTAAATATCTAATTGTATTAGTGATTAAAATATCAACTACCTATTAAGATATAGCCGAGATGGCCCAGTGGTTAGAACGCGTGCATCTTAACCGATGATTTCGGGTTCAAACCCAGGCAGGCACCACTGAATTTACATGTGCTTAATTTGTTTATAATTCATCTCGTGCTCGGCGGTGAAGGAAAACATCGCGAGGAAACCTGCATGTGTCTAATTTCAACGAAATTCTGCCACATGTGTATTCCACCAACCCGCATTGGAGCAACGTGGTGGAATATGCTCCATACCTTCTCCTCAACGGGAGAGGAGGCCTTAACCCAGCAGTGGGAAATTTACAGGCTGATTATGTTATTATTACGTATTAAGATATAACAGTACCTCCATATTTCTCCGTTTGGCGAAGTCCAATTTCCAGTATCTCTCATCGTTTTCCACGACAAACGGCAGACACTGAACGAAGTCCGGATCCCTCGCCTCCACGCTTATCAACGGTATCTTCTTCAACAAATAACTGACAATCACACGCGCACACGAAAACTTTTTTATAACAGTTTTGAGTTTATCACATACAGACACACCGTTCACTTCCTCCGTTATATTCGGTTTCTTATCAAACGTACTCCAATTGGTCGCCAGATAACAATGATCATTTTCAATATGATTTAATTCGTTTCTACGTAGAATCTTCTCAGATTCTACACCTTTCTTTAGTTGATTCTTCACCTCAGGTTTCAATAGTGACACAGGTTTTTTATTTCGGACATGTTTCAGACCATTTGTTTTGATTGGACTTATCTTTGCGGTTTGCATCTCTCCTTGAGAATTAATAACTATTTCCTGTACTTTACTTAAATCTAGATTCCTATCCATTTCTAGATAGTATATTTTCCTCGTCGTTGGATCCATGTATTTCATTATTCGCTTCTTAGGTTTGTTATTGACTTCTATGGGGGGGTTTTCCAACTTAATTTCTACATTGTTATCGATAACTTGATCGTCGACGCCATTAGCTAGTATCTGTTTATCATTGTTTACTTCTGGTATATGTTCTGTTTCATTTATTTCATTGCTTTGGTTGTCTTCTGGTTCCTTCTTAATGTTCTTAACGAACATTTCATCGACATTGACCTCTGTTGTGTCCTTTGAGAAGAAATCCAGCCAGCTGTCGTTCTGTTCGTTTTTCTGTTCACTGGGCTCATACTTGACCACTGGCGGTTCCTCTTGTTTTATTTCTTCTATTGGTTTCGGAGAATACGTTAATTGTTCCTCATCGGCCTTGTATTCAAATTCTAGCATTTCTGGTGTACTGTATAACCAAACATCCGCTACCGTTTCAGCACCTAAAATATTAATATATTTATTTGACTATAAAGTATAATAATATCACAAAAATAACCAATCGTTAGATCTAAGCTTCCTCTTCTTTTACAGACTCCTCGTCTATGAACGTAGGTGAATATTTATCATCGGACCTGATCGCCGGTCTGCTTGATGCTGAATTAAATAAATCATGACAACTGATGGTCACAGTGAGGTTCACCTTTTACTAGGTTTAGATAGTTATTAAATTTGTGTTGGCGAAAGCAGGTGCACTGTGTAGAGTACATAGGATTTCAATGCTATTGTTTTAATATATAAATGTTCTATAATTATAATAAAACAAACCGATAAACAAGAAACAGATGACTGTGAAGGGTTTGACGACGTCAGGTACTGACCGAGGGTCTGCAGGCCCGTGTAGTGGCGGTCCAGCTTGATGGTGTGCGTGAGCGTGGCGGGCCGGTTCCGGTCGGGCAGCGCGAAGTGCAGCGTCACGCGCGCCGGGAACTCGCCCCAGCCGCGCCGCGACACCTGGAACGGCGGCTTGCTGGCCACGTGGGGTCATTGCTATTAGTTATATTGTATTTTATATGATTGACTGATGACTTCGATAGAGATTTTAGGTTGCTACTTCCTACTTCTCATTTTTCCTAAAGTTAAACAACTGCACAGTGTACTGTTTGATTGTATTTCGGTTTGAATGGAGAGTGAGGCAACAAAGAATATAACGCATTAGATACATCCTATCATTAGCAGCGAATTGACAGAGTAAAGAATGAATGAAATGAAATATATTTCTTACAAAGCTAAGCTACGACTAAAAGTTACAACTTAGTGACACGAAACGGACGGTCACAGTGAAGCTTTAGATGTTATAACAACTATACGGTATACGTCTGACAGCCCGCCGTCTTATCCTACGTTTAGAGTTGCGTTAACAGAAATATATATTTGTTTCAGTTGAATTCAGAAGATTTAAATAAGTATTTTATTTATTTCTAAAGATTACAAAGCCTCTGATATTAAATAACATTATTAATTTGTTACAAAGTAATATTTATATAACTTTATTTTATAATTTGAAATTATATAAACATTACTAAACAAATATAAGAAGGAAATATTTGTTTTGGAGTAACATGGGGTCTCATATTTGAGCCATTATTGTTTCCCGTATACGGCAGTCGAATTGATAGTACTCATCGAACATTTCATATCAATCACAGGAAAACTAGCAATCAGGTTAAATGTGTTTGTTGATGAGTAAGTGATATCCTTAAAACGCGTAGGATCAAAGGTAAATAATGGAAAACATTCGCAAGCACAAATTAAGCACACAGGATAAAAATAATTCATTTCGAAATCACATATAAGAACTTTATAGCCACTTGACACGCTCTGCTCGATAACAACTGGAGGGTCCGTGCCATCCCACCTGCGTTAGCACCACAACCACTGGGTAGCCACTCATCACATATTCTACCAACAAACAGCAAAACACAGTATCGTCGCGTTTTGGCTTGAAGACACTTACAGACACGAGGGACATAACAGGGCAAAGCGGGCACTCACTCGATGTGCACGGTGTGGTGCGGCGCGTAGGAGTGGTGCAGCTGCACGGACACGGCGCGCAGCACGCGCGACACGTCGGCGCGTGGCGGGCCGCGCACGTACAGCAGCCACTTGTGCGTCGAGCGGTCCAGCCGCGACGCGGGCGGCGCGTACTTCGACGTGTTGCCTGCCGCCGACCGACACATTCGAACTCACCGTCTCGTATGCTCATCGCAAAGGGACCCAGGCCCCGGCCCGGGCCGGGCCCCCGTGAGACTGAGTTTATGTAATATATTTGTAGGTATCTAGATATAGTCGAATAACAGTAATATTACTAGACCCTTTGTTACGGGGTATTTATTCCAGGGGTAAATAAATTACTCTTTACAGATAGAAGAAAAAATGTTCAAATTAATTTTTAAAATAATAATTAGGGCCTCCACTTTTTTGTGACTCCAGTGCCTCAAAACCTACAAGTCCTGCCCTACCATGCCCTCTGCTGTGCTGTATTGTGTACTGCGAACAGATCTTGATTTATATATCTCTATTTATAATGCAACACCGTTTTACTGAATTACTTGTATCCATTATAATTTTACTTTCAAAATTCTGATAACATCGATGAAATTTAAATTTCATTTTTTTTTCATCTATTATTTTAGAACTCAACAATGTCATATGAGTCTGAGTAACTAAAAGGGTAACTACTGAGTTCCCGGCCGGTTCTTCTCAGTAGAATTTATTTACGAACCAGTGGTACCATTACATTTAATTCAACACTGGAACGTGACGATTCAGAATTTTTGAGCATACTCGAATAAAGAATATATAGATTTTTTGATTAGTTTTAAAATAACTAATATTCTGTAAATGTCGTACTGTTAGGACAGGCTCCCATCCATTCAAGGAGAAGATTTTAATTTTAGAATAATCTTTACGCTTAACAAGAAGGAGGAACAGACCTATAATAATTCTATATCTGTGCTTCTTCTTATTTCTCGTGATCTCATCAAATGTGACCACATTGTTGACTTTGGGATCGATCTGTCGCGGTATCTTCTTAGGTCTACTGGAGCACGGCTCCTCCTCTTCCATCTTCTCCGTGCTGGGCCGCAACGATATTGTCGAATCGGCTGATATTGTTATGTTTTTCGTTTGGACCATCGCCTGAAAAAACAAAATCTCATTCAACCGAAACATTTTTTGTCGTTATTTTATCATCTTTTAAATAATCTCTCTCTTCGAAATGGAAATGCATTTCTGTGAAATGGTACCACACAACAATGTAGTACCAATATATACTGATGTTATAAAGAGGAAAAATTTGTTTGCTGGTAATATGTTGGGGGTAAGGGTAGAAAGTTACAGTATTACTGAATATTTAGGGGGTATAAATTATACTTATATCAAATAACTCTTTTTATTAATTCATTGCACCCGTTTGAAGCCGGAACGAATCACTAGTCCTTTATATTAATCCTTACATTAATACTTTTTTGTTTTGTAATACATATATGTAAAACATAAAAAACATAATCAGCCTGTGAATTTCCCACTGCTGGGCTAAGGCCTCCTCTCTCGTTTGAGGAGAAGGTATGGAGCATATTCCACCACGCTGCTCCAATGCGGGTTGGTGGAATACACATGTGGCAGAATTTCGTTGAAATTAGACACATGTAGGTTTCCTCACGATGTTTTCCTTCACCGCCGAGCACGAGATGAATTATAAACACAAATTAAGCACATGAAAGTTCAGTGGTGCCTGCCTGGGTTTGAACCCGAAATCATCGGTTAAGATGCACGCGTTCTAACCACTGGGCCATCTCGGCTCTTATATCTCATATATGTAAACAATCTCTAAATTTCCATATAATGATAACGTTTCCAACTGTTATTATAACATATCTTAACAATAAGAACATCAAGTATTTTCGGGCACCTCCCAAAATAATCAATACTCACCGAATAATCTTTCCTCGCTTTGTTCCTGGGCTCTCTCGACCTGAATATTTCTTCCAAATCTACTGTTTGTTTGCCGAGCAGCTTACGGACTGATGGATGAAGACGGCGTTGACTCTCTCGGAGTATTGATGACACCTGGAGCAAATAGGCCATTTAAGTGGTAAGTTTTTAACGACCTTCCCCTTGCGGGATTAAAAACGACTCCTGCAACCCTCCGAATCAAAACGCCTGACAAGCTCGAGATCTCGGTAACTCAGGAGATGTATCCTCATAATCCGATTGAAATACAATCGGACACGAGTAGAAAGATATCACGGGCAACACTTACGAGTTTTTGAGGCACGAACATTTGCTTACCATTTATTTCTATACTAAAATTAAAAATGCGTAAAAAAGTATCCTCTTCATGCTTAAACCGCTGATCAAATTTAGATGAAAATTGGTAAGGACATAGTTTCGCGTGTAGGGGAAGCACATAGGCTGCTATTTTAATTCACCCCCCGAGGAGGTAAAATTGGTGGTGACAATTCGTGTGCTATGTTGTGTGTTAATTTACAGAGTTCAGCTCTGAATCGATGTTAAGTTATATTACTGAATTTGATTTAACTATTTATGAATAACTTTTTTAAAGACTTACTTCCGATCGAGCTCTAGGTTCAGTCTGTGCAGCCACCTCGTCTTCAATCTGACTTCCAGTGAGCTGTAACTTCTGATCTCTGTAGTAATTATTTACAAGTGAGTATCGTACTTGGTGCAGGTATCTTCGTGCGGTGGTCATTCTGGAAGGAAGATAAATGTAATTTAGACATAATAAATAGACAAAATAATATCTTGTGTTCAGGAGAAGTCTAATTCTTTGAAATTGAGGAGGAGGAAAGGAGTCACTGAGTTATCTGATATTTCAAATAGATATTCCAGTGACTTTCTTCTACCAGTTCTTCTCAGTTTGAGATACTTCTTTCCGATTGCTAGTAGATTTGCTACACAAACTAATCAAGCTTAAAAATGCTGTATTAGAAAAGACTTCAACTCTGAATCTACACTCCTATTCTAATAAAGCATGAGGAAGCACATTTGGCATATATGCTAAATAATCTGTCTAAGATTTATAATCATAATTCAAACTCAATGAAAACTATATCTGTTAGAAGGTTACACCTAAGTTCAAGTAATGAGACATTCCAACCCCCTTCTCAAGTCCGAGGTGTTTATTTTTCAAAAATATTGATCGATATGACAATCAATAAGTAAGTTTAATGCTTCTATATTGTATAAAGTTTAGGGGTGCTCGTTGACAACCCACCCCTAAAACGATTTGCTCGCGTTTTAGGGGTGGTTTGTCATGTGTTAGGCAAAAAAGTGTCCTATGTCCTTTCTTTGATTTCAAGTTTGCTTCATACCGAATATCATCAACTTTGATTCAGTAGTTTGGTAATGAAAGAGCAACAGACAGACAGACAGAGTTATTTTCACATTTATAATATTAAATATTAGTATAGATTACCAATAGAGCCATCTCAAGCTATCCTGGTGCCCTTGCACACACATTAATTTGGGGCCCTTTTGCTAGATATTTACTAAAACTAAATATCTAACAAAATATTTAACAAAATAACAATGAAATAATATATAAAATGTTTACAAACATGTGAGAGAAATTCTTGGGCCCCTCCTCAGGATACCCCTGTGCACGTGCCCTGTGTGGCCTTATGGTAAAGACGGTTACTTCAATATTGTATAGAAAAACTTATGTAAATATTTTGAGAAGACATACTCAGAAAAAAAAAAAAATTATTTCTAAGTCATTATTCTTTTCATTGATACAATTTTAAATACATTAAGGGGAATTAGTTTTATCATTATATATACTAATATTACAAATGCAAAAGTTGCTCTGTTTCTCTGTCTGTTACTCTTTCATGGTCACTGAATTAAACAAATTAATTAGGTTAGGTTAGAAACAAACAAAAACAAATAAACAAGGTTTAGATAAACAACCGAAATATCAACGTAATCCGAACTTTACTGGTATTTAATATATAAAATCATGAAGCATATAAAATATCTGTATACTATCCTAATTTAACGCAAGTAAAACCGCGGAGCACAGCTGGTATGATTTATACATAAAAAATAATAAAAAAATACTTAAAAATAACACATGTTTTTGTATAGTCACATGTTGCTATGCATTTAGCGTTTTTTTATTTCCTAAACTGTTTATATATATTGAATTTGGTTAATAACACATATTATAGGCTCAAAATAAACTAACCTTTGATCTATAAGAGTTACTTCATTTTCTCTTATGTTTAATTCGTTCCTGAATTCGCGGTGAATTATTTGTTTGATTTTAACGATTTTCTCTTCTTCGGAAAGTATTGGCGCCTCTTCCTTTACATTAATTAACGTCTCAGGATAATCCGGATCGTGATATTCCTCGTTATGTTCCATTTTTATCTAATTAACACTAATAAAAACGTAAAAAATCACTTTTACAAAATCAGAAAGTTATTGAATTATTTGTAATATTAATCACTGAATACACGCGAAAGTTGTTTTATCACATTAGTTTCACAGCCCGCGTTGGTGGGAGTTTAATTTAATAAAATAATTACAAAATAATAAAAACAATTCGGTTTTTAACCAATTTCCGCGATTTGACAGAGGTAAGGTCAACAACCGAGTCATTAGGGTGGGATTTTTTTTCACGTTCCAATACCTGAGATGCGCGTAATATAGGGTGGTATGACGAACATTCAATGTCATTGACAAGGACTGTGATAAAATGATTTATTTAATTCATAGCATACTTGAAAGCATTTCGTTAGATATTAGTAATAACAATTATTATATTGTAAATGAAATAGTAAAAATATCCTAAACAAACTGGTTGTTACAAGAAATTAGACAAAACAAAACCTGTTTGTCTAGAAATTGTTGTAAAAGGGTACATAAAATTTACATGCAATTAATGTTTCCTTTTTGAGTATTTAACGTTAGTAGGCTTAGTAACAATTCAATTTTTGAATTCGTAATAAATTCTTATAAAAGCGAAAATCCAGATGTATAAAATAGTCAACTCGAGTTAGTAACCCACAACTACAAAAAAAAATGTATATATCAAATTATGAATGTTGCAACATTATCAATCCATGCGTCACAGCACTGTGACGTTCGCCATCACAATTTTCGTAACAAACAAAGTTTTCCACGACGAAATCTAGAAATTCATTAGTGCCGTTGCTGAAGCGCAGGCAGGGCAGCGTCGAGCGTGATGTAAGGGCTCGTTACGAGCGAGCGTCCATGTCCGATTCGCAAGCGATAGGCCAAGGGGCCATGTTAGATACACGTAGGCATTTTTTCTACCCTGACAGCAGTAGTGACACAGAAGAGTACAGAAGGGACGCAGAAGAACGTCGTAAGCGTCTTTCTAAGCGCAACGGGCCGGGTTTAAGAAGAGTTATATCAAATATGCCACCAAAAAATCAAGCGCCCAATACACCGATGCCGTCTACGTCCAGTCAGGAACCGCCGAAAAATGGGCAAAAAAATCAGATGTGTGATGATAGAATTACTCTTGTGGTGGATAACACGCGGTTCGTGGTCGATCCCGCCCAGTTTACCGCTCATCCAAACACGATGCTGGGAAGGATGTTTAGTTCTGGTAAGTCTTCAAACCTTTTTAAGTTAGAATATTTTATTATTAATTAATATGTAGTACAGTCCCGCTACTAGATTTAACCAATCCAGTAAATCATTTTTTCTAATGTTCACATAGTAAATTATTTACTCATGAATACCAATTTGAACAGTTAAATTTATTATCAACTAGTTGTCGCCTGTGGCTTTGCTCATGTTCATTATAGCAAATTTAATCAAATTGGGTTCAGATGTTTGCCCATGAAAGACCAACAGACAGAGTTACTTTCTCATTTATAATATTTGTATCTATATAACATGCATGTTAGTACATGTTTTTAAGATTCGCAGAAAGGATAAACAAAAGAAAATATAGATAAAAAAAGTTTAATAAACTTTGATTACTTTTTATTTAATGATACCAGAATAACCAGACTCCTGAATTAGCTCACTTCTCACCTCCAGTTGCGTAATATCAAATAAATTTAAATATAACCTTAATATGATTTGTTAACTAAATAAACATTTACACAATATTAAGAAACGTTTGATTGCGTAAAATGATTTAACTGATAAAAATATTACGAATTGTTTGTCTATGACTGTATCAGATAAAAATACAAAGCAAACATCCATTAAACTTCCTTATTGATGAATTATCTGGAAAAACATGACTGTTGTTAATTTTAACCTCACCGATTTTGAGGTATGACTAAAGATATATATATATATATAGTCTATTCCAATTGAAAAACAAATAAAGATAAACAAATCTTAGATTTACATAATCTGTGAGATTTGCTATATGGTGCACTACTAACAGTTCTTGATTAATATATCTTTATACATAATATAACACAATTCAATGGAAATACTTATATCCACTTTAATTTTACTTCTGAAGTTCTTATAATAGTTTGGTGGATGTTCAAAATGCCATTTTTCATAGGTCTATTATGAAAATCATAGATTATTCAAGTTCACGACTAAGGGTGTCACGTCAATTAAATGTCAAATGTTTTTTATTTGGCTTCTGTCTTTCTGGGGATAGAATAGATTATATCTTTATAGATAAAAGTTAACATTTGTATGGTTCTCCTCTACATGTTACTAAACTGTTTATGCGTTTATGATGAGTCATTGGTGAACTGTTCTAAATAAAGAAATAAGACCTTTTCTTAGTACTAGTTATATAAATGCTTTGTCCACTTTACTCACCAGAGACTGAAGTCATATGAAATTATGTCCATTGCTCTGTAGGTATTATAATACTAGAGCAGCAGTATACAGCATTTATGGATGTAGAATTGTTTGAGGTTATTTGAATTAAATATTGTTTGACCAATCACCATGTTACTTGTTGTATTTTTTCATTGTCAATCTTATTTTGCTACTGACATATGTTTGTTGCGATTAAATATCTGCTAAATAATGTTGCAGCAGTTCGAATTCTATTCCGATCATGTATGTCATTTGTTATATGTAAAGACAGAACAAAATCTGTTAAGTCTTAAGTCTTACTTAGCTTACTTAGTACTTTAATATTATAATGATCTAAAATTTGTTTGTTTGTTATGTTGAGGGTATTTCCGAAACCAATTCTTGTTTAGATAAAACTTTTGTGATTAAAAGCTTATTGATGTTTTGACTTTGAAAATTGGTTTATTGTTTTTTGGTAAAAGTTGAAGAAAGAACAATAAAACTCAATATCTATGATTAATGTAACTATATATGCACACAGTTGCACACTAAGTTACAAGAGTGAAATAATTTGAAGTTGGAAAAAAGTATGAATTTTAAATATCATGAGTAATTAGAGATTATTATACATCTATAAATACATATCTATTTATTCACAAAGGTGTGACGTTTTATCAATAATTTGTTAATAAATAGAACTTAACAAATTAAATTAAATTTTTATTTTTTTGCTGTCATTACTCTTGTGTGTCTGACGCAAACTAAGACATTTTTTGAACCTGAACGTCACTCACTCGTACTAATGTACGGCGACAATAGTTTACTGTGAAAGGGTGGGCCTTTGTGAGTGAATAGATCTTTAAATGTGTATGATATTCAAATTGACCAACCATGTGATATATTCAAGTATACAGGGCTCGGTGGTGAAAATCATAATGAAGAAAACTGCAAATGTGCCGTTTGTAACTCTACTCATACATGTGTATTTAATGACCCACAGGAGAATATGGTAAAATAATTTTGGAATTATTTCCCTCGACTATTTATTAAACCAGAATGAATTGTAAAGTGAAAGGAAATTTTAACACTCTACATTCCTTACACAAATAACAAATTTTATTTCTATATATATATACATTTTATATTTTGTCTGGCTAGTGTTTTGTTTTACTTAAAAATCTATTTACTTGCTTCAATTTGAGTCACTAAGTATTGCTGTTTGGTGGAATATGTATTGACTGGGTTGCCAGATCAAAAAGGGATTTTACCTTTTTTCTGTTTCTTTATAAGTCAAGAAATAAACCATTTAACAATATCCCATTGGTCCCATAAGATGGTTTAATTTTTTAGGTGGAAATTGTTATTCCGCTTACGATCTGGCTTAAAATAAATGCCATTGACCCTGGTTCTGATTCTGTTAGTATTATTAAATATATATAATGTATCTTCGTTTTGTTATTACTTCTGCCGGTCCAGATTTCCCCCATTTGAATTCATCCATGTTCGTCCGGTTTTGATATTGTATACTGTCCGGTTTTTAAATACTCGTCGTCACCTCGACTAGGTGTAGTTTGTGTAGTCTATTCCACGAGTCGAACTCCTAGGGAGCAAAATACTCTTATTTAATTGTTCGATGCGCTCGGCTAGAGATAAACGAGACGAACCCAATATATGAGACAAGCCTAAGAAATCTTTTGGCTACTCAAGGTCAAGCACATTAACAAATTAGCACTCAAGAGCAATTTCCTTTGGGAGCTCGTTTCGTGGAATAGCCTATAAAAAGTAATTACAAAAACTGTTTTTGTGGTGGGTTGAAAGGAAATGAACATCAATCGGGCCGGTGTTCAAGCTGAAAGTTTGCTGTAGAGATGTTCTTATCATAATAATAATTATTACACATGGCGACCCCTAGTTATATGTTGTAATTAAATTACGCTGTGACTTCTTTGTGCGTCACGAATTATTCACTGATCCAATTAGTGATTTACATGTAGTATTTATCTTAACGAGTATGTTATTTACATTCATAAAATTAAATTAATTTTATTTTTTTATCCATCAATTTGCTGTCAAATGTTGTTTATTTGTCTTTTCTCCTTTTATGGTTGGAATAGAGTATTGATATATACGTCCTCTAAACAACATCGAAAGGTAGATTATACGTTAACGTTCCCGCGATAATTCCTTAAAATTCACTTGACTTGTCCCTAGACTGTCACGGCTTCAATTTCTTAATGCATTTCATTATGGCGCAAAGAAAATCGCAAGCACGACCTGATAAGGGAGGGAATAATAGACACGAAGCGCATTTAAATGAGTTATTTGTGTGAATCTGAACACGAAGCGTCAATAGCGCAGTAGTTTATGGGCCGTCTAGCGATGTAAAAAGTCACAGGATCGATCCTGAATCTTTGGGCTATTGTTGTCCCCACTCCTAATATGGGCGATAAGCTTAAAAGATGGGGGTAAATAGGAATATTAGTAATTCCTTAATTAATTTGGATCATTCCTACTATTCCTTAAATATATATATATACAAAAAGAATATTTAACTCAAGAATAATCTGTGTATCATTTCTCAACATAATATGCCCCGATGGTGCACAAGGCTCACTTGCCAGTCGGATTAAAAAAATAGTGAAATAATAGGTATTTTATTACAAACTGATGACGAATGATGGGTTTTTTATTTTCAAGGTATCGAGTTCACCCATCCAAACGAGCGTGGTGAATACGAAGTGGCTGAGGGCATATCCGCTACCGTGTTCCGTGCTATCCTGGAATATTACCGCGGTGGTACCATCAGATGTCCGCCGACGGTCTCCGTGCAGGAGTTGAGGGAGGCCTGCGATTATCTGCTGGTGCCTTTCGACGCTAACACTGTCAGATGTCAAGTAAGATATTATTTTATTACTGAATGTGATTGTTTATTTTCCGCAGTAGCTTTAACCCGTGAATGTAAATTGTTGATTGTGGGGATAGACCCCGGGAATGTCCTGGGTATGAAAAGTACGTCAGTGAGTTAAAATAAACATGCAAGTAACAGATTGTAAATAACATATTTCTGGGCAAAACCCTCACCTCTCGAGTATCTTGATCCAATGCAGGTTAGCGAATATTTACATATGTGTCAGAAAATTATCCGACATATGGAGGTTTCCTTACGATGTGTTCCTTCGCTACCTACTGAGCACGAGATGAACTATAAGAACAAGTTAAACATGTGAAAATTTGGTAGTGATTGAACATGCAATCTTTAGTAAAGATACACTGGGCCATCTCGCCCCTTAAAAACGAACATATTTCCAGAACCTCCGTGGACTTCTCCACGAACTATCTAACGAGGGTGCTCGTCGGCAGTTCGAGAGTTTTCTGGAAAGGCTCATCTTGCCATTGATGGTGGAGTCCGCCCAGCGAGGCGACAGGGAGTGTCACGTCGTGGTGCTGCTGGACGACGACTCGGTGGAGTGGGACGAGGAGTACCCCCCACAGATGGGTGACGAGTACAGTCAGACGGTGCTATCGACTCCCTTGTATCGGTTCTTCAAGTACATCGAAAATAGGTATGGTTTGCGTTGACAACATTAACAACTGCACTACGGAAACGCCCCAAAATCTGATGTATACATATGTACATATGTTTATATAATTTTAATATAAAATTGATTTCGACACCACCATAGAAGTTAGTATGAATATGTTATTTCATGACAAGGTTTTCATCCTATTCAATTTATTGTAGTCCACCGCTAGATGGCGCTGCAGTACATCACGTTTTATAACGTTATACCGATCGCCTTGATATTCGGTGTATAATATCTACTAATAATGTAATATTTGCGTCCCGTGCCCCTCAAATGTTTATTTTCAAGTTGATACTGTCATTGCGTGGCTACAAGGGAGACAGCTGAAAATCAGCAGAGGGATAAAAATCCCTCATAGCCTGAGCTGTCTCCTTTTGACTGCACACAAGTGTCATATTAATTATATTTAATTATTTTTTCTTTATTATTATGTTGTTTTTATATCCATTTTTTGTATATATTTTTTTTTTCTTTATATGTGTGTATGTCAATAAATGTTTTTTCTTTCTTTCTTTCTTCTTTCTAATATATTTAACTTATTGTAAAATAAAGATCATTCCTATTTCCAGTGGTGGAATAAACTCATTATCTTTTTCTCATAATAAGAAGAGGCCTTAGCCCAGCAGAGGGCCATTGATAAGGTTTTACTTTATTTTTAATGACATTCCTGTTTTAGAGACGTCGCCAAGCAAGTAATGAAAGAACGCGGCCTCAAAAAGATACGCCTCGGTGTAGAAGGGTACCCGACTTACAAGGAGAAAGTACGCAAACGACCTGGGGGCAGAGCTGAAGTCATATACAACTACGTCCAGCGACCCTTCATCCACATGTCGTGGGAGAAGGAAGAAGCCAAGAGCCGGCACGTGGACTTTCAATGCTTCAAGTCCAAATCCGTCACGAACCTGGCGGAGGCGACCGCTGATCCAGTAATCGAGCTGGAACCGAACAGAGCGAGGGAGGAGCTCGAGGTCCAGGATCCGGGGGAGGTACAGGAGGAGGAGCAGTGATTATTGGTGCCGCGGAAAGCGGTGAGGATATTAATGGCATTCTTTTGCTGGTACTCGATGTGACTTATGGAGGTACGGGAGGAGGGATGGACAGTGATAGTTCGGTATTTGTAACGGTTGTGTTTAGTTGGAATTTATATATCGGGCCCATAGTGTACTTGCGACGTGTTTGTCTGCTGCCGTTGGGTAAATGTGAGGGACACGTAATGAGATAAAAATGAGTCTGAAATGAAGAATAAATATAATAAAGGCTAATGAATCAAGTCAATCATTAGATAGAAAAAACAAAGCGCGGTCGACGGTCGCCATGTTTGTTTTGGTGACGTCATGAAGGTCAAAATAACGTCTAACAATGATCAACATGTTCTTTGTGACGTGTTGTATTTTAAATCGCTTGTCGCGCTTAAAGCGTAACGTATACACAATTGGGTTACTTGGGTTGTCAATTGGGTTACTTTGTCCATTTTAATTCTCATATAAAGTGTAGTTTTTTTTATATTTAAAGATAATGTATACATTTACATATTATATGATGTGCGTGCAAAAACAAAAAAAAAAATACGCAAGCTTTTATATGTCTTACAAAAGATATATGAAAAATGTTGGCACATATATTTCATGGAGGTGGTTTTTATATCACCGCTATGTTGAAACTCACCACAAGATCGCCGTCCCAGCCGGTACGTTTTCGTAGTCGTTGACGTTGCGAGTCGAACTCCTAGGGAACGAAATACTCACACGTCATTGGTCGATGCTAGAGGTAAGTGAGACGAATCTGGCTAAGAAATGTTTTGGCCAATGAATATCACGTGCATGTAATTACCGATGACCGCACACGTACATATTTCTTTGGGAGCTCGTTTCGTGGAATGGCCTTAATGATATTTTTTGTAAAGGACGTGTATTGATTGGAGTAAAAACTTTTATAATGAAAATAATATAAATATCGGTATAAGGGCTAATATCGAAATACCTGAACGATAGAAATGTCGCAAGTTAATAATAAATTGTATCTTTTAAAACATAATTTAATTTTGTTTAATACGTGTTTTATTGTAAAGAAAAAGGCTATCATTGTAAAGAGTGATGACTTGTCGGGGAGAAATGTATCTTACGTGAAATAGCCTACATATTATATGTTTAAAAAAAAATTTATGGCTCTCAAGGATTTTATCTTTGTCACCATTATAAAAAAAAAAAAAATCTTACAACTTATATTTTTGAGTATCAACGATTTCCTTATATTTCTTCTCATATAGGTTGTGTAAAATCCTTTAAATGTTATATCGTTTGGTCTGTGCTAATATGACGTATTTTGCGTTGAGATGGTCAGATCGGCAATGACGTAAGATGGTCCAAATCTACTGACGAATTGATAATTCGCAATCGAATCGAAAAGTAATCGTTGCTGTTCAGCCGAGTACCTTTTCTACAAATATACGAGATCGTGCTGTAGCCGATATAAATAAGTACAATTGGTACTCAATTACGATTTTGAGGTTATTTTTTGTGAAGCATTAATATGCTATACGAGTTAATAAAACGGCTTCTATTGACTTGAACAACATAGACGTACGTATTTGGATTTCAGTTACGAGACGGTATTTTATGAATAAACTATGATTAAATTAATTTTATTTACACTCGTATGTAAGAAACGTAAATTAAAATTAAACTACGCTTTAGATAGATAGATGGCAATGGAAATATACACGGTTTATAAAAGTAATCTGGATAATTCAAAATGGCTACCAAGTAAGCTGATGCAAAATAGTTCTTGCATGGTTGCAATTAGAGTTGATTTTTGTATGCACATTGTGTTGATACATATATACGGTTATTATATAATCATTTGGTAAATTCAAAATGGCGGTAACGACAGCTGATGCTATGAGTCTTATGACTGTAATTAGAGTTGGTTTTTGTACGTTCATTATGTTTATAGGAAAGCTTATTGTCTGCTAGATAGATGATACATTGAATATATTCCAATGGTGTTCTTTTTTATTATATTTATGATAAATATTTTGTGGTTTTATTTTCCCCTATTGAATCAATTTGCAAGATTGTCTCTGCTTAATCACTGAACTAGTGTTCCATATCGATAGAGTACTATCGACATGGAACTCACACACAGACACTATTGTCTATGGATAGTTAAGGTCTATCGATAGTATCGTCAAGTGAGCTTCCCATGAGAAATACTATTGATATCGGTATTATTACAAAAACATTCATTTTTAAAAGAATTAATACGTTTTGAACAAGCGAATAAAGTTTAAATTTGTTATTCTGATTAAGTGAACCAAAATTAGCAACACTGTGACTTTTGTTAAAATTTTCTTTATATTGATAACAAAAAACAATACAATACTGGCTATCGAGTCCAAAACATCAAAACTATTGATATCCTGTAGTTTTCGAGGTCAGCTACCACAGTCAAACTATCGATGGTTTTGCAACTCTGCACTGAACTAACTTCCCCTTTCCCTTTCTTTGCATTTTCCGTCACTATGACACACTCTAAATTTGGTACAGCTTGTCTAGTAGTATTTTGAGATGACATTGTAAAAAATTTTCAATAGTAAAAAAAACGACGTTATATATATTTTTTTAATTAATTATTTCCTTAAATAAAATCAGGACGTGCATAGATTCCAATATCGTAATCAAGAGCACCTCCTCTTTCACTTTTGAGCCTCAAATTTACAAACGTAGATCCGACGCCACCCGCCGTTATGTTGATTGAAGATTTGCTGTGAAGGTTGTCCAAAGCTTGTATACCCTGAAAAAAAGTATCAATATTTTTTAAGAACATTCAAATTATTAATAATACTAATAATTAACAATATAGTTATTCTCTATGGATTTAGCTTAGTATTTACTAACTACCCGTCCCGGCTTCAATCGGATACAATAAGAGCCTGTTTACAACTTTTACATTAGAGAGAAAAAAAAATCATAATAAGTATAAAGAAAAAAAAAAAAAAATTTTTAGGCCAGGAAAGTTAATAAGCATGTATTGTACATATAAACCTTCCTTTCGAATCACTATTGACAAAAACCGTATTAAAATCCGTTGCGTATTTTAAAAGGTCTAAACATACCAATGGCGAAGCGACTTTTATACGATGTAAAATTGATAAGTTAAAAAACTACTATACAAATACGTGACAAGCTTTAATTTCATATTTTCGTAAAATAAGCAAGTATTTGCAAGCAGTGGTTTCCTGTTGTTTGTATCTTTTGTTGGAAATCGTTAAATAAATTAATATAAATAAATAATAGGATACTATTTATCGGTAGAATGTATGCTTTATGTATGTTATGTCTAATATATTATATATACGAGACTTAGTGATAAATAAAACAGCAGCTCATATAAAATTCTATAAGCGTTTGTGGTATTAATATTGTCAGGCAATTATGTCAATTACCTAACAGGTTTTCCACAGATTAGGAATACATTGAATGCGTGCTTTACTTTTGCTTGTTTTGCTTTTTTAGTTCAAGCATATTATTTTTTAAGAAAATTTTTATTAAAATATTTAAGCATAAATACTACTTTGAAATATTGTGACAAATATAATTTTTGATTAATCAATCTTTAATGTGGGATATATCTTTAGACTCTATACCAGACGCCATGACAATTTAAACACACGCTAACGTCTCGAAGTGCTTACTTCAGACAAGTCAACATAGTTTGCACAAATTAATGCTAAACTTTGGAAATTTTTTTCTGTATAATTATGATTGGTGGATTTTGGTACCTATATCTGTTTGAATTAAGAAACTCCGACACTGTTTTATCAATTGCCATGAATGCACATATATGTATTTTTTCATGGAGGTTTTCAATTCTCTATGCCGAAGCTCGCCATTAAATGGCGCTGCAGTTCATCAACTTCTATACCGTTCAACACATTTACTTGACTGTTGTTACAATGGGAGCCAAGACGTCTAGTTTGTTTTGTTATTTATAACCTATACTAACATTATTAATATAAAAGTAACTATGTCTGTCTGTAACACTTTCACGGCCAAACCACTGAATCTTGATGAAATTTGGTACGACGCAAACATGAACCCCAAGGATATAGGCTACCTATATATCTTTATACCTAAAACTTGACTATATAAAAAGATCTTTTTATAAGATAGTTTTATATAAATGTATATATTGAAGAATAAAGATAAATCAAAGGTTATAAACTTACTTCAATCACTTTATTCTGTGGATCCGTGTAGAAGAAATATTTCACTCTTTTTATGAATGGTATCGCGTTGTACTGGACCAGCTCGTGATGTCTCAGGTCCACTCGGTTCGCTACATTACCTACCAAGAAGTTGCTACCACACGCACACCACAATAACGTGGAGATGATAGTAATTATTAGGATCACGCGCATTTTACTAACACAATCGTCCTACAATCTCGACGCTCGTTCCACAATGAGAGGTCGCTCACTATCGCGGAGGGCAGCGTGAGTAGGTAACAATGATGTAACTGTTGTGAAACTATGTTTAGTTTGAATTTAATAATTTAATATTATAAATGTATTAGAATTTATTGGTTTTATACACTCTCCTATACCGACACAACCGATGACCATAAGATATCATTTAAACGTATTTCTACGGATTGCATCGCTGTGAAAACTTTCTATCGTGTAATTTAAAACGTAATTTTAACCAGGGGACAAATAAATAACAATTGTTATACTTAATAACGACACTTTACTAAGTAATCTACTACTAGATCAAGTACTACTTTTCTATTTAGATTCTACCATGAAACATCGATGCTTGGTATTGCTGTACCTATTTCCATTTTGAAGGGTACACTTACAACTTAGAAGGTAGTTATTTAAGAAGCTCACACGGATGGAGGCACACTGGCGATGTAAGGGATGGTTGATACTTCTTACAGGCAGACCCGTCCCAAGCTATGCTGGGGCCCTTGGGCACCCATGAATTTGGGGCCCTTTTGGTTGATATTTACTATCTTGTACAAATAATTTGCTTATGGCCTTAAGTATAGTTTCAAATAAACGGTGCGGTAATTTTCGTTAATTCGTAGGAAACTGATTGTTTGATCTTATGGTTATTTTATAGTTTATATTGTATCATGGAGAGCACGTCTTTCTACTTTTATTACTGACTATCGTCAATAGCCTTTTTTGATAAATATATGTTAGTTATTTCTTACAAATATATCATTTTCGAAAATATACATAGCAATCAACGTGAGCACAAACGAGTCAAGGAAATTGTTGGTTCTTCGGGGCCCTCTCAGGAAGGGGGGCCTGGGCACGTTCCCCATTTGCCCTATGGTAAAGACGGTAATGCTTACAAGGCCTATGTCTATTTGCAACGGTGATAACATATCAGGTGGTCCATTTCGTAACTTAGCCTTAAATTTATAAAAAAACGATCAAGGAAAATAGTATAAATTTAGTTCATAACTTTTAAAAACTATAAGTAGAATAAGTCTTTCGAATTATCAGTTAATACATTTTAGCGCAAATAATGGTTACCCTACCTCGATATCAATATGCTATATTACAAGGAAAATGACATAAGCAAACTCAAAATAAGTTGTACAGTGTTAAATTATACGAAACCATCAACGCGACATTGATACACAAACTACGCCGAAACTGACCCAAATGGTCAAGCCTAAATTGACATCACGCTTAAAATAACACAACTATTAATATCAAAGGATTGTAGGCGAAAATGTATTTGAGTTTTTTATTGTAATTTGTTGTTAAATGTTTTATCTTAGTGACACGAAATAATTTAAATAATGTTATGGCAACATCTTTGTAAGAACGATTGGGGGTATTTCGGAATATCTTTTTTTTTTAATTGTAGTCGTTTTTGGTAAATTCGTAAAGATTTTACTACAATAAAAATATTCTTGAGTAAAATGTTATGAATGGCAGTTTAGAAGTCGGGACGACGTCTTGGTAACCATCGTATTTTACATATTCTACGATGTAAAAAGTTGCTTGAGCTGAGTTTCTTTCGCCGGTTCTTCTCAGGGTATTTTCTTTTCCGAGCCGGTGGTAGTGTTTAATTTGACTATCAATAAGTAAGTATAATGTATTGAATAAAGGAATTTGAGTTTGGGTCTTGTCGTCTCCACTACATTAGACTAGCACAATTCTAAGCTCCAGCACAACCTTTAGTCTTATTTGGTAAATAGGAATATTTGTAATTCATTAAAATGGGGCATCGCTAGTATAGTTTATTATTTTTATTTTTAAAATATCAATTTTGTACCGAGCTACCTTTATATTAAGACTTTTGCCAGGCTCATTATATCTATGGCTTTGTACTAAAAGTACCAAAAACAATCTCTTGATTTTGTTTGTTTTATATAAAATATGTAATTTTGCGTAATACTGTCGATATAAGTATGTAATCAAAATATAAAATAAAGTAGGCTCTTGCTAGAACTTTTAAATCGTAATTTTACAGAATTGAATTAAATTTAAAGCCAATGTAAAGCTTACGCCCGGCCTTACCAGCAAAAAAAAAAGATTTTTTTTTTAAATAAAGGCACAATGTATTCGACATAGACATAATTTGAAAAAAAAAAAACTTTTAGTATCATTATTTTATTGAATAATCATAAGTCTTGATTTAAAAATTCACAATATTCAGTCTCTAAAGCCTTCACAGCTCCCTCGGTGAGGAGGAGAGCGTTTTGTTTCTTCAAATTTTCTATGAGTGACGTTTGTTTGTCTATGTGCGTTGATAATATTTTAATTTTTCCTTCTAAGCGCGTTATGGAATTCTGGTGCGAAGTCGCCAGAGATCGTGTCGAGTCTCGGAAATCCTGTAAATAATAATTAAAACGCATGGTCAGTAGCCAAGATGGCGCGGCTAAAAGGGAGAAGGGGGTTATCTTACAAAATATAGTCTGGATTTTGTAAGACGCACTTTCGGAACGAAACTGCACGAGACATAACAAAATTAATTGTCCTTTAACGAATGTTTCAGTCAATATTTAATATATAAATATTGCACTGATTGGACTACATCACATACATTACTCTGATCCCAATGTAAGTAGCTAAAGCACTTGTGTTATGGAAAATCAGAAGTAACGACGGTACCACAAACACCCAGACCCAAGACAACATAGAAAACTAATTAACTTTTCCTACATCGACTCGGCCGGGAATCGAACCCCGGACCTCGGAGTGGCGTACCCATGAAAACCGGTGTACACACTACTCGACCACGGAGGTCGTCACCTATTTGTAGCGTAATTATAGAAAAATTGATATTTAATCGCAGGCATTTAAAATATTAAAATTTATATAATTGTTTTATACGCATTTTGTATATAAAGTGAAAGATCATCCTTTCATTCATTAACATCCATCATGGTCTCTGTACATATATTTGAGTAATTAACAAAATTGTTAATCTGAGAGCTATTTACAAATATAATGAATCAATATTCCAATAATTAAATACTAGATAGCTAATTGCCGCTGTCACAGTGCGCTGTTGACTTCTTAAACAAAATCAAAATGGCCGCCTCTCTACCACAGACGCCATTCACCAACCAGTAACAAGACTCTTCCCATAGACACGCCGTCAAATATATTTACCTTTTCGGACAATTTCGCAGTCTCCACTTGCCGTTTAAGATTAGATATCAATTCCTCCTGTGACGCGCATCTGGCTTCGAGATTTACAGTTTTACTTCTAAGATGTTTCAGTTCCGATGTCTGTCTGTCTGAGTCGCTTCTCTGTTCCTTATAAAGGCGATCCTTTTCCTGTATAAAATATACTTTAAATACTTGCACGATATTATTATACCGTGTTACTTATTTTAAACTATATTTCTATGTTACTCGATGGTGTGGCTTTATGCATGTGGCCACCTGATGGTAAGTGGTCACCACCGTCCATGGACAATAGCGTTGTCAGAAATATTAACCATTCCTTACATCACCAATGCGCCACCAACCTTGGGAACTAAGATGTTATGTCCCTTGTGCCTGTAGTTACACTGGTTCACTCACCCTTCAAACCGGAACAAAACAATACTGAGTATTGCTGTTTGACGGTAGAATATATGGCGAGTGGGTGGTACCTACCCAGACGGGCTTGCACAGAGCCCTACCACCAAGTTACCACAAGTTCCACACTCATTACATATTCTATCGCGAAACTGGAATATTCAGTATTGTCGTGTTCCGGTTGGAAGGGCAGTGAGCCAGTGTAACTATAGACACGAGGAGAGCATATAATAATAATTCATATTTCTTACAATACCGATGTCTATGGTCCACTTAACGTCAGGTGAGCCATTTGCCAATCTGTTAACCTATGGAAACTCTCGCTAGTTTATGGTGGATCAAGGTAAGGTTTGTAGCCAGCTATTCCCTAGCCTCCTTGTAATTTGTAAATTCTATAAACAGACTTGAAATCGATATCCACTATCAAAATCTCTTTAGCTTTAAGAAAATCAGTATTACACGATGTAAGTGGGTAACATTACCATTGTTTTATTGTAACTTTATTTTTATCTTTAGAGGTTTATAACAGGCTATTTGACAATGCGTAAACTAAAGTGTCAATTATTGTAATCAATATATATTATGAGTTTAAAACATAACATAACATAACATAACATAATCAGCCTGTAAATTTCCCACTGCTGGGCTAAGGCCTCCTCTCCCGTTGAGGAGAAGGTATGGAGCATATTCCACCACGCTGCTCCAATGCGGGTTGGTGGAATACACATGTGGCAGAATTTCGTTGAAATTAGACACATGCAGGTTTCCTCACGATGTTTTCCTTCACCGCCGAGCACGAGATGAATTATAAACAAATTAAGCACATGTAAATTCAGTGGTGCCTGCCTGGGTTTGAACCCGAAATCATCGGTTAAGATGCACGCGTTCTAACCACTGGGCCATCTCGGCTCTCATTCATTGGAGTTTAAAAATGATTATTTATTAACGAAAGTTGAAAATAATAATTAATTTATTCAAAAATCCATAAATAAAAATGCATATTTTTAAACGTGACACAAAACGCACCTGATTGGTCGGGCTTATGATGACGTCATTTGCTTGTTAACCTCGTTTAACTACTGTATGTGGATTATATGTGCCACAGATTACAATACAGGAAAGTGACGTCACCGAGCCCATTGCAGCGCCATATTGTCAAAGTAGAGTTTTTGCGCGCTATTTAAATATGGAATTTTTAATTTGATATTTGTTAGCAAATATGTACTAGAATTTAAAAAAAAAAACTTTTACTGGGTTCCTTAACCTCTACTGAATAATATAAAATGGATTTTAAAAACCAGTCAAATAGTCTATTGGTATGTTTGTATTAAGCCTTAAGCCGTATCTTTTGTCTAAGTTTGTGCTCGTTTAATTTTCTATTATTAATTTAAGAGTATATTACTTTTTGTTGTAATACCTACAATAGTGCTGTAAATACCTGTAGTGGGGTATCACACTGCATCGGTCCGTGTACTTTTGATGGAATTGTTTTTGTGAATATGCCGATAGTGTTCACGAATCACGAATCAATAAATAAATAATTCTTCTCGACTCAATAACATGACATTTTGCTTCCTTGAATGTATTAGTTAAAATGAGAAATCAACAATACTATTTCGGTCTAGTGGTTTGATCTGATGAGTGGGTGGTACCTACCCAAACAGACTTACAAATAGCCCGGGCCAGATCTTCCATATGGCTTTTTGGGCTTCAGCCCAGGGCCCCGTCGTTTGAAGAGGGCCCCAGCTTAGTCAAGTCAACGAATAGACGATAATGCGAAAGAATCCATAATTTTATTAATTTAAACAGATCATATGATTTGCAGCCCTGCGAGTCCCGCAATTAATCAAACCCATTCAATTAATTTAATTCAAGTCTACGTTCAGATATGTCTTAGGTGTGTATGTGGAACCACTCTGTGGAACCAGCTTTCGCCGGCGGTTTTTCCGAACCGATACGACTTAGGAACCTTCAAGAAAAGAGCGTACTCTTTCCTGAAAGGCCGGCAACGCACCTGCAAGCCCCCCGGTGTTGCAGATGTCCATGGGCGGTGGTAGTCACTTTCCATCAGGTGAGCCTCCTGCTCGTTTGCCACCTCTAACATAAAAAAAAATAAAATGTAGTGTTAGCCCAGGGCCCCCTAAACTTACGGTCCAGCCCTGCTAGCCCTAGCACCGAGTAATGTTGCACGCGGATACACTTACATCGAGACGATTCTGTATCACAGCGTACTTGGCCTTCATATCGGACGTTTCGGATTTCAGGATGTTTGCTCGATTCCTAAGCGTTAGACGTTCGCTTTCCAGCTCAGCGATGTGTGTCATGTGCCCCTCGCATTGTTTTATCTGTTAATTAAAAACACGCGTGTATAGAACTAATCACACTATAATGACCCCCCCCCCCATTTTAAATTAATTTATACTAATATGACGATCTTCATGGTCGAGTAGTGTGTACGCCGGTTTTCATGGGTACGCCACTTCGAGGTCCCGGGTTCGATTCCCGGCCGAGTCGATGTAGAAAATTTCATTAGTTTTCTATGTTGTATGTATGTGCTATTGGGTCTGGCTGTTTGGGGTACCGTCTTTACTTCTGATTTTCCATAACACAACTGCTTTAGCTACTTACATTGGGTTCAGAGTAATGTATGTGATGTTGTCCAATATTTATTATTTATTTTGCTTTTTAATATTACATTCCAGATGAATGAGGTTAAGACTTACAGCTCACTCACGGCGTAAAAATGTATGGGGAAAGAAAGACACTATCGCGTGGCATTTAAACGTCGAATTTTGAAAAATAAAAAAAAAATTACCTTCTTGTTTATGGTACTCTGTAGTTTGTCAATTTGTTCTTGCATTAATTTCACTTTGGCTGATAGAAACTTACATACATTTTCTGTTGTTACTTTATCTGAAATATATCAATAGTCTATTGTTTGCGAGCAACGTTAGACACGGCGTTATGTCTTAAGATATCATAATTAATATATTTATCGGCTGCGGCTTCGGTCACGTTATAGGGGTTGGTCATCATATGATAGACATAAAAAGAAGCTGTTGTCCTTAGAGTTCAAGTTTGCTTCATAACAAATCCACAAAATCCAAAAAAAGCGCGATTTTTAAGACATGTTCTGCCTCGCACAACCGCTCTGTGGAACCATCTTAGTCACTTTCCATCAGGTGAGCCTCCTGCTAGTTAGCCACCTGTCACATTAAAAAAAAGAAAAAAAAAAATCATCAAATTCGGTTCATTGGTTTGAAAGAGCAACAGACAGACAGATAGACAGACGGACAGACAGAGTTACTTTTGCATTTATAACATTAAGTGCAATTTCGGTAGATCAGGATGATAAATAAAAATTCGGTGCGAAGCAAGCTTAATCTCACAGAAAGGATATATACTACTTTTTACGCCTAACACCGACAACCAATCCCTAAAACGCGAGCAAGCCGAGGGCAACAACTAGTATAAAATAAAGAAAATTCAAAGATTACTATCTACCTTAACAGATGGATAGATATTGATATAGTTTATTACTCATATAAATATTATATGTTTACTAAATAAAATCAAATAAAAATATACTTTATTCAAGTAGGCTTTTACAAGCACTTTTGAATCGCCATTTAACAATCTATTTTAAGTAAAGCTACCACCGGTTCGGAATGTAGATTCTAACGAGAAGAACCGGCAAGAAACTCAGTAGTTACTCTTTTTTAACATCTAAAAATAGTCATGTTAGTTAAATACAATTATATATGTATGTATGTTATGTCTAAAACCTGTTTATATGCCGCTTTTTTGGTATGAACTTCACATACATTGATTTAGTAGAACTATATGTAAATATGGTCTATATATAATTACATATATATATTAATCACGAGATATATTAATATAATGCAAATTGCTTTATGACCTAGTTATATTATTTTGACCTATGACACTGATATGTTTACTTGTGTTAATTTATATATAGTATATTGCACAAGACCATGAAATAGAACTAAAAGTCGGCTTTAAATACATTGTCTACCACCCAAATGGGTAAAACCACCAAGCGAGGTTGATAGTAGTAGAAAATGAAAGATAAATACCAAATAAATATATATATATACACACATACATTTCAAAATAAAGTAATCCATCAATCAAATCAAGCTATTTAAGTAAATTTACAAGTACAATTCTCACAACTCATTTATTCAAATATTTTTATTTTTTAAATTTAAAACTCTCAGGTAGACTAATATTATGGTAAGTGGTCATTATCACCATTGGCAGTGTAATAAACATCAAACATCCCATACATCACCGATGCACCAATAACCATGACAAGTAAGATGTTACATCTCTTGTGCACATTTTAACCCCGGCTCACTCACCCTAACAATACTGAGTATTACTGTTGGGTGGTAAAATATGGGATGAGTATGTGATACCTACACAGACACGCTCACAGAAAGCTTTTCAAGTAAAACTCATATTAGATATTACCTACATGGTATTTTTTTTTGTGAACGACTACAGGTTGCGTACAAAGTGAATTGTTATATACACATAAAACCTTATTACAACAGCAATATAATTTACTTCTAGACATCATATTCTTAATTATCATAGTATAAAAATTGTCAATTAAATACGGAAGAATCACCACAAATCTTCATAATATATCTCATGCTGAACAAGGCTAAGGCTAGCTATGTTGGATATACTGTATGTGCAAGACCACATTACAGGAGCATGGTGTATATAAGCTAAAAATCACTCTCCTAGAGCCAAAGGCAGGCTGTTGCAAAGTATTGTTACGTGCTGTTGTTTTTCTTTACTAATTACCAAAGATAAAACAAATAAACAAGCATTATGAATTATTAATAAACACTCTCAAACTAACTTATCATGATTAGAGATATTTATTTGCATATAATTAAACTTATATAAGTATTTGTAATAGTTCTTGTAAATAACATAGGCTTAGAAGTTTTTGGGCGGTAAATTGTTAAGAAATCTTACCCTTTACAAACGATTCAGGTAATATTTTATCCTTAACGCTAACAGACACAAAAGCATATAAAAATTCCATATCATTATCTATTTTTTTGTTATAAGATAAAAGGCAGCAACATGGTTTTCCTCTAGTCTTATCTGACTCTTGTGTGTTTTCTACTGTTCCATTTTCAAAATTAGTATCGTCTTTGGGTTCTAAATTTGAAATTATTTTTGGTTTATTTTTGCTTGGAGGTCTATTTTTTTTGGTGTTATTTACAATTTCTTTGCTCTCTATTGATACTTTTTGAACTTCACAGCAATGTTTGTTCGTTTTTCTGTGAGCGGGGCTCAGAGTGAGGTTGTGAGAGAATTCTGAAAATATATCTTGCTTTTGCTGTGAATAAGAATAATTAATTAATGAATAAAATGTTATGGACGCACCTTATAGAATGTACTAATATTTTTTATACAGAATATTATCCTATTCTTTTAAATAAACGTTGATCTGTCTTTGTACGTTTGCCATGATAAATTTTTCATATTTTACCCGTGTGAAGCCGGCATGAGTTCGAATTTAGATCACTAATATAATTCCTTAAAAAGGTTATGAATTAATTTTTCTTACAATATGTATTGTGAATTTGTGAAGTCGTTATTGCTATTTGTTAATGACTATCTTATTTTAAATAAAATATAATCAAAAACACCAATTTTAGGATAACAATTTTAAAATTAATTTAAAAATGGTCCACCTCTTGGTAAGTGACTCACTGCCCGTCAAATTTAGCATTGTATTAAATATTGACTATCCCTCGTTAAGATATACTGCGCCGATCCCAATTAAAATTGGGATTAGGGCAGGAGGATGATGATGACTGACTATCCCTCGTCAATGTGCCAGCAACCTAGGGAACTACGATGTCTTTGTTATTTTTTTGAGCACCTAGTTACACTTGCTCATTCAATATTTAAACCGGAACACAACAGTACTAAATATTGGTGCTTGGCAGTAGAATAAATGAGTTTATTATCAAGAACGCCAGTTACAGTTACCATTAGAGGCAATTTATAACACCTACCATTACTTGTTCGATTTCTTTCATTAGGCTTTCCGTTTTCTTTTCTAATTGCTTATTTAACTTCTTGAATTCGTTTTCCCGTGCTACGAGATCTAATGAATCCATATTTATAAATGGTAGAATGTATTCTTAGTAATCACTTGAATTTTAAGAGAAATTAATTAAATATACATAATTTAATATTTTGCTTCTAAAAGATACAATACTTTTGGTAGTGAAGAGTGCTATTTTCTTAAGAATTATTTACAATAGAGACTTAAGTTGGTATAATAAATTAAGAGTGCTTGAAATCAAATAGAATCATAATGGCGACTGGCTAGCAATCACTGTCATCAAACAACATTTCGTTGCTATGCCAACGCAAATGCTAGGACTCATACTAAAGTCTACATTCATGACATCATTGTGTCAAATTAGCAACATTTTAATTTTATCCTTGGAATTGTTGTACGATAAAGGAATACTAAGTAAATTAAATTAATAAAATAAACTTGTTATTTGTACAATTCTGTTTAAATTATTATTAGTATAACTTGTTGGTATTCAGAAAGTGCTGCCATCTAGATTTAATTAATGTTATTATATCATTGTAGAACAGGCGTCAAAAACAGCTGTGCGAGGACCAATAGAAACAGGTTTTGAAAATGTCAATATAACTACGTAAAATGTTGACAGATTGCTTTGTCTTCCATATGATTCGAAATGGAAAATCTTGGCTATATTTTAACATAAAATTATATCAGAAACAAAGTAATATACGAAAAAAATACTATTTTTCACTTTTTAATGTTTAATATTAATTATATGATGATAAAATCGGGAATATTTGTGGCTGTGTGAGCGAGAGAAAATATGATAAAGCAAGACAGATGTAAAGTTTAATGTGTGTTCCAGGGAATTTCAATCGATTTACCAATGAGAACGTACTTAGCCCAGCTGACATTTTTTTTTAGTTCTTGATGGCAGCGGGCGGTGAGTGGACGCCCGCTTTGTGACGAAAACATTTTTGTTTTAAATAACATATTTGGACAGCGTATACGCTCAGGACTTATTGTTAATTGTGCAATAATGTGTTTAAAGAGAAAAAGAAACGATTATCGGAGTGTTATATTATAGCGCAGGTGTAATAGTGTGGAGATAGACGAATTTGCTTGCTGCTAATAAGGTAAAACTCTTTGTTTTATTTAGACACTTGTTTGAACATATGTTAAGATTTCTCTGCATTATGATCGCAACGTTTCCGCATTTACGTGAGACTGTAAATATCTTCCGTTTATACGTTTTCGTTCCTGCTTTTTAGAAAGTTAAATTGACAGGTTTTACTGTGTATAATACAACCGTTTGAAATGATACTATCACGGCAAGTTCGCTCTAACATATAGCAACGAATTTAATTTAAGTGGGTTATTTATTAATGAATGCGAATGTGTGTGGAAATTGAAGTGTATTTATCCGGTATAATTATGAGTATGTTTTTTTTTGCTAAATATTTATTTTCGAATCAGCTGATCTAGCAGGTAGACGTACCTTTTTTCTAAACATAAAAAGTCAGAACAAGTCTTTAGATATATTTTTTTATTGTGAAGTGTAACGGGTTCTGCGACTATTGTAAGATATACAGCTGTTTTGTGTTCACTATCAAGAGATTTTAGTTCTTAATGGTACGTATTTAGGTCGATTTTTGATTACGGCTCCGTAAAACGACTTCCCCGTCCCTTTTTTCGATTAGTGATGTGTGTAATATCGATGAAAAGTTTTTCGAATTGGCAATAGTTTGTACGTGAGTTATATTGCCAAGATTATGGTCGATTGGTTTAATTATGAATAGTTTTGTTCGTGACATTATAACTGTATGACCTCGGACTGTTACACGTGTAGGAAAAACAGCTGTGTTTAATTATCGAGTAGTATTCGCTCTTTATAATCACGCACCCTTTATGTACCTACCTTATTTATTTTGATATTTCTCAAACTATCGGATATTTCTTAGTTAAATGCAAAATATATAATAATGATTATGTATTTATTACTAAGTATAATTGTTGTTTTATATTATATAAGCGCATAGTATGAATAATTGTCATTAATACGTGAATCATTGTGATTACATACATGTTTATTTAATTTTATTTCCATTTCTTTCAGTGGTGAATAAGCAAAGGTATTTTATTATACAGCATGAAATATATTATTTTTAAAATTTCCATCGTTTTTTTTATATGTAGTTAAAAGTATACTGCTACTTTTCGTTATGAACTTACGATCCACGTGCACGTTGTACTTCCCAAGGTGACTCAGTGAACAGAACACATCGATCTTAAAGGAAGGTCGCGCAGGTTCATAGAAACAAAATTACACAAAATAAAGAACCGAAATATGATGATAAATATGCAACAAGGGTCTTTTACCATTAATTTCAAATTTATGTTTTTATTTTTTAATAGTTTAATATAAAGCTTTAATAGTAGTTAATTAAAAAGTTAATTAAAAAAAAAAGAATCGCCTATTCGTTATCATCATATAATATATGATATAATTAAATTAATGCTTATAAAATAATGAACTAGATATGAATTTATAAAAATGCCGACATTCCGTGCAACGAATTATGAAATGCTTGCAACACTTCAGTGTTGCTAATTTCGAAAAAGATAACAGTGATAAATAAAGTATAAGCGTGTACAATTTGATACTACACGTTTGATAAGTAACGTAAGTTCGGTGATTTGTTGTGTTAAAAATATTTTACGCTCACCGGTGTGTCTTTTTTTTTCGTTCCAAGTTTGAACTTCATAAGTAGTATTCATTTATATTCGTTATATTTAATGTTTTTTTCAATGAAATCTATAGATTTACCAAGCTTCAATTGGTTGTCCAGTAGATTTGGATTAAGAAAATAGGCTGCAACTGACGGACAGACAGCCATGAGAGGAGGGCCGGATTTAGGGCATGCGGGGTAACAGCCTCGGGGTCTCCACAAAAGAGATTCTAAATAAAACATGTTTATACGATATTTTTGCAAGCTAACGAACAGAGAAAACAAATGGTATTCTGCAAATTATTGTAAAACCCTACAGGCAGATATTTTTCAATTAAATTTTTAAAATAATAAATATGGGCCTGTACTCTTTTATTGCCCCAGGGGCTGCTGATTTCTAAGTCTGGCCATTCACGAGCCTATTGTGTGAACGCTGTTTTATAAACGTCAGCGTCATATTGATATTTAAAAAAAAACGTGACCACTTAAAAATATTATCTCGTAAAAACTTTTGAATAACTTAAAGCGGTACCACACGTACATACATTGCAACTTATTATCTTGCATAACTTAATTAAAGTGATACTTAAAACGAGCACTAATTAATTTTATTATGTAATCTTAATATTACAAATACGTATACGAGTGTGATTTTGTTTATTTGCTTGTTTTCTTCGCTTTTACTTCTTAACTACTAAACTGATCGTGAATTTTTTCGTACATGTTATAAGGTTAGAAAAAACTTACCAAAATACACAATATTTTGCTTTGAGTAGTGTAATGTTTGTTAAAAAGTTTAGGCAGAATAATAATTATCAAGGTAATTTTAAGCTTTGTCACGGACCACCAGAGAGTCCCTGAATACTGTTCTTGCGCCTGTACTGTCGTATTATATGTGCTAAATAGGACAGTTTTCGTAGAAAATGACTACCGTTCGAGGAATCAAATAGGATATTATTTATTTTATCTATAGTGTTTTGTTATCTATAATAGGTAGGGGAAGGAGTAAATGGACCACCTGATGGTAAGTGGTCACCGTTACTCATAAACATAATACAATAAAAATACAAATTAATATCGCTAGTGCTCCAGGAAACTCGGGAACTAATGGCGGACGGATAAATTTTCTGATGGTGCGGGGTCAACATCTCTTAAGACATTGGCGCTGTAAGAAATATCAACCATGTCATATCGTGCGGCACCAGAGCCGTCTCAAGCTATGCCGGGGCCCTTGGGCACCCATGAATTTGGGGCCCTTTTGATAGATATTTACTACCATGTACAAATAATTTGCTTATGGCCTTAAGTATAGTTTCAAATAAACGGTGCGGTAATTTTCGTAAATTCGTAGGAATCTGATTGGTTGGACAATCTTATGGCTATAGTATAGCTATTTCTTTCATGAAGAGCACGTCTATAGCTTACTACTTTTAATATTGACTATCGTCACTGGCCTTTTGATAAATATTTTAGTTATTTCTTACAAATATGACAATTTCGGAAATATACATAGCAGCCAACGTGAGCACAAACGTGTGAAATAAATTGTTTGGTTCTGCGCGGCCGTCTCACGTCGGGGGCCCTGGCCAAGTGCCCCGGATGCACTTTAAAGACGGTAATGTGCGGCACTGTCCTTGGGAACTCTGCATTTTTCCCTCGTGCCTGTAATTACGATTCGCCAATCAAATTGGATCACAACAATGCTAAGTTGTTTTGTTTAGCGGTACAATAAATAATGACTCCGTGGCATGGTACCCAGGCAGGCTTGCACAAAGCTCTGCCGCCATTTTTGTACAACATATGCTACAATATAGCTATAGAAATATTTCGATGCAAATATAGAAACGTATTTGCCATATTAATAATAAACTCGCGGAAATAGAATATCCTGCCATATCAGATTACATAATCCCTACTAATATTATCAATGTCTGTCTGTCCGTTACCTCTTAAACCGCTGAACCGAATTAGATGGAATTTGTTGTGAGGATAGTTTGAGTTCCGGGTACGGACATAGGGTAACTTTTATCACTTAAGGGTGTGAAAAGGGGGTGGTGAAGGTATGTGCGGTATAATGTTTAATAAATTTCCGGTGAAGCCGCGTCGCCGGGTAGTTTTTATATAACTTTGTTAAATACTTGCTGTTAAACGCTCGCTTCGCTTTACATGGGTTTATTATTGATTAAGAATAATTTTAAATTTAGATGGATCAGTATAGAACTTGATATTAGCTGAAAGTTGCTTGCATATTGATAGTCAAAGATCTACCGCCGGTTTGGAAACAAACATATTGGACCGTAAAAGAACCGGCGAAAGAAACTCAGCGGGTTGTTTTTTTGATGTTACATTTTACAAATTATTGTTTTCATACAATAAAAAAAAATATAATTGTTATTTGTAATACTCTGGAGGCGATCGTATAACCAGCTATAAGTTCATTATAAATAATTGAATTCTCAGTGAATTGATACGACGTGACCGCTCGTATCGGATGTAATTTGTCTTACAGCCCGTACTGGAACAGCCTTATGGAAAAGTTGTAAATTACAAGAGGAGTTAACGCTTTTCTTTTGAATGATGTAGCTGGCAAACGTGCCAGCCACCGCCCATGGACATTTGCAACACCAGGGGGCGTACAGGTGCGTTGCCGGCCTTTAAGAAATGTGCACGCTCTTTTCTTGAAGGTTCCCAAGTCCCAAGTCGTATTGTTTCGGAAAAAGCAACGGCGAAAACTGGTTTCACAAAGTGATTGTGCGAGGCAGAAAATGCCTACAAAATCGCGCTGCTGTGCGTTGATCTAGCTGTGACATATTTATATATAGTTAAAAATGCACCACGAAAAATTTGTCATGAGTACCAGAAATTATTAGCTAGAGTTAAAGAGTTACTAGTGGGTCGCACGCGAAACTTCTCGTTTATTCAAGAGATTTTTACAAATTTCGAAACCTATGACAGGTTTTGTTTTGATTTAATTTCATTGTAAACTGACGACGTCTGTTTTACATTAGTTATTTTTTAATATACTGTCATAATGCCACCCTCTACCGGCCCAGTAACTTTATTCCGCTCTCTAAAATTTATTCTTTATTAAATCGTAACAATTTAGTAAATTGCAATCAAGAATCCTGTTTATTTTTCTGCACATCTTTGGCTGGAGCTCTTCAAAATGAGACCATGACCGATTTTTATATGCAGCTATCGTCCCATATTCACTGGGACAATCGGCTTACGCTATTAATATATAGGATTTCGAATAAACTCAACTCAGTGACGGATGAGATCGTGAAATGTCATATATTGACGCGCGACATTGAGTATAATATTACGTTTAAAGGTTACGCGTATCGAAATAGCGTATCACAGTGGGTCGATTTTCCAACATTTCACGAGTGAGTTACGATATGAGTTTAAACAGAATTTCAATGCTAACTGCTGCTGTTAACGTCATTAAAATCAATACCAAAAATCAAAGTATAATATATTCAAGTAGGCTTTTACGGGCTCTTTTGAATCTTCATTTTACAGAAATGTATGAAATGTTAACCTACCACCGGTTTGGGATGTAGGGCCGAGAAGAAGTCAGTATGAAACTCAGTAGTTACTCTTTTTTAACATTTGATATACAAAGTTATTTCAATTAACTACAATTCAATTTATATAATATTAGTTAATACCCATGCTTTTATTGTGTTTTAGTGGTAGATCGTCAAGTGTTAGGATATCCTCTGTCCTTCCTTGGAGTTGAGTTTGCGCACTACTGAATTTCATCTAATTCGGTTCAGTGGTTTGACTGTAAAAGACAGACAGACTGACAGCGTATATAATATTAGTATATAAAAAGTTCATAAGTATTAGCTCTAAGTTTTTTTTAATCATCTAAATAATCTCGTTTAAAATAATATGCCTTACTTGAAATGTTTATTTTTTTAAAAATGTTTTGTGTTTATGAATCATCAAAGTTAAATATCTGCGGATTTTTAATACAGAAACGAATTGAGTGGAAGACAATCTATTATGAGACCTGAGAATTGTTTTAATTGAATAGTAAATAATTCCCAGACCTTTTTTATAATCGTTTGATTATAGCCTCGTCTAAAACAACAAGCGGTGCAGGGGGGGGGGAACCTGCTAACTCATAACTGTAATGATACGGTATTCTATTCCGATCGAACTTAGACTATTCCTCACAAAAATTAACTTCAGTTTAATCGTAACTGAGTACCATTTATTCTTATTGATATCCGTCACGATACGGCCGATATCGCGATCCAACTTTGACCGAACCTCAACTGTATCGATGAGTTTGTATTGCCAATTCCAATAGAAGTAGGAAAAATGATGGACAAACCTTAGATTTACGTACATACATAACATAACATAATCAGCCTGTAAATTTCCGACTGCTGGGCTAAGGCCTCCTCTCCCGTTGAGGAGAAGGTATGGAGCATATTCCACCACGCTGCTCCAATGCGGGTTGGTGGAATACACATGTGGCAGAATTTTGTTGAAATTAGACACATGCAGGTTTCCTCATGATGTTCTCCTTCACCGCCGAGCACGAGATGAATTATAAACACAAATTAAGCACATGAAAATTCAGTGGTGCCTGCCTGGGTTTGAACCCGAAATCATCGGTTAAGATGCACGCGTTCTAACTACTGGGCCATCTCGGCTCTCAGATTTACGTATTTCATGCGATTTGCTAATAAATAAGAGTTTACGATTTATGTCTTTATTTACTATACAACACTATTGCACGTAATAACTTATTTCAACTTTAATATTACTTCCAAAATGCTGATAACAGTTCCGTCGACGTTCATAACGCCATTTTTCGCAAATCCGTAGTGAATATCATAGACTAATCAAGCTCTCGACCAATGATATCGCGTCAATTTGCTGTTAAATGTTTTCTATTTGGCTTTTTTCCTGTTATGGTTGGAATAGAGTATCGAATAGGAACACGGCTGAACGGAAACGATGACGATTCGATTCTGATAAACTGTCGATTTGTTGGTAGTATTGGAATTGGGGTCACGGTTTCTGATGACCTCTCCTCCCCCCAAAGAAATACTTTTTAGTAATTTCGTTACCGACGGTCCAAGACTTGATCTTTTTAGAGGCAGGCTCAACGCGCAGTGCCTGGTTTTTTTGTGCACTCTCTGCAACCTGTGTTAGAGAAGGTAACCCCACCGCGGGTCACTTGTAAATTGTTGCTATGGCTTATCATTTTGCATCGTCTGAAGAAAATAATACACTTGAGTTTTTTTCGTCAACAAATTCAAAACAAATTCCTTATCAGCAATGATGTATTGTAAACAACGCTATTATAAGTGTTTAATTAAATTAACTTAATTAAATTAAAGTTAGTTTTTTTTTATACTTTATCATTCATTATTATACGATATTATTTTTTATTTTATATAATGATAAAAATGTTAGTTTGTTTAAATAAATAAATATATGTCTTGTTACATTAAAAAATATTTTTATAATTTTAACCTTTTTTTAAATTATATAAAACGTCACAAAAGTGTTAATTCGCTAAAATCCGTGCCGTTATCCCATTTCCCACTTCCCATATATCGGTATTGCCAGCCCAATACATCATTTTGACATTTTCTTTGAATTTAAATAATACAATTAATTACCTTTATTTTATCAGTGCAGTGAAATAATTAGTATAATTGGGTTTTATTATCTAATTCGTTTGCTATATTTGTCTAGAAGTCATTTCGCATCGTTTCAGATCAATTTATTAGCTGTCATCCAATAAAGGGTTAGTATTTGTACGGAAATGTCGGAAATTTATTACGACAGATTTATTTTGCCTTATAATTGGCTTTTATTAAATAAAATAATTATTCCATAATTATTTCTTTGATTTAAATATGGATATAATTCCTATTTAATTTTGGTGGTGATGCTGGCCACACTCCCGCACCTTTCAAAGTTTCAAGAACTTTCGATTTGGTTCTTTTTGCATTTTTACATCTTCGGTTTAACACCGAATTCAAAAATTCGATATTCTGAATATATCGGTGAGTTACCTTAAAAGTTGAGTTTCTTAATTTGTCATTGATTATTACTTCAGTGCTTTAACGGCATATATCTTTTCAGAATATATTTATAATTGAGTTTTGAAGTTTGATAAAAACTTTATACAACATATTTCTACCGACCTTAAAAAATTGTAAGTCTTTAATTCTTGTTTTTGCTTAAATGCGTTGGTTTGCAATTTAGAAAGTCGTAGTCATGTTTACTTTGTGATTTACAGTGATTTTTGACCCATTGGAATGATTCTCCGGAGTTGAAATCGTCATTTAAAGTAAGCAGGACTTTAAACCTCCAGAAGGTAAATTACTGCTTACATCCCTCGTTAAAGGCATTTATTTCTGGTTATTTACTCGATTATTGAACCTGTATATTTCGTATTGCAGGAGGTTTTTTTTTTACCCATCACATGGATTTGAAATATTAAGTGTGGACGGCTGTAGTTTCCTGTTTGTGTCCCGACAGCTGCTGGTGCAACTCCAAGGATGGCATGCCTGTTCCCTTAGATATAATCAATATCCACATGTAGCTGGAAATTTGGTGATGTACCCACTTTAATTTTTTATACCAACTTAGTTACACCGGGCTGGCGGATGGTGTACTTAATAATCAAATATACAATCTTTGAATCGTCAGTGGCGCGTAAATTTTAATATTTAATAAGATAAATTACAATGCATTGTATTTTCAAACATTCCTTTTATCCCAAGTGACCCACGCTGAGTCTAGCTGGCATATTTTTTAATTATCCATATTACAAAAGCTGTAACTAAATGAAGTAACTAAACTTATTGTGAGATTTATAAATGTTGGTTTCTCCAATTAAATAGTTATATAACAAAACTGATTTCTTCAAATCCATACCCGCAGAAAAAGGTAACAGTCTATTAGTTTTTTAATAAAAAAATCTTACTACCTCCTTAAACCTGTTAGGTCAATAATTCTTGAACTCTGGTTTACTAGGTAGGTTATTGTGCAAGCCCACCTGGGTAGGTACCACCCATTCATCAGATATTCTACCGCCAACAGCAGTATTGTTGTGTTCCGGTTTGAAGGGTGAAAGAGCCAGTGTAACTACAGGCACAAGGGACGTAACATCTTAGTTCCCAAGGTTGGTGGCGCATTGGTGATGTAAGGAATGGTTAATATTTCTTACAACGCCATTGTCTATGGGCGGCGGTGACCATTTGCTCGTCCGCCTACAGATATCATAAAAAAAAAAAAAATGGTGTCCGTAATTATGACAGGCCGTCACAACGTAACGTTTAACGTGTATGTGTTCCCGTTTCTCTATTGTTCTCACTTATCTCGTAAACACTGATCATTAACCTCTTGGTCGTTTACTATAAATTTATTTTTAGCGCGGCACAATGCGGTTGTATTTATCACGAGTCTGATATTTGAACCCTAATGAGGTTAGATAGTTTTTTAATCTTAACGCTATCTGTGGAACGCGTTTATAACCAGGTTTTTGATTTTTTATTGTAATAAATATATAAGTTTAACGAACTCAGTTATAGTACGAATCAAATAAATTGAAATGTTTTGTTAAGATAATTATTAATACGCTTTTCCCTTTTTTTTTTAAGAGTAGTACATACACATTCATTAGCAGCCTGTAAACTTCCCACTGCTGGGCTAAGGCCTGCTCTCCCTTTGAGGAGAAGGTTTGGAGCATATTCCACCACGCTGCTCCAATGCGGTCGGTGGAATACACATGTAGCAGAATATCGTTGAAATTAGACACATGCAGGTTTCCTCACGATGTTCTCCTTCACCGCCGAGCACGAGATGAATTATAAACACGAATTAAGCACATGAAAATTCAGTGGTGCCTGCCTGGGTTTGAATCCGAAATCATCGGTTAAGATGCACGTGTTAGATTTTTTTATAGCGACTTAATGTATTATGTCAGGATATTTTAAGAATAATTTCTATTTCTTTATTATTTTATTATATTTTAAGGTTTTAAGACAATAAAAGATTATATATGAAACACAAATATTTATTTAGCCATTATAATAGCTGTAGTAAACGTAATATTGTATCAATTAATATTTACAATAAAACCAATTACCTTAATCAAAATATACTTTATTCAAGTAGGCTTTTACAAGCACTTTTGAATCGTAATTTAACAAACTATTTAAAGTAAAGCTACCATCGGTTCGGAATGTAGATTCTACCGATAAGAACCGGCAAGAAACTCGGTAGTTACTCTTTTTCAATATCCAAAAATACAGTCATTTTAGTTAAATACAATTATACTAACTTTGTATATATAATACTAACTTTGTATGTTGATAATTGCAAAAACACAATTCATATATTCATCAATAGTTTAACAAGCAATAACAATTATACTATATCACAAAATTATATCGTACCTTAAATGTTAGCACCTTGCTGCTCCAAGAGTAAAGTGTAAAGTAAAAGTGTTCTGTACGGAGCTTCCATCACTTACATAAGCCTCACTACAAATCACGTGACTCACAATACTGAACAAAAAAGTCAAAGTACCCTCTTATTTAATATCAATGTTGTCAACAATTCAAAAATAACTTAAATTAAATTATTGTTATTACAGAATTGATTAAAACATACAATACATAGTGTAAGCCTTGTTTGTAATTGTCTAATTATTTATTTATTTCTTACTTAATCTGACACGCGCGTTCTAACCGCTGGGCCATCTCGGCTCAGTAGTAAATATAATAAAATAAATTATTATAATTGGTACAGCTATAATGGTGGGAAGGGGTTACTACGGAGTTTCTTGGTTCTCTTCGGTGACATCTGCGACTTAGATTACTTTTCTTGAATATCGTTAAGTAAGCGTAATTCTTCTATATAAATATAAATAAATAAATACTGGACAACATCACATACATCACTCTGATCCCAATGTAAGTAGCTAAAGCACTTGTGTTATGGAAAATCAGACGTAACGACGGTATCACATACACCCAGACCCGAGACAAGATAGAAAACTAATGAAATTTTTCTACATCGACTCGGCCGGGTATCGAAGCCGGAGTGGCGTACCCATGAAAACCGGTGTACACACTACTCGACCACGGAGGTCGTCTATATTGAATAAAGATTTTGGTCCCTACCTTAATTTAGATTTAATAAAATTCCGTAAAATGACGATTCAAAAGTGCTTTTTGATTGATGTGTGTTCAGATTATGTAACGTTGTTTCGCGAGTGATTTGATATTCGACGGAAGAAAACGGGATACGGTATTGATTAAATTCGTAAGTTGTCATCACTTATGATAGATTTAACCCATATTATAAAATGAACGCTACCTTTTTTACGGTATAGGTAGGACGAGCAAATAGGCCACCTGTTGGTATATAACCACCATTGACATGGCGCTGTAAGGAACATCAGTTATTTCCTGTATCACGCAATCTATCTCAGGAACTAAGATGTTATATCCCTTGTGTTTCAGTTACAGTGGCTCACTAAAACTGAAACACAAAAATACTAAGTATTGCTGTTTGACGGTAGAATAGATGATGAGTGGGTGGTACTTAGTGGTACCCAGATCTTGCACTCGATAAGTCCCACTACGGAGTAAAACTAGAGCCGAGATGGCCGAGTGGTTAGAACGCGTGCATCTTAACCGATGATTGCGGGTTCAAACCACTGAATTTTCATGTGCTTAATTTGTGTTTATAATTCATCTCGTCCTCGGCGGTGAAAGAAAACATCTTGAGGAAACCTGCATGTGTCTAATTTCTACGAAATTCTGCCACATTTGTATTCCAACGCATTGGAGCAGCGTGGTGGAATATGCTTCAAACCTTCTCCCCAAAGGGAGAGGAGGCCTTAGCCCAGCAGTGGGAAATTTACAGGGTGTTAATGTAAAATGTATAAATTGACTACGGCAGAATTTCGACGAATCGCCATGGCAATTACCGAGATCGCCAAAACACTGCCTTGCCCGTGTTATGCTTAAGACGGGATTGACATGATTTCCTGCCATCATCAGAATCTAATCCAAAATTATTTAACGAAACAGAAACTGTTTTTCTTTATTCAATTTTTTTTTATAAAATGTAAATTTGTATAACCCAAAAACATGGAGCTGTAGGTATAATGTGACACAGTATTTATACACACCTGAAAATTGCTGGACTAAGTCCTCATATCCTTAAGAGGAGGCTTCTATTTTATTCCACAAGTGGCTTTTTATCCGACATTATCCGATTTCCTCATAAAGTTTCCTTTCGTAGTACGAGCTGATTCATATACATAAATTAAACACGAAAATTAAACGGCGCTTGCCCGGGTCTGAACCCGCAATCATGGGCCGTTTTTAAAATGTTCAGTATAAATTAGAACGGATACCGTTATAGTTAAGACGTGACACATCACACGTACTATATTCTTTAAGCACGTTGATTAATTGGTTCGAGCGATTATGAGCTTTATTTAGCTTTTAATAAGGACCACAATACATTGCGTATATTTAACATATACCTTAGTAACAATGAAATGTTTCTTTGATTGCTATTAGGGTCTGTGTTATGGAGTTGAATTGGAAGCTGACTAAAATTACAGATAGTACTCGGAATCTGTACTGTATGTGTAACTCACTGAGCCGCTAAAAGACCCGTTGAGTTTATTTCGCCGGTTCTTCTCAGGTCAGGGAATTTTCTTTCCCGAACCGGTGCCGGTGGTAGTGTTTAATCTGACTATCAATAAGTAAGTGTAATGCTTCTATATTGCATTGTAAATCTGTTTATTTGAAAAGGGTAACTATGCGATTTTCTCGCCGTTTCTTCTCGCTTGAGGTTGCTTTCCGAAATCGTGGTAGTGTTTAAATATTGACGATTCAAAAACATTGATTGTAGTTTGAGTTGAGTTTAACTTCGTACCGCACTCGTGAAAAGTTGGTAACAGTTATCGATACGCTATTTTGATTTTGTAACCTTAAAATGTTATCATTGTCATAGTGAAAATCGCGAATCAGTTGTGATATTTTAAGAGTGTATTATAACATCGAAACTGGGGGTCAGGATTTGTGCAAGCCCCGTCTGGGTAGGTACCACCAACTGATTAAATATTCTACCGTAAGGTTCAAGGACAGGCAAATGGGTCATATCATGTTAAGAAGTCATCACCGTCCATAGACATGGCGCTGGAAGAAATATGAGCTATACCTTTCATTGGCCATACGCCACCTGGGGACGAGAGGTTGTTCCTAGGGTCTGTAGTTACACTGCCTCACTCACCCTTCAAACCGGAACACCACAGTACTGAGTACTGTTTTTTGGCGGTAGAATATCTGTTGAGTGTGTGGCACCTTCCTAGGTGGGCTTGCACAAAGCCCTACCACCAAGGATTACTATTCTTTTAATATAATGAGTATTAATAACAAAATCTGTTTAGCTTGGTTTATTTGTTTAGAAAGAAAATATATTGAATACAATTTATTTAAAGATTATATTATAAATAAAAATGTATGTACATCAAATTCATCAAACATTCTGTTCATTTCGTTCGTAATAAATCGAATAAAATATTTTTAAATATACTTTATTAAATTTTAAGTTCATCGATATCGATATTTCCAACTCATACGCATCCCTGATATAATTTTAGCTCAGTGCGTTTGTAAAGTCGAAGCCCTTTAGTGAGGTCTGTAACCTCGAAGGGTTTAACTTTTGTTTTGCTTAATGTTATGTATGTTGATATGTTTATTTGTATGTATCATTGTCTGCTTTGAGGACCGATTTAAATTGACCCCTTTTTAGTATGACGATGGAAGGTAATGAGAGGTACATATATTTTGCTATTGTTATCGATATAAAGTTTAAGTACATTTGAATCATTAAATTAATTCACTACCGATTCATATGGAATGTCATAAGAATTATGCGAACCGGCAACACTCCACTCACACACAAATACTTACGGTTAAAAAACATACCAAATTACTTAAAAATGGGGGGAGGGGCGTTCGTGTTACACTTCCCCCCCTTAAAGTTGACATTTCTAAAAAATAATTCTTAACGGACTTTTTTATACGGTAAAGTTGCTTGTGCGTAGTTAGTCAGGTTTGTGAAATAATTATTTCTTCTGATTTTGACTTTTACCGTCCGTTTCTGAAATGTCAAGCAAACTTTAAATACCAATCACTCATTGGTTGGTTATTACGTCATAACCAATCAACCAATGACCATTGAGATTCAAGTCGAACTAATCTGACTGATCAATCGTTTCAGAATGTTGAGATTAATTTTCTATAATCGTAATACTGCGTTAGGCTAGATATAAGGCAGATCCCGAGGTCCTGAGTTCGAAGCCCAAGTCGGGCTGATGAAGAATTTTGAATTTATTTGTTGAAATATTCTCGGTAACTATTCGGAGTCTCGAAGTTGTATGTGTGTACAATACCGTGTCTTGGTGCACACATAAAGTTTTGGTCCTGCGCCTGAACTGTATCCGGTCGTGTCAGATTGCCGTCCCATCGGATTACGAGTGCGGGAATAGAGAGTGCACCTGTGTGCGCACACATTTGTCCACTGTAACATGTCCTGCGCAGTTGGCTGGTCTCCCTTGAGATCCGCCGTCGCCGAAGTCGGTCAGGAGGATATTATGTTAAAGTTTACAATTAACGGTGCACTGATTAGATTTAAATTAAGTAAGTACCGCAGAACAAGAGCGTTTCATGTCAGAATGTATTCTTAGCCTGTAAATTGCCCATTGCTGGGCTGACGTCTCCACTAGCTTTGAGAAGGTTTGGAGCTTATTTCACCACGCTGTTCCAATGCGGGTGGATACACATGTGGCGGAATATCGTTGAAGTTAGACACATGCAGGTTCCGTCACGATTTATTCACCGCGCACGAGCATTATAAACTCAAATTCATCACATGGAAATTCAGCGGTGCTTGCCTGGGTTGACCCCGCAATTAATTATTAATTATAAAATGTATCAAAATGGGATGTCACCGTAATTCGGTGTTATATTCCACGAGTGAGACACGAAATGATTTCTTATAGTATTGCGGCTGGTAACTGTAAGCTGAAGTGTTAGAATAATATATACAAGTGGTTCTCCCGCGAATCTTCGCGTTTATTCAAAAGATTTCATAGGATTTTCGAAATCTATGACAGCTTTTGTTTTGATTTAATTCCATTGTAAATTGCAAGTAACTCATCTACATTATGCGTCAAAATTACGCAACCTCTTCTAAATGAAGCTATTTACTACCAAATAGTATACATTCGTTCGGTTAGAATCGGAGTTTGTCGAAAAGAAATCATATTTAATTCGTAACAATTTAGTGAAATTCCATCAAGAAACTTTAATTTTCTGCACGTCTACGTCTGGAGCTCCTCAAATTGAGACCAGAACCGATTTCTTATGTCTATCGTCCCGTGATCACTGGGACAAGAGTCTGCTTACGTTCTTAATACATAAGATAATGTATAAATCATTGCCGTATTTTCTGAAGTCGGTTAATAGACAATTCAAATAGTCTCATAGCGATTGTAATCTCAACATCATCCTTTGTTTCCTAGTTTCAATTGTATGTCTATGTGTCACATGCAATTGTTTATTGTCTTACAGACTAACAAACACGTTTATGTTTATATTAATTGTGTCAGCATTCAATCGCGACTTCGCTCGAATTTACATTAGTAATATTTAAAATTAGTAAGTGTACTGTAAGAGATATTAGTTATTCTTTATATAAAATTAACAGCCTGTAAATTTCCCACTGCTGGGCTAAGGCCTCCTCTCCCTTTGAGGTGGTTTTTGGAGCACGTTCCACCACGCTACTCCAATGCGGGTCAGTGGATACACACGTGGCGGAATTTCGTTGAAATTAGACACATGCCGGTTTCCTCACGATGTTTTGCATGTGTAAATTCAGTAATGCTTGCCTGGGTTTGAACCCGAAATCATCGTATAACACACACGTTCTAACCACTGAGCCATCTCGGCTCATATCACAAATGCCTTTCCAACCTAACTAGTAACGGGAACTGTTTCCTCGTGCTAAGTTAAACTGGCTAACGAATCCTTCAAACCGGAACTCGACTATACTATGTATTGCTGTTCGGCGGTAGAATGTGTGTGGTATCTACCCAGATGCGCTTGCACAAAGCCCTACCACTAAGAACTCCATCACATGCTCGTTCATTTACTTTTAAACGTTTAAATTATGAGTCAGTAAGGACTGTGGCTTATGTATATATTGACGACCTCCGTGGTCGAGTAGTGTGTACACCGGCTTTCTTGAGTACGCCGCTCCGAGGTCCCGCGTTCGATTCCCGGCCGAGCCGATGTAGAAAAAGTTCATTAGTTTTCTATGTTGTCTTGAGTCTGGGTGTATGTGGTACCGTCGTTACTTCTGCTTTAGCTACTTACATTTGGATCAGAGTAATGTATGTGATGTTGTCCAACATTTATTTACATTTATCTTAGTATATATATGTTGTATATAATCATATATACAACTCCACGTGTAATGACATATAAATATTCATAATGTATATACTTGCGCACTTTGCTGTAATAGTATTGAATCGATATATTCAAGTAAAAATTGTTACGAACAGTTTTTTGCTAAGAACGTTGACCTCTACGAATGTCGAGTTCGATGCCCGCTGCTGGACCTAGGCTACGAACACTGAGTTTCATCCTTTTTTTTTTCGTAATAAATTGCGTTTTTTTTTAAAGAGGTTAGGTCTTTAGTGAATCCGTCTGGGTTTATCATATTGGTCGCTCATTGGTTGAAATTCAATCAGGATTGTTATTAAAGGTTGAGGAAAACATATGTATGTTTTTTTTAGATTCTCACGATTTTTTTTTTAATTTGATTTTTTTTTGATAACTGTCAAGCTAGTCAATCGTTGAAAAAAAGTTCGTTGACAATTAGAGGAGCAAAAGTGCTGAACTGTTTTTTTCTTTGCAACTTTTTATTATAACTAGTTTGCGCTCGCGGCTGCGCCCTCGTGCCATGGGTTTCAAGTAAATATATTCCTATGACCTTCCTTGAGGTTCAAACGTGTGTCATATCGAATTTCATCAAAATCGGTTTAATGGTTTAGCTTTTAAAGCGTAACAGACAGCTTTTAAAGAGTAACTGTAGCATTAATAATATTAGTATAAATAGTTATTAAGGTAAACCTCATAAACGACTCACTGTACGTCAACTTCCTTGGAGATAACTCCACCACGCTTTTCCAACACGCATTTGTTCGTGTATAATTTTATTATTGCAAAACTCAAACTCAAACTCAAATTCCTTTATTCATCATAGAAGCATTACACTTTCTTATTGATGGTCTAATTAAACACTACCACCGGTTCGGAAAAAGGAACACCCTGACCTGAGAAGAACCGGCGAAAGAAACTCAGCGGGTTTTTTTTTTGTCAAATTAATTACATACATGATTGTATATGAATAGAAACAGCCAGGAGGCGATCGTTTCATTTCCAAGGTGTGCTATCAAACATAAACTCACTAATTGTATAGTAACCTTTCGCACACAAGCGTTCCTTAACATTTTTTTTAAATTTGGCAACAGAAACATTTTGAACGCTTTCTGGGATCCTGTTGTAGAAGCGTATACATTGCCCCACAAAATAGTTACTGACTCTATGCAGTCGAGTAACAGGAGTAACAAGATTGTGTTCGTTCCTTGTACCAATGTTATGAGAATCACATTTTCTCATAAAAACATTAATATTTTTCCGTACATACAAAACATTACAGAATAATTTATTATGTTGCTTAATGTTAAATGAATCGCGCAAATATTCGTCATCAATTAGCTCGCTTTAATTACATAAACTTATGACGTCATACGGCGTTATAATGTTATATAAAAGTAGCTAATTATATATATATATATATATATAAAGTGGTACAGTTTGTTTGTATGTAGGCAATAAACACCGGAACTAATGAACCAATTAAAAAAAATCACTGATGGAAAGCTACTTTGTGCTTTAGTGCTATAGACAAAAAATTATACCCCATAATTTTTTAAATTTATAATGTGCAACCGGTGTTTATGTAGAGGTGAAGCCCTTTGTTAAGGACAAGTGCCCTGGTGCAGTGTACTGGCGTTCCTGCTCCGAAAACATTTTTAAGAGACATAGACTTCTTTGGGCCTGGGTTTAGAAGAATTTTGGCGCAGGGCTATCTTAATTCTTGAAATGAACAGTCATCCGTTTATTAATTGGAATTTTCGGAATTCTTATATGATTCATCAGTTGACACTTTTTTCGGTAAATACTCCAGTTCAAATCAAATGATTTGTTTTATTCAAGTAATCTTTACATAAAGAATTTTTGAATCGTCAATATATAAACTCTATCACCGTTTCGGATAGAAGCCTCTAGCGAGAAAAAACGGCAAAAACTCGCATAGCTTTACAAATAAACAGGTTTACAATGCTTTTATTCATAACTACTGTTCAATCAATGTGATGGAGCCTCCAAAAAGTATTCTTTTAATTTAATGTTCTTTAGGTTTATATTCGTTAATTTAAACGCAAATTACAATTGTTGACTTAATACTCTGGGCGAGGTTGTATAGTGCACTGCATTTGACTATACCAAGAAGATTAAAAAAAATACCTGACGTCATCGATGTCAAGAGACGGCAATATCTGGTCGTCTCGCTTGCTCGGAATGACGAATGAGGTTCCCGAGTGTTCTTCATAATACGCTTGACATATTTGTCATGATTGCGATACGATTATTTAATTGGTATATAATGATTAAATTAAATTGAAATTGTCGAGTTGAAATTAATATATCATTATATTAACCGACTTAATAAAGGAGGTTCTCATCTTTACTGTATAGTCATATATATTTTATGTGACTATATTTTAAAACTCGAATTCATATTCCTTTATTCGATATGGAAGCATTACACTTAGTTATTGATAGTCGAATTAAAAACTACCACCGGTTCGGAAAAGAATACCCTGAGAAGAACCGGCGAAAGAGACTCACTGGTTCAAATGTTCGGATATAACATTTTGTTTATGAATCGAATTTGTTGAATAAGTATGTGTTGGGTTTTGTATAGTTATGAGGTCTCATTTTTTTATTTAATAGCGTAGATTCAGGCGAAGTCTCTAAGGTCGTTTGTTTTTTTTTTTTATTTACATCGAAGCAGACGGGCAAAGAATAACTCTCCCATGTGTGTATTTTATCAGGAATATTGAGTTATTTGTTTGTATTTAATATTAAGACGAGCAAATCGCCACCTGATGGTAAGTGGTCACCGTTGCTCATAGACATTGGTTAACACCAGGCATTATGTTATAAGAAATATTAATCAATCCGTACATTACCAATGCGACACTAAGCTTGGGAACTAAGACAACAGCCTATTCCAAAGGAAGTAGAAATAAAGATATAAACCTTAGTTTTACGTATTTCATGCGATTTTTTAATAACTCGGCTATATTGTGCACTACTAAGAGTTTATGATCAATATATCTTTATTTATAATACAACACTGTTACAATTAACTACATATTTCCACTTTAATTTAACTTCTAAAATTCCGTTAACAGTTTCGTCGACGTTCGAAACGCCATTTTTTCGCAAACATCATAGATAAATCAAGCTCTCGGCCAATGAGATCGCGTCTATTTGCTGTCAAATGTGGTTTATTTGGCTTTTTCCTCTCATGGTTGGAATAAAGTATAAGTATCTGTAATTACACTGCCAATTTTCAAACCGAAACAAAACACTATTTTTACTGTCTGGCGATAGAATACGTGGTGGGTCGATGGTACCCAAACTGGCTTGCACAAAGCATTACACCACTGCAGTAAGTATTGCACCAAGCATCATTCGTTTTATTGTAACAAAGTGTATTTTGTGTGTATTGTAAGATAGGTTATATAACATACGCATAAGGTTTCACGCGTCGTTTAGAAGCCTGACCGCACATACTGATTATGTTATAACGCCTCGTTGGTCTAGTAGCTAAATACGGCTGAACATCTTGAGGTTTGAATTCGTTGGTAGTTCATTGGGTCGAGGAATAAGTGCAGCTTGGTATTAGGATGTTGATATTGTTGCTTGATCTTTGTCTGGTCGTGAGGTCGTTCCATCAAGATAGAGACCCCCCTCTCCTGCACACTCATTGCATATTTAAGGGAATATATCTTGACCACGAACGGCTCGATGACCGGTTTCGAAATAAACAAAAAACAACAAAGTTCCGGATAACGGCTCGTATGTTTCGTGAATGTTTCAGATGGTTTATTTACCGGTGCAGAAAATAAAACAAAGTGCATTGCACTCAGCCGGAAGCCGTTGTAGGGAGTTTGTGCGTGGTCAATGATTTTTTGGACAGTACGTGTAATTTAAATCCGAAAAAAGATTTATCATAAAAACTGTTGGTACCATCTGATAGTAGGGTCATAAAATATTATATAAATAAATGTTTAACCACCGTTAAATTAATTAATGTTTAAAAAGTATAATTTAATTTTAAATGTTTTGCTGTCGTTACACTCATACGTCACACGCACACTAAGACATGTTGTAAGCAAGAGCGTTACTCATACCAATGCAAGCTGATTATAATTAAACGTGGAGGGGCGCGCCTTCGTCAGTGAAGAGATCTTAAATTTTCTTCAGAACTATTTTGTACACTTGCCAGTAATATATAAGGAAGTAATGTCTCTCTCGCAGCGAAAACCGCGTGCGGTAACTTGTTTGTGTACGCATATGTTCGTTTTATTTACGGAACAGGGTAACGCGTCAGCGAGTTCATAGGCCTTATAGCGTTCAATCTCGTAAGATCAAGGTCTTTCTATTTTAGGTGGGTCGCTTTTTGCGCAGATTTTTTCGTGTTAACTAATTATAGAGGGGTCTTTGAAATACAGCGCAATTTTTCGTATTCCCTTTGTTATAAACCGTTTTGTTCGTTGTGAGTTATTTTGTTCATATATTTTGACTTGTATTTGCGCATCGACCTTTTTGCGTGGTTATCGTAATAATTCCTACCAACCTAAGGAATTAAGATGCTATGTTGGCTTGATTTAAGGCCACGAATATACAGGTCCGAGGTTCAGGTTTTATTGGGTTTGTCCGTTGAAAAATTCGCTGTTATTACCTGGAGTTTGGACGTTGAATGTGTGTATGCTCCCGTGTTTGGGAAAGCACGTAAAACAGTTAGTTCTGCACGGTTTAGTAAAATGTGTATATCTTTTTAATATTGCTATAATGTGAATTTTGGGGTACTAAATGAACACTAAACTACTAAAATCGACCACAAACGACTATAAACTACTGCTAAAACATAGCTGCTTAAATAATCTATCTTTAATGACAGTTTAATTCTGATGGACTGACGTGTTCATTTGTAAAACTTCCACCGTGACGTCTAGTGGCTGGTATATTCGGTTGCAAATCCGAAGGTTCGGATCTCAGGTCGGACGAAAATATTGAGTGATATTATTTGTTAAGTTTATCATATTGCAAAGGATAGTTAAATAAAAAAATATTTGGAGTAAGTCGCAGTGTGCCACAAAATGATTCTGCTAGATGATATTATTTCATCGTTAATTCCAATTGCGTTCCCACGTAGGTAGACTGGCAAATTGGTCACCTGAGGATGAGTGGTCGCCACCACCCAAATATTAACCATCAATTACATCGCCAATGTGCCACCAATCTTGGGAACCAAGATGCTATGTCCCTTGTACCTGTAGTTACTCTGGCTTACTCACCCTTTAAACCTGAACATAACGATACTAAGAATATGTGATAAATGGGTAATATCTACCCAAAAGGGTTCGTACAAAACCCTACCGCTCGGTGCATTAATTATTACACCAAATATAATTCGTTGCACCTGTTTGATTTACGTTGGACCCGGTAGGTGGCGCTGGGACCGGTAAGTAAAATTATTATTTCATCCGGATGAAGTTGAGATGGCAAACTAGTTTGAGTATAAAGATTACATACATATTTTTTTTTATTTTTTTTACTGAGTTTACATATAGTAGGTACGTGCTATTTACTTTACACAGGGAAAATAATTAAATACAAGTTAGATCCAGCCTTAATAAAAGACACGTACAGTTTTGGCGACTTTATCGCTACATAGCAATCTCTTCCAGTTTAGTATACCATTCTCAATAAATTACTTTATTGACGGAAATAATATAATTCTAACCAGACTGAGAGTTTTTGTTCTTAGCACGTGGAAACATACGAACAATGGCGCCTGATTTGAAATATAATTTGATAAAATTAATTAGGGCATAGTGAAGTCCGTTGCAAATAAACCGTGACTCAGGTATCATCCGAGCTCGCTGGCAAGAGCTGAACTAGATATACATACAAACGTACATAGATACATATATGTAATAACGATCTCTCCATTCCTCTGCAAATTTATAGGCAAACGAATAGTTAAAACAAAATGAGAGGAGTCGTGGGACATACGCTTGGAAACAAGTAGTTTTCGCGGTATCAAATAGCAGACACGTTAAATAAACAACGTTAGAGAATGAAATGATAAGAAATAAAATTGTTATTAAAAGTGCTGTGTGAATTATCATTAGTTTAATAGATTCAAGTCATTTGTAAAAAATACATTGGTAAAGAGGCTTATTATTCGATACAAGATTATATTGATGATAAAAAAGCTTGGAGTTAATGCTTGTTGAATTCCAGGCAGGAGACATAACATACATGTATAATTGTATTTAACTAACATGAGTGTATTTTTAGATGTTGAAAAAGAGTAACTACTGAGTTTCTTGCCGGTTCTTCTCGGTAGAATCTGCATTCCGAAACGGTGGTAGCTTTACTTTAAATAGTTTGTTAAATGACGATTCAAAAGTGCTTGTAAAAGCCTACTTGCTTAAAGTATATTTTGATTTGATTTACACAACAAAAATGGAGAGAGAGAGAGAGAGAGAAAGAAAGAGACAGCAAGATTCCCTGGAGGGCGATTAACGCTAATGTGACGATTTCTGCCAGTTCACTCCCGTATGCCGCGTGAAAGAACTTGGTTCCAAAAATTTCGTGTCTATGCTAATAACCATTAAGTAGTTCTTTTACTTGCCAATCTTGATATTTCAAATTGCTGATCAGGTCACGCTTCCCATAAAAAGGCATTGGTACCGTTACTGAATATGTACAATTTCAATTGCGTATCATAAGAGGAAAGGCCTTTGATTGAAACCTGCATTGTTTGACTACACCATAATAACAAATATTGCTCGTTAAGTAAAAACTTTTAATAAACTATTTTAAATCATATCCCCAGCGAGACTATATGCTATCCTTCTAAATTCCTATACAGTGGAAAGAGATGGAAGTATTCTTTGTCTGACCAAATAGGCGTAGAGAAGATGCTAAATAGAATAACCATGGTTTCCCACCAAAATTGGAACTGTTTTTGGATGTATACATTTTATATTTTCATGTATTGCAGAATGTAGATTATACATCGATAATTGTTCGACTGTGTTACCATAACAAAACAGTCAGGCAGATAAGAAATAAACTCAATCACAAAACGAACAGCTACATCAAGACACGTCTGTCGAAGTAATGTTTACTTAATAAGAACACAAAATCTACGTGTTCTGGAATTTCCGGAATAAGTATTGTATTTTATAAGCGATCACAGACTCGCATGAGTCACAATGTCAATTCACGTCTCGGTTTCCACTCGTCAACAAAAACATGCCCCTCCATAGTTTCAAGTAGGAGAACAGCTAACTTAGTATTATAGTGTTCAGTTTTGAAGGGTGATTTATCTCGTGTGACATCAAAAGAATGAAAATATTCTATGTTCAAGTAGGCTCATAAAAACACTTTTGAATCGTCATGTTAAAGTGTCGAATTCAATGTAAAGCTACCACCGTTTCGGAAATTAGATTCTATCGAGAAACTCAGTAGTTTATCTTTTCCATTTTAAGTACAGAGTATGTCAGTAAAAAACAGTTATATTTATATATTTCCTGCCCAGAAATCAAGTATTACTAAGTCCACGATTTTTTATCTTTAATATAATCTTGTAAAAGGCACAAGGGACATAACATCAAGCTCCTAAAGAAGGTGGTGATTTTAATGAACTGCAATATTTCTCACAATGTCTATGGTGATCACGTATATAATACCATTAAAAATGTCTCAATTAATATTATAAATACGAAAGTCTGTTTGTTTGTAACGCTTCTATGTCTTACTCAACCGATCATCATAAAAATCTGGATACGATTTATCGAGGATACAGATGTTGACGTAGAGTACCCAACACCTGACCCCCCATCACACGCGAGTGAAGCAGCGATATTTGAATCGTAATCAGCGTTGTGTTTGTCAACAACAGGATGTGTTCAGTTCGGTTTTTATATACAAAGACATTTTAGTCATGTAGGATAATTTTAAGCTTTAGATAATGGTAATGTGGTCACAGGAAGTCATTTAAATGTACAGTAGAAGCTATTTATATATCCGTGAGTGTCACACTACAAAAGATCTTAAATAAACGAGTCAACTTTATTATCTTGGTGTGCGTGATTGCTACGCTCGACACTCACCAAAAGTCATACTACTTTAGTAGTGTGCGTGTACTTAGTGGCCAAACGTAGACAAAAATATACAAAGAGTAGAATGTTTACAATTATTTTAAACGCTTGCTAATTAGGCTGCTGATATCGATCCTCAGTTCAAAACCACACAGACACTTCTTGGGACAGATAATTCTTTTAGTTATTTCGTCAGGATACATCAGCTCGAAGTTAACGGAAGGAATTTACATAATGCTTCTGGAAGCATGTAAAGTCATTGGTCCTGCGTCCGAATGCTAGTTGACCACGAAACTGCTATGAGAGACATAACATTTTATTGGTTGGTGGCGCATATAAGGAATGTATAATAAAAACTTCTTAAAGTACCATTGACAGTGCAATGTGGTCAACATTCTGCTAATGGTAACATTCATCTGGTAACCGATTTGCTAGTTCACGGAACTGTATGACAAAAAATATGACCACAGTGACTGCAATGGGTTAGGAAGACTTCATCATCATAATGTAGTTTAGTCATCAACTATACAAATTTCAAAGAGATGTATATGATTCACACTACTACGAATGCTGAAGATTTTGTTTGTTTATTTGGTCCATCGCGCTAAAATCAGGAACTACTGGTCCGATTTGAAAAAATAGTTCAGTGACAGGTAGCCCATTTATCGAGGAAGGTCATAGGATAGGATATATATACCATCACGCTACGACCAATAGGAGCGGAGTATCAATGAAAAATGTTGCAAAACTGGGGAGTATTATTCCTTTTGATAGCATTCGTTGCGTGTGCCGCGTAAACGGTTAAATTTTTGCCAAAATCACGTGTGACGGAGTCTTTAGTACCGCCGAATGAAGTCAGGACGAACAGCTAGTGCCTTATAACATGAAATATTGGTATTTACCGTGAAATATGAATCACCTCAGAGGTTATGTTTTATATGGTGTCAAATTTATTACCTACGAATTACTAACCAGTTGTATAAACTGTTCTAATTATATTAATTAATGGTATTAATTAGATTATTAAAGAGCCGTTGTTATTGTTATATCGATTACTAGTTGTTGCATGCGGTTTTGCTCGTGTTTTAAGGCTCGTCAGATGTTCGGTATAAATAGTCTATGTCTTTGGAGTTCAAGCTTGGTACATGAAAAATTTCATAAATTACGTTCAGTGGTTTGTCAGTGAAAGATCAACAGACAGACAAGAGTTAGTGAGTTAGTTATTATAGATTATGTAACTTTTTAACACTATGTCTTCTCCTTTAATAGGGGTTATATATAAATTTAGTCTTTTATAGCTCGTATATTTGTATTTTATGAAATAAATGTTTAACAAATATATGCTTGTCTCTGAATACGAATTGTACAAAAAATTTAAAACATTCCTGGAAACTAAAATCATATTAGCTATTTGTGCTAGCGGTAATCGTTGACACGATGGTATCCATGAGGTCAGGATTGAACCTGTTTCCCATCGCTGCAAGGTGCCATATACCGTTAATAAAGGTTCGTATTCCTTGTCAAAGGGCTAACTTACGAATTAACAAAAAAAAGCATCGCCAAACTCTCTTTGTTCCAATAATTTTACCCTAAAGTAATCTGAACATATATATACACTCTGAATAAATTAGATTTGTCTTTAAAAAGTAACTTGGTCTGGATAAAATTAGTTTAATTATACAAATTGTGATTCGGTTCTATGCACTCATAAACACTTGAATAGATTTTTGAGTTCCAAAGTGCATATCACGGATTTCTCCCCGCACCCCACCCCCTGTCTAGACTAGGTATGCAACAGCTGATTTGAACTCCAAACTGTATAAAAGTGTTTAGTTTATTGTTTGACGCCGCGCAGTTCAGACGTGCACCTGCGATACTGATTTACTGATATTCTTTGTTTAAAAAATCTAATTTAATATGATTTTAAAATTTTAATAATAATATATATGATTGGATATTTATTGTCGTGTTTAGTTTATATTCTATTTATTTTTTAAATATATTTATTTCAATGAAATTTATTAATTATGCGTTAATATTACTTTGTTTAACACTTCAACTCTATGTCTAGACTAGTGAAGTGTTTTAAGTAATTTAAATTTGGAATGTTACATCTTGTCAGTTCGAGACGAGACGCCGCGCGGTACGGACGTGTATTTGTGGTTTTTGTTTTTCAATTTATATAATGAACTGCGGTGAATAAAATAAAAATACATGAGATTCTTTAATTAAAATAAAACTGACATTACTTGTAGAATAGCTCATATTTATTTATAACAATTTTTATTATATTATACCTATTGATATATTTATTTTATTGTATTGCTACAAACATTAATATGTCTACTTAAGTTTATTGCAGATCAGACGTATTTTTTGGGTTTAAGTGTTATGTTTTTTTTTCTTTTTTTAAATATTTTTTTTGTGTAAAAAGTATAAGACTAATATATTAAATACGAAAGGTTTTGTATGCTTGATTTGTCACACAATTTGGTATAAAAGTTTATTATGCCGTGGAATAGAAAAAAAAAACATTATTTATTTAATTAGACAAAGTTTTATATTATTATTATATTCCTAGCGAAGTGATAAATAAGCTATTATATGGACTGGAATTATAGACAGACAGATATTTTTGCTAAGTTTCTCGTTTTCCCGTTGGATTATAGGACTTTATCCCGTACGTTGCACTATGCTACTAATGCTAACTTATTCACGACATTATATATTTAAAAGCTTTCAAGTATTTGAAGTCTTATAGCTTCATTTTTTTTATACTTTTTAATCGGGCTTCGATAAAACTATTTTTGAAAATAGAACATGTTATTCGGATTTAAAAAATTAAGGACGAAGAAATGTTTCATATTATGTCAAATCTTTAACGTGTTTTTTTTTAAGTTGGTAACATTTTAGTGACAGGTAGCAGTGTGACGAAGACTCAAATTTAAAGTGCCATAGCAATATTGTGATTTAAGTGAATACTACCAAATTAAAAATAAATATTACACGTACTTTTGTGCGCGTATATTATGATAATGTTCCGTTGCCAATGTTTATATCACAATTGACATAGTGATTAGTTCGAAGCCATGTTCTGTCTCTTTGGTCAACGTAAGTATACTTTTTTAATTTATTTGGTGACAGTTTCTTTAGTAAATAGTATATAAATTTTAATTAATTCTTGTTTTATGTAGTTTTGTTAATTATTTAAGTAGTATTTTTTTTGAGGGATTAAAAATAATTTATTATTAATCAATGAGTTAGTTGTATAGTTTACGCTGGCAATATTGTTTTGAATAAATAATAAATTACTAGTATAAAGTGTCAGTGATATTAGAAATGGAACAGTATAAATAAAAAAAGCAGGTATGTTTACGAAGCGATCGAATTATGAAATTTTATAAAAGTACAAAGCAATTTAAGGCAGTTTGTGTAATTTCCTTTAAAAAATTTAACTTACACCAAAAATTATAATAATTAAAATGTTTTGATTATATTAATTTAAATTCCGTTTGCAATGAATATAGCTTTAACATAACCTTAATGTAAAATCTCGGATGTTTCTTTAAATATTAAAAACAAAAAAATTGAATGATTCTGGATTGGTCGATTGAAATTTAATTAACATATTAATAAAATTGTATCGATGGTTAGACTGCCTCGATAGTCTAGTGGCTAGATATACATATGTCCGCTGATCCCGAAGTCGGTTCTAACCCCGGGTCAGGCCGATAAAGTTATTGGGTTTTAAGTTAAGTTGGAAGTGTACAGTCGTACAGCCGTTGCGTCTGAACCCTTTCGGGTCGTGTCGGATTAGCTGTCCCATCGGTTTATCAGAGTACACGTTTGTTTGCAATGGTGCACCATAATATGTCCTTGGTAATTGGCTCGCCTGCCTTGAGATCGGAAGCCATAGTCGGGATCGATCAGGACGACAACATCCTCATCATTGGTGCGAAGAGTAACAACAGAGTTCTATGGCGGTAATTCTCGATGTTTTTTTTCTGGAACGTTGGTGATGTTAAATTTATCTTTCGAAATGACGATTCAATGTATCTCCTACTGGAATAAAGTATATTTAGATTTTCTTCTTAAATTAATTAGACACTCAAAGGACAATTTAATGTTTTCCTTATTACTTATGTTATAAATGTGATGATTTGTATGTTTGTTACGCAATCACTCTCGAACTGGATTAAGGATTCTAATAGTATTATTTAATTTGTGATTGAATCGTGGAATACTTGATTATTTGAAATGTAATTATTTTGAAGTGTCTGTTTAATATAAAACCCTAACTATTTTAAAAAAAAATATTAGTTTTTCTTGCATGCATTTTTTTTGCATTAACAGCATGTAAATTTCCCACTGCTGGGATAAGGCCTCCTCTCCTTTTATAGGAGAAGGTTTGGAGCATATTCCACCACGCTGCTCAAATGCGGGTTGGTGGCACATGTGGCAGAATTTCGTTGAAATGAACAAATGTAGGTTTCCTTACGATGTTTACATTCACCGCCGAGCACGAGATGAATTATAAAAACAAATGAAGCATATGAAAATTCAGTGATGTTTGCCTGGGTTTAAACCCGCAATCATCGGTTAAGATGCACGCGTTTTAACCACTGGGCATCTTGGCTCTTTCGTTTTTCTTACGGATAGTAAATTTTCAATGTTAGGAGCTTCTTAATTCGATCGTATGTTTAACGTTTGTTAAATCAAAATATTCTTTATTCGAGAAGGATCATAAAAGTACTTTTGAACCGTCACGTTACAGTGTTGAATCAAATGTGAATACCATCGGTTCGGAAAGTAGATTCTGCCGAGAAGAACCCGCAAGAAACACAGTAGTTACTCTTACGTAGTCCACTTTTAATTACGGTCAAGGTCATTGTCAATAAAGTACGATTAAATTTTTGTATATCCTGCCTAGAAATCCTCAAATACAAAGTTCTTTTTTTATCTTTGATATAATCTTGTATTGAATAATATGATTTATTTATCAATGTTTTTTGATATGAGAACGGATTTAGAAAATTGAATTTTTGTTCTTGCCGGTTCTTCTCCGTAGAATCTACATTCCGAACCGGTGGTAGCTTTACATTAAATAGTTTGTTAAATGACGATTCAAAAGTGCTTGTAAAAGCCTACCTAGCAGCCACCTAGATGTCCGAAAATCCACAACAGCGCGATTTTTAAGACATTTTCTGCCTCGCACAACCACTCTGTGGAACCAGCTTTCGCCGACGGTTTTTCCGAACCGATACGACTTGGGAACCTTCAAGAAAAGAGCGTACTCTTTCCTGAAAGGCCGGCAACGCACCTGCAATCCCCCCGGTGTTGCAGATGTCCATGGGCGGTGGTAGTCACTTTCCATCAGATGAGCCTCCTGCTCGTTTGCCACCTATGACATAAAAAAAAAAAAAAGCCTACTTGAATAAAGTATATTTTGATTTGATTTGATTTGTAAGGGTATACTTGCCATATGATTCCATTTAAATTTGAAGAAACAACATTTGGAGTGAAATTAATTATGAACTCGAATTTCCTTAGGGGTCTTATTTGACGTCGGTGTTATTTTTTGTTTTGTTAAAATGTATATTAATCTGTCATTTTTATACATTTAATCTTTCCCTTATTTCTAGCGTTCTGATATGTTAGTAGTGGATCAATTATGCTATATTTATATAATAGTGTTGTAAGTGAAACGAAGACGTAATTTTGTTTTTCTGTAAGGACAAAAATTTTGTATTTTTCTTGACAAAAATTTGAGTAAAATACATTGATTTTCACTTATATCAAATTACTAACTCACCTGTAAGGACGAAAAAACAACATTTAAACCCTTTATTTCAATATGATACACAACCTTTACACACAAATTCCCAATGACAGTGACAGTGACATCTCCCGCATGGATAAGGCGGCAAACTCAGAAACAGATAATTAAGACAAATTACACTATAATGTAGTGATTTTTCTTTACATCTCCCATCCTCCGAGAGAACAATTGCATGCGATTGTTCGATTAGGCGCTCGACACTGCTGGAGATAGCTTGGTAATATCTTAGAGATTGGATTCTGCTTTCTTATGTCCGGCACCAACTTCATAGATTGAGCTAGAAATTTCTACTAGTCTAGAAGTCCAATTTTTAATTCATCCATTTTGTTTCTATTCAATCGATTCCGATTATAGACATATACTCTGTCTCCCACTTCGAATTTATAATCTTTCCTACCTAAATCATATATTTTCTTATTGTAGTAGTGAGGTTTTATTGAATTTTGAAGGGTTCTCAATCTCTTTTCAGATCTTTTGTACATCTTGATTTTAATTCAAGTGGCAGAATATCCACATTCTCGCCTTCTAAAAGTTATTTTGGAGTAAACTTTGTGACTGTATGTTCTGTTTCGTTATATTTTGCTACACATTGTTGTGCTGCAGTTGTCCAGGCAGTTTTCTTATTATTTTCGTTTATTTTGCATCTTATCCTGTTGACTAAAGTTTGATTTAGTCTTTCATTAAGTCAATCTGAAAATGGTGCGTCCACAGCTGTAAATATTATTGTTATGTTCTCCTTTTTCAGGAAGTCTTTGAATTCTTTGGAATTTATGCCAGGGTATTGGTCTGTTAATACCGTATCAATAATATAGCTTTGTGTGACACTTTTTATAAGCTTAATAAAATCACTGGAACTTTGATTTCTTGATGTCAATAAAATGATCAACCAGAAGATGTTAGTATTTTGTTTGTAGAACGTGATCCTCCAAAACCTCCACTGGTATCAATTGATATAATTTGAAATGGTCGTGTTGCAGGGCCTAAATGTGACATCAAGCCAAACTTAGATTTTCTTCTGGATTTGTTCTTTATACAAATGTCACGTTCATCACAAGTTTTCTTAATATTTGCTATGATATTTTTTGCTGTGTAGAAAGGTGTTATTTTATTTATCATCTGGGTTCTTCCAATGTGACAGTAAGAATCGAGGACATCTCTAATTAGTGCTTTGCTAAATGCTTCTGACAATATGATTTTATTTCTTTTTTAATTCTTTTTGTAGTCAAATTCATTCTCTATTATAAACTTAGATTTTTCATTTAGTAGATCTAGATTTGTGTGTTGGCCCTTTTTAATATCTTCCAAGGTAATTAAATTTACAACTTTTAAAAAATCATCAGCATTATCACAAGGATTCAGGACTGGGTTTCATTTTGCATTCATTTGCCCTTTTGTATGCAATCCAAGCCAATTAGAAAATCATAATGAAAATTTTCATTTTGTATGACGAAAATATCCATAATTCTTTCCATATTAAATATTTTAATTTTTAGAGTTTCCATACCTTTTGTTTTTTTCTCACCATTAATCGTTTTCAAGTTAGCTGTTTGTGTAACACTTATATGTTCTACTTCTTGTATCTTCAATAATTTAGCATTAATTAATGACACATTAGAAACTGAGTCATAAATTCCTGAAACTTGTAAAGTGTCGTTTAATAGTAATGTTACTTTTATTAATGGTGGTACTTCTAGGTTTTTGGATTCTCATTATTTAGTTCAATTTCCAGTTCAGAGTTGTTTACACTTTTCTCCACACCTTTTTGATTTTTCCCTTTAAACCAACAATTTTCCTCCAGGTGGAAACGTTTCCCTTTTTTCTCGGACAGATTTGGCATGGCTTTTTTTCTTCGATTTTTTTTTGTTTTTGTGTCAGAGTATGTGTAGGGTTTTTTATCATATTTATTCTTTCCAACAAGATGTTCTAGCTTTCCTAACTCATTGTACAGATCTTCAATTTCTTGTAATGTCTCCCGGTCAATTTTATCAGTCAGATAATTAGGCAAGCCAGCAGCTATAAGGTCTATAAGGGTTCCAGTATCAATCGACTTCCTCGCATCTAGTAATAATTTTTCTTTTTTTAATGCATAATCAAGTAATGAACCCGTTTGATACTTAAAAGTAAGAGCATATCTGATGGGCGACCATCCTTGGTTTTCGAACGTATCACAGAAATTTTTCTCCCATTTGTTCCACCCTGATTCAACTGTAAACTTTATTAGCATACAGCTGTACCAATCCATACTGGAGTATTCCAAAAAGTTTTTTAATATTTCAATTTTCTTTCTGTCTTCATTAATATGGAAACGTTCACATTCTTTGTTGAAATCTTTAATCCATTGATGAGCATTTGCATTTCTGCCATTAAATTTTTCAATCATAAAATCTTTTGAGATTTTCCCTAAATTATGAGTTTCAGATTTAGTTTGTTTTTCCTCAAGTAATTTTTCTAATAGTTTTTTCAATGTTTGATTTGAGCTACTAGGTAAATATTTATAATTATTTATGTCTTCCATTATTTCCTCTAGGTAAAAATCATTAAACTGTAAGTTTTGTCCTTCATCTAAATATGTCTTAAATATCTCCCCTGTTAAGGTTATCCAAATATTTCTTGTCTGGTGCCTTTTATTCAATGTTTTTCTTATCTTGGCATAATTGGAAGTATTTATAATTACTTGATGTAAACTTGCAGGCTGGTATTCGTCCGGTATACCGAAAACTTGTCCAGTAGGTGTACCTATTGAGGTTATGCAAATTATATTTGATTTTCCATCCGCTGAAGCTTTTACAGCAATGTCAAACCTCAACGTCTCCATAGTTATTTAAATATTTGCAGAAAATGTTGTTTTATAATAGTATTGTAAGTGAAACAAAGACGTAATTGTGTTTTTCTATAAAGACAAAAAAAACAACATTTAAAGCCTATATTTCAGTATGAAACACAACCTTTACACACAAATTCCCAATGACAGTGACAGTGGCATCTCCCGCATGGATAAGGCGGCAAACTCAGAAACATATAATTAAGACAAATTACACTATAATGTAGTGGTTTTCTTTACATGTATATGTTATTTGAAGCATATATAACTTTTTGTACTTTGTATCAAAAGCCGTACGGAAACCAGACACTGCAGACCGGGTCCTCCGGGGCTAAGTCTAGTCTAGACGGAACCTAGGTCAACGTTCCGACAACAAAGGGTTACCTTAGACTAATTCGATTTTTCGTCAGTCTGTCGTCGCTATGACGTTATTTATTGCGAATGTGTAGACGCGACTTTGTTTTTAAGCTTGAAGGTGCAGTTTAGACGTTTATGTGGCTACTGCTCATCATGACATCTGATCTAACCTACTGTTCCATCACTGTTTTGTCAAGATGGCTGCGGTATGAACTCTAGAATGACAGAAGGAGATTGTGTGTTGAAACTTATGAAGGGATCAGTTTATAAGTTCATCTCGTACTCGGTGGTGAATGACTACATCTTGAAGAAACCTTCTCGTAGTGGATGAGACTTTGAAATGTGTATCCAGAAACTCACATTCGAGGATCGTGGTAGAGGAGGCCTTTGTTTACTAATGGGACGTTAACATACATTCCTTTTTACTAATTTACAAATAAAATTGGATACTACGACTTAACTATAAAATAAATGTAGTTCTTCTAAAGTATGTTATGAGTAAATATAAATAATATATACAATTATATATACATGTATTGTGGTTACTATAGGTATGTAAAAAATGTGGTACCAGACCATTGCTGACCACTATCAGAAGTTCAACAGATATGGCACGATACATTCGGTTATTCAAACAAAATACACGTAGTCACACTAACAGAAACCGGAACTCCAATGCGCCATATCTCGACCCAGAAATGACGCTCAGTCGGTATAATGACACGTTATTATTGTACTGGTTGGATGTTATAAACATCTCCAAATCAAAAATATTTAATATTTCAATCGAACAAAGTCTTGAACCTGATTAAGAAAAAATATTTTTTGGAAACAATTGTGACTCAATACCATTCAAACGACTACGAGTTTAAACAATCGGTATATATATTAATATAGTATTTTTTCTCTGTATAATGTAGGGAATTCAATCAAACATCAAGGGTTTGGTCATGTTTGTAAGCTTTGTCTATTTTCTCAGAATGATGACCCTGGGATTAGAACGGGTGCGTCTTAAACGATGATTACGGTTCCAATCCAAGGCAAGCACTACCGAATTTCGATGTGCTTAATTTGCGTTTATAATTAATCACGTGCTCGGTGAACGAAAACATCTTGTATCTTGCATGTGTACAATTTCAATGAAAGTCTGACGCATGTGTACCAACCACGTGGAACTAGTCTGGAAGAAAATTTACAAACTGTTAATATTTTCTTTAGTATTTTTTAACTTAGGACTCTGTCTTTAGATTGCACTAGTGATGACTCGATCCAGTTCGGCTTGGCTAGTGATGATATCCTCCAAACTTTCTAGACCAACGCGGTGCAGCATATATTATTTGAAACGTATTCCTTATTTTAATGTAGTTTTTATTGTTTCAGGTGAGTGTGACAATCCTTTCCAGTCTAAAACAAAGACAGGCGATGATCACGTAAGTAATTTTTTGACTGGCAACCCTTCATGTCTTTAGAAATCGATATAAATAAAAATTAATATCCATTACCTAAATATTTGTAGACCCTTGTCACGAGTGGTCTAAATTAAAAGCGGGCGAAATTTTGAGGCTCTTATATATAATACTAGCTGAAGCTGCGGCTTTACTCGCGAGAAATTTGTAAAACACGAATTTTCAAACCCCGTTTTACCTCCTTAGTTTAGGAGTTTCGTAAAATCCGTTCTTAGCGGTCGTCTACGAGTCGTCTATAAGGAATATATCCGTCAAATTTAAGTTTTTGGATGTTATAGTTTCTGAGATTTCGTGATTAATCAGTGAGTGGTATTTCGCTTTTGTATATATTATATATTAAAACCTTTTTTTTTTATGATATCGGTAGGCGGACGAGCCAATGGGCCACCTGATGGTAAGTGGTCACCGCCGCCCATAGACAGTGGCGTTGTAAGAAATATTAACCATTCCCTACATCGCCAATGCGCCACCAACTTTGGGAAATAAGATGTTATGTCCCTTGTGCCTGTAGTTACATTGGCTCATTCACCCTTCAAACCGGAACAAAACAATACTGAGTACTGCTGTTTGACGGTAGAATATCTGATGAGTGGGTGGTATCTACCCAGACGGGCTTGCACAAAGCCCTAACGCCAAGTAAACACCTTCTAACTACCTTCGAAACGCGCTTTATCTTCAGGTATAAGTTTGATGTATATAGGTTTAGTTTTTCAGTTAGGCATTTAAAAAAGGTCTAGAATTTTCGGTCTTAGTAATATATATATAAATCAAAATGATACCTATATGTTTGTTTTTTGCGTTCCTAGAACATCCATCCGATTGTGATTAAACTTTGGTCAGTAGTTCCGCGCACGCCGTATAAAGTGGTAAAATTTGTTTGTTTTTATGCAGGGGATAATCTCTAGAACTACTGATCCAATTATAAATATTTTTTCACTGGTAGAAAGTTACGTTATACCTAAGGTTATAACCTTGGGTATAAATTATATTTAAATATCGTATCATGTTCTTTATTAATAATCTGCATGTGTGCGAAGCCGGGTCGGGTCGCGAGTCCTTCAATATAAACCTTTTGTGTAGACGAATTGATTTCGTTATTTCATACGGGTATCCTTTCGGTTTCTTGAACCGAGATATATTATAAGTATTTAATTCTTGAAGAAAAAGCTTTGGCAAATCCCTGGCAATTCCTTGGCAATACTTATTTTGATGAGACAAGTTTTAGTTTAGTGTATTTAATAGGCCCAGCAAAGAGAATCAATGAATGTTTTCGAAGTCAATAACTGGTTCAATTCGAGCAAGTTTGTGGTAACAAGTTTTTATTTAATTTGTTATTGGAAGGCCTACCGGCACATGTGTGAGAGTAAGTGGGGAAGCCCCCACCACAGATTCAATCAAATCATTAATAAATATATTTCATTGTCCGCCGTAAAGAAATATTTATATGCGAGGCTACCATCGGTGTTACTTCTTAAGAAGCAATATATAAACCGTTAAAAAAAAATCTCTTGCGAAACACAACGTTTTTGCGTAGTCGGTAAACAAGATGGCGTCGATTACCAATACTTTCACTAGCTAGCGTACTCGTACCATATGGCCCAGATAACCGCTTCGCGTTTTATGTAACCCTGGTACTTTTTAAAATGTCGCAGTGTTCATTGATTTTTTTTTTTTTTAAAAAATGTTTTTTTTTTTAAACATATTTATACGTTTAAAGGGTAAACAACATAAACTTATTTAAAAGTTGTTTGGAAACATTTCATTTTAACGTAAAGTCACCTTTGTAATCTCCGACAGTTTTATGAATTGTAATTATTTTTCATGCAAAAAATCATAAGTCTGTATATATTTTGTTATATTCACAATAACTTCTTGTAACGTCAACGGTATAAATTAAAAACGAATGAAACGCGTTGCATCTTCTGCTATAAGTTTTATAAATATTGGCTTAGTAGTTTTTTCAGTTAGATATTACTAAAAACACGTCTACCATTTTTTAGTAGATAGATGGTTCAACCAACTATATTTCCTTTACATTTTATCGACTGTGGTAATATATATATATATATATATATATATATATATAAGTAATTGGTAACACTATGAAGGTGGTTAAACAGAGCTTCCTTCGATAATAATAACCGCATAACCACCACAGAATGTAACAAAACAAATTCAAACATAAAAAAAAGTTGCACAAGAAAGTTTTATAAAATGTACTAGAAAGGTTCCAGGCTCAAATGTCACGAAACTAATTATTGAGGTGACATTTTTGTAAAGCCCAGCTGAAAACTACTAAACTAATAAACGTAAAACTTATATCAGGAGGTGGACCGCGTTTCGGAGAAGGTTTTTGTATATAATATTATGTATAGTTTTATTCGAACCACAAAGGACAAAAGCCAAATAAACAACATTTGACATGGAATAGACGCCATATCATTGGTCGAGCTCGAGGTCGAGCTTGAATAATCTGTGGTGGTCAATAAGGATTTTCGGAAAACGTCAACGAAGCTGATATCGAAAATTTGGGAGTAAATTTAAAGTGGATATAAGTCTAAGATATAAGTTAACAGTGTGGAATATAGCTGGGTTCTATCAAATCGCATGGAATACGTAAATCTAAGGTTTGTTTATCTTTACTTCTAGTTTGATTGGTTCAGACTATAAATAGAGTAGAGTACGGATGAAAATTAGACTATTAAATTGACAATCATGAATTTTCAGGTACTTAGTGCATGATTTAGGGTTGTGACTGTGAATCGTTCACGATTACCTATTTTTTTTAAACTAATTTCCGGTGCTGCTTTTTTTAATTTTGTTCTTTACTTTGTTCTTAACTTCGTCCAATTAATTACTAAGTCTAGATGACTGAAATTTGGTGCATATGCTTAGGTCATAACATAAGCTTACGCAAACAAATTATTTTTGTATGAATTTTATCCGTATGATGTCAGGACCCTAGTTAGTAGAGGCTAGTTAAAACATATTATTTTAATATGCTTTGAATTCGACCAGCTGTTTAATAAGATTTGGTAACAGACAAATAAACACATAATCTATATTAATATTATAGATGTGAAAGTAAATATGTCTATCTATATGTTATGCTTTCATAGCTAAACCACCGAACTTCTTTGACGAAAGGATAGAGAAGGAAGAAGGATCAAGAAAGGATATATATAGGCTACTTTTTATAACTAAAACCTACGAACTGTCGAGAACAACACCCCCCCCACACATCTAACACGCGAACGAAAACGCGAGTAAAAACTGGTGTTCTACTAAGATTTCAACTTTCGCTTTTAGAATATTCATAAGATATATAAAATAAAATATATATATATATGCTAAATTTGTTTGAGATTTAATATATTTCGACAGCGTTTGACCGACTAACCATGAATGTTGGTCACAAGTATGTCTTCATCAAGAATGCCTTTGTTTAAATTTGCCAATAGGAGTTCCATACTGTTCAATCAATTGCGTTGGAAATTGGCGTATAGGGAAACACACACAGGACAATGTCTTCTAGGTTTTGCTAGTAGGGAAATCTTAGTAATATTATATGGGTTTTATTAGTAAACCTTAGTAATATAATACAAATCAAGGATGTTATGGAGCTCCGTAACTGTAACCGAAACTACCGAATATCCGAAAAAAAATTATACGATTTTTTTTATTGGTATTATTTTTGTATTTAAAGATAGTAACTAAGATACATTCAAATGCTATTGTTTTATTAATATTACTTTTTTCTGTGATTATACCAAATAATAGTCTATAACTTAACTTAACGTTAAGAATGGTACACTTGTACAATTTCTAAATAATCCAAAATTCGCAACTGAAACTATCTGAAGCAATCGGATAATGAATAATTTCGTATCCGTAACCGCATCTAAAACCGGTAAAATATTTTTCATATATCCATGTGCCTTTATCATATACAGATCAGAAATAATATATCCATGACATTCCTGATTTAAATCTTGTATCTAACAAGTATACCTCGTTAAACAATCACGCAAAAACAATTGACGTATTTGGATGGAATACAGAGATATTAATTGACTTAACACAGGCTCCCTTACACCTCCCCAACCCCATAATAATGTTTTTTATAAACAGTATTTAAGTAGAGACCAGAGTACCCCTTTAAAGTATTAATTTGAATTACTAGGATACCATGACTTTAAGAGAGTTGTTCTATTTATTTGAGAATCATTAAAAAATCGATTAATAATTATCCCAAGGAGTTCCGTTTTTGCATATCAATGATGACGTAACACTATAAGAGTTCAAGTGTAAATTGAATTTCTTCATCGATATTTGGTTTTATAAAAACGATTAAACAAACGTAATTAGTATTAAGCAAGATTTGTGCCAAGGTTCATTGGTTGCGTCAAACATATCATAGACGAAACCTGTCTAGACCACTTGACGCCTGCAACACGTCGATTTATTTGAAATCTATTATTAAACGATCACTACATTATAGCGCTGAAGCGCATTTCGTACACAAGTCACTATCAAGAACAGTATAGTTCATCGATGATTTAATGTTACCTTTTCTCTAATGAGCGATTTAAGCGCTTGATAAACAGAAACGGCTTCAGAACGTTCTATTTTCAGCATAGCGACAGCGTTTCTATGTCAGAAGGGTTCGGAGGGCTGTGACGTAAAAGTGCATTCGAATTTTAAACCGAATCCAAAACGTAACATGTATTTTTTTTAAATGAAAATGAATCTTTTAGCGTATGAAATAAAGATCAAAATTCATTGTATTTAAATTAGACGCGGTTTACCTTGGCAATTTCAATATCAAATGGTAATATTACGAGGAAGTGGCGTTCTATTTAGAAATTTATGTTATTGGTATAAAGTCCGTAGTTTAATGTAATGTTTATTGCGTTGTATTGGCATGTGATTACCATACAAAGGTGGCACCGAATATATTTCTTTAAGGACACAGTGTTGAATCGCCCTGTTTTAGATAATGATTCATGGACAAAGAAGCGTATTGTGTTCCGTGCTGGAAAACAATCCAATTTGTTAACACTGTTTAGATAGATCGTTGAACTTGAATTTTATGTGGCGGAAATAAAGTTCGAATTGAATTGCTTTGCGATTTGAAGGGCGTTTTTTTTGTTTAGTTTAATGCGCTCAGCATTTATGCGTTCCTGGTACATTTGCGCGGTTACTAACAAAAACTACGTACTTTGGTTGGTAGTTTAGTGACTCTTGACGAGATTTTGTTTACGTTTTAAAAAAAAACGAAACACAGCTAAGCAACAAATACGGAAAATAATAAAATAAAGTATCAATTTTTTTTTCCATTTTGGTCTATATCTTGTTTAAAAACATTAAATACATTCACGCAAAAATATCGACTAGCTCTCAGTAAATAAGAACTATTGTTGTATATTTAAAACGTCCGTAAATATGTTATGCTAATGGATGATCTGGGTCGTTTCGGCCATGTTCTGGTAAACATTGAGATGGATATACAATTTCGCGCATGCCGGAAAGAGATAAAGCAATGTTTGTCAACATACCAACGCGATTTTAAATTTAGAACTTGTTGGCTTCCGTGTTTTTTTTTTCAAAGATGTGTTGCTACATTCTATAACATTTCTAATTCTACATTTGTTTTGTTTTTTACGTAAGAGGTTACATATGTTATACAAATCTATTATGTAATACATATTGCACTTCTCGTGCATCTGTTATATTATTGACGCAATACAGTTGTTATCAATTGCTTTAAAAAAATACAAAGTAATATAAAAGTATATTTAGTAAACCCACCCATCATTTAAACATTACTTAGTATTGTTGTGATCCAGGGGGGGTGAGCCAGTATTATTACAGGCGTGAGGGACATAGTGTCTTAGACGTAAGGTATGGTTAATTTTATGGGTGGTTGTAATCTATTATAAAAACAAATACTATAATCATCGCGTATCTCTCTGTACACAGAGAAACCCAATCGGTATCGGTATAGTAATTATCTCTTGTAAAATAGTAGGGCTTTGTACAGCGCCATTTGGAGGGTACCGCCCACTCTTCAATCTATTATCGAGCTGGACGTAATGTACGAAGGCTAAGAATTTAAAATATATATCCGACATTATCGTTTTTATTTATAGCGGTTTTGAAATGAATTGAATATTAATAAATATAAGTTTATTTTGATAGTATTATTGATACGAATAATTTGTCAATTAATTTATTTATGATAAAGCAGTCAAACATATTTAGGCCCCTAATAGTAAGTCCTTTGCTCATTAATTCTGTAACTGTAAGAAAAAAAAAAACAATAATTTTATTGAGTTACAAACCTAAAGATCTAAGATCGCATAACCTTTGCGTCTGAAATTGAACTAGCTCACTGACTTAGGTTACCATATCGACATTTGCTAAAGGCGACGAATAAAACGGTATTTATTTAATGACCCAATCGTAAAAAGTTTCGTTTGTTTGTATATTAATTACGTTTCATAATCAAACGACGGCTTCGTGACCCACAGGCCCAGTGAATTATCGATTAATGTTATCACGTGTGGCGAATCTTATCGTTTTATCACAAGGGCGTGAAACTAATCTCGCTTTGATAAGGTTTTATGTTTCTATCAGACGATTTATGTTATTTACGATGTCTGCCTCGTTGGTCTAGTATAAATATATGGCTGCAGATCCTGTGGTCCTGGACTCAAACCTCAGGTCGGCCGAAAAAGTTTTTTGGCTTTTTCATTGAAAAATTCTCAGTAACAGCCGAAGCCGAACCAACAGATTTGGAAGTATGGAGTGTGTACACTCCTGTGCCTCGGAAAGTACGTAAATCCATTGGTCCTGCGTGCGTGCGTTCGATTACGAGACAGAGGGAATACTCTGCAATTGTGTTCAAACTTGTGCTTTATGATATGTAGTGCGTAGTTTGTTAGTCTTTTTTTTTCGCTGGAAAAACGCGTTTACTCCACATGCTGTGGCCGTTATATGCGTACGTATTACGATACCGGAATACCCACTAAAAACCAGCGGTACCCCCTCCGTCTTTTCGGCGGACGTCACAGGATCGCTTCCGCATTGTACCGTGGTAGTTGGTTGGTCTAGTCTAGCCTTGAGTTAGGTCGCCGTGACGGAAATCGGTCAGGACATCAAGTCTTTTTAAGCTCCCCCGACTTGTCATAGTAAGCATTCATGTATTTTTTACCGTTAACGCAGCGCTCATAAGAAACGCATTCAATCGAACGTTTTTTCGTCGAATTGCGTTACAAAATTGATCTCCTCGAATAGTCTTTTTATTTTAATAATACTATCCTAAATCCATCATAAAGGTTCCTTCTAAATATTGGTGAAATAATTTGTGTAATCTCCTTAATCCTCTCTCCTCTTTATAATACAGATGTAACCTAACCTAACAGCACATAAATGTCCCATATTTGGGCAAAGTCCATCTGTCCTGTTGACTTCCACGCCGTTTTATTTTCGGGTTCGTGGTTTAGTGAATGAGTTCAATATGAGGACATTATGATTGTAATATTTGTAGACGTGTCGTAATTTGTAATCAGTTATAATGAGTTGTTAACCTACGTGAGTGGTGATTTAATTTAAAAATAGTTAGAAATAGGAACACTTGTATATTTTTGTATCAAAACAACCACGAAAGAAGTTCAGTAAAATCAATGAATTTATCAAAACTATGTACATTACAGAAAACAAGCGGAAAGCGCTTTAAAGCTAATCATATATTTTACGTTTTGATTTTTCAATAAAAGAGTTATAACAATAATTTAACAGATTTTGATAGCGTCCATTAACCATACTGTGTCGAGTTTAATAGTATTTTCAACCTTTATCTGAAATACCTACTTAATAATAGCAGAAAAACACCTACGCATTTTGATACTAGGAAAACAGTTGCCGCAAGGAGCACTCAAAAAACGACCTTCGAATCAACAAAAAACGTGTACAAAAGTTCATTGAGCTATCTTGAGTGTTCGTAAATAAGTTTTCCAGCAGACGACACATGACGCTTTTTCTTTTTATACAAAACACCGTGTTTAAACACTGTGTCTGTTTAGAAGTGATTACATTGTTGTTTTAGTTTTTGCTGATACGCCATGTTGACCAGCATACATCAGCATACATAAGCTTTATTAAGTTTTCTTTATCTTAAAGTCTTGTCAATTAGTAATGTCCTGACTGATTTCGAGGGCTAGCCAAGTGCGGAGCAGACTGCTGCCAAATATAATAATTATATTACTAGTTGTTGCCGGCGTCTTCGTTCGTGTTTTAAAAGTATCCATCAAATCAAATCAAAATATACTTTATTCAAATAGGCTTTTACAAGCACTTTTGAATCGTCATTTAACAAACTATATTAAGTGAAGCTACCACCGTTTCGGAATGCAGATTCTACCGAGAAGAACCGGCAAGAAACTCAGTAGTTACATTTTTTCAACATCTAAAAATACAGTCATGTTAGCTAAATACAATTATATATGTATGTTATGTCTCCTGCCTGGAAGTCAACAAGCATTAACTCTACGATTTTTTATCATCTATATAATCTTGTATCGAATAATAAGCCTTCTTTACCAGTATATTTTTACAAATGATTTGAATTTATGAAGTCCTTGATCCTACAAGCTTGTGTCATATCAAAATTAATTTAATTCGGTTCTGTGATTGACATACTGATTCTTGCCGTTTCTTCTCGCTGGAGGCTGCTTTCCGAAACGGTGGTAGTATTTTAATATCGACGATTCAAAAAACGCTTCATTGTGAAGTTTACTTGAATAAAATTGATTTGATTTGATTTGATTTGAAACAGCATTTATTATGTTAGTATAGATTTAATCAAAGACAATGAGATTGACATAGACAATTGCAGAATATTTTACTAATATGATATGTTCCTAACTAAATAAATATACAAAAAAGTTATACGAAACGATGCAGCTCGGTTCAGAGCAGGGATTAGCATATAGTATTATTATATAAGTACCTACTTTTTAATAAAATAAACTAATGTCTACATTGACGATGAATTTGCGAAATAAATGGAAAAATGTTTTGACCGTCGACGGAACTGTTATTAGAATTTTAGAAGTTAAATTAAAGTGGAAATAAGTAGTTAAGTGTAATAATGTATTATAAATAAAGATATATTAATCATAAACTCTTAGTAGTGCACAATATAGCTGAGCTATAGCAAATTGCATGAAATACGTAAATCTAAAGTGTGTTTATCTTTTTTCCTACTTCCATTGGAATAAGGTATACAGGGACAGGTTGTTAGTGCATTGGTGTTATAAGAAATGATTATAAATTGATATTTATAACCTGAAACCTACCCAGATTCGAAAAAGGCCTACCATTAAGTAAAATTTATGAGCAATTGATCTTATTGGGATTCCGGAAGGAAGTCTAGATAGACTGGTCTGGATATTATTAATTGTCTTTATAGGGTTGTAGTTCAGACATTTGTCGATATGGTTTTGTTTTTTTTGTTTTAGGTCAATATTTTTATCTTTCACACGACGATAAGAATTTAGGTTGTTTTGACTAAGTGCTCGTTCCTTTGTTAATTTATTTTCTGTTTTGTTTCCTTATTGCTCGCAAATATTTATGAAAAAATGAAATGTCCAGTCGCGGCTTTGATCGCGATTTGAGGTTGGTCGTCAGGTGCTCGGCGTGAAAACGTAGCCTTTTTGTCTTTCCTTTGAGTTCAAGCGTGCTTTATGCTAAATTACATCAAAGTGGTGTGGCCGTGAAAGAGCAATAGAGAGACAGACAGACAGAGTTACTTTCGCATTTATAATATTAGTATAGAAATTGTGTTTTATATTTTAAAGAATTACAAAATTTAATATATATACGTGGCCGAAAACTAGACCGTGATGCGCTTTTTGGAGCTGGGGGCAATGGTGCAGCATCTCCATCGGCAATTGTCATTCTTGTCTTCTGCCTCATGGAACTCTCTTTCTGTCGTCACTGATTTCACATCCGAAAGAAGACCAAGAATGTCTGTTGCCTCTTCCCGTCTCAACCGCTGAACCGATGCAGATTTTTTATTTTTTTTAATAGGTAGGCGAGCGCCCACCTCTTCATAAGTGATCACCACCACCCATTGAAATTGACGCTGTAAGAAATAATAACCATTCCTTAAATTGCATCAATGCGCTACCAGCCTTGGGAGCTAAGATGTTACGTCCCTTGTGCCTGTAGTTACACTGGCTAACTCACCCTTCGGACCGGAACACAACAATGCTAAGTATGGCTGTTTGGCGGTAGAATATCTGACGAGTAGGTGGTTGCTACCTAGTCGGGCTTGTACAAAGCCCTGCCACCAAGCAACTAAAAAACAAAACACCAAATAAATCATGTTGCAAAGTTTAATCTGTTATTATTGGCTCCAGTAAGACATTTGATTTACTATATGCGTGGCGGTCGTAATGTATACAAACCTTAGCTTCATATATTATATATATATGTATGTTACTGTAAAAGCTCGAACTAAGGTAAATCTTAAGATTTTCCAGTGAAACCTAAGATTTACCGATTATGAATGGTAAATGTCCATAAAACTTTGGGATTTGAATTTTTACCGTCATTCATTTAGTAAATCTTAGGATTTACGAGTTAGGTTAGGTTAGGTTGGAATGGTAAAAGTCCGAAAAAGTCGTCGCTTTATAATAAATACTCACATTTACCAACTCACGTCGGTAAATCTCAGGTTTTACTGGAAAATCTTAAGATTTATCTTGGTTCGAGCTCTTACATAAACATACATATATATATTCCATGTGATTTCCATTCTATACACAACCATTATTTTTATATCCATATGTAATGCAAGCTTGCGAGCCGAGGTGGCCCAGTGGTGAGAACGCGTGCATCCTAACCGATGATTTCGGTTTCAAACCCAGGCAGGCACCACTGAATTTACATGTGCTTAATTTGTTTATAATTCATCTCGTGCTCGGCGGTGAAGGAAAACATCGTGAGGAAACCTGCATGTGTCTAATTTCAACGAAATTCTGCCACATGTGTATTCCACCAAACCGCATTGGAGCAGCGTGGTGGAATATGCTCCATACCTTCTCCTCAACGGGAGAGGAGGCCTTAGCCCAGCAGTGGGAAATTTACAGGCTGATTATGTATGTTATGTATATGTATGTAATGTAACACTGTTCCTCTCAGGTTGTGTCCTTATTTTAATTCCAAACTTTCGATAACGACTTCGATATTCAAAACGTAATTCTTACGAGTCCACAACGGATGCCATGGATTATTTCAGTTCTCGACCAATGAGGTGACGTCAATTCAAGGTCGTCGTTGTTTATGTATCTTTTTGTTATAAAAAATGCCTATAGTTTTATTGTTATAGTACAAAACTATAGTTTACATTTGATCTGGTTCGCTGCTGGTTTACGATTCGTCATTATCTTATCGTTTATGAATAATAAACAATTAATAATGAAATTATAAAACGAGTTGTGTCTGCGATTTCGTTCGAGTGGACTTTGAACTAGGAGTTATCAATTTTACAAAGACTTCCGTGGTTTGTTTTTAATAAAAATATTACAAGTCTATAGGTTTAAGAGTTCAATGAATTCTTAGGGCATGTCCGAAGTCCTCTCTATAATTGCAATAGTCTATGGTGAGTAGTCTTCTATTCTCTCATGTTTAAAAAATAGAATAGTTTTATGATAGCTGTAATAAAATGAATGTTACCTTGCCAGTGAAGTGTTTTTGCGAAACAAATGATTGACCTAGTTTTTTTTTTTTAATATATATGTGTGAAAGGAACCGAAATTGGAGGTTTTGATATTGATGCCAAGCACAGAACAGTGATATAAAGGAATATCTATGGAAATTTTAATATACCTGCTCAATTCTAGTCCCTTGCGAGCACTTTTGAATCGTTTAATAAGATTCATTTTAATTTAAATAATAGTTTCGAATGTAGATTATTACGAGAATAACCGGCAAGAAACTCAGTAGTTTGTCATTCTCTCGAGGTTAAGGCATTAAACGATATACGATTAAATCGATACGATCTGTATAAAAGTCAATGAATATAAAATCACACTTTTTAATTTCAAAATTTAAATATAAACGTACTTATTATGGTATTGTACAATAGATCTCATTAATAAATATTTTTAACAAAATATTTGAATAGTTAAATAAACCGGAAGTCTCCGTAAAAGTTATTATTGACGAATCCAGCTGTATTTACCTTGAGAATTCCTCGATATTTTCGGACAACAGTTCTCGTGATCACGTTTCATGAGCACGATAAGTCGGCTTTCAATAAATTTATGATTTTTCAATAAAATTCGAAGCGAGGTCTTATAGAACTGCAGAACGCGATATGACATCACTCTCCAGTTACATCATCATTTCAGTAATGTTAGAACTCACGTCGTATTTCACTCGTGAAATGAAAATTGACTTATTGTATGTGTGTGTTTTTAATGCCGCTAATCGTCTTCGGACATGTTAAGATCTCGCTTTTAAATAGTAGTTCTACTTCATTACTAAAGTAACTTTTAATTTGTTGTCGTCCTGACCGATTCCGCCCACGGTTCTCAATCTCCAAGGAGATCGACCAACTACGCAGGACACATGTGTGTGTAAATACAGGTGTATTCTCTTAATGGATAGGACAACAAATCTGATATGATGAGAAAGATCAGACGCGGGCTTTCGTGCTTTCTGAAGCATGGGTGTTCTACACTTTCAACTTCCACACAGGAAAAATCCAAGAGCTTTTTTCGGTCCGACCTGAAATTTAAACCCAGTATCTAACCTCGGGATCTAGCCACTACAACAACTAGGCCTGTTAATAATATCATATGTATATCATGGAAGTCATAAATAAAAATGATTATGTTTAATCTCTGAGTCGCGATGTACATTAGGACTGTTATTTATAAACGATTACTACACACGTTCAGAGCTGAAATTTCCCAGTGACGAGAACATGTGAACCTTAAACGACGATTGCGGCCCCTAACAGGACAAGCATCGCTGAGCTATCACGTCTCCATTTCATGCTCGTTGGCGAAACATCAGATGAAACTCTGACCTCTGGAGCGTGCTGGTATAAGCTCCAAAACTTACCTCCGAGAGGTGAGAACGTCTTATCAATGGTGGTAAACGTACTAAAACGTAGCCAACGTTACACGCACCACAAACTGGAGTTATTTTTTTAATTTGTTGCATGTCAGTTCTATAATGTTCTGAACTCTGTGTTTCGACTATTTAGCGGAAAGTTTTTTAACTTTCTCGTTGGTATATTACATATATAAATATTTTTTTGTAGTCTTGTTCTTAAATATCAGTTAAATGTTTTAATCTAATTACCACAGGTTATGAGTGTCTTGGTTTTATCTATTTATATCAGGTTTTTTAGCGGCTTCGCGCGGGTGTAGTTTACGAATAGTGAAAATTATATGATATAGCACTCAGTATTAAAATAGCTTTCTGTCTGTGATTTTTTTTTTAGAATTGGATCATTAGTTTCGGAGATTATCGCTTACTTACAAACAAACAAATTTTGCGTCTTCATAATATTAGTATATTTATGTAGAGATGATGGATGACGTATGATTCTTAATCGAAAATCCGCGGTTCAAACCCAGGTAAGCAATGAAACGTGGAATACGCTATCTAATCAATCAAATAATATATGAACTCCAGGGGAGGAGACCTGACGATCTACCCCTAAATAGTAAGCGAAGCCGCTGGCGACAACTTATGTAATCTTGTATTGAATAACGCCTCGTCTATGATTACAATAACGTAAAATATGAAGATAAAGTGTAACAATGAAACGAAACTCTTTGTTTCCCGCTCGGTGGGCGCGGCCTGCGCTCACCTTGACCCGGAGCGAGGGAGATGGCTTCATTCGGTCATAGTTTTGTAAAACTAAAATTCCTATTGATAATCAATTTTATTGACACAGCAGACTTATCAGTTCGAAACGTTGCAATGTTTGCTGTAAGTTATGAAACCTTTTTGGTTCGTTTTTTTTTTTTTTATTTGAAAACGAAGCTAGTACAATCACTGTCAAATGTAAATCTCATTCTGCCAATGCGCTTCTAACCTTAGATGACAAGATATATTTTGACAGGCAAGACAAGTTTATCGTGTATGTCATTACACTGGCTAACTCATATTTTTAACCGAAACCTGGCGGGATGCATATTAGACATCATTTTAAAAATGTGATGTTCCTTAATATAAAAATACTGACTTAGGATAGGATTATCCTGTCATAATTTTAGAGAAAATCGCGGACATACAAACATACATACGTATGGAATATAAATGAATAAAATAGAAAATAGTGGAAAACATACATAATAGAGAATCTGAAATTTAGTTTACTAAATAACCTGCATAAGAATATTACCAAAATGCTATTGCAATGAAATAAATAAAATAAAAGGTTATAAAAATATAAATAGACAATAGATTATATGATTTATAACTTCAAATTTTAATCAATTAAATAATTATTGTTGATTTGTTTTTATTACACAATTAATAAATAATAGTAATTATTAAAAAAAATTATGATATTCAATACCCGCCTTTTTACATGTTTTGACAGATAATAAAGACTAACATACTTTGACCTACATTCGATGCGTACCCATATTCAGCCTAGATTCGCTTCAAGCGCTTTACTGTTCAGTGAAAGGTAGGTAACTGGGTCGCTGCAGCGGGACAGTTGTTCGAGTAGTGTTCTATTTTTAAAACTGTGGCGTTGGCAACAGCTCTACAAATTAGGGCATGGTTGCACTTAGGTTTTAAGAATTAATACTCTGTGTACACGCGACGTCGTAGGCTTTGTTCTTTTAATGTTTATTTTTTAATGTAGCTTTAGTGTTGTTCGTAGCATTTTGATAATGAATGAGATGAATGAATTTAAATATTGTTAATAAAAACATAATTTTATTTTGAATTTAGCGAATGCAATTTTTTTTATAGTAATTTTTGGCAACGATTTCCATTCGCTTTGTTTGGAGTACAAATTTTTGGGAGAGTCGGTTCTCTAGCCCTCATTTCACGTGCCTTCGGCGGGTCAAGGTTGTTCTGGTTTTGAGGTCGGGTCGTATTAACTGGCTGGTTAATTCGAAATTTCTTCATTTTCTTATTTCGAATAAATTATAGTTTGTTTATCATTATTAAAGTACATGTTATATGTACCAAAGTACTTCATGTTTAAAGTGTAGGAGCTGAGCTGGTAACTACGGTACGGTACTGCTAGTTGAGTGATTTAAAAATGGCAATATATGTTTGTCTATCTTCTGGGGTCTCTTGGCAGGAATTAATAATTCTAGATGGAATTCCAGAAGGAAAATCGAAAGTTCCTTCACTGGTTCGTTGTTTGCAATTCTGCTTAAACGTATTCATTGAACTGTTGTTCGTACTAAATTAATAAATAAGTAATAAATAAATATATTTTTTGATTTGTTGTGTTATTGTTTCCAACAGATTTTTAAAAAAAGAAGGTGGTTCTCGATTCGATTGTATTTAAATTCTTACTTTGAAATACTCTAAAGTTGAGAAAATACGAGTGTTTTTTTTTATTGACTCGAATTTTATTTATAAATTATTATCTAAGTGCTATTTAACTAATTTTGTGGGTCAGTTGTAATACATGAAATTGTGTTATTGGTTGTTTTGGTTTTATATTAATCTGCATGGTAGTCGACCAGTTAGTCCATAATGTCGTAATCTCTGTTATGTAAAAGTGCTCAATGTGTCCTTTCGGTGTAAAGCCTTTTTGACAAAAAAAAATCAGCCGCAGTTCGGAATCTCTCGGTGTAAACCGGAAGTGCCTCGTAAACGGGCTCACGTATACGAGTCTGCACTATAATATCCATTGAGTATGTTCGGGCATTGAAGCTCACCATGGCATGATCACGTGCTTATCGTGTGATGACGTCACGTGTTCTGTAAAGGTTTTGGACTACTGTCTGTAGGTTTGTTTTATCAGCTGCGGCAACTTTGCATTCTTTACATTAAAATTTTTTTTTTTTTTCGTATATGTCAACTAAAATTAAATTTAAAAAAAAAACATGTTCCATATAAAGAGCCTATATTAATAGCTTAGAATCGATAATAATTTATACATACATAATAAAACTCGTGAGACTGATACTTATATATAACTTTTGATAAGGTTCCTGGGTGGTTTAATTTGGACCGGGTGACGCAGACATCGAAAATTTTTATTACAAAAAAAAAAATGAAGTCGGGACGGACAACTAACCATAATTGGTTAGCTGTATTTATTAGGTCACACCCACTTAAACACAAACAAAAAAAATTAGATCAAAACTTATATAGCCGTTTAGAAGGCATTCAGTGACATATACATATAACATAGCAAATTAATTTTCATTTCATTTACAGATGCACAGTAACGAACCTCCCCCAGCGACGGGAACGGGGCTGCTGCTCCAGCTGGGCCGGCTGGTGGTGCGCGCGCGCAGCTCCAGCCCCGCGCCCCGACGCCACCATATCAACCCCTCCACTAGCCAACAGGTATATTATATCTTTAGACCTTTACCAACCACTTTTAGGTCTAGTCTAGACTAAGTTTTTATGGATCTCGAGGTCCTTGTTTTAAATCATACTTATACATATTAATTTTTGGGTATTTCCGTCTATTCGTCATCAGTTATATATCCTCATGTTTCAAAATTGGTACTGTTAATACTCGCCGTACTTCGGAAACCTCGTAAAGCAGTTGTGGAATCCTCCACGCACTTCCCTGACCACCTGGACCGAAATCATTTTAGTCGATATCATCAGCAGTTTATTAAATTTAGAAAGGGCAATGAACTATATCGTGTTATCATTTGAAGGACGAGTGAGCCAGTTCAATTAGAGGCCCAAGGGACGGAGCAAAGTTGGTCGCAAGACCAGCATTGCATGGCAATTTTACAATATGATAAAACTGTTCTACTGTTTGTAAACATATCTATTATTTAGTCCAAAAAATAACATTTTATACAGCGTGTTCATTTTATATATATTTATTTTGTTGTATGTCTTCAATTTTTGTATTACTATAGATCTAGTTTATATGACTTTATTACAGGTTCCAAAGGACATAAGATCCGATCTTGGCAATCCCGGATCGGATCACGTAATCTCAATATATTATGTGACCGGTGGGAGGATATATTTCACTGTCCAAATGTACTAATGTCGTCTGTAAGATATCGCTTAGCGATAAGATCGCCTGTCGTACCGAATTATATGTTTCTATAAATCTTTTTAGTATTTTAACCTTTTTTCGTTTATTTGTTACTCTCTAACATCTTAACCGATCATTATGAAATTTCGTACGTCAATGTTCATACGTTGTTAGGTTACAGAAATAATAAATAAATATTGGACAACATCACATACATTACTCTGTTCCAATGTAAGTAGCTAAAGCACTTGTGTTATGGAAAATCAGAAGTAACGACAGTACCATAAACACTCAGACCCAAGACAACATAGAAAACTACTGAACTTTTTCTACATCGAGCCCGATCGAATCGAGCCCGGGACCTTGGAGTGGCGTACCCATGAAAACCGGTGTACGTACTACTCGACCATGGAGAAATGGTTATAGGGTCTGTTTTCTCACATGGGCAAAGCCGCGAGCTTGAATTAGTGAACGAATAAAGAATTAGTAGTAAAGGAAGATCTCAAGATTGATCATGTCAATTTCCAAGTTAGATAGATATCTCCAAAATGATCTGCCGTAATTTAGAGGATGTTCTTCTAAATTCTCCATTATGTCGGAATATAAAGAATGGATGGTTCGTGATCCTTGTTTCGTTACCATTTCAGGTGATTACCCAACCGAAGCCGGAGACGGACGAGCCCAAACCAGCAGTTGAAGCTCAACTCAACAGCCACGTCCACGCTCTATGGAATGACCAGATACCCATCTGTATCGAGGTATGTTCGTAAATCTTCACCCAGTAGCTGTAATTAGTAAGGAAAAGTCTGTAATTGTCCCACTACTGTAAATCAAGACCAACAAGGTTTGAAGCTTATTTCACGACGCTGATCTAATGCGGGTTGGTGAATATTATTGGTTGGTAATTATATTTAAACATGCAGGTGTTTATTTCGCGATGTATTCGTTCACCACCGAGCAAGAGATGATTTATGGTATAGGTATCTGAATCTTGGGTTGAAATTTATCTATCCTATCTACTGGTACTAAATAAAATATACCTATCACTTAGGAGAACTCAGTTCCACTGCTAGGCAAAGGGCTAAGTGTTAAGTGCTCAAAAAAGACAACTTTATTGTTTAAAAAAAAAAAGAAGTTTAATCCTGGAAAAGTCAATTCGATCACCAATCTTATTCATTAGTAAAACATATCTGCACACATCTTCAGGTGCTGCTGGCTCCGGATTGTCAAGAGTGCTACGCCTCCCTCAGCCGAGTGGAAGAGGAGGGCATGTATGACAAACTCCACACACAGCAGAAGGCATTGCTGCTCGAACGATGGACTATAAGGACTATTACTAGCAAGTAAGTTTCAACGATTTGGCTATTTTTTTATACCATGTACCAGTTCGGTGGCCTGGCAAATGGGCCACTTGATGGTGAGTCGTCACCGCTATCTAGTACACATAGATATTGGTACTATGATGTGATGTCATTTATGTCTGTAGCTAGACTAGCTCAATTACCGTTCAAACCGGAACAGAACAATACTAAATATTGCTGTTTGCTGGTAGAATATGTCAAGTACCTACATAGAATTGCACAAATTAATACCACCAAGTATTTGCAGAAGCGTTTACAAAAGTTCTTGATGCTTAACCAAATAATAGCGTTACAGTTTGAATTAAATGAAACTGATAGTGATAGTTTGAAGTTTCACAAAGCAACACAAGTTCCCCTTGGGACATATCGTCAAAATTCTAATGTTCACCCGCACCACCTAGATATCCAAAAATCCACAACAGCGCATTTTTTAAGACATTCTCTGCCTCGCACAACCACTCTGTGGAACCAGTTTTTCCGAACCGATACGACTTGGGAACCTTCAAGAAAAGAGCGTACTCTTTCCTGAAAGGCCGGCAACGCACCTGTAAGCCCACGGTGTTGTAGATGTTCATGGGCGGTGGTAGTCACTTTCCATCAGGTGAGCCTCCTGCTCGTTTGACATAAAAAAAAAACTTCTTGGGGTATCGTATTGGTTACTAGAGTGAAGTACCACAGATATTTTTACTCGGACTATTAATAAATTAAAATGTCATGTCAAAAAACATTAATCAACAAGGCATGACTAAACAATGACTATATAAATTTGTTGTTCGTTGATTTCCATACAGGATACATTTTATTGTATTTAATTGGTATAACTATGTAAATTGGTAATTACATTTAAATTACATTTTAGATATTTCTAACTTTGCCGTTTTATAGATTCAAGTCATTTGTAAAAAATACATTGGTAAAGAAGGCATATTATTCGATATAAGATTATATTGATGATAAAAAAGCGTGGAGTTAATGCTTGTTGACTTCCAGGCAGGAGACATAACATACATATATAATTGTATTTAACTAACACGACTGTATTTTTATATGTTGAAAAAGAGTAACTACTGAGTTTCTTGCCAGTTCTTCTCGGAAGAATCTACATTCCGAACCGGTGGTAGCTTTACTTTAAATAATTTGTTAAATGACGATTCAAGAGTGCTTGTAAAAGCCTGCTTGAATAAAGTATATATTTGAAAAATAAAAAAGTAACTAATATGCTTTAAATTTAATTCAATACTGTAACATGACGATTCAAAAGTGAAAAACTTATTTCAATGATGCAATAAAAAAATTTGTTGACATTAGGTGCATGTAGCAGTTAAAAAATCTTTTGAACGCCCTCATTATCTTACACAAGTAGTCAAGGTTACTTAATAATCAGCTTTAAGCTATTTGACAAAAAATTCAATGAGATGATATATGGCCCACAAATAGAACTAGAATGAAAGCCTTATGATGTATGATATAAAGATTAATTCGGTACAACCTATCCTTTAGTAATAACACCTATAAACTTCAACAAAAGTATTTGATAGCAAGCAAATGATAAAAACTCATTGAAATAATATCTGTCATTTATCTGTCAAAAGATGACATTCATTAGCATATTTTTTTTTATGTGTTATATAATTAGATTCTGAGTTTTGACTTCCTTTTCTTCTTTTTTTTTTTTTGTTTTATGATTGTTGAATTAATTATCTATGTCATTATGTAAATTTTTTATTGATATATTAGATATTCAGAACTGTGTAATATATATATATTGTTAGAGTGCTTAAATAAAAACATCAGAATAAAATAAAAAATATCTTTAAACGGTTGGATTTAATGAAATGTTGCTTTTATTTCTTTAAATGTAAGTAATTTTTCTAGGTTGGCTAGGTAGGTATTAAATGAATTTACATACTATATTTAGATAATTTTAAAGGCATGAGATATAATGTATGTATTTTTTGTCAATGTGTTAGCATTTGCCCCAATTGTGAATATATGCTTAGCCCAAAGGTTGACTTGTAGATAGAAGGCGTTGACACAGCCTATTGTTCCGTTAAATGATTTGGGGACAGTGACATGAAATAAACCTTCTATACTTATAAAATCGTTAATCCGACTGTATATTAACTCACAGTCAAAACTATTGAGTCAAAAATTCTTTGGATTTAACGGCGGAAATGGGAGGGGTGACTTTGTATGAAGGTTACTGGCTAGTGAATAAATTAAAGATCCGTTTGAAGGGCAAGTGATTTTATATAATGAATCACACGTGGGTCAGAATATCTTGCATACGTAGTCGATGACGTAGAGCGATGACGTCATAAGAAATAGTTTATGTTTCTCAGTGCCATATAGTCTGTGGGTTGAAGCACTGTACTATTGTTAGATTAGATACCATTTAATGTTTAAAGTGCTAACTTTACTTGGTGTTAGAGCTCTGTGCAAACTCGTCTAGGTAGGTACCACCCATACATCAGATATTCTACTGATAAACGGCAATACTTAGTATTATTGTGTTCCGGTTTGAAGGGTGAGTGAACCAGTAACTGCAGGCGCAGGCATTTTAGCTTCTGAAGTTTCGCATTGGTGTGATGTAGAAATGGTTAATTTACAGTGCCCATGTCTATGGGCGGTGGTGATCATTATTTGGTAACAATGTGAATTATATTGCCGAAGGTGTAAATTGTCCAGCCGTATTTGATTCCTACTTTCTTCTCTTGTCATCTAAAAAAATTGTTTGTGTGTGTGTGTATATTTTTAAATTAATAGTAGTAGTTTATAATTTGAATTTAAACATACAAAGAGCTCAATTTAATACTTTTATGAAATAAAGGCCATTGTCATCATGAAACTGAAAAATATACTATCTAGTAAGTGAATGGATACAAATGGCGTTTTTCTTCCAGAAGCCATGAAACACCGTCGGCTATTACCCCCCACTGGTTACTAAACGCGGTTCGCTCCCAGCTCCACTTCTCCCAACTGTCAGCTTGGAAAGCCATCATCAAGAAGACCGATGACAAACCTGCTGAGAGAAGGTAATTTGAAGATACACTTAATCATAAATCTGATAGGTATTTTGCCGTATTATTAAATTTTAAATATATATTTTCAGGAGAAAGCTGAGCCGTGAAACGTGCAACTTTAAAAAAATAGAAGCAAACTGTGACGAAACAGATCTCGAAGAACGCAAGCTAAACGTCGTCTACTCCATAAAAATACCGGGGGAGAGCTACAAAATAGCCGACTTCCCGAGACCACCCAATGGCCACAAGTTTCCGGTAACAGATATCGGGAACAATATCTATCTGAAAGTGGTCTTGGAAAGTCTGCCTCGCTTAGACGATATACCAGTAGTTAAATGTACCTGCCAGAAGAGGAGAGCTAGAGAAGAAGTGCCTAATGTGCACGACGAGCTCGTGGGCAAACTGAATGATCTCACACTGGGCCCAAGGAACACCAAGTACCCGTCCGACGCCAACATCGGATCGAATGGCAGACGCATATCTATCATTCCCAACCAAGGCATCGAATACATGTACTCCTGCCTCGACAAAGACAAGAAGATTGTCGACGACAGGATGTTGACGCCGTGCAGCGAAAGCGGGAAGCACAAATGCAGTTGTGACGACGAATCCGACGACAAAACCCTCAATACCAACTCCTTAAACGCCCAAGAAACGAAGAAGCTAGACGAACGGAGACTGAAAGAGATAGCTAAATACAAACGCCGTTTGAGAAAAGAGAGTAAACTAAAAAAGTTGTGCGATAGTACGTCGTCGGAAGGTGACGGGTTGAAGGCTAAGGAAACACATACGTCCATACCGATATTACAAGCCGCTAGATTCGACAGATTCCGAGCGATTGGCTGTTTCAGAAATCAGACTTATTTAACGCTACCCGCCAGTCGCATCGAGAGTAGGTCGCCGTTCGTTGAAACCATGAGCATACCACCGACCGAGTTCAGGAGGACCAATACAGTGGCAACCCAGACGGAGGACATGTCGTGTCAGTGTGGCAACTCGCTCCAGATGAAGTGCGTCGGGTGTTTGGACAGGGGAATGGTCAGGTCGCAGGGAAATTACAATCTGGCATCTATAGAGAGCGGGGCGAGGCGGAAACGCGAAGAGGACGAGAAAGCGTTTAAGAAGCATAAATGTGATAATATTAGCAGTAATTCACAGTGTGATATAAGTTTAGATAATTCTAGTGATAAGTGTGACGGCATTATAAAGAGGCCAAAGTTGAGACGTTACTTCCCGATAGTGGACCGTATCGAGAAGGTTATAAGTGACAGATTCGCGCAAAACAACGATATACAGGAGTTAAATTTGAGGGACGATGACACGGTTTTCTCTATACCGAAACCGGAACCGAAACGGCAGAAGACGTTCTCGATAAGCGACGATTACGTCCTTTACGAGAAATGTGACTACGGTACCTTTGACAAATGTGACGTCGAATCCCCTAGGGAGGAAATCGAACAGAATGGCTTTAAGTTTCCCGATCCTAAAAAGGGTGGGCCCGATAATCAAGTGCCTTCGCCCACGGAAATGGATCGATTTCGATGGAGGTTCGATTCTGCAGCATCAATGGTGTTTCACAATAAGACGGGACTCCCCCTAACGTCGAGTCCCGCCCCGTTGAGAAGAGGAAACAATTGTTTTGATTTTGATGATTCGATTAACGGCGTGTCTGGTATTAAGAGGTATGATTGATTGTTTAATTATTATAAGTTATAATAAAAAATATACATAATGGTTAAATATATATTATATAAAAACTTTTTGCAATAAAACTTATTCGTCATTTATAAAAACGTTGAATGAAAATGGTCCCAAAAGGATCCCATGTGGGATGTCTTTTGTTTGTGGTATGTCTTTAAATACGATTTGATTTAAGTTAAAACATGTGCACCAAGATCATTTAACTCGAGATACTGTATATTCTTGATATTATTAATAATAGAAAGATTTGTCACTACCATCATCTTCTAATGGTCAGATCCGAGGCAAAATATATTCCATGTTTGGATATGCTTATCATAATTTTCTCATTGCAGCGCGCTGTTCCACCCGATCTCGCCGCCTCCCCCCGCGCCCGCGTCGCCCGCGTCCCCCGCGCGCGGCCCTCCCCCCCGACGCGCCGCGCCCCCCCGCCTGCGCCTGGGCCCGAGCACGGGGCTGCTGGGCAGCTTCGAGGAGTCGGCGCTGAAGGGGCGGCTGGAGCCCGTGGCCACGGTGCAGGGCTTCGCGGCGGAGCTGGGCGCGTCGGGCGCCTTCTGCCCGCCGCACCGCCGCCTGCCCGTCACCGTGTTCTTCTACGCGCCCGGCGGGACCAACGCGCCCTACATGGTGAGCAACAGCTTGTTCTTACATCAGAACCCCTGGGCTGCTTATATCCGCGTCAAATCTTGTTTGTGTTCTCTTTCATGTGGAGTGGACTATACGTTTTCTATACTCCTTATAATGTGTTTGCGAAGTTTCCTGGTGATCGGATTAGTAAATAAAACGGATTGATAAAATTATACCTTATACCATGTCAACCATATCAACCATAACAGCTTGAATTTGCTATGGACAATGTTGCCAACCGAACAGAGACAGATAATATTTCTTTGTTCTCGAGTTCAGTTTCTCTTATGATTCGAAGACTTTTTTTTGTAACTCGAAGTCAATTCGCGTTATTTACGTATTAATATCAATAATAAAATAGTATTATGACTAGATTACATCAATTTCCAATACAATGCTTTAGAAATAACACAGCTGTTAATGAAGGCTGATTAGAAAGGATGACTTGATACTATATTGTAAATCTGACTCCGAACGTACAGTTCCAATAAGTCGCCGTGATATTATAACAAAAATCAAAATCGAAATATACTTTATTCAAGTAGGCTTTTACAAGCACTTTTGTATCGTCATTTAACAAACTATTTAAAGTAAATCTACCACCGTTTCGGAATGTAGATTCTACCGAGAAGAACCGGCAAGAAACTCAGTAGTTACTCTTTTTCAACGTCTAAAAATACAGTAATGTTAGTTAAATACAATTGGAAACCGGCTGTCTTGGTATGGGCATGTTATGCGGAGGAATGAGGACCATGTTGTGAGAAAGGTTTTGAAAATGGATGTGGATGGATATAGAGGTAGGGGAAGACCCAAGAAACGATGGATGGATTGTGTGAAAGACGATATGGTTAGAAAGAATGTTACTAGTGAGATGACGTCCGACAGAGAAGTACGGAAGAAGAAGACATGCTGCGCCCACCCCAAGTAAAATTGGAATAAGGGCAGGAGGATGATGAAGTTAGTTAAATACAATTATATATGTATGTTATGTCTCCTGCCTGGAAGTCAACAAGCATTAACTCCACGCTTTTTTATCATCAATATATAACGTAACCACAATTCCAGGGGCACATCAACCTGGGTCCGGGAGGCTACCGCGTGGCGCGCTCGGGCACCGTGCAGGTGTCGCTGTTCAATCCGCACGGCACGCTGGTGAAGATGTTCGTGGTGCTGTACGACCTCACCAGCATGCCCCCCCTGGCGCGCACGTTCCTGCGCCAGCGCACCCTGTACATGCCGGCCGGCGCCGACCCCCCCGCGCCCCACCACATGCACAAGTGGCTCCGGTACCTGATTCATCTGAGGTAAGTAATATAGTTTATGGTAGAATAATATTTCTGAAGTTTGCCTCATTAGTATAGTGGCTAAATTTTGAAGCCTCAAGTCAGGTATGTCGAATTCTTATAACTCGGCAAGTAAAGCAGTTAAACCTTCGTCTGAACTCACTTCGTCGTGTCCAGTCCATAAGATAGAGATAATGGAGAGTCTGTGCTTACCCACACATATATATTTCATAATATCTCCTGTAAGCCTTTTAGTTATACATAAATATTCTCTTGTTGGTAGGACTGGTGCCAATGACTCCTACTTAGATAAAAAAAAAAAAACAAATGTTCCAATTTTGAACTATTTTCAGTTTTAACTAAAATAATGTAACTGTTGTTTGATATTCGCACTACCCCGATTCAATAATGTAACTTATTTAATTTTATTTCTATTTCAGATTTATGACTTCAAAATCTGGAAAACTGTACCTGCACACCGATATCAGGATACTGGTATCCCGTAAAGCCGACTTAGATACGGCTACCGCACATTCCGCACTATTCCGCCCTCTGCCGACCAATCAGAACAAGGACGACGAGGTCGCGTCATCGTTGACCAATAAGAGCACAGAGCGCGACGGCCGAAACGCTTCGGACAATCAGAAACCGGGATTATTGACCAATCGCACGCCGAACAGAGTTTTTGGCGGTTGCAGCGATTTCGATACTGAGATAAAGAATGAAATGCGCGAATTCGGTTACGAGAATCAAAATGGCGTCTCGTACGAATTGAGAAGTTTCACATACGCCCCAGAGAACCCTAAATATTCGCCGCGATAATATTGGGCTAGTTTGATGGACGTGGTGTATTTGTTTTTTAGTGCCTGTCGATGTATGTAATAATTTTTGTGTTAAAATATGTATGTACTAATGAAAAGAATATATTTTTTGGTTTTATATACCTTCGTGTTTGATTTTAATTCCATATTTGAAAATTTAAAATACAGAGTAATGTATGTGTAGGTACTTTTCAAATATCTTATGCCTGTAGTTACACTGCCTTAGTCATCCTTCAAACCGGGAAACAAAAATACTAAGTCTCTTTGACGGCAGAATATCTGATGAATGGGTGGTACTTACCCAGGTTTGCAAAAGGATCTAATTACCAACTAAGTACCAATTAAGTACTATTTATTTTATGCATAATTATAGCCTTGGAGGGGCTAATCTCCTTTGAATGTCAATTGTCGAAGTTTTTCAGAAGAACATAATTGAAATAAAATAATTAATTGAGATAAAATCATGGCAGAAATTACATACAGTATTAGATAATAGATTAATTATTGTTATCTGTATATTACAGATGAGTATCTGTCATTATAATATTATACATATTTTTAATCTAGCAACATTACCATTGACAGATACTGTCAGGGCGGGAAAATTGACTCACTTTAGATTTTAAGTTTAATATAAAATTGTTATAGGAAATACTAATAAACGACGTTTTATTTGAGTTTAGATCAATTTATTTCAAAAGCAATAACGATTCATTGATTTTAGGTTTACAGCCGGTTATCTGGGTAACTCTTTAAGAATACTTAGTACTGTTGTGTTGCGGTTTGCAGAGTGAGTCTATGTGATTACTGGCATCTTAGTTCTATAGGTTAGCGTTGTTAAATATTTTTTAATGTCAATATAATATACAGTAATTATAGTAATAATGAATATAAATAAATTAGTCATTTCATTATTAAGATATCATTTAATGTATTTTATCGTTTACACAAACACAAATAATAAATAAAAACGAATTAAAATCCAACAACGCGTCGCACTCACTCAGGAAAATGAGTTCAGTGTCATTTTGCAAATTCTCATATGTCATAACATATAAGTATTCGTTAATTAAATCGACTCAACGATAATTTATATATATATATATATATATATATATATATACATATAATAAAATGTGACCGTCTGTTTGTAATATTAAAATAACTGCGTTTTACTAAATACATGTGTATGTTTACTCGGTACATATAACAAAAGTATGTTTGTTCCGGCTTATCTCTGGAACGGTAGGACCGATTTTGACGGGACTTTCACTGGCAGATAGTTGATTTAATAAGGAGTAACTTAGGCTAAAATTATATATAAAATAATAATAAAGTCACGCAGCAGCGTCCAAATACTGCAGCCCCCGCGCATGCTAGCACTCCGTCGCCACGTCAGGTGCCTCCTACCAACGACTTAATATTAAAGCTGCCTAATACAGAATTAATGTTAGTAAAAAAGGGGAACTGAACAATTACTTTTTTTTGTTAAATTCAAACGCGCACGAAGTTGCGGGCACAGCTAGTATATTTAAATGATATATGATGAGAACCGAAATTAACTTTTAGAAATAAAATTCAATGGTACTGAAAATCAACTTTTCTTAAATTTAAAATGCAATTTTAATAATTTTACGAATATTTAAAAGCAGCTTTTCACTACATAAATGATCCCATGTAGAGTATCGATTCAAAAAATATCGTTCACTAATACAAAGTTGAACGGTTTGATTGTCCTAATCTTTGTTGATTGAGTACGATTTGGAAAAATAAAATCGTTAGTTCGATTCGTTGAGAAACTCTTATCTGTCACTGACCGTGAGGGATATTAATATATCTCCAATCAATGAGACTTTTTTTTGTAATGTATTACTGTAAAACCTTAACAAATATAGATAAAACTAATACTAGAAGATGCAGCGTGTTTCGGAGATGGTATATAATATATTATATGTGAGTATATAATATTGTTTTATTAGTAGTTGAATTTCGCAGTTTCCTCTTAAAATTTAGAGCACTGACGCGACTATTTTATACTATTGTAAATATCTTTAGCAGATCCCGAGGGTTTGGGTTGTAACTAAATAAGCATGGGAGTGGAGCCGAGATGACCCAGTGGTTAGAACGCGTGCATCTTAACCGATGATTTCGGGTTTCGGGCACCACTGAATTTTCATGTGCTTAATTTGTGTTTATAATTCATCTCGTGCTCGGCGGTGAAGGAAAACATCGTGAGGAAACCTGCATGTGTCTAATTTCAACGAAATTCTGCCACATGTGTATTCCACCAACCCGCATTGGAGCGTGGTGGAATATGCTCCATACCTTCTCCTCAACGGGAAAGGAGGCCTTAGCCCAGCAGTGGGAAATTTACAGGCTGATTATGTTATGTTATGTAAGCATGGGAGTAGAGCGATGGAGGCGAAGGGGACGACTTAGGTCGAAGATATGGATGGAGGATGTGAGGAGGCATATGTAATGGAGGATTCTGGAAGGAAAAGACAAAATCCGCCGATTCCAAATAGTTTGGTACAAGAGCATGGAAAAGAACAAAGAGGATACCAATTGGGTTCAAACCAGCGTTGCAGAACTGCCGATAGTTTGACTATCGATAGTTGACCTCAAAAACTATTCAGGATATCGATAGTACTATCGATAGTATCGTATTGACCAATAGTATTGATTACAGCAATACTATTGGTAGCAGAGATACTATTGATACTATCTATAGTGCCGTAGTTTTGGTCTATCGATAGTTTAGGTTAAAATTTTGACACTAACAAAAAATTAGGGTACGAACATAAATTGTAAATAAAAGCCAAAAACGATTTTTTAAAATAATTTAATTTGTATATTGTATTGTATTGACTAATGAACTATAATTAATAAATAAATAAATTAATTAATGTCTTAAATTAGGAGAGGGTGAGCAGCGGCCGGGGCGGGTACACCGGGACCGCCTTCTCGTGAGCTCGGTACGGCGAATTGTTTATATTTTCACCTGAATCAGATTCAGCATCCTGTAAAGAAATAACTTGTTAATCTTACCTTAGAGTAAAAGAGGGGGGGGGGGCGAGTGTTAACGATGAAAGGTAACATAGTGTTATTTTAGACTATTATCTCTGCGTCAAATTTCATTCAGATCCGTTCAGCAGTTCTGGCGTATTTGGGTAAATAACAATCATTCAAACTTTTGCATTTATTATATTAGTATAGATCACCTCAGGCTCCATGCTCCTGGACCAAGGCCCCCAGCCGGGCTCCTCTTCGTGCTCATAGTGATGTTGATGCTGAGCATGTTCATAGTAAATCACCTGTAACAAAAATACATGTATATAGTTATTTAGTTTGGAGCTTATATCAATGTGGGTCGAAGCAGCGTGGTGGCATGAGCTCCAAGCGTCCCCAAAGGGAGAGGAGGCCAGCCTACTTACGATTAAGTTGTTTGTTGTATTTAATTAGTAATTACCCAATGAGAGATTTAGAGTAGGCTATATACCAAAAGATGTTCGACCAGGCGTGTCCAAAGTTGTGTTACAGATGGTAGGGTAGAGAGGCCAGGCTCACCAGACTGACCGGTAATTTTAGTGCTAAACAACGCACTGTCATTCTAAGAGTAAGCGACTGCGTGTAAATTTATTTATTTATTTATTTATTTATTTAATATGGAACTCCAACACAGGTACATATGTAATACAAAAAATACAAGTTTAGACAATAAAATATTAAATGTACCTCCAATTATAGGAGAACACAACATGCACTTATTGAACTCTAAAACAAAACTTAAACTAATTATTACAAAACAATGAAATAAAATAATTTATCGAAAACTATTTAACAAATCTAAACTAAACAAAATGTAAACTAAACAAAATGAAAATAAGTTCAGAAGCAAATTATAGAAACAAATTTACTTTGACTAACAATTTGCATAAAAGGCATAACATTTCTTTTTGAAAGTGCTAAAAGTGTCGAAACCCATGTCGCTAGTTGGTATTGCATATAATGATTTTGTTAAAATTAATCTCCTTGATCAATCTCAAAATGCATAATTCCATATATTGTTTGATGTAAAAAAAATCGCAAAAAAAATCATACTTTACTCAAGTGCTTTTAAATAGACATTTTGCAATGTGAAATTAAAACGTCAACGCGGTCTTGGAATGTAATTATTATTGTCAACCAATTAAATACATTGTCATGTCATTATATACAATTTAAGTATTATTTTTTCTGCATGCCAATCAACAGATACTTTGTAATAAGATGACGCCTCGTACAGACGGTTTTATTCTACATAATAAAAGTACATAGATCTAAACAGTGACATATAACATTAGTTATAAAATAATATAAAAACAAGGAGGTTAAATATTACTACAGACTTCTTCGAACAATGCTTGTGTAACGTGTAGCTAAGCAAATTATTAAAACCAATTTTAAACCAATTCCGAATCACATAAATTGACCTTGGTGTTATAGTTACTTGGTGGTTCGGTTTTGTGCAAGCCATTCTGGATAGGTACCACCCACTCACCATATAGTCTACCGCCAAACAGCAATACTTTGTATTATTGTATTCCGGTTTGAAGATGTAACTACGGGCATAAGGGACATAACATCCTAGCTTCCAAGTTTGGTGGCGCATTGGTGATGTAAGGTATGTTTAATATTTCCAACAGTACTAATGTCTATGGGCAGTGGTGACCGCTTCAGGTGGCTCATTTGTCAGTCTGCCAACCTGTATCATAAAAAAATAGACCCCTTATTGTTTGTTACATTGGAGACAGGACACGTTCCGTTCAGAGAATCTGGAGATTCAACGTAGACATGCTGACTTTTAGTCTCTATTCCACGCGTCAAGATTTAAAGCCTTAGGTCTTAAGCACAACAACTACTCGGGTGCAAACAGTATTCTGGCGACCTCCATCCCTCCCAAAAATTGTTTTAAGGCGCTTTTAAGGTCTAATCGAGGTCTCATCATAATTACGTAATTAGGTTCAAGCTAAATCAAAAACAAAGTATAATTTCAGAATTACTTTTCGTGAAACACAGTTGGGAATGAACCGATTATCTCCACCAAGAAACCGAGTACTTACAGTATCTTAATTAAAATTTTGTGTTAACATTTAAATGAAAGTTATTTACGATCAAATATATATTCAAAAGTTAATTCAATTAGTCAATTAAACTTGAATTTTATTCCACCCGAATACGAAGAAATTAAGAAAGTCGGTATCTTAAAGGAATTTGTAATCGCGGAAAATACGAGTTGCAATCCGGTTGACTCAGGTCACTTTCACTCTAGTCTGACCTTATACTGACTGACCCTAATAGTCTGACATTAATTCTGACGCGGTCACGATCATCGATAATCGCTAACCGGCTTCCTATAGCACACTTAGAAATATGTCTCGTTATTTTAATAATAACACATTATTAACGCGAGCCGAGATGTTCTTAGTTGTTGAAACGCGTGCATCTTAACCCATGATTGCGGGTTCAAGCTCCGAGAAATATTGAAATTTGAGTCGGAAACTTGGTGTTATGTGGCTTATCCTTGCGTCTCGTGCACATACAATAAATAAATTAATAAATATTGAACAACATCACATACATTACTCTGTTCCCAATGTAAGTAGCTAAAGCACTCGTGTTATGGAAAATCAGAAGTAACGACGGTACCACATACACCCAGACCCAAGACAACATAGAAAACTAATGGACTTTTTCTACATCGACTCGGCCGGGAATCGAACCCGGGACCTCGGAGTGGCGTACCCATGAAAACCGGTGTACACACTACTCGACAACGGAGGTCGTCAATGATTATTATCACCGATAATTATTGTATGATATGGAGAAAGTCTTCGAAAGAGGTTATATATCGTGAGGAAACCTACATGCGTCTAATTTCATTGAAATTCTACTACATATGTATCCCGCCCTCATTGGAGTAGCGTGGTCGAATTAGCTCCAAACCTTCTCCTCAAACGAGAGACGAGGCCTTTGTCCAGCAGTGGGATATTATACAGGCTGTTTCACTCAGCTCATTCAAATTGACGTTTTGTTATTGACTGAGAAATGAAAGGTTACACGTGACAGATCCACCACGTAAAGGTTTCCTCACGAGTTTTTCCTTAATTGATAATGAATTAAACATTAATGTAGTAATTAATGAGACGATGAGATTTACAAAAGAAATAATAAAATTAATATAAATAAACTAAAAATAATAAACTATTCGGAGATTCCATATTTTTGTCGCTTTTTTTAAGTACGAGTATATTGGCTTTGGTTCCAGCCTGACTCTGAGCCTGAGATCGCCCAATGGCCAAATCGTTATTTTTTTTATAATTTTCACAGTGGTAAATAAATACTCAAGCGTACGAATAATTCCGAATAACTATAATTCTTAAAGACCAAGTGATAATGTCTTTTTAAAAAGAAATGAAAAAAATATCTACGACTCAGAAATTGTACGTCCGAATCACCCGAACTTCGCGCCAAAAAGTGAACCCAAGCATCTGTGAGCAAAAAGCGCGATCTCCAGCCGCTTTTTTTTTTTTTTTTTTTTCATTTTACAAGGTAGAAATCTATAAGACCTATACAAAAATAATTGTTTCTCTTGGTCGGAACATTTCTTCAACACGGTCCATTTCTAATATCAAGTTTTTAGATAAACCTTTCAACTACTGAGGATTGTATGTTTATTCGCGTTGATTTAAGACATCTGTTTGAAGAAAGCCGTCAGACCAGTGCTTGTGCTATTTTCATAAGAATTTGTTAGCACCGCAAACGATCAATTGATATAAATTTTCAAGTGTAGGCTATGTTTATGTTAACTCCATAACTGTTCTCGTTGTCAAGCTTGAGGGCTCGTCTCCACGGGAAACGGTATCGCTACTACTGAGCTATTCCGCTGAACCAGAATGATTCATCGAAGCCTGGATGAGATGAAAGTTTTGAAACATCTTCTGTGTGATCGTCAAGATCGTGAATGAAGTCTATACCCTATTAAAATAAATGATGACGTAGGGTCGTTGAAGTCTAATGTGTGGAGTCTCGCTTGTCCGATTTCAGAGAAGCTCTTTGAAAGAAAACAGCAAAATAAGGGATGGCTCTACGCTGTATGCACGAGGCACGGCGAGATCACCTTTTAATCCCTGAGGTAATTTTACTGAGCGTTATATCGAAACGACTCATTAGCACCTCCGATTTGTGTAAACGTCAACGTAGGGAAGCATGACCGGTTCCCCTCAGGGCTCAGGTGTCTTTACGAAGGTTTCCCGTGCGAAAAAAACAACTCTTCGCTTTTAGAACTATCTTACATCATCTAGGCTGGCAAGTGGTCACCACTGCCCATAGACACCGGTACTGGAAGAAATATTAATCAGTTCTCATATCACCAATGCACCAACCTTGGATAGGACGGTGTGTCCTTTGTGGTATAGTTATCCGTAACATAAAAATACCACGCATTGCTGTTTAGCGGTAGACTATTTGATGAGTGAGTGGTACCTTCCAATTGTGTAACGAATATTCGCTTTTACAAGATTAGTGTCATACGTGTAAACAGACATTGGCGTTATGTTGATTTATATTTAATTGGATACTAGTTATGACGCGCGGCTTCGCTCGTTTAAGGAGTTGGTCGTGAGGCGTTGAGCATTAAACAGACTATATCCTACAAAAACTACTTTATAAAAAATGACATCAAATTTAGTTCAGTGATTTGGTCGTGAAAAAGCAACAGACAGACAGAGTTAATTTCGCATTTATAATATTAGTATGGGCATATCGAATTCATCATCACAGTTCTCTGCGCTGATAAATACATAATGCATCTGACACACCTGCGCGACGATGCGCAGCGGTAACGCGAAGTCATATGTTAATAAACGACCACGCGAAGACCAGTAAGTACATTGAACATTTTTTTTAATACAATATATAATTTAACACAAATATGCAGTTATGATTTACACCTAAGTTTTTTAATTATCAATAATTTATTTTTTTAATGACGGGTTTAATGGATGAAATGTTAAGTGGTCTCCACAAAGCTGCTACAAGAAATATTTCTTACGTCAAAAATACTACCGACCCGGGAACTAAGATATTATATCCCTTGTGTCTGTAACTACACTGGCTCACTCACCCTTCCAACAGGTACACAACAATGCTAAGCATTGCTGTTTCGCGGTAGAATCTGATGAGTGGATGGTACTTACCCAGACGCCATTGCACAAAATAGTTCTGGAATATGTTTTCATGCATTATAGTTAAAACCTACCTTCTGTGGTTGTTGGTGCTTATTCTTCAGCTCCACCCAGAACCTCGCCAAGTTGATTGCCAAGCCGATAAGCGCGATTATGAAGAATTTCACCTGAAATTATCAATTGAAAACATTATTAAAAGCGAATAATAAATTAGACGCCCGTCTCTTTTCCGTCAATATCGATTTACCATACGTAAGAAAGAGACAGCATTGTTTCCCTAATGACCACATAAATAACACGTATACGTCACAGCTAATTGGTTAAATTAGTCATTCATTGAATAAGGTGAAATGAGGCTGAATGATTTTTTGAACGAAGTGAATCGTCGCGCAAGGACAAAGGTTTATCTTCAGCATCTTTATCTATCTTTTATTTTTTTATTTATTAGGAACCAAAACCAAATAATGTACATGGATGTATCATAACTTATGAATAATATTACAATTTGTATGCATGTACTTATTCTGCGAGTACAAGCGCCTGAACTAGGCCGAGCCTGCGTCTCAGGCGTCTCTTCCGATGACGTTAAACGTCTCTTTATATTGTATATTCTATTATTTAATTAAAACAACTTTGTAAATGTAATTTAATTATTTTTTTCATAAGCGCAAAATCCATCAAGTTTAGAAATTATCGATAGACTAAATTATTTTCGAGAGCGACGTTAGTCTATGAACGGAAGATGTATTGGCTGTCAATTAGGACACTGAACGGAACCGTTTGTTAAAGTGACTAGGCGTTTTATTAAATGGCCGATTCAATGTTGGCTGCGACACACATATAAATATGTTATTTATTTAAACATTATTACATTTAATCATAATCAAGGATTTAATGTTAATTTCCGGTTTCATACTGATGTTTTTTTTTAAACTGTAACTCGGTCACAGCTCCATCGCTAATGTCTAACCCAAATCAAAAACCAAAAGAACTAAAAAAAACATCAAAATCGGTCCAGCCTTTTAGGAGTACATACATACACCCTTACAGAAGAATTATACATATATAACGATGAATGAGATCATATTTACACAATACAATGAAAACAAAATCAATGTACTTCAATCAAGTAGGCTTTTATAGGCACTTTTGAATCGCCGAGATGGCCCAGTGGTTAGAACGCGTGCATCTTAACCGATGATTTCGGGTTCAAACCCAGGCAGGCATCACTGAATTTTCATGTGCTTAATTTGTGGTTATAATTCATCTCGTGCTCGGCGGTGAAGGGAAACATCGTGAGGAAACCTGCATGTGTCTAATTTCAACGAAATTCTGCCACATGTGTATTCCACCAACCCGCATTGGAGCAGCGTGGTGGAATATGCTCCATACCTTCTCCTCAACGGGAGAGGAGGCCTTAGCCCAGCAGTGGGAAATTTACAGGCTGATGATATGTTATGTTATGTTTAAATCGTCATAACGATACGCCCTATCCGTCGTTACATAACAATAATAATCACACATACATTTCGCGGTCAATGAATCTTAATGTACATTCCAATGGCGGGAAGGTTAAAGAAAGATAAACAATATTGACCTTGAACTGAAGTTATATCATCTTTGAGCCTATTCCAATAGAAGTAGAAAAAAAGATAAACAAACCTTAGATTTACGTATTTCATGCGATTTGCTAATAGCTCAGCTATATTGTGCACTACAAGAGTTTATGATTAATATATATTTATTTACAATACAACACAATTACACTTAACCGATTATTTTCAATTTGATATTACTTCCAAAATTCCGTTAACAGTTTCGTCGACGTTCAAAACGTCATTTTTTTCGCAAAACCACAGAGAATATCATAGATTAATCAAGCTCTCGACCAATGATATCGCGTCAATTTGCTGTCGAATGTTGTCTATTTGACTTTTCTCGTCTTGTGGTTAGAATAGAGTATATGACAATTTACGGTATTCGTTTTGAATGTCAGCGATGTTATCGGAACTTTGGATGTAAAATCAAAGTGGATATTAGTAGTTAAGTGTACAGTATTGTATTATAAATAAAGATAAATTAATGATGATCTGTTTGTGCATAATATAACAGATTGTTTATCTTTCTAATTCTGCCATTGGATTAAACTTTGAGTAGTATATTAAAAAAATATTCACCTGTAATTTGAATGATAGAATTTGTAACAAGGTCCCGATCTTCGCTTTGAGCACGGCTCCCAATATCAACAGTTTAAGGATTGCCTTCTTCTTTTTCTTCTTCTTGCCTCTTTGTTCTAGAGTTTTTAAGATTATTAAACAAATCAGTAAAAGTATTAACAATTTTATATTTACAGCTCACTGAATATATTCTACACGTGCAATTTCTGGACCATGTGTGTTCAGAAGACTTACAACTGCCGTTGATAAAATATAATCTTTACAAATAAATAAAATCGAAATGTCTGTCTGTGATCGAAATGCTGAAATAATCGAAATAGATAAATAAAACTATTTAGAAGTTACTAAAATCGATATAATTATTATTGTATCTGTAATCTTCTGTTTGGTTTTTATCTTCAAAAATGGACAAAAAATTACGAATGTGATTTGATTATTATAAGGAGGAGGCATTACACGTTTCGTTTAGTACTTGTTTCATTGACATCGTTTAAGTATATCTAAAGTTTTCCTATATATTTGTTTAGCTATTCGTCTATTTTTATGTATCTACTTTGCATAAGCTAGCCATAGATTAAAGGAACTCCAGTTAAATTAAATCTTCTATCGTTTTTTAAATCTTCATTTAAGTAACGATCAGAAGTGTCAATGTCTGAATGCCTTGTTGAATTTGTGCAATTTAGTCATTTTATGAAATTCCCCGGAAATAAATATTTTATGTAAAAATCTTTGGTAAGATGTCTTGACGTGTTCTTTCTACAATACATGATTACATATAACATACTTTCTACAATACATATACAAAAATTTTGGTAAAAAATCTTGGTCTCTAAATTTGCCTTCCTTCAAATCACTGCTCCAGGTTCAAGACTAGGTTTGCCTATTCAGTCAATTGATTTATCCATAGGTCCTCGTCATGATATTTCCTACACGAAATTGTCGTGCCCTAGTTCTATTCGAGTAGAATTTTTAGTCGAGTTAGAACCTTCGATGCTGGAAACTAGTTTGACAATCACTGACTAATACGTTTTTGTCATGGATGACCAGTTTACAGAGTACCTAAGGCTTTTAGAGAATGTAGTTTATTCATTCGTATCAGACAAAATTACTTAAATTATTTTATTCATTTTCAACTACATACAAGTTTCACAGACGGATTTTTTATAATTTCCGACTTCACTACTTAAGAATTATTAATGTATCGTGCAAATTAAAACAGCTACCAAAATTGGGTCAAACATTTGCACCAATACATTCATAATGGTCCAAAATTGGTGCAAATCTTTCGACGTGCATGTAACATGCAATGATGCTAATGTCATGCTTAGATGCATTTACGAACTACAAATCACTATTTAAATACCATTCTAGACGTACTTCTAACTACGACTACATACATAAAGTTGGTGTAATTTCGTAAATTAAATATAATTCTATTTTTGCTAAAAACACACTTACGTACACTGTTTTCATCCACTGATACACTTAGAAACAGAAAACAATGAGGTGAGCAAAATTGTCAAATTAAAACTAATAAAAATATGTCCATAGTCTATAAGTAGGTAGACAGGTCCCATTTACCTCTAGATGGTAAATGGTATAAGCCGACCATCGGCATAAGGGCTGCAAGAAATTAATCATCCTTTATATAAAGACCTAATCAAACTTGGCTTTTACTACACACGTAATGAAATATTTAATATTGTCTTTTTTATTATATCGGTTGGCGGACGAATAAATGGGCCACCTGATGGTAAGTGGTCACCATCATCAGCAGACAATGGTGCTATAAGAAATATTAACCTTACACCGTCAATGCGCCACCAACCACCTTGGGAACTAAGATGTTAGGTCCCTTGTGTCTGTAGTTACACTGGCTCACTCACTCTTCAAACCGGAATACAACAATACTGTTTGGCGGTATATTTAATGGGTGGGTGGTACCTACCCAGACGGGTTCGCACAAAGCCCTCACACCAAGATATGAAATGTCATTTTCATGATAATCATAGAGTTAGATTTATTCATAAATCATCTTGTACTCAGCAGTGAAGAAAAACATCATGAGGAACCCTCCATGTTACGGAGGTAATTCCACCAGTGGCACATGGTGCTGGTGAAATCAGTTTCACATCGAGAGGTGAAGGTGCCTTTTGCCTATCAGTTACTTTAGGTTTTACTTTTAATAGAATAATTAAATTAGTTGAACAATGCTATCGTTAAGAAGATTTATCTCGATTAATTGAAAATTCTTCTTTTTGAAGATGTGACTAAAGACAGTGGATTTATGTGAAAGACTGCAACGTTGATTAATCAGAATTTGAAAGAGACAGTCCCCATAATCGCTCTCTCTCTGCCTCCCTCTGATGTCTTTTCTATAATATAAACCAAGAAATAAATCAAAATACTTTGAAATTTTGAACCATTCATCTAGACAATTTTAAAGAATAAGAAATATTTTCTATAATCATGCTCCATCACCAACCTTCTACGGAACTGCGATCTACTATTCCATTCTCTGAATTTTCATTGTCTAAAGCATGCTCAGCCATTGCGTCCAACGCTTTCGCTCCAAGACTCCAGGCGTCAGTCATGAGATCCCTGCCCCGTCTAGCTGTTTCATTTTGTCCTACAACCCAGGACTGAACCCTCCCGAAATTTCGACCTTTCTCTTCCATCTTCTTCATGGGCATCATCACTGGTTGGATCAGCTGTATCTTTGGCGGTTTCTGTTTTTTCTTCTTCATTTTCTTCTTTTCATTAGCTGATGTCGAGATTGTTATGCTGTCGATTCCACCGCCATCGTCGTGCTTCTTTCTTGATAATGCTCTGAAACAAAGATGACTATCATAAGCTAAGGAGTAATTTAAACCAGACTGTTCGTTAGTAACTTCGTCAAAACCTCGGGTTAAATAAAAATATATGTATAAACAGGCAGGACAACGTCAACCAGGCATTGACAGTAATGAAAAATACATGGGTCGATCAAATACACGAAATTTTGACACTTGTAAACTTAGGTAGAATTTATGTCACAGAAAAAAAACTGCAAATACAGTTAGATTCAAATAAATCTGGCGAGAATGTAAAAAATGCTTTCACAATATTAGGATAGTTTTTCAAATTTGCTAGATTCATTGTAAATTATTTTACTTGGTGGTAGGGCTTTGTGCAAGCCCGTCTGGGTAGGTACCACCCACTCATCAGATATTCTGCCGCCAAACAACAGTACTCTGTATTGTTGTGTTCCGGTTAGAAGGGTGAGTGAGCCAGTGTAATCACAGGCACAAGGGACATAATATCTTAGTTCCCAGGGTTGGTGGCGCATAGGTGATGTAAGGAATGGTTAATATTTCTTACGCCTTTGACTATGGGCAGTGGTGACCACTTACCATCAGGTGGCCCATATGCTCGTCCACCAACCAATAACATAAAAAAAAAAAAAAAAAATATCAAAATTATTCCGTGACATTTATAGGATGGCGATTTATGCATTGAAGTTCTGGTTTTTGAACATAGTTGCACACCCTGGAATCTATATATATTATAATAATTCAATTTATTTGTAGACTATTGTGGACGTAGCATCTTTGTTAACAAGGTTGGTTGTCTTAATATTGTATTCAAATGTTTGTAATTTACAATTTGTCATCGCTTAGTCTTATAACAAATAAATAAAAATTGTATAATTATTTTGGTCATTTCTATAAACGAAATGTTGAATCGTCACGGACCATGCTTGGGCTCTCTGATTTCCCATGTAACGTCTTTAAACTGACATTTATCAACAGTAATTCGTACTATTCTGTTAACACGTGTAACTTAAACATTAAAAGTGGAAACTAGGACGTTCTAGGTACTTTGTTTAAATTTTCTCTCCAAAGAAATCTCTAAGCTAATAGACAGTTCAAATATTTGCTCGGGTACTTCGGACATCGCACATCGTATTTCTCGACGGTACCTTATTTAATGTCTAGGATTCCGTTGGCAAATGAGAAATCTTTATAGAATTTAATGTTCACTAGCCACACTACTTAGACGTCAAAGAAGACCACGGAGATGTCAAAGAAGACTTAATTATTCAAAGTGTACACGTTTATAGCGGTTTCTATATGTTAATTTAACCCCCATAACTAGAATGGTAAGGTATGAAGACCGAAAACGGAAATCGAACTCACGTTCATCGATATTCGAGACATAGTAGCTTTCACTAACGGAATACACGTATGATCTACATACGAATGACCATCGACTAATTTGACTTACTTTATCTGAACAAAATGTGACAATAGTTATAAACATAAATTGGTTTATAATAATTGTTAGCTTCTTTTACTAACACCATAAACAAAATCAATAAAAGATTGTCTATTACTTTAGAGAGAACCTCTTAGTGTGTTGCTGCCATCGATAGTTTGATTCTTCGATATGCTGAATAGCATTTGTTGATTTCTAGGCAGGATATAACATACATTAGCAGCCTGTAAATTTCCCACTGGTGGGCTAAGGTCTCCCTTTGAGGAGAAGCTTTGGAGCAAATTCCAACACGCTGCTCCAATGCAGTTAAGTGGAATACATTTACTTGGTGGTAGGGCTTCGTGCAAGCCCGTCTGGGTAGGTACCACCCACTCATCAGATACTACTGCCAAATAACAGTACTCTGTATTTTTGTGTTCCGGTTAGAAGGGTGAGTGAGCCAGTGTAATTAATATAGATAAAGAGGATGCCCTCTTTACCAATGTATTTTTTATATTATTCGATACAAGATTATATTGATGATAAAAAAGCGTGGAGTTAATGCTTGTTGACTTCCAGGCAGGAGACATGACATACATGTATAATTGTATTTAACTAACATGACTGTATTTTTAGATGTTGAAAATGAGTAACTACTGAGTTTCTTGCCGGTTCTTATCAGTAGAATCTACATTCCGAACCGGTGGTAGCTTTACTTTAAATAGTTTGTTAAATGACGATTCAAAAGTGCTTGTAAAAGCCTACTCGAATAAAGTATATTTTGATTTTGATTTTGACAATTTGTTAGTAGAATGTCCTGTGTTACTTAACCCAGGTAATATTTTATCGATGCTGATTAAATACTTTTATTTTATGGTAAAGGTCGATAACGTACAGGATGCTTCCTTGATGGAAAGTGACTACCACTGCTTTGAACACCTGCAACAGCGAAGGGCTTGCAGGTGCATTGTCGGTTTTTAAAGGCTACTAAGTGCATTTTGAAGCTGGTTTCGTGTTGTTAAAACCATTATTTTATAATCGGAAGTCGTAAATATTTGATTAGTAATTCAATGCCTTGTATTTAACTGAGGTTAGATTTCAAATCTTGGTCTTTCAGCGTCGTTTTAAGGTTAACAAACTTCAATTTTGTGTATTGTATTTAAACAAATCAAAATATTATTTATTCAAGGGGGTTCATAATTAATTGGTTTTTTTTGGATGTGTGACATCTTCCCTCTCGCTCCTGCAATCTGCACGAGTGATTTCGTGAAAAGGGACGGATGTATGTAACAGGAAGCCGGAGATGTGCGCGCTGTTTGATTTGACCAATGATGACCGACGTTATAGTTAGCCGTCAGATGTTACCAACCTATTTTCCAAGGGGATATAATGTTAAATAAATTTATTACCAAATTTGGATGTCCTATGTTATGTTATGTATTATACAAATATGATGTTATTTACAATAACATTGATCATTTTGTTAGAATCAGTGATAATCATTGTTATAAACACGAGAAGCAAGGACAAGTTTATAACGTCAAGTTTGCGACTCCGCAAAGTCAATAAATACTTCCTTGGGCAAGGTTTCTATACTAAAATTCGGCAGATATTTGCCGATTTTTAAATAACTTGTTAAAAAACATAAAATAAATAACAAGACTATATAAATGAAAAAAAAATTACATTTAGGCACGTAATATTAAAAAAAAAAATGATTATACTATATTAATTTTGTATATGAAATCTTGACAAAGATTAACTGCTACTATCTTTCTTGCCGGTTCTTCTCAGTAGAATCTACATTCCGAACCAGTGGTAGCTTTCCGTTTATTACAGTTCTTTAAATTACGCTTCAAAAGTAAATGTGAAGTAAGCTCGTAAAAGCCTAGTTGAATAAAGTAAATTTTGATATTGTTTGTTTGAGAATATGTCCTAGGTAGGCGAACAAGCAAGTGGAACCTTATGGTTAATGGTCGCCATGACTTATGGACATTGTCACTGTAAGACATATTAACTAAACCTTACATCATCAATGCGCCACCAACCCTGGAAGATAATATGTTATGTCCCTTGTGACTGTAGTTACACTGGCTGGCAGTTGGAACAGTATTAAGAATTGATGTTCAGAAGAATGGTATTTACCTAACGTACCAATATGTGACACGAATTGGCCCAGTGGTTAGAACACGTACATCATAACCGATGTTTGCGGGTTTAAACCCAGGCAGGCACCACTGAATTTTCATGTGCTTAATTTGTGTTAACATGTGTCTAATTTCAACTAAATTGTGCCACATGTGTTTTCCACCAAACTGAATTGGAGCAACGTAGTGGAATATGCTCCTAACCTTCTCCTCAAATGGAGAGGAGGTCTTAGTCCAGCAGTAAGAAATTTAAAGGCTGTACATGTTGTACCAATATGTAAAATGTATTCGAACGATTCAAATTGCTTTCGATTTAACTGGTTGATTGAATACGAACTTGTGTTAACCTGTAATAATATTTGTAGCAAGTCTTGCTTTCCCTTAAGTATAGTTTTGTATAATGTCATGTTGAAACAAGTTTTGACTGAACGGTCAATTATCACGAGTCACGTCGGAAGCTGTTTTCTCTAAAGGATTTGCTCTTAATTTTGACCATCGATCTCGGTTTCTCTGACACACATCGCCACTTTCATTTTTCCCGAACACACATTTCGACATTTTTGACTTTTAATAGTATAATAAAAATACTAATAGTAGTATTAAAATGGCCCACTGCTGGGGTAAAGCCTCCTGTCCCTTTCCAGGAGAAGGCTTTGTCGTTATGTACTTACGTAATACTTTTATGAGGTTTCATTATATATATTACAATCAGTTTACTGGTTTTGCCTTTATGAAATAACAAATATACATATATATTTACTTGGTGGTAACTTTTTTTTTGTACATTAGCAGTCTGTAAATTTCCCACTGCTGGGCTAAGGCCTCCTATCCCTTTGAGGAGAAGGTTTGGCGCATATTCCACCACGATGCTCCAATGCGGTTTGGTGGACTACACATGTGGCAGAATTTCGTTGAAATTAGACACATGCAGGTTTTCTCAAGTAGGTTCTCATGCAGGTTTCTCGGTAGAATCTACATTCCGAATCGGTGGTAGCTTTACTTAAAATAGTTTTTAAATGACTTGTAAAAGCCTACTTGAATAAAGTATATTTTGATTTTGATGGACAAACATCTGGATTCCTTATAGTTTTATTAATATTTATGTATAAATTTTCACCTCGATAATGCAAATATATCGTAATTGACATGCAATATATTATATATTTTAAATATATTATGTATTGTCACATATAATAATACTATTTGATTGTCTGAGTAATAAATCCTTCTTGGGGCAAAGTATCCGTTTCTAAAATAAAATTCCGGAGACATTTTTAACTTTGCTTTTTCATAAATTCAAATCATTTGTAAAAAATACATTGGTAAAGAAGGCATATCGGTCCATGACCATGGAGGTCGTCATGGTCATTCTAGGATCATCCTTTGAATTTCTTCTATATAATCATCCTGCGGCATTTATATCTAATTATTCTAATAGCCCTTTCACTTACCTCGCCATACCCTTTTGAAGGAAGTCAGTGATCCCCGTCAGAGACAGTTCGATCTCCTCGCCAAGTTTCGAAGGCATCTCGTCAAAGGATCTACCTGATGACCTCACTTCGGCATCCGCAGCATCTGGAGCAATGTTAAATAATGCTTAATCTGATAACGTTTCGATCGAGTCCATTTGTAATTATATTATGATGTACTTAGATTAGTCATATATCATTGGTTGGTACGCGTGGCGTTGATCAGTGAAATAATTTCTAACTTATTAAATTTCGATATTTCGTTTCTTTTTAACACGATCATATTAGCTTCACTTGTAACCATGTATGTAAGAAAATCTTGGAATCTTAATTTGACCCTCTTCCCGGTCTTCGATTAGAATGAAATTTTGCACACGCTCTGAGTTCTGATAACAATACATGAGCTAAATCCAATATGGTGGTCTCCCTAAGATGGCGGACTGGCTATTTGAAATGCGGGGTGCATTGATGTGGATATCAAATGAAAGGGTTTTCTGTCAGGAATACGAAAAAAAAATCATGTGACCTAAATCCAACATGGCGGACGACCAAGATGGCAAATTGGCTATTTGAAATGCACCTCAATGATATGGGTATTAAATGACAGGGTTTGCTTTTGTAATTTTTAGTGCGTGCTAAAACCGTGTTTTTTAGTTTTTTAAACTATTATTTTTGGACAAAACGCTCCATTTCTAATTGTTAGCGCGTGCTAAAACCGTGTTTTTTAGTTTTTTTAACTATTTTATAAACACAAATTAAGCACTGATGATTTCATTAATGGAAATTCAGAGATGCTTCCCTGGATTTGAGCCCGCAATCATCGGTTAAGCACGCGTTTATACAATATTGTGTTAGTCTTATTACGACTATGTAAGTTATATATAGAGATGTACAGTCGGTGTGGGAGTTAGACAAAAAAAAATGTAATTTGTTACTGCATATACCAATTTTGATTAAAACAAATCCCCCTTAGTTTCTTTTAACGGTTCTACTCAGTTCTGAGTTGTTTCTTTTCGAACCGGTGGTACATTTGACAACCCACTTTGTGGTAGGTACCATCCACTCATCGGTTACTCTACTATCAAATAGGGATACTCAGTATTGTCGTGTTCCGGTTTGAAGGGCGAGTGTACTAGTGTAACTACAGGCACAAGAGACGTAACATCGTAGTTCCAAAAATTGGTGGAGCATTGTAGATGTAAGGAATGATAACATCTCTAATGCGTCATCGTAATAAGGGAGGCATCGCATAAGTTTAACTCAAAAATTAGTGAGTTTAAATTTAGTTTACGTCATATTACTAAACTATAACTGTTTTATTTGCTTTTTATACTTTCTGTTTTTGTTTTTATTTTTAATGTAAGTTGTCATTTATTTGTACTAATTTTAAGTGGAAACTTGATTGATTTATGTTTTTCTTATACTTGTTTTTTTTTCTATTAAGTGTAATTATAATTGTTTGTTTCCAAAATATTTAAATAAATAAATAAATAAGGTTTGCCCACCTTTATCAAAAAAAAAAAAAAATCAATACGAAATTATAATACTTGGATTTGTATTTCAACCACTTGAGGTCGAATTTCAACCACTGAACAAACATAATATTTACATTCATTCATGTATGAAAGTCTATTCGAATGTGAAGATTGTAATTAATTACATTAAATCTCCTCGCATTCATCATCCCTGAGAACAACTTTCGTGTATAAAGCGACGACAACAAAAGAATGAATGGTTACTTTCGTTCAATGAATGAATGAGAACTGTTTCACTTTTCATAAGACCGGTTAATCCAGCTTCACTTTTAATGCTTTTATATGTTTGTATTTGGAATAAAGGGCATTCACTAAATTCTCGCAGCTGGTAAAGGGTCTTTTCTTTTGAGGAGAATTTTGGAACGCTCATGTCGGATTGGTGAAAACTCATGATGAAAACGCAAGATATTTTCTCAAACGAACTACGAACTTTTGGGGTGAGATCGATTCGTACACGGTTACAGCAAACAGCATGAAGGTTTCATGGATGGTCAAACCTAGTCAGGTTAAGCAGAAATCCTATTAAATTCAAGTGGGGGGGGGGGGATGTCGTGCAACGATTTCGGGCGATCGAAAGCGGCCACTCGCGTCCGAAACGCCCACTCATTCACCGCATGACAATGACTTCCTTTTTTTTGGACTAGGTTCAGCAGATTCATTTCATTGGCTTTTAGCAACCCCAGTCATGGTCCAACTTAGTGTTGCATATCGATAGTTAAGGTGTTAGTGATAGTATCCATAGTCTATCGATACTATCGATAATCAATAGTATCGCTCACGGTGAGCTATCGATAGTATCGGTAGTGTTGATCAAAATGATACCATCGATAATACTATCGATATCCAGAATAGTTTTCGAGGTCAACTATCGACAGTTCTGCAACGCTGGTCCATCTCCGTCAGCACTCTACCTGCCTTCGTTGCTGATAATTATCTCTGTATGTTACAACAATAAAGTCACTCCCGCTGACTGTACGCTTAGATCTTCTAAACTACGCAACGGATTTTAATGCGGTTTTTATCAATAAACAGAGCGATTCAAGAGGAAGGTTTATATCTATACACCCATATTATAGTAGAGCAGACGCTGTAAAAGCCTACAACTTTCTTAGTCAAAAAAAAAAGAACATTTCGTCCAATTTTTGTTCTTCAATCAAATATTTGTATGACCTTCATTGCACCCGTGTAAAGCCGCGTTGACTGACTAGTTAGAATAAAGACTAGTATATTATTATTTTAGTGACGAAACTCTATGTTTACAATTATGGCGGATCCTTTGCTCCGCGATGGTCATATTTTAATTAATAAAGTAATATATTTTCCGTAATGCATTGTTTTGATAGTCTGTAATAAGGTTTCAAGGTTAAAAAAGCGGAGCGTGCGTGTTTCGCACCCATTAGCGCACAAGAACACAACACGGGAATTATACGAGTATCTACAGTCGTGATATAAAAACTTTTTCTCTTGTTTTTGAGACTGTTAAGTTGTTACACTTTGCTACGGATAGATGGCGCTTATTAAAAAGAAATCACGTCACGTTTCTGCAATCGTGCAGGCTAGTCCTGGAGCTTCCAAGATATTCCGTCAAACTATAAAAATAACACACAAATTATAAGACAATTTATAGAAATATTACTAATTACTTTTTTTTTTAGTTTTAAAAGTTATCGATTGCTGTGTTAAGAGTAAATAAATAATTGACAAAACTTACAGAACTGACAGAAATAAAATTGTTCAAATTAATTATTAGAATAATTATTGCACACACTCATCTCGCTCCAGGGCCTCCATTTCTTTGTGGCCCTAGGACCTCTAGATCTATAATCCGGCACAGCACAAGCACCAACAAACAAAGTAATACGTCATACACCTCGCTTAGCGGTAACTAGTGTTGCATATCGATAGTTCACTATCGATAGACTATCTATATTTAAGGTGTTAGAGATAGTATCGATATTCTATCGACAGTATTATCACGAGTCAATACTATCGATAGTACTATCGATATCCTGAATAGTTTTCGAGGTCAACTATCGATAGACAAACTATCGATAGGCGCTGGCGATAACCGACTAGACAGAATCAGGCGTATTTCACTACAACGAGAATATTAAAGGCATCGTGATCCCCGAACGCTCCCTTCCAAGGACATACCTACACCAGTTGCGCTTGTGGAGAAAAGTACGTCACACAAATTGAGGTTACGAATGTGCCAATGGGTGGTAGTGCCCACTTAACAGTGGCCTTTTTGCCATTCCATATCATATCGATATCTATTTTAATAATGGGGATGAACAGTCAGTTGCCCGAGTGACCTTCACAATGGATGAGTCCAGATAGTGCGAGATTTCCGTTTGTTGATACATGGTTTTTTTTTTCAGGGACGATTTTTTCGTGATTTACAGGAACTAAGTCACTGTGTGAACACCGTGAACTACTCCGAAAACGTATCTATTGCTATCGCTGGGTACCATTCGATCTTGAAGAACGCCAAGATCTTTCCAATGATACAGGAGTGAAAAAAAGCAAGTCCTATAAATACGCTGGAGACATCAAATCAAATCAAGTCAAAATATACTTCATTCAAGTAGGCTTTTACAAGCACTTTTGAATCGTCATTTTACATACAACAAACTATATTAAGTTAAGGTACCATCGGTTCGGAATGTAGATTCTACCAAGAAGTTACTCTTTTAAAACATTTCAAATACAAAGTTATGTTATTTAAATACAATTATATATGTATATTAATATATCCTGCCTGGAAATCTACAGTTATTAGCCCACGCTTATGTTTGTATAGTATGTTTTTTTTCATATGATTTGAATTTATGAATCGGCAGTTAAATATATCAATTCAGTTGAATTCCGTGCTAGCAATCTACCAATATCTGTAAGATCCGTCCCTGCTTATATTTAAGGTGCGCATGTAATAACAGTTACTATACTTTGGCAATTGATAAAAATAAGTATATAATTATATTTAACATATTTAATATGTTATACCATTTTTTAATAAACGTTGATTTATCTCACGAACATCGCAACCGTGCGGTATGATGTGCCAATCTTAATCTAGAAATTACGCTATCACGATGTGAAAGTTGTTTGTTAAACAAATATACATTATTTAAGAAGATTTTACGTTAATTTATACGTTCTGGCAAACTGTGTATTTTGATTATACTAATTTACAATTAAAGAAGACTATCAAATAAATATGAAACGAAACCAATATCAAAATCATAGAAGCACTTTTGAATGGTCATGTTACAGTATAGTAGTATCGGTCGGAAAGTAGATCCTACCGAGAAACACCGACAAGAAATTTCGTAGAGAAATATTTCTTCTTATTATTGAGATATATCATATACATCAAGATGTAAATACATATATAGCCTATTCCAACAAGAGGACACATCATCGAAAAGCATTTGGCATCGAATTGCCGCAATTTCATTGGTCGACAGCTTGATTAATCAGGTGTTCTGAACGTCGACGAAACTGTTATCGGAATTTTGGATGTAAAAATTAAAGTGGAAATAAGTGGTTTAGTGCAATTGTGTTGTATTATAAATAAAGATATATTAATAATAAACTCTTAGTAGTGCAAGTCAATATAATATCTGAGTTATTAGCAAATCGCATGAAATACCTAAATCTAAGGTTTGTTTATCTTTTTTCCTATATAACGCTAGCGTAGACGGCGCAAGAACTGCATATAAACAACAAATTAAAGAATATTAAAACGACTTTCTTTTACATAAAATTTAAAACTCCCTAATAACACTTTCCGTATAATAACAGAGACGCGAACTTTCTACTTATTTAAAAAAAAAAAACGCAACCGGTTTGAATTAATAAATACGTGAATTTAAACGTCCCACATTTTGAATTATGGGATGATGAATTTCGATACGCCATTTTGTTAAAATTATAATAATTTCACATTTATTCTTGAAATTCGTGGCGTATTTTTCGTTACGGTATCATTTCTGTTTGGAATGTTAAAGTGTATGTATGTTATTCATTACCTTTGTAAGTTAGTTTTCGTATATGAGTATCAAATGAGTTTTTATCGTTAGAATATATTAGAAAATGATTCAAAAGTCTAAAGAGCCTTTCGAATATAAATATGAAATACTAATTGTCGGATATGTCTATCCTTGGGTTTCGAGGATTGCCTCATACCAAATTTCAACTTATTCGGTTCTGTGGCTTACTGTGAAAGAACCGTAGATAAACAGACAGACAGAGTTACTTTCGTGTTTATAATATTACTAAGTATATATAGGATTGGCAAATTAGGAATCAGAAGATCAGGTTGTTACCACAAATAGAGATGGCGCTGTAAGAAATATTAACAATTCTTGATGTTGTCTCTGCGCTTGCAACCTTCGCGAAACAGAACGCTAAAATATAAGATTTAAATTAACTACTCAATAAAGTTAACCTTTAGGGTTCTTATAAATAAACCAAAATCAAAATACTTTATTCGAATAGGCTTTTAGAAGGACATTTGAATCGTAATTTTACAGAACTATATTAAGTGAAGGTACCACCGATTCGGAATGTGGATTCTACAGAGAACCGGAAAGAAACTCAGTTTGTTGTGTTAGTTTTTATATGTATTATATAAAACGAAAACTATACCCAAGTTAGGATAAATTAATTAATAATTATTATTGTATATAATGATGTAATAGAGAACAATTAATAAAGACGTGCAGTTAAAATATATTATAAAAAATAAATAAACGACTTTGACATTGAATTGACGCATTGTCATTGGTCGAGATCTTGGATAGTCTATGGTATTCAATAATCGTGAGAAAATGGCGTGTTGACGGCGAAGTTTCTATCTGAACTTTTGGAAGTAAAATTAAAAGTGGATACAAGTAGTTTCTTCGAATAGTGTTGTATTATAAATAAACCAGCGGTGCAGAAATATCGATAGTTTGACTATCGATAGTTTGACTATCGATAGTTTGACTATCGATAGTTGACCTCGATAACTATTCAGGATATCGATAGTACTATCGATAGTATCGTATTGATCAATACTATCGATAGTATCGCTAGCTCTCTGTAAGCAATACTATTGGTAGTAGCGATACTATTAATAGTATCGATACTTTTGGACTATCGATAGTTTAGCTTAAAAGTAATACTATCGATAGTATTGATCATGGGGAGCTATCGAGCTATAGAGCTATAGATAGACTATTGATACTATCTCTAACACCTTAACTATCGATAGTCTGTCGATAGTGGACTATCGATATGCAACACTAAAGGTATATTAGTCAACTGTTTGTAGCGCACAATATAGCAGAGTTTAAAGTAAATTGCTCGGAATACGTAAACCTAAGTTTTGTATACCTTTATTCCTTTTGCGAATAGAATATATAATATGAGATTTATTTATAAAATATATAATTTAAAACGGTATATATTTATCACGTTTTGCATCGGTTAAGTTTATCCGAGCTTTCTACTTTGAACGATCACAGGTTGGGTTCCCATTTAAGGCACTGTACCGGAATTCGTGTTGTTTTCACAGCAGTTACCGGTACGTCCATTAGCGTTGTAAATGTCTACAGTAATACAATTTATTAATGTCGAAATCTTTATCTTAATTTGTAGACCAGATCATCAAGATTTGAATAATGGTCTACATAAAATGTTTACATCGTAAAATATATTTATATTGATTCTTTTTTTTATTTATTATATTTTAGTCAATTTACAAAGAATCTCAATGAATTATACACCTAAGCCTTGGACATAAATTACGTCACCAATCTTTGGAAGTGTTTGTTGTGTACCTTAATTATCTGACGGTAGAATATGTGATACGTGGGTGGTACCAACCCAGACGGGCTCGCACAAAGCGCTACCACCACAAGTCCTAAGGTAACAACATAAAAACAATACAACAACACTGTTAACCTACTTATGTTTGACGACCTCCGTGGTCGAGTAGTGTGTACACCAGTTTTCCTGGGTACGCCACTCCGAGGTCCCAGGTTCGATTCCCGGCCGAGTCGATGTAGAAAAAGTTCATTAGTTTTCTATGTTGTCTTGGTCTGGGTGTTTGTGGTACCGTCGTTACTTCTGATTTTCCATAACACAAGTGCTTTAGCTACTTACATTGGGATCAGAGTAATGTATGTGATGTTGTCCAATATTTATTTATTTATTATTTACTTGTTTTGAAATCAGTTAAAATAATACCCGTAACTATTATTATTACATTTGCTTCACCTGCGTCGTATAGTGATGTTATACAATGTAAAGCGTTTTTCGATAAATATAAATATATTTTAATAAATATAACAAAAGACACGCTCTGTAGATTCTTACGAGAGCTCTTAAACGAACAGATACATCAGCTTTATAATTATATTTAATAGACGATTAATTAATTATGTCGTCCTGACCGATCTAACTTCAGCTTATACTAATACAATATAATATAGATTAGTATAATATATATATATATATATATATATATATATATATATTTTGTTTATGGTATAGGTATGTCGACAAATTGACCAATATGTGGATATTAATGGATGGGCTTAGACATTGGCGCTGTTAAGAAATATTAACCATTTCTTACCAGCGTCCTACCATGGGAACTAAGATGTTATGTCCCTTGTGCCTGTGCTACTCACACCTCAACACGACACGACAATATCTATTGCTATATAGCGAAGAGGTAGTCAGGTAGTCTGTGTTTATAGTCAGTCAGGATAAATGATTTTATAAATAAAGATGCGCTTGGTTTTCATTCTATTTAGTGAACATGCGGTGTCTAGAATAATATGAATCTTATTGAAAGAATGGGGGATAATCATTGTATATATGTCGCAGGTAAATAGCTTAATCAGTCATCCAATTAAACGGCTAGTGACTTTACAAAACGGAGCCGTTCAACCAGCGGCCTGAATGACACTCAACCGATTCATAGGAAGCCAGGGCAAATTGATTTAGACTCTCCTCTTTTTAAAATTCTTTAAAAAAAACCGGACTCTCTAACTCTGGTCTTCTCGGTGTGACCCCTAACCCAAAATGCTGCGTTCCTGAGATATTAAGCAAAAATAAATTTTATAATTCTGACCCTTAGAATTAGGTTTATCAACAATTTTGAAACACGTAGAAAGAAAATTTGCGTAAAACACAGAACCTCGTTCAATATAAATCGGTTAAGAAATAAGAATTAGTGATAAATACACGATTAATAGAAATTTGAACGTAACCACCGTGACATCGAAATAAAACGTCTTCGACTCGCTAAATTCCTTTATTTATATAATTGTATTAAGTCAATTATGTATTTGAGGCTTTGTTTCAATGTACATAAGTGTCAAAATTGCATGAAAACATTATTATTGTTTCATCTGCTTACTGAGTTGCGGTAGAATGAAACTGCTTTCATTGTGTAAACAAACACATAAAGATATTATACTAGCCGACGTTGCGGCTTTACCCGCGCGAAATTTATAAAACACAAACCCTGATTCCCCCTTAGGGGTGGAGATTTATAAAATCCGTTAACAACATCCTATAAGGAACCTACCAAATTTCAAATTTGTAGTAGTTATTCTGAGATTTCGTGATTCATCAGTAAGTGGTATTTCGATTTTATATGCGTGTATAGATTGTATTTATTCGCGTAACCCGAGTGCGAATGCGTACATCTTAATCGACAATTGTGGGTTCAAACCCGGGCACGCGCCGCTGAATTTTCATGTGCTTAATTTTTGTTTATAATTCGTCTCGTGCTCGGCGGTGAAGGAATACATCGTGATCTTGCATGTGTCTATTTTCAACGAAATTCTGTCACATGTGAATCCAGGAACGCGCATTGGAGCAGCGTGGCGGAATATGCTCCTAACCTTCTCAAAGGGAAGGCCTTAGCCCAGTAGTGGAAAATATAGGTTGTTACTATTACTATTAAATCAATATTAATGCGGTCAATAGGACCGCTTCATCCGACATTGTATAAAGAACTGATTAAATACAGGCGAATGCTTAAAATGCTCAAAGTGAGGCAGTATTTTAACATAATACTCAAAGTCGTATCTTAGTCGACGCGTAAGTCATAAGGAAATTAGCAATTTGATCTCCTTACAGGAAAGAAAACTTTTGACATACATACGACCTTGTGTTATAACGGAAGTGTAATATCAAATAAAATGCAATATGCAGTCAAAATTAACTTTTGAGAATTTATTTATAAATATCGTAAATGTTTTTAAAGGAATAATATTTAACCCATTTAAATGGATTTGCAAAAAATGTGTGTTTTTTTTTATATATAAAATAAAAAAAATATTTTGTTTTTTAATTACCTGCCCATTGCCTCCTTTGTTTATCGACATTTTTATCCCAGCTGTCAAGTAACTTTCCCGCCATTTCCCTCGTACAGGACCACGCATCCCTCTCACCGAAACAGTCCATAAATGAATTAAAACTCGGCGCCAAATTCTTTCCTAAATTCATAACATATTCGTATGATTTTTCAAATAAACTATCACTTTTAACGTTCGTAAAAAACAGCACGAAAAATATGAAACATATTTTCGCCGCCATTTTGACGTCAATGTCAAAAATTTACGCGGCGTTTTGTTTTTTTTTTTATTTCAATGTGCTAGTGCTTTCACGTTCAAGGCTGAACTGAATCATCGGTGTGAAAGTCGTCTTTATACATACTTGGTATTCATATACACCGGTCGCTCCCACACGTAGGGGAAAATAAACTTAAGTGTGAACAAGACAGTGTTTATTTTTAATAATATTCGTTATATTTCCCTCCTCTCTCGTATTTGTATATTTAATGGTTATTATAGGCCATATTATTTATATACTTTCTTTTGACGCAAGGAGTTTGTCTTAACTCATAACTGTGCGTAAAGTTAATTGAGAACTTTTTATCTGTTTTAATAATTTGTTTGATTTTGAATCTATTAGGGTCATGTTTAAAAAGAAAAAAGTTTTTTTTTTTAATTTCGAATTATTTTACACATTGAATATAGAAATTGATATAAATCAAATAATATTTATAATAGATATTTAACACATATAAAATGTACCTAATTAAGACAATATATTCTGTTTAAAAAATATTTCTCTTTAAAGTGTTTATTGGAAAGTAACTAACATTTTACTACACAGATAATAATTATTTTTAATTATTAAGAGAAATGGACAATTTCTTATAAATGTAGGACTTTAGCAAAACTATAGTTATAAAAAAAACAACAACAAAATTTATCTTATAAAATCTAAATGTAAATAATATTAAATTTTATGCAACTTTGTAGCTGGATAATAACTACTGAACCATATAATATAACAAAGTAATCTTCGACTAAGCATTATAATGTTCAGACGAACAATATCATCGAACGCGTGTTAATTTTTAAACAATTATTGTAATCGTAGATTACGTAGACAGTGATTTGATATATTTTTTTTTTTATAAAAACATATATTTTAGTAACCAAAGTACAATTTAAACAATCGGGATTTGAAATTTCGAGATTCGTTCAATCAATCCTACTAAAATTATCATTCTTATTTTATTACTCTATGCCATTGTACGATATAAACTTATTATATAGATCCTTATTCTAGCCGTTACTTGAAGGGCCGTTACTTAAGGGCACCTACTCATCAGATATTCTACCGTCAAACAGCATTACTCAGTTTTATTGTGTTCCGGTTTGAAGGGTGAGCGAGCCAGTGTAACTCTAGGTACAAGGGACATAACATCTTAGTTCCCAAGGTTGGTGGCGCATTGGTGATGTCAGGAATGGTTAATATTTCTTATGGCGCCATTGTCTATGGGCGATGGTGACCACCACCAGGTGGCCCATTTGCTAGTCCGCCAACTGATATCACAAAAAATAGTGTTATATATGAATAGACAGATAAATTTCAACATTTTGAAAATAATAAATTATTACTGGAGACATTTATCACTTTGATGTGATCGATTAGAGCCGGTAATGCATTTTGTTGTAATGTGATTATGCGTCACGCAGGATAGTCAAGCGAGATGCTATCAACGTATGTAATTTTATAAAATACTAGCAGCCCGACCTGACTTTGTCTAAGTGAAATAAGAATTTTATTTACTTCTCAATCGTAGGGTTACCTACCAATCAAAACCGTCAGATAACTCATTTCAAAATATACAAAAAAATAATCGAAATATCGTTTTATTAAACGTCGTCCATTGCTCGACATGGGCCAAGACATTTCCCAAGGTGCGGCAATGCTCCATATTCTCCGCCTTCCGCATTAAGACAGGTCCCAACCACTCCACTTTAGGACTCGTTTGCTCCAACAGCCATCACCAACCAGCACGCTGCCACCTCAATCTGCTAATTTTACAAGCTGTGTCATTATCTCCAGTTCGTTTCTGGATAACCTCATTCCTGACTTTATTCTCCAAAGATACTTCGAGTAAAGAATATTATTTAAAGATTATCAATTGTATTCTTCGTAAAGTTGTATTAATTAAGGTTTTATATAAGGATATGATTCCGAATAATTTAATTATCTGTGCTTGTAGATATCGCAACGTAAACGCTTTCCATCTGAAGACACTCTAACAACGATACGTTATTTAGGTTAGTGCGTTAATTATGAGCTCACGTTAAATATATTTAATTGTTTAAAATCGATTCTATATGGACACACTTTCGTTAAATATTATTCTGTTATTTAAATTATTATAATTAAAAAGTTTCATCGTTGACAATAAAGAGGTTCAGGTAAGAATAAACCTCCTTTGTTTTTGTTGCAGGAAAGTAAACAGGGAAATTGAAAACTTGATGATAAATGGTAGGTTTCCTTTGTTCTTTATGTCATTGGTAGGCGGACGGGTTAATGGGCCACCTGGTGGTGAGTGGTCATCACCTATAGACATTGGCGCTGTGAGAAATATTAACCATTCCTGACATAACAGGCAGGGAATAACAATTAGGATTATTTTCCATCAAGCAATATATACTATATTAATACCATAAAGTGGTAATATTTGTTTGTTTCTATGTAGGTAACCTCCAGAACTAATGATCACATTTTTAAATTTCACTGGTATAGCAAGATTGTTGAGTGTTACAGAGTATAAATTAAATTTAAATCATATAATTTTCTTTGTTAATAAATTGATCCGTGCGAAGTCGGGCGTTTCACTATTAATATTAATATATCGGTCTTGATTTATGAAGATTTCCTTGTCGATCTTGTTTGTGCGTCTGTCTTGATGGTTTATCTCCGATTGTGTTTAATATCCGTCCTAGTGGACCTCGGGAGTGCACTAGAGATAAGACATACTTTGTAAACTCCAGTGCATCGGGACAATATTTGAGAACGGCCGCCGTAGAAACCGGGCCAAGAGGTGTATATGTTACTGTTAAAGCTCGAACTACGGTAAATCTTAAGATTTTCCAGTAAAACTTAAGATTTACCGATTATGAATGTTAAATGTCCATAAAACTTTGGGATTCCAACTTTTGCCATCATTCACTTGGTAAATCTTGGGATTTACATGTTAGGTTAGGTTAGGTTAGTATAAAGTCGTCCCTTTATAATAAATACTTACATTTACCAACTCTTTACTGGAAAATCTTAAGATTTACCTTGGTTCGAGCTTTTACAGTAACATATACATAGTTTTGTTGTTTAACGTCGGATTGAGTTCAGAATATATATTATTGATTTACATTTCAATATTTAATGTTTACTATTTACTAGCTGTCAGTCAAGTTTTAGTCCGTTTTATATGTCAAAGAGGTAGATATATATAAAAAGCTGAGCAAGCCATGAACTTTATGTACAGAATAATGAAAGTTCATTGGTGCTTGCTAAGGTTTGAACCAGGGACCTTATGGATATGTCATTTCGGATCTGGATATGCATTAGCATTAGCATTAGCAGCCTGTAAATTTCCTACTGCTGGGCTAAAGGCCTCCTTTCTCTTTGAGGAGAAGGTTTGGGAAAGAGGAATACACATGTGGTAGAATTTCGTTGAAATTAGACACATGCAGGTTTCCTCACGATGTTTTCCTTCACCGCCGAGCACGAGATGAATTATAAACACAAATTAAGCACATAAAAATTCAGTGGTGCTTGCCTGTGTTGGCACCCGCAAACATCCGTTAAGATGCACGCGTTCTAACCACTGGGCCATCTCGGCTCATTTATATTTCGGATATCCGATGGTTTCCATTACTGTAACGGAGCTCCATAACATCCCGGATTTGAATAGGACTCGTGAAGATTCTCGTATTCCAACCTCTATTTTGGTGTGTTTATAATAAAAAAGAGATGTGTCCTGGACACCCGGTTGGAACTTTGCTCTTGCTAAGTATATATTATGTGTTAAATCACGGACACAATACAATTAATTAATTTATTTATTTAATTCACGAGTCTCCAACAAAAGATACACACTAAAAAATAATTATTTAAATACAATGAAGATAAAAAATGAAAAAAAAGAAAAACAATATACGTAGCAGTAAAAAACAAATATGAATACAAGAACTTAACAACGTTCGAGAAAATTAAATATTTTATGATGTGAAACGATTTTGTTATTAAAAATCACAAAAATTTTGATGACCGTATTATATTATACATTAAGACTTTAGTCACAGTAATCATGTAATAGTTTTATAGATGATTTTTCTGTGAAATAAAATATTATTATTATAATATGAATGAAACAAAAAACAGAAAATTAATAGAAATAGAAAGAGATAGATAGATAGAGGGAGAAAGAAAGACAGAGGTCGCCTCTAAGGGAATTGGCCAGTTCACTTTTTTGTACCAAAAAAAACTTCGTTCCATAAACATTTTGAATCTATTCTAAAACGATTGAATAATATTATAAATAAATCATTTCTAATAGACTTAATAAAGTTGCGGATAGGAGACATTAATTTAGGTCATAGGTCGACGCAATAGACACTGACACACTTAGCTGATTATAATCAGACACACACACAGACATATGTTTTATCTCCGAAACTAATCATTTTATCCATGTAAGGAATGATTATTATCTCTGACAACCCCAACGGACGATGGTGACCAGTGGGGCTAATACGGTTCGTCGGTTTCATTGACTGTCCCGATCTGTTGCGATTAGTATCTGTCAAAGTGATACTTTGCCGAAACTAGTTGTGTATTGATAAAATAGTTTTGTATCAAAATCAAAAGATACTGTCATGATTTTTTATATAATTTTAATTGAAATAATAATATTTAGTACTGCTTTGATTTTTAAATATGTTTTTTTTTTTTTAAATTGAAATAACATGCATGAAGTATGATTATTGATTCCGTTATCGACACCGTGTTGTGGCACTCCCGCCACTTCCGTCTCGTGGCGTGGTGAGGCGAGCTGGTATACTCCTTTTCATGAAAGAAGTCCCGCGGTGGATTGTGGAACTAAAAAATACTTTCAAATTTGACAGATCCGCCATGTTGTTGTTTGTCAATGTCAATGGTCAGTCAATGTTATCAAGTTCGTTTGTTGTGGTAGACGTTTGTGTGTTTTTAATTAGATTAGTGCGTTAATAAGGATTTTTCGTGATCCCTAAAGTTGTAAAAAGTTCGGCTCGAGAAATTATATTGAAGGTGAAGGAGTTCTGTGATGCGGAACAAAAGAATCAAGGTATTTTAATACCACTAAACAATGTTCCCAAGAGAGTCGCCGCAATGACAGGTATGTTTTAGGGTTGCCGTGCGAATTATTTTTTGTGCCGATTTATTGTATTGTTGATATATTCCTATTATTTTTGTTTTTAAGATGAATATATATTTAAAAAAAAACTTGCAAGTGATATATATTTTTTAATTTTAGTATTTATTATTTGTTCTTAATTTAATTGCAGGCGTGTCCGACAACATTGCACAGAATATTACATAACATTGGTTTAAAGTATAAGCGATGCCAATCTAAACGTAAATTTCTTATGGAACGCCATGACATAATCGCATGGCGTGCAAGATATTTGGAAAAAATCCGAAGAAATCTCTTCACTTTGGAAAAAAGACCTATCGTATATTTAGACGAGACCTATATACATAATACTTATCATACAAAAAGTTGTTGGCAAAGTGAGAAGGAGCCGGGACTGATGGTCTCAGAATCTGTAGGGAGTCGCTGGATAATCGCTCATGCAGGGACAGAAAATGGTTTCATAAATGGTGCATTGTTGATGTTCAAATCCCAATCAAAGTATTCATCAAAGATTATCACGACGACATGAACTCAATAAATATCCTTAAATGGCTGAGGGAAAAACTGATTCCTAACCTACTTGAAAGGTCTCTTGTGGTAATGGATAACGCTCCTCATCACTGTACACAATTAAACAAAGCGCCCACAATGTCGAGCATCAAAAGTAAGTTGCAAGAGTGGCTGCGAGAAAAGGGTATCCATTTTGAAAATACCTGGACAAAAGCTGTATTGTTTGATCTTGTCAAACAAAATAAAGGTCCACCGACATATGCTGTGGATGAATTATTGAAAGCTCACAACCATGAGGTTTTGAAATTGCCACCTTATCTCTGCGAACTCAACCCGATCGAAAAAATCTGGAGCCTTGTGAAAAGAATGGTGGCGGATAAAAACGTGTCCCAAGACCCAAAAAAAATAATGAGTATACCCGAAGAGGCTTTTAAGAGTATCTCAGCGGAAGATTGGGCTGCTGCATTTGGAATAGTAATATTTAAAAAATGACAGCCTTATAGATGAAGAAATAGACCGACTCATTATATCCACGGCTAGTGATAGTGAAACTGAATCGGACTCTGTTTCCACTCACTCTTCCGACAGTGATGTTAGTATGACCGATGTAACTGATTATAATTATTCAATAATACTGTGATTTCTTTTTGTTTTTTTCTAGTATTTTGTTATATACAGAATCCCGTTTAATATCCCGGAAAATTCAAAATAAACAATCAAATTACATAATCAATATTAATAACGACACTAATAATTCCATCTATTCAATAATTTTCATTAATATAATAATAAATTACATTTAAACATCTAGCCAATAAAACAAATCCAATTAAATAATTAATAAAAATGCAACTTATACAATATAAACAATAAATATAAAATTTAATTAATAAAATACTAAAAAAACAAATTTAAAACTTATATTCAAATAATAAAACATTCTTGATATTGTGTCTTAATATTCATAATATAACCTTTTCCCGTAATTAACCCTGGCAACATTATGTCGCGCGAATACAGCGCTGCGTCTGGGGGACTTCTTTCGTGAAAAGGAGTATACTGCCTGGCACGGAGAAGCGCGGGATTTTGAACGGGGAGTGGAAGAACCAAGTGCGGATCTTTGGTGTTAAAGTGATAAGTAATTTATGTATCGAGTGGTTAATTAATATAATGGAAGTTAATGTGATGTGAGTTACTTTATTTTTAATAATTTATTCAAGTAGGCTATTACAAGTACTTTTGAATCGTCATTTTACAAACAACAAACTATATTAAGTGCCAAGCTACCACCGGTTCGGAATGTAGATTCTACAGAAATTCAGTAGTTACTCTTTTACAACATCTAAAATACAGCCAAAATTATTAAAAAAAAAATAAAAGTAAATTTAGCCAAATACAATTTTATATAATATATCCTGCCTAGAAATCAACAAGTAGCTCTACGTCTTTTTATCATCTATATAATCCCGTATTGAATAATATGCTTTTTTAATGAATGTATTATTTTAAAAATGCTTTGTATTTATGAATCGGAAAAGTAAAAAATGTCTGCGGAGTTTTAGTATACAAGCGGATACTTTGCCCTAAGAAAGATTTATTGACTTTGCGGAGTCGGAAACTTGGCGTTAAATTGCGGCAAAAAAGATCGAACTGCTCTATTTTGTAAAATATGATAAGAAATAGCAATTATTGTATTTTTAGTAACTATGGAAATGACGGCTTGGGTTGCTAACAATAACATTGCAATAGATTTCACCAAAGAGTGATATTATAAGAATGAAATAGCATAATTTAAGTATAAAAATGATAATTATATCATTATTCATACAGTTTAAATACATTTCGAATTGATGGAAGTCGTTTAAATACTAAATACCACACCAATACGAACCTAATTCGTTGATTACTTTATTACATAAAACTCACACTGACATATGTTTTTTTTTTATTCGGCTTTCCATAAAATGCCGAAAGCTGTGCTCTTAAAGGTCTTTGTAGGTTGACACCGGAAACAGTTCAGAGAGCCGGCTGTAAATATAAAATGAAAGTTGTTTGTGATTTATTTTTTGCACGTACCCGTATGCGTCGTTATCACTTTGAAACACCTTACTGCAATATTAATTTCAGTCGAGTTAATTTGTTTTACGGGTGATTTTGGATAGGAATTTCGTTTGTCTGACCCATGACGGTATTAGCCATTCAAAAGACATTAGCCCGGTAGATATGATGATTATGTCACGGTAACAGCCTGTAAATTTTCCACTGCTGGACTAAGGCTTCTCCCTTTGAGGAGAATGTTTGCAGCATATTCCACCACGCTGCTCCAATGCAGGTTCATGTATACACATATGGCAGAATTTCATTGAAATTAGACACATGCCATTCCTCACAATGTTTTCCTTAACCGCCGAGCACGAGATGAATTATAGACAGAAATTAAGCAAATGAAAATTGCTGGTGGTGCTTGCCTTGTTCTAAACACTGGGCCATCTTGGATAATTATGTCGTCCTAACCAATTTCGGGCACGGAGGCCAATCTGAAGGGAGGCCAGCCAACTACGCAGGACACATTATACTGGACAAGTGAGTGAGCCAACACAGGTGTACTCTCTGATCCCAACTGTTATCCGTGCTTTCGAAGAGTCTCAACTTTGTCAAATATTTGCCAATAAAAATCGTTTCGATATAATGATGAGTTTTGAACCTAAGAATTGGAATCTGCAGTCGTAAAAACAGCCATTAAACCAATGATATGTTGTTAGTATTGACACTGAACAGGTAGTGCAGAGGCGGCCATTTTGATTTTGTTTAAGAAGAGACGTCACCATGACATGACAGTGCGCCATAACAGCGGAATTAATATTTATAGGGTTGATTTAATATCTTTATTAATTACTGTTACTGATTGTAATACTTTGTTTTAGAAAGATTTTATTGACATTTTTATTAAAAACACATCTACAATAACCACGATGAATTCAGGTGATCGTCCACGCGTTTTTGTATATATTTTATGTGTAATAAAAATATATAAAGACTTAAGGCATTATCCATACTAGTATTATTAAGAGGTCAAATTTGTTTGTTTATATGTAGGGTGTATAATTTCCGGAATATACGCACATTGTATTTATTTCATGAATCTATTACAATGATTGTCCGAAAGTAATGGCTCTTAGAACAATTAATTTAAACACTTAATCACTGTAAGATATTACCGATTCCACATTATGTGTAAATAAAAAATCCTTCGCTTCGTAATGAGCGGTCGGTTCTAAAATACCCTTGATCTTTATTAAGTGATAAACAACACACCTTCGAAGTAGTTGATAAAAATATAATATAAAATTAATAATTTACTGCACAACTAATGAATATACGACACTGAATATTTTATTATTTTTGAACGAAGTTATTTTACGCGGGTTACTGAGTGAATTGGCAGAAATCTTCACGTAAGGGAAAGGCTTTATCCTCCAGGCAACCTTCCCCTCTGTCTCTTTCTAATGTATACGGTTTTAAACATGTTATATTATTTAAAATATTTTTTGTTTATGGTTTTTATTTACACGGTTTTTTTAATGGCAATTTAATTTTTTTCATTGAATTATTCTCAAACGTGGTTAATTTATTTTATTGTTTGTGTTGTTTAATAAAAAATCCGTAGCGGAAGCAACTTCGTTCTAACAGGGCCTCCCACGATATCATTATTTTTTGATATAAATATTTATTAACCTTATATTTGTAAAATAAATATAAAGGTATATCACTGCACGCGTCGATGAAGGTTATAATTATACTCAAATATTAAACTGACAAAAACTATATTTCTTGAAATAAAAATAGGTCACTTCATTATGCCTGCGCTAGGTCCCCAACCGTCGTTTTGAATGCCGCGCCCCACCGAGCGGCCACCAGTGTGATAAAAAAAATCATTTACCCGGTACAACTATTTTAAATTTAGGATTTCGGAATAAAATAAATTTTACGACAATCATTCATTTCAGTTCATTCGGTGATGTTTAATTTATTATTTACGGGAGATAATCTATTGTACCGATTGTAAGACAATACGAATATCGTTCATTAATTTCAACTATGGTCTAATTTGTGCTGCACGCCGGGACATGACGTTACATGACTTTGACATTTAATTTAAAATACTTGCTAGATTTTGAAATGACATCTGTCAAAAACATCAAGCTATCTTGTACAGGTTGTAGCAAATTTTCATTCTTTTTTTTTTTAATTCGTTAATTTATTTTTAAACTACGTTAAATAACAAATTTAAAAAACGACGGGTATCGTGGGGGCACCATGTTGCAACGAAGTTGATGTCGCTATATAATCATGTTATTAATAATCAACCCAACAAAATAAATTTATAACGTTTGAGAATAACATGACAAGAAATAAAATTGATTTTAAAAATCTCGTGAAAATTAAAACGATAACAAAAATAATGACAGTGCCAGAGAAAAGAGGGGGAGAGGGGGGGAAAAGTAGCCTGGTGGGCAAAATGGTTTTTACTCATAGCCTATTCCAATGGAAGTAAGGAAAAAAGATAAACAAACCTTAGATTTACGTATTTCATGCGATTTTCTAATAACTCAGCTATATTGTGCACTACTGAGAGTTTATGATTAATATATCTTTATTTATAATACAATACCATTACACTTAGCTACTTATTTCCACTTTACTTTTTCCAAAATTTCGATAACAGTTTTGTCGATGTTCAAAACGTCATTTTTTTACCAATTCCATTATGAATATCATAGTTAAATAAAGCTCTCGACCAATGATATTTGCTGTCAAATGTTGTTTATTTGGCTTTTTTGTTGTTATGGTTGGAATAGAGTATACGTGGCGATTGCCAGTTCACTCTACTGTAAGCCGCGATAAAGAGCTTCGTTCCAAAAATACATAATTGTGTAATTATTGTGCTATAGTATAAACTTATAATCTGACTATTAAGACAGATCAGGATGATGACCCTGGCCTTTACGGCCTAAATGAGTAGCGCGGCTACTTTTACGGCAAGGAAATTTTCGTATAGTGGGGAATTCTTCAAGGCCCGTCTGGACGGGCAGACTTTGTTCCTAGAAATCTAAAAAAAAGCAATTAATGAAAGCCGCGCGCCTTCGAGTTGTTATATGATTAAAAAAAAAATCTTCCAGTAACATTAATTAACAAATACATTAAATAAATCTTCTAGTAATTAAATACTAGATAGCTAATTGCCGCTGTCATGGTTCGCTGGTGACATTGAGATATCTTCATAAACAAAATCAAAATGGCTGCCTCGTTACCATAGACGCGATGCTCCACTTGTGTCAGTAATCAACTAACCGTGGAAACTAAGCTGTTACATCCCTTGTACCTGTAGTTATACTGGCACACTCCCTCGTCAAACCAGAACACGACAATAGTAAATATTTTAAGGTAAAATATATGTGAGCACCTGCCCGCTCTATAATTTTACCTACCTAGGTACCACCGACTCATCAGATATACTACAGCCAAACAGCAGTACTTAGTATTGTTGTGTTCCGGTTTGAAGGGTGAGTGAGCTAGGGTAACGACATGCATAAGGGACAAGACATCTTAGTTCCCAAGGAAGGCGGCGCATTAGTGATGTAAGGAATGGTTAATATTTCTTACAGCGTCATCGTCTATGGGCGGTGGTGACCACTTACCATCAGGTGGCCCATTTGCTCGTCCGCCTACCGATACACTACCACCACGATTAACCATCATGATATACTTAAATAATATTTATGTGCATTTTTATGTATTAATATATAAACATATATGTATTAATGTATAAACACCTCGGCAGATCCAAGATCCGGCGACAGAACCAACCCTTGGTGGCAGGTCTTTGTACAAACTTGCCTGGGTAGGTATCACCCTGTCATTAGTTTTTCTACCACTAAGCCGAAGTATATAGTATTGTTGCGTTCTGGTTTGAAGGTTGAGGAAACAGTGTTACTGTAGGCAAAACGGACGAAATATTTTGGGTTTCAAGATAAATATTATATACAAAAAATATTTTGGTTATGCATTGGTCATGACATGTAAGGCATGATTAATATTTCTTACATAGCCATTGTCTATGGACGGTGGTGACCACTTACCATCAGGTGGCCCATTTGCCACTTTACTTATATCATAAAATATATTCATCCATTTTAAAAATAAGCTATAAAAACTTGTGTTGTTATGAGCTTGTTATGGAATTAAAAAAAAAACATTTAATGAACCAGTTTTAAACGGGCGAAATGTCAACAGTACAGAACAGTACTATTCTGAAAAATAAAACAAATTGAGAACTCACCGCAGATCGTGAAATATCAGTAAGTGATATTATAATATTGACTTTAATAATACTTGGTTACTATATTCAAAGAACGGGTCGTTATGCCTACGGATAGTAGAATTATCTAAATGAAATCATCTGTTATCAAAGATTTACCTTACTAGCAGTTATTCTTAGCTTTTTGATTCCGTTAGTTTAAATCAAAATATTCTTTATTCAAATAGACTCATAAAAGCACTTTTGAATCGTTATGAATTTTAGTGTTGAATTTAAATTATAATTTTTAAATAATTTTAAATTTAGTTTAAAGCTACCACCGGAAAGTAATATCAACCGCGAAGAACCGCCAAGAAACTCAGTAGTTACTCTTTTCCACCATTTTAATCACAGAGTATGTCAGTAAACAACAATTACTTTTGACATATCCTTTCTAAAAGTCAATAAATACGTAAAGTCCACGCTTTTTTAACTTCAATATAATCTTGTATTAAGTAATATGCCTTTTTTATGAATGTTTTTGATATGACCTTTAATTTTTTTAATTTTATCGTATAGATTGGCAGTAGTGGGGGGCTAGTTCGCGCATGTACACTTTCGGCCAAATCACCGTAGCCGAATGACGAAATGAGTGAGTGTCCAATTGACGACTACCGTTTACTGACGGACCAATCACGTTCAGCCTCGGCGCCACCAGCTCCTTCATTCCTCCAAAGAGACCTAAAAATGCACTACTGCGCAGGTCAAGGTTATGCTCACGTCTCAAGTCACTCACTATAGGTTCGGAATTAAGTCTCGTAGACTATTTTATTATCTGTGAGCAGAACGAATCGTATTTTGCATATAGCGTGTTATACTTTCAATACTGGGAGTCAGCGTTTGTCTCTTCTCTCAAGGAAATTGGTTGGATACCCATATACTAAATTGTTAATCGTAGAGACCACTTCTTTCCTAAAAGTCCGATAACGCACCAGCATGCCGAAAGAGCAGAGATAGCCTAGTGGTTAGAACACGTACATCTGATCCGATGATTGTGGGTTCAAACCCAGGCAAGCACCACTGAATTTTCATGTGCTTAATTTTTGTTTACAGTTCATCTCGTGCTCGGCGGTGAAGGAAAACATCATGAGGAAACCTGCATTTGTCTAATTTCAAAGAAATTGTGCCACATGTGAATCCTCCAAACCGCATTGGAGCAGCGTGATGGAATATACTCCTAACCTTCTCCTCAAAAGGGAGAGGACACCTTAGCCCAGCAGTAGCCTCCGCTGTTACAGACCATTATCCATCACGTGAGCCTTTGCTTATATAAACAACCGCTGATTTTTGTCGGTATGTCAATCCAGAAGTCTCATATAAGTCGTTAAATAAGATGATACGGCTTTGTAACGTTTTAAACCAATATTACTTCTAATAATTTTGTTTTCATTAATGACAAGTTGACCTGTGGCGTCACCCCTAGAAGACAGGACGGGGAGGTTATAAGGTAAGTAACAGATAAAACAGATAAATAAACATACTCGCCTTCGCATATACAATATTAGTTAAGCCAGACAAAAAGGCATTTAAAAAAAAAAACGAGAGTCAGATAACCAGTTATGTTAATAATAAATGATCTCAGAAGATCAAGGAAAAAATATATATATACTTGGTAATCTCAGACTATAAAACAGGCGAATGGAGCTCACGGAACATTATAATGTTGCAACAAAGCGAATATAAAATAATAAATTGAATACAAATTTCCGGTACTTCCTTCAGATATGATCACATTTTTGGAATATACATGACTGTTCCATACTTTTTATGTTTCAAATCAAATTAAAGCAGCATAGTCATATTATTATATTAGCCTTGATGGAAGAAGCGTAAATTCGCGCGGCGCGGATATCAAGCACACGGACAGATGCAATCTGCATTACAAGACAATAAAACTGCTTCTTTTGACTGGAGAACGAAATAATATCGATCTTACTCCATTGCCGATCCTTTTTTTTCAGGTACTTACTCGCCGGGAGAGGTCTCGTCTAATCTCACGGACCAGGATCTGCCTCTCGGCATTCCATTCGTGACGTATGCAGAGCGGAGTTCTCGAGGCATGTCACTAGAGCCCTCTAGGGGCCCCGCGTCTTCAACACCGAAGGTTGCGCACTCACAACGTCCTGACCAACGTCCTGGAGGATGCTGATGTCATGTAGATCTGCTGATAGACTCTTGCGTCCATATTCGCGAGAATGTCCAAAGGTAGAAAGTGCGCTAAGACTGTGGCCACTCTCTGCTGCGCTGGATTTTAGTTCTGCAGCATCTTATTGCCGATCTTGTTCCAACTAACCTAATTTTTATTTTAAATTTTGATGATTTGCTAGTGAATTTCTACAGGAAATACAGGAAATATACAATACAATCCTTATTATCTGCTCTCCTCAATGTCCCTATTCGCTTTAAGGAAACATCCGCATCTGTTTTGCTATAAAATCTAATTATATATCGGTAGTATTGAAAATTTATTTCTGTTTCTATAAATTCTATGTACCATCCATGGTACCGTAAGAAATCAACTCATTCTTTAAAACACCAAGTGCCATATTTTGGAACTAAAATGTAATGTCGCTTGTGCCTGTAGTTACACTGGCTAACTCACCCTTCAAACGGAACACAACAATAATGATGCCATATATTGTAACGATCACGTAGCTTCCTCGAATCGTAACCACGACGGCAATTGTAAGACATTTTAATGGCAAAAACCCTATATCTTAAAATTTTTTTTTAGCCTGACTCGTGGTTTGAAGCCTTACTAGGATCGGCCTTAATAGCCATCAATTTCATCAACGAAATTCAATAGCCAACAAAGCTAATAGCCATTCAGAAACTGGTCATACATAAAATGTATCTTTTTTCTCCTCGATTCTTGGTTAAAATAAAATTATATTATATCTGCATAAATGAATATCGAGACATTCCTAGCCTTAACACCCAGCTGACAAGGCCGTTGGAACTGGAAAAAATAATGACATACAAGTGTTTGGTATTACCGCGAACGCACGGTTCAAATTAACACAGATATAATAATACATTAAAAAAACAAAAAAAAAACTAATGACACATTAAATACTTTTTTATTTTTAAAAATAGTGTCGATTCGAAATTTTGACGTGTTCTATTTTAAAAAATGAGTGATATCGAAGCTAATGTTCAATCGGTGCGTAAATTAAGACAGTATTCAAAAATTAATTTAATTTTAAGGTCAATATTCCACGGTTGTTGTTTTGTTGCCTTCGTGCTAGTGTTGTCGTGGGGGTGTAAAATATGGTTTACGATAAGCGCAGCGCACATGAAAGAACAGATACTGAAGGATTTGAAAATATTCACGCCATTTTTTTTTACAAATTGGAATTTTGTAAGTACCTACGTTTTTGTATTTTTAATAATAAAATATGAATATGTAATAAATACACCATTACCTTATAATTCTGATGTTATAAAATTATAATTCACAGAAATCTCCCATTCATTGGAGATTTTTGTCATCAATGACAGACATTTTTTTTTTTAATTTTACGCGGGAATACGTCTTGTATTAATTTTTAAAGCCACGAATAACTTTTAAAATCGATTATACTTATTTTTATGAGATCGGATACAATAGCTAAATATGTGTTTATTAAATATAAGTATAAATTATTAATATATGAATTTAATAATAATATGAATTTAAAATTTAAATAAATATCATAAATGACTTTTGTAATTGATAAAACATAAAAACCTTAAATTATATTATATCTTGTAGACTAAAGTTGTGTTTACTTCTAATAAACTTAGGGTAGGTATCACACACTCATCAGATATTCTACCACCAAACAGTATGATATAACTATAACAGGGCCATCTTAGCAAGGTTGGTGGGGTGTTGGCTATTCAAGGAATCTATACTGAAATTATAAAAGCGAAAGTAACTCTGTCTGTCTGTAACGCTTTAATGGCTAAACGATTTAACCGAATTTGATGAAATTTCGAATGAAGCAAGCTTGAATCCTAAGATTTACCATAGATACAGCCTTCCCCATCCGATGAATTCGTGTGAAAACAATTCCATTTGCTCGTCACAGACAAAAAAACAACTTAATTTAATAGTTAAAAGTTATAAATTTATTACACAAAAAAATTATTAAATTAAGATTTTTTTTTTTTTTAAATCGTTTAGACAATTATTATATATTTTTTCTACCTATGAATGTATTTGTTTTTAATCTGTCGTTACACACGTTACCAAATTTATACTACATACCAATTTCAGTGTTACATACAGTCGAGTTTTCAATGAATTACAATGGTACTTACGCCATTATTAAAAAAAAGTATTTACAAGAAATTATCTCACGCGCCAGTTGTTCTTTTGTTTTGTTACTCATTATAATTAAAGAAATCATTATTTCCCTATTATATTATACTAGTGACCCGCCCCGGCTTGGCACGGGTGCAATTCTGATACTAAGTACTACAGAATGTTTTTATATATAACGTTCACAGCTTTTCAGTCACTAGACAACATAAACCGCTATGTCCCTGCATTTTAAATCTGTAATATCTTCGAAAATATTCATTTAAATTACATGCTGTAAGGACCATACTGATCTATATTAAATGCATAATATATTTAAGGTACTTTGTTGGAAAAAGTTTAATGCTGTATTGTATAAAATCGCTTCGAAAATAAGCCATTATTTCTCGTAAAAAGTAAAGGATGAAAATAGTTGTTGTGGGTTATCCCTAAGAGATAGACATATACCGTCGCGGACTTTTTTGTAGGCCCTTTAAGGTGTACAATACTGTAGTACATTATTTTGATCTACCTCGTAGGGTTCAGCCAGAATTTGCAACATAAGCTCAAAACAATGTGTTTATTTACGACATCACACTAGAAACCTCTAAAATTATCAGTGTTTCTTTATTATATTATGAATAGCACTATATCTATTAAAAAAAACTGCATCAAAATCCGTTGCGTGGTTTTGAAGATCCAAGCAGACGCAGAGACAGACAGACTGCGGAAAGCGACTTTGTTTTATAGAGCTACACCTGCGTAATTTTTTTGGCGCAAGTTTTATAATAATATCTATAAAATTTTATTTACACGCTTAAATTGAAGATACGTTTTACGTAAACATTTAAGTAACTTAATGATCATTTAAGATTTGATCTCCGTAATGGTCTTGCTTTGTAGGTTCTTCGTTTTTTTTTCTGGAATAATCTTTTGTTTACGCAGACATCCTCGTACATTATAGAAATATATTTCGATGCGAGTCCCCGTACAATCTGGCATAATTAGTTACTCATAAAACTTAATTAGAACTTATTTTAGTACATTGGTGATAAATAATAACTCGTTTTTAATAGTTTTGTTTAAATACTAGTTGAAGACTGCGGCTTCGCTCGCCTTTTGTGCGTTAATTAAAAGATGTAACGGATAAAACAGTAGCCTATGTATTTTATTGGGGTTTACTTCATACTAAATCTCATCAAATTCGTTTCATCGGTTTGACCGTGAAAGAGCAACAGACAGACTGACAGCTTTACTTTCACGTTTATAATATTAGTATATATTTTATTTAAAAACTTGCTGTGCTTGCGACTTCGTGTGCGTTTGAATTTAATAAAAAAGCGTGACCTTATTATTATTTTACATATAATTCTAAAATAAAAGTAGCCTAAGTTACTCCTTATTACATCAGCTATCTGCCAGTGAAAGTTCCGTCGAAATCGGTCCAACCGTTCCAGAGATTAGCCGGAACAAACAGACAGACAGACAGACAGACGAAAAATTGTAAAAAATGTTATTTAGGTATATGTACCGTGTATACATACATATGCATTTAGTAAAACGCGGTTATTTTAATGTTACAAACAGACACGCCAAGTTTATTATATGTATTTACAAGTTTACAAGTTTATAATTTGTATACATTTTTAAAAGGAACATTTTATTAATTTATTTATAGTAGGTAGGATGACTGGCTAGATGTGCCAGCTGATGGTGATAATTACAAATCTTCTAAGATATATTCCTTGTGCCTGTAGTTACACTGGCTGACTCACGCATCAATCCGGAACACAACTATATTAAGTAAAGCCGTTAAACGGTAGATGTGAGGATTGGTTGGTATCTACCCAGACGGAATTGCAAACAGCCTTAAATATAACACAATTAATGTTTATCTATTATTATTATTTTATTTTTGTGTTTTAGTTATATTGTTGAAGATTTTGCTTAATATGATGTTACAGTCACTTCCTGAAGAATAATTCTCTCCGATTCCTCTCATTCCCGAGATAGATAAGCCATGCATAGCCTTTTCCAATGGAAGTAGGAATAAAGATAAAAAAATCTTAGATTTACGTATGTCATGCGATCTGCTAATAGCTCAACTATATTGTGCAGTACTAAGAGTTTATGATTAATATATCCTTATTTATAATACACACAATTACACTTAACTACTTATTTCGTCGACGTCGAAAACGCTTTTTTTTCGCAAATCCATGGTGAATATCATATATCAAGCTCTCGACCAATAATATCGCGTCTATTTGCTGTCAAATGTTGTTTATTTTGGATTTTCTCCTTTTATGTTTGGAATAGAGTATACGCAGGACATTATGAGCAGACATGTGCATTCTATATTCCATCACTCTCACGGTCTGATAGGATGTTAAATATGACCGGAGAGTTCAGACTCAGGACCGAAGTCTAGACATGTTTTTCGAAGCACGGCAGTATTACCACTGTCTTTTATATTCTGAGGAGCAATTTTACAGACATACGTTATATATTATATGCTGCTGCAACTACGACTAATCCTTGCGTGAATCTTCAGTTTAATGGTAAGTGAGCGCCAATTCTTGTGATGATACATATGATCCACTTTCGATCGAATATTTTTCTGAAAAGGTTTCGAATCGATTCGATTGCGATAAAATGATGACATGAGCCGAGATGGCCCAGTGGTTAGAACGCGTGCATCTTAACCGATGATTTCGGGTTCAAACCCAGGCAAGCACCACTGAATTTTCATGTGCTTAATTTGTGTTTATAATTCATCTCGTGCTCGGCGGTGAAGGAGAACATCGTGAGGAAACCTGCATGTGTCTAATTTCAACGAAATTCTGTCACATGTGTATTCCACCAACCCGCATTGGAGCAGCGTGGTGGAATATGCTCAACACCTTCTCTTCAAAGGGAGAGGAGGCCTTAGCCCAGCTGTGGGAAATTCACTGGCTGTTTATGTATGTATGTTATGTATGTAAAATGATGACGTAAGTGGAATGTGCGCCAGGTTGCGCCCATAAAAAACTCAAAATCATATTTAACCGTCAATAGTATATTGGTTTAAAGGGCGGATATAGTAAATAAAGTGCGAGGTTCGATGCTGACACCTTGGGCTATTATCCATCCCCCTCCAAGCATAAATTTTAAGCTTAATTGGAGAAGTAAGTACATTAGTAATTCCTCATAATGGTGGTCTTACTACAAAAAAACAAAAATATACTTAAGTTTCACTTTTGAATCTTTGTTATATAATATTATATTCTGAATGTACGAAAATTAATAAATATTTATAATTATACTTTTATCAATAATTTTTGAAATTTTGTGACGTGTTTTTGAACGAGACTGCAGATTGGCCTTATAGGATCCTCTACATTGCGCCCTCTATCTCGAGGACGATTTAAAGTATAAAAAATACTTAAAATAAAATTGTAGATAATTTTGTCGTCTACAATATTGATAATAAACACAAATAGCGTAAACCTCACTCGAAACGAGTTATTTGGAAAAAATGTGTAAAAAATAAATTGTGACCTTTGTCCTTAGTTAAGGACGGTCACGTGCGCCTATAAACACATATGTATGTACACACATGTAAGTTTTGAGAAGTTTTAGGGTATCAAAATAAAAGTTTGTACAAGTTCATAGTTGGGTATTCCGAGATACTTACCTAATTTTGACTAAGAAGACTGGCCTATGGCGGTTGGAACGTTGGCGAAGTTGTTACCGGTACTTTGGGTGTAAAATTAAACAAGACATAGTATTTAAGTGGAATAGTGTTGTGCTATAAATAGAGATATATTAATGATAAATTGTCTATAGTAGTAAATATAGCAGAGCTTGATGGAATACGAACATTTCAACTTTGTTTATTTGTTCTCTGTCTGCGATTGGAATAGTTAAATTACCTAAATCCTACTAGTGGGAATTTCTGAAAATAACTTTTGATACGTTTGACTTAATGGTAAGGCTTTGTGCAAGTCAATCTGGGTAGGTACCATTCAGTCTACAGATATTCTACCACAAATATAGTTATTGTGTTCCGATTTGATAGGTAAGTGAGCCATTGTAACAGGCACAAGGGACATAACATCACATTTTCCAAGGTTTATTAATTTAATATGGTGTAAATGTCCGTGGTAGTTCATCACAGTCGGCTGAAAAAAAAGCAGCAAGGAGGCTTACTCGTAGTAAAATTAATTACTATTGCATCTTCCGCGATAATTAAATATTGACCTTCCACTTGTATTATTAGTAATTATATTATTATTTAAATATAATTACACCAATTATTACACGATGAATAGTTTATTAACAACTGTCCCACGTAATAAAATAAAAGTATAATTTCGTTTGATCGAAGAAGCGGTGTTTAGTGATGAGATTTTTGTACATCTTCCTTTATGTGGTCCAGTGCCGGGAAAACAGCAAAATTGCTAAAAAAATGTTAAGTTGGAAATATTATAAATTAAATTAAACGAAAATGAGCTTTATTGTCATAGATATATAACCCTTATTTGAGTATCACGCCTTAATATTTAATTTTAATGTTGGTATGAATTGTGAATGTCAAATGTCGTTTATTTGGCTTTTGTCCTCTTGTGGTCTATATATATGTTCCTACGTTATACGATCTGTTTAATAAAAAATTAAATGACTAATATACAACGCACAGCCTAAATCTATTGTGGGTCTAACAGGATGAATTTCGGACCACTAAGAAAGGATTATTCCAAATTCATCTCTAAGGCGTTAAATGGGGGACGAATGTTTTATGGAAATACGTTATTTCTTGATGTTATAATCCTTATTTACGCATATTAATCAGTTAAAAAAAAATGTTAATATATTTTTGTATCTTTGACATTCACCATTTTTAAAATTAGAAGGATGGGAAGATTTTTAATTAGGCTTTTGTTTATGAGTTAAACACACATGTAAAAGATTTTTTTTAAAAAAACATCGTTTTTATAAATCAGAAGAAAAAAGTAGATTTTAATTGAAACTTTTTTAAATACACTTTTGAAGTTACAATTTTGACTTATTTTGAAAAAATCTAAAAAACGTGATAACTCAAAAATGGTTCACTTTTGCATCATGCATATGGGGGTTAAAATTATCGCAAATAGTCACCCCTATCACCTCCTAACGAGAATACGTCGATTTACCAATAACCCTGTATATATATATATATCTCACAGATTTCACATAAATGGTCGTGGATCTTCGAGTAGAAGCTCTCCTAACCCCATTAATTTACATGAGGTAACCTTAGGACGCGTGGAAAGTGGACAATTTCAGGTTTGAGTATTTTAACTCGTCTTCCTGTCCGGTGACGCTGTAGAGGATATTAAGGCCAAAAGCAACACAGAATCCCAAAAAAATTATATAGCTTATGGCAATTTGAGAAGTGTCAATTAAAATTTAAAACTATTAAATTTAAATTAAATTGAATGACATATATAATTTTATTAATTACTTTGGCCGTAAATAGTTATATTCGTTTGTAGCATTTTGATAAGACTTCCGTAAATCAGTAAGGGTTTGAAATCTAAACTCAAAATGAGGATACTCTCTATTTGGGCAATACAGGTAACCAAAAAACTAAGTTATGTTCTAGTTGGTAATTTGAAATCTTTTTGAACTGATTTGTAGTTAAAAATCTAGATTTCAACAATTAGGAACGCTGGCAAATGGTCCACCGGACTGTAGGTGGTCACCAGTCACCACAGACTTTGGTACACGCTACCATCCATAGGATATAATAGTTGTTTCTCAGTTTTAATCGGACGGGCTCACTCATCCTTCGAACCGGAACACAGCAGTTACGAGTACTGCTGCTTGGCGGAAAAATATCTGATGAGTGGGTGGTACTAACCCCGACGGACCTGATTAAGGCCCTACCACAGGGTACAAATGGATTCTCTAAGAAACTACTCTAGACCATTAGGTAATCTTGCCATCGCGATGTAGAAATATAAATATTTCTGCGTGGCGCCATCTAGTAGTACATGGTGAAGTTACGTGCAACAACCAACTGATATTAATGTACGATAAAAGGAAAATCTTATTAATAATAAACTTTAGATGTTTAACAAGCTGTTTTATGTCCTGTAATAAACAAGCTATTATAGTTTAATGATAGAATAATTATATAGGAAGAACAAAATTATTCTTAACAACCTATTGTGAAAAGAAGATCATTTACAATTTCTCTTGGATATAGCCAATTAAAGTTATATATTTATTAACGAGTCTTATTTTATTTAAATCGTTTGCCTTCAACATTATCGGAGTACAGCGGCGTTATTTTGCAAGAATTCCTTTCGTACGTCACTCATGTAATATCGAAAATCGAGTTATGGTGATACGCTATATACTCTACTCAGACAATAAGAGGAAAAATACCAAAATACAACACTTGACAGCAAATTGACGCGATATCATTGGTCGAGAGCTCGATTAATCTATGGTTTTCACTATGGATTTGCGAAAAGAAGGTTTTGAACGTCGACGAGACTGTTATCGGTATATTGAGAGTAAAATTTAAAGTGGAAATAAGTAGTTAAGTCTAATAGTGTTCTATTATTAATGAATAAGATATATTAATCATAAACTCTTGGTGTGCACAATACAGCTGTATATAATTTGTCTTTCATCATACTTCCATTGGAATAGGCTATACATACATATATCCAATGATTGTTATAATCAATATAGCGTGTAGAATTTCACGATCGTATTCTGTAATAAGTTTCGAGTTTGTTTGTTGTTAGAATCATTCTACAGATATATGGTTATCACTCGTTATACTCGGCTGATGCGCAGCGGACCTTTTCACGTGTTATGAGCCTATGAGCCTATAGTTACACGGATCTACTCACAGTCACACACTCATCACTCAGTATTTCATTCGAATACGATTGTGCTCTTTATTTCTAGGCAAACACGGACCAATTTCCTATTGAAGTATTTTTATCTTTGGCTACAAAATATTCCTACGAAAATGCTGCGATTTGAAAATTGATTTAGTAATTTTATATACTCGTATTTGAAGGCCTTATTATTTATATTCTGCAAATATAATATCAATCTCAACGTAGCGACAATTAAAGCTCTAGTAGTACAACACGGAACCATTTCGCTGTACGTTAAGTGTTACGTTTTTGACATTCGACGATAGATGTCGCTAGTAGTCGATTAGATCGCGCTAACGAAGTTCACTGTCTGTGGACATATAAGAGCGGCCAACGGAGAGCAACGCATACTTACCTGGCGTAGGGGACACCGTGATCATGAAGGCGGTTCCCCCAGAGCGAGGCCTATCCATTGCACTGCGGATGGGTTGACCTCTGCGATTATCCCTAATGCGGATAACTCGGACGCGTAATTTTTGGTAGTGGGGACTGCGTACGCGCCGTCCCCCTTAAAAAAATATTATAATTGCATGATGCATCAATTGCAGTCGACTAGAGCGTTAAAACCCTAACAGTTATATGAATAATACTTATATTCTTAGCTCAATATTTATATGTAAATCAAATTATTCAAATTCAAATAGGCCCAAAAACACTTGAATCGTCGTGTCATTTTTGAAAAAAAATATATATAGCTACCACCGGTTCGGAATGTAGATTCTACCGAGAAGAACCGGTAAGAAACTCAGTAGTTACTGTTTTTCAACATATAAAAATAGTCATGTTAGTTAAATACAATTATATATGTATGTTATGTCTCCTGCCTGGAAGTCAACAAGCATTAACTCCACGCTTTTTTATCATCAATATAATCTTGTATCGAATAATATGCCTTCTTTACCAATGTATTTTGATTGATTTTACAATTGACTTGAATCTATGAAACGGCAAAGTTAAAAATGTCTGCGGAATTTTATTATAGAAACGGATACCTTGCCCCAAGAATGATTTATTGACTTTGCGGAGTCGGAAACTTGGCGTTATAAGCTTATCCTTACTTCTTGTGCACATACAATGATTATCACTGATTTTATCAAAGTTATCAATGCTACTGTGAATATACATAATATTGTTGTAAATATATTGTGACGCAACAGTGAATATCTGTAGCGATACCCCCAAAGCAAAATGCTGTAATCGAGCAGTATCATTCTAACCGCGTATCCTGCGGAACTGAGTCGCCCTATCAGGGACGATATATGAGTATTCCACCGAAGTTTTGAGTCTAAAGTGATTCCTAGAAAAACTGTAGTGTCGTTTATATTTAGATCACTATTGTTTACTTTAATGGTTACTGTAACTTAAAATTTTGCTTGCTTGCATTAGGTAAGGCAAAGAGTAGGCATTATGTCTTTTTAACATTTGTAACTAAATATTTTTTTGTGAAATCAATGTTGAAATCCCCACACACAATCAGAAATTGTATCCTTTCACCTATAGTTTTAAGAACATTTATAATATAGTAAACAGTTATTTACTGTTGTTGTTTACCTAGTCAATGGTACGGAACCCTTCGTGCGCGAGTCCGACTCGGACTTGTCCAGTTTTTTTTATACTGTGTATTATATTTTTTGTATTTAAAGGTAAACTGTCATTATGCATGAATACTATTTAAATGTAATAGTATTGAAAATCCAGATGCATAGAATTAATCTTATTAATCTTGTAATCATATGTATATATTATATCTTTTATCTGACTACTGAGAGTTGAATCAAAGCAAGAGCTGAGATGGCCCAGTGGTTAGAACTCGTAGTAAAATCTACGAGTTCTAACCACCGATGATTTCGGATTCAAACCCAGGGAAGCATCACTGAATTTTTATGTGCTTAATTTGTGTTTATAATTCATCTCGTGCTCGGTGGTGAAGGAAAACATCGCGAGGAAACCTGAATGTGTCTAATTTCAACGAAATTCAGACACATGTGTATTCCACCAACCCGTATTGGAGCAGCATGGTGGAATATGCTCCAAACCTTCTCCTCAAAGGGAGAGGAGGATTTAGCCCAGCGGTGGGAAATTTACAGGCTGTTAATGTAAAAAAAAAATGTCTATCACAGTTTATCAGATACTACTACAATTTTTCGATTTGACTGAAATGAATTCCGACTTAAATGTGGTTGTGTTACCTTGTTAATATGATGTTCCTGAGGACCTGTCAACTGTTCTTGTTCAGCTTGCAAGGACACCAATATGTTTGTGAGTGTGACTCCAATCTCTAAGTTGGAGTTGCATAGCTCAACAAGAAGCTAATAGCTAATAATAGCTATTCTAATATGTTCCTGTATCGTTTTTGTGCAGTCAAACTTTCCATTAACATATTCTAAAGATTAATTTCTAATTGTAGTTGCTCCAAATCAGTATTATACATTTTTTTTATATTCGGTAATTTCATGTATCTGTTTACATCTCTCTTATAGAATATATCATTTTATTGTATTAGAGAGATGTAAACGGTCTTGTCTCATTTAAATGTAGTTACATCTCTATTTATTTTTTTTAGTTTTATCGATGATATAATTTATTGTGTGCTCATATATATGGGGTTCCTTTAGTAAGAATCATCCCAGATGAGTTCAATGGTTATGCTCATTCAATGTGGCATTAAAATTATTGTTTTGCTCAACTAACTCATTATGAAATCTTGGAGTATCATTGTTTTCCTTGATTGCTTTAATGTTTTGAAATTCAACTAGTAGTTTTGAGTGGTCATTAGTTCAAAGCTTTTTCATGTTCATCACGACACACATCTCCACAATCTTTTAAAGATGATCCCGCTGACAAGTTATATCTATGCATTTTTCATAAATATTGGACATCATTAAATACATTACTCTGATCCCAATGTAAGTAGCTGAAGCCCTTGTGTTATGGAAAATCAGAAGTAACGAAGGTAACAATTGACTTTATTCCTTATGTTCTTGGAGTAGTTTGTTGCATAACTCTTTTGAAGATTATAATTTGTGCATGGTCAATTTTAATTTAGCCTCTGTTTCTTTTAAATTAGTTCTGCGTGCCCTCATTGTATTGTCCATATTAAACTGGAAAAGTGTAATTTGTTTATTGAAAGAGAGGATATCTATGTGTATGATTTTAATTATGTTGTACTTAAATAATCATTATTAATATATTTTCTTGAAAGGATTAGAATTATCGATATAGGATTTTAAATCGATTAATTACATACTTCTTATGTATATATTAATATACATAAGTATGTAAAAATTATTGCTACATAACTTTGCCTTTTATTTTTTATAGTCAATATTATATTCTATTTAGGTATAAATATATTTATATTAGTACTGATTCAAACAATATAATAAGCTCAGTTATACTGAATACAAGAACTATGGTTTAAAGAATAAACTGTGTCTGTCTGTATGTGTGTAATTATGCACAGTATAAATAATTTGAAGAACCATCTGAGGTCAATGTCAAAATCTTCAATTTTGGTTCCATCTGATTGTCAAGCAAAGTGAGACAATAACTGAGACATATGATTTGAAAACAGATATTGTTTACAATACTTATGCCTTGTTTGAGTTAATTTTTTTTAAGTTAAAGGACACAACATATATTTAAAACAAAAATACTTCCGCGATTTTCATATTAATATTGAAGTTTCAGCCGTTGAAGTTCACCAGTCGAACCGATGATACTTTTGCTTGAGGAGAGTTTTTTTAACGCGACACAAGCACATCTGAGCAATTATAATTTAAATACACTACAGTAGCTAGTAGCTTATAAATGCTTAAATCTTTATATTTTTTAACTATTTATTTTCAAATATTTCAAATACGATTTAAATTTGACATGTCACCCGCCACCCGGATCAGTGTTGCAATATATATTAGTGTTGCGTATCGATAGTCCACTATCGATAGACTATCGATAGCCCAAAACCAATAATATCGCTGCTACCAATAGTATTGCTTACAGAGAGCTAGCGATACTATCGATAGTATTGCCGTAATCAATAGTATTGCTTACGGAGAGCTATCGATAGTATTGATCAAACCGATACTATCGATAGTACTATCGATATCCTGAATAGTTTTCGAGGTCAACTATCGATAGTCAAACTATCGGCAGTTCTGCAACGCTGCCCGAATATGTGAAATAAACAACACGTTCATTAATTTTAAATTTAAATTTTATTTTTACTAAATTTTATTTGATTCGTCTTTAGTAGTATGTTTTAGGCAAATTAGTAAGAATATTTAAAAAATGTTAAGTAATTAGTGTAGATATAAGCGACTTGGTGTAAATACTGTAATTCTTATATTTTTCAAATAAAGATTATTATTATTAATAATAATTTTCTAAATATAAACAAATTTAACAATTCAATTATAAACATTAGAAGCATAACACTTACATAATATACATAGTCAAAGAAATAACTACCACAATTTTAGTAAATAAAGTACACTGAACTGTGAAGTATTTAGTCTAAATCGTATTCATCACACTGAATCCGCTGAACCGATTTAGATGACATTATGTATAATTTTTTAATTAACCCTTCGAGGAGTTGAAAGGTGTTGATGGTTTGTGTGTTATAGGTAATATTTTATGAATTTTGCGTGGATTAAGTCGGAGGTTCAGCTGGTATACTATTTTAATAAAATTATTTAAATATTTTTTAATAGATTTTAAATGACCGGGGTGTAAATAAATTCAAACTACAGACTTCAGGCTGTTGCTGAAAAAAATTGTACAGAAAAACTTAAAATCTGTGATGTTAGGTTTAGGTTTAGGTGTGTAGCAGGCTAGACCTGTTTTAAAAGCTAGGATCTTCTGGCCTGGCCTTATATCTTGCCACTAGACCTACTTGTCCGACATAAATATTATGTATAATATTACATTGTACGTACCATATTTTATTTATTAAATAACTAGCTATATACATAATAAATGTTGCATTGTATGTTAATCAATATAATTGACATTAATTGCCTAATGATATCAACTACAATTATTTTATAAGAGATTGGTAGCAAATCTCTTTTCGTAATTCTAGAATCGGAAGTGAAATTAGTTTTGAATATTAATTTAAACGATTTAATGGAAACGAAGTCAACCTATTGTCCAATTCTTTGGTTTACCAGACCACTTATATTGAGTGGTGTTATTACTCGATATGTTATAGTTTGGAATCTTTTGTTATTATGATGTTGGTGGCATTACGCCGGCTGATAATAAGTGATGATTATCACCATGGGCGCTGTAAGAAATATTAACCATACTTACATACATACATACGATCATACATACATACGAGGTACTTACTGTAAGATCTAGCCACACTCACCCTTCAAACTAAATTAACCAATACCAAGTATGGATGTAAAAAATACAATATAAGTCTTTAAGAAGCCGAAGAAGAAGAAGAACCTTGACCATAAGGGCTGAGCACGTGCCATCGTCCATCGTAAAGATTGTAAGGCTTTATAAGACTATTGGGAATTTTTGTATAAAAGATATTATTGATGTGTTAAAATAGGGTTCCCATAGAAACTTATACTTGGTGGTAGGGCTTTGTGCATGCCCGTTTGGGTAGGTACCACCCACTCATCAGATATTCTACCGCCAAACAGCAGTACTCAATATTGTTGTGTTCCGGTTTGATTGGTGAGTGAGCCAGTGTAACTACAGGCACAAGGTACGTAACATCTTAGTTCCCAATGTTGGTGGCGCATTGGTGAAGTAAGGAATGATTAATATTTTTTACAGCGCCGTTGTCTATGGGCGGTGGTTATCACTTACCATCAGGTGGCCCATTTGCTCGTCAAGCTACCCATACCATAAAAAAAATGTATCGTCCATTCAGGCTTAATTTATTTTTTTTTAATTTATACTCAAATTGAAATTTTACAATATAATGCAAAAAGGCCAACGACACGCGGTGTTCCCAGGCGGTCACCCATCCAAGTACTGAACGCGCCCGATGTTGCTTAACTTCGATGATCGGACGAGAACCGGTGTGTTCAACATGGTATGGACGTTGGCGACAATCTAATCAAAAAAACTCTGATATAATACTTTTCATTTATCATACTTATTTAAAGGTTATTATTTAAATTGTATCAGAATAATGCGTAGAGTAACAAGAGTAGTTAACAAAGAACGAATTAGGTCCGGTTTTAGGTCAAATTCTCAAGGAGTACCGCAAGGTAGCGTTTTAGGACCGTTACTTTTTCTGATCTACACACATGAAATGTCAGATACAGACATACATGACTGACAATTCTATTGAGATGATGGTTAAGTGTGAAAAATCTGTCAAATAAGTCATATTATATTAAAGATAAAAAAAGCTTGGAAATAGAATTTATTACGCTATAGCCAAGGTAATCGCATGTTTTTTTTTTTATCAAGAAGGCAGATGTGTTCGGGTCCTGTTTCTTTATATATATAACGATGCTAATTCAACTGTTTTTTTTATATTAAAGATTTTTTATAGTAAACATTGATTAATTGTGTAACTGGAAAGCTGATATCGAAGGAAATAGGACCTCATTAAAATTAAAACTATATTTTAAATGCCTGAAAATGTAATGTTAAATAATTTATGATTGATAGCACACCTTGGGAATGAAACGATCGCCTCCTGGCTATTTCTATTCATATTCAATTGTGTAAATAATAAAATAGATAAAAAAAGACCCGCTGAGTTTCTTTCGCCGGTTCTTCTCAGGTCAGGATGTTTTCTTTTCAGAACAGGTGGTAGTGTTTCGTTTGACTATCAATAAGTAAGTGTAATGCTTCTATATTGAATAATGGAATTTGAGTTTGCGTGTGAATGCGTAACGGCAAACGATACGCGGTATTTCCAGACGGTTACCAACCTCAAAAGTACTGAAAGCGTCAGATGTTTCTTAACTTTGGTGATCGAACAAGAACTTGACATGGTTTGGACGTGGCGAGAGTTTTATTAAAACACATAGATAAAAAACATTCAACTTTGTATTCATATTTAAGCATATGCACACGGAAGCTCACGAGTCTTGACATAGTTAAAGTTGATATCGAGAAGAAGACAGGCGTCCAGAAAGGTGAAATGTAGATATAATATCCATTCCGAATACATTATATTCGATAAAATAATACATACATTGTTTACGTCAAACTCAATAAAATTCGTGAAATAGACAACGTCCGTTGTGACTTGCTATTAATAAAACCGTGTTACGCTTACGACATTGAGAGGAGAGATGTCGCTAGTAGTACATTAGATCGCGCTAACGAAGTTCGCTGTCCGTGGATATATAAGGGCGGCCGACGAGGAGCAACGCATACTTACCTGGCGTAGGGGACACCGTGATCATGAAGGCGGTTCCCCCAGAGCGAGGCCTATCCATTGCACTGCGGATGGGTTGACCTCTGCGATTATCCCTAATGCGGATAACTCGGACGCGTAATTTTTGGTAGTGGGGACTGCGTACGCGCCGTCCCCCTTATAATATGAAATAAATAAATAGACTAATACTTACAGTTTTTAGAGGAATAGAACCTCAGCAGTTTTAGTCCGATTCTGTAATATCTACGAAAATATTCGTTTAAGTTACATGCTGTAAAGGGCCATATTAATGTATATGAAATGCACAATGTATTTAAGGTACTTAATTGGATAATTGCTTAGAAAATAACCCATTATTTCTCGTAAAAAGTAGAGGATATAAAAAGAATTGGTGTAGAGATAGACGTATACCATTGCGGAGTTTTTTGAAGACCTTTTTAAGGTGTACAATACTGTAGTATATTATTTTGACCTATCTCGTAGGGTTCAGCCGGTGTCTGCAATGTTTTGCAAAAAAATGTGTTTATTTACGATCGAATTATTTTACAGATCTAAGCATACATAGGGACAGCGGTAAGCGACTTTGTTATATACTACGTAATGAAGTATTAAATCATAACAGACATCTGGTGCGTGGCTTAGTCAGTCTTTTATTTTAATTGAGTTAGTAGTTGATCTGGTGCCATTCTTTTATGCCCTTTATTACAAATATGCCACCTAGGGACGGGGTAATATTTCTTGCAACTTTGTCAATTTCAGGCCATTTGGGACACTCGGTTTAGTAAACAGGATCCATGCTATCAGTTTTACAATAGAACCATTCCAAGTGTGATCTGAATTCAGATTTTTTTTACATTGACGTGAGTTGTGGTCCTAGGCACAATATCTGCAACACATTTCAGCACGTCTGTGCATTTTGACCGCATCACCTGGATGAGGAGTCTTTGGGAGCTTTGCTTAATTGTTTTGTCGTGTAGGATTAACCATAATTCTATCGTTTAATTGGGTATCACCGACCAATAATAATTCAGGTTAAAGCCATAGTAGTTAATTTATCTTTGACTAGCGACCCCCCAGGTTTCTCGCTTGTGCATATTTTTAATCAAGAAAATTAGAAGTGCGCTTATATATTTATTCATTAGCTTATAATATAAGTGGATACATTATAAATGAGGAATTTGAATAATATCCCAAATGGTTTGATTCGTAACTTTATTGTGAAACGGATTTGATTTTGTCCACGGCTTATTGGTTAAAATTGTACTTTTTCAGCCAGTTTTAGCCAGTGTTCCTATCCCAAAGTTTATTGTGATTATTGCAGGATTCGAGATTCCGAACAGCATTGTCTGCTAAAGTCAGGAATAAGTTCTATTTTTATAAGAATAGTTTTCATATTATTGCTGTATTGATCGTAGATAATTATAAAATAAAGTTCATCGTGATGAGACTAATACTGTATTCATGTAAAAATTGAAATTTGACACGAAATAGCAAAAGCCAACACTGTTCCAAATCCCAGCTTTTAAGACTCAGTTGTTTTGACTAAGTAGACAAAATTGATAAAAAAGGCCAACGGCACGCGGTGTTCCCAGGCGGTCACCCATCCAAGTACTGAACGCGCCCGATGTTGCTTAACTTCGGTGATCGGACGAGAACCGGTGTGTTCAACATGGTATGGACGTTGGCTACGAATCACCGAAAAAATAGAAACGAAAACAGTTAATTCAGTCGCGTCGTTAATAATAATTGACAACGTTTTGTCATCACTTATTATTACGCGAAAATATTTTTTTTATACATACCCGGTGATTGTGAGACTTTGCAAAGTCAAAGTCAATATAGAGATGGGGTCCAGAAATCGGTAATAATAATAAATAAAAGGTGTGAGCACCAAGTGACTCAGTGGAATAGTTGAGGTGTAACAAGTCATACAGCCACTAAGTCAGATGAGCTACAATTGGAATGTCTGCAACATCCACCGTACTTCCCGGGCCTTTCTCCAACAGATTACCATTTTTCCGAAATTTGGATAACTTCTTACAAGGAAAAAATTCAATTTCGATGCGGCAGTCCAAACCACCTTCAAAGAGTTCATTGTTTTTCGCCCCCATGGATTTTTTAATAAAGGGATCAATGAACTACCTATGAGATGGCAAAAGTGCATAGGTAACAACGGTACAAAAAAAATTGACTTTATATTCCTCCCGTACCAAACGCCAATTTCATATGTAAGGGCCTAATATTACATTTCTGTTAATATACACCCTTGCCTTTGTTTATTAGTATATAAATTTAAAACAAGTTATATAATATTACCTTTATACTCATAATCTAATTATTTTGCAAATACGAAATAACAAACGCAGATCACTTAAATTGCACGGAAGTGTACTGTAGTCGAATGACAAGTGAGAGTCCAATAGACGACAAGCATCTACCGATGGACCAATCACGAGCAATCTTGGCGCCTCCGGCTCCTTCATCCCTTTAAAGAGACCTGAAAATGTTCTTTTGCGCAGGTCGAGGTTGTGAGCTAAGATTATACATCAAGAATTGTTATGTTGCGATATTGAGACGATAGATGTCGCTAGTAGTCGATTAGATCGCGCTAACGAAGTTCACTGTCCGTGGATATATAAGGGCGGCCGACGAGGAGCAACGCATACTTACCTGGCGTAGGGGACACCGTGATCATGAAGGCGGTTCCCCCAGAGCGAGGCCTATCCATTGCACTGCGGATGGGTTGACCTCTGCGATTATCCCTAATGCGGATAACTCGGACGCGTAATTTTTGGTAGTGGGGACTGCGTACGCGCCGTCCCCCTTAAAATGGCAATTATTAATATTTTCGTACACTAAACAGGGATTAATCACTGGTATTTTTGATTAAAGATGGGCTTAACTGTTTAAAATTATATACGACCTTAATCGGTAATTTTATTTCATAAGTCACTTTTAATAACTGCTTTTTTACGTAAATGTTTTTTTTTTCGTTGAAAACCTTTAACATATACACATACCTACGTTTGTTCGTTTAACTACTTTTACGGTGATTAAGCGGCTGTACGTCTTAACACCTTTGCATTGTGCAGTGTTGCATATCGATAGACTATCGATAGTCAAGGTGTTAGAAATAGTATCGATAGCTCCCTATGAGCAATACTATCGATAGTATTACTTTTAAACTAAACTATCGATAGTCCAAAACTATCGATAGTATCAATAGTATCGCTGCTACCAATAGTATTGCTCACGGAGAGCTATCGATACTATCGATAGTATTGATCAAAACGGTACTATCGATAGTTCTATCGATAGTCAAACTATTGATAGTTCTGCAACGCTGCTTTGCATTTTCAAAAGAAAACACTGTAGTCTAAAGGCTTGTTTTGTTCTCTAGGCTTTTTCACGCCAAAGCATTCAAAATACGATAACATTACTCATGAAATATTGGCTCTATTACTCTTTAACTTTACAGATTTCGATCTAATATTCGTTTCATCTCTTTCTCACATATCGTTTAATGTAAAGTTGAACAAAGACAGGGCGACATCATCAACACTGACATCCGTTACACGACAGATGTCATAAAATTCGGATATCGCCCATGCCAAAATTAGTCTATAACAAAAAAAATATGATTTTTCTTACAGTCTACAACAATTTCAATGAACTTTGCTTCGTACTTTGCAGACTTAGGAATGTCTGAATAATATTATATATCTGCATTACTTTAGTGATGTATTTCAATTTGTAAAAAATATAGATTTTATTAATAAAATCATATTCAGGCGTACTTAAGGTTCTTTGATTTTATATACATATAATATTATTTAAACACTTATATTTACTTCTAAAAATAAATCGTTTTCTATTTACATATCTCTGTTAGCATTTAAAAATATAATTTTCCATTTTCACGCACTTTAGAATTGTACTAATCGAAATTTATTTATTTATTTCAGTGTCACCAAATCGAGCAACTTAACCAAATTTTAAATTATTGATACATTGTTAATGCAATAGTTATTACCCATAGTTATTATATACCAAATTTAAACGCGGGCAGGTCCGCATTTAAATTTGGTATTGTTGCGTGCACAGCGTCCTTTCTCGAAATCTTTGTAGCATTTGATACGTCGAATTCCATCGCGTTGGGATAGAAAGCAATAAACTTTTTACATGCGCGACATTTTGCACTGTGATCTGATATTTAAGAAGCCTTTCATTGGTTATCACGCCCCTCTTAAAATGTACCACCGGCCATGTTTTTTGTATTTTCCAATTGTCCTCGATATAAAATCACCGTTGTTAGCTATTGCACAATTATATTTAACTTATGCCTAAGTCTGAATTTGTTTAGGAGCTTGTATTAGTGGAACAACACCAGAAGCGGGATCGAGCGGTATTTTAAGCGGATATTTTAATTTAATACTTGTATATATTCTTGTATTTTTTTCAAAAAATACTTGAATTTATTCCTTCTAACAGTATATATACCTACACGTATATAAAATGAACGATTTAATCCATTAAAAATATTAAAAAGATTATATAACTGAAGTGTCTTCAAATGACCGGTAGATTATTAGATTTTATATCGGAATAGTAGATTTTTGGAGAAAAATTATAATTAAAGAAAATCACTAAATAAATCTGGAGTACATCCAGACCCAGATTTAGTGATATTAATTGATAACGAATACAAATGCTTGTAAATGAAACATATCAGACGAGATGGAGTAAATAAATGTTTTGTATTCGTGTTTTTTGGATGTACTGTCGCCAACGTCCATACCATGTTGAACACACCGGTTCTCGTCCGATCACCGAAGTTAAGCAACATCGGGCGCGTTCAGTACTTGGATGGGTGACCGCCTGGGAACACCGCGTGCCGTTGGCCTTTTTTATCAATTTTGTCTACTTAGTCAAAACGACTGAGTCTTAAAAGCTGGGATTTGGAACAGTGTTGGCTTTTGCTATTATGTACATGCAAAATGAAAAAAAAAAAAAAATATCCCGCTGAGTTTCTTTCGCCGGTTCTTCTCAGGTCCGAGGTGCTAAATTCCGAACCGGTGGTAGATTTTTGACAATCAATAAGCAAGTGTAAACACTTCTATATTGAATAAAGATTTTTGATTTGATTTGATTATTTCGTGTCAAATTTCAATTTTTACATGAATACAGTATTAGTCTCATCGCGATGAACTTTATTTTATATAATTGTCTACGGTCAATACAGCAATAATATGAAAACTATTCTTATAAAAATAGAACTTATCCCTAAATTTAACAGACAATGCTGTTCGGAATCTCGAATCCTGCAATAATCACAATAAACTTTGGGATAGGAACACTGGCTAAAACTGGCTGAAAAAATACAATTTTAACCAATAAGCCGTGGACAAAATCAAATCTGTTTCACAATAAAGTTACGAATCAAACCATTTGGGATATTATTCAAATTCCTCATTTATAATGTATCCACTTATATTATAAGCTAATGAATAAATATATAAACGAACTTCTAATTTTCTTGATTAATAATATGCACAAGCGCGAAGCCTGGGGGGTCGCTAGTCAAAGATAAATTAACTACTATGGCTTTAACCTGAATTATTATTGGTCGGTGATACCCAATTAAACGATAGAATTATGGTTAATCCTACACGACAAAACAATTAAGCAAAGCTCCCAAAGACTCCTCGTCCAGGTGATGCGGTCAAAATGCACAGACCTGCTGAAATGAGTTGCGGATATTGTGCCTAGGACCATAACACACGTCAATGTAAAAAAAATCTGAATTTAGATCACACTTGGAATGTGTCTATTGTAAAACTGATAACACGGATCCTGTTTACTAAACCGAGTGTCCCAAGTGGCCTGAAATTGACAAAGTTGCAAGAAATGTTACCCCCGTCCCTAGGTGGCATATTTGTAATAAAGGACATAAAAGAATGGCACCAGATCAACTACTAACTCAATTAAAATAAATGACTGATTAAGCCACGCACCAGGTGTCTGTTGTGAGTAAGTAAACACATTTTATTGGAAAACATTGCAGACTCTGGCTGAACCCTACGACATAGATCAAAATAATGCACTACAGTATTGTACACCTTAAAAAGGTCTTCAAAAAACTCCGCAATGGTATACATCTATCTCTACACCAATTCTTTTTATATCCTCTACTTTTTACGAGAAATAATGGCTTATTTTCGAAGCAATTATCCTAAAATACATTGTGCATTTCATATAGATTAATATGGCTCTTTACAGCATGTAACTTAAACGAATATTTTCGTAGATATTACAGATTTAAAACGCAGGGGCATAGCGGTTTGTATTGTCTAACGGCTGAATTACTGTGTACGTTGTAAGACATTCTGTAGTATATTTTTAGTATCAGCATTGCAGCCGTGCAAAGCAGGGGCGGGTCGCTAGTATAATATAAATTAATATGTTATTTTGTGTAAATAACGTCATTTCTTTTGGATGAATGGGATATGAACGTAACAAAAAATAAAAGACCGAGCAGGAGAAAGTTATTGTTAGTGGATATAATTAACTTTTATGAATTATCGTACCTGCCATCTGTACGTATATTCTAGAAGGTTACTTGCATACTAAAAGCGATATAGCAGCTGTTGTGTGGCGGCAAGGCGTAGGAAGACTTTCAATTTCAGGTGGGTAGATTCGATTATTATCCTCTCCAAAATATTTGCTGGAGATAAACCAAGTATCTAGCTAAGGCTTAGTGTTCCCGATTCAAAAACGTATTTACGAATCTGAGATACTCTTAATTTCCATCAAGGCGGTTAACAAAGCAGGATGTGAATAATCCCCAAGTTATATTAAAACTTCTAAATCGAGCGGTAGTCCTCTACTTGAAAACCTAACGAGTGTAGTGTGTGTCTAACCTAATCTCATTTACGATTGCTAAATCTTATTTTAAGAGTCAAAAAAGTCCCTCTTACGTAAAACCTTTCATTGAACTATCGATTCTAGGACCTAGGTGCTATTAAAGGAATCGGACTAAAACTGCTGAGGTTCTAATCCTCTAAAAACGGTAAGTATTAGTCTATTTATTTAATCCATGTTATGAGGGGGACGGCGCGTACGCAGTCCCCACTACCAAAAATTACGCGTCCGAGTTATCCGCATTAGGGATAATCGCAGAGGTCAACCCATCCGCAGTGCAATGGATAGGCCTCGCTCTGGGGGAACCGCCTTCATGATCACGGTGTCCCCTACGCCAGGTAAGTATGCGTTCCTCCTCGTCGGCCGCCCTTATATATCCACGGACAGCGAACTTCGTTAGCGCGATCTAATGTACTACTAGCGACATCTCTCCCCTCAATGTCGTAAGCGTAACACGGTTTTATTAATAGCAAGTCACAACGGACGTTGTCTATTTCACGAACTTTATTGAGTTTGACGTAAACAATGTATGTATTATTTTATCGAATATAATGTATTCTGAATGGATATTATATCTACATTTCACCTTTCTGGACGCCTGTCTTCTTCTCGATATCAACTTTAACTATGTCAAGACTCGTGAGCTTCCGTGTGCATATGCTTAAATATGAATACAAAGTTGAACGTTTTTTATCTATGTGTTTTAATAAAACTCTCGGCACGTTCAAACCATGTCAAGTTCTTGTTCGATCACCAAAGTTAAGAAACATCTGACGCTTTCAGTACTTTTGAGGTTGGTAACCGTCTGGAAATACCGCGTATCGTTGGCCGTTACGCATTCAAACTCAAACTCAAACTCAAATTCCTTTATTCAATATAGAAGCATTACACTTACTTATTGATATTCAAACGGAACACTACCACCTGTTCTAAAAAGAAAACACCCTGACCTGAGAAGAACCGGCGAAAGAAACTCAGCGGGTCTTTTTTTTATCTATTTTATTATTGAATATGAATAGAAATAGCCAGGAGGCGATCGTTTCATTCCCAAGGTGTGGTATCAATCATAAATTATTTAACATTACATTTTCAGGCATTAAAAATATAGTTTTAATTTTAATGAGGTGCTATTTCCTTCGATATCAGCTTTCCAGTTACACAATTTATCAATATTTACTATAAAAAAACTATATATGCATTATTCTGATACAATTTAAATAATAACCTTTAAATAAGTATGATAAATGAAAAGTATTATATCAGAGTTATTTGATTAGATTATCGCCAACGTCCATACCATGTTGAACACACCGGTTCTCGTCCGATCACCGAAGTTAAGCAACATCGGGCGCGTTCAGTACTTGGATGGGTGACCGCCTGGGAACACCGCGTGTCGTTGGCCCTTTTTATCAATTTTGATTTTTCAATTCCTGGGTCAAAACTATTGAAATTTGGAATAGGTTAAATTTACAACGTAATCAACTGCTAAGAACTGATTTAAGAACAATTAAATTCTATATAATGGACGTACGTGATTCTTAGATGGACGAGATGGACTTCAAAGCCGAGACGAGATGGAATTCAAATTCGAGATGGACAACTAACTCAGTATGAAAGCAAGCGGTATAAGTCAAGCGAGAAATGTTTAATAAAATAAACTAAACAATTATAATCTAATTTTAGGATTTTTTTCCTTTCTATGAGTACGAATATACGTGCCACACACACTAAGAAGTTTTGTAAGCACGTCGATATGTCCTGTAGAAATATATACCGACGATGTCCCTGAGGGTGGGTTGCCTGAATTTATTCAAAATTAAAAGTAGATACAGTTGAACATAATTATAATTTAATTGCATAATTCTATAATATCAGATACATCATCATCTTAATTTAAAGTTTTATTTGTTTCAAGTTCCGGTTCACACCAAAAGTATCCGATTTTTTGTATCTATTGTGTTTGTGTAATTATCTCTTCTGTACATAAAAGTAAAAAAAAGATTAAAATTGTATGCTATTCTTTGCTGGTTGATTGACAAAATATGAAATAAAATCCATTTGTCAAATGTAGAGCTTTTCTCTAAGAAAATACACTCGAACCTGCAGTATACGATCGTAAAATCAAAAGTCAGAAATCAGGTGTCGTTGATTATAATAATTATGTTGTTTAAAGATTACAAGCATCAAAGTAGTGTATCATCGTGAATTAATTTTCTAAGCTTCATAGAGCCGAGATGGCCCAGTGGTTAGAACGCGTGCATCTTAACCGATGATTTCGGGTTCAAACCCAGGCAGGCACCACTGAATTTTCATGTGCTTAATTTGTGTTTATAATTCATCTCGTGCTCGGCGGTGAAGGAAAACATCGTGAGGAAACCTGCATGTGTCTAATTTCAACGAAATTCTGCCACATGTGTATTCCACCAACCCGCATTGGAGCAGCGTGGTGGAATATGCTCCATACCTTCTCCTCAACGGGAGAGGAGGCCTTAGCCCAGCAGTGGGAAATTTACAGGCTGATTATGTTATGATTATGTAGTCATAAAAAAGTAGTCAAGTTTTCAAGTTTAAGAATTGATTTTATTAATTATATATTTCCATCTAAAAAATATATGTATGTATATATAATAGATCTCTAAAGCTTTTCCTCTAAGCAACCTTTGAGCAAGAGTACTGATATTACCATAAAGTTTAATTATAATTGTACGATTGAGAGTGAGAGATTTATATGTGTATATAGGCGGATGTTGAAATGGGCCACCTGATGGTACGTGGTCAGCACCGCCCATAGACAAGGGCACCGTAAAAAATATTAATGAATCCTTACATCGTCAATGTGCCACCAATCTTGGGAACTAATATATTAAGTCCCTTGTGCCTGTAGTTTCACTGTTTCACTCACCCTTCAAAGCGGTACACAACAATACTGGGTGGTAGATTATCTGATGAGTGGGTGGTACCTACCTGGCCAGTCACATATATTCTACCGCCAGTAACAATACTTACTATTGTCATGTTCCGGTTTGACGAGGGAGTGTGCCAGTGTAACTACATTTACAAGGGATGTAACAGCTTAGTTTCCACGGTTAGTTGATTACTGACACAAGTGGAGCATCGCGTCTATGGTAACGAGGTAGCCATTTTGATTTCGTTTATGAAGATATCTCAATGTCACCAGCGAACCATAACAGCGGCAATTAGCTATCTAGTATTTAATTAAGCCAACCACAAAACCCATCCAAGACAAGGGAACCTTAAAAAACAGCGTACGTATTTCTTAAAGCTGCAAGCCCTCCAATGTTGCAGATGTCCATGGGTGGTAGACACTTTCCATCAGGTGAGCCTCCTGCACGTTTGATTAAACCTATAAATAAAAATAAAAAAAACTTTCATACTCTGTACGTCCCTAACTTGAGTTTAAATAATAGGTATAATTGAATATAAATGAATTGTTCGTAAGTTATTTCTTTGAATACGGGAAAAATGTTAATTTATTCGAATATGAACAAAATTGCGGTCAAAACATTAACAAAAATAACAATTAAGGTAATTAAAAGCTTACTTATAACAGACAAAAACAAATAATTAATTATTATATACAGGGTTATTGGTAATTCGACGTATTCCCGTTAGGAGGTGATAGGGGTGACTATTTGCGATAATTTGAACACCCATATGCATAATGCAAATGTGAACCATTTTTGAGCTATTTCGTTTTTTAGATTTTTTTCAAAATAAGTCAAAATTGTAACTTCAAAAATGTATTAAAAAAAAGTATCATTTAAAATCTATTTTTTTCTTCTGATTTATAAAAACGATTAAACACTGGATATTTTTCAATATTTAAACAATAATTATCGGTCTTTATATTTTTCCCTCAAATATGCCTGAAAAACGAAAAAAAATCATAATAAACTTGTTCTGCAGATAATTTTAAAAACATAATCGTTTACTTAGCTTTCCGAAAATGTATAAAAACTAGGAATTTATTTCAAAGCAACCGAAATAAAATGATCAGAAAGGACGCTGGTGGAAATTCGTATTCGAACATGACCGAATTCGTACTAAAGGTCGCTCTTTAAAATTACCACAAAATTGATTTAAAATAATATCCAATGTAAAAAAACTTACTTATTTACTTAACTTACTTACTTAATAAAATTATAGCAAAGAATCACCCCTATCGCCCCCTAACGGGAATAAGTCGAATTACCAATAAACCTGTATACATGATTTTTTTTTTGCAAATGTAAATTAACACTTTTATAAATAAAAACTTCTCAATTACGACGTGAAGTTGCCTCAGTACATTTTAAGACACGTTTTAGACAATGGTTTTTAAGATGGCGATTAATAAGAATTTGGTAGTTCTAAAGTTAATTATACATGGTGTTGAAATTATTTCATTATTTATAGTGATGGGGTATGGATTGTCGTTGCTTAAGGGAATTACTCATAATGGTGACACGCCACAAATAATATTAGATACCAAGAAGTATTCATTCGCGTTCTTAACACATTGGAATCTGGTAAGTTTAATTTCTATAGCCTAATCCAGTGGAAGTTAAAATATATATTTATTATATTTAATAATTCCCTAGCTCACCCCTTTGGGGGATAATTTTTTATCAAATGAATCATTTGATAAAAAATAATTATTATTTATTTACATTTTGCTGACCATATCTTTCCTTATATTTCCCACACCTTTTAGGTACAAAAGATTCTGATTGCGGTGCAATCCGGTACGAACCTAGTACAATTGAATGGAACCCAAAAAATATTATAATCAGGTCTCGTCGATAGACAGGTGTATGATTGATGCACACATCAATCCTCCCTCCTAACGTCGACGGCATCCTAAACAGCAGTACTCAGTATTGTTGCGTTCCGGTTTGAAGGGTGAGTGAGCCAGTGTAACAGGCACAAGGGACGTAACATCTTACTTCCCAAGGTTGGTGGCGCATTGGTGATGTAAGGAATGGTTAATATTTCTTCTTACAACGCCATTGTCTATGGGCGGTGGTGTGCATTTACTGTCAGATGGCCCGTTTGCTCGTCCGCCTACCGATATCATAAAAAAGGCTCATCGGCCTCACAGGAGGCACCTTTGGACGCTTTTTTTTTTATTACATTAGCAGCCTGTAAATTTCCCACTGCTGGGCTAAGGCCTCCTCTCCCTTTGAGGAGAAGGTTTGGAGCATATTCCATCACGCTGCTCCAATGCGGTTTGGTGGAATACGCATTTGGCAGAATTTCGTTGAAATTAGACACATGCAAGTTTCCTCACGATGTTCTCCTTCACCGCTGAGCACGAAATGAATTGACTGACTTGAACCCGAAATCATCGGTTAAGATGCACGCGTTCTAACCACTGGGCCGTCTCGGCTCTTAATAACAATTAAAATTTAAAAAAAGGTGCTAGTATTTTCGTATGCGCTTGAGAATATATACTTCTACCGTGTAATTAAAACAAAATCATTTGCATTTTACATGCATATGTTTATCTATGCTTAACACACACAACACACACACACACACACACACACAATTTCACAAACATACAGTTTATGAACAGTACCTTTACCTATCACAAATTGTTTAACTTTTATAAATAACTAGTATAAAATCTTCATATTGTAACTGCTTTTCGAATTCATGTTATAATAGTGTAATCCTTTTTGGTCATAATTTTTGCATTATATTGTTAAATTTTATAAGATATTGTAACACTGTTGGATTGCCAAATGAAACAATAAACAATAAACAACATTATAAATGCAAAATTAACTCTGTCTGTCTGTTGGTCTGTGGCTCTTTCACAGCCAAACCACGTAACCGAATTTATGAGTACCTACTTATATTCGTTTGTACGGAGACTCGCATCGAAATATATTTTGTATAATTTGCGAGGATGACAGCAAAAACATCACACAAATACCTATAATGTTAATTTTTGTAACTTGAACGTTGAAATGTTTATGTCTTTGCTGACGTAAACGAACGACCAACGAAATAACCAACACGAGTTCTTTTCTTGTGAATCGATCAGCGTTGCAGAAATATCAATAGTTGACCTCGAAAACTATTCAGGATATCGATAGTATTATCGATTCTATCGATAGATACGAATGACGTTTTAAAATCGATTACACTTTTATGAAATCGGATACTACGAATGTAACTACATAAATAAATTATTGTTAGAAATATTTATTTATATAGTTATATTTATATAATAATTATATTATTTAATAAACTCATATTTTGTTGTATCCGAATTTGATTTGTAACAATATATATGTCGCAGCGTCAGATAATTAAATACTTTGATTGTAATCTCTCAGTTTTGAGATTTGATTCCGGATGGCCAGGGAAGTCAACCACTCTTTGTCACGTTAGAAAAACGTTGTCAAGAAGGAGAAGACAGATGTGGTCGCGGCCAATGAAATATTGTAAAAATCAATATACGATAATCCAGCTATCGATTTGTTGTATTATTTTTGAATATGCATGACGAAGATGGCGATCCCGAACCAAACAATACTGCCGGCTCGCCGTTATATATATATATATATATATATATATATATGTATTATCCACCACATCACGTAAAAATTTTTGCTTTAAGAAATATGGCTCACTCACCCTTTAAAACGGACAAACAGTACTAAGTGTTGCTGTTTAGCGATAGAATATAATTATGAGTGAGCGGTACCTACCCAGATGGGGTTGCACTAAAAGCTACCACCATCAAAAATAGTAATTAAATGTCGAGGTGGTTCAGTCATTAGAATAGTAACTAAGATTGTGGTTTCAATCCCGGACGAACACAACAGAACTTGTAACTATTTTATACTTATACTAGCGAAACGCTCCGGCTTCACACGGGTGCAATGCTTGATACTAAATATACTACAGAATGTCTTACAACGTTCACAGTTTTAACCGACTTCAAATAAAGGAGGTTATCAATTCGACGCGTATGCATATAGCATTGTTAGATCTGAACGACATTTGAGTATGATGATCCATTTTTCAGTCGTTAGACAACAGAGACCGCTATGTCGGTGCGTTTTGAATCTTTAATATCTTCGAAAATATTCATTTAAGTTACATGCCGTAAAGGGTCATATTCATCTATATTAAATGCACAATGTATTTAAGGTACTTAATTGGATAAGGATTAATTCCCGTCGATGGTATCACATCGGCCAATGCTGACTTGATAGGATGCACTTTAAACACACACCGACCCCGCCGGCGGGGTCGAGGTCCCTCGTTTATTATCAACCGTTCGCGCCTAGGCGTATGACGGATCTCAGAGCACACATGTTCTCCCTCCAGACGTCGACGGCGTCCTAAGCCGAGGTGCGGCCTCACAGAAGGCGCTCTTAGGACGCGCGTACTCTGAGCCCTTCAGTGGGCTCTCAACATCCGGCAGAGTCTTCCACGACTCGCCTACCCGCCCGGTGACGCTGTAGAGGCCACTTTGGCCAACAGCAACTGTCTATTCGAAAAAAAAAGGGATTAATGCTGTATTGCTAAAAATCGCTTCGAAAATAAGCCATTATTTCTCGTAATGATTATTTTATAATATGTTTAATTTCGTTATAGGGTTTATAACGAAATATAAGTCTCTGTCAAAAGTCTAATGATTTTGATTGGTCAGTTGCAGTAGTTAATTCAATAATTATCGTTATTTATTTGTCTAGCGCAGATAACGTTTTAAATAAACGAATCAGTAAATACATACAGATAAAATATACTAATATAGTTGACGTTAATTCTATCAGTGTTGTCAGTATATATTTTTTATATAATTACACATTTTGTTGGAGACTTTATTTTTAATATCAAGTTAATAAATTAGAATGGATTAGCCCTATTACGTTAGTGTTCGTTAATTTCCATGCAGGATAAATAATTATTTTATTTCATTGATATACCTAAGTGATTAATTTTGTTCCTTTTCCACATATATAATTCTAGTTGTCGCCTGGGGTTTCTCTCGCATTTAAGGGTTGGTCGTTACGTGTTATCTTGTACTGTAATTATTTAAATATGACAATTGCTCGTATGAGCCTATTCGAATTAAGAATATTTTGATTTTAAAAATTGAATGAAAGATTTTTTTTTTAAATAATTGCTTGTAAGTAAATTCAGTATAATTAAAAAAAAAGAAACATTATGATACCGTAATGACGGTGACCTTTGATTTGGTAATTGTCAGTTGGAATTCTGTAAGATGATGTTTTAAATACTAGTAGCGACACGCTCCGACTTTGCAAGTATGCAGTTTGATAATTTAAAAAAAAATAGTATAAATATGTATAATGTAGCCCCTACAGATGAACAAACAAAATATACCTCCTTATAATATTAGTATAGATTATTAAAAAATTAGAACTGATTAAGTTATATTTGATACATACGAAATAACACTGTTTAACAATCAATCAAACACGTTGATACTAGTGATACGGCTCATCTGATGTCCTAAAGTTACTTCTAAAGTGAATTGTCACGCAGAAAAGGACTATTCATTTAAATTATAGTTATAAAAACAATATAAACGCAGATATTTTATATACTTTTAATACAAGAGGCATAAAACACTGATGCCCTGCAGCACAGGTTTAGTAACTGTTTGTGAGACGATGCGTTAAATGTCTGATGAAATATTATCATACACAAAATCAAAATATACTTTATTCAAGTAGGATTTTACGAGCACTTTTGAATCGTCCTTTAACAAACTATATTAAGTGCTACCACCGGTTTTGAATGTAGATTCTACCGAGAAGAACCGGCAAGAAACTCAGCTGTTACTCGTTTTCAACATCTAAAATAGTCATGTTAGTTAAATACAATTATATATGTATGTCATGTCTCCTGCCTGGAAGTCAACAAGCATTAACTCCACGCTTTTTTATCGTCAATATAATCTTGTATCGAATAATATGCTTTCCTTACCAAAGTGTTTTTTATAAATTATTTGAATTTATGAAACGGGAAGGTAAAATAATTAATACAGTATTATTATTGGCTAAGTCCTTACTCTATTTACAAAGAGTGTAACTTAATTTATTTAATATTTAAAGGATAATTTAAAGTAATAAAAATTAATTCAAAGAAGAAAAAACAAAACGTAAAATTGTATAAACGAGCGCTGTGTGTGGAAACATAGATGTGTTTGTGTTTGCGTGTGTGTGGGTGTATTAAAAAAGTAATTTGTAAATCAACAGACAGAAGCTTGTTGTTTCTTGGAAATTTATATTTTTATAGATTCACTTACTTATTTAGCTTGTAAAATTTTACTGCACCACCATATTGCCGTCTTCCATACACATTATTCTTCTAACCCAAAGGTTGTCTGGAAGAAATGGCTTATAAGCCATAAGACCGCCTTTTGCTTGGCCAATTTTGTTTTAAAGAAAATATATTTTGTATCTTTATGTATATTTGGTGTGCAATAAAGAGTTAAATAAATAAATAATAAATAAAAAATATAATATATTAATATTTTTTTTTACATAAAATATAATATATTAATCACTTTATTTTAATATTATATTATATGTTTATATTATATTATTTTAAAATGACAAAAAAAATAACATATTAAATGTGAATTCTCATTTCGATATGGCAACACTCCCATAAGACATTTTAACGTACCCTCTTTATAAAACAAAGCAGTCGCCCGTAGCCTTAGTTCGGGCGGTTAATTAGTCTTAATTATTTAGTTTAATTTTAATTATAATTATACAAAATATATTAATAATAAACGTACAGTAATATAATAATAAATAATTTTAAAAATGGAAGAACTATGGCGCGATACGAATATATTTTATAATGTTCTGTGTTTCTTGATAACGGAAAATGAAAAATTATTTGATCGGAGTGATTCTAATTTGTATTGGAGGACTGTATTCCATATATTCGGTATTCTCCATCATGTATATATCGGAATAACTGCTCCCAGCCTTAACATTGTCAACAATCCAAACCCAGACATTAGAATTTTATATACATTTAAAGCGGCCTACCTTACCGGATGGAATTTTGTAAGTACCTACAGATTTTTATACCTATAATACTTATTAACAAATTACTCGTCCTGATTTCACTCGGAAGAATAAACATAAAATGAAATAATCTTGTTTTCTCTCCGGCTAGGAAGGTTGAATTTGTCAAATTTTCTCTGGTTTAATATGCATGTAAACCTTCCTCTTGATTCATTGTTTATTAATGCAGACTGCTTCTAAAATCCGTTGCGTAGTTTATAACATCGAACCGTACAGATGTTGGGAAGTGATTTTGTTTAATACGACTCAGATATTAGAAGCGGGAATGTCACAGATACACAAACATTCTTAATACGTCGATAGGATTATTGATAGTTACTGCAGTTAACGGCTTTGAGCTCTAATTAAATCTCACCATAAAAATACTACTAAAACAATGTTTTTAATTATTAATTCAATAATAAGTGTGTTTTTGTAATACTTCTAAACAGCTTTTTAAAATTACGTAGACATGCAGGGCGATTCTGTAAATCACTTCGTGTCTGAAATATAGACAACTGAGTTTCTGTGATATTAAATGATATAATTATTAGTATAGTAAATATATATATCACAATTTGAAATTTCACGCCCGTGTTCTGCGGTGAGTTTCGAGTTTATTCTTACGGAATGCTTCTACTGGAAAATTCTCAATCGTCGTTGGTATATCTTTGGCCGACATCACAATTTTTGACCAATTTTTTTTCATAAATCTATACTAATATTATAAATGCACAGGTTACTCTGTCTGTCTGTCTCTGTTGCTCTTTCTAACACTTATTTGTAAATAAATAAATAAATATTGGACAACATCACATACATTACTTTGATCCCAATGTAAGTAGCTAAAGCACTTGTGTTATGGAAAATCAGAAGTAACGACGGTACCCCATACACCTAGACCCAAGACAACATAGAAAACTAATGAACTTTTTCTACATCGATTCGGCCGGGCATCGAACCCGGGACCTCGGAGTGGCGTACCCATGAAAACCGGTGTACACACTACTCGACCACGGAGGTCGTCAACTAAACCCTTTTTACAACTAAAAACGGGGGCGACGCCGCGAGCGACATCTAATTAGACTTAAGTAAAATTCGTATCTTAGTTTATTGGATTCGAATTCACGATCTTCGGCAAAATTTTGTATTTCGTACATTGTCAAAGAAATCAAATCGATCCAAATGCAATATTTTTTTTTGCAAATATTTAAATGATAGTACCACTTCTTCGACGCAATTAAAATTAATTACAAGAAAATAATAATAATTTAATTATTAGTGATATGGTAATAATTATTATTATGATAAATGTAATCTCTCCTTTTTACCATTAAAATAACACACGAAAATTTAAACATTAACAATATAAATTTGTAATAAAACAAACATTGAAAATTAAGATGAGGTATGACGGAATGTTCAAGTTAGCTTGATCGTTTTGACAGACAGGCTAGTGACGAGAAACAGAAAATATAACATATCGATGGAACGATGGAACGATGGAATGCGTAATTCAAATTAGAATTCGATTATTTTTTAACTTATTTTTCTAAAAAGTGTTATACCAGCCAAAGAGACCCCAGTCAAAAGGACCCCCGGTCGTAACAATAACTTAACAATGATCTTTAGGATATTTGTAGCAGTTACTGCCTGTTATTCGCGTCCCTACGAAGCAATAATATGTAATAAAAAAGTCTTAAAATTTTCTGATAACGCTTGAATCTTTAGTATTATATGTATTTTTTTTTTTAATTTTTATAATCATTAAATTAAGAAAATAATATGTTCGTCATTGCAAAGTTATGTCGATCAGAAAAATTTACATCTAATTTAAACTTTCTCTAACAATTATATATTATAGCAATTTAAAGTTGTGTCCTCGTTGAGCGCTCAGACCAGAATGCCTCCGTTATCCAGCCGTTCTCAACTATGATCAAGCCCTCGCTGTGATTGGCGAACGCTTCTGATTGGCTATCGCAAATTTAGTCAAATTAACATCCAATATAAATATATCGTATATTTTACATACTAACAAAATACATAACAATTTTAACAGGTATATCTATTAAAACCATACAGACGCGATACCATTGCGAGAGCTTGATTAATCTATGATATTCATTATGGATTTTCGAAAAAATGCCGTTTTGAAATTCGACGAAGTTGTTATCGAAATATTGTGAGTAAAAGTAAATTGAATTAGTGTTGTATCTATACATGTAATAAAATTGGAGTGTCTGTTTGTAATATTAAAATAACCGCTTTTTACCGCCGTGCGTCCGTCTGTCTGTCCGTCAACAGACAGACGGACGGTCAGCGGAGTGTGTATCTCATGAACCGTGATCATTAGACAATTGAAATTTTCACAGATGATATATTTCTGTTGCCGCTTTAACTACAAATACTAAATAACTGAATACAATATTTTTTTTAAAGGATCATAGGACAAACGTATTGTTTACCGTTTTTATAGATAATTATACGGAACCCTTCATGAGCGAGTCCGACTCGCACTTAGCCGGTTTTTGAGTTATTTAAATATCGTTTAAAATTCACGTGTTCTTTCAACTGGGTCACTACATGCTTAATTGATTACACAAAACATCAATTAATCAAATTAATTAATTGTCCGATTTGAATAATACTGTTTACATTGTACCCACACTAAGGTTATCTTGTAGACACGTGTGTGTGTGTGGCGATAAATTTTATAACTACGAACACGTTGCGATCAAAGTTCGTAATTGCCACTTTTGTTGTAGAGATTTGTGTTTGTCTGGGTCAAACTTGCTCACACAATTGCGCACTATACCATGTTCTGCGTAGTTGGCTGGTCTCCTTTGAGTGTCAGAGCTTCCGGTTAAAAATTTAATGACAGAACGAAAGACAGATAGAAAAAGGAAGTGAAACAGTCACTTGAAGGGGTGTAGCCCTTTTTCCAGTTCACTCTACTGTAACTCAAGAAAAAAATCATTTCAAAAAAGGCAAAAAAACACGACTTCAACTGAATGCTTACTTTAAATGCAACTTAACTTCCCTTTTAAAAGTATATATTTTATACGGCTTGTAAATTTTCAATGCATACTTTGCGTTCATTATAAATATATATATATTTTAAACATAATTAGTTTTGCATGTCGGTCAATGAACGATTTCTCCTTACGATACCAATTTTAGTTAAAATTTAACATGATTGACTCATAATTACTTATATATGAAGCAACAGACGGCATTGATAAGAGACAGTACGGTCAAAGTTCCGTCACGAGACTGACGCGTGATAACAGCCGATAAGGGCCGATTAGGGCTGATTTCAACACCCCCCTGATAACAATATTATCATCGGAAGCGAAGAAAATCACCATAGTCAATGGTGTTTAATATATAAATTAATTAATAAATAATTATATTTACTTGGTGCTAGGGCGGTACCTAGTATTGTTGTGATCTGGTTTAAAGGGTGAGTGAGCCAGTTTAATTACAGGCACGAGGGACATAACATCTTAGTTCCCAAGGTTAGTGGCGCCTTGGTGATGTAAGGAGTGGTTAATATTTCTTACAGCGCCATTGTTTATACTAACGATAGTCTATCGTTAGTCTATCGATATGCAGCACTAGTAGAGACTATATATAGCAGTTTAGTTTAACATCAGTTCTTTACGATTAAGAAATGAGTTGAACGTGTACTTTGTTTATTAAATTGACGAGACGTCGAAGGCCATTTAGATAAAGGAGGTCGTCTATGTGGCTATCGTTCATAGATTAATAGTGTATAATCATTTGAAACTAATGTTATTCGATGATAACGTTAATAAGATCACTCTAAAGGTCAGGCATATGGTTTGAGCCGGAATCAGCTGTTAGATAATCAGTTAAAACGTGCGAGTTACGCACACATCCCTCAAGAGTCACTGATATATAAATTTTCACGATTCGAATAGTAAATAGACACTAAAATAAACTGCGTTTATTCAAAAGATTTTTTGGGAATTTCGAAACTTATGACATTTTTGTAAACTATTAGTGAACTATAATTACTAATATTATAAATGTCTCTTTGTCTGTCTGTTTCTCTTTCAAGGCGAAACGACTGCACCGAATGTGGTGGAATTCGATATGAAATAAGCTTGAAATCGAAGAACATTTTTTTCTTTCTTTTTTTTTTTTATGTTATCGGTAGGCAGACGAGCAAATGGGCCACCTGATGGTAAGTGGTCACCGCCGCCCATAGACAATGGCGCTGTAAGAAATATTAACCATTCCTTACAACACCAATGCGCCACCAACCTTGGGAACTAAGATGTTATGTCCCTTGTGCCTGTAGTTACACTGGCTCACTCACCCTTCAAAACGGAACACAACAATACTGAGTACTGCTGTTTGGCGGTAGAATATCTGATGAGTGGGTGGTACCTACCCAGACGGGCATGCACAAAGCCCTACCACCAAGTAAATAGCCAATATTTATGACATTAGTACTCACTGTGTGTAATCACACTAATTAAATTATGTAATTATTTACTTATTATAACGATTAAGGGCATTGCTCCGTAATTGATACAGGTTTCGTCCAAGATCAAACACGTGCTTAAATAATTGCTAGAGGGATGTATTTTCTGAAAGCAAAGTTTAAATATTTGAGGATTGAAACATTATTTGTTTATTTTAAAGTTATACTGGATATCCTTAAATATGGTATTAGACCATCTGATGATAAATCTTGTACCACTAGACATTATCAGTGTAAGAGATATTAACAATTCATTACATCATCAATGCGACTTCGAAACTAAGATATGCACAATATGTTTGTAATTACACTGGCTCACTCACTGTAAACGGGAACACAACAATACCGGACATAAAATCTTTCGTGATGATTAAGAGTGATTTTTAATATTTCCACGAGGTGAGGTGATTAACCACTGGATGATCCATTTGCCAGTCTGGTGCCAGGGTGATGAAAAAATCTGCAACTTTAGTCATCCGTGTGTTCTATGAACATTTTTTTATTTTCAATAATTCACTTAATGGACGTTTTTCTAAGATTTTTTATTGTATTTTTTGTATTGAGTTTGTACCTTTAACAAAACGATTTTTTATACCTAACGCCTAGTGTTAAAAGGACCAATATAATTAACCCTTATTTAGTAATCAGCTTGGGATTGATAAGGACCTGTGAACCACAATGAACGGTTGACACAAGAGCCAGTCCGTGGGTTTTAGGCGTAAAATAGCCTATGTAAAGGACATCTTTAGGCTTCAAGTTTGCTTCAAACAAATTTCATCAAATACAGTTCAGTGGCTTAGAAAGCGTAACACACGGACAGATTTACTTTGTAATTATATTAGAAAGATATGCCTTTTTCATTTTTTTATTGGTAATGTTAAGTTTATGTCGTTTAAGCATTTTTTTTTGTTAATTTCGCAATTGGTTATAAGGATGTATATACATTATTCAAAAATCTACTTTCGTCGTTTTGGAACCAAGCCATAGAGTTCTTCATTTAAATTTTTTGATTGATGTTAAAATTTTATTCGCAGACCTTCCAGACCGTGTTCCTCGGTCTGTCGCTGGTGCATGATATCCTGGAGTGGCTGGACAAGCAAGAAAACTCATTAGCTGCAAAGATTAGATACTGGAGAAATATCATATTCAGCGGAATGGTGGTTCCGTTTACCTTAGTAAGTAATTTTGAAATATTTAGTCAAAGAACACACGAAGCGAATAAGTCGTGGGTACTTGTAATTTTATAATTTGAAGGATGTTTTGGAATATATAGATCGCCAAATTGTCGACGTCGTTAAGCCTGTCTGGGTACCTACCGTACCGATTCATCATTTTATTCTACCCCCACCCAGCAATAGTTACTTAGTATTGCTGTGTTCCAGTTTAAAGCCTGAGTAGGCCAGTGTACTATAGGAGCAAGGGGCATAACATCTTGGCTTCCAAGGTTGGTTGCGCATTGGGGATGTAATAACCAATTTAAGCTCTACATTGAATACCATAATGTACCTTGACCTTATGAGTCTACTTGAATAAAGAATATTTTGATTTGATTTCATTTATTTATACATATAATAAAATTGTAGTGTCTGTTTGTATTATTAAAATAACCGCTTTTTACTAAATGCATATGTATGTTTACACGTTACAATATAATCTTTTTTACAATTTTTGTCTGTCTGTCTGTCTGCCTGTCTGTCTGCCTGTCTGTATGTCTGTCTGCCTGTCTGCCTGTCTGCCTGTCTGTCTGCCTGTCTGTCTGCCTGTCTGTCTGCCTGTCTGTCTGCCTGTCTGTCTGTCTGTCTGTCTGTCTGTCTGTCTGTCTGTCTGTCTGTCTGTCTGTCTGTCTGTCTGTCTGTCTGTCTGTCTGCCTGTTTGTCTGTCTGTCTGCCTGTCTGCCTATCTGTCTGTCTGTTTGTTCCGGCTAATCGCTGGAACGGCTGGACCGATTTTGACAAGACTTTCACTGGCAGACAGGTGATGTAATAAGGAGTAACTAATTCTACAACAATACCTTTTTTGTTAAATTCAAAAGCACACGAAGTCGCGGGCGCAGCTAGTGATTAATAATTTTCACAGCGCCATTGTCTATAGCCAGTGATAGCAAATACTAACAAACAGTTTTGAAACTACAAGTGTTTGTAGCATACTCGTAACAAACGATACTTTTCAATTACAGTTCGTAACGGCCATGTTCTGGTCTGTGTACGCCATCGATAGAGAGCTGGTTTTCCCGCGGATTTACGACCAGGTTGTACCCTGGTGGTTCAACCACTGCGTCCACACCAACATAACGATTGTCGTCATCATCGAAACATTGCTTCAAGCGAGAAGATACCCCACTAACCAAAGACTGGAGCTGATTCTCTACTGGATAGTTGCTTTTTCGTACGCTATAGTGTGAGTTTATTTATAATTTTAGTATTAAGTATGTCACACTTGTGGGCAAGAGTTAGGTCCACGCCACTTCACTATAGGTTTGGATATATAACCGAATTTAATTTGTGACGACACAAACATCGATACAAATATTAGTGTGTGTTCACACACACCGATACTTGTTAAAAATTACAATAAACAAGCGTATTAAACGTGTGCATCTTAACCAATAATTGCAGCTTTAACTCAGGCAAGCACCGCTGAATTTCCATGTGTTTATAAGTCATCTCGAGCTCGACAGTGAAGGGAAACATTATAAGGAAACCTGCATTTGTCTAATTTCGACGAAATTCTGCCATCCATGTATATCCACCAACCCGTGGTGGAATATGCTCCAAACCTTCTCCTCAAAGGGAGAGGAGGCCTTAGCGCAGCGACTGGACCAACGATATTATGAGAGCGAGTGGACACAGAGTGCACCTGTGTGTGCTTTATAATGTGTTCTGCGTAATTGCCTAGACCCATGGCTGAAATTTGTCAGGAGTATATCAATTTAATAAAGTACTACAACTTATGATTTTTAGTAGCATAGTAGTAACAGCCTTTGAATATCCTACTGATGGACCTAATGCCTTCTCTCCTTTTGGAGAAAATATTTGGAGCGTATTTCTCCATTTCAATGGTTTTGAAAATGCGTAGGTTTCGTAACGTTGTTTTCCTTCCCCGCCCAGTGTGGCCAGGTTACTAAAGTTTTAATAACCTGCCCAGCACGACTTATGTTTTTATCTGAATGATCTCTTTAACCATCGTTAAATAAATAAACATCAAAACGAAATAAACAACATTTTCATCTTAAATTTTTTATGATTTTACGATTTCCACTTTTTCAGATATTACACGATATACTTCTTCACGGATCGCTGGCTGTACCAGGTCTTCGGTACAATGAACTGGTGGCAAGTTTGTTTATACCAATTAGGAATCTGGTTGGTTTCATACATCTTCTATAAAATCCAGTTTCCGATCAACAGATTAATCCACGGTCACGAAGATAATGAAACAAATACAGAAAAATCTGATGATGATGACAAAGATAATGCCGTCAATAATAAAATCAACGAAAACGATACGGAAATAAATAAAACGAAGACAATTGAAAATAGTCAAACTATAACAGATTCGAACACAAGAGTGTTACCTAAAAAAACATGGAGCTTAAAATTTAGGAGCATCAATAATCACACAAATTAAACAAAAATCATTATTAAAATGTTCCTATTAAATAATATAGTATTAATAATAATATAATAGAATTTAATCGAATAATAGATCACATGATAAGCATAGTAAATGTTAAACGAAAAAAACTATATTTTGCATCAGTAGAAGCTCTTTTAGAAATGGTACAAGGTTTAATTATAGGAAATGAAATTGAAGATATCAAGGATGTATTTATATCGACAAATATATGAGACTTAGGCGAAGAAATAGTTATAAAATCAAATTATCTAATGCATAGCATACAAGAGGAACTGACCTGATAATAATGCTACATAGAAATCAGAAGAAATCGAAATATTTAAAGAAGAATTATTAAATATTTATAAAGTTTAAACATTATCCTGTCGAGACCAAATTTGATAACCTAGTTTGGATCAAATAAAAGTTCCGAAATAGATCGGTTGTATTTTTTAAGTTAACGATAAACTTTGCAATATTTAATATAGTTTATTCAACTTTTAGTGTTATAATCGATGTACAGGAATATTAATATACAATTATTGAAGCATGTTGACTCTCTAATATTAACAGTACAAGACAAAGTTTTCAAGCAATCTTATCATCAGATTTTAATACTAACCTTGATTTACACGACCTCAAAAAACTAAAAGGACTGTATAAGGATTTATATTTGAGTTACAGTGAAACAAAAAATAACTTTATTCCATAAGCATTTACGAGCTAATTTTAATTGTCATTTTAAACTTCGCATATGTAAGAAATTATTTGAACTGTGCAAGGCATTTTGATGTTAATCGTATAAATGTATCTGAAATAAAAATGTTTGGTCTTTGTGCGAAGGTTCCTAGTATAATACGTGTAATTTAAAGAGTCATTGCAATGCATGGTCTTTATCTGGTGATGAAATTATTATATAAAATCGTATGTACAATAATGATCAAGCCTCTGTACTTCTCTGAGATAAACTTATCTCTACCGTCGGACTATATATAAATTCTTAGTAAGGACCTAAAACATCAAACATCAAGACTGGCTGTGAGTAGACCTTTTCCCATAAACAATGGAATAGAAAAAATATTTTACTAACTATTGGAACTAAATTTTAAGGCTGATGAAAAAAATACTAACAATAAATTTTTCCAATCTGTCATCACAATAAAAGTCACACATGAATGCGAGAGAAGATAAAAAAATTACGTGAGTAAGGGAGCTAGATATCTTTAAGCAATTGCGTTTCAAACATTGTCCCATGATCGTTGTCTAACAGCACCCATAGACCAATTTGATGTCTTAAGTTGGCAAGTTTTCAAAGTTTAAATATAACGTAAATTTATATTTCTAGCTTCAAAGAACATGCGACCATGTTTATTGTCCCAAGTTTTTAATTATTCAAATCTGTTATTCTTATTTAAATTATTCGGTTTATATATATATTTTGTTGCACTGGTTTTCATCACTGTTGAGTTGGTAACTGTGCTTGACGTAATTGGACAAACTTCGAGCAAAAAATCTCTGTTATCAAAACACAAAAAAACACAAATGTTAAATTTATTTACTTTTTATATGTATATTTATGTATAGTGCAATAATTTCAATGCTAATATATCATCCATTGTTCTTCTACGTGGGTATAATTGGTTAGATTTATAGAATTGTTTTTTAAGGTTTTAATTATTTAATTATATGTAATATTGTAAATTGTATTAAAATAAACGCTTTAGAGACTAAATTTCTAATTTATTTATTCAGACAAGACAAATGATAGAATCACCAATTGCAGCATGAATTTTCATATGCTTAACTGTTTTTATAAGCGTGATTAGAAGACAAACATCGTGAATAAAAATGCTTTTTTTTATGATATAGACTGACGAGCAAATTGGTCACCTGGTTGTAAGTGGTCACCACCGCCCATAGACAATGGCGTTGCAAGAAATATTAACCATTCACTACCTCGCTAATGCGCCAGCAACCTTGGAAAGTAAGATGCTATGGGCCCACTGTTCACTCATCGCTTAAACTGGAACACAACAATACTGAGTATTACTGTTTGGTGGCAAAATGTCTAAAGAGTTCATGGTACCTACCTAGATCTATAGCCCTATCATCAAGAAGATCCATCTGTGTTTCTATTAATTCACGAGCAACATGGTAAAATAAACTATTTTTTTTTTGAAAAGGGCAGATCTTGATCTCAGTATTATTAGCATTTACACGCAGTTACTTTATTTTATATCTTTCTGTGTCTTTATTAAGTCTAAATTGTCGGCTACACGTGCTTTTTTATTCATACTAATATTATAAATTTGAATGTAACTCTGTCTTAAGGACTAATCTGTCTAAATTAGGTATGGCGATAGTTTGAGTAAAGGGGTAGGTCACTTTTTTTAAGCCACTCCGCGAGTTTTCCTTGATTCTCGTTCGAAATTTCGATATTTTCTTGGGTAGAAGCCGTTTGCATTGGACAAGAATGAAACGAAAATGCAAAATTTTATAATTATTATTTATTAAATTTTTACAAAATCCTAAACTACGAATATAATTACAAAATGTTTACCAATAACTTGATCGACATGCAACAAATCGACAAAGTATTAAACGACTTTTGATATAAAAAAAATATATATTTAATTTGCACGTCGTAAAATTCTCTGTCCGATCACGATGACTTTTGGTAACCTTTGAAAAATACTATCAACTTAACATAAAAATAGGTAACTAAGAGTATTCACTGTTAAAGATTACTGCAGTTCGTTTATTCTACCGTACTGATCTCATTAATTTGGCTCTCGAATCTTTAAGATTCACTAATCCAATGTGTATAATTCTTTCTTCTTTAGACAGTATTTTTATTGGAAGTCTAAGGACTACGTCTGGGTATGATTTTAAGCAACCGTAAACATCGGTTATATACGCAACATATGTATTGAATGGACGCGTAAAATCCAAATTTAGGGTCAGTAAAACTGTAAGGCATACTAATCGATCAACAAAGGTAATAATTTTGGTTTAATATAAAGAAAATAATTAATTATCCTTTTTAAATAGATGAAGTTCAGTAAGTTTAAATCATTTCAATATTCCACTCCTGTTTCCACGTATCATTTAATGGTGCATTAATTTTTAATGTCGAATAAATAATTTTTGTAGTACTAATAAATATATATATAGTTATATTTTATCAAATATCTCTAAAAATTATTCTGTACTTGATAAAACATTATTATTTCATTTCGTATCTTCGTTTAAATATGCTGACGCACTCGTTACACGTTAACGTTTGTTCTCGTCAAAACCTACAGCATCTCCGTTGATGCTGAAAGGTTTTCCACCATCTCTCAAAGGTTACCTAAAGCACTTTTCTAAAATATATCGCTGAACTGACGATATACCAATTGCCGAGCTGGTCTCACGAGACTTTCATCATAAACTACCCTTTGAGGCTGGATGTAATAGGAAGAGGGCGTTCTAATACTGACTCCAGATATCGTTGGTCGTTTTCTTACTTGGTAGTGACTGATTTCTGATGCAGCGTATTGAGGCTCTGAATGTAAGTTATTTCTAAATCTTGAATAAGCATAATCTCTTTCAGCAGGAATTATAAACCCACTTGGTATTCTCACTGGTAAGTTTGGAGCTAAAGCTTCGTTTAACCTGACATCATAATCGTTTTCAATTGAATCGGCTAGATTCTGTTTTATATCTGGAATTTTCAAGGGTTTACCGGTTGCTGTGTATCCCTTCGATATTTCCGGTTTCGGTTCTGGTTTTTTTGTTTTGACCTCTCTATATTGGTTTTGTGTATGACCTAGATACGGTTTGAGGTAATCGCCTGGTGATAGAGTAGATTCAAGTTTTTCTTTTATCGCTTCGTAATTATCATTAAAGTTTCTTAAGACTTTTGTAGCTAGCAGTTTCGCTTTTTCGTCTGTTGTTGCTTCTTGGGTAGTAGGGGTTGCTGTTGTAGTTGTTATTGTGGGAGGCAGGGAATTTTTTTTAACTACAGCGGGTGTAACCTCTACTGTTGTCGTCGATTCCTTATTATCCTTAGATTCGTATTCAATGTCTTCTTCATCATAATATTCGTATTCTTCTTCTGGTACAGATGTTACCGTTGGTTTCTTAGTTGCGATAGTTGTTGTCAAACGTTCAGTTGTTGTACTAGGGATAGTCCTTGTTGTAGGTGGTTCTGGTGTAGTTGTGGTCGTAGTAGTTGTAGTAGTAGTAGTCGTGGTTGAAGTAGAAGTAGTGGTAGGTTTAGGGGTGGTACTGGGTGGTGAGCTCAGATCTTTTCCGGCTACTGGCTGTAGCCCTCTTGGAAGATACGGACTCCCACCCCTAGACGGTAAAAAAGGCCTCCTTACAATTTTGACGTTTGGCCTAACATCTTTTACCTTTGCAGTAATGTCTTCTTCAACATTTTTTCTTCTTGGCCTCTCTGTTGTCTTTTCTTTTTCATCGTAGTAATAGTCATCATCTTTCGATTTAGCGGGTCGTTGATCTCTGTTAAATGGATTATAGGAATACTTTTGAGATCTCGTTGGCGGCTCGTCGTAGTACTCTTCTTCTTCATAATCTATAGGTTTTTTTGTCTTTTTAACATTTTCAACTGCACTAGAGTAATGAGGTCTTGATGGCTTAAATTTTTCTTTTTCAACAGGTTCGTGTTTGGGCCTTTGTTGGATTGTACTTGTTTTCGCAGAAGGCATTGGTCTTCTAACATCCTCATCTTCATAATCGTCATAATATTCGTCATCATGTTTCGGAGGAGCTTTAGTTGTTGTTATCGGAACATAATCATATTTTTCTTTTTCACTTATCGGAACTGGTCTTTTAATTTTAGGCGGCATTCTTGGCTTACTAAATATGCCATGCCCATTTGGTTTTACTAGAGGCTGATTTTCAGGAGCCGTCGGTGTTTGCCGTTTCTCTTCCTGAACTTTATCGTCTACATCACTATTTTTTTCAGACTTTGAATATGGTCTGTCATCTCTATTCCTATAAGGTCTATCAAATAATCTTCTACCTTCGTTTGATTGGTATCGTTCATCTCTTGGTCTGTTCTCCCTTGGTTTGCTTTCTTGTTCAGTTGTTTCATCCCTAAATGGTCGTCTCTCATCACGTGGTCTGATTTCATCTCTTGGCCTTTTTTCGTCCCTGGATTTAAATTCATCTCGAGACCTTATTTCGTCACGTGGTCTGATTTCATCTCGTGGTCTGATTTCATCTCGTGGTCTGATTTCATCTCGTGATCTGATTTCATCACGTGGTCTGATTTCATCACGTGACTTAATTTCGTCGCGAGGTCTGATTTCATCACGTGATCTGATTTCATCGCGTGGTTTAATATCATCCCTTGAAGTACCCTCACCTCTCGTTTTTTCATCCCTTGGTCTTATATTATCGTCTTTATATTTAGATTCATCTCTAGGTCTTTCATCATCTCTTGGCCTGCTTTTGTCTCTCGGCCGATACTCGCCCCTTTTACCACCTCTAGGTCTATCTTCTTCATCATCAGGACTGTACTTATCTTCCTCTTCATCTCTAGGTCTGTTTTGTCTCCTTCCACCTTTGTAGGGCCTTCTGTCTTCGTCTTCGTAAGGTCTTCTATAATCTGGATATGGTCTTTTGTTAGATCGTGGTTTGTCGTATGATCTCCGATCTTCGTAATCCTCTTCAGGCTCATCTCGTGGTCTCGAACGGGTTTCATATCTGAAATACAAATTTAGATTCGCATAAAATATAATTCGATTTCTTTAATTAAATATGACAATAATATAAATATTTAAAACTTTTATATATTATATTTATTTGTATATCTTGGCTGTTATTTAAACTAAATTGGTATTTTGGTCTCACCTGTCATCATAGTCATCATGTGGCCGACGCTTGCCAGGTCTACGTGGTCTTGTTCTTCTTCCACCCCTGAAAGTTACATTTGAAAAATATTTTATTGATATTTTATTTTATACGTTATCACTGTTTAGACAAATTATGATATCATCTCTTGAAATTGACCAAGTAAACATTTTTCATTTTAATACATGGATTTAAATTCGCCCAGTTTTTTAAAACGTTTCAGTAACTCGATACGAGATGGCCCAGTGGTTAGAAAGCGTACAACTTAACCGATGATTGCGGGTTCAAACCCAGGCATGCACCACTGAAATTTCATGTGCTTAATTTGTGTTTATAATTCATGTCGTGCTCGGCGGTGAATGAAAACATCGTGAAGAAGTCTGCACGTGTATAATTTCAACGAAATTCTGCCACATTTGAATCCACTAACCCGGATTGCTCCAATATGCTCCTAATCTTCTCCTCAAAGGGATAGGGGCCTTAGCCCAGCAGTGGGAAATTTACAGGCTGTGCATGTTGATACTTTGAATGATAACAATAATTTACCTGTCCTCGTATTCGTAGTCATATTCATCATCATAGTAATCATAGCGAGGGTGAGGACGACGACGCGGTGGTCTCGGTGGTCTAGTGGTAGTTGTGGTTGTTGTAGTCGTGGTAGGAGGCGGCGGCGGTGGTTCTGTTGAAGCCGACTTGTAGAGAGCTTCGTTTCTATAAATTGTAAATTAAAAGCTTAATATATTTTAATCGTCTACTAATTAAATTGTAGCGTAATACATTAAAAAAAAGAGCGCATGATCCCTTATCATGGACTCTTGGGTTTACTTTTTGGCGGGAAATTTTTGTAGAAAGGAGGCACTAGCCCGGCCGTGGAACGTCTCAAGGCTTTGCTTTTTTATTAAATATACATCTCTACTGTTATTTTTGTTTACTTTTCTCCGAAATAAACCTTCTTTTTAAAACCTTCATTGTCTATATTCTCAGTTAAACTAATGTTTATAACTAGTGTTGATTTAAATGTTTATAAAATAAACATTAATTGTTTTGATTATTCTAAAACACATGGTCACCACGTCATCCTTATGACATTACCAAAAAAATTTTATATACCTGCTGAAGTAATTCGGTGAATTCTTGCAATCGACTTCCGAGACGAAATGGCAGATGAATGTCTTCTGATCGAAGGCTGTGTAGTTGGCGCACAGGAAATCGTATCTTGTACCGAAGAGGCAGTGATGGTAGACCTTGAAACAAAAGCATTAATTAATTGAGTACCATTAAGTAACGATTCATAATTTATGACAGGAGTTAGATTTATCACAATACTAGTAATAATAATAACATAATTATAAAATAAATATAGAGAAGTATGAAAAACTTGTAATAGTTGGTTTATATTCACTAAATCTGATTATCCTTCTTTGGGCACGTTATGGTAAATGATCACCACCGCCCATAGACAATGGCGCTGTAAAAATATTAACCATTCCTTACATCACCAATGCGCCACTTACCTTGGTCACCTAATTATGAATGTGTTTTATAATGGCTTTAGTTTAGATTCTAAATTAATTAATTATATGACATACCTGACATTTATGAGGGACTGATGCATAGAAGCCATCATGAAGGCCGTCGCATTTGAAGTCCATAGTTTCTGGAGGTGGAACGGTCTCGTAAAATGGATATTCGGACAGATTGTATCCGTTCAGTTCCCGGGGCAAGTTAGGATCCAGCAAGTAATCAATTTGCGGTATCCCGGTCAGCTTGCTCGTCGTGTTCGTCTCAGCTGCTTCCCCTGTGGTCTCCGCCTAGAAGTGAATAAAGAAAGTTTTAAAATAACAGGTTTAATATTTATGTTAAGTGTCCGCATATTCAAAATATAATTCGTGTATCGAATTTTGCGATAATTGATGGACGCGTGACAAACGGACAAACATACTTTCAAAATTTGAAAAAAAATATATTAAAATTTATTAATAAGTATGCGTAAGTAATTGTCGTAAAATTTTTGGATGAATAACATTAGTAGTTATTAGCAGCCGTAAATCCCAGTGCTGGGCTATAACCCAATCTACTGAGAACATTTAAAGCTTATTCCACCAAACTGTTCCAATGCAGTTAGCTGTGTACACTTGTGGCAATATTTCAAGCGACACACGATTCCTTCCGATGTTTTTCTTCTTCTATGTCTTATGGTTGAATAGGTAATTAAAACTTATTTTCCGTTAGTTAAAACACATCCAGCTGGACCAATTTTATTGAGGAACAAGCTTACAAACATACTTCTCACATTTGCTACACAACATCCAAAGCTTATCGTATGCTTGGATTTATTTTAAGAGTTGGAAGGGGTTTTAGACAGTGCTCGACTTTGGTTCTGCTCTATAACTCATACGTTCGGTCTACTCTTGAATACGCTTCTACTGTATGGAGCCCTCAGTATAAAACTTATATAAATGATTTAGACTCTATACAAAGAAGATTATACAAACATCTGTGTTATAGAGCTGAATCTTCTGCTAACATACAACTTATGTCTCCTCTTATTTTACGCAGACAAGCTAGAGACCAACTATTCTTATATAAAGTAATTAACAGTTTTATAGAATCACCATTCCTATTGTCTAATATAGAATTTAACTGACCACGAATTAATTCTAGATATAAGCCATTATTTAAATCTGCCAAAATTATAATAAAGTATATTCAGATATTGTTATTTTATTCGAAAAAATGTATTCTTTTAAAAATAAAGTAAATAAGATAAATTTATGTATCAATTTATAAAATATGTTCTGGCATGTGTAAATATTTAACCTGTAATTAATGTAGCCATTAATGTCTTATATTTTGTTTAGTTTTTTTAAATTTTATTTCGTTTGATTATGTTTAACTTTATTCATAATTGTTTAAGATATCCCTTAGTATACGTTTATTGATCTCATTAATCGTTTAATGTTACCTATTTGATTTTATGTATGTTAGTCTTTTTTTTTTTAATTTTAATAACTGTAATTCGTATCAGAGGAAACTTAGCTGATGTATGTAATATTGTATATTTTATGCCATAAGTGTCATATCATTGTTTGTTTCCCTAAAAAAAAAATAAACAAAATACTTTTCCAATTGCCTGTGAATGTCATACGAATGGGCAAAGAGTGTTTCCTTTAAGACGGTTTGCATTCCACTAGGCAACTCCATGCTCTTTGAAGATGTGGACGAGCAAATTATTCATCAGATAAGTCTTCCTAAATACTTGCACTGTATGGTACATAAGCCGCTTCGTTTACCATAATCGTTTTACCAACCAGGACCGGATTTTAAGGTCTGGAGGCCATGGGGTAACAGAGAAGTGGTCCCTAGTTTTTGTTTTTATAATTTAATTTTAAGAAATTCATTTTAAAAATTACTAATACAAAGAATAAATAAATTATAAACAAACCTTATTGACTAAGGTTATAATTATCAGTAGCTTACAGGTCGGAACGTCTCTTGTGGAGGCCCCAGGGCAGTTGCAACGGTGGCCCTTCCCTAAATCCGGCTCTGCTCTCTCTGAGATATGATGAGATGTTGAAAACCATGACCAGACAACTGTTTCCTCTCTTTTTCTTGCTTTCTGTCTCTTTCTATCTATTTATTCTATCATTCAATACATAATATTATACAGAGGAAACAATTTTGTTCCAACCGTGTGTCTCAACACTAACCTCTTTTATGTATAATTTTCCTTGTACATACTCTGATCAATCTCGATCGGAACACAATACGAAGCATTGCTGTTTGACGACATAACTAGTCAGTCCCACCTAGAGGACTTAGGCAATACCAACAGTGCCCTAGTTTAGCAGACAAATCGCAACATAACAAAGAACGTGTACAGTTCATTAATATAATAGCAGTTGCATTAACCAAAAATAGCTAATTAATACCTTATATAATAAATCAAGGAGCAATATCATATAAAAGAGGAAATGAAAAACCGATCAACCTTGGCAACAAGTCACAGGAATCCAATGTTTCCTATTTGATTATAAGCGTTGCACGATTTCCGGTATTTTCTTTTGCCTTCATAAAGTAATTATCGGTTATTCGAGGCTTAAACAATCTACGAATATTTAACTAAAATATATTTGAAACTGTGGCTGAATTAATTTATACCTTTGCCTGTATCCCATTTATTTGGATTGGTATAACATATTGAATATATTTCTATCCCGTTCATCTCTATGTCCACTCGTTTTCTTATTTTGCCAGTCTCAGAATTTATAGTTCATAAATAAATAATTGCACTGTATTATACATATTTTTATGTCTTCCATCCCCCCCCCCACATTCTTTGAATATCCAGAAATCAGATAATAATTATTTTCAAATTGTTATTTCCAGCCCTATTTTAATTACCCATGTGTCCCAGTGCTACAAAAGTGCCTTCAAATAAAGAGGCTTCTTTTCATTTCTTTTTCAAAATCTTTCACCCCCTTTCCCTTTATTAGAGAAGTCTATGCCTTTAAGTAACTCCACTATCGAACCGATTGTAAAATGCTTCTACGTTACGACGATTGTGACATTGAATATTATCTTTACATAGTAAAAAACAAAGTCGCTTTCTCTGTCCCTATGTCCATTTGTATGCTTAAATCTTTAAAACTACGCAACGGATTTTGATGCGGTTTTTGTTAATAGATAGAGTGATTTGAGAGGAAGGTTTTTGTATATAATACATAGACAATATAGTTAAGTAACACTGGTAATTTTAAACGTTTCTAATGTGATGTCGTAAATTTATACATTTTTTGCGCATACATTGTAAACGGTGGCTGAACCCTACTAGATAGATCAAAATAATGTTCTACAGAATTGTACACCTCAAAAATGTCTACAAAAAAGTCCGCGATGGTATGTGTCTATCTGTTAGTGATAACCCACAATAACATTTTTTTGTCATTTTATTTTTTACCACAAATATTGGCTAATTTTCGAAGCGATTTTAACCTATACAGCATTAATCCTTATCCAATGAAATACCTTAAATACATTGTTGTTTTAATATTTATTTATATGGCCCTTTGCAGCATATGATTTAAATGAATATTTTATTACGTTTTTATGGAAGTCAGTCATTTTTTATGTTAAAAACATAAAACTTTATTTTTGGGATTAATCAGTAGATTAAAAATGAATAAATACGTATTTAAGCGTTTTTTGATATTCTACCTCTGAGGGGTTTAATAGAGGTTGACATTTGTTATATAGGTTAGTCTGAAAGTCCGTCATTTTGAAGTTAGAAGCTCGAAATTTTATTTTTGGGCTACCGATTAAAAATGAGTTGATTCGCATTTAAGCGTTTCTTGATATTTTACGCTTAAGGAGAGAAACTGGGTTGACATTTCGTATAAAGGATAGTTTGGAAGTCCGTCATTTTGAAGTTAGAAGCTCGATATTTTATTTTTGGGCTACCGATTAATCATGAGTTGATTCTAAGGGCTGAAATCCGCACCAATGTGGTATACAAAAATGTAAACGTAACTTACATTAACGTAATATTTTAAGTTTTAATTTGTAAATATATTCATATTCTACGCGAGCAAAGCCGCGGGTAACAGCTAGTAACTACATATTTTAATCAATATCTCATCACTTTCTGATATTTCAAGATAATTATCATATTCAACGCAATAATGAAGACATTTAGGTGCACTGGTAAATGGGCCACCTGATGTTAAATGGTCACCATCATCAATATTGACACTGCTGAAAATATTGATCCCTTACAACGTCAATGTAACTTTGGAAACTAAGGTGATATGTTCTTTACTTATCATTATAATCACGAAACCTTCAAACGGTCATACAACAATACTAAGTACTATTATTTGGCTGTTGATAATCTGATGAGGGGGGATACCTATTTAGAGGGGCTAGCACAAAGGTCAACCTTGACGTAAAAATGAAAAGGTCATAAGAACAATGTTGTCATTTACCTGAGCTTCATCTTCTGGTCCCGTCGGCTCTTCATTTGGAGCTGCTGTCGTGGTACTGGTCTTCGCATGGATCAGAGATGTAGCTCTGACTGCGGCTGTTGTGGGAAGATCTACTGATAAAACTGCTATTGTCACACCTGGAAAGAGATAAATTTGCATTGATATCACTTGAAAAACTTGTCCTACGCAATTTGTGGTCACAGTGCTCAATTTTAAAGCAACTTTATACCTACTGGAGATTTAGTAGGTCTAAAGTACCACGAATTCATATGATCTATTAATATTTAATATACTTCTTAATACCGTTTTCCATTTCAGATAAGTGATCAATTAAAAATAAATAAATTTGTACTTATTTAAAAGATTCTATGATGCGTCCCGTCTACATAAAATTAAACCTCGCGTTTTGAAACACAAAAAAACATGTATTTTGTTTTCGTTGTTGTTCATGCGAGATATTATAATAATTTGATTACTTTTGATTAACATACGTAGGAAATTAAACTGTAAAAGAGTGTCTACTGAAATTCTTTCTTATTCACGACAAAATCTAAATTCCTAACCTAGGTTTACAGTAATAATACTGTAACATAACGATTCAAGCAACGTATGTAATATTTTAATTGATGATAAACTTACTTGGTGGTAGGGCTTTGTGCAAGCCCGTCTGGGTAAGTACCACCCACTCATCAGATATTCTACCGCCAATTAACAGTACTCTGTATTGTTGTGTTCCGGTTAGGAGGGTGAGTGAGCCAGTGTAATCACAGGCACAAGGGACATAACATCTTAGTTCCCAAAGTTGGTGGCGCATAGGTGATTTAAGGAATGGTTAATATTTCTTACAGCGCCTTTGTCTATGGGCGGTGGTGACCACTTTACCATCAAGTGGCCCATATGCTCGTCCGCCAACGCATGCCATAATAATAAAAAAAAACAGTAACCACTTAGTATCGGTTCTTCTCGGCAGAAATTTTAATAGACTCGGTGGTGATTTAAAAATAAAAAGTAAGGTAAAGTAAACTGTCTGCATATCTGGTTTGGAGCTGACTTCACCACGCGGCTTGGTGAATTTCCTCTCGATGTTTTCACGATGTTTGATCTCAGAATCTTTATTTAACATTGACGTGTTTCACACATCACGGTTCAACTTTTAAGTTTAGATTTAATTAAAAAATATATACATATATCTCCAAATGTGAAGAGTCTACTTGAGTATATTGATTTTGTTAAGTGTGCCATTTTTTTTTAAACTCAGTATTTTGTTATTTAAGTATTTTGTTATTCAATCATAAAGACCTTGATATCCATATAAATTTTAATGCCATGTTTTTTTTTTTTAAATCTTGCAGTCATAAATATTTTTCCTTGTATTCAAAACTTTTGGGAAATCTTTTTTTGGGCGTCATTGACCGATTTCTTGTTATTCAATTTTAAAAGGATAATATGGAGGTCGTTTATCTTAAACTTTACCCGAATCATAATTTATTTCATTTTTTCGATCTTTTATAACTTTAACACGTTATAATAATATCGTCCTGACGGATTTTGGCTACGGTACACGTGTGTGCACTCAACAGGGACACTCTCCATTACAGATTTGGAAACAGTTCAGGTACAGAACCAAATGCTTCACGACCCGACCTTAATTTTGAACTCAACCTTGGGATCATTTTTTGATATAATTGGGTAGGTGAACGACCCAAATTAAACATTCAACCTTGGGAGTTTAGATGTTACACCCCTTGCGCCTGCAATTACACTGGTTCACTCACCCTTTAAACCAGAACACAGCACCAAGTACCTCTACTAGATTACACTCAGTTTTCTCGACAAACACATCTAATTTGTTACACGAGAACACCCAAAAATTGGCAATAAACGGTTGTGTTCTGGAATACATCATATGGACATCATCATCATTATTATTAAAGCGTCTCAAATATATTCCATCTCGGTTCCAATTGGCCAAATGTCTGCTCTTGACTTTTAAACTTTGGGATTTTACTAAAAACTTGAAATCCGTTTATTCAATAGATTTCATTTATATAAAAACATTATGGAATTTACCGTCATGCGTCTGATTTGTATGACTAGTTCCACCCACGGCTTTGACTGCTATGAATGAAGATTAAGTTGTTAGGTACCCGATATTAATTAGTGAATTTCTGACAATCAATCAACAACAATAGCACAAATTCACTTTCAAATTCGAAAAACCCTTGCGGATGCTTTTGTTACAAAGTTAAACTAATTGTCATTTGTTGTAAAATCAAAATATTCTTTATTCAAGTAGGCTCATAAGAGCACTTTTGAATCGTCATGTTACGGTGTTGAATGAAATATAAAGCTTCCACCAGTCGGAAAGTAGATTCTACCCAAAATAACCGACAAGAAACTCAGTTGTTACTCTTTTCCAAAATTATTCTACTAATATATTATTAAAGTACAACTAAATGTTTATATATCCTGCGTAGAAATCAAATTCCGCAGACATTTTGAACTTTGCCGTTTCATAGATTCAAGTCAATTGTAAAAAATACATTGGTAAATAAGACATATTATTCGATACAAGATTATATTGATGATAAAAAAGCGTGGAGTTAATGCTTGTTGACTTCCAGGCAGGAGACATAACATACATATATAATTGTATTTAACTAACATGACTGTATTTTTAGATGTTGAAAAAGAGTAACTACTGAGTTTCTTGCCGGTTCTTCTCGGTAGAATCTACATTCCGAACCGGTGGTAGCTTTACTTTAAATAGTTTGTTAAATGACGATTCAAAAGTGCCTGTAAAAGCCTACTTGAATAAAGTATATTTTGATTTTGATTTTGAATAAATACTAAGTCCACACTTTTTATCTTCAATACAATCTTGTATTGGGTTGTTTGATATGAGATTTAAGTTTTTTAATAGGCCAAGATAAAATAGTGGCATCTTTTTATAGAAACTAAAACCGTGGAAAAACTTCCCGGGAAGTCTGTAAGGATAAACGATTTTGTAAGTACAGACTGATAATTTCATCAGCTAAATCTTAGAAACATATTAACGGAAATATACCGCATAGTCGTTAGATTATTTTGCAAATATAGCAATTTAATAGTTAGTTTTAAATGTTAAACATTGAAATGTCAATCGCATTAAGTCCAAGGCTGTTCGACCAGAATTATTCACTGTGAATTTAAAGCTTTTAATTATAATTTGAATAAGTATAGACTTGTCTAGGATAAATTATTTTGATGGTCGTCAATTTAATCTTTTAAGTCCGCTGTCCCCGAGTTCCTGTGTTCTAAATCTGGGTCGAGCCCAAAAATTATCATGGGTTTCTTGAGTCCAGAAGTCGAGACAGCACTCTGGTATCAGAAAGCATATTATTTCCGATTATGCATGTCAAATTGCCGTCACATCAGATCAAACGCAAAGTGCACTCCACTTTGCGTGCGTGCGCAAACACTTGTGCCCTATAGTTTAGTCCCATTTGTAATTTAATAACGTTTTAACAACATTTTAATTGCACATATTATCTTTAACAATAATTTGACAGTTTAATCGTTTAAAATATAATAAGCCGGCTCCTGCCCGTTTCAATAGGTCATAGCGTCAGATCACATATAGCCAATTAAATAAACGATCCATTAAACGCAAAATATTTTTTTTCCATATCGACCTGATAGGATCTTATTTTATCGAATTTAAACAAATACTATAGTTTATAATACTCGTTTTAAGAAGTCGTATCATTGTATTATCAGTCCCAAGTCCATTCAGATTGAAGTTAATCGAAGGCCTTGACCTCCTCTCTCCTTCAGGAGGTGATTTAGAATTTAGCTGTACTGGTGTGGGTTTTATTATATAAATATACTTATATCACCCGACATAAGTTTTCTGCACGATGTTCCCCTTCACTCTTGATCACGACACGTATTAATCCAGAGTAATGTACTTCGCCTTTTCTGCTTTTTAGATCTATTACGTGTAATTATTCTAAAGTTTATTAATAATAATATTATTAGATATAATTTTTGGCGTATTATCGAACTAAGGTCGTTTCTTTTACGTGTACTTAGTTTACTTTAACTGTTAAACATAAATAATATGAATCCGAAATTGGCTTCGATTTGGTTTTATTTTTATATGATTTTTTTTATTTTGATTGTGTGGATTTCGTGAATAAGGAAAAAAATGTTTACTTAAAACTCTCGTTTTACGGTTCAGACTCACGTGTATTTTTCGCCTTTGTGATGTTACGTGTTATAAAAAAACTTATCCCAATAAGGGCTTTACATTATTTACTTGAATCGTGAATATAATTTAAGTAGCAAAATTTGAGTTACGTTACTACCTTTTTTTAGTATTAATTACGAGATATACTTTAAATATATATATATGTTAACTTAGATGATATTTATCAGTTACTCTTCGGTTCAAATTAATGAAAAAACAATTAAAAGACAAATAAACATGCAAAGTCCGCTTTGATTTCGGTTATATAAGCTTTTTATTCCTAAGATATCTATGAAAAGTTTTTTTTTTTTATTTACATGAGATGATTAACATAATACTAAGGGAGCCTTCAGCCTATTTTTGCAAAACATTTTTTTACTTAATAGATACGCGCATATCGCGATCCAACCCCTCTGTCGCCTTATATATTTACGGAAAGGACGTTGTTCTAAATGGACGGAATTACATAGTAGTTTAAGTCTATTAAGGCCCTTTTAAAACTAGGCTCGTAGTTAAATTGGGACCATTCCACAATATAGGCTTCGTTATGTATGTATGATCTTGGGAAGGTCATGAACTTGAGACGTTATTTCTTTGTGATCATTCAGGTCGTTGACCTAACAAGCTTATGAGATTTGTGTATTAAAAGGTATACTTACAGAATAAACTGAATCCCAACCATCTGTGTCGTGATCGCTTCATTGTATCTTAATCTGTAACAAAAAGACTAAATTAATATCTGAAACCGGTTTGAAAGGAAAACGTATATATTTTAAAAAATCTACGTTTAACGTAAATGTATTATGATATTATTATATTATCTATTCCTTATACAAATTGCAAATACAATACGTTTAAAGTTGAGACCTCGGTTTTAAGTGTAAAAGCACTTTTACCCAAAGGACTCATTCCTTCATAAAAATATACTGTAACAAAATAATAATAATAATGGGAAAATGTTATAAAAACGAATACAAAACAAAATAAAAAGGTAAAAAAAACTATTTACATAGGTAACTAAAGCATATATGTTCCAGAAAAATATATGTCTGTGTGTGTCTGTGATCGTGTTTATATGAACGTGTTAAATATATATTTTCTACGCCTTAAGAAGTAAGTGTGCTCAACCATTTATTTACTGATACTCTACAGTCGTAGAATATGAATTTCCATGACTGATGGAACGGACTGATGGATGACGATATAAAAATATCGAGGAGGGGCGCGCCTTATATGGTGATTAGGTCTGGTCTGAATAGACTATAGTCCGTTCCAACAACAACAGGACGAAAGTAAAATAAACAACATCTGACATCGAATCGACGCGATATCTTTGGTCGAGCGCTTGAATACATGATATTAACTATGGATTTGCGAAAAATTACGTTTTTAACGGCGACAAAACTCTTATCGAAACTTTAGAAGTGAAATTAAAGTCGATATAAGCAGTTAAGTGGTACAGTGAACAGTTATCAGTGCACAATACAGCACAATTAACAAATCGCATGAAATACGTAAGTCTAAGGTTTGTTTATATTTATTCTCCAAATCAAAATCAAAATATACTTTATTCAAGTGGGCTTTTACAAGCACCTTTGAATCGTCATTTAACAAACTATTTAAAGTAAAGCTACCGCCGGTTCGGAATGTAGATTCTACCGAGAAGAACCGGCAAGAAACTTCCATTAGAATTAACTACATACTACAGGATATTGTTCCATATAGTTTACTAGTAAAAACAAATACTTTGATATCTGTACAAGGAGGTCGCATATAGAATTCTTGACACCAGATATAAGATGTGTCCAATCGGTTACTGGTTTCAAGAACTAGTAAAACCTAATTACTTGTCTTGACAAACCTGTCTTATTGTTTCCACTGGTCCTGTCGTAGTGGATTATTCGCCGGAGAATCGAAATTGCGATTCAACGATTAAATACTGTTAATATTCTTGATATTATTCCAAGCGGTCATGATTTGTACAGTAGGTGGTCGCCATCAATGAGCTTTACTTTAAAATTAACAAAAAGTTAATTTATATATTTTGAATTTGATGAAGAACCAAAAAAATTTAATCACAGATTTGAATCTGCAACTTAATTTAAAACATACTTATATAAACTGAACCGCTGTGAATCTAATGACCTTCTAACAGTAGAATGGAATAAAACACGTTTATCTTATACAATGTTTAGTCGTATAAATGAAATGAGTTCAATCAAAAGTCATCATTGATTCCATACATTCCAGTTTTATTCCTAAAACCAACATCTACCAGCTGACACCGGTAAAACGTAGCATATACTGAATTCGAATGGTAAAAGCCCGATCAAATCGTCCCATTTTCAGAAATACTTACATTTACCAACTCATATCGGTAAACACTATGACTTACTCTTAAATCTTAGGATATATATATATGTATGTCACAATACATCTTCACAAAATTTCATAACATTAATAGTATAGTACTAAAATTCAAAGTTTCTTATAAAGTTCGATTCGAAATCATCTTCATCAAACATAAAACCTGACGATCGTAAAACCATTCTACAAATATTTGACATTTATTTGAAGGTAACATTAACATTTCACGTTTACAGCACCCATGAAGGAGATGAGATGATTGTATCTTATTTAAACATAAATGGATGCTGCGTTTAACATCCGTCACGAGAACTTATGTATCCTTTAAACATACTATAAATTATATAACAATATCAAAATATACTTTATTTGAGTAGGCTTTTACAAGCACTTTTGAATGGACATTTTACAAAACTTTATTAAGTGAAGCTACCACCGGTTCGGAATAGAGATTCCGAGAAGGACCGACAAGAAACTCAGTAGATACTATTTTGCAATATTTAAAATAAGAAGTTAGGTAAATTAAATACAGTTATATACGTAGGTACACAATATATCCTGCCTGGAAGTCAACAAGTATTATTAGCTCCTCGTTTTTTATTATCTATATAGTGTTGTATTAGTGTTGCATATCGATAGTCCACTATCGATAGACTATCGATAGACTAGTTGTATTGAATAATATATGTATATATAGTCTGTGAAAAGGATGAACGGCTTAAGCGCCAAAATTTACGTTTTGGAAAATGGGATTTAAAGTAGATATTTTAAACTTCATTTGAAATATAAAGTCAAAATTCCCTATTAAATATAGATATAGTCAAAAATCTAACACCGGTTTGGAAATTAACACCTCGGACCCGAGAAGAATCGGTGAGAGAAACTCAGCGGGATCTTTTTAATGTAATTTTTTACTATATATTTTAGACGGGTAACACTGATTGTCCGGTTTGAAGAGTAAGTGATTATAGAGAGTCAGATTGGTGGCGAAATGGTGATGTAAGGAATGGTCAAATTCCTTACAGCATCAATGTCTATGACCAGTGACCACTTACCACCAAGTGGCCAATTAGCTCGTCTACCTACCATATTAAAATAACAATTATACCTACATATAGTTGTGATTCTGTTAAAATAAGATAAATCTCGATACAGACAGATAGAGTTGCTTTAGCGTTATATAATAATACTAGCAAAACTAGTCGTGGCTCGTTATGTGGTAATTTATGTTAAATATAATATATTCTATATGTAATATATCAAATACAATATATAATTTATTAAAATTGGCTTTTACAAAGATATATACAAAAGCGAAATACCGCTCACTGATTAATCACGAAATCTCAGAAACCATAACACTTGCAAACTTGAAATTTGACAGATATGTTCCCTATAGGGTGTAGACATTCGCTAAGAACGGATTTTACGAAACTCGGTTATCGTCGGTACGGTTGGAAGTTCGTGTTTTATAAATTTCGAGCGTTTAAAGCCGCAGGTTCAGCTTTAAACATAAAGTTAGGCTTGTAATTTAGAGCAACCTTCATTTAATAATGCAGAGCTCCAATAAGGATTTTAAGAAGTTCTATCTTTTCGATGAATTTTTAAGAATTCGGTAACTCGAATTAAGTGTCATTCCTATATAACACCACGTGGGGAACATTTAACTGATAGTATTGATGTTATGACTCGCCAATAGATGGCGTTATAACATATCAACTTCTATAACGGTCAACTGGTCGCCATGACAGTTTACACTACACAAGCAAAACATTTGCGAAGGTTTGCTAGTGTAGTTTAATTAAACAAAATACAATACTTTAACTCTAGTATGTTATTTGTATGTATTTATGGATATATACACGAATACCACAATTGCTTTGCATAAATATTCAAGCTAGGAAACCACGGGATTTAGGGTTGCCAATTTTCAATTTAAAAATAATTAAACTTAAATTAAGTTTACGTGACTAAGATTAAACGATGCAACCATGAATGATTTCATTGTTTCATATTCTAAATAGTGTTAGGTATGTTATTTATATAATAAAATTATATATCTGTTTGTTATATAATAAAGTAAATAGTATATTAATCAAGTCCGGATTCCAAAGGTTGAAAAGAATTATTATTATTACTTTTAATAAGTAAGTTAGTATTAAATAAATAAATATTGCACAACATCACATACATTACTCTGATCCCAATGTAAGTAGCTAAGGCACTTGTGTTATGGAAATCAGAAGTAACGACGGTACCACAAACACCCAGACCGAAGACAACATAGAAAACTAATGAACTTTTTCTACATCGACTCGGCCGGGGATCGAACCCGGGACATCGGAGTGGCGTACCCATGAAAACCGGTGTACACACTACTCGAACACGGAGGTCGTCAATTTTATTTTTTTTGTTAATTAATCAACCAATCTAACCGCCCACACAATCACATAAAAAAATATCATCAAAATCGATTCAGTCGTTGAGAAGCCAATGACATACGTACTACTTTGTTTAAAAGATCCTTTATCGTTTAATTTTTTTTACATATAACGTTTATATGTAATGTACATTTTTTACTGGCAACCCTACAGGTTCTATAAGAGAATTCCAGGCGTTTTATAATCATCTGATCGTGGGTCGTTGACCTTGCCTTCGTCCTTTTACCGTCAAGGAATAAGAATGTTGATATGATAATGGGGGGTAAAACCTAGGTCTTCGATTACGCATACAGAACACAATGCTACTAAACCTGACGCGCGCCCTCAACGTGAGAGCCGACAGTGATTTGTTTTGTTGCAGCTCACAAAGAAAACCATCTATATTGTTACCCCCCCCGAAATCGTTGTCAACGATTTGATAGTAGAATTACCCCCAGTGAGTTATTTAAAACACACAATTAAATACAATTTCTTTAAACATAATAATAATCAATTAAATATTAGATTAATATACTTTTAAATATCTAAGCGTTTTCGTTGTGTCGCTTTGTCGCAAAGATGTGGCCTTCGCATTATATTTCACATCGCTATCGTTTCGCTTGGTTGCGCGAGTGTATTCAGTCTTTAAATTAATAGTCCAATATAATTTTATTATTATTTCTTTTTACATTAATCATCCAATAGTATCAAATTATGTTATATAGCCAAAGTGATCACCTGATGGCAAGTGGTCACCACGCCATTGGCTGTAGGAAATATTAACCATTCCTTAGATCATCATTGCGCCACCAAACCTGGGAGCTAAGATGTCATTCTTAGACTTCAAACTGGAACATAAAAATACTGAGTAATTGCTCTTTGGGGGGCGAATATCTGCTTCCTACACAGACGGGGCGCACAGAGCCTTATCAAGAAAATCACTACATAGATAAAACAAAGTCGCTTCCCGCTGTCTGTCGGTCCCTATCTATGCTTAGATCTTTAAATCTACATAGCGGACTTTGATGGGATAATTTAATAGATAGATTAATTTAAGAGGAAGGTTTTTGTGTATAATACGCGCATAATATATTAAATAAACACATTTTTTTTGCGCTTATATAACGCTGGCTGAACCCTAGATAGATCAAAATATCACTACAGTATTGTACACTTTAAAAAGGTATCTATATCTTGGGGATAATCCACAATAACAATTTTTTATCCTGTACTTTTTACGAGAAATAATGACCTATTTACGAAGCGATTTCAAGCAATACAGTATTAATCCTTATCCAATTAAGTACCTTAGATACATTGTGCATTTAATATTGATCAATATGACCCAGAACTTACTGAAAAAGTTGTGGACGTTGTATATTTAGTAGCAGCACTGCGACCGTGCGAAGCCGAAGAAATAATTATTGTATACGAATTTCGACCAATGGGCGAACTGTGTTTTTTTTTTTAATCAGTGATACAATAGACGAAACGTAACAACAAATGACGTAATATATTAATAAGGTCATTGCATTAGTTACAGCTGAGGTCACTGAGGTACAGGGTTCGTTTCCATTACACGTTTGACAAATTATAACTTTTTTTTTTAACATGAGCCACCTGATGGCTAATATGTTCTTGTACCTGAAGTTACACTGGCTCACTTAATATATAATATAAATATATAAATTATAAATGCTAGTGTGCTTGTTGATTTGTAGAAATTCAGCAAACACGTTATCGGGGATGCGCTGAAGGATATAGGGTACGGAACTCCTACCCCTACCCCCAAAATGCGGCCTAAGCAGCTGGTGGAAACAAGTATAAATATTAAATATTAGTGTGTTTGTTTAATTTATTTATTGTGTATATTAACATGATCACCTCTCGGGTAAGGGATTGGTACAATCTGAGGGGAACTCCAGCACTGCGCGCTTATTAAATCGTATGTAGAATCAGTAAAGGTTCCTATAAAGGTACATTCAACAACAAATTCATTATCTGGTTGGTACCAATGGTAGCAAAGTGAATCTTCAGTTTGCACATGTAAAAAGTCGCAGGATCGATTCTGAAAATCTCTCATAAAAAACGCAAGCTTTCAACTTAATGGGTATTGTTATTTAAAAAAAAAAAAAAAAGACGGAATTATATAAAAAATAGCTTAATAGAATCTGTCTTAGTTATAATAATGATTATTAAAAAAAATTTGATACAATAAAATTTTGATAATTGTTTTTTTTTTTTTTTTTAAATTCGTCGTCTGTATGTTTATTTCGTGCGACAATGGAAACAGTGCGCAACGCTCTACTGCGCACTTTCACTGCTGATGTGTATCGTAACGCGTAGATGAACAGTCTTGGGATGTATTCCTACATATACATATATAGAAGACATTGTATATGTATTGTTAGAGACTAGCCCTAGCCTGCATACGGTGCTACGTCATAGGCTATTATAATTAATTATACCATTAATAATATCACATATTATAAATATATACAATTATTATTGTAATTAATTGATCAATAATTTGTACAACTTTGGTTAATATGGGATAACATTTAATATTGGCATGTAACACTATTTCTTATTTTAAAAATGATTGAGCTGTCATAAGGAAAACAATTGGATGATTGTATATATTGATTGGAGCATCATTGTAAAAACATAATTTTATTTTGCCATCCCGAACTACTGAAATTACAGTATATAATATTAAACATGACTATGATATCAACCAAACAATCTTTGCTTTTAAATTGAGTGCTCTTAGGCCCGTATTATAGAATCTCAGTTATGAATCTAGTTTTAAAACAAATTTTAAGTATCGCTTTTATTTGAGAACGACTTTTAAAATAATACTTATTACTCGTATTTTTTTTTCATTTTAACAAAAAAAAAATGAATAGAATCATATTTGATAGAAAATCGTAGCTCAAGTATCGATTTGATCTTAGTTTACTTCAAAACTATCTATTTATCTATCAAGTAAGCTTGAAAACAGATCATATGTACGTAAACATCCCAGGAAGATACTTACGTGATGCCTGAGATCTTTTTACAATGGACGTTAGAACATGTAAATGCAAATTTTAACTTTATTTAAAACATGAATACTTACAATAATATCAATAATATATTAATATTATTATTAAACATAAATTTACGTGAACTATAGTTAGCACCTGAATTGCAAATCTTGGAATTTCTGTTTACTTGGTGGTAGGGCTTTGTGCATGCCCGTCTGGCTACCACCCACTCATCAGATATTCTACCGCCAAACAGCAGTACTCAGTATTGTAGTGATCCGGTTTGAAGGGTGAGTGAGCCAGTGTAACAGGCACAAGGGACGTAATATCTTAGTTCCCATGATTCGTAACGCTTGGCGATGTAAGGAATGGTTAATATTTCTTACAGCGCCTTTGTCTAAGGGCGGTGGTGACCACTTACCATCAGGTGGTGTTAAGAAATATTTTTGAGAAAATTATTAAAGAAAACTATGTTCGTTTTGTGACATAAAACTATATATTAAAACAACATTTTTAAAGTTTGACAGAAGAAGAATATTTTTTAAAATATAAATGAACCTCCTTTTAGAATTTGACATGTTAATAGCAAAAAAAATAGTTTTAACTAAACACGTGGCCCATTTGGTCGCTCGCCAATCGATAATATAAAAAATATACATATATATACTTTACTGCCAAACAACATCATATATTGTTGCAATCCAGTTTAAAGGATAAATGATTAGCGTAATTATAATAGAAGGTACACATTTTTAGTTCCGAGGGTTGATGGTTGATGGTGCTTTGCTGATGGGCTAATGTATATAAGTATATAAGGGCGGTTGTGACCTTATTATCATGTGGCTGATTTTTAAGTCTGTCTATATATATATAACAATAAAAATCAGTCCATTAACATGAAACAGATATACCAATGTCCTTTTTTATTACAGTACTAGCGTTTAACCTGGCTTCATACGCGTGAGATTAATAATAAAATATATTATGCTATGATAAGTACGATTTTTTTTTAATTGGTCCTCTTACCTACGAAACAAAACAAATTATACCTCTTAACAATATTAGTATACATACTATGTATAAAGAAGTATTATTATTTTTATAACGTGTCTAATGATAATCCAAAAATAAATACATTTTTATATTAATTAGATATAATTAATTGATTTTTTTATGATGTAGGTAGCTGGTGGTAAGTGGTCTACATCATAGATATCACGACCCTCGTTCCTACAGTAACGCTGGCTCAATCACCTTTCAAACCGGAACACGCCAATACTAAGTCGGTAGAATATTTGACGAGTCTGTGGTACGTACAGACTTGCACAAAGCCCTAACCAGTTAAATATTATAATATCCTTCAAATTCTTTAAACAAAAACAGCCTTATATGGCGTAACTAATATTTTTCAAACGTGACACGAATATGGGTCGCTCGTTGCAGCCCGATCACGTCGTATTCCGTCAGTCACGTTACGTAACTGTATAATTGACGTGACGAGAAATTAACTTTGAATAGTTTTGGAGGCATTCATTTAAAATGGCTGCCATGATTTTTATGGTTTTTATATTCTTTATTTGAAACAATTCAACCAACTTGTAGCGGCGTGACAGCCGAGATGGAACAGTGGTTAGAACGCGTATATCTTAATCGATGATTTCATGTTCAAATCCAGGCAAGCACCACTGAATTTTCATATGTTTAATTTGTATTTATAATTCATCTCGTGCTCGGCGGTTAAGGAAAACGTCGTGAGGAGCACTTTTTAATCGTCATTTAACAAAATATTTAAAGTAAAGCTACTACCGGTTCGGAATGTAGATTCTACCGAGAAGAACCGGCAAGAAACTCAGTAGCTACTCTTTTTCAATATCTAAAAATACAGTCATGTTAGTTAAATACAATTATATATGTATGTTATGTCTCCTGTCCGGAAGTCAACAAGCATTAACTCCACGCTTTTTTACCATCAATACAATCTTGTATCGAATAATATGCCTTCTTTACCGATGTATTTTTTACAAATGACTTGATACTATGAAACGGCAAAGTTAAAAATATCAGGGTTCTTGTCTGGTCTGATGAATTTTGGTTTAACAATTGTTAAACAAACTCCACTGCGTGGAGTTCCACCTTCTCCTCAAGATAGTAATGTTGAATAGGAACGTACTAATAGTATATATACTATTTATTTATATGTAGAAGTCGACAACATATATCCGCAAAATTCGTATATTTCGTAAATCCATAAAATTCAATGACATGACAGTTCAAAGGGCGGCCATGTTTGACGTTTACGGGTGCGTTCAGTGAGTGTGTCAGAAATAATAATTTCGTGCTCCGATACGGTAAGTTTAATGGAAACTTATCTGCAATGAATTATTAATAAATGATAAACCCTATTTGATTAGTTTTATTTATTTTACTTGAGCGAAGCCGGGTTTTTATCTAGTATTTGTATATTATATAAACATAGCCTAGATATAAAATATGCAGGTTGCGTTGTAATCTTCTTATGGTCGAGGGCTCATTACCGCCATATTTGACTCGACCCAGTGACCTCGTCTGACTAGCTCACTTAACCTTGGAAGGTCAGTAACACAATTTAAACAATCCATTTAATATAAATGATTTGTCTGTGTGTTCTGCGAAATCTTCGTCGATTTTAATGTATTTTTTATAGGATAAAAATGTTTGAAAAAACGATTCTACCGAGATGAACTGACAATATACTTAGTTTCTAAGCTTCAAAATAACATACGAAAATTATATATATAACTACATTTTAGTAGGTTTCAGATATAAAAAGCTTATGCCCATGGGGTTGCCTTTCCTTGGGGTTCAAGCTCGCTTCATACCAAATTTCATCAAATTCATTCAGAATTTTTTTTTATATATCATATATTACGTAATAGATAGAAATATTAGCCTATCTATCTAAAGGATGGTTAATATTTCTTATATCGCCAAAGCGCCACCAACCTTGGGAACTGAGATGTTATGTCCCTTGCGCCTGCAGTTACACTGGCTCACCTTTGAAACCGGAACACAACAATACCAAATATCGCTGCTTGGCGGTAGAATATCTTATGAGTGGGCGGTACCTACCCAGATGCACAACCCCCTACCACAAAGTAAGCCTTGAAATCGTAACGGTACGGACAGATAGATAATGTTACTTGCGCGTTTATAATATTAGTATATATGGCACAGTAGCTCAATCTTCTTGGAGACGATTCCACCAGGCTGCTCCAAATCGTTTCAGTGATTTCGCCGTAGAAGCGTAACAGACACATGCAACCTGCATGGAGGATAGGTATTCTCACGATGTTTTTCTGAATTATAAACACAAATTAAGCATTTGAACCCGTTTGCAAGTCATTTGAACCCGGACGTCGGTTAAGATGCACGCGTTGTAACCCCTGGACCATAACGGCTCTATGATATATGAATGATTATCAATTTGAGATTATATAGATGAATTAAAGTGTATTCAAACATCGTTTTACTTTCAAACAACAAGATTTTTCTTATTTTCATTTATTGCTAAACAATGAAACCTCTTTTTATATCTACGATTCAAATCGACGTTAAAGTAACTCTTGGAATAAACTATGTTTCGAACAAAGGGTAATATTTAAAGGACTGTCTGATTTGCATTTAAATTCATGACTGTATAAGGATAATAATTTGAAAAGGGCGAGAACACTGTATACGTGGATAGAATTTTATTTTATAGACAGACAATAAAATACACAATCTGGATATGTAATACTAGTTGTAACCTGCGGCTTTTCTCGCGTTTTCGGGGTTGGTCGTCAGCTGTTGGGGATAAAAAATTAACCTATATCCTTGGAGTTCAAGCTTGCATCATAAAAAAAAAACTAAATTAGGTTCAGTGATGAAAGACCGACAGAGACATACAGACAGAGTTACTTTTGCAATATTAGCATATAAGTATAGATAACAATATATACATAACATAAGCAGCCTGTAAATTTCCCACTGCTGGGCTAAGGCCTCCTCTCCCTCTGGAGAAGGTTTGGAGCATATTCCACCACTGCACCAATGCGGGTTGGTGGAATACACATGTGGCAGAATTTCGTTGAAATTAGACACATACCGGTTTCCTCACGATGTTTTCCTTCACCGCCGAGCACGAGATGGAATTATAAACACAAATTAAGCACGTGAAAATTCAGTGGTGCCTTAAGATGCACGCGTTCTAACCACTGGGCCATCTAGGCTCATAATATAATAAAAAATGAATAAATAAAAAATGAAAGATGTCCTGGTACATCCGGTTGGAACGTAGTTGCCTTCGCTATAAATCAAAATCAAAATATACTTTATTCAAGTAGACTTTTACAAGCACTTTTGAACCGTCATTTAACAAACCATATTAAGTAAAGCCGGTTGGGAATGTAGATACTAATGAGAAGGACCGGCAAGAAACTCAGTAGATACTCTTTTTCAACATCTAAATATATATATTAAATGACAGTCATCGTTCAATTTATTTAAAATTAGAACATAAAAAAAAAATGAGTGACAGAAAGAGACAGAGAGATTGACAAAGGTACACTATACTGCAGGCCGTGTAAAAGTACTTCGTTCCAAAACAGAAAGTATGAAAAACTAAAAAAACCTTTAAGATTTAAATATAATTTGTAAACTATTTTTGTATTCACTCATTTTTTAGGCTAACAGGTCTAATTCTTTATAATATGGTCATCACTGCTGACTACACTTTAAACTATTAAAATTTTATTTAACATCAACAATGCAGTTTTAACCGTCAACGCGCCAACCTTGAAAATTAAGACGTCCTCTTTGCCCAGTACACTTTTTTCTCGTCATACTTGTTACTAGGTGTTACTCAGACTCAGAGTCAGAGTCAGACTCTTACTCTGACTCTGACTCTGACTCTGACTCTGACTCTGACTCTGACTCTGACTCTGACTCTGACTCTGACTCTGACTCTGACTCTGACTCTGACTCTGACTCTGACTCTGACTCTGACTCTGACTCTGACTCTGACTCTGACTCTGACTCTGACTCTTACTCTGACTCTGATTTTGATGGTACCTAGACTACTTTGCACGCAGCCCAATCGCGAAATTTCTCACAACGTATTTCTTAATCAGATTCTTAATTGGAGCCGAGATGGCCCAGTGGTTAGAACGCGTGCATCTTAACCGATGATTTCGGGTTCAAACCCAGGCAGGCACCACTGAATATTCATGTGCTTAATTTGTGTTTATAATTCATCTCGTGCTCGGCGGTGAAGGAAAACATCGTGAGGAAACCTGCATGTGTCTAATTTCAACGAAATTCTGCCACATGTGTATTCCACCAACCCGCATTGGAGCAGCGTGGTGGAATATGCTCCATACCTTCTCCTCAACGGGAGAGGAGGCCTTAGCCCAGCAGTGGGAAATTTACAGGCTGATTATGTTATGTTATATGTTATATTATATATTTCTTAATCAAGCGCAATCATAAACACTTTTACATTTTACTTCTAAAATAATTGTATTTGCAATTAAATTCTACAATTTTTATTCTAGAACATTTATTTGTTAAACTATGACCTATTATTTTAAAATCTAAGTTCGAACTAAAGTACTGAGTCGAGTAAGTGAACGGCAAACGCCCGTCGACTTTCGAGTGACAAAAACGATTTTGAAATATATCGACCTGAATACGTGAATTATTGATGAAGTTTTGTAATGTTTGTCCCGCCGCTTGATAGTGAATACGCCGGTTGATGTAATTATTGTTGGAGAATGATTAAACAGTTTTACAAACTGAAATAATACGAAGACTTTAAAATAAATCATTATTATTCATGTAAAAAAACCAAATTCAAAAAACAAATTCTATTTTCAAGTATAATTAAATATTATAATATTTATAAAACTCGACTGACATAAGCCGCCATTTTGGTTTTATTAAAGACTAACTATAGCAATGTCACTCGGAATGGTGTAAGGATTCTAATACTGCATTTTTTAAGATACAGGTAAATATTCTATCTGATGGTGAGCGGTCACAGTTATAGTTTCCAAGGTCGGTGTCAATGGGCATTTTAAATAAGTGTTAATAACAATTTAAAAAAAAATAATCACAGTAAATATATTTATAAACTGTCAATATTTTTTTTGACAAATGTCATTGACGTCCCGATGACTAATCTTCTAATGTGTTTTTTTTTTATGACAAAGATTAAGATTTCATTTTTATATTAATACAAATAAAGGTCTAATTAATTTGTTAGTCAGTTGTCAGTCATGAGCACGACTTACGTTTGAATAATACTATTTTAAAATATTTGAGTCAAATCAAATCCATTTAAGCATGTTTTATTAATAAACATAAATGCCTAAAATAAAGATATACCATGACATACTACTAAAAATTTAAATGTGTTTTGTCATTTCGAACGAGCTAACTAATTTAAAGTGGATATAAGTTGTTCAGTGGAATAGTGTTGTATAATAAACAAAGTTATATTATTTATAAGGAACTGTTTGTAGTGCACTATGTACCAGAGCGATCGCAATACGCATGTGATATTTAAATCTAAGGTTTGTTTGTTCATTCAACTCATCCTGCCTTTGGAATGTACTCTTGTCATAATACGGGTATTGTCAGAATTCTTGCCACGATTCCGCGCGGTCATGATTATCGAGGTAATTAATATTAATATTTGATGATTAATTAACGAAATTAATACGCTCCCTATGTCGTAATCTGGATTTGCAATTAATGAAGTGTACCGCTCACCAGTTAAGTTTATTTAACATGCAATTCATGAGTTTCTAATAACTTATATTTATATATGAAACAAAAACACGTTGTTTGTCTGTGTTGCTATGGTTTTTGAAAAGTTTTTTTAAAATCATTATTATTAATATGGTTATATGAGTGGTGAGGCTTTGTCCCCGTCTGGGTAGGTACCACTCACTCATCAGATATTCCACCACCAAACTGCAGTATCCAGTGTTGTTCCGTGTGAACTATAAACACAAATCGAGCATGAATTCAGTGGTGCTTCGCCCGGGTTTGAATTAAGAATCATCTGCTAAGATTCACGTCTTGTAATCACTGATCCAATATATTATCCATAATTACTAAAAAAAAAAATAAAAAAAAAAAACATTGAAAATCTCATTCAAAAATGTGCGTTCTATTTATTAATGAAATGATCCAAAAAAAATCTAGTTAAAAGGGATCAGATTTCCATCAAATTCTGTAATACTTACATAAAAGTTTACTTTGGTCTCTCTAAACATAGCACTAAATCAGACATAAATGATCACTGTTGGACGGCGAATTACTCGACGAGTGGTACCTACCTAGGGACTCTCACAAGGTTACCTCGAACTTTCAAATACTACAGAATCGTTTATAAGTATTTTATGTTATATTGAAATATTAAATCTCATATTATAAAACAAAAGGCCGACGTAGCGCGGTACATTATTGATGTGTTGACATAAAGACGGGAAATCTGTATTCGATTTTCATTTTGTATTCGCTTTTAAAATGTAAAATTTGCGTATACATTGCAAAGCTATATTACTAATCTGAGAAGAAAGATTCGCTTCTCAGATAATTTATTCTGATTTCATTGCAATAATCAAAAAATATACGTCAAATCACAATCAAAATAAAAAATATATATATTCAGGTAGGCTCAAAAAAGCACTTTTGAATCGTCATGTTACATTGTGGAATTAAATGTAAACCACCTTACCGGTTCGAATAGTAGATTCTACATAGAAGAACCGGCAAGAAACTCAGTAGTTACATTATCAGTAAAGTACAATAAAATTTGTATATATCCTGAACAAAAATCAACAAATACCTAAGTCGACAATTTTTTATCCTTGATTTATATAAATATCTTGTATTCAGTAATGCGTTTTATTTATCAATATTTTATATATGTTATTCGTTTTACTCTATGTACACATATGTATAAACATTATGTAATAAAATAAACAATTGTCTTTGTGTTACGACGGTGTATTTACATAAAATATAAAGACATAACTAACTGTTGCGAAGTGTGCTAGTGGGTCGTGTTGATTGCTTGTTATTTACAATTTTTAAATGTCAATATTATATAATATAATGTATCTTTGAACAGGTTTTTGTTTGGTAAATAAATTAGCAAGTCCTCGCAACAAAGTCTGCGTTGACCTAATTTGTGAACGCGTATATTCGCGTGAGATGTTCGCTTGCGAGAACGTTAAAGTCTCGAATGTCACCTGAATATTCTGTACGCAGGATGTATAATAGAGCATAAACGTGGGCAAACAGAGATGAAGAACTCTCTTTTACTCTCATAAACGGCTAATCCGAAACGACTCGAAGGAGTTCAATCGAAGGACCAACCGCTTCAAGGCAAAGGAGTGTACACCGTTCCAAATTCTAGGCTACGGGTTGTCATAGAGATTTTTTTCGTCAGAAAATTCCGGATAACTTTTCATCGACCCGACTTTTCCGAATATTTTTTATTATTTCGGATCTTCCTAGCACCTATTTTTTTAAAGAACAGTAGCAACGCCCCGAATCTTTCAAGGTATTACTAATATTCCTATTTACCCCCCCTTTTAAGCTTATCACTTGTGTTAAGAGTGGGGAGGACAATAGCTCCAGGGGTCAGGACGCTTGAATTGAACTCTTAGTTATGACTTATTAATCTCTCATCAGTTAAAACCTATTTCGGAATCATTATCATTATTTTATCATACGAATTCGGGTTCTCCGTCTCGCTCTAAATCACTTAAATGAACTAGCAAGAAATTTACCAGAAATCTTCTACGACTTCTACTTTAAAAAATACTCACAAATATCTAACGTGTTTGCTTGAATTAGAAATCACGCCTTTATGTTAAAAAATCACATGTTTTAATCAACAATGTCATATCTATAAAGTTGTATATCTATATTAACATAAGCAGCTTGAAGAGTTCATTTGTTCGCTTACAAAATTGTTTGTTTTAACGCGCTAATCTAAGTATGTACCATGACATATATCATTTACTTGCTGGTGGTGGTACCTTGTGCTTGCCCATTTGGGTAGCTACCACCCAATCATCGTATGTTCAACCAAACAACAATAATAAGTACTGTTGTGGTTCGTTGTGATGGGCACTGAGAAACAAAGGTGGCCTTAGTAATCTTAGCTCCAAAAGTTGATGACGCTGTAGGGAATTGTTAATATTTCTGACAGCGCCAATGTCTATGGATGTCTGTATTACAAAAAAATAATAACCATAGATTAAATCTATAATTACATTATACAATATCAAGTCGTTAAAAAAACATCTTTAAGCCTAAACCCCGTTTTACAATACCGTACAATACATACCTCTTGACCGACTTACAATAATAGAGGTTATGTAATTTCGTAATTACATAACGGCGGTTGTTTCCACGTGATATTTCCGATGTGTGACTGACGGTTTTATTGACGTTATTACCAACTATAGTTGCGGGTTCGATTCCTTATACATAATACATGTTGATTATATCGAGTTTAAATTTTGGGTCAATATAGCTTTGTCTCTTTTTAACGCGTTAATACGATGGTTGAAAAACAGAGATGTGTAGTAATGTTCTGATCGGTCACGACATCCTTTTGTAGGAAACTCTCACGACTTCGCGTGTTTTCTGTGTCATGGTATTGAAACAGTACAATATTGTTAATTCGAACTGCCTAGAAAATCCTATAAGAAAAATCCACAAAAAATATTTTGGTTACCCGGGATTCAAACCTGTGATCAAAGATTTGCTGACGTGTAAGTTGGATTATAGACGAAGAATGTCAAATTTTTTTTTTGTTTTGCGAAGCGTAATTCATATGTGTCTCAATAAAAAACGCTTCGTATGTTTCGAAATCGAATCGCATACAATAACCATTCGTTATATATAAGCAATCCGATATGTAACATACAAATAAAAATACAATAAACATATAGATATATCCTAAAATAGATTTGTATAAAAATAATTCGATTTTCGTCCAGTAAATCTTGAAAGTTGACAAGTTGCATAATATTCTATTTTCCGGTATACATTAGCTACAATATCCGGGAGGTTATAAGTGGCAGCCTTGATGTTTTTAGATTTTGAACTTAAACCCACTAAAAATACGGTATAATTTTCATTATAAATAACACATTTGTACTATTTCGGTAAAAGAAAACTTCACAGATTTGTTTGTAAATCTCAAATTTGTAATAAATTGACATTTAATTATGAATTCTATTTCAAGCAGATTAAGGTCTAAACAATAAAATAAATACAAAATTTTGTTGGATATTTTGTTATTGTATTTTGAATTCTATTACGTTGTGATAAAATCCATAAAATGAACATTCATTTAGTTGAGACAACAAGGCCGTCGTGTTCCATAGACTAACTAATCTGTAGAAGTGTCAAATCGATATTTTTTTTATTAGGTGGAAATTAAATGAAATACGGAGCTTTGGTTTTCTTTACAAACCAAGATCCTTATATCAATGATAATATTATTTGAATAGTTTATATCTAGAAAATAATATTATTAAGAAGCCTGTTATATTATTACGTTTGTTTAAAATGCATTAATTCTGTCCTAGTTCAATCAGTAACTATGTCTGAAATCTTACTTTAAGACTTTTCTAGATAACCTTAATATATTAAACTTTATAAAATATCTAAACACTCTTAGCTCTGTATTATAGCGCGTCCGAACGATCTTGAGCAAGTAGCCTTTACTGGTTCATGACATTTTGCCAATAAAATAAAACTATACGAACGATGTTCGTCGGTTTATGGTAATTTTTATCTGTCGTTTTGAAAGTTATTTATAGTAAAAGACAGACTAAAAAGGAAATTGATGGTATGTAAGAATTGAATGGCAACCTTGACGTGTTTATGTTTGTCAAAGTGATTGTTTTTTTAAAATGTTTATGTGGTTAGTTCAAGGCAATCTATACGTGACATATTGAAGGTCATGTTAACTCCTGTATTCATAATCCATTTTAGTACAGCGTAATTAATTAATCTCCAAAAAATTTACCTCAACCAGGAAGAAGAATTAAAGTCTTTGTCCGGCTGTGGGAGGCTTAGGGGCTGTTATGTTACTAAACACTCAAATACTTTTTTTTTAAATTCTAATTAGGTAAACTGGTAAATGAAAAATGGCCCAACGACATTGGAATTGTAAACAATACTTTATATAAATATATAATGGACATAAGACATTTTTCAACTTTCATATACTGATAAAGAACTCAGGGTTAAATTCTTGAGCCAATGTCTTTTCAAACTATAGTTGTCTCTTTCTGACATACTATATTTTTATTAAATGAAAGAGATGACACTATTAGTATTTTAATATTTTATATTCGTAGCTTACTTTCATCATCTTTATGTGATTAATAGACATAAAATTGATAGATTACACTTATAGTTGCAACATACAATATGTATATTTTAATGGAGAAGTTTTCATACAATTCGCTTTTTAGTAACTCGCCGCTAGATGGTGCTGGAACATAGATATGTCGTGCTGAACGATTCCGGTCACTGCGGCCATTCTCAAGGGAGACCAGCCAACTGCGCAGGACATATTATAAGGCACAAGTGTCTGTGCGTGTGTGTTTGTGTGTGTGTGTGTGTGTGCACACAGGCGACTCTCATAATGCAATGGGAAGTCAAATCCGACACGACAGGAAATTAAATCAGATACTAAATTTTACGTAACCTCCTAACACTGAGCTTTTGGTGGTAGGTTTACGATTTTTAAAATACATCTAATAAATTTATATTTAAGTCTATTAACGAAGTTATCAACATAATTATAAATTTACAAATTCCAATCGTAAGGTACTATCAGAAATCAACACTGCTGCACCGAATCGATTATCGATAGAACCGTTACATCACTTCTGCCCGATTAACAAACGCTTTTACTTACCGAATATTGCAAAATTATGGTCAAAAGAGAGCCGAGATGGCCCAGTGGTTCGAACGCGTGCATCTTAACCGATGATTTCGGATTCAAACCCAGGCAATCACCACTGAATTTTCATGTGCTTAATTTGTGTCAATATTCATCTCGTGCTCGGCGGTGAAGGAAAACATCGTGAGGAAACCTGCATGTGTCTAATTTCAACTAAATTCTGCCACATGTGTATTCCACCAACCCGCATTGGAGCAGCGTGGTAGAATATGCTCCAAAAAAATGTAATGTTAAATGTGCTGTTAATGTCATGTTATGTATGTAGTGATTAAAATGAATAAGCATTACAGAATCTATTTATGAAATATTTATTATAATTTCGCCCTCCTGACCGATATCTAGAAGTACTAAGAAACTAGAGGGACTTATTGCAAGCATAGATTCACTCTCTCAATGGAACGGCAAATCAAATACGACCAGAAGAATTCAAATACACGACACTACTAACAATGATCTTTTGGTTTTAGGGCTTTGTTGCTAGCTCGTAATAGGTACCACCTATTCAAATATTTCGGCGCCAAACAGCAATACTCAGTATACGTTCTGACTTGAAGGCTGAGTGGAATAATGTTACAACACACACAAGGGGATCAAATAACATCATAGTATCTGAATTTGGTGGTACATTGGAAAATAATACTTAATAATACCTACAGCGGCAATTTCTATTGGCGGTTGTGACCACATTTTTAACCAACATTTTTAAAAAATCAAGATGCATCGCGGAACACCGTTTTTGAACGATGTCGCTTTCCTTATTGAATATTTAAAAAGACACAATTAAATCAATTAACAATGTTTGAATTGAATTAAAACATTAGCACGAAAAAAGGTTTTAATAAACCTATGAAGAGATATGATAAGAAATCAATAAGACAGAGAAATAGAGATAAAGAGAAAGAGACGGAAAGATTGCCTTTCGTGACGTAACGTAACGTAAATATATCTGTCAGTTTATTCAACTGTATGGCGCGTAAAAGAAAACTTAAATAAATAATAATTACACTTACCAATATGACTTCTTTACAAGCACAATATTGTTGTTGTTGTGTTATATATGTTTCTTGTGCACTTATCACTTCACAGCACACATAGTCTCGTGATTAACACAGATAACACATTAACTAAAATACAAATCATGGTAATAAAAAACGACGTAAACAAATATCGCGTAAAGAGTAAATTTTAAATATATACAAAGGAAATCTTTCAAAAAATCGAGAAATACTTTTAACGCTCCGTTACTTTGCTTTTCGGTTGATTGCATTGATTATTTATAATCTGTAATTTTTTATTATACAAATCGTCAATCCTATTAAAAAAAAATACTTAAAATATATTCTATGTAAGAGATATTACGGGCTCGCAAAAGCCTTTAAATTCTTCCGTGATATGTCATAAAGTGAACTTGATAATTGTACTTTTAGCAAGCATTACCTGAAGCATAATAAACTTCTGTGAATTTTGGTGTTTGAACCTACCCTCGTTAGAGCCCAGCTGCGAAAACTACACTACGGATCCGCTTTGCCACGAGACACATTAAAATAAATGAATCTAAATTGGTAAATCGTGACCGGTTAAAACTCACCGGTTTGTTTGTTTGTTTGTATGCAGAATCATCTCCGGAACTAATCTAATCTAATTCTAAAAAATTTTTCACTGGTGGAAAGCTACATTCATTCATACATACATTCCTGGTACAGGATATATATACAAATTTATATATTTATATATAGATTTTGATTAGTTTAAAATGCTTTGTCTTCTATCTTTGAAGGTTAAATCAATGCTGAGAGAACGAGACAGGGAGATAGATAAGTGTTTATTTTAATAACGTTTGTAAGCAAGACTCTTACACAGTGAAATCGATAATTGCACAATATATTTTTTTACCAAAAGAATTAGACTACATTAATAAATAGAAATACTACTAATATTATTAATGCTAAAGTTTAGGTGGATGTTTGATACTCAATCACTCCATAGTCTAGAACAGCACATAAATTACTTTTTATCCCGGAAATATATATACAGATCATCTGCAGAAGTACTAACTACATACACCCCCCCCCCCCCCTCATAGGCGAAGCCGCGGATGTAAAGTTCTTGCTAACAAAAAATTGATCCCGTATCTTTTATCCTGAGTGTAATATTTTTAATTTTCAAAACTATATGTAACTTCAGCTCCAAGCAATCATTAGAACTTATTCAATCGTGATACAAAGCATTCTATACACGTACTGAGAAATGACCTAAAACTATCTCACTAATCAAATGTTGTAAACTCATCTTGATACGCTATTCTGATACGTGTGTCCTTTAAACTTAACAGCTATTATAGTTAATGGCACATATCACCTTCTGTTATTTACGATTGCGTTCTTCGTATTCGAGTTCATTATTTTAACTCTACGATATATTAAAATATAATTGTTCATTTGCAACGTTGCAATGTTACATGGAAATAGATTTATATAATCAACAATTTATTACCAAACTAAATCTGGGATTCGTGTGAAAGCAGGACAGATAAACATACATTCACTTGTTTTTTTAACGTCATTAATACGTATTATTATTATACGTGTAATCTTTTTACTTCCCCGATACAGGAGATTAGTTTTTGACGCGGTTCCGCATATATATTTATGTAGTTCTTTATTTCATAATATCGTAATCAAGATTTTATTTATTTCCAATCGACCCCGACTTCGCCTGTATGTAATACAGCCACGTGTTTCTAACGAAAATGTATACGCTTTAACAGGATTCAACATTTAACTAAAGTTCTATTAAAATTGGACATTACAAAAGATTATGCCTTATTACAAAGAAATTCAATTTAAAAAAAAACTCTACTCATGAGTTACGACTCCTTTCGGTTGCGACGTTGCTGATTACGCAAACCCGAGGGAAATAAGTAACACTAAATCATACGCCGGACGTTAAACAAACTTCCTTCCAAGTTATATATACGCAGTCTGATATAATTTAGAATTGATTTAGTTCTTTGCATTTTTACTACCTATAGTTAAATGAGCTTATATCCTTTTTTAGTTAATTAATTTTTAAAATCGTCTTATTTTCAGGATAAACAATACCGATACGTAAATCGTAATACGATCTATTCGTAAACCTAATTTATTCAAAATCGATTCAGTAATTATTATGTCACGAAATGTCAAAAGCACAGACGATAAAATGTGATTTTTTTTTTTTAATATAGTGCTGAAATATATTTTGATAATTTTATTTTATATGATAATGACATTTCATAGGGATTACATTTTTTTAAAGAAATATATATTTTTTTTTTAATTGTCGATGAATTTTATTTTATTTTTTAAATGTTTATTTATACATAGGACAGAAGACAAATCGACTAATGGATTAAAGGCTCGTTATTTTATACGTATACATTAAAAACGAAGGTATTATTTTATATATTATTTATTTATATTTATATTATTTTATATATTTTTATCATCTATAAAAAAAATATTGGGTGACGCCAAAAATATTTAAGTAATTCTAATCTATATTTGATCAAAACGAGGAACTAATGACTTATCGATTTCCATTGTCTACGCAAATAAAGTTGCAAGTTCTTAAGTAACGCGTTTGTCTGTACGTTGAGGCAATATGAGTACGTGGATAGAATCGTAAAAAACATTTCAATGAACGAAAGCCTTGAACGGTCTGTCTATATTTAGGTGATAAAATTGTTAAAATATTTTCAGATTTTTTAACTAAAAATTTATCAATCATCTTTTTAACACATCACATCGTATAAAACTTTCTTAAAAAAAAACAGACATTTTCCTAAAATAAATGTAAGAAAAACAAAGAAAATAAATTAAATTATACAACTTTAATGATATTCATCGAATTTAAATAGTATTTATAATCAAGCGTAATCAAAATATAAATTACTTACTAATCAATCCAATAATAAATATAAGAAAACGTTGAATAAAAAAATTTTAATAATAATACGACTCAAAATCAAACCTTAAAACTAAAATTCACAACATAAACCGAAAAGCAAATAAAAATACTACCTTTATACGATTTTAACCCAACACTTTAAAATCACAGACCTCAGTACATTTTCACAGTCTTACGTTTAAATACGACAGTACCTTACTTTCAAACGACTTGCCGTCAACTAGCGGATTCGACTCGAGGCGAGAGAGAGGGGTGTAGGGTGACCATCTAGGAAGTGTACAAGGAGGGAGATATTTCGACGCATTCGTCGTTCAATTAAAGCAAGGACGATAATAAAATTTATTATATGTGATATCACAAGCATGTATAGACAAGGAAATGTAAAGGAAACAGAACTAAACCAACGATATATACGAGAAATAGTATGGGACCATGAACAGTCCCTTGAGGAACTCCTATATTTCTTTATTATGTACATAAAATCGCTTTTAATATAAAAAAAATTACTGTGACATGACAGAAATCTGTCAAGATCCTACTAGTTAAATTCTGACCGAACACGAAAGAAAATATAAACAATATTTAAGCACCCGTAAAGTCCGAGTTACTGGAACTGGTTTAAAACCAGCAGTTACTAAAATACTCGAATGTACTGACATAAATATCTTGAGGACAATTTTTTTGAGAGTTCAAAACTTTTATATATAATTAGGTATATTATATTAATAAACCTTTACTATATTTTAAATATACCATTCTGATTAATTTATTACATAATTATTACACGTAATAATTTATCATAGATTTGCTGAATAATTTAAGATTAAATGAACATTTATTTTAATACTAAGAAAAACACCGTTTAAATCCGCGCGAATTGATGGCAGGAATGCTGGCAGCATTTCCTTATTGATTATCAGATTATCTGGACGAAAAGTTAACAAGCCCTATCATCAGTGGAGACAAATGTTCTTTTTTTAATGAAATAATTGCACTAAACTCCGAGGTTTTAACTACAAACGATACAAATTTATATGCAATATTATTGATACAAAAATTCACAATAACTATTAATCTGTTTTGTTTTAATAAATTAAAATAATTCATATTCATCAAAATTGAATATATTTCATTTATTGATCTATATAATACTATATTATTTCGTGGTAACGTTAAATATCAAGGATTTCATATAAAATGAAAACGAAAACATAATTAATGAACTGGTTTAAACTTGTTATTCGACTGGTTTTTTCCACAGAATGGTCATTTGACCTTCATAAAAAATCAACCGATAAATATTGGGTTAGATTAATGTTATGTGAATGAATGAATCATAAGTTAAATTTAAATTTAGAATGTTTATATTTCCTCATAATACATTTAAACTGTCTAGAATTCTAGGGAACACTCACATAAAGTAGACTAGAAAATTTATAATGTTTATTTTCATCTAAATCTATTTTATTAATTGGTTATATGTCAAAAAGATAAGTATATACAAGTCCTGCTGAGCAAACGCCTCTTTAAGTCTGTTTAATTTAAATAAAAATGAAAAATGATTTATGAAATAGACCGAACCGGTTATATATCTATTTCACTATTGATAGATTTCAATTCGACGGTTATCACGTTGAAAATAGGCATTATATACTTAAATATGTAATAGTTCCTAATTTAAATATATCAGCAAATATTTTTCCACACCTACTTTCTCCATCTTGTGACGTAAGTTCTACGGGACTGTCCGCGGTGTACAAAAATCGAGAACATCCTACAAGATTGCGTGCGACGGACAATGCAGCTGGTTGCGCAGGCGCAAGAAACTTGCATTAACATAAATAAGACGCCCGATTGAGTTTTATTTGAAAGACGAATGTTATGAAATTTTTCGTTGTAGCTTTTAAATATAAAAAAAAAATTATATATAATTTATTTAGCACCTTCATCAGTTCTATCTTAAATAAGATTATTATATTAATATATATTTTATAATCAATTTTAAAAACATGTATTTGTTTTATGTGACTGTTTATAAAAGTAAAAACGGAATAAATTTTTGTAAGGCTTTCTTTAAAATTTACACTTAAAAATGTATACGACCGGTTGATACACGATTATTATATAACACGGCGACAAATATGTGGTTTTAATACATTGGCTAAGGTATTAAAATGCAAGGTTATACGTAAATATGCTAGTAATTATTAAGCACATATTTTTTTGTTAATCAAAATACTTTACAAATTTCATGCATATTCCGTGCAAAATCTACTAATAAAACATATTTAATAAATAACGAAAACCAAATTGATATGTGTTTAATGTACGAAGAAATATAACTGGAGTACCTCAAGGGACTGTTCATGGTCGTAAACTTTTCTTTTTATACATGAATGACTGATGTAGAGGTATATCTATTTATCGAATACCAATGTATATATGTGTGTTTATATTTAATTGCGTAATTAATATTAAATATTCCAACACTTTTTATAACAGGAATAATCTAATCGGAAACGGTTCGGTATGCTATAAGTCTGTGTATGTAGATTTTATTTATGTATTTCTTTGGATTTTTTTTTAATAAAATATAACTAAATACGTGAAAGCTTAATTAAGAAATATCATCTGGATGATGGTAAGTGGTGGTAACTTTTTTACTTAAAACCTACTACAATAATTTGTTAATTACGCGATCTACAATTTATCTATACATCATAGTCTATTGTTCGTTTGAACTTCTTTTTTCGATGATATATTTTTCAATGATTACTATAACCCAAGACTTTAAAAGAATATATAGTACTACACTTTACATAGCCAATTTTTATGGCTTCAGTTTTGTCCAACAACAAGTGATGCTAAATGGAAGAGGTAATCACTAAGAGTACCGAGGACTAAGCCAATGAACTTTCCAGTTATAGACAATTTCATATCGAAGTTAGAGCTACAAATGCCGATTATAAATTACATAGTACATCAGTTAGATCAGTCAGGAAGAGTTTCCAAAATAATATTAACCAAATAAACGTGTTCGTTGAAGCGTATTTGTGTATTAGAGCTTGGCCTATAAACACACTTAATGATGTCGTGTTAAGTATTATTTCCTATATCAACTAATTATAAGTTTACATAAGTGATTTCCTATTTACTACATAAGTAGTTTCCTTGATTGAACGGAACTAGTATTTTTTTTTTAAAGTTCCTGTACCAATCACGAATACAAATTTCTTATTAATTTTCATTGTTTCTTTAAATATTTGTTATAATTCATTTGTAATATCGTCAGATTGGTAGAACATTTTCAGAAATTTAATGAAGCCTAAATATTTTGACAGATCAACTGTAACACTTTTTTTGTAGTATAGGTAGACGGACACGCAAATGGGATACGTGATGGTAAGTGGTCACCACAATCCATAGACAATAGCTCTTTAAGAAATATTAAATATACTTTACACTGCCAATGCACCACCAGCCTTTGGAGCTAAGATGCTATGTCCCTTGTGCGTGTAACTACACTGGTTTACACACCCTTTAAACTGGAATACAACAAAGAGAAGGCTTTAAATTTATGATACAAATCATTCTATTGTATAATGTTTGCGACTAACTTAAGTCAACAGACAGCAGTTTTTAATACGACTCCGAGGTAAATCTCTGCTAAGTGACTTTGACGATGATAGAGTTCTAACTGCAATGTATATAGTAAAGCGGGGCCCAATTGAACACTATCTCATATCGAGATAATGATTTTAACATACACAAACAAACGAACACATCGCGTGACAACGTGACAGAGACATTCGTGTTCAGTAGAGCGCTGCACTTTCTACTGATATACAGATGGACACATAATTTTAATTTATTCTTATAATGAACTGGCTTTTACCTGTATATTGTTAATATACATTTGATGTGATTATTATTATTATGTTACAACCTATTTAATAAGTACATATATACATATTAAGCAACATCAAATTTTTTTTATTTTATTGTATGTGCTGAGTGCGCGTTGATGTCTTCTGTTGGTCATTTTGTCATCGTTGTATTTGAATATTATTTTAGCAACTCTACAAAAAAGTGATAATGAATTTGATTTTAGTATATAAATAAACATCAATATATATTATCAACTATGACCATGTATATAGTATTTCGTCTAACGTTGCCAATCCGCTGCATCCCATGACATTTTTATGTTTGTATTTTCAGATGCAGATATAATATATTAGTAATGATACTCGTATAAAAAAACGCGTGCCAAGTACACAAATATATGTAACGGCAATGTTTAATTTTAAAAGATTACACTTGTAAACGTTGCTCTAACGTTGTTCAAGTTTAGTAATGTCCCTTTAAATCCAAAGGTAGCAATGTCGAACAGGAATTCATATTTTATTAAAGAAAATTAACTGTATTATTACAAAAAAAAAACCTGTATAAATATGTAGAGTTGTTATTTTAGCAATATTTTTAATTAATATCACTTATTTACAAAAACAAACTTTTATTAAAGACGCTTTTCGCAGCGTTCTAGGGTTTGGTAGTCGGGATAAACACGATATCTTTATAAATCATATTTATATGTGTTATTCTGCTGTATAAACTATGTTATTGTATATTTTCCATTTAGTAGTTTCATTCAAGAGTAACAAACGTACATGCATACAAACTGTTGCCTTTATTATATTAGTAAAAAGAGAAAGACATTTGCTATTATTATGATTGAATATGCTTACATCTGAACGTATTATTTAGATGATAAAGCTTAATTTACAGACATACATTATTTTCCAAATTTTGTAGAGGTATTTTTCATGTTATTAACATGAAATGATCTCTATATGTTATACGTAATTAAAAATAGAGTCACTGATATGAATTTACAAACGGCAGTGATACGCAACGCATGTGACGACTCCTCTAATTTTTTTCATATCTTCCTCAAACAGATGTAATTTTAAATTTTTTTTTCTTTAAAAATTGATACAAGTCCATTGAAAATTGTAATCTATACTTATAAAATAACATGTCCTGACTGACTGATTCATCATTGCCGAACGTAAACTATTAAAGTTAGGGCCATGAAATTTGGTGAGTAGGATCGTTTTATTGCGTAGACACCCAGTAAGGAAGGAATTTTGGAAATGTTATCCCTAAAAGGGTGAAAAAGGGGGTAAAAGTTTTTATGGAAGTCCGTCATTTTTTAGGTTAGAAAGATGATACTTTATTTTTGGTGTACTGGTTAGAAATGAATTGATGCGTATTTAAGCGTTTTTGGATATAATACCTTTAAGGGGGTGAAATAAGGGTTGAAGGTTTGTATGGGAATCCTTAATTTTTTAAGTTAGAAACATGAAACTTTGTTTTTGGAATACTGGTTAAAAATTAGGAGATACGTATTTATGCGTTTCTCGATATTCTCACCCTAAGGAATGAAATATACACCAATGTGATATACATAGATATAATCTGTAAATGTATTTAACTTCCTTGCGAGCAACGCCGCGGGTAACAGCTATATATATATATAAACACAAACAAAAAAAGACTTAAATTATCGTCATCCTCAATTCTGAATTCGTCTAAAATATTTTATTTATTGGAAAAGTTACACCATCAACTTATAACTAAGCACTTAAAATTAATATCTGACTTGGGTAACATACAAAGTGATACGTCTTTAAAGATGTAAACAACACAACTAACTTACGTTCGACTGTACTCCACACCCTTGAAAGACTGGCGTTAAAAAATGTTAACATCAAATTAAACGACGTTATATAATAAAATCGTACGTTTTATCGTTCATTGTTAAAGGTCTTAAAACATCATAACTTTCTTATGTAAATTGCTTTAATTAAACGAACATAATATTTAGCCCGAATTTTCTTGCGTAATAATATCTCGTTGATACTATGATAATGATGTTATGAATGATTTCAATCATGAAAACTGTTCCTAATGTGACTAGCCACCTGTAAGATAAATTATATTACAGATGACTGTGCACAGACAAAGATATGTTATCAATGCCTACTATCGAAGACCAATAAGTTGGAAATCTGACACTATACGAAAAAGATACTCTACTTAAAAATAATTAATATGCTACTCACTAGACTAATCATGTAATTTATTTTGATTAATAACATTTAATTGTATTATTAATGAACGTGTATTGATGATTTGAGGAAATTAACTGACACTATTGACAGTTCTTCATAAGTAGAGCATACTCATTACGAAGATTATTTTGACTGAAATTGCAAATAGCGACAAAATTCAAAATAACATGAGTGGACAATATTTTATATTATGATGATTATGTGTTAGGAATATATGCTTGGCTTATAAGAGTTATGGCGCGAGGCTTCGCTCTCGTTTAAGGGGTTGGTCTTCGTCATAAAAAATATGTCCTTCCTTGGAGTTCAATATCATACAAAATTAAATCAAATTCGATTCACTGGTTTGGCCGTGAAAGCGTAACATACAAAATTACTTTCACAATGATATTACTATAGGTAACGGTCACAGAAACGAACAAACAGACATGACATTATATAACACACATATTTAAATATAATTATTTAATTGAGTCATAGAATGCATAAGGCGTTAAAATGTTATTGTTCAAGTGAAATTGTCGCGATAAATGCAGTACAATAGCCGTTTCCTGTTTCTCATTAATTTAGACACATCGAATGATACATACGGACATTGTAACAGGTCTAATTTCATATGTAATATTGTCTTTGTTGCTGTATTGTTATTTACGAGTTCAATGACCGAGCTGAATAATTATAATTTTATAATTATCTTTATATTTACTTCGCGGTGGGGCTTTGTGCGAGTCCGTCTGGGTAGGTACAACGTCAACATCAGATATTCTACCGCCAAGGAGCAATAGTTAGTATTCTTGTGTTCGGGTTTGTGATGGTCAGCCAGTATAACTACAGGCACAAGGGTCATAACATCTTAGTTTCCAAGGTTGTCGCATTTGTGATGTAAGGAATAGTTAATTCCTTACAACGCCAATTTTTATGGTTGATGGTCACTTACCGCTTAACGGCCTTCCTAATAAATGTTTGTGTAGACGCAAGTGCATAGTTACTAATTGTATCTCTTTCCTTCATCAGGAATTTGATATTCCAAAGAAGAAGACAAAAGTATCAACGGATTGCACCTTATAACTGATACTGTAACAAAATTATAATTACAAAATTTATCTTTGTTTGTTGTTTTACTGTTGGCCCTACGGGCAAAACGGCGTCGCCGGGCGTTGGAGCGAGTACTAGACTCAGCCTTGAAGCTTGGGCTAGTGTTGCATATCGATAGTCAACTAGTAGTATCGATAGTTAAGGTTTTTTTTTTTTTTTTATGTCATAGGTGACAAACGAGCAGGAGGCTCACCTGATGGAAAGTGACTACCACCGCCCATGAACATCTGCAACACCGGGGGGCTTGCAGGTGCGTTGCCGGCCTTTCAGGAAAGAGTACGCTCTTTTCTTGAAGGTTCCCAAGTCGTATCGGTTCGGAAAAACCGTCGGCGAAAGCTGGTTCCACAGAGTGGTTGTGCGAGGCAGAAAATGTCTTAAAAATCGCGCTGTTGTGGATTTTCGGACATCTAGGTGGTGCGGGTGATATTATCGATAGTGATGTTAGCTATAGTATCGTAGTATCGATAGCTCCCTGTGAGCAATACTATCGATAGTATTGCAAAAAGCATTACTTTTAACCTAAACTATCGATAGTCTAAAACTATCTATCTATCTAGTATCAATAGTATCGCTGCTACGAATAGTATTGCTTATAGAGACCTATTGATACCTGAATAGTTTTCTGCAACGCTGGCTTGGGCCCTCTCTGGCTCCGAGTGACGTTCGCCCTGAGGGTGTCTCCTCGGACCGGTTTTATGTTACATTTAAGCCACTCATGCCTTTAGACTCAGATCGTGCCTGATCAGTAAGCAATAGTTATATTATTAGATTTCAAAGTGTTTAGCATGCGGAGTGCGAGCCTGCCTTACTTTTGCGTAACTAGTGAAAGTGAATTTAATGTTTCATTTGAATTTAAGTTAAGATTTAAAAACTAAGGCTATCGTGTAAATATAGTTTAAGTTAACTAACTTATGTGTTAATGTATTTAAGTGTTTGGTGTTTTGGTTGAAATCATTTGTAACCAGCTGGATGTTTTTGGATTGAGTTATTAATGTAACTATTACGAGTACTATCTGCTTGTTGGGTCACGATTAAACCCCTGAAATGATTGTCGTGAAAGACCTTTAAGCAATCTGGGACCTGTGTAAAGAAAAGGGATTTACATTACGAGATTTAGGTACAAAACTATTTAGCACTCGGGGCTTCGATCGCTTCTAAAGGGTCGTTAAGTGTTAGCCATAAAAAAATCCTAGTATGTCGTCGTAGTATGTCCTTGCTTTGAATTTAAACTGGCTTTATTTATTTATTTTTTTTTTGTTTTTTTTATGTTAGAGGTGGCAAACGAGCAGGAGGCTCACCTGATGGAAAGTAACTACCACCGCCCATGGACATCTGCAACACCGGGGGGCTTGCAGGTGCGTTGCGCCGGCCTTTCAGGAAAGAGTACGCTCTTTTCTTGAAGGTTCCTAAGTCGTATCGGTTCGGAAAAACCGCCGGCGAAAGTTGGTTCCACAGAGTGGTTGTGCGAACTTGCTTTATACCAAATTTCATCGAATTCAGTTCAATAGACAGATTTACTTTGAATATATAAATGACGATTAGAAATACGTATTCTATAACGTAGAAATGGCGAAGCATATTAGAAGGAACATGATCATAGACAGACTGGTCAAATACTATCCTCACTGGCTAAGGAATCCAGAATTCCATGCAGAACAATCCAGACCCAAGGAAGACTGTAACAGATTCAAAATTAATAAAGACTTCTTCGTAAAGTTCAATTGAAACTTCTACATGAATGAATTGCTGCATTTTGTACTTGGTGGTGAAAGAAAACATCGGAAACTTAAATGAGACTAATTTCAATGAAATTCCGCTTCATGTGTCACAAACAAACCCAAACCATTTTTTAATGTTCAGTTTTTTATAGACAGATAATATTTACAATAATACGGTGATGATCAAATCAATTCACCAATCACAAGGCGTCAACAGCACGTTCGAAATCACATTCGTAATTTCGACCAATCACCAGGCGTGGACAGAGGGTTACAAAAAAAATATACCTTTAGAAGGAAATGTCATTTTAATAAAATTGTCAAACGTTGAATATATTTAGCAATAGACATTACGTCATCGCAAATCGTTGGACATAAATACATACAAGTCGTTGAGATTATGTAATTATTTGATTTTCTATTCAAATACTGATGTTATTAGGAATTTAAGTGTTTTTATTAGTTAACTAGCTAACCTTTCTGGTTTCGAAAATGATATACGTGAAATGTTTATATTGAACAACAAATATATGAAGAGTTATTCTTGTTTTTTTTCGAATCCAAGGCTCTCATCTCACCAGAGTTTCGTGACAGTCGTATCTTATTCGGAAGAAGGTCACTACAATTTTTAAAAATGATATCAACAACAATAATTGAAACATCAACAAAAATAATAAAAAAAATTATATCAACATCAATTTCATTATATAAATAAAATCTTAAAAAAAAAAACAAACTTTTGACAAATTATTGAACGTTGTCCGGGAGCCTGTTGTAAAAACATTATACATTTGCGTTATACTCGTGGCAGTATTTCCTACCGTCATGCAGGTTCCGTAGAACATTTTCCTCTTTTATATTTAAAAGAATTTGCCAATGCCATCTGATGGTAGTCACCATCGATCATAAATACCAACACCAAACATTAAACACACTTAACATCAGTGTGCTACCTACCTTGGAACTAAAATATTGTTCCTGTACACTAACTCAAAAATTAATAAGGCTCTAATGAGGTTCTATTACAGAATATCGGAATCGTTACAAAATTATATCAGATCTGTATTTCAATACGGAAGATATTATACGCAGCGGCTTAAATAATCAGTGGAGCAAAACAGTATGGAGTAATTCAATCAAATGATTCAGTAAATGAAATCATTTTATTGATAACGAAATAACGAATGATACAAAAATGATTGTTATTTGATTAAATGACGAGATGGTACAGCGGTTAACGTGAATCAATGATCGCGGGTTCAGGTCCAAGCACTAGTAAATTTCCGTTTTCTTTATATCGGTGGTAGAGCTCTGTGCAATCCCGCCTGGGTAAATATCACCCACTCATCAGATATTCTACCGCCAAAATTAGTACTCAGTATTGTTGTGTTCCGGTTTGAAGGGTGAGTGAGCCAGTGCAACTAACACAAGGGACTTAACATCTTAGTTCTCTAGATTCGTGACACATTGGCGATGTAAGGAATGATTTATATTTCTCACAGCGCCTGTAGACATGTTGCCTGTGTTGTTAATGTATCTTATCTATATATATTTTTTTTATTTTTATCACAATTTTTGACATCTACCAACTGGATATTGCTACGTTAGCTTACCACGCTGCGGTTGGATCTTAAACCATCTCCTCAAAGGAGAGGAGGCTTAGACCAGTGGCTGTTACCGTCCCTTTATGTATAAGGTATTTTTTAAATTGTAAAATTCAATCGTAAAGACATGCTGCACCGATCCCAAATAAAATTGGGATAAGGGCAGGATGATGATTATTGACTAGATATGTATCATTAAAGGCTTGTTGAAAAAGAGTAACTAATGTGTTTCTTGCCGGTTCTTCTCGTTAGAATCTACATTCCGAACCGGTGGTAGCTTTACTTAATACAGTTTGTTAAACGACGATTCAACAGTGCTTGTAAAAGCCTACTTGTTTAAGTATATTTTGATTTGATTTAATTTTCTTTATGGAATTTTAGATTCCTTAACTTGTGTATGGTATTCGATCAGTCTATTCAAAATCGGATGATCTATGGGTTGCTTTTTTTAATTTGTCATCTAGAACGTCTTTGGTAGTCGCCAAATTACATACGGTCAATTTGTGTTTATACTTCTTCTCGTGCTTGGTTAAGGACATCGTGAGGAAACCTACATGTGTCCCACAGTGCGTGAATGTGTGGGTAAACAGGAGAACTCTCATACTCAGATTGAGGCGCAGGACTAACGGCTTTAGGTTCCGAGACACGAGAGTGTCGCACTTCCGACTGTTAATGAGATTTTTTTTAACAGAAAACACCAATAAGTTTCTATCAGCCCAACCCAGGGTTTCAACCCACGACCTCGATATTAGCGGCGTTATATTTAGCTACTATACCAACAAGGTAGCTATATGTTTGTTATAACAATATATATATAATAAAAATCATGATCTCCGAAACGATATTAGTAAAACTATTCAATATCGGTATATATGTGAATTCTGTCACGTAGTTCTTGCAGTAATAAGCGTTTCAAGGTTTCATATCTTGGAGTCGTTTCCAATTGTGCAATAAAATTCCATATAATATTTATATTTATTATTTTTAAACAATTATATATTTACAACAATATTATGTATATTCACAGTAGCATTGATCACTTTGATAAAATCAGTGATAATCATAGTATGTGCACAAGAAGTGAGGATAAGCTTAGAACGCCAAGTTTCCGACTCCGCAAAGTCAATAAATCATTCTTGGGGCAAGTTATCCGTTTCTATAATAAAATTCCGCAGACATTTTTAACTTTGCCGTTTCATAAATTCAAGTCAATTGAAAAAAATCATTGGTAAAGGAGGAATATTATTCGATACAAGATTATATTGATGATAAAAAAGCGTGGAGTTAATGCTTGTTGACTTCCAGGCAGGAGACATAACATTCATATATAATTGTATTTAACTAACACGACTGTATTTTTAGATTTCGAAAAAGAGTAACTACTAAGTTTCTTCCGGTTTTTCTCGGTAGAATCTACATTTCGAACCGGAGATAACTTTACTTTAAATAGTTTGTTAAATGTCGATTCAAAAGTGCTTGTAAAAGCCTACTTGAATAAAGTATATTTTGATTTGATTTGATTATCTATATTCGTTCAAACTACTAGTTCTCATACGAGACTACCCAAGTTATTAATATAGTTTACAAAGAATAATCTTAATTACGTCACGTTTATATTTATTTAAATAAGATTAACTATATATGAATTAATATTATTGACGACCTCCGTGGTCGAGTGTGTACACCGGTTTTCATGGGTACGCCACTCCGAGATTGGATTCCCGGCCGAGTCGATGTAGAAAATTTCATTAGTTTTCTACGTTGTCTCGGGTCTGGGTGTTTGTGGTGCCGTCGTTACTTCTGATTTTCCATAACATAAGCTTTAGCTACTCACATTGGGATCAGAGTAATGTATGTGATGTAGTCCAATATTTATTTATTTATTTAATTTTATTTTTATAGTCGAAATTGTTTGTTTTGTGAAATTACAAAGTTATTAATATTGTTATGATTGAACAGTTTCACATTTTCACTTGGCTACGAGGCATAATAATTAGTTAAGGGAATTATAAAATACATGTATTAATTATAAGTAAACAAATATGTATCAATTTTTAACCGCCTGGCGATGTTAAAATTCGCAGGATTAATCTTTACTCCTTGGGCTATTTTCCACGCCTTCAAGCTTCAAGATTATTAGTAATTCCTTGTAATTGGGCATTGCTACTATTTTTTTGTTTTTGAAAAGTTATGACTGGTTATACAATAAATACTTTTTCATGTGAATGCCCTATTCCTGGGCAAAGGCGTTCTCTCCCCTTGAAAAGGTTTCGCGCTTAGTGTTCAACGCTGCACCAATTCGGTTTGATGGAAACTTGTGTGGCAGTTTCACATCCGCCATGCAGGTTTCCTAACGATATAAATTATTCACAAAAACTTGAATGAAAATTAATTGGTATGAGTTTGAACATGTTTGTTTTTTGTTTATGATATCGGTAGGGGGAAGAGCAAATAGGTCACCTGATGGTAGGTCACCACCGCCCACAGACAATGGCGCTGTAAGAAATATTAACCATTCCTTACATCACCAATGCGCCACCAACCTTGGGAACTAAGATGTTATGTCCCTCGTGGCTGTACACACGTTCATTTACCCTTCAAATCGGAACACAACAGTACTGGATACTGCTGTTTGGCGGCGGAATATCTGAGTGGGTGGTACCTAGCACAGAGCCCTACCACCAAGTATAAAATAATCAAGAAGTATTTTTACAAATACACTATTGGGTAGTCTTCGATCGAATCCAAATGCAAGGATCAAGGTTTAAACGAAAAGATTAACATTACTATATTTAAAGTGGTTTTTAAATAGTTTTTGAAACACACACTCCTCATTTTATCAATTAGCAATACTTAGTTCTGTTGACGACCGGTTTAAAAAGTGAGTAAGCCAAGGTAAGGTACAAGGGATATACCATATTTAACCTAAGGTTAGAAATAGTTAAAGTTCTTATAGCGCCCATGTCTATGAGCAGTGGTACCATCGGGTGGTAACCATAACTATAGCCAATTCCAATGGAAGTAGGAAAAGAGATAAACAACCCTCAGATTTACGTATTTCATGCGATTTGCTAATAGCTCAGCTATATTTTGCACTACTAACAGTTTATGATTAAAATATCTTTATTTATAATACAACACTATTACACTTAACCAATTATTTCCATTTTAATTTTACTTCCGAAATTCTGAAAACAGTTTCGTCGACGTTCAAAACGCAATTTTTTTCGCAAATCCATAGTGAATATCATAGATTAATCAAGCTCTCGACCAATGGTATCGCGTCAATTTGCTATCGAATGTGGTTTATTTGGCTTTTTCCTGTTATGGTTGGAATAGATGCTTATTATTTCAATTAATTACTTAAATACACTTCCAAAGTTCCGATAAATACTTTGTCTACATTTAAAACACAATTTTCAGACATAATTAAGGATATCAGCCAATTATATCGCGTCAAATATTTGTAAAAGTTATTTATTTGTGTTTTCTCCTCGTTTCATTCGATTAGACCTGATCGAAAAACTATCTGTCAGAATGACATTAAAAATTTTGACAGGCGCCATGTTACAAGATTATTGGCACAGATTATCAAACCACAGCTTATAAATAGGTTTTAAACTTACGTAAGATACTTGTGTAACGAATTTTGAAATGCGTCCGTAACCGGTCACCCAAGGGCGTTACAATATCATTTATTGGGTTAACCAGTATTGCCGAGTATTTAATACATTTTTATATAGTATAATTATTATCCGATAAAATGTGATAGTATTCATGAGTTAAGTTATTTTTATTTAAAAAAATATGTTTTCTTTAAATGAGATTGGTGTTATTTAACTAATGGTTAATATATCTTAGGACCAGGGCCGAGTTTAGGGGAGGGTAACCGGGGCAGCTGCCCTGGGGCCTCCACATGAGATCCCGACGAGTTAACAAATATCTAGGTAAAGTCTTAATTGTAATAATGTTGGTAGTCATTGTTTTAAAAGTTACCGATATAAGTAAACAAGTTATAACTTAAAATATTCAAATTAATTCATAATATATATAGTATTCAAGCCTCTCTTGGTCTAGGGCCTCCACTGCTTTGTGACCCCAGGGCTTCCAGACCTTTAAATCCGACTCAGCTTAGGGCGCCAATATATATGATAAGGTACCCTGGGCGCCTCGGAGTCTACACTCTGTGCCTCGTGCCTAGAGTGTTTATGAACTATTTCTGGTTGGATTGCTGGTCCGTTGGACTAGAGTGAGGAAATATCTCTCTATATCCTCACATATTACGCAAATTTCAATACTATATTATAAGCAATTGCCTAGTCTCCGTTGTGAATGACCGCTAAAAATTTAAGTAAAGTAACTTGTTAATGCAATCCCACTGCTGAGCAAAAGCCCACGCGGCTCCAAAGCGTTGGTACACGTAACTGATTAACATCCTCAGGTTTAACTTCAACACTAAGAATATACACAACATTTAAATACAAATAGTCTATCAAGAAGGTTTTATATAATTTATGTCAATATAGAATTTTGAATTGTGTCATATATTACTTAACGGTTTTATAAAGATTGGTTTTTATTTGATTTCATCTGTATTAATAATATCGTGCAGGTCTACGGTAGACCCGATTGAAACCTATCCAGAGTAATAGAACGTTAAAAATAATGTTTTTTTTTTTGTCGACAAATTATATCCGCAAAATTCGTATAATCGAGATATTTCGATATTCAATCCATGAAATACAATGACAATGCAACATGACAGTTCAACAGGCGGCCATGTTTACGAAAATTATATTTGATTAGTGTTATCTATTTTATCCGAGTGAAGCCGGATTTCCATCTAGTCAAACAATAATATAAGTATATACTTATTAGTTTTTTTTTAAGATGTTATATTCGGATTTAATTTTGCAAACTTAATTAGAACATCTTATTTTACGGAGTTGAAGTTTTACATGTTCATTTCCAAAGACAACGCATTAAAGCGGGACTTGATTATGTGAGGCATTTGTCGTATTAATGAAAAGTATTAAAGTTGTCTATGTCTAGATTATATTGTCTCTGGTTAGAACGTCAGAAGGGTTTGTTGCTGTATGACTATGGCGCGGGACTTGGTAGTATTAAGCAGTATTTAGTATAATTAGTAACAAAATAAGATTAAGAACTCAATAGTGATAATTCCACAGATTAAACAGCCAGTATTGAATCCAGACGCTCCTCAACAGTCAGTTTTTATAAAATGCTTGTTTTTAATTATTTTTTACTAAGTATTAAATTATTAATCTAAATTAAAACTTTGACATTAACTCTAAATACATTTAAAAAAAACTCATTGCAATTCCGTAGTAAAGTAGAAATGTAAACAAAATCAATATATTATATTGATTTATATTGAATTTAAAAAAATAATTGTTATTTATTGCGTCATCGTAAAATCAACATGGCGGATGCGTGGTGTAATCAAGAATTTCAATTAAAACCGCTATATAAATATATAGGATGATTATGTCGAAAGATCTAGTATAATATAAACTATTAATAAATGGCTGTTTCATTTTTTTATATCAATTTAAAAACATAGCGTGAAACTATTTGTTTTACCGCGAACATATCAAATGGCCTTCCAGAGTGAAAGTAAACGGCTGGTGTCTAGTAAAACATGACCTGTATCAAAACTACGAGCAACCGAACGTCGGTTCATTTTATACCGGTCATAACACGTCCAATGCTTATTGGATTTTAAAATAGTTATAAATGTTTGTATGTTTGATTCATTTTAAAATGGTCGCATTATACGAATAATTTTAATGATTTATATAATTCGCCACTCCTTATACGTGATATAATCAATTAAATTAAAAAATTAACGTCTTTAAAGACGATTTAAAAGTATATTTAGTAAATAGAAATTATAGGATAACAAAAAGTCTAACAGGAAATCGTTGAAAACTGTCGCCTTAATTATAAACGGTGATTAAACCTCGGTTTCTTTCTGACATAATTATTTTGACAGACAGACAGACAGACATTATTTATAAATCACGTTAGATGGATTGACAATCGCGTGGTCATGTCTACAAACGTTTATAACTCAACACGGCTTCGCGCGAATGTGATTTTTCTTTACGATTTGCGTCTTTGCTTCCCGAGATTACAACATACAAACAAACTAATTTTATCTCTTTATAATATTAGTAAAGATGTCGTGTATCAGCGAAGGTAAACATCGATAGTCTATCGAAGAAGAAAATGAAATGACGATAAACAAACCTTAGATTTACGTATTGCCTTAGGTATTCGATTTGCTAATAACTCAGCTTTATTGTACACTACTAAGAGTTTATGATTAATATATCTTTATTTATAATACAAATTATGTATACAAATTTACACTTAAATTTTACTTCCAAAATTCCGATAACAGTTTCGTCGACGTTCAAACTGGCATTTCGTAAATCCATAGTGAATATCATAGATTAATCAAGCTCTCGACCAATGATATCGCGTCAATTTGCTGTCAAATGTGGTTTGTTTGGCTTTTTTCCTGTCATGGTTGGAATAGAGTATACCTTCTTATTTATATCTTTTACGATACGATCCCCATTATATTCCGATTCAACTTCGATCGAATTGCAACGGGGTTTCATTAATAAAATAAGACAATAGTTAAACGGCCCCGATTACTTTTTTTTTTATTGGTAGGCGGATGAGCAAAACCGCATGTTAAATCGTCACTGCCCATAAACATTGGCGTCATAACTTAAGAAATCTGACGTCATAGAGATCAGATATAAGAAATCTGAACTAGTTCTTACATCACTTGTGAGCCACTATCCTTGGGAACTAAGGCCCTATGTCCCTTGTGCATGTTACACTGGCTCACTTGGCGTTGAATATAGATTCGATTGCGATAAAGAGACAATTTGATAGTGGAATTGTCCCAGATTATTCCGGTAAATGGAATTATCGAAATGATAAACTCATTAAACATTTTTTTTGTGATATCGTTAGGCGGACGAGCAAATGGGCCACCTGATGTTAAGTGCCACCGCCCATGTGGCGCTGTAAGTAATATTAACCATTCCTTACATCACCAAGGCGCCACCAACCTTGGGAACTAAGATGTTATGTCCCTTGTGCCTGTAATTACATCAGCTCACTCACCTTTCAAAACGGAACAAAACAATGAGTACTGCTGTTTGGTGGTAGAATATCTGATGAGTGGGTGGTATCTATCCAGACCAGCACAAAACCCTATCACCAAGAAAATATACTGTATACTTTTGTTTTATATAAATAGTGAATGAATTATTTCAGAGTTGGAAAATTAAACGCTTGCAAAATATAACTTTAAAGTTTTGTAATAATTCGTTGTTATAAAACAGCGAAATAGTAAAAGATTTCGTCATTGTTTTAACACTCATTATAATATAAGCACTGAAAATAAAATCAAATAAAAATGAGCGAGTTTTTTTTTTTAAAATAAATAATTAATTACTATGTAACTCTGTTTGTCTTTTTGTTTCTCATTCACGATCAAATCACTAAACCGATTTTGATGAAATTCCAATCTCCAAACCCGAGCGAAGTCGTAGGCAAAAACTAATTATATAAAAATAAATATACATCTGCCTTTAATACAGCCTCGAATTTTACCAGAATTAATTAATATACATAATATTACTCAAAGAATCTGTGTGTTCAAAAATAGTTATTTGAAAACAATTAAACTTTTATACCAGGAGCATGGAGTTCATACTAGTCGTGTAGTCTAAATTTAAAGCTGGCGAAACTTCGAAACCACTCACTGAATAATCAGGAAATCTCAGAAACTTTAACACCTACAAACTTGAAATTTGGTAGGTATGTTCCTTATAGGGTGTAGACTCCCGCTAAGAACGGATTTTACGTAAATCCACTCCCTAAAAGTAAAACGGGGGTTTGAAGTTTGCGTTTTATAAACGCGCGGGTAAAGCAGCAGTTACTAGGTATTAATATGTCTAATCTATATTAAAATGAATGAGAAAGTAACTGTCTGTCTATTGCTGTTTCACGGCTAAACAATTGAACCAATTTTGATGAGGTTTGGTATGAAGCTTGAATCCCAAAGAGTAGCCTTACTTTTTGTACCTAATCTAAGTATATACTAAAATCTTTCCCGTAACGCGTTGCATCTTCTGCTATAAGTTTTATATAAATTTTATATTTTTATTGTTTTTTATAAGTTTTATATAAGTTTTATATAAATTGGTTTAATAGATTTTTCAGTTATTTATCAAGTTACGTAAGCATAGAATCAAATCGCGACCGCTAGTTTAAGAGCCCGTTGCAGTAACCACTAGGCATATGTATTGGATTATTGAAAAACGTCGTAACAATGTCGAAGTATATATTTTAAGTATTTTTTTTTTTATGAAATCAAGTGCCGTTTTAGATAACTATTGTCAATTATACGAGAAAAGCCTTTCGGCATATTTGAAAGTATGCAATCACGTAAAATGGAAAATCTATTTTCATTTCAAATAATAAAAATGAACTTACGGCTTTAGTTTTAGAGTTTTTAGTTCACGTCGAAGTTGCACTGCAGCTAACGCAAGAATTATCAAAATCGGACTATAAACAAAATAATTATATACAGACCAATTGAGAACCACCTCCTTTTGAGGTATTAAAAAATAAAAGCTATAATATATTTAAAAGATACACAGAATTAAATAGGTAATTCAAAATTCGAACGAGGACCTTTTGTGGTTTATATTCGTACACAATTAAATAAATAAAATTTAAAAATCGAACGATTAACCTTCCAATAAAAAATTAAAAAAATATACTTTATATCAAGAAACCTTTAAATAATTTAAAATTCGAACGAGGACCTTTCCAAACAATAAGATCCATAAATAATGCAAAACCAATGACCCCATTAAAAAGAAACAGGTCCATACTGCACTACCAAAAAAAAAACATAAAAGTATTATGCAATGATAATATAAATTATACAAAAGATATTATACTCTTTCAACATATAATAAAATAGCTTAAGTATTTTATAACAGCCATTTTATATTTAAAAATCTTTCAACACATATTATTTATCTATATTTCATGAGTGAAATTCTAATAAAAAAAACGTTTGCAATTAAGAGAAAGATATTATAAACGATAAAATTTCTAATGTAATTATATCTAATTTATAAATCTATAATTATTTATTCGTAAACATAATTAGGCTGTATATATTTACCGAATTAAAAAACTAAAATGTCAACACGACACTAAATGTCACTGATAAATTTGTTAGCAAAAAAGTTTTTATTTAACACTCGCGATGTAACGCGATCAAGCGTCTCAGCGCTGTTGGAATCACTGACTGCTTAGTCGTCGGTACTGGTATAGTGTTGGTGTAAAGTCGTGTTCAATTTGGTAGCTAAATAAAGCGACTTTTGTTATTTTAATTTAATCTTATGTGTCGTAATTTATAGCTGCACATTTTTTTACGAAACTACGAATTTAAAATAACCAAAAATGCATTACGTATAATGAACTTAAACTAGTGCTTTGTTTTGACAGTTCCGAAAATGTATAAAAACTAGGAATTTATTTCAAAGCAACCGAAATAAAATGATAAGAAAGGACGCTGGTGGAAATTCGTATTCGAACATGACCGAATTCGTACTAAAGGTCGCTCTTTAAAATTCCCACAAAATTGATTTAAAATAATAACCAATGTAAAAAACTTACTTATTTACTTAACTTACTTACTTAATACAAAATTAAATTTAGATTCATAACCAGTTCAGTAGCTAAGTTTTTGAAGTTGCAATTTTGACTTATTTTGAAAAAAACTCAAAAACGCAAAAAATCATCCATATGGGGGTTAAAATTATCCCAAATAGTCACCCCTATCACCTCCTAACGGGAATACGTCGAATTACCAATAACACTGTAGCTTTATTGATGAAAAGAGTAATTAGTAAGTATCTGACATTTGCAGTATGTCAGTGACGTAAACGCTAATAATTATAATCATAAGTAAATTTTCTTAAAATTAAATTGGGCCTGTGATCTTGACCGTACCGTTCAATCTCCATCGTGTCTCCATCACACGTGACATTGGCGAAATAATATATGCCTTCTTGGCACAAGTAAAAGCCACAAAAAATAAAGTGAATTTTAAAGTCTGCCCTTACAAGTACATTTTACTCTGTGGAACAAGCTTTCGCCGACGGTTTTTTTTTCCAAACCGATACTACTTGGGAACCTTCAAGAAAAGAGCGTACTCTTTCCTGAAGGGCCGGCAACGCACCTTCAAGCCCCCCGGTGTTGCAGATGTCCATGGGCGGTGGTAGTCACTTTCCATCAGGTGAGCCTCCACGTTTGCCACCTATGACATAAAAAAAGAAAAGTTTTAATTGATATTTAAAATTTTGAAAAGATATATTTTTTTTAAATTAAATTTAAGAAACACCAGTTCGAAAAGTCTATTAAAACGAAGAAAATGTTTCTTGTTCAAATTGAAATATTGATAAACATATTTATAATGACTTCGTAACTTTTTTACGTAAAATAATTACACTATACTGAACGCGTCTTTACATTAGTGAGATGCGACTGAGCAACGTAACACCACGGCTGTCTTTACGAATCGCTAGCTATAATCATAGTAATAATTTAAAAAAAAAAAGTAAATGTTTTTACGTGACGTTTTAATGGAATATTTCCAAGCTTATTAATTTCTATCGAATTAATTTTATACTATTCGTTTATTAATTCATTATAGTAGACTATGAAAACAGCAGGACAATTACAGAATTGTCCTGCTCTTTTTAGGAACACGATTATCAAGCATGCTTATTAATAATTTTTAAGATTATTCACTTCATGGTAGTTTGTGTTTGGGTCACGTCTGGGTACCCTCAAATCGCAGCACATTCTACAGCCAAACAGCAATACTTTTTCGTAAGTATTGTCTCCGTTGGAAGAATGATGTTAGTACAAGGGATATCATATCTTAGATCCAAGGTCGGCACCGCATTGTAATGTAAGGATGATGCCTATCAGTATTTGGTACTTTGCTTACCTTATTTTAAATAAAATAAAACATATATCTTACAATAAAACAACAATTTCGGTTAATATCCACTTGGCATTCGCGGTTCCTCAATTATTACTAACTACTACTAACCAACTATCGAAGTTGTCTAGTTTCCTAATACCAAACCCGACAAACGAGTGTGTAACTCAGCGAGTGAGCCAGATCATGTTATAACACATAGATCATTTAATTGCCAATGTTTTGGCATAAATTGTTGTCCTGACCGTGACCTTCATTTGTGGGTACAATTACCAGATTTTTCCAATTACCAAGTTTTCATTCTTAACGTTTAGCTCTGGCTCGGAATGTAGATTCTATCGGGAAGAACTGGCGGTAACATTTAATTAATAAAATAAAATGGAGTTATTGTTTACATAAGTATATTAAGTTCTCGCTTTATTAACTCTTGAAACATTGTCGTTTAAGGGTGTAAAGTTTTTTGTTTGACCCCTGCGCAAACACTTAAACTAACTTAAAAATTTAAAACAAGGCGGAAATCTCGAGTTCCTGGGTTCAAACCCTATGTCGGAACGATAAAAATTTACTGGTTTTTTCTATCGTACATTGTCAGTAGCCAGAATCTGGAAGTTTAAAGTGTTTCAAGGCACTCGAGTGCGGAAAGCACGCAAATATGATCTGTGCTTGAACTCTTCAGGTCGTGTCGAATTTGTGGTCCCATCGGATTATGAGTGCGGGAGCACCTGTATTTGCGCACACACTCGTGCTCAGCAATATGTCCTCCATACCTGGTCTCCATTGGAGTTTGGCCGAAATCGGTCAGGACTATATATTTACTAGGGATTCAGACATATGTTCCATTATGAAAAAGGAGTTTTTGCTGTGGATATTTATGACATTATTTCACTAATAGCTATTTGAACAATACCTATAGTTTCTTTATCGAAATCAAAATAATCAACTTTATTCAAGTAGGCTTAACTATTCATTGAAGGTAACAAAAAACACCGTTGAGAAGTACCGACAAGAAACTCGATAGTTTATTTTATCCAACAATTAAAATACAAACTTATGTTAGTTAAATCTGGTGTTGAATAATATACTTTATTTATTAATATATTTACAAATGAATTAAATTTATTAATCGGCAACGTTTGCCTAAGTAATATACGCAAACAAAAAAAAAAAAACTGATCGAGCAGTATCAATGGCAGGTAAGTATCTAGATTTTCTAACTAGGGTTCGTTCGTGATGACAAAAGCATAAGCAGATGTCTCTAGAAGGCGAGAGAATCTCCCAGTCTCCATTCACTAAATCCTAACTCTTAAAAAAACTTTATCATCAGACAAATTAAAAACTAGTTGAAACTGGTTATAAAAAATGTCATCTTTACCTCTGACATTTCTAAAAGATAATCCTATATATTTCCTAGTATTTTCTTGTAACATACGAGTCGTTAATTATGATTTAGGTATTTAAATGTATATATACTGCGGTTTTCCTCAAAACATTATGATATATTAACATATGTATTGAACATTGTGTCAAAACACACTATCAATGAAATAATCCTGGTAGTGGTGACCGGTCGTATACCTACCACCACCTATCGCTATGCAATTAAATAAAAAGACAAGTTTATCGATATTATTTTATTTATACAAATAGAAATATAAAAAAAGATTTTATTTACAGATTTAAGGATAAGAAATAATTCGTCTTAACTAATAAAAAAAAAAATAAGGAAAAATGTTTCACTAACTTATTCTAAATAAATGACCAACGATTTGGCAAATAAATGGCAATTAATTATAAGAAGAAATTCAGAGACATAACTCGTTAAAATACTTGGCATTATAGAATACGACCAAGTACAAAAAAAAATATGAAAATTAATAAAAAAATACAAATACAATGACAAACTGTAAATTAATGTTTACACAATGACAATTCTTATTATTATAAACAATTCCAGCTTTAACTAAGTTGTCTGCTATATGTAGATAGTAATAATCATCCCAAACTTCTCTACAAACAAACATAGTAACATAGTGATGTCATAATATATTAATATATGTCCCTCTCGTACCGGTATTTGCTATATGTAACTTAAAAGGGAACACTTTCATAATCAAACAATCAACCAATCAACTAATTTATTTTATTATTCGTCATTGTTCTTTGTAATTTATCGTGGTTTACGTGTCTGTTGATTTATTTTATGTATTTGACTAACTGTTATTCGTTCAATGGTATTTTCGTCTTGTCACCTTGAAAGCATTTGGAGGGAGTTTGATAGCAAAAAAAAATTGAGCAATAATATTTTCTATTAAGATAGATTAACTAAATAAACCTACAGAAGCGAAATGAAATTGTTTTGTACGTTATTCTTATTAAGTAATGAACATAAAATATTCGGAAAACATACATTTCTATATAACATACATCGATTTTTCATTTGTGACGTTAATTCTAAATGTAAAATTATTGTTTTTAATTAGCTTATAAAAAAACAAATCATCAGCGCCTTATATTATTTCAATTCACGCTTATTCAAGACATTGCTATATTTTACAATCAGGCGCTTTCATTTAAATTTCGTTTGATACATAACTTATCATCATTAATCACATTTAAGGTACCAATTAATAAATAGTATAATTATTATATTAATCAAGGTCATCATTTCATTTTTCATTCAACTTTTTAAAAAAAATTATGTATTTTAAATTTCTTTGTAATAGAAGTACATACTAATTATAACTTAAATTTGGTTTACTTTTTTCCTGCAATATAATTGCCAGCTTCGTCTTTGTAGAGATCCTCGTTAACCCCATAGTAAGCTGGCGCGTTAGGACAATCAACCTGAGAAAGTAAAGTGTCATAGAAATCATATATTTTAAATACTTCATGATTTAAGTAAATATGTAAATTTAAGTTCAAAATATTTTATTAATTATAAATTGGACATGTGATAGACGAAAATCTAAGAACCATAATAACATGAGGACTATAAATAATTAAGTACTTAAAGAAACGGAAGAAAACTTTAGAAATACAATGAAAGTTAAAATTTTGATGATACAATAAATAATTTGACCTTCGAATAACGTACCTTGAAAAACCAATCACAGACCCTGGACTGCTGATTGAACACTGTTCCTGGAGCGCAGAGGAATGAGTACATCATGTTGCCTCCCAGACCGGGCACACACCAATGCCAGACCTGAAGACATGACAAATATATTTGGTAACTGTTCCTTTAATTGATGAACTGACTACTAAGAACCTTGTCGGTTCTCCTCAGTACCGGTATTATATTTAATATTGTTAATTTACGATTTAAAGGTGTATCATGTCAATAGTGCAATTGTTTAAAGGCCACCTGACCCTAAAGATCAATCCTGATCTCTTAGGCTTTTGCCTTCCCCATTCCTAACACAAGCTTAAAAGGAGGGGTAAATAGGAATCTCAGTAACTCCTTATAATGGGGCATTGATACTATTCTTAAAAAAAATAAACAAAAATAATGGCTAGTAATTAAAATTAGTATAACTCGAACGCTGTTTAGATAGACAACATAATATATTTTTGTCGGCTGTATGAAAAGTTCACCAGCAATTCCTGGTCAGGAAGTAAATCAAGGATTATCAGAAAAAAAAAGTAGAGATTTCAACTTGATAATTTAAACGCTTCTAATATAAATAGTCCCGATACAAAATTATTATTTGCTCAGCAGAATTAAACAATAGATGGACATTAAAATAATATTTAAAAACTATAATTTAAATTAATATAATAAGGTTAGAATGTTAATTGATGAACAAAATTAAATGTTTACCCACTGGTTGCTTACTAAAATTTAATTTACTATGAAATCAATTTTAAGTCTGCCCAATAGTACATTTCTTCTAGGAGCTCAATTTACTTTGTTTGAAAGAAATAATTTAAGTAAACCAAAACCGAATAAATTATCTGTCCGTTTAAATGACAGCTGTATTCAATTCGTTTAAATATAAAGGTAACGGTAATTTTAAGAGATCTCGTGCCAGAACCTATTGTTTATTTGATTCTCATTAGACCTAATTATAAAATATACAAATCGTACTAGAAAATCAGTTCTGTGTATTTGCTAATTTTAAGCATCAGGCGTTATATATATTATTGCCTTTTTTCTTTGTTAGCAATTCATTTGTTTATCTTGATTACATAGTATAAAACAAAGTCGCTTACCGCTGTCTGTCCCTATGTATGCTTAGATCTTTAAAATTACACAACGGACTTTGATGCGGTTTTTTTAATAGATAGATTGATTCAAGAGGAAGGTTTATATGTATAATACATGCCCAATATAGTAGAGAATACTGATAATTTTAAGGGTTTCTGAAGTGATGTCGTAAATGAAAAATTTTTTGCGCTTACATTGCAAACGCTGGCTGATCCCTACGAGATAGATCAAAATAATGTACTACAGTATTGTACACCTTAAAAAGTTCTTCAAAAAAGTCCGCGATGGTATATATGTCTATCACTTAGGTATAACCCACAATAACCATTTTTTATCCTTTACTTTTTAATTTTTATCAGCATTGCACCCGTGCGAAGCCGGTGCGGGTCGCTAGTTTAAGTTATGATATTGCTAATTGTATAGATAATATACATATATATTTTTTTTTTAATTATCTTAGATTCTACATTCCAAAAAGTATGTTCGAATGATGAATCAAAATCAAGACCTTTATCAAATTACTTATAACTTGATCTTAATATATTCAAAATGGTGACCCGGCCCGAGGCGAAAACTAAAATTATTTTACGAAAATCTAAGTTTATATAATTTAAAGTAAGTCTATCGACTCAACCCGACTTTACACATATGCTATTAATGTATCTATCTACTAGCGAAAACATTATCAGAATTTGTTCATTAGTTTCCGAGATTATCTCTTTATAATATGTATATAGACAAGTATTTAAACATGTATATTATATATAGTAGATAATTACTTGACACATAGTTTCCGTATCCGCGTAATACCCAGGTATCTTGTCGTTACAGGTGAATGACAAGCCCTTTGGCACCTCTTCGAAGTCCGGGTAGTCTTGTCCAGCGATGTAGCCATCGAGAGCCTGGAAAAACAATAAAAAAAATACCTTTTATACAGTAAACTAGATTGTATATTCGTTGATTTCCATACTAGGGTTGTATTCATTGTCATGATTTATCAAAATAAAATATTCTTTATTCAAGTAACCTCATAAAATAACTTTTTACATTACATTAGCGCCCTGTAAATTTCCCAATGTTGGGCTAAGGCCTCCTCTCCCGTTGAGAGGAGGTTTGGAGCATATTCCACAACGCTGCTCCAATGCGGGTCGGTGGAATACACATGTGGCAGAATTTCGTTGAAATTAGACACATGCAGGTTTCCTCACGATGTTTTCCATCACCGCCGAGCACGAGATGAATTATAAACACAAATTAAGCACATGACAATTCAGTGATGCCTGCCTGGGTTTGAACCCGAAAACATCAGTTAAGATATCACTTTTGAGTCATGTTAAAATGTTAAATTCGATGTAAAGCTACCACCGGTTCGTAGACTATATTCTACCGAGAACCGGCAAGATCCGGTAAGAATTTAATTTATTAGTTAATCTTTCATTTTAATTGCAGGATGTGTCATTAGAGAACACCTAAATTTTTACATATCGTGCCTAGGAATCAACAGCGAAGATGACCGGTATTGGTTAACCTCCCCCCCTCATAGAACACAAACTATCGATGGTTCTACATTACTGCAGGAGGTTAAGATTTAAGAGTTTTATAAGGGTTTAAAAATCAGCCGCTCAGACAGCGACAGCGCCCCACGCTCCTATCCCGAAAGATAGGAGTGAACGATCATCGAAGGCTGACGACCGAAGTCGTCGCCCGCCTCACGCTCAGGACGCCGCGCCACGTCTCATCTTCGCGACTGGTACGATCACACGTAGTGTGTTGATCTCGTGAAGAGCTTACTATAGAAATGATCCTATGAAGTAAGGTCTTAATTGGAACTGGGCTGACGGGCCGATGTCATTAATCGCGCGAAAATCTGGCCAGCGCGATTCAGTTTTGTGATTAAATCGTACAGTGCCATCTAGTGTCAGGTTAAGTAAAGTTTACATTTAGTTTTAACTCTGTTAGTTAATAGGAATACGAAAGTATATTTGTATAGTATTAAAATTTAATTTGTCATTACTTGAATAATGCTTTAAATTGAAAATAGAATTAAATTATTTACATATCTCGTAATCTAAAATATGTAATACCTACATCACGAAATTATCAAGCAACGCCATCTTGTGACGGCTAACGGAACTTACCCCGGCATTATAAATTTAAACTAGCATCATTGGTTATACCAAAAAATTACTTTAGCTAGCATCAATTTGATTTTAAATATTTGTTTGTGAAGAAAATTTAAAACGAATAAGGAATGACTTATAATTGTTTTAAGAACCTTTATATGAAAGTTTATTAACGAAAAAGACTACTTAAATAGCATATGTATTATGCGCCAATCGTAATAATTTTACAGGGCTTTAATGAATAGTTCCGTCTAGATAGGGTGTCGCACTACAAAAGAACTAAAACAGTCGAGCCAACTTTACTATCTTGGTGTGCTAACTACGCTTCACACTCACCAAGCATCACACTATTTTACTGTGCGTGTACAGTGGCCAACCATTGGCCACTATTCTTTTTCGTCGCATGGATCTCAGCTTAGACAGTCAGCTTGGACATTGTTAATTGATTTAATGTATGTAGTGAATGTTACTGTTCTAATCGTAGAAGGAATGAACATAAACGAACCTTATATTTACGAATTCCATGCGATTTGCTAATAGCTCTGCTAAATTGTGCACTACTAACAGTTCTTGACTAATAATATATCTCTATTTATAACACAAAACTATTCCACTAAACTACTTATATCCACTTTAATTTTACTTCCAAACGTTCGATAACAGTTTCGCGCCGTTCAAAACGTAATTTTTTCGTCAATTGCAACCGGCAACTACACGTCACACGACGACATTAGACGATTAGACAATTTACTGACAAATAATAATTTGACATCGAATGACGCGACATCATTGGTCGAGAGCTTGTTTAATCTATAATATTCATTATTCATTATGGATTTTCAAACATGGCGTTACGAATTTCGACGAAGCTGTCATTCTAATTTACGTTAAGTGAAAATAAGTAGTTAATTGTAATAGTGTTGAGTTATATATAATGATATATTCATAAATTAATCTCAAGAACTCTTAGCAGTGCACAATATAGCTGAGCTGTTAGCAAATCGCATGAAATACGTATATATAAGGTTTGTTTATGTTCATTCCTTTTTCGATTTAACTTAATAACTGTATAACTACTTGAAGGTGAACAATAATTAAAAAAAAAGTTATATAACGTCATCAATTTAAAAAAAAGGTAATTATATCAGATGACAAGTTTTTAATGGTAAGACTAGTGTTAGATTGATTTGTATGATTAATTACTCACTATTGTATTGAATCATTAAATAGCATTTAATGACTTTTAAATACAAATAATGACCTTAATTATTATATAAGTGATTTCTTATCTGATAATTTATTTACCTTTTTATAGATGACGTGAAATGGATAGATTATGTTCACATTAAACTGGTATACGAATACATTAGCAATTTCTTAAGGCGATCTTTAAGTAATCCAGTACTTCTAGTTTTAATTTTTTTTTGTCAAAGGTTCGTCATGGTAGCACGCAAAAGCCGAATAGACGGAGAGGTTACGCTGGTTTATAGGTGGTATTTCGGTGTACTAGGGCGCGCTAGGCGTCCTGGGCACATACCTATTTCATGCGTGGGAAACTCGTAACGAGTTTTTTTTAATCGAGATTTTTTTTTAATAAGGTACCCATTTTTTAATCCTATAAGACGTAATTTCAAAAATGTTTATAGAAGCCGAGCAATTAAGTAAAACATAAATATATATAGAAAACAAAATTAGAATGTTTTTTTTTACAATTGAGACTTGGAAGTGACGGTTGAACTTAGCCAATGTCTATATTGGCTATGGAGACGAACCCAGTTACGCAGACAGCAGACATTGGCTAGGTTCGGTGACATTGGCCAACACATTTGATATCTCCCTCACTCACACTAGTGCACATATTCATTTAAACAATATATTAAATGCTGTTTTCTGAAATATCTGTCGAAATTTAATTTATGTCATAGGCAGGTGGACTGGCGCACGGGCCACCTTATGACAAGTAGTCAATAATAGACATTAATAATGTACGAAATATCAACAATTTTTTAATATATGCCACCAATCTTGGGAACTGAGGTGTTACGTCCCTAGTGCCTGTAGTTACACTGGCTTACTCGGAACACACAGTATTGCTGTTTGACGGGAGATTATATGATGAGTGCGTGGTATTTACCCACACAGCCATGCACAAATTGAAAGAATTAATTAGATTTATAGCCAATTATAGATATTAATACTTACAGCTCTTGATGTATCAATCAAGTAGAGAAGTACAGCTAGTATTCCCACAGAACCCAGCTTCAAACCACATATTCTCATTTCCGACATTGCTGAAGTTACTTGGTACCAAATCTGAAACAAGAAATGCAAATTAAAATATTAATACTTCTATTCTTATTTTTTTTATTACCCAAAATAGTGGGTTTCAGTGGTGACGACGTTAATATATATTTTCTTACGGCCTAATGCATCAATACCTTGTAGCGTGATACATTAAAAAAAAAACAAAGCGCGCGATCGCTTGTCACAGATGCTTGAGTTTACTTTTTGGCGCGAAGTTCGTGTGCTTCGGACGTACAATTTCTGAGTCACAGAAAATGGTGTCGTGTTTTTGATTTTTGTAATTATTATTAATTTAAAGTAATTAATGATACTGTTGATTGTTATTTGTCATCATTCAAACATGTAAGGTATGATTAATATTATTAAAGTCGGAGTCCACTTACGGTAAGGAGGTTTATTTGTTAGTCTATTGTAAATAAAAAAAAAACCCTATTTTTTACACAAAGTCAAATTACCAATAATTACCATTGTAATATCGTGTTACTGTAATAATAATTAACCCGTGTTGTTTGTTGTTAAACAAAATTGTGTTAAAAGTAATAACAATGATTTAATTCAGTCATTGTCTATAGAAAATACGACAAAAAAGTAGTCAAGTGCGAGTTGGAATCGCGTGGAGAGGGCTTCATAGCATTCTGCAATCGCATTTATAAACTTGGAGTTTTATTTTAAGGTATGAATAAGGCTTAACTTCCATTTATAAGATAAAGGTCTACAAGTAATCGACAGCGGCTTCACTCGCGTTTTAGGAGATGGTCTGATCTTAGGCATAAAAAACCTATAGCGTGGGGCTCAAGTTTCATCAAATTCGGTTCAGTAGTTTGAAAGAGTAACAGTAAACAGAGTTAAATTTGCATATATAGAATTATTTATAATAATATTCAAATAAATATATACATTATTCTTCCATATCACGTGATGTACGAAGCTTTTATTTAGTTAGACATCACAACTAACCTCTAAAACCAAACCTAGTTGAGAAGGTCACAGTAATATTAGTCATAGTTCAAAAGTAAAACGTTTTCATCTCATAGATCAAGAAAGAGATCTGCGTCTGACCAACAGGCGGCCAAGTAAGGGATCCCTTTGTAAAGGGTTTTTACATGAAGTTTACGGAACCCCAAAAAATCTATAAAAACATGTCATTGTAGATCGAAAGATTAATGTATTAATGGAACAATGTATGTTTAAAAACCTACAACCAAGATGGTACAGTGGTTAGAACGCGTGCGTCTTAACTGATGATTGCGGTTTCAAACCTAGGGTAGCACCACTTAATTTGTGTTTGAAATTCATCTCGTGAGGAACCACGCATGTGTTTAATTTCAATGATATTCTGCCACATGTGTATTTACCGATCCAAATTCGAGAAGCATGGTTGTATACGCTCCTCAAAAGGAAGGGGAGGCCTTAGCCCAGCAGTGAACTTTAGACTCACTTTAGACAGACTTACTTAGATATCAAATAATTAGTCTGACTGTCAACATTCAAAAATACTGAGTCTAGAAATTTTAAAAATAGGTTTATTAAATAACGGAAGCACCTGCTAAGGAAGAATTTTTTGGGTTTCTGCTTTAATTTTAGATGTTGGAACTGATAGTTTTTGTACAGCTATGTTGCAATGCAACAATATGACTATGATTCAATATCAGTGGGTAGAATTAAGGTTCTATCGAATGAATTAATTTTGTGTGGTGGTGGAGTTTATACAAGATTGTTTGTGTAGATACCATCTACTCATATATTCTACTACCAAATGATAATACTTAGTATTGTATTGTACAGTTTACAGAGTGAGTGAGTCAGTGTAACTACAGGCACAGGGGACGTGTGGTGGTGCTTTGGTGATGTAAGGATATGTTAATATTTCTTACAGCTTAAATTCTGTGGGCGGTGGTGACCATCTACAATCAGATGACTAATTTGCGAGTGTCTTATAAAATAAATGTAATTTTTGTATATTTTATATCATATACAATTTAAAGAAACAGAATATTTAAATGTTTTTTGATCATTCTGTCGCCAACGTCCATACCATGTTGAATACACCGGTTCTCGTCCGATCACCGAAGTTAAGCAACATCGGGCGCGTTCAGTACTTGGATGGGTGACCGCCTGGGAACACCGCGTGCCGTTGGCCCTTTTGCATTTAAATTGTAATGTTTCGTAAATTACAGATTTGTGACTGTTCTAAAATGATTGTTATTTTAGCATAGTTTATTATTCTATATTATTTAATGTATTAGACTTATTATAATTTAATTCAATTTTTGACTAATAATTTTGTTTTTATTGTTCTGGTAATACTTAAATGCGTATTTGAATTATGAATAAAACTGCCCATTTTTTGTTAAATTCTTTGAAGTTCTTATATTTTGACAATTTTTTCGGTACTCGCGCGTCTTGGAGATATAATATTGATGTATATATTCCACTTTTTCATTTTAATATTATTAGCAAGCTGTTTTAGTATATCACTATATATTAAGGGGGACGGCGCGTACGCAGTCCCCACTACCAAAAATTACGCGTCCGAGTTATCCGCATTAGGGATAATCGCAGAGGTCAACCCATCCGCAGTGCAATGGATAGGCCTCGCTCTGGGGGAACCGCCTTCATGATCACGGTGTCCCCTACGCCAGGTAAGTATGCTTTGATGTCCGTTGGCCGCTATTATATATCCACAGACAGTGAACTTCGTTAGCGCGATCTAATCGACTACTAGCGACATCTATCGTCGAATGTTATAAACGTAACTCTGAGGGTGAAAAATGGAACGCGCTGATACTGGTTAAAGAAATACAATATTTTCAAATTCGTATTGTGATATATACCAAAGAAAATAGTATTTAATGAGTAAATATTTAGTTATTACCAATTAAAATGATTTACCTACATGTTTATGGTTGAAAATCACCCACCTACCAAACAAACGGTTGATAAGTAGAGATCACTTGGTATGGTTTTTTCCCAGTCCGTCTAGGTAGACTACTCATAAATTCGCCCGCCACGTATTCAAAATCAAAATATACTTTATTCGATTAGGCTCCTACAAGGTTTTGAATCGCCATTATGACCAAATCAAGAAAAGCCACCACCGGTTCGGAATGTAGATTCTACTGCGAATAACCTCCAAGAATTTCTGTGGGTATTATTTTCCAACATTTAAAATACAAAGTTATGTTACTTATATACAATTATATGTATAACTAGCCATTGTCCGCGGCTTTGCTCGCGTGGAAGTTGAATATATTTTTTATTATATACAGACATGTGTATTTTACCCATTAGGAGTACAATATCCAGAAACGCCCAAGTACGTATCTACTCATTTTTAATCAGTAGCCCAAAAATACAGTGCCATGTTTCTAGCTTAACAAATGACGGACTTCCATACAAACTTTCAATCTCTATTTCACCCCCTTAGGCGTAAAAATTCCTTCCTTAATGGGTGTCTTCTCAATAAAACAGGGTCGTTTTATTGAGAAGACTCACTCACCACACCTCACCAAATCTCATGGCTCTAACTTTAATAGTTTACGCTCGGCGATGATGAATAAGTCAGTCAGGACATATTATTTTATAAGTACAGATATATTCTGACTGAAAGTCAGTATTGTTGGGTTCCAGTTTGAAGGGCGAATGTAACTACAGGCATAAAGGTCATAACATCTCTCTCATGGTTCGTGGTGCATTGGCGATGTAAGGAATGGTTAAAATCACGGCACTAATATCTACGACATTTGCCAGTCCACCTACAAAAAAAATCAAGAAAAGGGTACTGTATCGATTTACATATAGATTGAACGTAGATAGACGGACAAATGGACCACTTGACGGTAAGTTTTTAAAGCGGTGTTGACCATTAATCTCGACCAAAAGAAACTAGGTCTTCTACACGAGCATTTTATTAGTAAATGTAATATATAATCTCAGAAATAGTCGTAATGTCGTAACGTAGTGTATCGTGGGATTCTGATGCGATCTCCGACCGACCCGCTCGCAACTGACCCGATTTTATGATAATTAGGCGAAAAATTGTTTAAAGTCATGTTTTTTCACGCGATCACCATTATTGTGTGTTTAGTAACGCGATTATGTTTATTCATAGCTTTAGAATTCTAGAGAAATAATTAATTTCGAGGTCGGTGCCTTTGTTGTGGAATTATTATTTAATATACGAATTACTATCTATGTTCTGCTGGGAAATTAAAACAGTGATTAATTGCTCTATTTCGTTGCAGTTAATTTAATTTTGCTTGGTGGTCTAGGTATCCTCATAATATATTCCTACCGCGAAGCAACAGTACTAAGTATTGTTGTGTTCCGGTTTGAAGAGTGGATCTGTGTAACTACAGGCACATGGAACATCTTAGTTCCCGAGGTTGATGCCGCATCGGTGACGTAAGGAATGGTTAAAATTTCTCACGGCGCCAATGTCTATGGGCGGCAGTGTCAACTTATCAGATGGCTCATTTGCCCGTCAGACAATCCAGAGGTGACCACATACCAAATTTGCTCGTGTGCCTATGGAATATATATATTACAGTATAGTACAGCTACCAACGGTTTGGAATGTAGAATCTTCGATAAACTTAGAAGTTACTGATTGTATCAAATATAATACAGTTAATTATAATAATTTGTACGTTTCCTGTATGTAAATCAATGTACACGAACTTCAAGATCATTCTAGACCATTTCCTCTGCTCAACGGTTCGTTGAATGAGATGGTTTAGCGATAAATGATTGCAACATTCGTTTTTTTTTGTGTAACATCTTCCCTCTTATTTTCTGATGTATTGTTATATACACCTGAAGGTGGAGAGAACTGACTGGATGCGGAAGGTGGAGAACCAGGGAATTTTGTGCAGTTTGGTGAAGAGCTTTGCCAGCAGTTGATTGTGTTGTTGGAGCTAATATTGATGATGATGATGATACAATACAATCTTTTGGATGTCATGCTTTTTCTATATATTTTTTTTCATTGCGTATTTTTAAGGTTTTTTTATAATAGGCAGGTGGACTAGCAAATGGGCCACCTGATGGTAAGTAGTCACCACTGCCCATTGACAATGGCACTATGGGAAATATTAATCATTCCTTACATCGCCAATGCACAAACAGCCTTGGGAACTAAGTATTATGTCCCTCGTGCCTGTAGTTACACTGGCAATCCCCCTTTAAACCGTACAGTGAGTGATATCTACCCATCGAGTAATAATTAACCGATTTTATTACATAAGGCAACGAAGAATAGCAAAAGCTATAACGCAAAATATTAATACTTTCGAAGCTTTCAAAAAGCATCGAAAATATTTTTACGATCCTTTACAGTTCGACTTTTATACAATGTAGGTCAAAGTAATGAAATCAGGGTCGACATCTCAACATCCTTTATATAACGCGCTCTTCTATGTATTAAAATTCGATTGTATTAAACTGTATGTCTAAAGTCATTAACATAATTATATAAACATCGACGGTCTAGTTGCAAGAACATGAGAACTTTAGCCAAAGATTACGTGTTCGAAGCGTGACCAACGCTGAAATTTGACGTGCTATGCGTAGTTATCTAGTTAATATCGTTGGTGGAAATTGTTGTGAGGAAACCTGCATGTATGGAATGACATTCAGCAACATGTGCATCCACGTTAATAGAAAATTAAAAAAAAAGGCAGGACCGGATTAAGCAGGGCAAGGGCCCTGTTATATTTTCCTAACTTCGTGAAGTTTATTTTTTGTACCACAACGGTATTTTATTCAATATCGATTTACTTTATTACGAAGGTATGCTTCAACAATTTAATTAAATATTACATTTGATATTACATTACATTAGCAGCCTGTAAATTTCCCACTGCTGGGCTAAGCCCTCCTCTCCCTTTGAGGAGAATGTTTGGAGCATATTCCACGCTGCTTCAATCCGGGTTAGTGGAATACACATGTGGCAGAATTTCGTTGAAATTAGACACAGGCAGGTTTCCTAACGATGTTTTCCTTCACCGCCGAGCACGAGATGAATTAAAAACACGAATTAAGCACATGAAAATTCAGTGGTGCATGCCTGGGTTTGAAGGACTTGCCGAAGGGTCCTGAATTAAAGGACCTGTTTTTTTTTATTCGAAGCCGCTTAAAAAACAGTTAGTATAGTAACTTTAGTAATCTTACTTTATATATAGTAACTTTAATAAGCTTATCTGGATGTTATCTAAACTCAGTATAAATTAAATAATAAAATGATTTCTCTTAAGTAAATTTCATCTAAAATTTAAACTATTGGGAAATACTTAAAACTCTATTTCGAGAACAATTTAAAACTGCGGTTTACAATTATGAAGATACGATTAAATATTATGTTAAGATTTTAACATTAAGCATCGTTTTAAAATTAATTAGGTCGAAGTTATTAAAAATAATTTAATCACGAAAGCTATTAAGATTATAATTAGTTTAATATAAACTGTTTAAAACTATCATAATCATATTATAAAGAAAAGATTGTGTGTCTGTCGGACTGTTGTGGTAAGTGGTCACCACTACCTTTATTAGTACTGTAAGGTTTCGGAACTAAGATGTTATGTCCTTTGTGTCTGTTACACTGGCTCACTCAGCCATCAAACCGGAACACAAAGATACTAAGTATTACTGTTTGGCGGGAAATCATATGATGTGGTACCTACCCAGACAGCACAAAGCCATACCACTAAATAAGTTTCCCGTTTCACGCAAAAACATATTATCTGATTGATATGAGAGTTTCACTTTATTGTATAAGGCTGCTGAAAAAACTGCTACTGTTGCTAAATTAAAAAACCTGGCAAGTGCAATTCGGACTCCATCGCTGAGGGTTCCGTACCACCAAATTAACAACAAATTTACGGTTTTTAGATTTTCAGATCCCTATAGGTATGATGATAGATTTTTATTACATTTGCGAATGTTTGAAAAACGCGCCATAAACAGCTATATATTTTATTGGTTTGATAGAGGATTGATATTTTCACAGCTATAAGAGACCGCGGACTTTAATATTTGGTATTAATTTCAATTTTATGAATATACGAGTTCCTGAGAAAATTGGCCTTGAAGTTACCTCATAAGGATATTTTTTCTTTTATTTTATTTATTTATATTAATTAAATATACATTTTTATTTTATATTCTACTTTAAAAGAGCCGAGATGGCCCAGTGGTTAGAACGCGTGCATCTTAACCGATGATTTCGGGTTCAAACCCAGGCAGGCACCTCTGAGTTTTCATGTGCTTAATTTGTGTTTATAATTCATCTCGTGCTCGGCGGTGAAGGAAAACATCGTGAGGAAACCTACATGTGTCTAATTTCAACGAAATTCAACGAAACTTCACAATAAAGCGTTTTTGAATCGTCGATATTAAAATATTACCACCGTTTTGGAAAGCAGCGTCCAGCGAGTAGAAACTCGCATAGTTGCTCTTTTCAAATAAACAGATTTACAATGCTGCTTTTTTTTTACAATAATTAGTGTCCTGTGATGGAACGCGAGCCTAAATCCAAGCGTTCTTTTCTAAAAAGTACTCTTTTAATGAATAATAAGATTTATTTATTAATTTAGTCTTAATAAACTTTTAAATACCAGTTTCGGATATCCTATAATTTCGGTAACGCTCACAGAACCGTATACCGTCCGTGTAAATCTACTAGACCAACGAGACTCTACTAAATCAAAGAACTTGATATGAATTGACTATAGTTCGTTTTGATTCGATCACATTATAAATGATCGTTCCCACGAGTCGTATTAGTAGTTATACTTCCACGTTTGTCCGTCTTTTTGTATGTCATTACAAATCATTTGTTCAAGTCGAGAATGTAATTATACTAATCAATAATGTCGTAAGAAGTTGATTTCGGAAACAATACGATTTTTCCTTTAAATAAAACATGATTACACGTTGTTAATAAGTAGGCAAAATGTCCAGAGGCAAGAGTAAATCTTAGCAGGATGTCATGGGTTCGAACTCGATCGTATTTTATTTCGTATTTATGCACAAGTTGCTGAAATGCCATATGTGTGAGGGGCAGGCGATGCCCCTGGTTGGAAACAATTGATTAATAATCACCGAACTTATGAAGATATGTATGTGTAAATATTCGATTTTAATAAAAAATATTAATTTTTATTGCAAAAAATATTTAATTTTATGAATGATATAAAAATTTGGTAATATTGTACGATTTACATTTCGATATCATAAAAAGGGTAATAAAAGTTATTTTAACAAATAAAAAGCCGATTTCATACAATAATGATATAGCAGTTCGATTTACTGTCTCCGAAACTCATCGTCTGATCTTTTCGAATAATATTATAAAAATTAAGTTTGTCTGTCTTTACAGGTGTTTTGGTAAGTTATCACTTATCATTGATATCACCAATGCGTCACTAAACTTTTGAACTGAGATGTTATCTGCCTGCAGTTTCAACAGCTCAGTCACCCTTCAAACTTACACGACATTGCTAAGATGCTTATGGGGTTAGAATATATGTTGAGTGTAACCCAGACGGGCTTGCACAAAGTCCTACAAGAAAGCCGTTTCGTAATAAAATTAGAACATTCAAATGCAAATTCTATATACTTACGACGAAGTTATGCCCCAAGATCTATAATCTTTGAAACCGAGATCCTGCTCCATTTTAAAAAATCGATTTAAAAATTAAAAACGCTTCAGTCCGAATAAAATCGCCTCGTTAAATTAATTTTGAAATACTTTTAATGGACAATTTTATTATAAACTTGAATTACAATAAAACTATAAAAAAATATATATTACGCAAATATTTCTCACGAACTGCAAATAGGCGGACATTTTGTTTTTAAATTGTCTCTTTACGAAATAATGAACGTAATTTACCTAATTATGTTGAATGTCACAATATCACGATGAGCAACTTGAGATGTAATTTTAATCAGGTGGTACCACCCAATTATTAGGTGCTTCGCATTTCGGTGTTCAGTATAAAGACTGACTGTGGACCTAAGATACTCGAAATAATAATATTCGAAATAACGAATAAAACTTAAGATATTTTTCAATTTTTTTTTTCTTTTTTTATGGCATTGGTTGGCGGACGAGTCACCTGATGGTAAGTGGTCACCACCGCCCATAGACAAAGGCGCTGTAAGAAATATTAACCATTCCTTACATCACCAATGCGCCACCAACCTTGGGAACTAAGATGTTAAGTCCCTTGTGCCTGTAGCTACACTGGCTCACTCACCCTTCAAACCGGAACACTACAATACTGAGTACTGCTGTTTGGCGGTAGAATATCTGATGAGTGGGTGGTACCTACCCAGACGGGCATGCACAAAGCCCTACCACCAAGTAAATATATTTGGTGTACTAGTGTATAGTAATACTATATTCTCAGCAGAAGTGCCTATTTACTATATATTACTCCAAGTCGCGTTCTGTACCTAAAAATCTTATTACTCGATGGACGATGACAAAATGGCGGCCAACAGTTTGCTACTCACTACAAGCACCCTCGTTAAGTGTGTGTGTCAAGTGTCAAGCGCAGCTGTCACGCACACCAAGCTATTAAAAATGGCCTGTTTTCTTATAGTTTACAAACTATCTAGACACATATCTATAGCTATACTAAGTTTACTTACAAAAACGGTCCTCGTTTAGTATATATACGTAATTATTTATATTTGTGGGAAAAAATGTGTAATTAATTTATTAATTATTGTCTTATATTTCTTTATGTTAATCAATTGTTTTTTTTTTTTTCTAATTAAAGTAGGTTACACAACACGGAACCATATTTAAATTTCTGACACCTGTTTTAAAATTGCATTGCGTTCGACACGCGTGCGTTTTTAACTTTAAAAATTAAAATTGCACGCGACTTTTGACATATTTAAAAAATACATTAAAATCGAACAAACACATCATTTAATATACAAGAATAATTTATATGTAAAATCATACATTTTGAACCATCTGGTCGTAAGAGGTCATCAAAGGCCATAATCATTGGCGCTGTAAGAAATATTAACCATCCCTAACATCGCCCTTAATGGGATCACACTGGTTCATTCCCCTTCAAACCGGAACACAACAGTACTAAGTATTGCTGTTGTTAAAATATCCGATCATTGGGTACCTACACAAAAGGCTTGCACAAGGCCCTACCAAGTGAGTTACTTGTGGTTTTAATGCTTGACCTAATCCTTAAACGATATCAAGGAAATCTAAAAACCGCAATTAGTTGAAATTATGTAACGTATGTTTATTTCCCTTATTAAATAATAGCGTATTAATTTTACATTGCGGTGAGATGTAGGTCTCTGTGTTTCGAGTATCACTCCTAACAATAACGTTGTTAATTTGGAATTTAAAAAAATGACCATTTTCGTTACTTCATAACGTATTCTTAATTTTATTCGTATTGGGTTAGAAAAATTCTTCGTTTCTTATTTGATTTTTTTTTTCTCACAGTTTTTGTATTTCATGTTCGTTCTAAGTATATATATAAACATAACATAATCAGCCTGTAAATTTCCCACTGCTGGGCTAAGGCCTCCTCTCCCGCTGAGGAGAAGGTATGGAGCATATTCCACCACGCTGCTCCAATGCGGGTTGGTGGAATACACATGTGGCAGAATTTCGTTGAAATTAGACACATGCAGGTTTCCTCACGATGTTTTCCTTCACCGCCGAGCACGAGATGAATTATAAACAAATTAAGCACATGTAAATTCAGTGGTGCCTGCCTGGGTTTGAACCCGAAATCATCGGTTAAGATGCACGCACCACTGAGCCATCTCGGCTCAGTATATATATATTGTTCATAATCTGCCTAGCATATATATAATTATACTTAGAATATATTTTAACCAATTCAAGAAAAGTCGGTAATAACAATATACCTAATTTAAAAAAAAAAATTGGGACCCAGAAAATAAAGCTTATAGATATTTCTCGTGCTGAAAATTCTTTATGTCAACAACAGCACTGTCTACCTAGTCCAAATATAACTAAAAACGGTTCTGCCCCTGAGCTCCTTGAAATATGGTCACTCCCGTATCGTATTTTTGGAATAAACAGGATAAGTACAAAGAAAAAAAAACAAATCAGTCAAAACACAGCAAGTTTGAGTGGGATCCTCTCCTCATATATTCTAACGCCAAACAGAAATACTTGGTATTTTTGTGTTCCGGTTTGAAGGGTGAGTGAGCCAGTGTAACTACAGGCACAAGGGTCATCTTAGCTCCCAAGGTTGGTGGCGCTTTAGCGATGTAAGGAATGGTTAATATTTCTTTTCTTATTGTTCATCATTATTAAGTCTCAACAGCGGTGCTTAAGATAAGATGGGATGACTTCATGCTTAAAAAAATGGTTAAATTCTTTATCGTATTTCAAGATAGATAACGAATTTACAAATCAGACACAATAATTTGGTATATCAAGCTGATCTGATGATGGAGACAAGATAATGGGAGTATTCACTTTGGGCTAATTTTCTTGTTTTGTTCAGTTAAAACATTATACTGAAAATAATATCTAGATCACCACACAGACCTCAGTTAAGATTATCTATTTTAATATCATAAATACGAAAGTGAGTGAATATCACGCAACCTCCTTTTATTAAGGTTGGTTAAAAATTAACGTACTAAGTCATTTTCTTGAAATTTAAAAACCTATAAGTAATTAGCGTAATTATTGCTAGTAGGGTAGGTGAGGGTAAACAGGAATAAGGGAAGGTTCGCGGTTATATAAATATACAAGATACCTTATATATGATAAGATTATTATTGATTATTTTTACAAAAAAATTCATACAGAAATATCTTTCGAAAGCAAAGGTCAATTACACAGATATGCAACTAGACGTGCTAGCCATCTAACACTGCCTAAAACTAGAACTAAGAGTGGAAAAAAAATGATCATTTTTGAGGGAGCAAAACTTTATAACAATTTACCTAAACAAGTAAAAAATCTAACAATTTTTTCTATGTTTAAATCTCGACTTTATAACCATATTCTGTGTAACGATTCCCTGTTAAAATAATCAATTGAAACTGTTATCTCATCTGCTTTGCTGATCGGAACGAATTGTTATATTTATAAGTTAGATATAAGTTCTCATGTAAATTACGTTGTCGTAATGAGAATAAAGTTCTTAAACTGAGATATATAATTGTAAAAGATAATGATCAACATAGTAGGTATTAGGCTCGTATCGGTTTTCTCTTAAACGCCAATTGCATTTACATAAAAAAAAAATCCGTTCGTAAATATCAATTGGGCGAAAGTCAACTCTCCCTTTTGGAACACATTACACCAAGTGACTCAGTGGAGTGGATTTGTGGATGTCAAATGTTAACACACATGAATTTTCTTCCCACTTTCCTAAACCGTCTTAAATAACACACATGAAAATGTTGCTATGTTTGAACCCGCAATCAAGTTAAGATTCCGTTCTAACCACTGGACCATCTCAGTTATCAATTAATAATTTGAACGAAAGTGATCAACTGTTCTTAATAACGCTAAGTTGTTTAATGAGGAAATAAAACAGGAAGGTACTCGTAGACTGGCACGCGTTGATTGTGCATGCATGGATTAATTGCACTATTAAATTTAATAGTATGAAATATGGGTTGATTTTTACTTTAAAATTTAATTATGACGTTAATTTTTTTTTATTTTAAGTACCCCATAAGTTGTGACCCAACGTCGATTTGATGCTATGGCCTCATCCTACGAACCGAAGTTGAAAATCAATATACTTTATCCACACATTACATTACATAACGTTAACAGCCTTTAAATTTCCCACTGCTGGGCTAAGGCCTCCTCTCCCTCTGAGGAGAAGGTTTGGATATTCCACCACGCTGCTCTAACGCGGGTTGATGGAATATACATGTGGCAGAATTTCGTTGAAATGCAGGTTTCATCACGATGATTCCTACACCGAGCACGAGATGAATTATAAAAACAAATTAAGCACATGAAAATTCAGTTACTTGGGTTTGAACCCGAAAACATCGGTTGAGATGCACGCGTTCTAACCACTGGGCCATCTCGGCTCTTTATACAAGTAAGCTTAAATTCTCTATCACTAGCGTAAGTAAAGCATTGCTATTTGGGTGTAAAATAACGGAGGTACTTATTAAGGGTATGGTCAAAAACAAATCATCAAATAGTACATACGAGTTACAAGGTAATAAGATATATATCTGTACTCTAATATTAAAATACGAAAACTCCATCTGTCTGTAACGCTTTCACGGCCGAAAAACTGAATCAAATTTGATGAAGTTTGGTATGAAAGGATTCGAAGTATTCCCCATGGAAGGTTATAGGGTACTTTTCTTAGTACTCGACGACCAACAACTAAAACGCGAGCGAATTCACAGGCGACAATTTTATTTTTACAAATTTTGATTAAACGCAAAACTATTTAAATAAAAATCCTAAGAAATTATATTATAAAAATAATTTTTTGTTATTAAAAACAACGTAATTTTTTTTTTATTTGAGCATCGTTTCTGAAAGTCCAAGATCCATGAAATATATATCAATATTAAATCATAACTATTAAATAAATACAACTGCCTCTAATAATATGTATTAAATAAATAAAACATTTGATGAATGATTATTATTTATCCGTAATTTTTTTTTTTTGATTTATCTATTTCATGATCCATTATTTGGCAACAATTAAAAAAATACGTACGTAATTTACGTAAATATAAAAAAAAAAACTGCAATTAACTCTTTAAACCGAATTGTTTTTTTAATTTCTTTTAAATACCCCAAGATCCTAGGTCCATATTAACACATAAAAAATATTAGTATTTAATAAATTAATTTACATACCTAGGCAAAGAACAAAACGTGCACCCAGCACAAAAGTTCACACTGAACTGAATCAACAATGCTATTTGTTAGGAATTTTATACGCTACAATCACAAAATGTAGACACGCTTTTAACATACTAGCAACACACCGGAGCTTCTCACGGTGGGATTAGAAAAAAAAAATAAACCATTCTATATGTTTTTGAAATAAGAATATTATTTTTAAAAAGTTTTTTTTTGTTTTTGAGTTATACTTTGGGCTCGTTATGGAAAAATTCTGATCGTGAATTTTAACGACGCGCGCGCACAGGGTGACTTTAAAACTGCATGAAGTTGCTCGCTGAACCGCCAATAAGTGTCAACAGTCGCTCGAAGACAACGTCACGTCTTATTTTATTTTACAATGTTTATTTTATTTCAAATTTAAATTGTGAGTGTCATAGTAGTAAGGAGAAATTACATTTAATTTATAATAATAGTAATTATTTTATTATAAATAAGATTATTATCATTTTATTGTAATTAATTATTTTTATGCAATTTAAAACTATTTATAACAACGTTTAAGAAGTAGAACTTCTCACGCGCTTAACATTTTTTTTTTTTAATTTTTCATTTTACATAAAATATTTTACTTATTTATTTACTTAGAATATATAAATAAAAATATCTTGTAATTTTCCTATAAATATAAAAAGCTAAATATAATATCATATAGAAAACCTTAGTAAAATATATTTTTATTCGCGATCGATGTTATCTTGATGGCAAGAAATTCAAATATGCATCAAGACTTTAAGCGTCAATAGTGCAGTGGTTTAAGTGCCGCGTAGCGATGTAAAAAGTCGCAGGTTCGATCGAGGTGGGGTGTGAACGCCTTTGAGCTATTGTCGTCCGCACTCCTAACACAGGATCAAGCTTAAATTGCGGGGTAAATAGGAATATTAATACTTCCTTGAAAAGGATGGAGGCATTTGAGAGAACAGGTTAACGTGTTTTCCGACACTGGAGTGTAATCTTGGGTTAAATCTCTTACTTGGCAGAGTATCCTTATAATTATCTACCCGGCCTAGTTTTTGAATTATATTATATGTAGTTTAACAAACTACCCGATCCGGTCACACAAGGGTACAATAACGGGTACTATATACAACTTTTGAATTGAAGAAAAACACAAAAAGTTTGTTGTTTTTACCGGTAGTTAAGTTGAAAATCTCGACATTTCTTTACTACAATATTTGTGTATTATACATATAAACCTTCCTCTTGAATCGCTCTGTTTATAGATAAAAACCGCATTAAAATCCGTTGCGTAGTTTAAAAGATCCAAGCGTATAGACCGCGACGGCCTTCTTATTTTATACTATTTAGAGATAATCTAGCCCTTTAGTATTTATTTACAAGGGTATAACTTCAAAATATACCCAGTTCCCTGGTGGATAATTCAGGTTGACTGAAGCCCCAGCGATGTGACTCCTCGAATCAGACCATGATACTTAATAGAACAGTGTAACAGTTCAAATTTTTCGTTATTGTAAAATGCTAAACTCTGTTTTGTAAATTCAACAATAGCCCTCATCTCCCACGGTCACGTTACGTTACGTCAATAGACATGTTAAATATAATCGTAATTTATAAATACATATTAAACGAAATTTATTACGTTTGAAATGTTGATTTATATCTGTTTAGTATTGTGGTTCGTAGATAAATAAATAAATAAATAAATAAATAAATATTGGACAACATCACATACATTACTCTGATCCCAATGTAAGTAGCTAAAGCACTTGTGTTATGGAAAATCAGACGTAACGACGGTACCACAAACACTCAGACCCAAGACAACATAGAAAACTAAACTCACTAAAGATAAGAACTAACTAAAGATGGCGTTGTAAAGTCAAAATCAAGTATTCGAGTAGTTTGAATCGTTTTTTGACATTACATTAACAGCCTGTAAATATCCCACTGCTGGGCTAAGGCCTCCTCTCCCTTTGAGGAGAAGGTTTGGAGCATACCACCACGCTGCTCCAATGCGGGTTGGTGGAATACACATGTGGCAGAATTTCGTTGAAATTAGACACATGCAAGTTTCCTCACGATGTTTCTCTTTACCACCAAGCACGAGATGAATTATAAACACAAATTAAGCACATGAAAATTCAGCGGTGCTTGCCTTGGTTTGAACCCGAAATCATCGGTTAAGATGCACGCTTTCTAACCACTGGGCCATCTCGGCTCGGCTTATTTTACATAATCGTTTTAAATGTAAAGTTGCCATCAATGTAGATTCTTCAGTTATGAACCGATAAGAAACTCAGTAGTTATTATTTTCTAACATTTGGAATACAAAGTTATGAAAATTAAATATTATTGGTGAACGAAAAATAGTGACGTGGTCAAGGAAGTGACGTCACCTTTCAGACGTAGTAAAAGAAAGGGGCATCCATCTTGGGTTGTCACGCTGGTAAAAAAATTGAACCGTCACGTCAGTTGCGTTCTTGATGAATTTCATATTTTTTGGTAAGTATATTAAAAAATATATTTAGTAAGTGTCAGTCAATATTTATTTTAAATGTTTTAATAAATGGTCGTTTATAATATATGTGTATATATTATTATAAGGAGAATTAGTGTGACTTTCCGAACGTCATACGTCAAGCTGTCAGACGTCTTTTAAATTCATTCACTTTTTGGCGGGAACCAGACATAAGCGCGATATACGGTCAGGCGTATCATTCATAGTGACCTCCCAATATTACCGGAGAACCTCAGCGCTCAGATATTTTCATGTGTGACTCACACGAGGCCACTGGAACATATTTAAATATATATATATTTGGAGTTCACGCTTGTGATTTGACATTTGATGTATATCTGTAATCGTCACTGGGTCGTTTTATTCAGAATCGTATGAATTTTATTGTTATGAAAACTAATAAACGCAGTGTTGGGTTGACCTTAAAATCATAATAGATTGTTCTAGAAAAATTGTTGATTAAAACTTTAACATTGAAATAAACATAAAAGTAATGTAATCGGTTAATATTCCTTTGGGCTAATGGCCCTTTTAGAAGGTTTTGGAGATTTTCCAACACGCTGCTCCAATACTGGTCGGTGTATACATGTGGCACACGATGTTTTTCTTCCCCGCTAAACATGGGATGAATTGTGAACATAAAATATTTGCTTTATATAAAGTAGCTTGGTAAGTTTCGAGGTGAAAAGGTGCGTAAGTTAGTTTAATTTCTTTTAAAATTAAGACTAAACGAGTTTGAGAGAATTACTAAAAAATTCATTAATTTTAATTGCTGAAATACTCTAAAGTTTCTAAGAAAAAGATTAAAAGCACCAATATTTAAAAAAAAAAAACATATTTTGGTTTTTACGACGCCAATAGTTAAAAAAAAAATTACAATTTTTATTGTTTATAGAAAAGTCACTTGGCTGTATATGTATGTGTGGGTAAGTACCACCCACGCATCAGACATTCTACCACCCAATACTTAGTTTTGTGTTCCAGTTTAGATAAGTGATCTAGGGTAACCACATGTAACACAAGGCACTTAACATCATATTTCGTGATGTAAGAAATGGTGAACTTACAGCGTCTATAGGCGGTGACCATTTACCATCGGGTAGCACATTTGACCACAAAGAGATAACATATATATCATTACATAATATAAAACAAAGTCGCTTACCGCTGTCTGTCTATGCATGCTTATCTTTAAAATTTCACAACGGATTTTGATGCGGTTCTTTTAATAGATAATTTGATTCCAGAGGAAGGTTTATATGTATAAAACATACGCAATATAGTACAGAAACAATGATAATTTTAGAGGTTTCTGAAGTGATGTCGTAAATAAATACATTTAGATCAATATGGTCCTTTACAGCATGTAATTTGATTGAATATTTTCGAAAATATTACAGATTTAAAATGCAGGACATAGCTGTTTGTATTGTCTGACGGAAAAACTGTTAACGTTGTAAGACATTCTGTAGTATATTTAGTATCAGCATTGCATCCGTGTGAAGCCGGGGCGGGTCGCTAGTATCATAATAAAACTATATATAATATATATAATTTTAGAAAATTACTATATATTTTGTTTCTTTTCGTCGGAATCTATATTCCGAACCGGCAGCTGTTTTTCCTTTATTTGGTTCAATAACAACATAACATTAATATATATTTATGAAAGGTTTATGTTTATAAACTCAAAAAATAATAATAATAATAAGTATTTAGATAAGAATTAATTAGTTGAATAAGTAACAATAAAAAGTATACCTACATTAAAATAAATCCTTCTCGGGGCAAGGTATCCGTTTCTATAATAAAATTCCGCGGACATTTTTAACTTTGCCGTTTCATAAATTCAAAAAATTTGTAAAAAATATGAACATTGGTAAAGAAGGCATATTATTCGATACGAGATTATATAGATGATAAAAAGCATGGAGTTAATGCTTGTTGACTTCCAGGTAGGAGACATGACATACATATATAATTGTATTTAAGTTACATGACTGCATTTTTAGATGTTGAAAATGAGTAACTACTGAGTTTATTGCCGGTTCTTCTCGGTAGAATCTACATTCCGAACCGGTGGTAGCTTTACTTAATACAGTTTGTTAAAATACGATTCAAAAGTGCTTGTAAAAGCCTACTTGAATGAAGTATATTTTGATTTTAATAAACTTAGTTATAAGAAAAGAAAATCTATTTAATTCTGTACAATCATGATTACGTTGCATTATTTACATAGGTCCATTAAATTAAAGCTCATTTAAAAAAAATGATAAATATGAGATTATGTTAAAGATAAAGCGTAGATATTATTTATTGATTTCTAAGCAGGACCTATTAAAAATAATTTGTTTAGTGACATAGTCTGTAATTAAAACGGTGGCAAAGAGTAACTACTGAATTTCTTGCCGGTTCTTCTCGGTGGCCTTAAATTTAATTCAACACCGTGACATGACGATTCGAAAGTGCTTTTATGAGTCTACTTGAATAAAGAATATTTTATATATGATTTTAACAGAAATCGATTTAAACATTAATACCTAATTCGCCTACATATTTCCGATTATTTATTTAAAAAAATATTTTTTTTTTTTACTTTTTAAATTACTAGAGTATTTACTTCTCACTCTACCGTATTGCTTTTTGGGCTTCAGTCCAGGGCCCCGTGGATCAAGGGTAACCCGGTAAGTCAAGTGTAATTTTATCAAATTAAACAGATCGTATGGTTCGCAGCCCCGCGATTCCTGCAATTAATCAAACCCATTCAATTCATTTAATTCAAATTTACATTCAGGTGTGTCTCAGGTGGGCCCCTAAGTAGTATTAGCCCAGGGCCCCTAAACTCACGGTCCGGCCCTGCTCTAAATAGTGCTGTCTCATTTAAACTTAGGAAGCGTATCCATATAACGAAAAAACACATCTATTATTAATATGAATAACCTTTGTTTAGATTTAAACAATAATAGTTCCTTAGAATAAGTTATTACACTTTATCTACAGCGATCAAGTGAAGACGGTCAGTCTGTCGCAAGTCTAATAAACTGTGACGTAATGTTAGTGTTGTGCAATTTGACGATAAGTAGTCTTGGTGCTTTACTTTTGAATTGTTTATGTATGTGACTGAATTGAACATACAGATTTCCTTACGATATTTCAAATTGAGTAAGTGAGTGGTTTGTCACTGTTTCCATGGAAACCATCGATTTTGTAATGGATACACGTAAGTATTCCTTTCAAAATGAAGAACAAAACGAAATCAAAATATACTTTATTTAAGTAGACTCTTGCTAGCACTTTTGAATTGTCATTTTCAAGATTAAATTCGATTCAAAGCTACCGTTTCGGAATGTAGATTCTACCGGGAATCGTCAAGGAACTCAGTAGTTAGTCTTTTCAGATTACACAGATTATTAAATACGGAAGATATGGAAATTAGCGAATACGAACTCGACTGTATTTTCCCAAAAACACCCCGAAAGGAGTCTACTTCTAAGATTTCAAGTAGCCAGTACCGCTCGTTTTTGAAGAGTGATAGTCATTCTTTTTTGCCTAAAGCGAACCCTGTCTAGCGCTTCTAAAAGGTAGTCTAAACACCACAAGCGCCCGGGTGTAAGCAATATTCTAGCACTCTCCCCAAGAAATCCATATAGTTTTTTCAGTAACCTGGAGCGGCTCACCTGTGATCCGAGACTTGATCATCATTAGCAAAACTTTTGCACTGCTGAAGCATTACCCAAAGTAATCTATCATATTGACCAGCAATTACAGCCATTTTATTTTTATTTTATCTCTTAAAATATATAGAATATTCACAAAGTATCAAGAACATTTGCACGCGCTACAAGCTCGTCGTAATGATTGCAAGCAAATTATTGTGGGAATGAGATATTGCGTGACCTTGTCAGCTTTCGTGGGATATTTTGATACCTCTCTTATGTTTTACCTTTATCTTTTATCTGTTTAGAAATAGAAGGGACTGTTCTAGATAGTGCGGTTATTAATTTATTTGAGCTCGGAAGATACCATTGTTTTTCGAGTATGCAAAGATATCCTTCTTTTACGTGCCTACGTGCTTGACTTGCCTTCTTGTGATTTCGATTTATTTATTTATCAAGGTTCTCCCACAAAGGATACATACTTGCAAACAGAGTCGCATTTAAAAGTTTGGAGGCACTGGGGTCACAAAGGAGTGGAGGGCCTAGAGCAACAGAGGCGTGGAGATCCTAATAATTATACTATTAATTAATTTGAATATTGTAATATTTGTCAGTATGTTATAATTTATTTACTTGTTTCGGTAACTTTTAAAACAGTAAGTAGTAACTATTATTATAATTTAACTAGATCTACATATTTGTTAACTCGTTGGAATCTTTGGAAGCTGTGGGGGCTCATGTGATGGCATGGCCAGTTGCCCAAGCCCTCCCCTAAATCCAGCCCTGCTTGCGAATACATTACACGGTGCAATAATGATTTTAATGTATGTGTTCTTTCAACTAGGAGACCACAACAAGCACATTAAATTGACTAAACTGGTTTTAAACAAAAATAAATGTTACAAAGTAATACTTAAAAATGTTAATATGGGAACTACAATAAAATGTAATTAATATTTATATAAGATAATTATACAAATTTGAAATTATATATAAAAGGACAAAGTGTAAAATATCAAACTATTAATAGAAAATAACAAAAGCGGGAACTGCCCATACATAAATATATATATTTATACTTATGTATGTATGTATGTGTTTCATCTTAGACATTTCCTCACTTAATATAACCTCAGATTAATCGTAACTGGGGATCAATTCTACTTATGTATTCTAAAACAAATTTGATAGAACCAGGATCGGATTTGGAGGTCATGAGGCCCTTTTTTTGATCTCGCTGGAAAAAACGCGTTATGCGTTTTCCTCGCGGAAGTGAGGGGTATGTGAGACTCGCCGATACCCTGGATGCCGAGTGCGCCCCGGTACGGTACTCCGTCTCGACGGCGGGCGCTACGGGATCGCTTTCGCTGTTACCGTGAGGGTCGGGAAAGGTCATGAGGCCCTGAGGCAACAGAGAACTGGGGGACCCTAGTTATTTTTTATAAATTAATTTTTAATACTTATCTATAATCGTCGGAACCTCTCTCGTGGACGCCCCGGGGTACTTGCCTTGGTTACCCTAAATCCGGCCCTGGACAGAACCGCAACCGCACTGTTTGTTCATGTTGAAAACCGCTGATCAGCAACGATTATTTGTGGATTCGATCCCGATAATCTGTTTAAATTTTTTTTTTTTAGAATATTTTAGGGCTGTATACCAGACAGAAATATCATTGATATTGTTGTTGTAATTTGAAATATTAATGAATTATATAATATTATTAGCCGAGATGGCCCAGTGGTTAGAACGCGTTCATCTTAACCGATGATTTCGGGTTCAAACCCAGGCAGGCACCACTGAATTTTCATGTGCTTAATTTGTGTTTATAATTCATCTCGTGCTCGGCGGTGAAGGAAAACATCGTGAGGAAACCTGCATGTGTGTAATTTCAACGAAATTCTGCCACATGTGTATTCCACCAACCCGCATTGGAGCAGCGTGGTGGAATATGCTCCATGCCTTCTCCTCAACGGGAGAGGAGGCCTTAGCCCAGCAGTGGGAAATTTACAGGCTGATTATGTAATGAATTATCAATGAATACAAGAGTAACTGACCCAAAATAACGACTTGAAAGGTTTTCCGTGCGAATAAAAATCGAGATTCAGTTGTGTAATACTGTAATTGATCGTGAAATGTCAACAGTTCATCTTTGATTGTTTATAATCATGATTATAATTAAAGGACCGATCCGAGTCAGCTATTAACTTAATACAGTAACCATTGCAGTTTAGAAACGATTATTCGTTACGAAATATACACGTACGATGTCAAACTGACCGACTTCAACCATGATGACAAAATGACAAGAGAGAGTGCGTAGAACTCTATCTCATAATCTGAAGAGCTCAGGCGCATGATAAAAGGCTTTACGTGCTGTCCGAGCTACGGAAGTGTACTCAATATAAACATCTGGACTCACACTGTTGCTGAGAATTTGTCGACAGAAAGACCTACTAACTTGGGGGTTCATGAGGTTTAAACTCACGATCTTGAGATCGACAGCCTAGCAACGTTGGTCCAGTGGTTTCATAGTAGTTTGTAACTGTAAGTTAAAGCTCCGGGTTAGTCAGAAGTGTTAACAAACCTAGAATCCATAAATTTTGATATGCGTATGAACAATATATATATAGGTGGTTGGACCGAATGTATTACAATTAAACTATATTATGGCAAGGTACCATAATAGGTACGATGTATCGACTTTTGTAAAGCACATGCTATGTATTAACAACGTAAACCGATTTTTGTCCCACTGATTAGGGGATAGCTGCACATAAATAATCGGCTATGATCTTATTTTGAAGAGCTCCGACCTTAGACGTGCTGAAAATTAAAAAGCATACTTGATTGCAATTGACTAAACTGTTACGATTTAACAAAGAATTTATTTTAGAGAGCGGGTAAAAATTACTGGCCGGGTAGAGAGCGGCGCCATGTCTGTTTAAAAAAAAATTAAAACGTGCGAACAGACGTCGTCAGCTTACAATGTTATTATATTAGTAAATTAAATAAAAAAAAAATCTATGACAGGTTTCAAAATTTGTAAAAATCTCTTGAATAACCGCGAGGAACGCGAATACGAATTTTTTTAATAAACAATTTGAAATAGTACTTACTGAGAAACTGAGGAAAAGTAACTTAACTAGAATCCAACATAAGATAGACACAAGCGTTTAAGTTTTCGGGCCAAGCACCTCCCACAATCAAATATTATAATTGTTGTATTACGAACTGTTTTTGCTGATATCTTATTTTATTGCAATAAAACAATGAACGTTGTTTTTGCTATATTTTAAATTCAGGCGTTTTTTAATTTCAAGCAATTCTGAAAGTAAGCAATGGTAAGTAAAGGGAGTCTAGTAATAATAAAATACTAGGTCTTCCCCTAGGGCCCCATATTCGGGGTGCTCTAGAACCCGAACTCGCTAAGACTGTCTTACAACTAGAAAGATTGAAAATATAATAATGACAAATAATAACTTTTATTTAACACTCAATCAATAAATAAATTTAAGAGATCGTTGGATCATATGTTCATTAGATATATTTTATTTTACCAATTATTAGTGCATAGTATTGTGGCTAGGCGTTTGATTAAATGACTAATTTAACAAGCTGCGACTTTAAGAAACTAAGCAAACAAATTATTAAAAAAAAAATAAGCTAAATATTGTATACTTTACCCGACATTACGAAGGAGGTATTCAAATATTTTTTTTATTTATATTTATTTATTATTTATTGCACACCAATATTTAAAACTAAATTTGACATGGATTAACAAAGTTGCATGACATGCAAGAGGCGTTTTTTTTTAAATGGGTACGTTATAAAAAAACAATGTAATCGCTGTAGCGAGACAAAGCTATTTAGGTATAACCCAGAACCAAAAAAAACATATATATGAGTAATCTAAATAACATAATATACAAATAATACTGACCTTAAAATCTTTACATAATAATAATTGAAAACATTGTTTTAATATTTTTTTCTATTGACATTGAAATTCGCGCCATTAACGAATCCCTACATCACCAGTGCACCAAATAACCTTGCAACCTTGGGAACTGAGATGGGATGTCTTGTGCTAGACACTGGCTGACTCATCCAACAAACTGGAACACAACAATGGTAAGTATTGTTGCGTGTCGGTAGAATATGACAAGTGATACCCAGACATTCTTGTACAAAGCTCTACCAACAATTTTTTGTAGTATATATTTCGAGCATCTTGACCGATGATTGTCGATTCAAATCCAGGCAAGCGACATTGAATCTTCATGTGATTAATTCGTGCTTGTAATACATCTCGTACTCAGCGGTAAAGGAAAACATCGTGAGGAAATGGAATTTCAACCCTTCTCCTTAAAGGGGGGCCTTAGCCCAGAAGTGGAATTTCGTGCAGGTCTATGATAAACCCGTTTGAAACCTATCCACAAATATAGATCGTTTTAAAAATAATGATTTTTTAGTCGACAACATATATCCGCAAAATTCACCGCGAAATTCAATGACATGACAGTTCAACGGGCGGCCATGTTTGACGTTTACGGGTGCGTTCAGTGAGTGTGTTCTAAATAAAAAATCGTACAGTGGTATTGGGTAGACTCGATAAAAAAATTATCCATTAAAATATAGATAGATAGAGCAAAGCTTAGTACACTATGTACTGCATAAGAACTATAACAAATAAGCCGACTTTAATATCTTGGTCTGCGCGATAGTTACGCTTGACACAACGAAATGTTGCTCTACTAATGTGCGTGTACTTGCTGTCCAACTGTTGGCCACTATATTTAACGGCACGTTCTCAACTTTGATAGTAGATACATCGAGATATATTAATAACGTAAGCCGATTTTCGTCCCAGTGTTTATGGGACGATAGCTGCACATAAAAAAATCGGTTATGGTCTCATTTTGAAAAGCTGTATGCACTTCGCAGTTCAGTCACTTTAAGCTTAAACTATAAGAGGAATCAAATCTTGATTCTTATGTTCTTGAATTAAATTAATAAATTCCATATTTATATATTTTATGAATCTATACTACAGGATAGATTGATCTTTTTGACAGATGTAAATTTTTCTGATCGACATAACTTTGCAACGACGAACATATTATTTTCTTAATTTAATGATTTTAAAAATTGTAAAAATATTTAAAAAAATACATATAATACAGAAGTTCCTAAAGATTCAAGCGTTATCCGAAAATTTTAAGACTTTTTCTATTATATATTATGGCTTCAAAGTAAAATTTAAATAGAAACACTGAAAATAATAGACGCTTGTACAATGTTAAATCGGTCGGACGGTAGGGACGCGAATAACAGACAGTAACTGCTACAAATATCCTTATAAAAGATCATTGTTAAGTTATTGTTACGAACGGAGGGTCCTTTTGGTTGGGGTCTCTTTAGCTGGTATAACTCTTTATAGAAAAATAAGTTTAAAAAAAATTGAATTCTAATTCGAATTACGCATTCCATCGTTCCATCGACTGTTATGTATGTTAGATTTTCTGTTTCTCATCACTAGCCCGTCTGTCAAAACGATCAAGCTTACTTGAACAGGGTATAATATTATAGATGCGCCCACCGAAAGACGGAGAGGGTACCGCTGGTTTTTTAGTGGGTAAACCCGGCGTACCTGGGCGCACTCGGCGTCCAGGGCTCCGGGGAGTCCCACACACCCCCCCACCTTCCATCACGTGGGGGAAGCGCGTAAAGAGTTTTTCCAGCGAGAAAAAAAAAAAAAAAAAGGGTATAATATTATAGATGCGAAAGTAACTCTGTGTGTTATCTCTTCACACTTGAACCGCTGAACTGATTTCGATGAAACTTTGTATTGAGGTAGTTTGACTCCCTGAGATAGACGTAGGATATTTATTATTCACAACCCGAGGGGCGTGAAATGAGGGTGAGAGTTTGTGTGCTATAGGTAGTTTTATAAATATAGGGCGAGTAAAGCCGCAGATTCAGCTAGTGATATTATAAACGCGAAAGTAACTCTGTCTGTTGTTTCGAACAACTGAATCGTAATTAATGAAATTCAGTATAAAGCAAGTTTTAACTCCAAGACATAGAATACTCTATATGCTTATAACTTGACGACCGATTTAAATGCGAGCAAAACCGCGGGCGATAGCTAGTAATATTTATAGTTTAAAAGTAAAGTTCAAAACCATAGAATACATTCCCACCGACCGTCTACCACCTAATTATAATGTTACATGACCGGGATCGAACACTGAACCACGTGTTACTTGAACCGTGGACTCTACCGGTGTGAGACGCACGAATGGAAAGCTGCTCTATTACAAAAAACAACGTAGTTTATTATATTGCCTGAACTGAGTTATATTTTATTTTAGATATTTATTTATAAAAAAGTCACCAAGCATGAAGATTAATTAAGTATAAATTAGATGATAGATTTTATCGAAAAATAAAAACGGCAAAATTAAGCTGTTTCACTGTCTGTCATTTTACCTGTATACCTAAACTAACTGTTACAAACAAATAACGATTACAATAGTGCAAAGATCGTTTAATATAAACTTATTTCTGGTATACGTCTTTATATCTGGCTATATATTTGAATCCTGAATTCAAAATATCGCCAGATCAACTAGCTTCCATTTAAATCAAATAATCTAACCTAACCTTTTACCCTAATCTACCTAATTAAAACCTAATTACAAATGCAATCTAATTTATCATAAGAGTTATCGTATTACTAACAAATAGGTCCGTTATTTTACCCAATTTTCGCCTGACTGCTATAACAAATAGAGATGTAGTCTAAAATGGCTAAATCAAGCCGATTCGCAAATTTCTTAAAGGACTTCGGACACGAAGGATTTTAGAACAAAGAAACAGCAAAAAATATAATTGTTCTTGTATTCAATTTCATATATTTAACCAAAGCATGTACAAGAAATTATATTACATACGCATATGTTATTCTTATTTTATTTATAAAAAGCCATGTTAGATAAGTCACTATTGTAAAAATTCAAATTATAGTAAACATTGTCACAAAGAGACCCGCCTCATAACACAATAAGGTAGAGCAAACTTCACGTCAGTCACGCATCACTTATTCCTCACAAATACGTCACACTACGCACATTCACAACAGGTGAGCACACACACATGCAATGATTATACAGGTGGATTAAAAGTTTGAAGCAATAGGGGGACGAACAGGGGGGTCTTGTAATTTCAAATTTTCTTTATTAGCTATAGACAAAAAATATTTTTTGTATTTTAGATAACATGTTGATAATTAAATCAAATTCAGAATATTATTTATTCAAGTGGGGTCGTTTATATTATGTATAAGCATTTACAACGAATACTAACTCCAGCACTAAATATTTGTAGCGTTAACCCAATAATGAACACCGAATTTTAACTAAATTCCGGTTAGAAAATAAGATAAACCTGGTTATATAAGCCGAAAAAACGGCATATTTTTTAAAGTATAAAATAAAAAAATATAAAGTTTAGTTAATAATGAGAACCAGCTTATTAACTAAAATAAAAGCCTTAAAGAAGTTTTGATTGTCATATCAAATTGCACTTATTTTATCTTAAAATATTAATTATATAAAAACTATTTTTAACACGCTGTATACCTTATCACTTGGTTACCTTAACATGTACGTAATCTACAAATTTTCTTTTACATATACATTGCACTCTATCTGTATAAAACTAAGGTTCATTTTAAATAACACACTCGTAATAAAATATTGTAAAGTAATAAACAGTGACCGTAATAACTTGAGCTCCTTCACCCTTCTCTATCAAACAAATTAGTACCGAGAGAAGGTTTCAATATTGTTATGCAGGGATCAATATAATTTGGTTAAGTATATTCGTATTTGGAACAGAGTATTCCGAATTGAATTGGCGCGAATAGCGGACGTGTGTTTTATTTTTTTAAATATTTTACTTAATTTTTTTAGTGCAAAGAGGTTATATTGTGCAATTTAATTTTCTGGATATTATTTTGTGAGTACTTAACATGATTATTTATTAATTATTTGTTATTAATAGTTATTTTTTATATATTTTTTACTTTGGTGTATTTATTTTTATTTATAAATTATTTTTGATGTTGTATTTAAATGTTATTTATATTAGAGTTGGCAGAATAGTTTATTTCTTTGATACATTCTCAAATTATGAATCTATGAATATATTGATTATATATATTCTATATTTAAATTGATAAGAAGCGCCATAATAATGACGAAGCGTGAATAATTGTGTGCACAACTGTTTTATATGGGAGTTTTGATTAGTGGTTTTATTTTTACATGTCTACGTTCATTGGTTGAAATTCGATCATAATTATTGATAATTTGACGCAAATATATCATAAGCGGAAAGGAAGAAAAACTAACGCGACATATTGGTACTTCTTGGATGTTTTGGATGTGAAATTTCGGATCTTCGTATAAATTATTTCGTATACTTTAAGTTACGGATATAATATTGTTTAGGGATTGAAATAAATTTAACACCAAGGTAAAAATTTGACTATATTTTTTAGAATTATTTGGTACTAATAGATATATAATTAGCCTTTGAAAAGATTAATATAGAATGGACTTAGTGGTAGGAATTAGTGGGGCTTTGTGTTATCCCGGTTAACCACCCACCACCCACTCAGATATTCTACCACAAAACAGTAATATCAAATCGAATCGAAACAAAATCTATTTATTAATGTAAACTCCACAATTAAGCGTCTTTGAATCGTCGATATTTAAATACTACCACCGTTTCGGAAAGCAGCTTCCAGCGAGCAAGAGCAAGAAACTCGCATAGTTGCTCAAATAGTATTGTTGTGATCCGGCTTAAAGGGTGAGCAAGCAATGTAACTACAGGCACAAGGGTCATAACATCTTAGAATTGATATCGCATTGGTGTTATGTAAGGAATGGTTAATATTACTACTAATATCTTTAGGCGGTGATGACCAATTACCATCAGGTGGTCCATTTGTCCGTCCACATAAATATGTACACCATAAAAAAAATCATATATTTTATTGTACATTGTTACAGAAACGTTAATAACTTTAATATTTAACACAAGATTGACTGACTTTCAGGCGAGATATATTATATAATATAATATATTATATTTAATTGTTATTGATCGACATAGCGTTTAATTATGTTTAACTTTATTCATATATTTTTTAAGATTGCCCTTTGAATACGTCTATTGATCTTATTAACTGTATAATGTTACCTATTTGATTTTATGTAGGTATGTTAGTCCTTTTTTTTTATTTTAACAAGTAATTGTATAATCAGTATCAGTTGAAACTTAGCTGATGTATATAATATTGTATATTTTTATGCCATAAGTGTCATGTCATTGTTTGTTTCTTAATAAGAGTTTTCTTGATAAGAGTAACTACTCTGCCAGTTCCTCTTCATTGCATGTTCCGATCAAGGAATAAAGTTAAACAAACCTTAGATTTACGTATTAAGATAAACTAAATTCTAATATGAATACTAGCTGTTTCCCGCGGCGTTGATGAAGACCTTAGCATTTAAGGGGTAAATTACTCAGAACCGCTTGAATACTTCATTACTAATTTTTAATCAGTATCCCAAAATAAAAGTTTCATGTTTATAACTAAAAAAATTACGGACTACATTACAAATTTTCAACCCCTATTTCACCCCCTTAGGGGTAGAATTTCCAAAATTACTCCTTAGTAGGTATCTACTCAATAAAAAGATATTCACCAAATCTCATGGCCCTAACAATAATATTTTACGTTCGGCGATAATAAATCGGTCAGTCAGTCAGAAAATGTGATTTTATAAGTATATATATCTTTCTTAAATTGTTATTAGAGTTCCGTATCATTAATTTTATTAACTCGTGATTCATGGAAAACTAACTGTCAAGTTACGTTATCAGAGTGACGTTTGAAATTGATCTCAGTATGAGTGGAAAGAGCCGAGATGGCCCAGTGGTTAGAACGCGTGCATCTTAACCGATGATTTCGGGTTCAAACCCAGGCAGGCACCACTGAATTTACAGGTGCTTAATTTGTTTATAATTCATCTCGTGCTCGGCGGTGAAGGAAAACATCGTGAGGAAACCTGCATGTGTCTAATTTCAACGAAATTCTGCCACATGTGTATTCCACCAACCCGCATTGGAGCAGCGTGGTGGAATATGCTCCATACCTTCTCCTCAACGGGAGAGGAGGCTTTAGCCCAGCAGTGGGAAATTTACAGGCTGATTATGTTATTATTATGTTATGTTATGAGTGGAAAATATTGAAAAGGAATTCAGAGTTGCCTAGTTTAGAAGATCTAAGTGTACAGACGGCGGGACAGTGACTATTTATGCTGTGTAAAGATATATATATACAATAAAAACATTCTTTGTGCGTCAATCACGTGAAAACTACTGAACGTATCGGCATGAGACTATAACCAATCGACGCGGAATTGTTATTATAAGCTGTGTAACTGACTGTCGGAAAAGAGTAACTACTGAGTTTCTTGCCGGTTCCTTTCGATAGATACAGAAAAACAGATTCTGTAAAATGACGATTCAAAATTGCTCGCAAGGACCTACTTGAATAAAGTATAAATGTTCATTTTTATTCTGGACCCTTTTTTATTTGATGCCAAACGAAAATGGCGGGTAATACCTGAAATAAAATTAGCTATATTACAATGAACTACATGTAACAGTACCAAGGCTTCATGCCCTCTCGTCTGGGTATTACCGACGATTAATTCAATCCATAAGATTAATGTCAGTACCTCCTTCCTGGGGCGAGGTATTTCAGTGAAATAGTTTCCCGGCGTCACCCTCGTAATGAATAAGGGGGGTGTCTTAAGTAAGGGACATGTTATTTTCTATGCCAGATGGAAAACAGAATTTTCTTAATCTAAGAAATCTTCTAGTTTATCTTAACTAATATTCATATACATACACATATATATGTATATATCTTGTCGAGAACTCGAAAGCTTTATCATCAAATTCTAAGGGTTTATCAATTCATCTAATGCTGCAGAATATCTCTAGAAACTCTTAAAAATAAGATAAATTAGTACGTTTACAGTCTATGTCAATGATGTTGATAAGGTAGACCTGATCGATTTCGCCCATGGCGTTGAATCTCAAGGAAGAACAGACAAAGACGCGGGACATATTATAGTGCACGTGTGTGGGCGCAAACACAGGTGCACTCTATATTCCCTCACTCTCAAAATCCGATGGGACGGCAAATCCAACACACACAACATGACAGAGTTGAGGCTTACAGACCGGACATTTTTTGGACCTTGGGATCTGCGGCCTGCATCTAGCGAGTAGACCAACGAAGAAGTTAAGTCTTTATATTTAAATTTGTAAAAAAACAAGCGCCGAATTTTGAACCGCCTTCAAAAGAAGGAGGTTATGAATTCGGAATGTAATTGTTATGTTTTGCCTCGTAACTCCGTCATTTATGAACGGATTTGGAAAATTACTGTCTTGTTTGGAAATAAATTTGAAATTTATTATTGTACTTTAGGCAATCTTTTGAAGTTATATGATAGATGTAATTATATTGAATACTAGCTAAAACTCCGGCTTTGGAGTGGAGTTTCGTAAAATTATGAACCTGTAATGAACCTACCCGCAAAGTTTCGAGTTTGTAGGTGGTGCTGAGATTTCGTGATTATTCAGTGAGTGGTATTTCGCTTTAATATGTATAATACAGCTACATAATACAGTGGTTTTGGTATTCTTCTTGTCTATCCATCAGCATCACCATCCCCATGGACATTGTCACTGAAAAATAAACCGTATCTTACTCTTAATAAGATTTAAGAAGCTACGCCACTTATGTAATTACACTGGCTCACTTTATCTTCATGGAAGTTTTACTAAAGTCTTTATCAATGTCTATTTTGATTTTCATATCGAAGCCATGTTTTGTGATGACTTGCAACCGTCCTCGTGAAAAGAGAAATTGTATCTTTTAATAAAAAACAAAGAAATGAAATTTCATTTACAATCATATTTCGACCAATGAGCGAACACTAGTTAAAATCTTTATTTTCATTTGATCTTAAGAGTTTTTTTTTTCAATTAATTTAACAAATTTAAATTAATCAAATCTTTTTAATAAATACGCTTTTATTTAAGATCGGACTCCATCACAGGACTGATTGAAAAATAATTTCGAATACTAACATAATTGTAAATCTGGTTATTTTAAAACAGAAACTATACGAGTTCCTTGCCGTCTCCCGCTGAAGGCTGCTTTCCGAAACGGTGGTAGAGTTGAAATATTGACATTACAAAAAATGTTTTATTGTATTGTTAAGTTTACTCGAAAAAAATATTTTAAAAAAGGCCTATAAACATTGGCGCTGTAAGAAATATTAGCCATTCCTTACATCGCCTATACATCTGCAGCCATTGGACCTAAGATGTTCTGAATAGAGTCAGTAACAATTGTGGTTCGGTTCTACAACAGGATCCCAGAAAGGGTTCAAAATACCACTAATGCCAAATTTAAAAAAAATGTTAAGGAACGCTTGTTGCAAAAGGTCTTATAAATTGAGTGAGCTTATGATTGATACCACACCTTGGGAATGAAACGATCGCCTCCTGGTTATTTCTATTCATATTCAATATGAGTTTCTTTCACCGGTTCTTCTCAGGTCAGGGTATTTTCTTTTCCGAACCGGTGGTAGTTTTTAATTTGACTATCAATAAGTAAGTGTAATGCTTCTATATTGAATAAAGGAATTTGAGTTTGAGTGTGTCCCTTATGTAGTAACCTCAAAGTCAACCAAGCAAAATATTGTTTTTATTTTAACATTAACACAACATTAACAGCTTGTAAATTTCCCACTGCTGAGCAAAGGTCTGCTCTCCCTTCGAGGAGAAGGTATGGAGCATATTCCACCACGCTTCAATTGGTGTTGGTGGATACACATGTGGCAGAGTTTCGTTGAAATTAGACAATTGCAGGTTTCCTCACGATGTTTTCCTTCACCGCCGAGCATGAGATGAATTATAAACACAAATTAAGCACATGAAAATTCAGTGGTGCTTAACTTGGCTTTCAATCCGTAATCATCGGTTAAGATGCACGTGTTTTGCCACTGGGCCACCTCGGTTCTTCGGTTTTAATTTTATTAATTAGTAATTATTTATAAAAAGTACTATGTACGGTTAGTCCTCTATGACATATTGTCTTATCAGTGAACGCGGCTTATGATACGTTATCCGGGTGATAAGATGTTAACACAACCGCTATTTTTATGTTAAAAAAACATCTAAATACGATAGTCACCTGGTGTTATAATGAACAGGACCATATCGCCGATTTACTTGAAACAATGGTTGCCGAAATTGATACTTGGTTTTGCGTATTTTTAAACTCGCTCATGAATATTTATAAATAAATAAATAAATAAATATTGGACAACATCACATACATTACTCTGATCCCAATGTAAGTAGCTAAAGCACTTGTGTTATAGAAAATCAGAAGTAACGACGGTACCACAAACACCCAGACTCAGGACAACATAGAAAAATAATGAACTTTTTCTATATCGACTCGGCCGGGATCGAACCCGGGACCTCGGAGTGGCGTACCCATGAAAACCGGTGTACACACTACTCGACCACGGAGGTCGTCAAAGATTTAATAAACACATTGCATTATTTTTGTTTTAGTTCGGTTTAAAGGATGAGTGGTCCAGTATATGAATCTGTCTCTCATGTTAGCCCTGGCTCAGTTTGTCTTCATGGAAGATTGACTAAAGTTTTTACCGATTTTGATTTTCGTATTGGAGCAATGTCTTAGAATAATCCAATCATCCTCTTTAAGGAGAGAAATTAGCTTTATTTATTTTTTCTTGTTAAGTTATTTAAATTTAACAAATTTTAAAATATTATTACAAAAAAATTAACCAAATAATGTTTTCTCTTCAAAAGAAGATTGTAATACCATAAATGTAAGCAAGCATCTTAGTTTTATTTTAATGTTATATTTAGAAACAAAACGAGCAAGCATATTACCTGATGTTACACGATAACCGTCAGTTTCTTGCCGGTTATGCGCAGTAGAATCTACATTCCGAACCGGTGGTAGCTTTACTGAATATAGCATATTTGAATCATTATATAGTATAAAACAAAGTCGTTTCCCACTCTCTGCCTGTCCTTGTGTATGCTTGGATCTTTAAAGTTACACAACGGATTTTGATGCGGTTTTTTTAATAGATAGAGTGATTCAATAGAAAGAACACATTACTACAAAATATATCAAAATAATGTACTTAGGGATAACCCACAACAATCATTTTTTATCGTTTACTTTTTACGAGAAATAATGGCTTATTTTCGAAACGATTTTAAGCAATACAGTATTAATCTTTATCCAATTGACTACCTTAAATACATGCATAGTAATTTAAATTAATATTTTCGAAGATATTACAGATTTAAAATGCAGGGACATAGTTTGTATTGTCTATATATCCGTGCGAAGCCGGGGCGGGTCGCTAGTAAAATATATTTTGAGTAAGATTTTTTGATTTCTGCGAAATATAATTAGATAATAAATAATATGTTAGAAGGACTATATCTATTTTGATAACGATAATATCGATTTTGCGGATCTATAATGTACTGTTGTCAAACATCTAATCAAACATGGCGATACGTTGTATTGTATATAAGTTTAAACACTGACTGTGAGAGGAAGAATGACTAGAAAGGCAAATGGTGATTATTGAAAATGAGCTTAACTAACTTAACCGTAACGTGACTTAGCACAGAGAAAAATAAAAATATTTACATGTAGAATTTTGGTAATGAAAATCGAAATTGTTTTTTTTTTTTTGTGTATTCATTTATACCCACACAAGTATACAAATCACACGCATAAATACGTAAGTACTTCATTTACATATCAAAGACACAAAGGGTTTGTAGGCTAATTGAATGGAAACAGTTAACTCTTGATTTGCATGTTATAAGAGTTAATTGAAGTTTGCACCAGTTTTCTGGGGGCGATTCTACTAACATCTCGATAGCGATAAAGCGAGATGAGCCTAAATTATTTCCGTTCGTATCCGATATTCCGTCCCATCGGATTATGAGTGAATCTGTGCGCACACAGATATCCACTATAATAAATCCTTCGTACTTAGTCTCCTTTGATAATGATGATGGTTGCATTAACGGAAATCGGTCAGCACATCATGAGGTCTACTTCTAAGTAAGTAGCAATAAATTCTGATGACAATCTTGTAACAACAAAAGTCAAGAACGATATAAAAATTCAATAGATTGATAAAATGATATTATTTATAATTATTTATCACTGATAACATCTAACGATGACCTCCGTGGTCGAGTATTACGTACACCGGTTTTCATGGGTACGCCACTCCGAGATCCCGGGCTCGATTCCCGGCCGAGTCGATGTAGAAAAAGTTCATTAGTTTTCTATGTTGTCTTGGGTCTGGGTGTTTGTGGTGCCGTCGTTACTTCTGATTTTCCATAACACAAGTGCTTTAGCTACTTACGTTGGGATCAGAGTAATGTATGTGATGTTGTCCAATATTTATTTATTTATATTATTATTATTAATGAATTATTTTTTGAGATTAATTTGTGATGGTAATTCATGACGTGACGGAAAACTTCGCTTCGAAACCTGCAAACGTCGAAAGTCAAATATTTGTATAGTGTTTACTTAATTAATCCTCAATTTTGATTAAATTTTTTTTTAACATATGCTTAGCATCAAGCACCTGTTCTTAACGGTTGTGCCGTCTGTCCGTCCGCCCGTTCCACCCCAAAAGATATTTCGACAGGTGTGAGCTGGTATCAAATCTTTCCTAATATTTTTACATAATTGGATAACTACAAGTGATGAAAATATTGAAACGATATAAAATAATTATTGTTACTAGTACTGGACTAGTAGTTAGCGTATTCGGTTACAAGCTCTTAGCTACTAGGAGCAAATCCTGGATCTAACCAAACAAAAGTTCACACAGATGCGAAATAATCCGAAAAATATATCGAAGATCATTTCAATAGAATCAGTAATAATCATTGTATGTACATGAGACGTAAGGATAAGCTTATAACGAGTTTCCGACTCCGCAGTCCTTAAATCCTTCTTGGCAAGATATCCGTTTCTATATTAAAATTCCGTAGATATTTTTAACTTTGCCGATTCATTAATTCAAATCATTTGTAAAAAGTACATTAACAAATAAAGCATATTATTCAACACAAGATTATATAGATGGCAAATAGCGTGGAATGAATTCTTGTTGACTTTCAAGATATTATATATATACAGTTTTAAAAACATATTAGTTTAATACAAATATATTTTTTCTACTTTTCATTTTAAATGATGGAAAAAAGTAACTACTGAGTTTCTTGCCTATTCTACCCAGTAGAATCTACATTTCGAACTGGTACTATCAGTACCAGCTTATCTTAATATACTCGTAGTTTTGTAAATTGACGATTCTAAAGTGCTTGTAAAAGCCTACTTGAATAAAGTATATCTTGATCATGATTTTCATTATATATTTTCTATATATATACACCAGTGGGTACATAAGCATAGATCGGCTCTCAAAACCCAGATACTTTTTAATCGGAACCCAGGAGGTCAAGATCTGCCGCCCTTAACCTAACCAATGAATCAATGAGGCAAGGGTAAACAAAACCTTACCGTACCTTCGCAACACTTGCGTGCCCAGTCGGTAAAAAAGATAGTCAGCCTTCCTTCCGGCGAAATCATTGAACTGAATATAAGGGTGAACCTTTAAATGTCAAGCGTGAAATATAATCATGTAAATATATTATTAGTATATAGAGTCAAAATTTATATACAGAATGGGGAATTTGAATTTGTGACATCAAAAAATATATATTTACTAACATAATACTTATTAATATAATAAGTAACATTTAATTAGATGTCGTAAAATTACAATTACAACAACATATATGACTGGAGTAAATTAAATATAGACATTAATTTAAAAATATATACGAGTTTCTTTAAACTGTACTTCTTAGTTTAATATATACTCTTCCAACCGTAACATGAAAAAAAGTCAAATAAACAACATTTGACAGCAAATTGACGCGATATCATTGGTCGAGAGCTCGATTAATCTATGATATTCACTATGGATTTGCGAAAAACTAGCGTTTTTAACGTCGACGAAACTCTAATCGGAATTTTGGAAGTAAAATTAAAGTGGAAATAAGTAGTTAAGTGTAATAGTGTTGTGTTATAAATAAAGATATATTAATCATAAACTGTTAGTAAAGAGCCGAGATGGCCCAGTGGTTAGAACGCATGCATCTTAACCGATGATTTCGGGTTCAAACCCAGGCAGGCACCACTGAGTTTTCATATGCTTAATTTGTGTTTATAATTCATCTCGTGCTCGACGGTGAAGGAAAACATCGTGAGGAAACCTACATGTGTCTAATTTCAACGAAATTCTGCCACATGTGTATTCCACCAACCCGCATTGGAGCAGCGTGGTGGAATATGCTCCATACCTTCTCAACGGGAGAGGAGGCCTTAGCCCAGCAGTGGGAAATTTACAGGCTGATTATGTTTATGTAAACTGTTAGTAGTGCAAAATATAGCTGAGCTATTAGCAAATCGCATGAAATACGTAAATCTAAGGCTTGTTTATCTTTTTTCCTACTTCCATTGGTATAGGTTATAGATCTATTCACAAAGACGCGCCCGTTCACGTTAATTCATAATCGTGCATTAGTATGAGTGACGCACATGCTTAAACGTCCTAGTGTGTGTGAGACGAAGACTACAGTCAGCAAAAAAATATATAGGTATTTTTTTAAGTGAATTTTACTGAAAATTAATTTATTCAACATTTAGTGTACGTGCATAGTTTACTTTAAGATTGTAAATATAAATACATAGCTCTATAATACAAACTGCACGATCCTTTGTTCCTTATAATCTTATCACATATAGTTAACATAATATACGTAACTATATATAGTTACATTGTTGACAGAACAAGATACCTATATTAAAATAGATCTTTCCATTGATGGTAGAACTTAGTGTTTTCTACATTCAGCTCCGTCTTAATAATAATTAGCATTCTTCTGGCGTAACTACCACCCCCCCCCCCCTTCCAAAAATATATTGTTAAGAGACTTTCTCGGGCGCGTCATCTATGGTATATGTTTCAAAGCTGTATGTATACGTAGCACCGTAGACCAAGCTTATTAGTTCTCCCAAAAATTAGAACAAAAATTGCAAAAAAAAAAAAAAACTTTCGATGGAGCACAACTTTATAAAAAAATTGCCGTCTTATATACAAAATGTAAACTCCGTTAACGGGTTTAAGTCTTCTCAAAATATATTTTAGAGAACCCACTTTTGTAGCGATTTAATTATATTATATTCCGTTAACTAAGTACCTACCGATAAGGCGAATATTTAATTGTAACATATCGTATTGTTCTCGTGTAAGTGAAAATGTCTTTTTGAGAATAAACTATTAAACCTTAACCTTATTTTTTGTAAAAGGATTTAGCATCCTCTGCATCTCCCAGGATGCATTAACCCATTGAGATGTGTCTGTCTGGATTACGTATGCCAATTGCCTCGTTGGTCTAGTGGCTAGGTTAGATCACGAAGTCTTGAGTTCAAGTTATTAGTTTTATGTGTAGATATTTAAAATGGAAATTGGACAAAGTGCTCTAAAAGGTTCTTTTTTAAATATAAAATAGGTATACGGACGAGCACATAGGACTGTTTGTTACACATCCATAGATTGGCTCCATAATAAATATTAAACGTTTCTCACAACACCAATGCAACACCAACCTTGGGAACTTAAATTTTATGTCCTTTGGGCCTGCAGTTAAACTGGCTCACCCTTCAAACCGGAACACAACAATATTGTGCAATAAATAGTGGTACCTACCAAGACTAAGTAGGCTTGCACAGAGCCCTACCACCAAATCAAATATTCGCATTAAAGAACAGTTGAGCTACATATTAAAGTATATATATATTATTATAATTAATGGTATATGTTTATTGTTACAGGTGATTTGGGCACATTAAAGAGGAGAAACATTTCAACAGTGCCCATGTGAATATTATGTGATATTTTAAAAACGAAATGGCGGAAAACGAAGGTCCAGTTCTGGTTAACGATCTCCCGATGACATTTCAGGTGACACTAAAGATATATTACTAGTTTACGTAATTAAATATGTCGCTAATTAACACATGTGATTTTATCTGACAGATAGCATCAGGCGTTTTATAAACACGTGGTACTTGCGTTTGATTTATGTGAAGAACACTGGGGCATCTCATTTAACACTAGTTTAAGTGTATTTCAAATTTAAATTATATATATTTTTAATATGGCTTAATTTTCTAAGCTATTCGTTTAATCAGTAATTCTACTGCAATGACCTCGATAATGAGCGTCAAGGTTATGACTAGTGAACTTGAAAATAATTTTCAAAGTCATAGCTAAAGTTAAGTTAGACAGTGTTCCGATGGCAGAAGGAGTAAAAATAAGCAAATGCCAAATTGTTTTATTTTTACAAGATGAGCTAATGGGCCACCTTAAGGTAAATGATCACCACTGCTCATAGGCATTGGCAGTATGTAAATTAAAAACATTCCTTACATTGCCAATGCGCCAACAACCTCGGGAACTAAGGTTTTCTGTGCTTTGTGGCTGCAGTTACACTGATTCCTTTACCCTTCGAATATTAACACCACAATTCTGAGTGTTTTTGTTTGACGGTAGAATATACAAGTGGGTGATACCTACACAGACGGACTTGCACAAGACCCTACCGCTAATTAATTTATATATTTTTGTTGTATCGACCCCTTCTAACTTATAGATCGAAGAACTAACAAAATGAAAAACTCTTGATTTTTTCCGACTAGGAAAATTGAAATTCTCGACTTTTCTCTACAATAACATACATGCAATATACATATAAACCTTCCTCTTGAATCGCTCTGTTTATTTATGAAAACCGCATTAAAATCCGTTGCGTAGTTTAGAAGATCTAAGCGTAGAGACAGCGAGAAGCGACTAGTATCCACTTTAATTTTACTTCCAAAGTTAAGGTCCATAACAATGCCAATTCAATGACAAAGATTATTTGTTTTCAACTCCCCCCCCCCCCCCAATGATCGGAATGGATTATTTACGAGAACCGACGGGACGTCACGGTAACATGCAAAAGCAATGTGACGTCGTTAGTATTCCGGTGAACTCCACATGCCATTCCGATACGACTTGGAAACCTTCAAGAAAAGAACGTACACATTTCTCAAAGGCCGGCAACGCACCTACAAGCCTTAAGGTGGTGAATTGTCCATGGGCGGTGGTACTTTTCATATGGTGATCCTGCTCGTTGCCACCTATACCATAAAAAACCGTCATATCCAGCAGATCAGAGGGAAAAGAGAGCGTTGTTCCAACAAAAACTTAGTATGAACAATCAAATTATATTACAGTATTTTTTTGTTTAATTTAACCGTTTCAATGGTTATAAAAGAATTGGAGAACATTCTAGATTCATTTTCATTTCGTTTACTTTTCGACGTGTTATTTATCTAAGTAATTAATGTCAGGAAGTAAGGTATAAAAACGACAGTGTAATAGTGGATAATAATTGCAAAACGAGAAAATTATTGTTGAATGCATTTTGACAGTTCGGTACAATGAGTAGACGCGTCACGATTTTAAAAATGGTAACAGATGCACTGCTGGGCTAATGCTTCTTTGCGATGCCGAGATGGCCCAGTGGTTAGAACGCGTGCATCTTAACCGATGATTTCGGGTTCAAACCCAGGCAGGCACCACTGAGTTTTCATGTGCTTAATTTGTTTATAATTCATCTCGTGCTCGGCGGTGAAGGAAAACATCGTGAGGGAACCTGCATGTGTCTAATTTCAACGTAATTCTGCCACATGTGTATTCCACCAACCCGCATTGGAGCAGCGTGGTGGAATATGCTCCATACCTTCTCCTCAACGGGAGAGGAGGCCTTAGCCCAGCAGTGGGAAATTTACAGGCTGATTATGTTTATGTTTATGATTATGATCTAATACTTGGTTAACATTTCTTACAGTACTGTTGTCTGGATTACTTACTGTCTGGTGACCCATCTAGCCTAACCTTAGATTTACGTATTTAACGCTATTTTTTTGCAAATCCATAGTGAATGTCATAGACTAATCAAGCTCTCGACCAATGACATCGCGTCAATTTGCTGTCAAATGTTGTTTATTTGACTTTTTCCTTTTATGGATATATATATTATAATTTAGGTATTAGCATAGGTGTACTAGGTATAATATATAAAGTTAATTGAGCTGATAATATATGAAAACAAAAATGATATAATAATATGTTTAGATTTGTATAGCATGTATATTTCATATATAAAGCATCGATTAATTAGTTACACGGCATTAGATACGGAACCTTTAATTGTTAAATGCACGAAACACATTGATGTCTGTTTTTCAAACTGTAACGGCCGTCCGTCGAAACTACAGATACTTAACGGATTCATATATATGTATATTTTTAAAGCTATACTTCTTTTGGCGCGTTGGAAAATTGTAACTACTGAGTTTATTGCCGGTTCTTATCGGTAGAATCTACATTCCGAATCGGTGGTAGTTTAATTTAATATATTTTTTTAAATAACGATTCAATAGTGCTTGTAAAAGCCTACTTGAATAGTGTATATTTTGATTTTGATTTTTTTGAAATTGGTGCTATGGTGGAAAAGAGTACTAAGTTTCCGGTTCTTTTCGGTAGATTGGACTTTCCGAACCGGTATCAACTATATATTTTCAATAATGTAACATTAGTTTACCGTCTGGGTAGGTACCACCCAATCATCAGATATTCTACCGCCAAATAACGGTACTCTGTATTGTTGTGTTCCGGTTAGAAGGGTGAGTGAGCCGGTTTAATCACAGGCACAAGGGACATAACATCTTAGTTCCCAAGGTTGGTGGCGCATTGGTTATGTAAGGATCAATATTTCTTACAACGCCATTGTCTTTAGGGTGGAGTGGTGGTTACCACTTACCATTATGTGGCCCATATGCTCATCCGCCAAACAATGCCATAAAAAAATGACGATTTAAAACTGCTTTAATTATAATTGAATAAAGAATATTTCGATTTGATTTGGTTATGAAAACATACTGATAGTGAATTTTATGATGCGCGCGCGCAGGGTGACGTTATAACCACATGAAGTTGCCCGCTGAACTGTCAATTGAGTGTTAAATCATTCGAAATAGACAACTTCACACCTTAACTTATTTTACAATGTCCTTATCGTATTTAATTTGTTACGAATTTAAATCGTGCATGTTTAAATTTGTAAGTGGATTTTATAGAAGTGATGACAAAGGAAGAAATTAGCATTACCATAATAATGATTGTTGTCTTTCTGTTATTAAATATTTTATTATTGTTTTAATATAAATAAATAAATATTGGACAACATCACATACATCACTCTGATCCCAATGTAAGTAGCTAGAGCACTTGTGTTATGGAAAATCAGAAGTAACGACGGTACCACAAACACCCAGACCCGAGACAACATAGAAAACTAATGAACTTTTTCTACATCGACTCGGCCGGGAATCGAACCCGGGACCTCGGAGCGGCGTACCCCTGACAACCGGTGTACACCCAGCTCGACCACGGAGGTATAGGATATAGGATAGATCAAAATAAATATTTGCATGCGATACCGATACGACTTGGAAACCTTTAAGAAAAGAGCGTATACATTTCTTGACACCTTCTGACCACCTTAAATAACCGTCATACTCAGTTGATCAGAGGGAAAAGAGGGCGTTTTTCCAACAAAAGCTACTAATAAGCTAGCTAATACTTACTATTTTTTTTGTTTAATTTCACCGTTCCAATGGTTATAAAAGAATTGAAGAACATTCTAGATTTATTTTAATTTCGTTTACGTAAATCGTGTGTTCTCGGACCTTTTTTTGTTTTGAGTTTCAATTAATTATTTTTTAATCATGATAGCAACACCGTCCCGATTTGACAGGAGAAGGATAAGGAAATTGAAACGTATATCAAAGAATTTTTACAAAGAAAAGATCTTGGTCTCTTCTGAGCCAGGATGCTTCTCGGGTGATGGAGATTGAGTCACCGAAGATTCATCAACTTGATATATAGTTTAGAAACGCAGAGACAACAAACAGACAAACATACTGTATACATAGATTGTTTAAGAGCTAAACTGATAGTAAAGTAACCATGAAAATTAAAATATTTTGAAGATCATGACCCAATGACCAAATAGATCAAATAACGAAGGCCTCTAATTTGTTTATTTTCCAAATAATATTAATATTTTTTTCAGTCGGATCTATATTAATAATTTTGTGCAGGCCTACGATTGATTCGATCGAAACGTATCCACATTTATATGTATATCGTTAAAAAATAATGATGTTTTAGTCAATAATATATATCAGGAAAATTCGTATAATCGAGATATTTCGGTATTATAACTGAATTTCAATGTAAATGACAGTTCGACGGGCGGCCATGCTTGACGTTTACGGATGCGTTCAGAAACTGTGATAAAAATGAAAATTTCGTGCTGGGTTTCGTTAGTTAGTGGATATATATTTATATTTGTTTACTTTTTTTTATTTTACCCGAGCAACCGAGGTTTTTCCGATAGACAATCCCACAGTACAAGTCACAGTAACAGCCTGTAAATTTCCTACTGCTGGGCTAAGGCCTCCTCTCTCTTTGAGGAGTGCGTTTGGAGCATATTCCACCACGCTGCTCCAATGCGGGTTGGTGGATACACATGAAGTAGAATTTTCGGTACAAACCTCTATGATAAATCGCATTAGACAATACAAACCGCTGTCCCTGCATTTTAAATCAGTGATATCTTCGAAAATATTCATTTAAATTACATTCTGTAAAGGGCCATATTGATCTATATGAAATTCACAATATATTTAAGTTGCTTTATTGGATAAGGATTAATGCTGTATTGCTTCAAATCGCTTCGAAGATAAGCCAAAAAGTAAAGGATAAAAAATGATTATTGTGGAGTTTTTTATAGATCTGTTTAAGGTTTACGATACTGTAGTAAATTGATTTCAACTATCATGAAGGGGTTCAGCCAGCGTTTGCAATGTGTTTATTTACGACATCAGAAACCTCTAAAATTTTCAGTGTTTTTGTACTATATCGTGCATATATTATACATATAAACCTTCCCCTTGAATCACTCTATCTATTAAAAAAACCGCATCATAATCTGTAGCGTAATTTTAAAGATGAACTATGTAATGAGGCATACTTGCCATATAAAAAAAAAACATAATTAATTCACCTGTGAAATCTCTCGTGCCGAGACTCCTCTCTCGTCTCGGTTCTCCTAAATACAAAAGTACAAACGTCAGCTTTTTAATATCAGTATAGTATCTTTGAAGCCTTAAAAGCCTATCCATAAGGCTTGTGAAACACTCGTATATGCAAATAACAAGTAATACATTTCGTAATATTGTCTGCGCATGCGTAGCGGAACTTAAGAAATAAATTCTACAACTGTTTGTATGTAGAAATTAATATACATGATCGAAACTCGAAGGTCCGTCTGTGTTTTTAACTTTACCGATTCGTAAATTCAAATAAATTTTAAATAATACATTCATAAAAAAATCATATTACTCAATGCAGGGTTAAATAGACGATAGAAAGGCGTGGAGCTAATACTTGTTGACTTCCAGGCAGGAGACATAACATACATATATAATTGTATTTAACTAACATGACTGTATTTTTAGATGTTGAAAAAGTGTAACTACTGAGTTTCTTGCTGGTTCTTCTAGGTAGAATCTACATTCCGAACCGGTGGTAGCTTTACTTAATACAGTTTGTTAAATGACGATTCAAAAGTGCTCGTAAAAGCCTACTTGTATGAAGTATATTTAAGTTTTGATTTGGCTAAAATAATTTTGTATATCGAATGTTGAAAAAAAGTAACTACTTAGTTTCTTGCCGGTTGTTTGTTTACGTACACTTACATCGAATAAAAAAAACTTTGATTTCGAATTTGATCGGAAATGATCGTTCCATGAAAATTTCCGTCGAAGGAATATTTTTATAAAATACTCATATGCCCTTAATTATATTTATTGTATGTACAAAAAGTTATAAAATACATCATAGCAGTCTTTGACAAAAATATTATTATTTAAGAACTATAAGAAACATTTAAAATAATATTGTGTTATCTGTACCAACTTCAACTTTAGAATAAATTATTTCAATCACAGATTAAAAAAAGCAAACATTAAATACAATATCCTTATTCTGTGTCGGTTAAATAATAGAAGTTAACAAGCGACTCTTAATCACAAATGCGAGGTCAAGTCTTTTGACATTATTATGCTTAATGCGATTCATTATAACGCTTATTCGAACACAAAAACTTTAGAGCGGTTATATGTTTTACTTTATTTTGTACAAATACTCGTCAATATTGCAATTATGAGGATGTGGAGGTTACTTAAATAAGCAATTAATAAGCAAGTAGTTTCAATTGAGTTATCTACCGAAGTTACAGTTAAGGTCTGCATGACAAACATCTAATTACAGAAGGCTAGCTATATGCACGTAGAATAGTTAAAGAAATCCTATCACAAAAAACCCGACCCAACAAAGAAGTACACTAGGCCCAGGCCTAGATATACGAAGAAGTTTATCTGCTAAAATTTACACATAAGAAAGACGGTTGCGTCTCAGGGCGCCCGCCAGAAGTGATAACTTAAACTGTCCGAAATACGGCTAGCGCTGAGGGTTAGAGTGAAAAAGGAGTCTGCTCACCGCTGCCGTATGCGTTAGAGAAAAGGCAGACTCTCGCCGTAACGCGTTACGTAACGAAGCGGTTTACCTTCCCATAAGTATATTTTCAATAAGCAAATGAATCCTGTTGGAGGGTGATCACCGCACAGACATTAAGGCCGTAAGAATAAATATTGTTTGTGATCTTACGCCCATGTTGTGTTTCTGTTTGAAGGGTGAGTGTACCAGTGTAACAACAGGCACAAGGGACATAACATCTTATTTCCTAAGGTTGATGGCGCATTGGTGATGGTTAATTTCTTACCATCAGGTCGCCCATTTGCTCGTCCGCCTACCGATATCATAAAAATAAAAATAAGATCCCGACAAAAATACGAAAAAATTTCGAAAAAAAAATTCGAAAGTTGTCATCGGAACTTTGGAAGTAGAATCGAATTGAATATATGTAGTTGAGCCGAGCCGAGATGGCCCAGTGGTTAGAACGCGTGCATCTTAACCGATGATTTCGGGTTCAAACCCAGGCAGTCACCACTGAATTTTCATGTGCTTAATTTGTGTTTATAATTCATCTCGTGCTCAGCGGTGAAGGAAAACATCGTGAGGAAACCTGCATGTGTCTAATTTCAACGAAATTCTGCCACATGTGTATTCCACCAACCCGCATTGGAGCAGCGTGGTGGAATATGCTCCATACCTTCTCCTCAACGGGAGAGGAGGCCTTAGCCCAGCAGTGGGAAATTTACAGGCTGATTATTATGTTATGTTGAGTTGAATAGTGTTGTGTTATAAATAAAGACGTTTTAATAAAAAACTGTCTGCAGTATATTATATATACGAGTATACCTCCGGTATCTACGTTTGTTTACCTTTAATCCTACTTCAATATGATAAAAAATCGAAAAGAAATCTCGCTGAATTTCGTTCGACGTTTATTCTCTTGTCTCATTTGACATTAAATAAGTAAGTGTAATACTTCTATATGGAATAACGGATATTTTATTTTATTTTATTTCATTTCATTTCATTTCACATCATTTCATTTCATTTCATTTCATTTCTTTTTATTTTCATTAGGACAACCAACAGTAGATACAATATCACATCCAAAATAAAAAATAAAAAATTACATTTCAAAATAATCAAGGCAAAAGTTCTAGTACTTACAGGTCTCACCGCGCACTATCATATTACACAATGTAATTATTCAAAACATGAATTAAACATAAGCATAATAATTAAAAATAAGAAATACGATACATTTTTTAAACTATTATATAATAAATAATTAATAAGATAAACCATATGATTAGAATTGGGCACAAATTAAATTCTTTATTTTTCGATTGAATTGAGGTCGACTATCGTGACATATGTCTAAATCTTTTACTTTAATACTGATGGCGATTATATTGATTTGATTACAGTATAAATCAAATCAAATCAAATCAATTTTATTCAAGTAAACTTCACAACGAAGCGTCTTTGAATCGTCGATATTAAAATACTACCACCGTTTCGTAAAGCAGCCTCCAGCGAGAAGGAACGGCAAGAAACTCGCATAGTTGCTCTTTTCAAATAAACAGATTTACAATGCTGGTTTTTTTACAATAATTAATGTCCTGTGATGGAACCCGAGCCTAAATCCTTGCGTTTTTTAATGAATAATAATAATATATTGTGAAGCAGCCGTTAATACACCTATTTATTTAAATTTCTCGCGTATAGAAGTTTCGTAGAAGGATTGCAACTGATTCTCTGGATCGAATCAGGTCATTCGTGCTATTAATTAATCTCGCGCCTTCTTTTCTTGTTTTTGTTATGTATGTTTATAAAAACTTATATTGTGGAAGAGAGTAACTACTGAGTTTCTTGCCGGTTCTTCTCGGAATATACTTGGTAGCTTTAAATTTAATCCAACACTGCAACGTGGCGATTCAAAAGTGCTTTTATGAGACTATTTGAATAAAGAATATTTTGATTTTTTTATTTTATGTTCATAGTGAGGATATTACTTTATTGAACCGAGTATCTTTCGATGGGTTCAGCAGGTATTCAAGGCAGTAAAATCTCAACTCCATTTAATTGGCTTTTCTAAAAGTATTAATTGAGGCGAATTTACTAAATCATTTTGTGTTTTTTTTTTTTTTTAATTGTATAATCTGTTTTTCTAAACAAATTAAATAAAAATGTATTCTCCGTTTATAGTTCTGTCACCGTAGACGAATATGTATTGTTTGGTAACTAACTTTCACTTCATATATTCATAATATAACCGTAACAATGAAGACCGTACTAATTGGTTCCGTGACGTCACATCCGCTTACACAATTACAGTCATGGTGGAATGATCCGGATTGTTTTGCATACATATATTTATATGGTATTTTTAAATATGTCGAGAAGATTTTTTTTTTTAATCATTTATTTTACCCGGAAGTTTAGTCATTAGATAGACTATAGACTAAATATTGACAACATTTTTTACATTTAAATTTATCATTATTCCTTATTCCGCACAAAATGTCTTAATTCTAAAAGCAAATATTGTGGTAAATTTAATTTCGTTTATTTAAATATACACTATAGTCGGCCTACTAAATTACTTATCTTGAGAAAGTAATACTATCGGAAATTACTGACTATCGATAGCACAAAAGTATCGATACTATCGATAGTTTAGGTTAAAAGTAATGGTTTTTGCAAAACTATCGATAGTATCAATAGTATTGCTCATGGGAAACTATTGACACATGACAATAATATAAATATCGATATGGAACACTATTGACAGTCGTTCAAAGTGATAGAATTTAATGTAATAATTTCTACAGCGATAATCGCTAAACCCATACAAATGGTAGCCAAGTTACAGTTTTGACAAGCGCTGACGAAACGATGTCGAAGTTTTTGAACGATAACTAAATAAATAATATATATTGGACAACATCACGTACGTTACTCTGATCCCAATGCAAGTAGCTAAAGCACTTGTGTTATGGAAAATCAGAAGTAACGACGGCACCACAAACATCCAGACCCGAGACATGAACTTTTTCTATATCGACTCGGCCGGGAATCGAAACCGGGAATGAAAACCGGCGTACACACTACTCGACTACGGAGGTCGTCGAGGTCTAAGCAATCTTAGAGACTCAAGAGTGGCCCATTTCACCTACGTGTTAAATAAAATAAAAAACATTTACCCACATCATAAGATTTTAATAAATGTTGAGCCGATTCAATGCTAATAATTTAAGCACGTGATTTGACATTGGTCGCTGATTACTCTTCAAACTGGAACAACAATACTAAACATTACTATTTGCCCAAACGGACTCAAAGTCTTACCACCACGACAATAGTCCAGAACTATGATACCGCCCTTGACTTTGCTGATCCATGTACGTATTTCGAAGGTTTTGATGTATGCATAATTTCTTTTCCAGGTCAAATATTTGGGACAGAGCGACGCTAGAGGTCTATGGGGCATCAAGCACACGAGGAAACCCGTCGACCTGATGGTCGCTGCAGCTAAAGCTTTACCTCCTGGTATGTTTTAAATATATATTACAAGATTTTATTTAACTTGCAATGTAGGTATGTTCGGATGAAATTTTGCAAACCAATTTAAGGGCAGATATCTTTAACCGATTCAGCTGAATTGTATACACGTTCAGTTTGGATGACAGTGCATGGTTGACTGTGTGACGTCGTATGATGACGTATATTCTACTGTGAAGAATCCACGAGAAAGTCAGTAGTCACACTTTTCCGAAATTTTGAAATACATGATTATGTCAGTCAAATACAATTATATGTTCCAGCTCCAGACATACACTGCACTGTAAACTGTAATCATAGTTTCGTCACTAAAGATATATTGTAACGTGAGATTATTGTGTGATTAAATAAAAAGAATAATTTTTGTTTTTTGTTATTTCTTGCAGGTCAAGTGTTACCATTAGTAAAATTGACGATCACAGTTGACGGAGTACACTTGGAAACAATAAAACAAGATATCAAGAATGAGTTCGAGCACATGGCTGTGTTCTTCAACATTGAGTCCATCTCGTACGGCGTCCAGGACCTGGTGTACACGAGGGTGTTCTCCATGATCATAGTCAAGGACAGCGCGGACGTCAAGGGGCTGAATCCGTTCGAATGTCACGCATTTGTTTGTGAATCTAGGTAAGGCTTAAGAAAAGTATGTTCCATTACTGAACTAAGGCCTCGCTTTGAAGAGAAGGTTTTTGGAGCTAATTCCACTGCCTGCTTCAATGCGAATTGGACTCGTGGCGGAATCTCTAAATATAACTGGTGTGTTTAATTTTTAAAAGGACGGATATAATTCGATCTCCATAACGAATTGACCTTAATAAACTATTACTTTTTTTTCAAATCTTTGAAGATTTTAGATACACAAGGGCTTAATAAATCCAAGACACTCTTACTTTCGGTCTCAAGTACCTGGTCTCTGCCCCGAGTAAGGCAATTAAAAAGTTATTAGGATATTTAGTTACATAAATACGACTGTTAGATTGGTTACACCATGCTACCACCAAACAGAAATACTTAGCATTGTTGTTTTTGGTTTGAAGAGTGCGTTAGCCAGTATGACACAAAAGTCATAATCATAGTTCCCAAGGTTGGTAGCACATTGACGATGGTTATAGTTTCTAACAGTACCAATGTATATGGGAGGTGGTGACCATTTACCATCAGATAACCTATTTGCCATATATGACAATAAAAAAGCTGACCCATTTGTCTGTTTGTGAAAATTAAAAATCAATATCAAGAAACTCTTATTGCATGGTGGAATATGCTCCAAACCTCCTCAAAGGGAGAGGAGGCCTTAGCCCAGCAGTGGGAAATTTACAGGCCACTAATGTAAATGTAATGTAAAAATAACCGTTAATAATCGATAGTTTACAATAGCGCGAGATAGATTACAATCTAACGGTATTTAACAATTTTACGGTGACATAAAATACTATTTTATATGACATTTCGCACCCCGTTTAATTGAAACTCTAAAATTTAAGTGTCTGTCAGACCACGGATTGTTACCAATCTTTCACGTCAAATATATATTTCGAAACGTATTATCACTTGACCAAGATCTCTAAAATTTTCCCACAGATTCTTATCAATGTATTTTGATATGACGAAACGTATTTTTTTTTTATATTGTAAATTAAACCTCTTTGTTATTTTTAACTTTGTTAATTTTGATTTGGTTGAATAACATATTTCCATTGAAAACAACATTCAATATAGACCGAGCGTTGATCGTAAAATTAAATTCGAATTTTGTTATATTAATTTAAATATATTTTTTTATTCAAACTAATGTTATATAGTATTGATTAATATGTTCATGAAAAGTTGGACCCTGATAATAGAAATGATAGAATTAAATAGTAGAACTATGTAGTCTGCGGATTTGCTTGCGTTTTGGGGTCGTTACGTATTAATTGTAAAAATAGCTTGCTTCATTCCAATTTTGATCAGGTTTGGCTGTGAAAGAGCAACAGACAGACAGAGTTACATTTGCATTTATAATAGTAGTATCGATAGAATTTAATATAAAGTTCCTAAAAGAATTCGACAAGAATAATGTTTACCAACAGTCAGTAAAAGAGTCACTTCTTCCTAAACAATATTTCACATTCAATGATCATTGAAATTTGAAAGAGGCACTACTTATATATTTTCTATCTTATATATTTTTTTAAATATATATTTTAAAGTATCAAATGTCATTGAATTTTAACTCATATCAGACATAGTATTTGAATTACACAAACCTATACTAAAATTAATACAACAACAATTCACAAAACTCGACCAAAACGCGTGTAACGATATTTAAACAGTAAAATAAAAAATAATTATATTGCTTTACAGAAACGCCGCTCGACGTCTGACATATTCATTGGCGGCAGCGTTCCAAGACTACTCCCGAAGAGTGAAAGAGATGCAAACAGCCGGTAAGAAAGAGAGCAACTACTTAATAACATTAAACAAGCATACATTTTTTAAATATTACCGCTCTTGTTCGTTTTTTAGGAACATTTTAATTGTTAAATATATGATATAGTATTTTTAAATTAATTAATTTTAGAAGAATTAAATCTCATCACTGTGTTTTTGTACTTCTGTCCTTGGTTGTATGTATTTGTATTGTTTAATTACAAAACATTCATCACAATATCTTTAAATATGTTTATCACATATTATTCTTGAACAAAATACGACGTACTTGAACTTCGAATTAAATATGTATTGAATCTTTTATTGGATTTGATAAGAAAATACTCGTAATTACCTATTGATGGAATGTGACAGGACTCTGAATCAGAGAAAGTTTCTCTTAATATTAATTTAAAAGCATATTTGTTCGATGTTGGATTTGTTCAGAGTACTCTATCAGATCCTTTATCAGAATCTGCTAGGATGCTCTTGGAATTCTATTTTTTACATTTACATACATTAACAGCTTATATATTTCCCACTGCTGGGCCAAGGCCTCCTCTCCCTTTAAGGAGAAGGTTTGGAGCATATTCCACCACGCTGCTTCAATGCGGGTTGTTGGATACACATGTGGCAGAATTTCGTTGAAATTAGACACATGCAGGTTTCATCACGATGATTCCTACACCGAGCACGAGATGAATTTTAAACACAAATTAAGCATATGAAAATTCAGTGGTGCCTGCCTGGGTTTGAAACCGAAATCATCGGTTAAGATGCACGCGTTCTAACCACTGGACCACCTCGGCTAATACTTTTACTTTTATGTATTTTTTTTTTTCAGAAATAGACGAAAGACCGCCAAGCTTGAAGAAACGTTTCGCAATCGATTTAAGAACACCAGAAGAAATAGAAGCTGATCTTGAAACAGAAGCATAAACTAAACGAGAGGACATCGTATAATTACCAATATTGTGATCGTGGACTTAATCTTATTTTAATATTAATTTATTTAATAATTCGTATTGTTTAATACAGATACAAAACATTGTACAAAATGAGATGGGAGATTGTACAAAATTTAGTAATAAATTGTTAATTTCGTTCAATATTGGACCGTGTTGGGCAGAAATGTTTCGACTCAGACGTGAATAAGAGTCACTAAGATAAGAGATTAAATGAAAATTATAAAGATGCTCGTACCTACGTGAGTTGGAACGTATTTTTTTTAAATAGTTTTTGTTGCACGCAAATGTATATTTTTCTTCATTACACGACTAATATGAAACTCACAAATCATTTAAATTTGTAATAAAATAAACATTATACAATAAGATAAGATGTGAAGGTGTCTATTTCGACCGACTGGACATTACTTGGTGGTAGGGCTCTGTGCAAGCCCGTCTGGGTAGGTACCACCCACTCATCAGATATTCCACCGCCAAACAGCAGTACTCAGTATTGTTGTGTTCCGGTTTGAAGGGTGAGTGAGCCAGTGTAACTACGGGCACAAGGGACTTAACATCTTAGTTCCCAGGGTTGATGGCGCATTGGTGATGTAAGGAATGGTTGATATTTCTTACAGCGCCGACCACGGAGCGCCATTGAGCGGGTGACCACTTACCATCAGGTGACCTATTTGCTCGATATAATAAAAAAAAAATAGTTGACGGTTCAGCGAGCAACTTCATTGAGTAGTTTAAATGTCACGATGTGCGTGCATCATTAAAATTTAGTCTCAACGATTTTTCATAATGTGCTAATTTCAAAAATATTATAGTTTTTAAAAGAATATGCACAAAATTATAGTCATACACACATGGTTGCCATCATTATAAAAAATATTTTCAAATTTCAATCTTAGTTACTTTAATTTTGACGCTGAGCGTTGGAACATTCCCGCACAGCACTGTGCCATCATCAGCAAATAATTACCAATAAATTTTAATTTACATTCACTTGTTAGTTAAATAATTTAATTTAATATCGTATAAAGAGAATTATAATTTATTTATATATTGTATAAATGTTTCTATTCAAAAACAATGTCTCGCGGCTTCAAATAATTTAATTTAAGTGATTAGGAATTGTTCTACGTGAAAATAATTTCCATTGTAACTCACCTTTTTTTAATTATATAGTTAGGAAGTGAATCAAATGAGTCATTTGATGGTAAGTGGTCACCACCGGCTAATGGCGCTGTAAGAAATATCAACAATTCCTTACATCACCAACGCGCCACCAATCTTGGCAACTAAGATCTTACGTCCCTTGTGCCTGTAGTTACAGTGTAACAATACTTCGTATTACCGTTTGACGGTAGAATATCTAATGAGTGGGTGGTACCCAAGTGGACTTGCACCAAGTTTTTAATATTGCCAATTTGAAATTAGACAATTGTATTTTATTAAATACTTAATTATAAAAAAAATACCGTATAGTATATAATAAAAGCTGTATAATCTTTTAAATGTTTACAGTACCGTTGATAAATTAACAACAATGACTTAATACAAAATATATATACAGACGAAGGTTTGCAACGGGCTGTGGATTTTTTAATTTTTTTTTATATCAAATTAGTTGAGGATTATAACGATCGGTGCTTGGTCTACAAACACAATCGGGCCTATTCAATACTAATATTATAAATACGAAAGTATCTCTGTCTATTGCTCTTTCACGGTCAAAATGCTCAACTGATTTTGATGAGATTTTGTATGAACAGGACATAGGCTACTTTTTATACCTAAAACTTATCCAACCCCTACATCGCGAGCGAAGCCACGCGCAACAATTAGTATTATATATTTCCTAATTTCAGTTGCAATTATTTTAATACCAGCATTGGTGTCATAGAATAGCTTCATATAACGGTCGCTGTACACCGTCGATTTGCGTCACAGAAACTTTGTCTATGGAATTGTCATGACGTCATTTCAGACGTTGTAACGTCAATTAGCGGTGCCTTTATTAATCCACTTTAAAGCACTAATTGTTCCTATTGAAACGTTTTCTGTGGAAACTAAATTCTGTACATATTTACGCCATTTTGATATGCATTTATACAGACTATTGGGTCGCCCGTGAAACTTCGCGTTTGTTAGGTATTTCAAAAGATGTGACAGGTTTTATTTTGATTCCATTTCATAGTAAACTGATGAAACCTTTTTTAAATGAACTTTTTAATGTCAAATACATTAGTTCTCTATGACCGTCCAGTAACTTTTTCCGCTTTATAATTTTTTTTTTTCTGTAAATCATAACAATTTATTAAATTGCAATCAAGAATCCTCTTTATTTTTCTGCACGTCTACGGCCGGAGCTCTTCAAAATGAGACCATAACTGATTTTTTACGTGCAGCTATCGTCCCGTGATCACTGGGACAAAAATCGGCTTTTAACAAGATGGCGATTTTGACAAGTGCCAAATGGCGGCAGACTATTTACGCCATATTATATAAAACATCATTGAAACGTTGGTAATATTGAGATACTGTTATAAATAACATATAATTTCCGCTTTAAATACGTAATCCAAAGATAATTTTCGTTATATAAGTTAGTTTATTGTTTATATAGCGTTGAATACCGAAAGCCTTTTTTAATAATGCTTGAGTTTCTATATTATTTTGCTTTTCAACGTATTTGTACAAATTCATAACATCAATAACGAAGCGTCCATTGCGCAATGGTTTAAGGGCTATGTGAAATGCTACAAGTCTGATTCACATCCCTTAGATAGAGCGGTAAATAGGAATATTAGTAATTCCTAAAAAAAGGGGCATTGATACAATGTTTTAAATATATTTATGTCTATTGCGTATATATTTATTGAGATATATATATTTTTATATAACTTAATAACTCCATGGGAAAACCAGGGAATTCAACAATGTCACACGGTTATCCAAGATATCCAGTTTTGACGCTTTGTAGATAGACGAAATGTTATATAATAAAATAAATATTTTTACAAACAAATAACATTGTTCAAACAAAACAAAATAATTTATTAAATGTATAACTTTTTATGGAATTTTAAATATAGTCCTAGTTACTATTGTTTTTAGGAAAAATAAATAAATAAATTTTATTTATAATGTTCGTTTTTTGAAATTTGTTTTTTTTTTTTTATAATACGTAGGCAATAAGAACTGTTTATGAGCCCATAGATACTGACACTAAGAATTTTTAACGATTCCGTATATCACCAAAGTGCTACCAACCTTGATGACTTAGATGTGTCTCTTGTGTTTAGTTACACTGGCTCACTCACCCTTCAAACCGAAACAGAACAATACTAATTATTACTACAAGTATTTACCATTTTTTTTTTGGTGGAGCTCGATATTTCGACATTATCTACGAATGTCTTGTTTCACGAGACTAAAAAAAACAATATTGCTGCTTGGCGATGGAATATCTGATGATTGAAGTGTTACCAAATCCTTAAATCCCTGATTTCCCTTGTGACTAGCTACGCAGGCTCAATCACCCTTCAAACTGGAAAACATCGACACTAAATATTACTGTTTAGCGGTACAAGGGATGAAATGGTAAATACGACGCGCGAAAAATTCTAATTTTTTATTGATACTGAGCTTTTTGCCGAGAAATTCTTTCTTGAAAGGCCGCTGCGATCCAGATTGGTAGGAGAACTTAATCACGATAACATATTAAAACAAAATATATTAATAAACATTTAATCTACTTAATTCTTTTAAAATACGCAAAACGAATATAAATTCCTTCCTAGTGTTATTAACAGCTCTCGAGTTATTCTCCACGAATTCCCTAAAATTGATTTCTGATCCATTAACAGCGTCTTCCTCGACGCGATCCAGAAGATTAACCAGGCTCAGATGTAGTATCACCTGTCCGAGTTCTTTTCTCGTGGCATTTTTGAAGAATATCTGTTTAAGGTCATAAAACCAATTTTGGTCTTGGAACCTCGTCACAATTGCTACGTGTTTAACAGCATCGTGGAACTGGAAATTAAAAATGTATTTATCATTGACTGCATATTAAAATAACTCTCCTCGTTTATTTTATAATATAGTTTGGCGGACGAGAACTTGGGCCTGATGGGAAGTGCCGATGTAAGTGCCAAATGTAAGAAATGTTCTGTATTCGTTATAACGCCAATCACCAATTCGTTATAATGCCATCGACCTTGGTAATTCAAATGTTTTGTCCATTGTGCCTATAGTAACACTTTAACTCGCCCGAAACTGAAACACAACAATATTAAGTATTTCTTCGTGGTGGTAGAATGCCTGATGACTGGGCTGGATACGGGCTTGCAAAAAGCCACCACCACCTACCAAATAACCACTGGTATATTCTACCATGTCACTTGATACCATACGATGAGAACTAATAAAGAACTATTTTGTATTCGTTTCCAGGACTCAAACCTATAAATGCGTCAAAGTTTCACTACAATCAGTGGTTTATCAGGATTGGATTATCAGTCAGATTTTCTATTTTAACATTAGTCTGATTTTTCGAGAGGCAAAATATTTAAATTTATCGTCAAACATCTTTAAATCCAATCTTTAAATGCCATATATACGGAATACAAGTTGTATGGTTCGCTTTTAGGCCAGTAAATTTTCTCAGTAGAAGCCCACCAGCACTTACTCTTGCTTGCTTTGTTATGCACTTCAAACTGATAGTCCTATGTTTGAACTAAATCCTTGTTGTCTCCGTCCCATTCCGTTATGTTTATAATAGAGAGTGTTCTATGTTTGTTACTTATCCACAATTATACATCTCGTAGGTAACAATGAGAATATGTCTTACGTGTAACAAGGCTGTCGTGGTCGAAATCGGTCAGTAGTTAATCAACAATAAAATAGTACAAAAGCCTATAATTTAACAATGGAAACTGAAATGATTCAGTGATAAAAACGCGTGCATCTTAACCGATGATTGCGAGATGAATCAACTCTAAACCTGCATGTGTCTAATTTCAATGACATTCTGCCAAATGCGTGTAACATCCCGCTCTACAAAGGAGAAACCTTTAATGATAAATTTCTAGCTTTTTTATTGAAAATACTACTTACCTCGTTCAAATAATAAAGTACTTTTTGAAGGAAATCTTCAAAATCATACAAAAGAGTCATTTTTTGTTCACTGCCATCGTTATTAGCAGTTCTTAAATACTTCGCGAAATCTTTCCAAAGTTTCAAGGGCTGTTTGATTCTGTTTCGGTTTCTGTTACCTTTGGGCAGGATACCTGTCTTTTGTTTTCGTTTTTTAACATTTCTACCAAAACTCTTTTTTGGGCCATCTCGTAATATCACTTGGGATGATTTAAATTGATACAAGCTGTATTTCAAAAGTTCAAGATCTTTGGGATGTATATGTTCAGCGTATTGTAGACTTTCTCTGAAAAAATAATTTTATGAACGATAATACATAAGAAATATTGTATGACTTTTGAATTAGAATATTGTTTTCGCCAACTATCATAAACAACTATTTTTTGAATAGCAGATTGATTTATTGTGATTTATGTTATTACCAGTTGCCTGCGGATTCGCTCGCATTTAGAGGTTATCACAGGCATAAAAAGTAGGGGTACATGTCAGTCACCTCCTCGTGGTGTACCCTGGGCAACGGGGCCGGCTTGAGCTTGCTCGTCGGCCGCGGCTAAGACTGGCGGGAGGGATGCCGCGGGGCCGCTCCTGGTACGTCCCTGATCGGCGTCAGGGCGGACCATGTGAGTGGCCTCGTTGGCTGGGAGGGAGTGGGAGGGCTCGCTACTCGAGCCTCCCAGGTGTTTTACACCGGCGGTCAGCGGCGGAGCCTACCATCTTATCCGCCGCAGGGCGTCAGCTTCGTTGACGCCCAGCCTCCAGTGGCGGACTCGGGGGGGTTCGTCACATTCCCACATGGAGGATGAGGGGGAAGGCGCGCACTAGGCGCGCTTTCCATGAATATTCAGCCGCCTTACGGCGGCTGCCGCTGGTGGGGTCGCGGTTGCATGCCCTTGGCGATCCCGTGGCCTCACCACTCGGCGGCATGGTGGAAACCCGAGGATGGTTTTAGTGGGTAGGACAGGGCATCTGCCCTGGCACGGGGCATTAGGCCCCGGTTGAGTCCCACATACCCGTCCCGGTCCCCCGACCGGGCGGCATGCGTAAATGCATTTCCTCCTCGTTAAACAAAAAAAAAAAAAACAAAAAAAAAAAAAAAAAAGGCATAAAAGGTATGCCTTTGTCCATCTATGTCCTTGCTTGGAGTTCAAGCTTGCTTTATACCAATATTTATCTAATTCGATTGGTTAGTTTGACCGTGAAAGAGCGACAGAGAGTTACTTTCACATTTATAATATTGGTTGTAAAAGTATGTAAAACTTTAAGAGCACCCATCTTGATTTAATTATGAAATTAAATAATACAAGACTGTGGTAACCATATACCATTTTAAGCGGAAATAGCGCAAAAAAATAAACAATTTACTGGTCGCCTAACGATGAAAAAAGTCGAAGGAGCGACCCCTTGGGCTGTTGTCGTGCCTACATCCTCACTACTTATCTTTGATGCTACATTATAAAATTAATTATGAGTATCTTCGATGAATACTTAAATTGTCTGAAAATTTATAAGCTTAAATGTTATCAGTACAACTCTGTCTTGCTCCACATCACGATTTGATTCTGATTATAAATCTCTTAGTCCACTAATCAGTGCACTATTTTCGTTCATCGTGCTATCAGTGTTCGAAACTATAGATTTAGCTACAATTCAAAAATACAAATTCAATTCTTGCCCAAAAGTTAACCAAATATATTAAATGTTACTTAAGCGATATAATAATATAACTAATATAACTGTTGAATTTCTCGCCATTTTTAATCGGTCGAATGCCTATTTATGTAAAGTATATTTTGATTTGATTTGATCTATATTATTGTTACTTACGCTAATTTCAACAACTTTCTTACTGCTGATTGAATATCTACTGATGTTTTCAACCAATCATAATGTTGTAAACCCTCATTATCAAATCTTATGTTATCTTCTGTTACATTCAAAAGTGCATCGAAAAATGAACTAAATTTGTTTTCATCTTCTAGTATATCGTTTAATTTATTTGCATTTTCATTACTACTCAAGCCCGAAGTTTGTTTTTGATTGATAGAATTTATATTTGTTTGCAAATTTCTAATTGGTTCTTTATTTTTTAGTTTTTTAAATAATTTGAATTTGGATATGTTTCCTCTGATTGATTTTTCTGTACTTTTCGTTATATCTCTATCGTAATAGTAATCTATACCAATGTCATCGCTTCGAGGATTTTCGAAAAAGTATTCATATCTATTTTTCTTAGATCGTTCATCAAATTTGCGGTTCTCCCTATCTATCGTTGGCACATAACCGAACACTTGCTGAAGGTATAATATATTTCTGATAGCACCGACGTGATCTTTTAATGTTTTACTTTTGTATATTGAATTATAAGGATGATCCTGTTCATCTGAATTAGGAAATGGCTTGTATTTCGATCGATATTTGCTCTTTCTTAAAAACGATCTACCATTATAACGATTGTTGTAATCCAGATCAAAATAATCGTATGGATTGTAATACATTTTTTGATTTAAATAATTTACAGGTTTCATGAAACCATAGATTTTAGAATTTCCTTTATTATTTGGAAAATTATTGTTTTGTATTTTATATGGCCTATGATTATTCTTATTATAGCTTGCAAATCGACTTCGTTTATTTGGTACAATAAATTCATGAGTATTCTCTTCGTCTATATTATCTCGAATGTTATTATAATTTTGTATATATTCTTGTTCAACACTTTCAATGTTTGGCCCAAATCTATCATATGGTCTGAAATAAGCTTTTTCAGGAGCATATTCGTATATCGGTACATAGTGTTGCTGTTCATTTATTTTAACATTATTTATCAATGTAAATGGGGTTTTTTCTGGAGCTGTAACAACAACAAATTTTCTTAATAAACTATCTCAAATCAAAATTGTATATAGATTAGTCGTATTTAACTTACCAATTTCGTATACTTCATATTCGTTTCCTAATCCAGTTTTATTGTGTAATTTTTTTATCAATACCTTGTTATCTTCCTTTGAATCTTCTATGTCTTCTGATCCTGAACGTAATCTTGTCTTAGGATCTTCAATCTTATAATTCGAATTATTCTCTTCATTTATTAGGTCAGCACTTTCAACGTCCTCAGTTTTTCTTACTGAAGTGGAATTTAAAATACTATTTGTAGCTTGAGTTTCTTCATTATTAGTAATTTTAAGAATCTTTGTAATATTATCAGAATGGTTTACTTTAGAAATGTCGTTTGGCGATGTAGTTAATTGAATTGAACTATCAATTTTAAGATCATCAATGTTGATCGTAGTTGTATCAACGACGTTAGATACATTTTCATTAATATTTAACGCCCCCATTCTTTGAAATGGATGATTGAAGATTTCAGAAGTGTTTTCTGTTTCCATTTGCTGGACGGTAACAGTTTTAAAGTCACTCGAATTTGTTTTTTCGTTTGAAATAATTGTGTGTATCGTAAATGCTGTAGTTGAAATATTGCTACCAACAGTTGCGGATGCATCTGTTCTTACTTCTTCTTCGAAATCATCTCTTTCATTGTCACTAGGTTCATCTTTTTTAATATACTCACTCGTTGTTTTATCTATTTCTTTTTTAGATGATAACATAGTTATTTCACTATTCATATTTAAATCTTCTTTTGCTAAACTATTATTATCAAATTTTGTATCATTTGTTGATGTTTCTGTATCAATATTATCAGTTAGAAATGTTTTTCGTAGATTGCTATTTAAAGTTTGCGGTAAATCTTCTCGAACTAAGAAAAGGGATAAATCACTTTCATTTTTATTATTATTGCTTGTAAAATTAGTTTCTCGTATTGTAATAGATTTTTCTTTTAATTCTTCGTTTGAAGCTTCAACGTTTGTTTCATTATCATGAACATCTTCAACTGGGATAACATTAAAAGGCATTTCAATTGTAGTTTCCAATTCATGATCTACATTTTTTCTCTTTGATCTCTTTCCAGTGCGTAAAGTCAAATCTATATGCCTATTATTATCATCACCATTATCACCATCATCACTAGGTTCCTCCATTCTCACAGAATCTCCTATTTTCTTTTCATCTTTTAAACGATCCGTTTCTTCTTTTAGAATGTCTTTTACGTACGCATCGTGAACTTCAAGTTGATCATCAGGGATTTCAACCTGTGATTTATCGGGTACATTATCAGTATTTATTTCTTCTAGAATCCTTCTCGCAACCCGATCCAAAAATTCTCGCTTTTCCTCCTCGGGTAATAGATCGATAAATTTCTCGTAACTCTCTTCATCACCGAGGGCACATTCAAAAATGAATATGATCAGGAATATTTTCATCATTTTGTTTTCTAATTCTAAGTCATTTTTTCTAAATATATCATTGCCTTGGAATAACGTAGCTAACTAATTTATGCATTGAAATTCTATTTGTAATGTTAATCATGCGTTGAATTTTTAATTTATTTTCAAACGTTAAGTAGAAAATTGTTTTTATATTTCGATAAGCATTTTTATTTGTTATTCGTGATTTGTGTTACTAGGAAAAATAGATTAATTACATTAGATAATTAAAATTTTATGAGTTAATTTGGAAACCTAATATCCACATGATATTATTTCATGAATGTAAAGAGAAGCTATGTGGAAACCGGCTGTCATGGTATGGGCATGTTATGGGGAGGAATGAGGACCATGTTGTGAGGAAGGTCTTGAGCATGGATATGGATGGATATAGACGTAGGGGACGACCAAAGAAACGATGGAATGGATGTGAAAGACGATATGGTTAGAAAGAATGTTATTTGTTAGATGATGTCCGACAGAGAAGTATTGAAGAAGACATGCCGCGTCGACCCCAAGTAAAAATTGGGATAAGGGCAGGAGAATAATGATTATTCCATGTACAATATCCTCGATTTTCTGCGCACTTCGTTATGTATCTCTGTATTGTTTATTTTGATAGCATATACTATTTCTAGAGACTTTAAATTCAGTTTAATAGTAACCTAATGTTTTGTCGGTGTGAATGAAAATATTTTGGAATTAAGAAAAAGTTTTCAGGCTTTTATGTAGTCAATTATAATTATGATCAAATTTTAAGCACTAGGCGAACACTAATAATGGTAATATAATTACTTGTATATCATTTACAAACACAAACCAGAGCGTAGTCGTGGGCAGAAATTAGTATATCATAGTTAAAAAGAAAAACTCACATAAAGTGAATCTTTATGGATAACAGTAGCTCAATTTCCAGCTGTTTTAATTTATACAGCAAATTTTTTATACGTTTCTTCCTAGCAATTCTTCAATTAATTTTAACTATGCTATGATTCCATTAAACAAAATTATATATGTAAATACTATAAAAAAATCTGTCTCATTATAATTGAAAATATTGTTTATGAACGTAAAAAATGTCGATTAAATTATTTTATTAATGATCTAACCATTTTTCAACATATCAGTTACTACATAAACCAGCAATACATTTTAAATAATAAATAAAACAACGAAAATATTACTTTCACATTCTATATTTTCTCTAAATGTATCGTCTATTTACATGATAGCAGATTGCGTTAAATTATCAATAACTTTAAAATCAAATCAGACATCAGATCTGAACTTCATTGATCCCCTCGAAATTTTCCTTCCCGTTCTCTTTAGACTTCTCTCAGTACCGATTCTTTCGTCGATTTCAACATTAGGCTCTTCGAGTTGAGGTTTAAATTCGCTCGTCTCCAATTCTTCATACGATTTAACAGTTGTTTCATCGACTAGTACTTCGTCTATTAGCTGTTCTATTGGTTCAGCTTCTTGTAATAATGCTTGCATGATTATGTTCTGCTTTTTACGACTGGGTTGTCGGTTTTCTTTCTTTGTGGGTATTATTTCTGCTTCTTTTTTCGGTTCTTCTTCTTCTTTTATCGTTTCTGGATTAACCATTTTACCTATTTCCATGTTCAGATCGTAGAAGTCAGGTGATTCTTCGCATGGGATCGAATCAATTTCTCGTGTGCAGACTAACACTTCCTAGAAAATAATAAAACAATTGTTAGTTCAGGTAATACTTCTAACTATGAAACAGTTCGTTTTCCTGACGGATTGTAATATCCACGAGGCGTAATTCGGAATAATTGCTACTAACATTTAAATGCATACAGAAATATGATCTGCTATAGTTATTAAAACGTGACACTAAAACATTTCTTCTAGAAAATATTTAAAAAGAATTACAAACAGCTATACTGTAAGACTGATTTCGTATCTCACTCGAGATTTATTGAAACTTATGGTGATATGCAATTTTGATGCGCGTGTCCTTAAATGTAGTCATTACATAGTCAATGTCGGATATGACTTTCTGACATTTCACGGTCGTGCTGCGGTGAGATTGTTCTGAGGATAGCAGCCGTATTTTATTTTACGTTCAGATTTCTTAGCATTCGTTGTGTATCTGATTTAAATCACATAAGGTATTCTTTAAAGATAAACTTTGTTACTTGAGCTGCATTTTAATTCGAAAGAATGTTTTCCATGAACATCAGGATAAGTTTTTGTTTATTGATAAGTATAACGCAGCCTCATAAATAATTCCACTGTACTGACTCTTGTGAGTCAATCAAATTTTACCCGACTTCAAAGGGGAAAGAGGTGATCAATTCAGTTGAATTTTTTTCTTCCGTTATAAAGCCATTTTTTTTTTTGGAACGAAGTTCTGTTAAGCGGCTTACAGTTAAGTGAACTGGCAGAAATCGTCTCGTAAGGAAAAAGCATTATGAGCCCTCCTGATGACATTTCCGTCTCTGTTTTTCTGTTTCTGTTATATATTATATCTATTATTTAAAACTATGTACCGAAAGAATATATAACAAAGCAACTTCGCTCCAACCACGTGTACAATACCACTACAGTATGATTTATTTTATTAGTTAAATTTTTTTCTCGGAGTGTTACTTGAAGTCGGTTGTTTTTGTTCGTAAAAATTAATATTGTTATTATTATTTATTTTTGATATCCGCGCTGGAAAAGCGTCATGGTGAAACCTCCACGTATCATCACATCCGGCTACATGTGTCATCAACCAGCATCACTAACAGCGAGGTGGAATAATCTCCAAGTCTTTTGGGCTGCGATTTACAACATTATAATTACCTGATTAAAAACAGTTTCTTTGGGACATATAAAACTCCATTTAAAGGTGACGTTGCGCCCTGAGGGAGTCTGCGATGGAAGACACACGTGGAAGATCTGACAGTCATTGTCCACATCAGCGTAGTAGCCGTAAGTTCGATTCTCGCAACTGTAAAGGAAAATAATCATGAATATTTTGAATGTAATAAATTCTTGGGAGCAAAACCGACTTCCACGACGAAAAGGGTATGATGATATCTTAGATCTCTAGCCTCATGTCCTTTCTAACCCACGCTCGTATCCCCCTTGTGTATGTATATTATACTTAGTACTTAGTGTGAGAACCGAGATGGCCCAGTGGTTAGAACGCGTGCATCTTAACCGATGATTTCGGGTTCAAACCCAGGCAGGCACCACTGAATTTTCATGTGCTTAATTTGTGTTTATAAGTCATCTCGTGCTCGGCGGTGAAGGAGAACATCATGAGGAAACCTGCATGTGTCTAATTTCAACGAAATTCTGCCACATGTGTATTCCACCAACCAGCATTGGAGCTGCGTGGTGAATATGCTCCAAACCTTCTCCTCAAAGGGAGAGGAGGCCTTAGCCCAGCAGTGGGAAATTTACAGGCTGCTGCATCTTAGTTCTCGAGGTTGGTAGCGCGTCGGCGGAGGAATGGTTGAAGTTGGTCACGTCTCCAATGTCTTTGGACAGTGGTGACTTACTATATAGGAGCCCATTTCCCTATCCGCCTAACTATGTTTACAAAATAATAATAATGACACTCAATGTTCTTATTTCAAAAATGAATATTTCCATCACCTGAATGTATCGGTTATGTTTTCTCTGATAGACGTAGAGTTTGCCGGTAAATTCAATGAATCTGAACTCGACTGGTTGACCATTTCCTGTAAACATAAATTCAACATTAAACCATTCAAAAATACAATCAATCTCAGTATATGTCACCCTTTATTAAACACTATCATACCTTCCAAATATAAGAAAAATACAAAAAAATTACAAATGTAGACGGAAGTATAAAAAACTCATAGAGATCCAAAACATTCAAAAGGGATAAAGGATTTAAATATATATTAAAATTATAGGTTTTTGCCCAAAATATGTTTCGGTTACGGATGGAATTTTCGATTTTTCGATCACTTTTTATATGTTGTTCTCCGGACAATAGCAGCTATATTACCTTGAATTGCCCGAAGAACATGATCAATAGAAAGCTGTTCATATCGGATATTCCATAGATACTTTACATTGTTAGTAACTATTAGCATAAAGTACACGGGTCATATTAAAAAAAAATGTAATTTTAGTACTGTCGTAATGTCCAACGGCGATTTTTATTATTAAGACTCATAATAATACATAAACATAACATAATCAGCCTGTAAATTTCCCACTGCTGGGCTAAGGCCTCCTCTCCCGTTGAGGAGAAGGTATGGAGCATATTCCACCACGCTGCTCCAATGCGGGTTGGTGGAATACACATGTGGCAGAATTTCGTTGAAATTAGACACATGCAGGTTTCCTCACGATGTTTTCCTTCACCGCCTCAAAATCAAGTTCTACTAGAACGATCACACCAATAAATCATTAATGACCATTTACTGGACATCGATGACGTAAATTATATTCCAGGCATAATTCCAGACATAAATCAAGTCAAGGATATACATCCTTATGATCTTAATCCAGTATAAGTTTCAGTTACTTTTCGATTATCAAAATTTTACAACGGTTACAATGCTAATGAAAAAAAAATTAACTGTATATCAGTGCTTTCAAAATAACTAACATTTTTTAATTGTGGTTTGTTGATAACAAGCTCCCAAAACAATTGGTTACGTAGTTAAAGTTTGCACAATGCTGTACCACCTAGAAGTGGAGCATTGTGCCTTTGGATGCGTTCTGGTTAGGTACCCTTTAATCATATATTCTATCGCCAATGTAGTTGACGTTCTTGTGTTCCGTTTTGAAAGATGAAAACCAGTGTAATAAAAGACTCAAGGTATATAAAATTTCACGTCCCAATTTTAGTGGCGAATTGGTGTTGTAAGAAATGGTTAATATTTGTTACGGCGATATCTAAGGGCGGTGGTGACTTATAGTACTATCAGGTGGCCCATGGTCACGTCTCTAAATTAAAAGCGGGTAAAACTGCAAAGTTTAGTTATTAATATTATATACTAAAGCCTTTCCAGAAAGGTGCTACATTATATATAGTATAATCCTCCACCTATCCACCGGATGTTAAGTGCGAGGGGAGTCGGGAAGAATGAACTGCACTAGTGGTTCTCGCCATGGCGGCCGTAAGATCCCTCAGGTCTATTAAGTTTATAAGAGGACGGGAACACGTGTGCTGATAGAGAATTCTATTATTAGAAGTGTTAACGTCACAGTTAGCCGGTAACATAGATTTGTATATTGGTTCAGTACTTTACTAAGTTAGGCATTACTAAGAAACTTCTCCACGTTTTTTTAGTATTAACATATTCAAACCCGAACACAGCAATTCTGAGTATTGCTGTTTGCCGGTCATCACCGTCTTTACCATAGGGCACATGGGCCACGTGCCCAGGGCCCCCATCCTGTGAGGGCCCTGAAGAACCAATTATTTCCATCACAAATTTGTGCTCACATTGACTGCTATGTTTATTTTCTAAAGTTATATATTTGTAAGAAATAACGTAACATATTTATCAAAAAAGGCTATAAAATAGGGGTAAGAAGAAGCCATGTACAACCAATCAGTTTCCTACGAATATACGAAAATTGCCGCACCGTTTATTTGAAACTATACTTAAGGCCATAAGCATATTATTTGTACATGGTAGTAAACATCTACCAAAAGGGCCCCAAATTCATGGGTGCCCAAGGGCCCCAGCATAGCTTGAGACGGCTCTGTTGACGGTAGAATATTTGATCAGTAGGTACCTACCCAGACACTTCAAAAGTATTATTCAAGGTACAAGACTTACCCTCAGCATCTTCATAATCGCTCCGCTTTGCACCTCCATCTCAATTTCATCTCCGAACACATAAATTGATAATATCACGAATAACACACTTCGAAGTAATATTGTCGCCATTTTGTTTTGTTTTCAACTAAAAATCTAAAATATTTTGTTTACCTGAAAAATAATTTGTGTATTACGTATTTGTAACTCATTTTAAAATTAACTAAAATTGATATAAAATCGAAATACTAGTTGCTGCACGCGGTATTGCTCGCGGTTTAGGTATTAGGCATAAAACTAGCCTACGTCTTCCTTTGAAGTTTAAGTATACTTCATACCAAATATCATCAAAATCAAAATATACTTTATTCAAGTAGACTTTTACAAGCACTTTTGAATCGTCATTTAACAAACTATATCAAGTGAAGCTACCGCCGGTTCGGAATGTAGATTCTACCGAGAGGAACCGGCAAGAAATTCAGTAGTTACTCTTTTTCAACGTTTAAAAATACAGTCCTGTTAGTATTTAACTGATGTATATATATGTATGAAATATATCCTATCTGGAAGTCAACAAGTATTAACTCCACGCTTTATTTCAAATTTGGTTTAGAGGTTTGACCGTTAAAGAGCAACAGACGGACAGGCAGAGTTACTTTCGCATTTATAAAATTAATATCAATGATGATGTTGACATAAAACTATTTTAATGGAACAATTAATCTCAATTTCTAAAAATATAAAAAAAAATTAACATTCTTTTTTATTTTTTTTAAATCATCAAATTGTAATTCTAAATCAAACTAAAAAAAATATTCAAATTCGAGACTATAAGTAATATTTAAAATTCGAAAATTAAATAATTGAAATCACGTATTGAAAATCGTATCAAAATCAAATTAGTAATTTTATGACAGCTTTCAACAAACTGTACAGATATAAATAACTAAATATTATTTATATTTTTTAAGATTATTAATTAAACCAACAAACACTTCAATAAACAACAAACAAATAAGGACTTACCCGAAACAACACTAATCCCTTATAAAATCACAGATTAAAAAAAAAGTAAAAATTAAAAATTTCGCTCGCCACCGTTTACTCGTGCGAGATATATTGGAATGCAAAAATTTTCATTCTATTTCTGTCTTATATAAACGTCAAACGGGTCGCGTTATTTATTCGTGGAATCCAGAATGAAGGATTTGGTAGAGTCAGCAGGAAAAATTTAAACTTAAAATTTAACTTTAATCTTCCATTGAATTAATTAAAGTAGTTTCTTGATTTTGATATTTGAGACATACTCACATTAACTACCCTTCCCGACTTAGTATGGGTAAAAATCATACTAAGTTACGCCTCCCATTTCCCCTTGAAATTGAACCTTCTAAAAATGCTTTCTTAGTGAGAGTTTACGTCCCGTTAAGAGTAACTATACTATAAAGCAAGTTAATAGTATTTATAGTTTAGAAGATCTAGTTAGGGGCCATTCATTTATTACGTAAGACGATTTAGGGGGGGGGGGGTCGACCATGTCTTACGTTTTCTTACAAGGGGGTGGGAAGGAGTCTCGATAGATCTTACGTAAGATCAAAAAAATGCGCAAAGTTAATTAATTTCAATAAAAGGTTCTTTGAAACATAAACATTAAAATAAACCAAACGTGTATTATTTTTTTCCTTTACATTCTTACGTAATAAATATTAAACAGGGGGGAGGAGGTCGGCCTATTCTTATTTTTTCTTATAATATGGGGGGAGGGGTCAAAAACAAGCGAAAATAGTCTTACATAATATATGAATGGCACCTTATTTGTAGTATTATATAAACGTATAGATATCTAGATTTCAAGAATTAAGCGATTATGAAATAGCTGAGTGGTCACGTGAATCTCAAGATTATCAATTCAAACACAATGCTCGGTTGTGATAGAAAACATCACCAGGAAACGTATATGTGCCGTTAAAATCAACCATATTTTTTAGGTAGGTAGACGGGCAACTTAGCAACCTGAGGGTATGTGGTCACCGACACCAATATATATATTAGCTCTGTAAGAAATGTTAGAGAGCGAGCTTGAGAGACAATAAATTTCCTAGTGCCTGCAGTCACACTGGTGCACTGACTCTTCAAACCGAAACACAACAATACTAAATATTACTGCTTGGGCATAGAATATTTCATGTTTGGGTGGTACCTAATTAGACGAGCATTGCACAAAGCCCTACCACCTTATGTGAATCCAATGGCTTGGAACAGCAGAAACAAGCTGTAAGCCTTCACGATGCTATAGGACATGCAAAGGCTATTATTGTTTTATCAGTTTACTCGCTATCGTCCTCTTCGTATAGTGGTTGAAACTTCTTTACATACATTTTTTTTTTACATTAACAGCCTGTAAATTTCTTACTGCAGGGCTAAGGCCTCCTCTCCCTTTGAGGCGAAGGTTTGGAGCATATTCCACCACGCTGCTCCAATGCGGGTTGGTGGAATACACATGTTTTCACATGAATTCGTTGAAATTAAACACATGCAGGTTTTCTCGCGATGTTTTCCTACACAGCCGAGCACGAGATGAATTATAAACTTAAAAAATTAAGCACATGAAAATTCATTGCTTGCCTGGGTTTGAACCCGAAATCATCGGTTAAGATGCACGCGTTCTAACCACTGGGCCATCTCGGCTTTAGACAGATTTTTAGATAATACAGAGATCTATAAATATGAATAAAATACCAATAAGCTTACTGTCCGCCTGTTTATATTTAACTGGCAATACCAGCGGCTTTACGCGAAATAAAATTTTACCTATAACTCCCAAACTGTAACCCCTTTCATCTCATATTGGGATGAATTAAAAAAATTTCAACTGAAACAGTTCAGCAGTTTAAGCGTGAAGAGGTAACAGACAGACATTCACAATTATAATATTAGTATTGATTATTTCTCAACTGATAACAGAATTACAAATTAAGAAAAAAAAAAGCTTTTTTCTTGTTTTGCTATCCGTACGTGACTTTGGCTGGCCCGCGAAAGATGTGACCCGAACTCTAATAGCTTTAAATTTAACCAACAACCTTGACTTTCAGCTCATTGCTATCTATGGAAGACATCTTTATCGATGACGTATTAATGAGTCATTTTAATAGTATTTGGGAAAAGTTTAACCACGGTTAAAAGTCGAAGTGGATCAGACGATCGATGGACATTTATGTAAGGTCTGCTACAGTCATACTAAGATGGTGGTAGGCTTTGTGCAAGCCCGTCTGGATAGGTACCACCCACTCATCAGATATTCCACCGCCAAACAGCAGTACTCAGTAGTGTTGTGTTCCGGTTTGAAGGGTGAGTGAGCCAGTGTAACAAGTGTGAACAGGCACAAGGGACGTAACATCTTGGTTCCCAAGGTTGATGGCGCATTGATGTAAGGAATGGTTAATATTTCTTACAAAACCATTGTGACCACTTACCATCAGGTGGCCCATTTGCTCGTCCGCCTAGCGATATCATAAAAAAAAAGATAAGGAACACCATTAAAATAGCATTACGTAGCAAACACTGTACCCTTGTAGTTACTAGAGTCGGGGGGAGCGATTTAAAACCACGAAGCTTCATAACAAACGTCCATTGAATTATAGTTAGTTCCTGCAATTTGTATTTAATGTTTTTTTTTTTATGGAATAGGCAAACGAGCAAGGAGCTCATCTCATAGAAAGTGGACCTGAATGTCTGATGTGTTTAATGTTACGGGATTTTTTTTTATTTAGAGAGGCAGTTTGGCAAATAGCCCCTTGATTCATAGACCTATAGAAGTTGATCATTCATCATCAATGTGCCACTAATCTTAGGAACTGAGATGTTACGTCCCTTGTTACACTGGCTCACTCACCGTTCAAACCGGAACACAAAATAACTAAAAAAAACAATAATCTTTCAACCTAAAGGTTGTAAATAGACCTTTATTGTACCTGTGTAAAGGCGGACCGGAGGAATTTAATTTAATTAGGTAATTAATTCATAATTAACGTCTAAATTGAGTTATTTACTGATTACTTCCAGGGCAATCTATTTAACAAATCGATAAATATATAACATTGAATCTAATCTTGTAAAATTAACTCGTAATGATCGTACTGTTAGTAAATTGCTTATTTCTAAATCGTCCTGCCCTAATACCAATTATGCTTGGGGTCGGCGCAGCACATCGTCCAGACTCTGTCGGATGTCATCTCACAAGTAACATTACTTCTAACCATATCGTCTTTCACACAAACGATACGTCCATTGTTTTCATATTTCTAAATATTATTTATTTTATTTATTTATTTATTTAATATCTTATAATCAATATCGGCCATTCGACCATTGTTTCTCATTCTATTATTTAGCGTTCGTAAAACGTGACGCGCAAATGAACGGCGTGTAATTCAATAGTGATCTTGTAAGGCCGAAACGTATTAAAAATTAATGTTTTCTAATTTAATTTAAACATATATATTATAAAAAAATACATATAATATATATTTGACGATCTCCGTGGTCGAGTAGTGTGTACACCGGTTTTCACGGGTACGCCACTCCGAGGTCCCGGGTTCGATCCCCGGCCGAGTCGATGTAGAAAAAATTCATTAGTTTTCTATGTTGTCTCGGGTCTGGGTGTTTGTGGTGCCGTCGTTACTTCTGATTTTCCATAACACAAGTGCTTTAGCTACTTACATTGGGATCAGAGTAATGTATGTGATGTTGTCCAATATTTATTTATTTATATACAAGATAGCCGAGTTGGCCCAGCGGTAGGAAGGCATCTTAACCAATGATTGTGGGTTCAAGCCCAGGCAATCCACTAAATTTTCATGTTTAGTTTGTAATTGAATCACGTGCTCGGTGATGGAAAACATCTTGAGGCTACGTAAAAAAAAAGGCAGTGTGCCACGTCTTCCAAGACGACGACAAGCTCGAAGCTCGATATCTTCTGTACGAGCGTAAACTATCAAAGTTAGGGCCGTGAAATTTGTTGACTAGGATCGTTTTATTGAGTAAACACACCTTTACAGTTAATAGGAACGGGAATAGACGTTGAAAGTTCCTATGGAAATCAGTCTTTTTTTTTTTAAGTTCGAAAAATGATTATTTTTGAGATGCTGATTAAAAATGGGTAGATACGTATTTAAACGGTTCTGGATATTCTACCCTAATGAAATACAAACCAATGTATACAAAGAAGTCTTAACGTAATATTTGAAATTAAGCGAGCAATGCCGCGGTAAACAGCTAGTCTATTCATCTATACTAATATTATAAATGTGAAACTAACTCTGTCTGTCTGTCTGTCGCTCTTTCACTACAAAACCAACGAACGGAATTTGATAAGAAGGAAACTTGAACTCCAAGAAAGGACATAGGAAACTTTTTTGCCTAACCCATGACAAGCAACCCCTAAAGTTCGAGCAAAGGCGCGGGCAACAACTAGTAAATTATATTTATTCCCTCTTTACCGTTTACTAGTGTAAGCCGACGTTTATTTAATGTTTTAAATTATTATTTTTCATTTTATATTTTTATTTACAATAAAATATTATTGACTGCCGGTAATTATATTTCGTGAATGGCAACAAAAATGTGTGCGGGGAAGGAGGATACGGTAATTTGATTCATTCGGTTTTGAGCGTTGAAGGAAAACCAAAAAAAAAAATTAAAAAAGAGAAAAATGTATCATCATCATCATTGCGGAGTTTTATTTTAGGCATATTTTGTTAAGTTTACACTAGTCACTGTTGACAGTAACCGCCATAGCCGAATGTCAGTCTGGAGAATATCGTCATCATACGATACGTCATTTCATAGTCTGGCTAACGCTATCACGACCGCGTTCAAACGATCTTTATCTGTAACCGAAACAATGGTATCCTTTACAGTTATTTTTCCGACGATTCACATTTTATATTCGAGCCCAAAGATCGACACGACGCAAAGGTCCAGTGGTCAAAACACATTAAACTTTATCGAAGTTTACCGATTCATACACGACCAACTGTCACAAATGACAAAAAAAATACAATTAATTTGTAGTAATTTGAAAAGATGGTTATAAAAATTATAAAATATATATTTGTATAGTCGATTTCATAATTTAATTTCTGTATAAATGAATTGGGACGTTTTATAACACGTATTGAAGTTAAAATTATTTTAATTTACAATGGCAACATTCAAACTAAAACGAAAAATGTAATTTTTTATATATATTTTGTTTTATTAACACATTTTATCATAAAAATTAAAACGTATTTTTATTCAATTCTAGCTGAATATTTCGAAACATACATCGTTTGAGGTAAAAAGTATGATCCAAGACGTTTGCGCAAAGCTTAATGCCGAGTTAAAAAAAAAAAACCGACTGCATATTTCTATAAAAAACAATAACCTACAAAATTATTGTCTATGTTAAATTTCACGGTTTAATAAAATTATCCGCGAAAACAATTTCAATTGTAGCTTAAAGACGAAAATTAACTTTTGAAAATAATTAAATATTTATTAACCGATATCGATGCGTGAAAAAATCCTTTAGTGATTTAGTGCAATTAAAATATAATAACTGCTATATAAAAATTACATAATTACTGTTCACCAAACGTGTAATAATATCTTATATAGATACGCTTTATAGCGCTGTATCGCTTCAAAGGAATCAATGTAACCGAGCTGATAGTTTCGCAGTTTCGATCCTTAGCGATATATAAATAATATAAAAACCAGTCAAGTGCGAGTCGGATTCGCGCACGAAGGGTTCCGTACCATTATCTATAAACACGACAAAAAAACAATGTCTCTTGTAATAAATACACAGAATATTTATTTATTACTTTTTTTATTTTATAAATATTATAGTCCTGAAGTTAAAAATCCAATTAACAAAAATCTTCTATTCTCATTCCATGCGCGAATCTCTTTTTTTTTTAAATCAATTTTCGCGGGAAACCATCTTGTATTATTTTTTTTTAAAGCCACACGAATGACGTTCTGAAATCGATTACACTTTTATGAAATCGGATACAATAATAAAATATGAGTTTATTAAATATATAATTATAATATAAATGTAAATAAATAAATAAATATTTCTAACACTTGTATGGGTACCCCCTTAAATATTTATTTTATTCTGTTTTTTAGTATTTGTAGTTATATAGGATAATATCATCTGTGAGAATTTCAAATGTCTAACTATAATATATGAGATACAGCTTGGTGACAGACGGATAGACAGCGGAGTCTTAATAATAGGGTCACGTTTTACCATTGGGATACGGAATCCTCCAAAAGGTAACCAAAATAAAAACTCACTTCAAATAATACTATACGAAAATTACAAAAAAAAATCGGGTCCATAAAAAAATTCAGCCCATATTTTTTACCCGTAGGGTTGGTATTTATTCTTCAAACTCAAATGGGACCAAAACGAGAAGTAGAGTGTGATTACGAAAATCCAAAAGAGTTCATAAATGACGTAGTTCTGTGACACGAACTTTTTATTTTATTTTATAGCTAGGCGGACGGTTCCATAGGCAACAGGATGATAAGTAACCACCACCAACCATAAACCCTGACGCTGTAAGAAATATTAACCATTCCTTACATCAAACCAATGCACCACCAACCTTGGGAACTAAGTCCCTTGAAATTAGCAGCCGTGGCTGGAATAGGTCAGCACAAACACGGGAATTGACCACCTACCATTAGTTTGCCCAGTTTTTTGTTAGCCATTCAATCAAATATACACTCTATTCGATATTCAACAATCGATATTTCACTGGATGACTTGCTTTATTATTTTAATTGTTAAAGGTGATCCTTAATCGTTCAATCCTCGTTTAGTTCCTATAGGTCAAGGCTGTTCGACGTATTGTACTAAAATATAATCGTAGTATGATACACGTTTGATTAACCCGGAACAGAACTTACACTAGTTATTAAACAGTTACGTCGGCAATCGTAAAATTAAACGAGGTATAATTTTTACGAATAAACTATTTTTTTATAGAGGTTACTACTAAGATTAAATTGTTATGGTCTTACTAAAGACTGCAGAAGCTATAGGATTACATAATCATACATACATACATAATCAGCCTGTAAATTTCCCACTACTGGGCTAAGGCCTCCTCTCCCGTTGAGGAGAAGGTATGGAGCATATTCCACCACGCTGCTCCAATGCGGTTTGGTGGAATACACATGTGGCAGAATTTCGTTGAAATTAGACACATGCAGGTTCCCTCACGATGTTTTCCTTCACCGCTGAGCACGAGATGAATTATAAACAAATTAAGCACATGTAAATTCAGTGGTGCCTGCCTGGGTTTGAACCCGAAATCATCGGTTAAGATGCACGTGTTCTAACCACTGGGCCATCTCGGCTTCTTGCTATAGGATTAGTGGAAATTAATACGCGCACTCTGATGCTGTCTTCCGCTGAGAAGCAAAAAGGTATCTCACCCCGGTTGACAGCCTCGGAGGCTGAGGTACAGGATAAACGAATTATCCCAAGTATAGTTGTGTAAATTATCTTTTAAATTCAAAATTTCAAAGCTTATGATTATTTTAGTTGTTGTTTTATTTTATTACTTAGCTAATATTGGTGGTTTATTTTCGGTAAGGCCAGGCTTAGCAGTAGAGTATCTGATGATGAGGTTATTACCAAGACTCGTACGAAGACCTACAATCAAATAGAAATATGTCAATTAACATTCAAAATTGTTTTAGTTCGTAGATAAAATCGAACTTTTTGCGAGGTCCCAATTGTAAATTACACAGATTGTAATACTTTCCTAAACTGATAGAAAAATTGTTATTTATTAAGGGCTTTCTGCTGCGCCAGCAGGAGAAGATGTATGTTGATGATCATCTTTTTTCCACTACAACCTGACGTCAAACAAGGGTCAAAACCCCGTCGCTTATAAATTAAAGGGCATTGATATTCCGCGCGCGAAAGTTTAAATTGTTGGGTCATCTAAAAATACAGTTAGTGACCCAAGAACGGTTAAATACGTCATCGATTTTGGGATTAACATTATATGGAACAGTTAAACGATGAAACGGGAAAAGTGTGTATTCTGAGAGCGTTTATCAAGTTTTATTCAAGTACCCGTAATGGCCCTTTAAGAACCTTTAAATCTAAACCAAATACTGCTGGTAAAGATCCAGGCAATCACCAATTTTCTTGTGCTTAAGATTAAAAGAGCCGAGATGGCCCAGTGGTTATAACGCGTGCATCTTAACCGATGATTTCGGATTCAAACCCAGCCTAGCACCACTGAATTTTCATGTGCTTAATTTGTGTTTATAATTCATTTCGTGCTCGGCGGTGAAGAAAAACATCGTGAGGAAACCTGCAATTGTCTAATTTCAACTAAATTCTGCTACATGTGTATTCCACCAACTCGCATTGGAGCAGCGTGGTGGAATATGCTCCAAACCTTCTCCTCAAAGGGAGAGGAAGCCTTAGTCCAGCAGTGGGAAATTTACAGGCTGCTAATGTATGTATGTAAAAAAAAACGCATTAAAATTATAGCACCTCGCCTTACTGTCACTGGTAACAGTAAGGCCTTGTTGATTTATGCTCAGAAGATCATCAATTCTAGCATATATGCCACTATAACAGGCGATCATGACAGTTTTTTTTGTTTATAATTAATGCCTTAATGTAAATCATTGTTATTTAAAAAAAAGTCAAGGTTTCCTCACTAACAATCGGGTGTTTGTGTGTTTATGTTATAACATAACATACATATATAATTGTATTTAACTAACATGACTGTATTTTTAGATGTTGAAAAAGTGTAACTACTGAGTTTATTGCCGGTTCTTCTCGGTAGAATCTACATTCCGAACCGGTGGTAGCTTTACTTTAAATAGTTTGTTAAATGACGATTCAAAAGTACTCGTAAAAGCCTACTTGAATAAAGTATATTTTGATTTGATTTGATTTGCATCATCAGATCATGAGATTGAGGGTGCCCTTGTGCACAAACAGATCCAGCATTGTCTTTTAAGAGGAGCTCGACCCCGCCGACATTTTTATTTTAATTTACGTAGTGTAATGCTAAAAAAAAATTCGAATAATAATTATGACGGTCACATTTGAAATGTTTGGGCTTGAGTTTCGACTCCCTAGAAATAAAACTTTAAAAAAAAAACAATATCACATCAACATAAAATTATACTATATATCTTTATTAATAATGTTTTATAAATATGTTTTTGAATCGTCATTTAACAAACTATTAATTAAGTGAAGCTACCACCGGTTCGGAATGTAGATTCTATCGAGAACAACCGGCAAGAAACTCAGTAGTTACTCTTTTGCAACATCTAAAAATAAAGTCAACACCTCGCCTTATTGCCCCCACTGGTGACAATGACTGTTTCATTTTCCCAGAGGATTGGAATTGCGATTCAACGTAGAAATTCTACTGGCATTTTTACCACCATTCCACGAGTTCATGTTTTGTGCAGTCGATCTGTTAATTATTATTAGTATTTGTCTTTATGCTATTAATTCTTATGTAAATAAATGATTTCATATACTGAAAAGTTCAAACCAAAGTTATAGGGAAAAAAGCGCGTTGGCAAGCGTTTCATTAAATAAAACAGTCTTGACAATAATTTTGTCAGGTAAGTACCACAATCCCGGCAGGTGCGAAGGTTAATACCCTCGTGCGAATTAAAAATCATCACAATATATTACGAGTTACAACTCTATTTGTGCGCGTGCGCAGAATTAAGATAACGAAATATTTTAAACATTCCATTGACAAAACCGTCAGGGTATTTGTCAAGTGAAATAGGTCAATGAACTGAGAGACGTATTGAATACCGTAAATCATAATATATAAGACCTTGCTATGTATTTCGAAACTGTGAACGCGATTTCGTGAGACTTGGTACAGATTTTGGTATTAGATTTTTTTTTCAAGTTCAAAATTTGTGATGTCTCCTGTTCCGTCGTTTTTGAAACGGGTATGGTTTTGTCTGTTTCTGAAGTACATTACAATATTCGTCTCGCCCGATTAAACTGGACGCATGAAAATCTTGTTGAGTTTTATGAAATCATTATTATTTCTGCTTAACAAAAAAAAAAAAATTAATTACTTTAACATTGTTCATTTTTTGAATTAATATACTTGGTGGTAGGGCTTCGTGCGCGTCTGTCTGGGTAGGTGATGAATATCTGACACTCATCACATATTCTACCACCAAACAGTAGAACTCAGTATTGTTGTGTGCCGGTTTGAAGGTGTAATTACAGGAATAAGGGATTAATTCCAATCCAATTCCCAAATCCCAAATCCCAAATCTAACTTACATCGCCAATGCGCCATCAGCCTTGGGAACTAAATTGTTATGAACCTGCCTGTAGTTACATTGGCTCACTCACCCTTCAATCCAGAAAACAACTATTTATTTATTTTTCTAACGATTAACGAAGGCAATCTAACATTAAAGGAAATGTCACTAATTTCACTAATGTCATTATGAATCTCTTCTCATTCGTTGAAACGAATTGGCATATCGTTTCAGGCAACCGGCATATTGAAAAGAAATTATTAATTTAAATATGAAATCTACATTTGTAAATAATTCTTACGTTATAAAATATATTGTAGAGTAATTACGAGTAGATACAGTAATAACCTAAAAGACAAGGCTTCAATAGATCCTCCTCTGTTAAGCGGAGACACCTTTGACATAAAGATTAAAAAAAAAAATACTCAAACGATCATCAGATCGAACATGTGATTTCACTGACTCACTAGTCATTCAAATTGGTATATAAGTATACGAATGTTCCCACGGGATTTAAAATAAGCGCTGTTTAAAAAGTGCTTGAATTTTTCATAGTGTTGCCCTTACATTTTTAAACGAGCGCTTGAGTCGCTTTATGTTGCTACTTTGCGTTATTCTGCAAATTGCAGCACTTAGTACTTTACACAAAAAAAGTTTTTTTTTGATATTTTTTATTTTCATATTTGTTTATTTTTTCTTTATTATTTATATTTACTATATATATATATATATGTAAAATATCTTTTACTTTAATACCATCAGTCACGATAGTCGACCTCAATTCAATCGAAAAATAAAGAATTTCATTTGTGCCCAATTCTAATCATACGGTTTATCTTATTAATTATTTATTATATAATAGTTTAAAAAATGTATTGTATTTCTTATTTTTAATTATTATGCTTATGTTTAATTCATGTTTTGAATAATTACATTGTGTAATATGATAGTGCACGGTGAGACCTGTAAGTAGTAGAACTTTTGCCTTGATAATTTTGAAATGTAATTTTTTATTTTTTATTTTGGATGTGATATTGTATCTACTGTTGGTTGTCCTAGTGAAAATAAAATAAAATAAACATAGTCAACGCGACGTCAGTATAGGGCCTTACAAAAGTCCTCATCAAAAACTATCAATAAAAACAGTGCTTGGACCGATTCAAAAGCCTAAAAGAGATACGCATGTTAATAGAGTCACTAATGCAATGGATATTGAATTTTATTCAAATGAAATTTATCTTTAGCTAGCCGAAGCCTACAGATCCTGGAGACCTGGTTCAATCCCAGGCGGAATCGTCGAGAAATTCGCAAACAACCCATAGTTTTAAGTTGGCATACTGCTGCGACCTCCGTGGTCGAGTAGTGTGTACACCGGTTTTCATGGGTACGCCACTCCGATGTCCCGGGTTCGATTCCCGGCCGAGTCGATGTAGAAAAAGTTCATTAGTTTTCTATGTTGTCTTGGATCTGGGTGTTTGTGGTACCGTCGTTACTTCTGATTTTCCATAACACAAGTGCTTTAGTTACTTACATTGGGATCAGAGTAATGTATGTGATGTTGTCCAATATTTATTTATATAAGTTACATCGGATGATATCTCGGGTCACGTTGAATCAATCAATGCCCATCGAAATGTTACCAAATCGGTCCGAACAACTTGCCTAAGACAGATTACTGAGAATGCGTCTAATATATGCATTTATTTGTGAATTATTTCGATGTTGTACAAAAGAATATATACATATATATTATATTCCTTCAACCAATGACACAGGCTGAATTGTAATCGCAACGAAGGTTATTTCCCGAAAAAATTCAAATCACAGACACGTGTTCAAGTTTTGTGATTAGACTTTGTTAAATAAATAAAAATAATTATAGCACATCCCTAATGTACATATTTATTTGTATATTAGAATTATTTACGTCAAGAAATTATATGTGTCGCATCCAGGTGAATATTGAAACAAAAGCACGCCATCTAGCGGTTACTTGGTTACAACTGCCTGTACGTCATACTTCGCGTGAAATCGGCTGTTATGGGTTGGTTGCTCGTGCTGTACATTCGGGGCCTGACTCCGGTCCGATACAGACTCACGGAACTACAGTAGCAGACTATAAATTACCCAGTGCTGGGCTAAGGCCTCCTCTCCCATTGAGGAGGAGAAGCATATTCGACCACGCTGCTCCAATGTGGGTAGATGGCACACGTGACAGAATTTCGTTGAAATTAGACACATGCAGGTTTCCTCACGACTTCACCGTCACCGAACCCGAGATCGTGTTTTAAGATTCACGTGTTCTTACCACAACTATATATAAATCAAAATTGACCTTAAAGTCAAGAACGTAGAGAATGTTCTCAGGAATTACACGAATCAATTCCGCCTGCCCCCTTTTACTATCAAACGGTCAGGCAAACGCGTCCAAATTGCCATAGCTATGCACTTTGAGTCCACCTTTAACATTCGCACTGTTAACTGCGGAATATTTTGCCTGAGTATTTTCCGATTACGGTACAACCTTAATGTCTTCAAATCTAGTTAACAGGTATCCTCCAGACAAGCATGTTACGTAGACCGTGTCGATACTTAACATCAGGCAAGACAACGGGCAAAAGCTTGCCTATAATGGGTAAAAAAAGAATTTTACCTATACTATACTAATTTACTAATCTGCTAATCTACTAATCTACTAACTTACTAATTTACGAATTTACTAATAACTAATTACTAATATTACTAATACTAATAATATAATAAATGTGAAAGCAACTCTGTCTGTCTGTCTATGGCTCTTCTTATTGGCTTCTCTAACCAAACTACTGAACCGAATTTGATGAAATTCGGTATGAAGCAAATTTGAACTCCAGGAAAGGAGATAGGTCACTTTTTTTTGCCTAACCCATGACAACCAACGCCGAAAACGCGAGCGAAGCCGCAGGCGACAACTAGTATTACATAGGGATAGTATAAGGATACATTGTTTAATTGTATCTCTTAAATCTACTTTATAAAGACAAAGCTCGAATTTAACAGTTAATTGAAATGTCACTGACTCTTGTAAAATGGAGTGTGTTTTTTTTTTTTTTTAAAGACAAAATTCAACTGTCTGTTACGATGTTATCAATCTCTACATAGTATAAAACGAAGTCGCTTCCCGCCGTCTGTAAACTTAGATCTTAGAACTACGCAACGGAATTTAATACACGCATATTATAGTAGAGAAAAACTAAGAATTTCAACTTTCGTAGCCGGTAAAGAACAAGAATATACGTTTTATTCTTCTTATTTTAGTTCTGTTATAGGTTGTATATGTATATGAAGGCCCTTATTACACCAGAGTTCAGCCAAAAAGGGTAGCTATTATTTTTATAAAAATACAAAATTTTCATAAAAAATAATTAATATTTACTATTTATACTTTCGCTTCAAAGTCGTTTGGACTATAATATAAAAAAAAAGAAGTGAACTTCAACCATAACTTTAGACATATGTATTTATTTCATGAAGTTTGCATGGACGACATCCAAGGCTCGTGATCCGTTATCTTTCAAATCTCTACGATAATTATTTTAAAATCGATACATCGAACTTCGAACTTTATTATTTAAAGTATCTAAATACATAAACATTAGCAGCCTGTAAATTTCCCACTGCCGGGCTAAAGGCCTCCTCTCCCTTTGAGGAGAAGGTTTGGAGCATATTTCACCACGCTGCTCAAATGCGGGTTGGCGGAATACACATGTGGCTGAATTTCGTTGAAATTAGACACATGCAGGTCGCACGAGATGAATTATAAACACAAATTAAGCACATGAAAATTCAGTGGTGCCTGCCTGGGTTTGAACCCGAAATCATCGGTTAAGATGCACGCGTTCTAACCACTGGGCCATCTCGGCTCAAATACATAAATACATTCTTTTTTTTTTTTAAATACATAAACATAATTTTTAATAATTAATATTTCATATGACTCTTAGACAATAGACTATAGACTGTTTGACATCGAATTAACGCAATATCATTGGTCGAGAGCTTGGATAGTCTATGATATTCATTACAGATTCGCGAAAAAATTGCGTTTCGAATGTCGACGGACATGTTATCGAAACTTGCAAAGTAAAAGCGTATATAAGTAATTAAGTGGAAAATTAATATATCTTTATTAATAATAGTGTTGTATTATTAATAAAGACATATTAATTGAGAACTGTTAGTGGCGTACAATATAACTGAGCTATTAGCTGAGCAATACGTAGATCTAAAGTTTGTTTATCTTTATTCCTTCTTTGATTGGAATAGGTTATATGAACTTTATGATTTTAGTAGATCAAAATCAAAATAATATTTATTCTAGTAGGTTCATAAAAGCACTTTTGAATCGTTATGTTGAGTTGAACCACCATTTCGGAAAATAGATTCTACCGAGAAGAACCGGCAAGAAACAATTACATTTTTAACAGTCTAGAAACATTTAGGTATGAGAGCTGTGGATATTAACACACATTTATTCGTTTGTCTTGTGGCATATCACTTTGGGGTAAAGCTACAGATATTGAATCTGTTTTCATTTTTAAAAATAGAACTGACCGATCTCTTTATAATCTTGGAGCTAAAGGCTCGAATCTATAACACAATCCGTTTGATACAATTCTGTAAAATGGTGCTTACAAAAGCCTACTTGAATACATTACCTTTTAATTTTGATTATTCAACGTAATTCTTCAAATTAAACTAGACATCTGATGATAATGAACACACTAATTACAGACGACTATACAATAATTCTGTCCTAGTGTTATTTCTGTCATAGCTAGGATGGCCGAGATAACAATTTAAAAAAAAAGACCGATACAGTTTGCCTACGATACGTCCACCTAAGTCATCGGTATCTATTAGCATTTTTTTAGTATTTTTTCAAAGTATCATATAAAATTTTATTCTTATATTTAGATTAAATTCACATAATAATACATATATTTTTATATCCAAAATACTCGTAAACAAAGTCGAATAGAGGACTAGTCTCTCGAAATGACGTGCAAAACGTTATTAAAACCGTTATTTCTTTAAATTCAATTCGTATATAAGTTACTTTTATGGCAACATTAACCGGTGTTGCGAGTAAACAAAATAACAAAACTGCTATATATCAGAAATCTCCAGACGGCGATAACAATTTAGATTCCGACAGTAAAACAACGCATCACGAATACTAAGAAGTTCCTTATGAGAAGCCATTGACCTAGGATCTAGGTACACCATTTACGCAATAACTACTCTCTGTTGATCCGTTAAGAATGTTGCCAGGACAGAAAATACTAAGAAATATATAAACGGATAAAAATTGTTAAATAAATTTGATTTTCTTTTTGCCTTTCTTTTCTTTCTTGGCAAATGGGCCGTCTGATGATGATGATGTCGTCATGTCCGAATTCAGCCATGGCGGATTTCAATGGAGACCAGGTAACTACGAAAGACATTGTATAGTGCACGAGTGTGTGCTCAAACACAGGTGCACTCTCCTCACTCTCATAATCCGATGGGACGCCATATCAGACAGGAGCGGAATTAGTTCAGGGGCAAGATCAACGGCTTCACTTCTAACTTCGAGACTCCGAGCTGTTACTGAGAAGTTTTTGATGAAAAAAAAAACCAATAACTTGTTATCAGACCTGGGATTTGAACGCAGGATCTTGTTATCTGCGGCCTTACTTCTGGTCAATAGACCAACGATGCATGGTGATACATCGACATAATATTACTATTATATACTATCACTATATAGATTTATTCAATTACATAAACATAATCAGCCTGTAAATTTCCCACTGCTGGGCTAAGGCCTCCTCTCCCGTTGAGGAGAAGGTATGGAGCATATTCCACAACGCTGCTCCAATGCGGGTTGGTGGAATACACATGTGGCAGAATTGGCGTTGAAATTAGACACATACATGCAGGTTTCCTCACGATGTTTTCCTTCACCGCCGAGCACGAGATGAATTATAAACAAATTAAGCACATGTAGATTCAGTGGTGCCTGCCTGGATTTGAACCCGAAATCATCGGTTAAGATGCACGCGTTCTAACCACTGGGCCATCTCGGCTCAATTCATCTTTATTCAATTATTAATCTATATATATATAACACCGATATACCACTCACTGTAACATATATATCTTAGAAACTATAACACTAACAAACTTAAAATTTGACTGGTAGGTTCTTTATAGAGCGTAGACATCCGCTAAGAGCGGATTTTACGAAACTCCACCCCTAAGGGGGTAAAAAGGGGATTGGAAGTTTGTGTTTCATAAATTGAATTAAGGTAAAGCCGCAGGTTCAGCTAGTTTACTATAAAAGTAAGTAAATAACAGTCTGTAGATGACTCACTGCTGGGCTTACGCCTCCTCTACTTTTGAGGATTGAGGATTGTGTTATTCCCATCACGCTGTTGCAATGCGGTTAGGTTGTATACACATGTGGAAGAATTTCATTGAAATCAGACACATGCAGGGTTCACAACGCTTCCTTCACCGCCGAGCATGACATAAACCTTCAATGCTTGCTTGGGTTTGAACCCTAATCATCAGTGCCGATGCACGCCTTCTAACAACTCGGCCATCTTGACTAATTAATTTACTATATTATATGACGTACTGTCAAATATACATAGACAATTTTACTTATTATTTGTTTTGTATCAATATCAGGAATCCATCTTGAGTCAAGCACCAATATTTCTGCCTTAAATCAGCTTTTGATACTTGCTCTCCGTTAATGGCGGTATTTTTTTTTTTTATCGACAAAAATGTAACAGACATCACCGCCCATAGACAATAGCGCAATAAGAAATTTAACTAACTAATTTATATATATCATTTGTAAAAAAATACATTGGTAAAGAAGGATATATTATATACATATATAATTGTATTTAACTAACATGACTGTATTTTTAAATGTTGAAAAAGAGTAACTACCGAGTTCAGTCTTTTTCTCTTTTTCACTGAACCCGCAAGGAACTTCTTGCGGATTCTTCTCGGTAAAATCTACATTCCGAACCGGTGGTAGCTTCACTTATTATAGTTTGTTAAATGACGATCCAAAAATGCTTGTAAAAGTCTACTTGAATAAAGTATATTTTGATTTGATTTGCCTGCCCTCCCAACCTTGGAAACTAAAATGTGTCAGGGCCACAGATAAATAATCATAGTTTAATTATAAACCTTAAACCCACCGAGAACATCTATACTAATATTATAAATACGAAAATAACTCGGTCTGTTACCTCTTCACGCTCAAACCGCGGAACTAATTTAGATTAAATGTCGTATGTGTTCAGTCCCGGCGAAGAACATAGGCCTTTTTTTAATTCAGCCAGCCGCATGTTCAGCTGGTATCGGATATGGCAATGAAATGTATTGCCAGTCGTAATGTTGATCAAAATTATGCTCCATTGATCACATTTTTAATGAAACTTTTGAACAAACTACAAAAATTTGTTTGGACTGTCAAAGTTGGACTGTTGAAATGTCAGCATATTTAAAATTCAGAAGACGAGTATTTGAATTACTTTGATTTAGGTTTTAGTTTCGTTATAAATGTCTGTCTAATGTATTCTTATAGTTTACTTCAGTATAATATAATTATGTTATATAGCCATTATTAAAAAAAATACATGAAGAAACGCTTTTTCTTTTAAATATTGTCTTTACTTAAGATTTTATATTGGCGTCTATTTTTATTGTTTGCTTTGAAGACTTAAACTTGTACGGCTAATGTCTATGGACAGTGGTGACCACTTACCATCAGGTGACTAATTTGCCGTCCGCCTATCGATGTCATAAAATATTATTTTTTAATCAGCCTTAATCCAAGGTGCAAAACACGGGCGCCGCGTATCGGGCGCTACGATAGTCAAGTCTTGGACAATCACAGTAACAGCCTGTAAATTTCCTACAACTGGGCCTCCTCTCCCTTTGAGAAGGTTCGGAACATATTCCACCACGCTGCTCCAATGCGGGTTGGTGGATACACATGTGGCAAAATTTCGTTGAAATTAGGCACATGCAGGTTTCCTCACGATGTTCTCCTTCACCGCCGAGCACGAGATGAATTATAAAGACAAACATGAAAATTCAGTGGTGATTGTCTGGGTTTGAACCCGAAATCATCGGTTAAGATGCACTCGTTCAAACTACTGGGCCATCTCGGCTTACTGGACAATCGGTGAGGTTTAAATATATTTTCGAGGAACAGAACACTGCTTACATTCATACACCTGTGGCGCTTAAGCCAAACTCAAAGGAGACTTGCCAACTACGCAGAGCATTATAGTGCAACTGTATGCGCACACAGGTCATAATCCGATAGACACAACCAAAACGTGTCCAAGCGCTGGACCAAAAACCAAAATTACAAAATGACAACTTTCAGATACCGGACTGATACTGAGAATTTCTAAACAGAATCGCCAAAAAACTATTTAATAGCTCCACCCGGGGTCTGAATCTAAGACATCGGGATCTTCCTTATAACGTAGCCAATAGAATAACTAGGCACCCATTTAAATGTACTCTAGAAAATAATTCGTATCCTAATTTAACAATGACTTCAGTGTTATTTTAAGAAAAACAGGTATCAGGTATTGGGCGTGGGAAGAAATAGTTTTCGGAATTCGAGCGATCTTTCGGGCGACGAATTTAAATGACCACACGATATAAATACCAATTGATATACTTTATTACAATCCGTATTAAACATATACTATGAATTATTATAAATCCTCGGTTCAATCAAAAAATCAAGAATTTTACTCGTGCACATTTCAAATTTCATGGAAAATATTCCATAAAATTATTGGTTTTATTAATTAGGTATATAATAATTTAAAAAAAAATGTTATAACTTCTTATCTCGAATTATTGCTTATTTTTAATACAGATTGTGCAATACGATGGTGCACGGTGATAGAACTTTTGCCTAGATCATTTTGAAATGTATTTTTTTATGTAATATTGTATCTACTGTTGGTTGTCCTAATGAAAATATATAACCTTGTGGTAGGACTTTGTGCAAGCCCGTCTAGGTAATTTACTCATAAAACTGTGTAGGTACTTACACGGCAGTGTTTTTTTATCCAGTTTAAAGAGTCAGTGAGCAGAGTCGCAAGGGATTATATCTTAGTTTCCAGAGTTGTCAGTGCATGGTAACTTACGGTCCGGTGTCCATTAGAAAGATTAACTTAGAGTAGATGCGTAAACATTTTTTAGAAAAAAAAGCATCAATTTTACAGTCAAAAGTAAATTAATTAACTACCGAGATTTATGTTGGTGATTCGCACTCTCGGTACAATCTAAATAGGGGATTGTGCGCTGGTAACATTGGGGTGATATTTGATTAATGAACGTACATTTAATATGACGATTTTTGAGGTACTAATCGAATTGACTATGTTTTTATTCGTCAAACAATTGATAGGACCTATATCTGGTAAATTTATAATTGTAAAATCAATAATTGATTACGTAAAATGTAGCTATTAACACGTTGAGATTAGTTTACTTTATTCCTATAAAAAATAACACAGACTATCATAGAGAAAATGAAAATTAAAAAGGCCAACGGCACGCGGTGTTCCCAGGCGGTCACCCATCCAAGTACTGAACGCGCCCGATGTTGCTTAACTTCGGTGATCGGACGAGAACCGGTGTGTTCAACATGGTATGGACGTTGGCGATGACTCGATCAAAAAACATGAATTTAAAACATTGATTCTATATCATTCATTGTTAACAATAATTTTGTTATCGTTATTAATGATCACATGATTTCAACGTTTAATTTGCTTTGATATGCGATTATATTAAACGTAATTTTATCATGCCAATCTAATTTAGAAAAACTAAATGACATTTCATTCATATTGTCGTAAACTAAAATATAACCTTAACAAATTAGCAATACCTACTGCTAACTTTACACGAAAAGTATTAAACATATTTGAATTAATAAGACCGTAATTTAGAAACATAATATTTAGTGTTTCGTTACAATACTATTAGAAATACCTACTTATTGATATTTACCTCTGGATTCTAAACAGACGGATTTCAGTTTCTTATCTTTTAAACAATATACCAACTTATATGTCGAAGAAAAGTCGTATTTAAGTGGAATCTCGATAACTCGAATGCCAGGGGAAATTCTAAAAATTTCGAGTTGAGGAGTTTTCGACTTAACAATAATTTCGACATAAAAAATATTTAACTCATAAAATTTCGTCTAAGAAAGACGCGTTTTCTAATTATATTTTTCGACGTGTAGAATAAAATATAAATAAATTCGATTTGTTCAGACTGAATATATGATCCTCGATATCATTACATCTGTCAAGGTAAATTCGTAGTGTATTAATTGCTGCTCTGGCTATTTTATCTTATATCAATGGTTCAAAATCTGCTGGATCAGTATGATCAATATTATCGTCAATTAGGGAATTCCATGTAAGGCGTCATTATATTTTATTAACTACAATTTACGAAGCCTGCTTTCTGAAGTTCGAGTTATAGAGTATAAATATGTACTATCAATACCTCGCAGGGAAATATCATTTTTTTTTTAATTACAAAGTCAAAATAATTCGAGTTACCGCGTATAGGGGTTCAGCGGAAGGGAAAAGTGTCTTTTTTCGATTTACTGAGGATTTCGACTTAAGGAGGTTCGAATTGTAGGGATTCCGCTGTACTGTACTATAAAAAAAATATATATGCTCCTGAACTACACTGCACATAAATAAAAATACAAAACATAAAAAAGACCCTTCAGTTGACATGTTGACATATACAATTTTTATAGAACTCGGTTAGAATGATATTTTAAACTTCATTACTGAGGTTTTAACTTTGAACATATCACTCGTTTTGCGTCAATTAATACTCGAGTCACGAAGAACGAGAAAAAAACATCATTTACATTGTTACATACACATCACATACAATTTATTCTCACTACTGAACGAATTATATGTGAACATGTTTATGTCTACGTCTTTATTTTAATAAATTAAAGTCATAACTTAACGTTCTTAACAAGGAAATTTTGAATTTACCTAGGAATTTTAGACCTTACCAAAAACATGACGGATAAGAATCGAAGGATTAACACCAGATGGTCAAATAATAATTTCTTAAGTACGCACTAAATAAATTGAAAATTAAAATCCTATTATTATTCTCAATTCACATTATATATATAAATTTTATTAACCAACGACAACTTTGGGCTGTCAACTTCAGAGAGACTAAGACAAAAAATACGAGTTTTTGTTTTTTAGACAATTTAAGTTACTTAAAACATAATTAGATTTATATTTATTTTATAAATTATTACTTAAATATTTTTTCATGCATTTACTTTCAAATTTTTAAAAGATTTATGTAATTTATAACACAATATTAAATTATTAAATATTATTACTAGATGTCAAAATTGTATCTAAAAGGCGAGTATTGCAATTTTTCATTTAATTTTTTTACTAAAGATATAATAGATAGTAAATAATACCTTTTCATAGAGCAACCATTTTAGGTAACAATAAGTAGCAACACCGTCGCGTCCTTACGTCAAATAATAGTAATTGTATTTATTTATCGTACATTTTTTTTAAAATACATCACAATATATTACAAAAAGAATTTTAATATATATATAGGTATTTAACACCAATGTCTGAAGATATAGAAACTTATTGTCGACTTTGTGCAGAACCAACTCCTGTAGATCAATTAATATCACCGGAAGAACATGAAGTGTTTACTCCAAAGGTAGCAACCAAACTATCTTGGATAAACATTGATATATCAAAGCCTAACGAACTTCCTAAAACAATATGCTTCTCGTGCTTCACTCTGTTAGACAGAACATGGACTTTCTTAAACAACGTAAGGACTGCACAAGAAAAATTAAAAGCAATATTTGTTAAGATATCGCAACAAAACAATGAACAAACTTGTGAGGAAACGCGTGCAAAACTTCCGAATATTCCAGGGAAACCAATAGACACAAACTGGGAAGACTTCCAAAGACCTAAACTAGAGATTAAAATAGAAGAATCTACAGAAAACCCTGAGGTATTGCTTCAAAAAACTGTCAGCATCACCAACGAAAACTCCGGTGACAACGGCGCCGTAAAGACTGAAAACGATACAGACTACGAAGATCTTCTTATTGAGTCCAATAATTGCTACTTGAGCTCATCAGATAGTGATTCACCTTTAAAAAAAATTGCGAAAAAGAAAAAAGTAAGTCGAAAAAGAAATAAAGATTCTAAATTTGAATCCGATAGTACTGAGATACCTATTGATATTCTTTCTTTAAATATTACATGGGACAATCAAACGTGTAGATGTGCAAAGTGTGACATACTCTGCCAAAGTATTATATCCTTACAGCTTCATTCTCTACAAATTCACAACCAATGCTGTTTATTTAAATGCATCGAATGCGAGAAAATTGTCAGTACATACAGATCCATCGTCAGGCACGTACGGACACACAACAGTGCACTGAGACATTGCTGTGAATATTGTAATAAGGTGTTCTTACGGACATCGGAACTCAATTTACACAAAGTGAAAGATCATAAAGACATTTATAAAACAAAGTGTACGTACTGTGGTGCATCATTTGAAACACCAGAAGAATTAAAGGAACACAAGACTATATTTTTCAATGGATCAAAGAAATCATCAAAGGAAATTAAAATCATAAATAGTGATAAACACACAGATTGCAAATGTGATCTCTGTGATAAAGTATTTAAAAACCGTCAGAATCTATACCAGCATCGAGTTCTACATACGGAAAGGAGTAGGAACTTTGCTTGTCATGTCTGCGGTAAAATGTATTACACTAAAGGTAGCCTCAGTGCCCATATGAGGACACACGAAGAATCCAGGCGGTACAAATGCGACCATTGTCCGAGAGCCTTTCATGCAAAGGGGAATCTCATCTCTCACTTAAGCTTACATTCCGGTTTGAAACCATTCATATGTGAACAGTGCGGTAAAAGTTTTAGGGCTAAACGTCATTTGATCTCACATTCTATCATACACACAGACTTAAGACCTTATGTTTGTGAATATTGCAATAAAACATTCCGTTTTAAAACACGTTTAAATCTCCATGTTCGTCAGCACACTGGTGTGAGGCCGTACAAATGTGTGTACTGTCAACATGACTTCACAAATGGGTCGAATTATAAAAAACATATGTATAGACGGCACGGTATCGACACTTCTTCTAGGAATAAGTATAAAGTAGTTGTAAATAAAGAAGATAATGAAGAAACTAAAGTATAAGAAACATGATTGTATTATTAATGAAGTCTCAATAAAATCATATTTAATTTTATCTCGTCTAATTATTTATTGACAAACGATTGATATACAATAGCAGAATTATCATTTACTTAGCCAAACATTACTGCAGTGATTAATAAATTAAATTATAGCACATAATTTGTGTACATTTATTTTTTTTAATTATTTTTTTTTTAAGATCTTGTACTAAATTACCTAATTATTTTGAAAATTATTATATTAATTACAAAAGATACATTTCTTTATTTCTCAACAAGATTTTTACAAATAGAATATGAAACCTCCTTTAAGCACATATCCTGTATAACCTGTAGGCTTCGCTGTTAATACAGTTATTAAAGTACAGAAAAAAAATCATAAAAAAACAAAATTGAAATATAATAACAAATTTTTGACTATAAATAATAGATTAGCAAATCAATTGTAAGTACAATCATGTGTATATATAGGAATGAGTGTGTACTGTATGATTAAGACGTGAGTGAATGGGTTGATTTACATTACAAGAGTGTTTCCATATCTTCAATCTTCGTAATAATGTCAACAACATGATAATGTTCATTTGTTGATCTATTTGCGTTTTGTGAACTAGTACAATGAAGCCAGTTTTTGTACAAGGAACTTGAGTTGTAATATCCTGCCTTGTAGATTTAAAACTAGGATGTAGAAGCACTATTTATTGTCACTTTAGAATATATTGTATATTAATAATATTTAATTGTTTATGTATTGTGACAGCGAGCATGTGTGTTTTATAACCATATTATGCTACAAAATTAAAATGACCCCAATACAATTTGTTAGCCAAGTCACGATCAATTCCAAAAGTCAAATTTATTTATTTATGTATCATAAAAACATTTAATGACAAAAATGTTATCTTACAAGAGATCTCTTTCAGAAACCTGAGAGAATTTCGAAATTATATAATTATATATAACACGAGAAACTCAAAATGTAGGTACATTGTCAACAGTAGGGTAGATTACCTTCTTTGTGTTTTTTTTTTATAATATTGGTGTCCTACCGATATTACATTGGCTCACCGAATTACAGTCGCTGCTGAAGGCGATAGAATATGTAATGAGCGGGTGGTTCTTACACAGGCTTACGTAAAGCCACTTACATAAATAAGTATAGGCCTGAAAATAATAAATATAACTATTCGTTCCAAAATAACCCCCATACTAGAATTACCTGTGTCTTGGGGGTAATTTTTCTTTAAAAACATTTAAGAAAAGTAATATTATTTAGATCATTTACAATTTACTCTTATCAAGATATTTTTAAAATATTTTACAGCTAGCAACATTTTAACTATTTGATTAAAAGAGACTTAACCACCTATTAAAACTTAATGCCACTTCTATGCTTTTGTTTATTCTAAGTTATCACAATTACGAGTAAATCAATTTGATTGAATATCGTACCCTATAATGAATAAAACGAAAATAAACTTTATTCGAGATGTTAACAAGCTGTTTTTAATCGTCAATTAACCGCCATTTCGGAATTTATGTTCGCCATCAAAAAACAATTCTGTAGTTACTCTTCAATAATTTGCCAGCCAAATAAATAAATTAATTTAATACAGTAAATAAAAGCCTTTATCGTAAAAAAATTGCTATTTAATTTATGTCAGAATTATAAAAGACATTTTGGTTATTTTTATTTAAAATTATTAGGAATGTTCCCCGTGCGTTTGGTGTACGTTATTTTAATTAAATACTGATCACTTAAACTCGGACAGAATTCTCCAATATCATGCAGGTATATCGCGTTTAAATAACAACTGTTTTAAAAACCTATCGCCGTTATAAACAGTATTGCTCACGGAGAGCTATCGATAGTACTATCGATATCCTGAATAGTTTTCGCGGTCAATTATCGATAGTTCTGCAACACAGAATCGGATAGTCCGAAATAATTTCTAATCCGGTAACTATATCTGAAACCGGTAAAATATTCAGATCTTAAATTACGTATCCATTACACTCTCTCGGTGAACTGATTGTTCTAATGCATTCATTTCAATGAATGCTAGCAGTAATCTTATGAATCAGTATTCATTCATTTCTACCCCATCGATCGTAAGATCGCAAACAGTACCTAAACGTTCAATGGCATTTGACATTTCTAAAACATTTTCCGTACTATTTCTCTTTCTCTTTCTTTTCTGGACAGGTTAATTTAATTTGACATTCAATATGTTTGGTGCTTCTACATTTAATGAAGGTTTTTGATTTGATTTGATTTAGCCCTGTGTAGCCTACCTGCCTAATGGATAATGTTGGCGATGCATTTGTGAAATGAGGAATGATTTACATTAACAATCCATCTAACTACTCTTATATGACATTGTTTATGTCATATAGGAATAGGGAGTCCGGCAAATGGGCCATCTTTTGGTAAGCAGTCGCCAATGCCCAAAGACATTGGTACTGTAGGAAATATTAATCATTCCTGATATCACCAATGCCCCACCAACCTTGGCAACCAAGATACTACGTCTCTTGTGCCTGTAGTAACACTGGCCTACTCGCCCTACAAACTATGACACAATAATACTATCTTTACTCTATCATCTCCTCAGTATCTTTTCTTTAGGTTTAAGAGAATAAAATTGTTTATATTATATAGAACATATCCATTTATATTGATAATAAAACCCTTGTCAACAGTAAGAGTGATAAAATAAAATATTTATGTTTGTCTTTTTTGTTTGAGTTGTTGCCAACGTCCATACCATGTTGAATACACCGGTTCTCGTCCGATCACCGAAGTTAAGCAACATCGGGCGCGTTCAGTACTTGGATGGGTGACCGCCTGGGAACACCGCGTGTCGTTGGCCGTTTTTGTTTTTTATTTTCTCTATTTTGTAAATAACTAAACTAAAAAAATTTTTTTTACCATAATTTGTATTATAGTCTACAGTAATCAATTATTCATCTCACAACTGTTCATTTACTTACCATTTTCGCCATCAACTGTTACGAAACGTGATGTTACTTGTAAGTTTACCAATCAAATATCACCTCTGTGCTACCATCGCATAAAAAAAGTATTTAACTATAATAATTTTAGTTGTTTGCATAATGTTTTACATAAAGAGGTTAACCAATTGTGTTTTAAAGTTATTAATTTTTTTTGCGATTATACCTAAATAATAGACTGTAAATAAAGTCAAATTTATATCATGTATTTTATATTAAAATTTCTAAATAATCTAATATCCGTAAAGGAAACTATCCGAAACCATCGGATAGTCCGAAATAACTTCGTATCCGGTAACTATTAGTATTATTTGTTTATATTATTATTGTAGTATCATTTCATTTTTTTTTTGTGTTAGGCCTAAGATTTCTGTGTGTTATGTTTGTGGTGTACAATAAAATATATTAACAAAAAATAGTTTTTGTAGATCAGATATGGTCTGAACCCGGTAAAATATTATTCATATATCTGTATGCATATTCAAATCCGAAATTTCGTATCCATAATATCCCTGCATTTTACTGTCTCCTGTAATTAAGGTCTAATGGTTCTAACGCAACGGATTTCATTGAATGCTGACAGTAATGTCATGAGTGTCAGTGTACAATCATTTCTATCGCATCTGGATGTATAGCGAATTTTATAGGAACTATATATATATTAATTTTAAGGGGGACGGCGCGTACGCAGTCCCCACTACCAAAAATTACGCGTCCGAGTTATCCGCATTAGGGATAATCGCAGAGGTCAACCCATCCGCAGTGCAATGGATAGGCCTCGCTCTGGGGGAACCGCCTTCATGATCACGGTGTCCCCTACGCCAGGTAAGTATGCGTTGCTCCTCGTCGGCCGCCCTTATATATCCACGGACAGCGAACTTCGTTAGCGCGATCTAATGTACTACTAGCGACATCTATTGTATCAATTTCGCAAGCGTAGCAGCTTGTACTCTTACTTAAATTCGCCCCGAATGGGCGCTAGTGTAGAGATACGTAGGTCTTTAAAAATGTCAGATGTCATTGAACTTGGAAGACGAGTTTTCTCTTACGGAAACGTACGACCTCTTTTTTTTAATGAAACGGTGACTATGAGACAATATATGATTTATTTGATTATTTATTAACAATTATTTAAAATAAAATCAGTATTGTAGATCAAGTCGCATTAACAGATACAACTTCCACGACTGCGATAGGTCCGTATTCGCTGATGCTGCTGCTGTTGTTACCAACTGAAAAGTCTCCAGAAACCAAATAGGCTTAAATATTTTGCAAAAGGAGCGTAGTGCTATATAAGAATCGCCAAATAACCACGCTCGTTAGAAGAGGCGACTCTAGCCCTTGTGGCGCCCGTGTGCAACCAGTACCCTGGCGCCCTCTAGTAGAAGCGGGGTCAAAATGGAATATTTACATTTTCAAACGGAAATGCGGGTGCAAATAGTGCAATTTCAAAAGATTTCAGGACGTAACAAGTGTTTTTAGGAAGGAATGGGTTACAACAATAAAGAATCACAATTTTGTAGTTCTTTTAAAATACTTAATTAAAAAATATTGTACATTACAGAACGCTCGTTCACACAAATATATATATACACACACACACACACTAATCTATTTACAAAAAAGTTACTTATTGTGCTTTTGTATTAGCGAAATCTTTAACAATGCGGAACAAGCGGAATTCAGACTTATTTTTGTATTATCAATTATTTTCACCGCTTCTGACAATACAAAGTCTGATTTTTAAAGTGCCTTGCTAACTACTTTTATCTTGCCTAAAATTTTAAACCAAATAACCAATTGAAACGACTTAATTTTTGCCAGTGATGAATTTGCCATATTTCTTGACTCCGCATCTTTGCTGCGACATCAAACAAGGCATCATACACTTTTCCCAGTTCAAAACGTAGAGCTTTTACTGTTTCGACCCTGCCACTCCATCGAGTATTTGAGAGTGGTTTTAGACTTAAAGCTGGCACTTTTTTAGCAAGTATTTGCCAACGTGCTGTTGACGCAAAAAAAAAAACATAAATTTCTTGCATAATTGAAAAGAAATTTACAATTTCTAATGAACTTTTAGCAGCGTCATTCACTGCCAAATTAAGGCTGTGTACCGCACAAGGTTTAAGTCTAAAATTCGTATTTGTAGGCCTATATTTTTCCCTTTCATTTTTGCACCATTATCCTAACCTTGACCACGCATATCTTGTATGTCGATTTCGTTTGAGATTAAAAAATCTAACAAAAATTTCTTTAAGCACACGCCAGTACCGTCTGTAAAAGGAAGAAAACCCAGAAAGTGTTATTTTACTTGAACCTTGTTGCTTGCGTTTAAAAGAACATACCGTACGACAACCGATATTTGTTCTTCGTGTGCAACATCTGGAGTGAAATCTAAAATAATTGAAAATATTTGGATTGGGTCAATTCCCAAACAACAGCATTTTTTTCTTTCTCCTAATAATTGTATTATTTCATTCTGAATATTAGGACCAAGATAGTGAGGTTAGGCGTGACTCAGATTCTTGAATAAGGGGCGATGTGTTCCGCAAGAACACTATCAAAATTAGAGGTATATTCAACCAGCTTTAAAAGTAACCATTATCAGAATCGTAACATTTTTCAGATCTTCCCCCGAAAAGCCAGACATGGCCTAACTAAAAAATGAATTATGTTAATTATTCGTTCGAGTACTGCAGCCCAACGTTTTTTTTTTCAGTTCAATTTCATTTTTGTGGAAGAAATGTACTGACTTTTCTTTTAAAATAACAGTTTTCAATGTGATTTGTTTTTTAAGACATTAAGGCGCCGCCCACGCTGCACTATAGGTAAAACCGCCTCTGCCCGTTAGGAGAGATAGAACATTTTAATTGCTCTTTAAATCGGTATCCGTATAAACTAGCCATTACACTTAAGGTGGATAATCTTATATGAATCTTCAGCCGAAAAGAATCACAGAAGTGTATGAAATAAGGGTTCCAAAAATTGGGAGATGGTGCACCTATAACTACATGAAAATAAACAGTGGTCGATGAAGCGAAGTGTGCTAAGAGAGACACAAAAAAGAAAATTTTTGATGTTCATAAAAGCTCCAAAAATGAATGCTAATTTTTTAACCTCGGACGTACTCTATCGAGGGTTTGTTCCATCAAATTTCACCCTCAGTGTAACGTTTACTGCAAAGAGAAGATAGATGTCGCTAGTAGTACATTAGATCGCGCTAACGAAGTTCATTGTCCGTTTATATATAAGGGCGGCCGACGAGGAGCAACGCATACTTACCTGGCGTAGGGGACACCGTGATCATGAAGGCGGTTCCCCCAGAGCGAGGCCTATCCATTGCACTGCGGATGGGTTGACCTCTGCGATTATCCCTAATGCGGATAACTCGGACGCGTAATTTTTGGTAGTGGGGACTGCGTACGCGCCGTCCCCCTTAAAATTAAACTATATATATGTCCTGCAAAATCCGCTATATATCCAGACGCGATAAAAATTATTGAACACTAACTCATGAGATTATGCCAGCATTCAATGAAAAAGGCTGCGTTAGAACAATTAGACCTTAAATACAGCGATATTATGGATACGTAATTTCGCATCTGAATATGCATACGGATATACGGACCGGAGATGGCCCGGTGGTTAGAACGCGTGCATCTTAACCGATGATTTCGGGTTCAAACCCGCAACTCCCGCACTCGGCGGTGAAGGGAAACATCGTGAGGAAACCTGCATGTGTCTAATTTCAACGAAATTCTGCCACATGTGTATTACACCAAACCGCATTGAAGCAGCTCAAAGGGGGAGGAGGCCTTAGCCCAGCAGTGGGAAATTTATGGGCTGTGAATGTAATGTAAAAAATATGAATAATATTTTATCGGGTTCAGATATAGTTACCGGATACGAAATTATTTCGGACTATCCGATTGTTTCGGATAGTTTCGGTTACGGATATTAGATTATTTTAAAATTTTAAAAAGAAAAATACAAGATAAGACTTTATTTGTGGCCTATTATTTAATATCAGGTATAATTATTGAATAACAAAACTAATAGCTTAAAGTAGAATTGGCTACCCTCTTTATATAAAATATTATGCAAAAAAACAAAAATACTTTTTTTATCGGTCTCAGTTACGGTTACGGGGGTCCTTAACATCCCTGGTGAAAGGCAAAGTAGATTAACTACCGAACTTTACGTTGGTGCCTCTACGTAGCGGACGGTGCGATGGTAAGACAAAGTTGATATTTGATTGGTAACATCACGGTTCGTAACAATTGATGGCGCCAATAGTGGGTAAATGAACAGTTGTGAAATTAATAATTGATTACTGTAGACTATACTACAAATTATGGGAATATTTTTTTTTTTAATTTAGTTATTCACAAAATAGAGAAAATAAAAAACAAAAAGGGCCAACGGCACGCGGTGTTCCCAGGCGGTCACCCATCCAAGTACTGAACGCGCCCGATGTTGCTTAACTTCGGTGATCGGACGAGAACCGGTGTGTTCAACATGGTATGGACGTTGGCGCCAACTCAAACAAAAAAGACAAACATAAATATTTTATTTTATCACTCCTACTGTTGACAAGGGTTTTATTATCAATATAAATGGATATGTTCTATATAATATGAACAATTTTATTCTCTTAAGCCTATAGAAAAGATAGTGAGGAGATGATAGAGTAAGGATAGTATTATTGTGTTACAGTTTGTAGGGCGGGTAAGCCAGTGTTACTACAGGAACAAGAGACTTAGCATCTTAGTTGCCAAGGTTGTTGGGGCATTGGTGATATCAGGAATGATTAATATTTCCTACAGTACCAATGTGTTTGGGCAGTGGCGACTGCTTACCAAAAGATGGCCCATTTGCCGGACTCCCTATTCCTATATGACATAAACAACGTCATATGAGAGTAGTTAGGTGGATTGTTAATGTAAATCATTCCTCATATCACAAATTTATCACCAACATTATCCATTAGGCAGGTAGGCTACACAGGGCTCTAAATCAAACCAAATCAAATTCCTTACTTAAATATAGATGCATCAAACTTATTGATTGTCAAATTATATTAACATGTGCGGAAAAGAAAATACACTGACCTGAGGAGAACCGGCGAAAGAAACTCAGCGGTTTCTTTTGTCAATTTGTGAGTATTTACATATATTGAATTTTTATTATATTATATTTAAAGAAATAGCTCGGAGAATGTTTTATACCCAAAGTGCTATATGCTATCAACCATGAACTCATTCAAGATATAATACTGTGAACTAGTGACTGATATGTACTAAGCGAGCCGCATAAACGCCAGTAAATAATCGAATTTTTTGACCGCAAATGAGAGCTTTGTTTAAAAACTAAGGAGCAGCAAACAATAATACATCATATTTGTTTCCAACAAAAAAGGGCAAGTTCTGTATGTGAGGAATGGAAAATGCCCTAGAATTGCACCTCGAGGGGCCCCATACCAAATCAGACCCTAGCAGACCTTTTCCCTTTAACGTCAACATCCTAAATTCTATTGAAGAATTAATAAGAAGTCAAAAGGTGTAACGAACATTCTCGAATTCAATAGTCATAAAGTGTCCTGACCATAGTTTCATGTTGAACACAATCAGAGGTTTTGGGTAAGTCACAGAAGATCCCTAAGGCATACTGTGACTCCTCCCGGACTTCATAGATATATATTTTTTTTTTCGCTTGTATTTGCAATGAACCCTAAAACTATGAGCAAATCTGTTCCGTGATGCTGTCATGCGGAGCGGCTTCCCATTGGAGGCTCCACTCTCCACTCCGCGCTACTGCCGGTCATATAGCTCTAGGATATGATGACGTTTGAGTCGTCTCACATATTGATCCATGGTGAGTTGGCGGGCGAGTTCGTTAGGGTGACTGATTAACCGATCTTAAAATGAGATATAATTAGCTCCAATACCGGCGTTAGTTGCTGAGCGATTGTAAATTCAAATTATTTCCTATGAAGCAGATTGTCTGTTAAAGTAGGCAAATAAATAATTGATTTAAAATATTTTTTTATTATTGCGAAATATTAATCCACCAAAACTGTGTAATCGCACCAGATTGACAGTGAAAAAGTTATTGCCAAATTTGATCGAAGCTACGATCTTAACTGGTAAATCTAAAGGTGAAGTTTGTTTGATACCGCGTATCCCTATGATTCAAACTGATATGCCATTCGAATTCAAACGATTACAATATCCTGTTCGTTTGTCATTTGCGATGTCCATCAACAAGGCCCAAGGGCAAACATTTGTGGCGTGAATTAGGAAGAATCATGTTTTTCACACGGCCAACTTTATGTTGCCTGTTCCAGAGTCGGTACCCCCAGCCGTTTGTTTATTCACACTCAAAATGGAAAAACCAAAAATATAGTTTATCCAAATGTTTTGAATATTTTTTTTAAATAGCTAGCAATTAAGTAAATATATTTTTTTAAGAAATGAATCGATGTTCTAACTCATTTTTGTATTATATCACTTTATACGTAGCGAAGCACGTACCGGGCCGCTAGTTAAAGTATAAAATATAGCTCACGTCACTCTGGAATAATGTAGAGTTCCATAGCAGAAGTTTTTTTTTTCAAGAATGATAAAATAATAATGTGTCTTGTGTTTGCCTATTTTGGGAGAGACATCGCCAACGTCCATACCATGTTGAACACACCGGTTCTCGTCCGATCACCGAAGTTAAGCAACATCGGGCGCGTTCAGTACTTGGATGGGTGACCGCCTGGGGACACCGCGTGTCGTTGGCCCTTTTGCTTCTCATTCTCTCTATTTTGTGAATTACTACTACTACAGGAATAAAATAAATCGGTATTTGCGCGCTATCAATTGTTGCCGGACAAAAATGTATTCAATTCGAGCTGTATCGTACTAAACGTCATATTACATGTAAGGTTACCACTTAAATATCACCTCTGTGTTACGACCGCACCGTCCGCTATGTAGATTGTCCGAGAGGCACCAATGTACAACTCGTCAGTCTCATCGCTCTAATGCCACCGATTTCAATGAAAGCTTGTACTAGTCTCAAGAGTATCAGTGTTCAATCTTTTATAATTGCTTAGGTGCCTGGATATATCGCGGATTATTTAACAGGTATACATAATTATATATATAGTTTTAATTTAAGGGGGACGGCGCGTACGCAGTCCCCACTATCAAAAATTACGCGTCCGAGTTATCCGCATTAGGGATAATCGCAGAGGTCAACCCATCCGCAGTGCAATGGATAGGCCTCGCTCTGGGGGAACCGCCTTCATGATCACGGTGTCCCCTACGCCAGGTAAGTATGCGTTGCTCCTCGTCGGCCGCCCTTATATATCCACGGACAGCGAACTTCGTTAGCGCGATCTAATGTACTACTAGCGACATCTATCGTCTCACTGTCGTAAACGATAAACAGAGGGTGAAATTTGAAGGGTAACACTCTCGATAGAGTACGTCCAAGGTTAAAATTAAACATTCATCTTCGGTAATGTCATAAAATGTTTTGTTCAAAAAATTTGTCAATTATTTTGTGCTGTGTCTCTCTTAGAACACTTCCTTTCAAAACACTGCCTATTTTCAGGTAGTTATACTGGCACCATCTGCTAATTTATGGAGCCCTTCATACACTTCGGTGATTCTTTTACCGGTTGAGACTCATATGAGATAATCATCCTGTCCTCCACACTCTAGTCTAATGTCTAGCTTATTTAACTTTTAGAAGCATGAGAGTCTTCTATCCCTTCTATGGAGAGTGATTATTAGACCTTTTTTAACAGTGGTTAGAAAGTGTGCAAATTCTACCACATGTGTATCCACCAACCAGCTTTGTAGCAGCGTGGCGGAATAAGCTCAAAACCTTCTTCTCAAAGGGATAGGAGGCGTTAGCCCAGCAGTGGGATATTTACAGGCTGTTACTGTCGTTTTGTTTCTCTTGAATAATATATTTAGTTTTATTTCGAATGAGGGATGTCGATTCTAGCTCTACAGTTTATCAGAAGCGAGTACGGTCCTATCACAGTCGTGGATAACGTCAAGTCAAGCAAATTTAGAGTATTGACTCTACTATGTACTTTATAATACGACACAATTTAAATGTAGCATGGAAAAATTAAAAAAAAAAAACAATCGTCAATTTGGCGAATGTATATGGTTATATGACATTACAAACTATTACGTTTGCATAAAGATTATATTCGCGTAAAAAATAGATAATTGGTTGATTTTGAAGACGCACTTATTTCGTATGCGATCGGTTTTACGAATTTGCCGATGTTACATCTACGTTGTGTCGTGCTATACCTCATTCGATCCCAATTCTCCCCCCTGTTTAAAACAACGAGTTGATTTCATGAATGGCTCGCATAACCGTTCACTTTGATTCGATGATAACCAAATCCTAAAAATATCTTTACACTCGTCTACCTTTTATACTAAATCCTTTTTGTGCCCGTGCAATACGTCTGTGGAACTCTTTGCCCATTAACACTAGACGCGCTCAATCTGTGGAAATCTTTGCAAATTAAATAAAAGTTTATTATTTAGCTCTTTGAATAACGAACGACTGGTTAAAAATCATTCGACAGCTACGTGACGTTCTTTCCGAGGCACGGGAGTGTACTTACACACATTCAACTTTCATGAGAATTATTCGACAAAAATCCTTATAAATTTTTATCGGTCTGACCTGGAGTTCGAACTCAGGACCTCGGATCTGTAGCCTTACATATAGCGATCAACGATGCATTTCAGTCACTAATTTACTTCTTTTTGAAGCAGCTATTGTCTCTTAAGGAGAACTCCATTGAAATTATGTTTAATTTATTTATAAGTTGTAGCAAATTCGTATAAAAATGTTTTAGCTTAGTGTTTCTATATACAATTTTCGCCAACGTCCATACCATGTTGAACACACCGGTTCTCGTCCGATCACCGAAGTTAAGCAACATCGGGCGCGTTCAGTACTTGGATGGGTGACCGCCTGGGAACACCGCGTGTCGTTGGCACTTTTTGCTTTTCAATTTTATTCAATAAATATATTCAATTTAAAAAATGTATGGCTTCCATTTATAATAATTATTATTATTATTGTAAATCGTTAACTTTAAAATAATTTTAAACGCTTATCGAAGCGGGCGGGTATCAGCTAGTAAGTGTATAAGATAATATAAAATAAACAAGAAAAACAAAAGCGTTCGAAACACGAAAATTTATATAAAATCATTAAAATTACAAAAACCATTCTGTTCGAATTTCGTCCGGGGAACCAACGTTAGTTTATCTCAATAAAAGTGTTAACGACTGAAAGCCATTCAGCCAAGAATTTAATTAAATTCAAATGAGAATACTATCTAAGATTTAAATTATAACTTATTGTGTAGGTAATAGAAACTAATAAGCATCCTCTTTACGGCTTAGAAAGGGCCAGGAACTAACAATAAACAGTATTCGGAGCATAAACAGAATATTGTATTACCTATTGTGACGTTTGTTGTTAAGAAAAACAATATGGCGGGCGTCATGGCGCTCTTTCGTATACTTTTTAAGCCATATTATTCCGGTTTTTTGCAAAAGTATTTCTTTTGTTTGTATCAAGGAATCTGAAATAAGGAATATTAATATTACATTATATAACATTCTGATTTAAAAACTAAATTAATTTTATTGTGGTATTACTTTATTTATTTTTGTGTTTGAAGTACCTAATCTCTTTATGAGATAAGCGTTTTATCCGAGCCGAATTTAACGCTTCGAAGCCATGAATAATTTTGAACCTAAGAATTGCTGAATTTAAATGTCAGTGGGTTAGAACCAATGCCCGATGGCACAAACATTTCTTGATTGACCACGAAACTGAAGACGTGGGTTTACTTACAAGGTTGAATGATCTTGTAAGGGTCGCGGGAAGCCGCTGTGGAGATCCTTAGAGGCCTTTGTTCAGCAGTGGACATCTTCCGGCTGAGATGATGAACAATGAGAAACTGATAATATTTTGAAAAAGTACTTTCTTAATGTGTACTATTATTTTTCATTGATAAAACGGTTATATTTTTTTTAGACAGTAAAAAAATAAAATATATATATTATATATATATAAATATATATATATATATATATATATATATATATATATATATATATATTATATTGTGGGTGAAGGTCTGCGGGCTGGAGCCTTACTCTAGACCGAAGACCATACTATTATGATCGTACCGTTTACACAGTTCTCCTTTGTAATCATTTTTTCATCTTATTTCTATAAGTAATTAAATTAAATTGTTAAATGAATGAGTAAAGCTCTCACAAAACAACAACTGCTTAGAAGACGGACCACAAAAGGACTCTAAAATAATTACCAGATGCACGCTAAAATTAAAAAAATAATATATGTGTCAAAATTAAATTAACTGTATATTTTCTAATGATTGCAGTGATAATGACCGGATATTGCAGCTTAGCGTTTAATGGAGCACGGCCATCGAAACACGCCCTTTGCCTATTTTTTTTTTTAAATCTAAGTATTCATTTGTTGTTATTGCAATCTTTTTTAAATACAATTAACGAGACTTTCGATTTTATTTGTCACATAAATACAAATATTTTTTGGTTATCACGTGATAAAATTAATATTAAAGCTGACATATTTCGGGCGATAATTAAATCATATTCAGTCTATACGAATCGAAGAAGGAATAAAGATATACAAACCTTAGTTTTAGCTCAGATATATTGTGCACCACTAACAGTTCTTAACTAATATATCTCTATTTATAATACAACACTATTGCACTTAACTACTTATATCCAATTAAACTTTACGTCCAAATTTCCGATAACAGTTTCATTGACGTTCAAATCGCCATTTTTTCGCAAAACCATAATGAATATCATAAACTAGCTATGCCCGCGACTTCGTGCGCGTTTGAATTTAACAAAAAAAATTACATTTAGTAAAGACCGGTTAATTTAATGTTGCAAAAGATTATTCAAGATCACGACCCCACATTTAGAGTAGGAGGGCTATTAATAATGCCGTTAACTTAAATAACTCTTCTAGGGTAGTATCGAGTCAATGGAAGCCTATCGGGAGGCCTCAAGGACAATTGCTTCCGTCCATCTATCAGCCTGTAAATTTCCCACTGGGCTAAGACCGTCTCTCCCTTTGAGGAGAATGTTTCGAGCATATTCCACCACGCTGCTCCAATACGGATTGGTGGAATAAACATGTGGCAGAATTTCGTTGAAATTAGACACATGCAGGTTTCCTCACGATGTTTTCCATCACCGCCGAGCACGAGATGAATTATAAACACAAATTAAGCACATGGAATTCAGTGGTGCTTGCCTGGGTTTGAACCCGAAATCATCGGTTAAAATGCAAGCGTTCTAACCACTGGGTCATCTCGGCTCTTATAATAATAATAATAAATCTAAAATATTAAAAAAGGTTTAAATAAAATATGAGTGCGTGACTGCATACGGAAGGGTGCGTGTACGGACAGTCGTCTTTAATTAGAGTAACGTCAGCAACACAATTAATTTAGTCCTAAATGAACATCTTGTTTGACAGCATCTTTGCCCGTTTTTTCCAATACTTAGAATATATCCAAAGATTATCGAAAGTAAATCATTGTATAACTGAGCTAAATATTTTATTAAAAATTAAATCTGAATGGATAATTTTTGTATAGAGCTTGGATTGAACTCGATTTTCAATCCAGGACTGGTCAACAACAGTAATAATGGATACAAGGATCATTGTAAATCTGTTTTTTTTTAAAACAGCAACTATGCGAGTGTCTTGCCGTTACTTCTCATTGCTTTCCACAACGATGGTTGAGTTGAAATATTGACGAATCAAAAATGCCTTATTGTAAAGTTTACATAATCAGCCTGTAAATTTCCCACTGCTGGGCTAAGGTTTCCTCTCCCGTTGAGGAGAAGGTATGGAGCATATTCCACCACGCTGCTCCAATGCGGGTTGGTGGAATACACATGTGGCAGAATTTCGTTGAAATTAGACACATGCAGGTTTCCTCACGATGTTTTCCTTCACCGCCGAGCACGAGATGAATTATAAACAAATTAAGCACATGTAAATTCAGTGGTGCCTGCCTGGGTTTGAACCCGAAATCATCGGTTAAGATGCACGCATTCTAACCACTGGGCCATCTCGGCTCTTTCTTGTAAAGTTTATTTCAATTAAATATACTGAATTATGGATTATAGAAGTTGATTCTACCACGTGAGTCAGATGTTTCCTCACGACGTCTTTACGACCGTAAACGTTTCATTTTTTCATTCATTTTCCAAATTCCATTATAAATAAATAGTAAAACAAATCCTCCGATCACATAATAATAAAGCCTTTATTGCTGTTCCTGTTTATACAAATAATTATAATATAATAATATATTTTACTCTTTGAATGTTTCTTAAACTTTCAAAATCTCTTACAGCTTCTCTTCAAACTCAAACTCCTTTATTCAATATAGAAGCATTACGCTTCGGAAAACAAAATACTCTGAACTGAGAAGAACCGGCGAAAGAAATTCAACGGGTCTTTTTTTTGTCCTAATTGAATACATACATTGAAGATGAATAGAAACAGCCAGGAGGCGATCGTTTCATTCCCAAGGTGTGCTATCAAACATAAACTCACTAATTGTATAAAACCTTTCGCACACAAGCGTTCCTTAACATTTTTTTTAAATTTAGCAACAGAAGTATTTTGAACGCTTTCTGGGATCCTGTTGTAGAACCGTATACATTGCCCCACAACACACTTCCGACAAAAGCCTCCTCTAACGATATCAGATACAGTCCTCCGATCACATAAACTCAGTTAAATTTTACCCCCACTAATGTTATAGATGCGAAAGTAAGTCTGTCTGTAACCTCTGCACGCTTAAACCGCTGGACCAATTTAGGTGAAATTTGTATGGAGATAGTAGCCATAGCAAAACATCCTCAATATCGAGCTGAGTAGCCATTTTCTTGTATCAAATTGCTCTGTAAAGCAAGCAATTACATTTACATTACATTAACAGCCTGTAAGTTTCCCACTGCTGGACTTTTTAGGCAAGTGACGTCACCGAGCCCATTGTAACGCCATGTTGTCAAAGTAGCGTTTTCGCGCGCTATTTATATTGAATTTTTAATTTGATCTTTTCCAGCAAATATGTATCTACTAGAATTAAAAAACACAACTTTTACTAGGTTCCTTAACCTCTACTAAATAATATAAAATGGATTTTAGAAACCAGTCAAATAGCCTATTGCTAATATTTCTTACAGCGCCAACGTCTTTGGGTGGTGATAACCATTTCAGAGCCGAGATGGCCCAGTGGTTAGAACGCGTGCATCTTAACCGATGACTTCGGGTTCAACCCAGGCAGGCACCACTGTATTTTCAATTTTCAATTTGTGTTCATCTCGTGCTCGGCGGTGAAGGAAAACATCGTGAAGAAACCTGCATGTGTCTAATTTCAACGAAATTCTGTCACATGTGTATTCCACCAACCCGCATTGGAGCAGCGTTGTGGAATATGCTCCATACCTTCTCCTCGACGGGAGAGGAGGCCTTAGCCCAGCAGTGGGAAATTTACAGGCTGATTATGTTATGTATGTTATGTAACCATTTTCCGTCAGCCTACACATATATTAAAACCAAAATCATCTTCCATACACATACAATTTTCAAAAGTATTACAATTAATTCTTAATACTACTTTTCTTACTTTAAATTCTAAGCAGTTATTGCTTGTGTGTTGCGTGTCCGTATGTATATGCATGTGTGCGTGCGTGTCGGTTGTCGGATAATATTTGACAAAAATTGGATCAAACATTGGACGCAGTCTCTGTGAGACAACATATTTTAGGCATATTGTAAAACATATCATTGTTTTCATTAACATATTCCTTATAATCTTTGTCAGTGTGTCGCATGCACGCAATCGACCGTCTCAACGTGGTACACGTGTAATTATTGAACCCAAGATAAATCTTAAGAATTATCATTTATTCTAAGCAATGTTGAACTGTATAAATTCATACAAAAACGTTATCACGTAGGTTATTTATCGTAAGATAATTATGACAATATAGTTAAACTTTGTTTTATGATATAAATAACCTAAAAATAAGTTATTAAAACTAACGGCTTTTGTTATTTAGTTATTTCTTTGTAAAACAACGATCAGTGATTGCTTATAATATCATTATTAAAAAAATAACATAAAAATTAAAATGTCACTTTGTTAATTAATATTAGTCATTTATTAGACAAACAATTCCCTTGTGCGATTGTATATATTTTTTTTTAAATAATCAAAATTCTATATTTAAATAATATCTTCAGATAAAAAAATCTTAGCCCGTGCCACACCCGTGTACAACGTCGTGTTCACCAAACCATATAGAAAACAAAAGCAAAGGAAATATTGTACCAGTCGTCGACAAGTAAGACCGCGAAACAGTTTTCTAACAGACTAAAAAACAATCACATATAATTTAAAAAAAAAAAAAAAACAAACAATTAACAATCAAAAACTGAAATTCGTTCAAATTTAGTGAATTCGATTCTATTAACAATAATATTTTTTACAAATATAATTATAAAAGTGATATTATTTTATTTAAAATTAAAAAAAAATATTATATAATACATAATTTTTAAGTGACACAATGTATTTACGTGTGTTAAGACAATAAATCCGACAGCTGATCCAAGATGGCCGCCGGCGTGCTTCTCCTACTTGCTTTCTGCACACGGTATGCGTTGTGCGATGATTACTTCAAGATGGTGAGAATCAATTATTTAAATACAGATAATAATCTCGACATAACTAGTTACGGTAAAAGAATAAAATTGTCAATTAGCGATATATGGGGCATAACAAACATGCTAGGATTCCATTGAATATCTTGAAATGAACTTTTCCAAGCGTATCTGTAGGGTTACCATTTAAATTTTGAAATTTGAACAAAAGTCCTAATATCTTAGTCACAATAATAAAATGGTTTTTAGTTAAGTATAATTAATTGTATTTTATTTGACCTAGAATTAATGGCAGTTCAAGTTAAGCCCTTTGCCTCCAAAATATGGAGGCTACAAAATATAAATAAATTGCAAGAAACTTATATTTTACATTAATTTCCGCCTTATAGTTAAAATGTACATATATTCTTGTAAAATTATTAAGCATATCAGCATTGACAATCCGGCTTAAAATTTCTAGCTCTTGTCGTAATTTATTCTGACTTAAATCCTTTAAAACAAAAACTAATGCTGTAAAATTTATAGCCATTAGGTAGTCTTGAGTGATAAATTAATTCAAGATTAAACTGTATAATTAGATCAATTAATTCTATACAGGTTTAAAAAAAAACTGATTTAACACTTATTTATAAAACGTTTTTATTTAAAAATAATTCCACTCCATTTCGAAATTTAAAATTGCATTCAAAGTTTTCCATCTAAACCGAAGTCAGATAAAATTGGAACGCGTCCGAACAAATGCGAACGAATGGTTATTATATATCTGTCTGTTGTTTTTTCTTGTGTTACAATTAAACTCTCAAAAATATTTTAAATTATAATCACTTTTTTGAGATTTCAATTGGACTTACAAGTCTTGAGGGGATGATGACACCCCTCATACATAATAGACATAAGAACTATAGGAAATATTAACAATTCCTCACATCACCAATGCGTCACCAAGCTTGAGAGCTTTTGTTAGGTCCCTTGTACCCTAAGTTACACTGGCTCACTGACCCATCAAACTGGAACACAACAAATACTAAGTATCGGTACCAACACAGACAGGCTTAACAGAAGGCATACATCAAATAAAAATCAAAATATACTGGATTCAAGTATTCCTCGTATTTGTATGTAAAATTTATGTATATAAAAGAGCTAATATATTATTGACATACTTGTCAAATTATATGTCATATTTCTCGTTAATATTCGTAGATGGCTTTAGCGGATACGATAATTGTGGATAGATTTCGAACGGGTTTATCGTAGACCTTACAATTATTAATAAAAATGTATGTCTACATGTTAAACGAATGGAATATGATGCATAAAAATAAGGAAAAATATAATATATTCTACAATTGATATCCTACAACAGGAATCACGTAACTCTCAACCAGTGAAAACAATTCTAAAATTCGATCGATTCCGGATATTTCCCCCGTACATACAAACAAACAATTCTTACCTCTTTATAATATTGTATTTATTATATAATTTATAATCTATTTACATATGATGGCTTTTTATGCATCTATCACGTGATAGCTACTGAACGTATCACTATGAGACTATCATCAACTGATGTAAAACCATCCGTTGGTAATTATCGGCCAGTAATTTTGAATTCCGTTGATAATTCCCTCAGTTTGCGAATTATTTGATGCCTAACAAAGCCAAATGTCTGTATTGACGAATTATTCTTTTTCTCAAACAAAAAAAAAACGAGTTCTAAAGTGATTAAAGTCGAAAAATCTGATGATATTTGTAATAATTTTCTATTTATCTTCTATCGTACTCATTTTCTTCAATCGTGTATCGAATACCTAAAAAATCTTATACAAAACCTAATAATCCCAGTAAGTATTTTTCAGTGTCATAAAAGCGTTTAAACTATTTTCAAAATTTAGTTAAAAGTAAGTTATGGCACCATGTAGGCACCTAGTCTATAACCTTAAGATAGTAACTCCGTATCTTAACATGTAAACCCGTTAGTCCAGCAGCTGATCTCTTTGAGTGTTGGATTACCGTCATTGTTCTATAAGAAAGAGAACAGGGAGTCGCTAGTACTTACGCATAAATATATCACGCGTAGTTGGTTTATCTAGAAGGGAATAACTCGTAACATCAAGTTTCTCGATTCGTCGAGTCAATAAATTCATCCTTCATAAAGGCATCCATTTCTCCTGCACATTTCCTTGTTGGCAAATATCAAAGGTTGTCGTAAAATTTGAAGATGCCATTAAAAAAGGACATATTTTCCTCTACAGTGGAATTAAAGTTGAGTACAAACACAAATCCAACACCACCGACTACGTTCTGAGCCGAGGTGCGATCTCATAGGAGACACCCTCAGGACGAACGTCACTCTCGAGCCCGAAAGGGTTCACCTTAAGGCAGAGTCTTAACACTCGCCCCAACGTTCGGTGACGCTGTAAAGGCCAGTGGGCCAACATCAATACTCAATCCAGATACAAAAAAAAAAAAACAAATCCAACGATCACTTACCAAAGGGTCAATTTGAGCACTTGCTATTAATAATAAAATAATAACAAAAAAATCCTTACATCTCACGTAATACCTGCTCAATTGCTTATTCAATCATTAATAGAGCCATTATGGAAATCAAACTGGACATTCGTAGAACACGATCGTAAAATATCACAGACTGATAAGCAATATTGGCTCTAATAATTATATCATTTAATGGATACAAGTGTCAGAATAGCGTAACACTGTAAATTGATTTACAACATTTCACGAGTAACATACGCCGTCAGCTCTTACAGCATTGGAGCGGTGTCATCTTTGACTCTAAAATATTACAAAGCGTTCATTATATTTCTAGTCACGTGAAGCATTTAATTATTGACTAGATTAATTACTTTATTAAGAAAAACAAATGAAAGTACGACCAGAGTTCTTTGCATAGATCAATGCACACTTAAACATTAGCTGATCCTGCGACTTTACGCGCACGAAATTTACTAAACATTACTTATAGCACACAAACCGTCACGCAACATCTTAACTCCTCGAGAGGTGAATTAACCTCCATACCAAATCTCATCTAAATTCGTCCAGCGGTTTAGGCATGAAGAGCTAACAGACAGAGTTACTTTCATATATATAATATTAGTAAAGATTGTAGTGTGTTTAATATGAACTATATATCAAATTAACATATGGTTAGTGGAAGGGCTTTGAGTAAATACTCCTCGCATATTCTATTGCCCAAGATATACTTAGTATTGTTGTGGTCCGATCTGAAGTGAGCAAGGCAGAGTAACTACAGGCACAAGGGACTAAAATCTGTGGTCTTATTACGGTTAGAGCTTAACTACTGGTTCTATCAAATATTTGTTGGGTATTGATATCAAATCAAATCAAAAGAATATAAATCAGTATCATAGAACTTATACAGTGCATAATACTCCATTTGCCATTAAAAAAACTTTAATTTAGTTTTAGTTACTCAGCGCATTTTCTACAAGCCGGGATAGCGCAGTGGTTAGAACGCGTGCATCTTAACCGATGATTTCGGGCTTAAACCCAGGCAGGCACCGTTGAATTTTCATGTGTTTCTTTGTGTTTATAATTCATCTCGTGCTCGGCGGTGAAGGATAACATCGTGAGGAAACCTGCATGTGTTTTATTTCAACGAGATTCTGCCACATGTGTATGCCACCAACCCGAATTGGAGCAGCGTGGTGGAATATGCCAAACCTCCTGAAAGGGAGAGGAGGGCTTAGCCCAGCGGTGGGAAATTTACAGGCTGCTAACGTAACTATTACTAACGTATTCTATCGCTAAAGAAATACTTATTATTGGTGAGTTCCGACTTGAAACTTAAGTAAAACCGTGACATAAACCCAATAACTTTTACCTAGTATATTTAGAATAGAAAATATAAGATATTTACAAGCCCGTCTTGTAGGTACCACCCACGCACCATATTTTCTACAGCAATACTTAGTATTCTTGTGCTCCGGTTTGGAGGATGAGCAGCCAGTATAACTACAGGTACAGGGGACATAATTTCTTAATTTCCAAAGTTAGCAACGTATTGGCGATGAAACGAATGCCCAAAATCATAAAAATTCAACCTTCAATAATCACATTTACGTCATAAAAATATCAAATCAAATTTACATAGATCAGATATTTTTTTTTAACTCAAAACAGAATCAGATGCTTAGAACCTCATTTTTGCTCCAGAAAAATATGACCATCATTGCTAAAGACGAATGTTATCGTTTCGGCAAATTAAAAGGATCGTTTATTAATGCCTTTATTTTGTACACATTAGCTGATGTGCTTCATAAAAAAATGAGCAATTTTCATTAAGAATTGACCCAAAAAAAACCCAGGCAATTGTCAAAATAACCAAAACAGCGGAAGATTTGTCAACAGTGTCATGGTACCTTAGCTAACCGTGAAGGTTACCGTAAAATACAAAAGACAACTCACTTAGTGTGGGTACCACCATGACTTGTTTTTGGGGTTATTACGTACAATTCAAATCTAATACCATAAATGTGAAAGTTTGTCAGGGAATAAACCGTATTTTAATTATACTTCACACACCTCGAATTATCCGACTATCGAGTACATACTACTGGTTTCCGAGAGGGACAGTAGTTTAGTAATAAGGAGGTTACGGGTGAGTACAAAACCACACTCACACGTATAATAATAGTAAATTTAATAATATATTTTTCTTTAGTAGTTAAAATGCTCGTCAACTTTGATCATGAGCGGTCGCAAAGAATTGTGGGGTCATATTTTTAAATATAGGAGCCAAATAGAAGTTTTCTGGTGTTGTATGATATTTAAAACATCTGTGGTTATCTCGGTAACTTTTAATCAAGATTTATTGTTAATAAAATGACGAATAAATTCTTAATACATTTATTAAGTATTTTCGTAAATTGTCTATTTTTAGAATGTTTTCGATTTGACGTATACGATTTTGCGTGCATCTGTGCAACGTCATCTATCAACATCACACCTTATAGAGCCCCGGTGTGCATATGCCAACTAATGGAATGGCAATCCAACAGGACCGCTAATACTTCAGGCTTAGGACATTTTTACATTACATTAACAGCCTGTAAATTTCCCACTGCTGGGCTAAGGCCTCCTCTCCCTTTGAGGAAAAGGTTTATCAGAGATACGTTAGGACATTTATCAGATACTATAGTTAAAATACTGTCATTTTCTAAACGAGCTATTGACAATTTTTATCAGAAAACCCTGATTACTTTTAAAATGAACCTGGGATTTAACAGAGAACTGCAACGATATTCTAGCGTCTGATTAACGGAGGCACTTCGATAAGTATAAGTATAAACTCCTATAACCTAGGAGCCAAAGAATCGTTAAGGTATAAATTTAAAGAAATATGGACTGTTGCTTCTCAATATATATTCTGTAATGTTTTGTATATACGGAAAAATATTAATGTTTTTATAAGAAAATGTGATTCTCATAACATTGGTACAAGGATCAAACACAATCTTGTTACTCCTGTTACTCGACTGCATAGAGTCAGTAACTCTTTTGTGGGGCAATGTATACGCTTCTACAACAGGATCCCAGAAAGCGTTCAAAATGCTTCTGTTGCCAAATTTAAAAAAATTGTTAAGGAACGCTTGTGTGCTATAGGTACTATACAATTAGTGAGTTTATGTTTGATAGCACACCTTGGGAACGATCGCCTCCTGGCTGTTTCTATTCATATACAATTATGTATCTACTTAATTTGACAAAAAAAAAAAGACCCGCTGAGTTTCTTACGCCAGTTCTTCTCAGGTCAGGGTGTTCCTTTTTCCGAACCGTTGGTAGTGTTTAATTTGACCATCAATAAGTAAGTGTGATGCTTCTATGTTGAATAAAGGAATTTTGAGTTTGAGTTTGAGTAAAAGTGAAACGTCTGAAGTATACGGCATATTTCGTCAATTAAAAACCGCTTACCATAGCGAGAGCTCATTGTGTTCCGTCTGTAATATTGAACAATGAACTGCTAAGCTCATGTACTACTTTCGATTGCGTACAAGAATTGAGTTTAAAAAAAAACTCTGTAGTACCTCTACAGATGTTTTTTTTCTGACAGAAGGAGCTCGAAACTAATTGACGTATTTCGCATATGAGTGTAAATGTTAAAAAAGTGATAAGCGAAATTGAATACAATAATAATAAAAATTATAGGATATAAGTATCAAAATGGCGCATCAGCGTGTGTCGGTTGTTACCATCTCACGAGAACACGAAGTGAATTCTCATAGAATTACACTGGTGATTTTTGCCAAAAATTCGAATATAAAATTTAAATTTGGAATGGTTTGGTAGCTGAAATTACAACACCATACAACGGTACAAATATCAATAACAAAATATATACATAAATAGATCAGTATAGGTTTATTTTTCGTTTGATTGCTACTAATTACATTACGTTTTTTTTTACATTAACAACCTGTAAATTTCCCACAGCTGGTCTAAGGCCTCCTCTCCCTTGGATGTAGCATATTCCACCACGCCGCTCCAATGCGGGTTGGAATACACATGTGGCAGAATTTCGTTGAAATTAGGCACATGCAGGTTTCCTCACGATGTTTCCCTTCACCGCCGAGCACGAGATGACTTATAAAAACAAATTAAGCACAGGAAAATTTAGTGGTGCGTGCTAGGGTTTGAAGGCATCGATTAAGATGCACGCGTTCTCACTTCACTTGGCCACCTCGGCTCAGTCCCACTGCTAAGGTATTTTTAAAGAGATTTGAAACACATTCTACGATGCTGGCCCCAATGGGTTAATTGAATACACATTCATCCGATGCATGCAGGTCTTGATGATTTCCATCACCGCCGAGCACGAGATGAGATTACAAAAATAAATAAACACCTGAAAAGTCAGCAGTGCCCACTATGGACTAGTTGGTACTGACTTTTCGGAATTGGGTCAAAACTAGCTTTATAACCGAATATTTGGTTAAAATTGTCAATGTTAACCACTAGGCCATTTCTATGTACATTCCTTTGATTATTTATATCTAAATATACTGTCAAAGCCGAGAACGTGTTGAAATAATGGCCAAAAGTTGGCCAGAAGTACACGCACACTAGTAAAATAGTATGCCGTTTGGCGAATGTCACGCACACCAAGATAACAAAGTTGACTCATATGTTTTATTTCTTTTGTAATGCGACATTCTATGTACCTAGATATATTATTAACTAGCGACCCACCCCGGCTTCGCACGAGTGCAATCCTGATAATGCAATCACATAAAAATGTGTTTATTTATGACATCACTTTAGAAACATCTAAAATTATCAGTGTGTCTCTACTAAATTATGCATGTATTGCACATATAAACCTTCCCCTTGAATCAATTTATCTATTATAATAAATAATAAATATCGGACAACATCACATGCATTACTTTGATCCCAATGTAAGTAGCTAAAGCACTTGTGTCATGGAAAATCAGAAGTAACGACGGCACCACAAACACCCAGAGCCAAGACGACTGAGAAAACTAATGAACTTTTTCTACACCGACTCGGCCGAGAATCGAACCCGGGATCTCGGAGTGGCGTACCCTATGAAAACCGGTGTACACACTACTCGACCACGGAAGTCGTCGGATCTATTAATAAAACCGCATCAAAAATCAAAATCGTCGTTGTGTAATTTTAAAGATCAAAGTTACAGACAGACAGCGCTGAGCGACTTTGTTTTATACTATGTAATGGTGATCCATGGTGTAGAATATACCTTTTTTCCCCTATAATCACCACTAACCATCAGCAATTATTATTAAGATGGATGCCACGAACAATAATAATTTGCGACGATTCATATAATTCTATTATTTAAAACGTCCTTCGTTGCGCGTGCGCGGCCACGAATTACCTTAACCGTGTAAGATCACGAGCTGCTACCGGTCATCATCTTGAATCATCATTATGTTTCTGAGTCAGTCATTCAAAATCAAAGTCATTCTCAGTAATTTAGCTTTTATAGTATCAGAGTACTTGTAATGTAGGTAAACAAATTGTCATACCTTCGAGACGTTACAATTATCTCTGTTAGACAAAACACAATAAGCAGTGGTACCGTTGAATAAGGGCCTTTCTGTCTTCAATTGCCACGGGACTTAAGCTTAACTTATGTCAGCCTCCAATTTGATAGATGAGGAGGCGAATAATTTGCAGCGACTCGCAAATGAAAATTTATATTATGAAAATATCAATAAATACGCAACAAATCAGGTACCGATAAAATATATTGCCCCTGGGACATCCTGAGCTTTGAGGTCTGGGTTCACTGCACCTTTCCCTATAACAGCTTCGCCAGTAACAAAAAGTTAATGTTCATAAAGTCTGCTATTATTAACTTTGGACCTATTCTTCAAACTAGACTAGCCAACTGCACAGGATATATAGATATGTGCGCCAACTTAAGTGCACTTTTTATACCTCGTTTTCATAATCCTAGTAGTACGACAAAAGCCATACAACCGGCAGTATTCAGGCAAACAATTAACAATATTAGGATAATATGCTTCTATACATTTTTCAAAGTACTGTATTGTAACTAATTTGTGTTTGTTCTTTTATAGGGCGTGAATACAAATTCAGCAGAAGCCACACAGTTTCTTAGAGAATATGATCGAGAAGCTTCTGGAATGTGCTACAGGTAAAAAGTTATCTTCTCTGTTTGATAAATATAAATAATCTTTACACAGGCCTTACCCAGCAGATCTCATTGCTGGTCTCTGCATAGAACTGCTCCAGTATGATTTAGATTTGTCAAAATTTCATCCCACGTATGAAGGTTTTTTAGACATTGGTTCATCATTGGTTCTTACGTAGATTTCCAAGATTTCCAAGAAAACCTTTATCTACAATTAACATCGACGTATTCTTATATAGTAATTTCACCTGAGAGAAATTTCGTATTGTATCTATAATTCTTGTATCTATTTCGTATTGTATCTTAATATTTTGTAAACAATAATTTCCTTAGTAATCATTTCATCTGAAAAGTATTTCCTTCTAACATTTGGTAATTTGAAAAACAATCTTGAATTTTTGAGGAATTGTAATCCATACCAAAATTAACTCTTAAAGAATGAAGGTGTGATTTGTTCCGTTGCTAAAGATTAAGTTGAGTGAGTCAGTTCACTCATATACAACAGATACATCACTATTTAGGTCATTGGTGACGCATTGTTCTCGTCGCGCCTTTTTTCTTATCCCTAGGAAAAATCGAACGAAGGGAGCGAGCGACCTTTGCCTTCTAATATAAAAAATAAATGTATTATCTAATTTTTATGCAGTTTTACTGTCTATAAATTAATTAATGAGTTAAATTCAATGTCAATTTTAAGGTTGTTTATTATATACAACGATACGATTTGGTACAAATTATAAACAATGCACATGAAACATCATGATGAGACAGAAAAGGTCACAAAGATCACACAAAGGACCCAATTTTATGTAAGATTTTGCTTGTGTGACCATAAAGATACATTCTTGCAAATGAAAGTGTCATTTACTGGGAACATCCGATCAATTTACATACTTCTATGAATATTTACTATATACTATACAAGAGATTCCTAATGCACGAATAATATAATACTTAAACTGTTCAGGGTTACTATGTCACAATGGAAATTCGTCACAAACATCACTGAGTACAATCGACGACGAATGCTGGAGGAACTGGCTCTGAGCTCCAAATTCGAAAAGTTATCTTGGAGGAAGGCAGCAGCTTATGATGCATCCAGATTATCAGACCCTCAAAGTAGGAGACAACTCTCCAAGATCATACAAGCCAGTCGTTCCAGTTTATCCGACGAAAAGTTTACGGAGGTATTTTACGGGTTACTTTTATATTTTTTAAAAATTGACGAGCATTCACTGTACAGGCCGTCTGATCATAAATACTCTTTCAAATTAAATCACCATTTGATATATAATGCTTCATATTGCTTTTAGGCAGTTAAATTCTTTCATTCATTCAGATACTGGTATATTCATATATTTTTATTTATTAAGAATTATTAACTTTGAGGCCTTAAATATACTTATAAAAATAGAAAATAGTTACAATATAAATCATGACAAGTATCCTCTGGACAAAAATGAACCAGCCCTCCTGTCACCAGTGGAAGCAATAAGGCGAGATGTTATACTTTTAATGACGGTTTTTGTACAATATCATATATTGAATAATTTATAATAACTTAAATTAACAAACTTAACTCGTCAAATTTTAAAATATAAAGCTGTAAAATAACAATAAGATATTACTTATTACGATTAAAAACTTGGTTGGTTCAAAATAGATTTTCTAGAGAACTGCAGCATTATAACCAAGTTATAATATTATTTAGAGAATTAACTACATCAGCTGTTCTTCCATTACCAGATTCATCAACTAATAACAGAAATGAAGGAGATATACAATTCAGCAAAGATTTGTCCATTCGGCCAAAAGCCATACGACCCTCATGTCCCAAGAGTATCGTATCCCACGGACTTCCCTGAAACGAATCGTGGCTACCAACCTTACCAGCTCACAAATCAGCCATACCAACATTACCAACCTTATCAAGAAAACCCCGAGTATCCAAACTACTGTGACATGCAATTGGATCCAGAAATTTCTAGAATTCTCGCGCATTCTAGAATCGAAAGCGAATTGCTGTACGTGTGGACGAGTTTTAGAGATAAAACTGGTCCAAAGTTGAAGAATCGTTATATGAGATATGTACAACTGGCTAACGAGGCTGCCGTTAATACAGGTAACTTTATTAAATAACTTTCTAAATTTTCTCATTAATATTATTAACTGTATTATAATATTAGATGTTCATCTTATTAAGAGTAAAAAGTAAGTCACTTCAATATGCGCTATGTTCTGGTTAATGTTTTATTAAGGAATCTGTTTTGATGCTGGGTGTCCCACAAGGTTAATTTTAGTTCATTTTTTATTTTACATCTACACAAATCGTTTGCTTGATAAAAGTTACCAATGGTTTTAAGAAAAAGTTTGTCGTTGATCTTATACCCAATTTAAAATAATTATATATGCATTATTGGTTATTCTTAATATTATTTTTAGTTAAATTTTATTAAGGACCAACATTTGTCTTCCCTTAATGAGTAATACTTTCATCCTATTCCTAATAATACATCTTCAATGACATATGAAAGCAACATATGATATATTTATCCAGCCATTTCATCTCAGTATGTCGTGACGGGTATTTTATTTACAGGTTACAGAGACGCTGGTGATCAGATGCGGTCTGCGTATGAAGACCCTTCGTTCAGGGCGAGTGTTGAGGAAATATTCAACCAAGTTGCACCGCTCTATAAACAGTTATTCACATATGTACGTCGGAAGCTGGTGCTGAGATATGGTGAAACCAGCGTTAGACCTGATGGTCCGATACCTGCGCATCTACTGGGTCAGTATTATGAAATATTATTTACTGGTCTCCAGAGCCTTAACCACGTTTGTTTGTAGAGAGAGGGAGGTTTAGGTAGGGTTCTGAACCCTTGAAAAAGTGTTATGATTGATTGAGAAATAAATACGTCAAAGTGTGATAAACAAAGTCACTTTCGAATATAAGGATTTTAAGAAAACAATATGCATTTCAGATCTTTAAAAACAGAAATATCAAGAAATGTTTATTAACGCTATAACAATTTCGTCAAGTATCGAAAAACAACAACACAACTAATATTAAACACATTTATTTGTTAAATATTTTACTCGAATATAAAATTAATTGAGTTACATAAGTACCGCGTTAAATGGTGTCAAGAATGCTATCAAAATTTCACCGTCAAAACGAATCTCTGGGTGTTAAAATGTCCATTTGAATCCCTGACGTCAGTGGGGGCAATATTATTAAACGAAAAAATGGGTGATTTCGAAATAAAGTCGAATATTAAACATTTACTTAGTTTAGACACAAAGCTCGTGCAATAAATAAAGTTAGCAAAGATATCTTAGGGAAGAGCCTGGTCATCCTAGATGGATCATAAGAATAATCTGTGTCAAGGATGACCAGCCTACCTCCTTCATTATTGAAAATTAAGTAATGACACAAATAACCATTATATCTTATATTGACTTATGAATGTAAAGAAATAATCCAATTGGAAAGGAATTTCAGACAATACAGTAATAAAAACTATAATAAATGCTTATATTTTAAGGTAACATGTGGGCACAAAACTGGAAGTCAATTATGGATCTGGTGATGCCATTTCCTCAAGCGCCAAACATCGACGTCACTTCTGATATGCTGCGGCAAGGTTTTACGCCACTGAGGTAATTTTATTATATTTTTTTCTTTAACACACGTAACTGAAAAATCTCATTAGTTTCTGATTGGCATCAGTATTTGACTGGCTCAAGTAAAATATTAGTATAGATTATTTACTTTAACGATGTTTTTAAAATAAAATGATAGATAAACGCAATATAAAAAAAAATTAAAAGTCAAGTTAAGGTCAAGGTCAATTGTCTTCTAGAATGTTCCAAATGGCAGAGGAATTCTACACATCGATGGGCTTGAAACCGGTACCACCTGAGTTCTGGCGAGGGTCAATGCTGGTGAGACCTCCGCAGCGTAGTGTGCAGTGTACTGCCAGCGCTTGGGACTTCTGCAACAGGATCGACTACAGGTTTTATCTAGTTAAATATTATACTATTGGTTAGGAAATTATACGTTGTATTTCAAGTAATTTAAATTGTCACCCGTTCCGATATTATACAGAATATTATTGCAATGAGAGTTTTTTTATTGATTAAAAGTATATTGAGAGAAGCTGCTGGAAAAATTAAGGACTATTTTTTATTGTATCAGTAGGTCGGGTAAACAGATCGTCTGGTGGTGAGTGGTCATCACCGCCCATATACTAGATATAGATTAGTTATGTCGCCAAAGAAATATTAACCATTCCTAACATCGTTAATGCACCTTGTGAACTGAGATGTTATGTCACCTTTACCTATACACTGGCTCGCTTAATCTTCAAACTGGAACACAGGAATACTAAGTATTGCGGTTTGGTAGGAGAAAATGTAATGAGTGGTTAGTACCTACCCAGACGAGCTTACACAAAGCCTTACTACCAAGTGTATATACTATCCATAAAAAAAGTATGTTTTCATATTTGACGTATTCGTAATTCTCATTTTTTACATAGACTTAAATCTTTTATTTTAATATATACTAGAATAATAAATAATACAAAATAATACTCCATATAAATTATAAAAGGTACCTTTCATTCTGTATTTCAGAATTAAACAATGCACAGAGGTAACGATGCAGGATCTAATATCTACCCATCACGAGATGGCACACATCCAGTACTATTTGCAATACGCTGAACAACCTCAACTGTTCAGAGATGGAGCTAATCCTGGTTTGTACCTCTTGTGATATAGGTAAGCGGACTGGCTAATAAGCCACATGGTGGTAAGTGGACACCACCGCCATTGACTTTGGCGCTGTAAGAAATAATCATGCCGTACTTGGCCAATGCGCCACCAATCTTGGAAACTAAAATGTTAGATACCTTGTGCTAGTAGTTCGGCTTCAAGGCACTCTTTAAACCGGAACACAACAACCCACAAACAAAATACTAAGTATTGCTGCTTGTCGTGCTTAGGCAAAAATCTTATACTTTATATTTTTAATATACTTATTTTTGTTACCTTCTAAAATTTGTCATTAATATTATTAACTGTATTATAATATTAGATGTTCATCTTATTAAGAGTAAAAAGTAAGTCACTTCAATATGCGCTATGTTCTGGTTAATGTTTTATTAAGGAATCTGCTTTGATGCTGGGTGTCCCACAAGGTTAATTTTAGTTCTTTTTTTGTTTTACATCTACATAAATCGTTTGCTTGATAAAAGTTACCAATGGTTTTAAGAAAAAGTTTGTCGTTGATCTCATCCCTAATTTAAAATAATTATATATGCATTATTGGTTATTCTTAATATTACAATAGTTTTTAGTTAAATTTTATTAAGTGCCAACAATTGTCTTCCCTTAATGAGAATAATAGTAAATTTCATCCTATTCCTAATAATACATCTTCAATGACATATGAAAGCAACATATGATATATTTTTCCAGTCATTTCATCTCAGTATGTCGTGACGGGTATTTTATTTACTTACTACGGGTATTTACTTGGTAAAAGTGATTGGGTTAACTGCCCAAAGTTGACAGTATCTAAACTCTCGTGCCTCAAAAAGTTCCGGTCGTGTGTACATGACAACTAATCGGAATATATCGTAATCCCACAGTTGTCTAGTCTCGCTAGAGAATTGTTGCAATGGCTTAAATCGGACTTCATGAAATTATCATAATAATAGGAATCATTACTGAACAATTTCGATTTTTTTTTTTTTTTTTCTTCTAGCCTTCCATGAAGCTGTAGCCAACGCCGCGACTCTGTCTGTGTACAACCTGCCGCATCTTCAAAGAGTTGGGCTTTATCAAAACAAGTAAGCATATAAGAATCATCAGATTATCTATGTAATGATAAAAAAACTCTTCAATCAAACATATAATCGTAGGATGTATTTGAAGTAAAAACATAGCCTCCAATAATTATTAAAAAATAAATCCTTTTTTATAATCTACATTTACTAATAATTATTTTTAATGTTATTTGACGAAACATTGCAGTCACCTTTTAACATATTTTAATTCATTTTAATTGCGCAGAATTAATATGTCATCGTCGAAAGCAATAACAATTAAAAATCAATATAGAATTGTGTAATTCAAATCCACATATTACTGATATTTTCCAAAAACCACAAAGAAAAACTCTTTGAAATGTTCAAATTGTCAAAAGCCTTACTTAATTCCAAAGTTGCTTAATTTACACATTTCTTTGCTTTACAGAACCCACGATCCTTACGAAGTCAGCATGAACTTCCTCATGTCGATGGCGTTAGAGAAAGTAGCGTACTTACCGTTCGCGTTTATGGTTGATCAGGTAATATGACATTGCGTAAAACACGACGAAAATACAATTATTAATTTTATTCGAGCGCTTTTTGTATCCTTAATTCGATATTTTGTAACGTTGTTTATGAAAAATAGTATTTGATACACATAGTTTACTTCGTGGTAGAGCTTTATGCAAGATATACCCGCTCAGAATATATTTTATTTTAACTTACAAAAATATGTTGTCTTCTATCTTACTATTTATTAAAACCTCCAAACTCCTAATTGGTTCTACTCGGTAGAATCTACATTCCGATTCGGTAGTAGATTTACGTTCAATAGAGTCGTGTAAAATGACGAATCCAAAAGTGCTTCTAAAGGCCAGCATGAATAAAGTATATTTTGATTTTGATTGAACATAAGTTTAAGCTGCATTTAACAACTTCTTCAAGCAAGTTGCAAGATGAAATCGTTGTCTAGCCAAATTTGACTCTTGGAAAACAAAGTCCAAAATATGGAATTTCGTTTATATTTTGGGCCTCTTACTCGATAACATTTTGTCTTCTAGAATAGCTGTATAATGTAGGAAGTTCATTATTTCAGTGGCGTTGGTCGGTATTTGAAGATGGAGTTCAGAACATGAACACAAAATGGTGGCAAATGAAATTGAGATATCAGGTTTGATTCCTTTTATTATTTTCCGCCGTTCGTATTGTATTTCTCAATCAGATTAATCTTAATTTGTCCAAGTACTTATCTTTTCTTCGATTTCTATTCCATTCATATTTATGATGTTTCAATATTTTGAAACGATTCAATAATATAAATTATTCTTTAATATTTCTCAATCATATGAGGGATATGATGATCTTAGCTTTTTAATAATCTGTTTAGCTGCGATGGATGTTCATTGATTAATTCTCATGAATTCAATTTAAATTTATATATAAATATTATCAAAATTACGAAGAAATATTTAAAAGATTATACTTTCATTTTAAATTTGACAAATAATCAATTTACTTCAATTATTATTATTATCACTAGACTTAAAGAAATATTTTGCAATCACAGGGCGTGACACCTCCAATTGCGAGAACGGAAGCGGACTTCGACCCTGGATCCAAATATCACATTATATCTGACCAGGTAAGGTTTTATACTTGTGTAGATTAAATTGTGCCTTTGCCTATTGGTGATTTACTGAAATTTAAAAAAAAAAACCATTGTGAGTTACAATCGAAAATCAAATATCATCAGGATTTTATCTAAAATTGGCAATTAATACACAAAAATTTTATGTTACACAGGAATATATCAAATACTTCCTAGCAACAATCCTGGAGTTCCAGATATTTGATCAGCTCTGCACAGTCTCCGGTCACAGCGGTCATCTGCATGAATGTGACATTTATAGAAGCAGGGATGCTGGTAGATTACTAAGGTAAACTCTTACTTGTAAATTTGGTAGTGTTCACAAATCCTTTGCCCAATTCAACTTAAGTGGCCTTTTTTGTGTTGATACACTGCTGTGCAGACATCTTGATATAAATTTTCCGTAGGATTGTGTGTTACAAACAAGTTCTTTCATTTTCAATTTCAAAAAGCACGTATAGTCCGTCTTGCTCCTGAAATCTACCCTGTCGTGACGAGTTTGCTGTCCCATCGGATTGTGATAAAATCACTCTCTGAGTGTATACTTTTATTAACGCGAATATTTGTACACGACTTATATCCGCGCCTAGTTAGTCTCTCTGTAGGATGGTCGTTCTCAAGTGTCAACAGGACCCTCAGCATTCAAACCAGAAAATTTACAATCAAATTATTGCTATTTGACGTTAGAAGACTTCATCAATTCTTCGTAGTACGTGGTGCTTTCCCAGATAAGTTACAAAGGTAACTCATCTGGGAAAAGTAAACCGAGCTCAAGATGGCGACATAGATGTTCCATAAATAAACCAGCTACTGTCGATCAAGCTCAAATTTTTCCATTAAATTTTCCTAGATGGTTCATTTTAAGCTGGTAATAGTTACACGTAGAACTGAGTTTGATAATATGAGAATCATGTGATCATAATATATTATTACATAATTTTCAGTGAAATTATGCAGCCAGGAGCGTCTAAGTCCGCATCAGACATTATCAGGAGTATGACTCGAGGCAAGACGAATAGGATCTCACCGGAATCGCTCGTAAGGTAAGACAATTAAGTATTTATCTGTGTATGCGAGATTTATTTATATTAAAATCTTAAATATATTTTATTTAAAAAGATTATTATACTATTAGTGAGTTCGTAGTTGACACCAGCCCACCTTGGGTATTAAACGATGGTCTCCTCCTATTTGATATATGGCATATATTATGTAAATAATGGCAAATTGTGAAAGAAAAAAAATACCGTTGAGTTCATTTTGTAAGTTCTTCCCAGGTCAGGATATTTTCTATCCGAACCGATGGCACCGTTTAGTTTGGCAATCACTAAGTAAGTGTAGTGCTTATAGAATAAATAACTTTCATTTGATTCGATTTAATTTTCAAATCAATAAATATAAAAAAATGTACAATCATGTACGTGGAATGTTAAATAAATAAATAAATATTGGACAACATCACATACATTACTCTGATCCCAATGTAAGTAGCTAAAGCACTTGTGTTATGGAAAATCAGAAGTAACGACGGTACCACAAACACCCAGACCCAAGACAACGTAGAAAACTAATGAACTTTTTCTACATCGACTCGGCCGGGAATCGAACCCGGGACCTCGGAGTGGCGTACCCGTGAAAACCGGTGTACACACCACTCGACCACGGAGGTCGTCGATGGCAAGGACGCTAGCAAAACAGCATTTATTGATCAATTTTTGACGGAACCGAGTTTGCAAATGGAGGGATTATTAGGATTGTTCAGCTATGAGATATTAATAGACTAATAATCAACGACCTGTAAATGTTTGATAAGAAATTTAAGAGCTAAAGAATAATTTACCTTTTCAGGTACTTCCGTCCTCTGGAACTCTGGCTTCGAGTACAAAATCGTGACGAGCAGATTATTGGCTGGAATTCGAACTACCACGACGTCGCTCTCTTCGCCCCGCAGAAGGCGTCCGCTTATAAAAGTTATCCGTCTGTTTTGTTACTAATATACTTAATTGTATTGTTTTGATTTAGTATTGTGATTAATAAATTTTGTTTTATTATAATTGTTTTATTTTGTCATATATTGAAGAACCAACTAACAAAGATACGATATTGATTATCTTTTGAGCCAGGAACCTTCCCGTACTTTCGTAGAACCAAATTATAACAATCAGAATTGCTTAAGATTATTTAGAGGAGAAATATTTTGTTTTGTATAAATAGGTCTGGCAAAGGACTCCTGATAAGATCCTCCTGATAAGATAGACAGGATAAGTTCATTTGTAATGCATTATTACGCTATTATTATTATTAAGCTGTGATTTAAATTGCGTTTAGGTTGCTTTTAAACGGCTATTGGATCAACTCTCCCTTGCCACGCTGTTAAAATGGGTTTCGCACACTTCATGAAACTATTGAATTCTGCATTCTTGGCAACATTTCATGCAGTATGTGTTACGCGACGGTGCTGAGAACGGCTTGTACCCAGCATACCGAAATATCCACTAAACAAACAGAGGTACCGGCTCTTACGGGCACCTTTTTCGTATGCTGCCGTGACTTCCCGAGGATTAAACCTTACCCAGTCCGGTCACATGATTAATGCTTATCGTTTAACTGTTCTGGAGGCTAATTAAACATTATCAAAAGAATAAAGGCAGTATTTTACGTAGCTATAAGGCATTCAATAGCTGACACATTTTAACTTTAAATACATGAAAAGACACAATACATCATATGCCACACAACTGAAAACGAATACTCAATGAGTTTTTAAATGTCGTTATAACCGCAAAGAAAGCGCATTCTCGTCGTGCGCAGTCGGTTTATTTGAAGTTCGCCGACTCCTTTCTCACGAGGCTGTTATGATCGATTATCTGTTATATATATTTCTTAAATGAAGAAATTTTGTCGGTTTTACGGTTGAGATGATATTCTTTGCGTGGGAACTTATTCAAAATTCATATATTTTAGCGTATGGTTAATTTTTCGATCGTAGTCCACCTTCTTCCCGGGGATTAGGGGATTCTCTGTACGCCGGGAACGTCGCTAGATTTGAGACCCGCAGATTTGAGACCCACAGAGATGGTTCAACAGACAACAGCGATCCCGAACAGACAGATAGAACTTAAAGCACTATTTATACAGTTTTAATAAATTTGCCTGGTTTTATATTATTAATAAGATTAATGAATTTATCATGGACATATATATATATATATGTATAATGTATATAAATTTATATATATTGACTGCATGCTCCGATATCGCTGAGATAAAAAAAGCGTTCAGATTGAGTTTTCTCTTGGACTACATAGGCGTAATTAGTTGCAGATCATAAATTATTATAACATATAATCATACTGTACAACTGGACCGGAAGTTTTTTTTTTTATTTAATTCAAAAGTGGTCACATATCTACTTTGTTCGGCTTAATTAAAAAAATTATCTTAAAATTAAAATTAATTTATTTCTGATACACCGCTACAGAAAAATATATTAAAAAAAGGGACACACAATTTTATAACAATAAGATGTCTGCACATCAGTGTACCGACACAAAAAGGAAGGTCACACAGCTTGTGTTGAAACGGAGAAGCGTACAGTGACCCCCAAAGTGTACCGCTGTTTTTCAGCTCACATGGAGCTATTTCTAATTCCAACATAATAAAAAAATAAAAATCAACGTAATCAATTACAAATATTTGACTTAATTAGGTCCTCTTAATTAGTATTTACTTGCCGTTTCGTTAGTCCAATGATCACACATAAGGCCGCAAATCATGAGGCCCTGGGTTCAAACCCCAAATCGTGATCGTGCGGTAACATCCCGAAGTTTGGAATTTGGGATACATTTTTGTGCCTCGAAATGCACATAAAACCATTGGTCCTGCGCCTGAGCTCAATCCGGGCGTGTCGGATTTACCGTCCCACTGTCAGAGTAAGGATACAGAAGGTAAGTCACAATATATTTACAACAGTATTACGTATGTTCAGATTAACATTGATCACTTTGATATGATCAGTTATAATCATTGTATATGAGCCGAGATGGCCCAGTGGTTAGAACGCGTGCATCTTAACCGATGATTTCGGGTTCAAACCCAGGCAGGCACCACTGAATTTACATGTGCTTAATTTGTTTATAATTCATCTCGTGCTCGGCGGTGAAGGAAAACATCGTGAGGAAACCTGCATGTGTCTAATTTCAACGAAATTCTGCCACATGTGTATTCCACCAACCCGCATTGGAGCAGCGTTGTGGAATATGCTCCATACCTTCTCCTCAACGGGAGAGGAGGTCTTAGCCCAGCAGTGGGAAATTTACAGGCTGATTATGTAATCATTGTATGTGCACGAGAACTGAGGATAAGCTTCTAACACCAAGTTTCCGACTCCGCAAAGTCAATAAATCCTTCTTGAAGCAAGGTATCCGTTTCTATAAAAAAATGTGCAGACATTTTCAACTTTGCCGTTTCATAAATTCGAATCATTTTTAAAAAATACATTGGTAAAGAAGGCATATTATTCGATACAAGATTATATTGATGATAAAAAATAGTGAAGCTAATACTTGTTGACTTCCAGGCAGGATATATAACATACATATATAATTGTATTTAACTAACATGACATTGTATTTTTGTGAAATGTTGAAAATGAGTAACTACTGAATTTCTTGCCGGTTCTTCTCGGTAGAATATGAATTCCGAAAAAGTGGTAGCTTCAATTTAGTTTGTTAAATGACGTTTCCAAAGTGCTCGTAAAAGCCTACTTGGATAAAGTATATTTTGATTTGAATTTTGCGATGTGCTTTACGTCGTACGTAATTGGTTTGTCTTCCTCGAGATCGGAAACGACGTCATCTTCATAATTGACTTCACTAAACTTACTGTGATATAATAACGCAGGAATTCAGTGAACTGGTTCATTCAATGTTGTTTTAATTTAAATATTTTAAATGAAAATAAAATGATCTCAATTTACTACGCGTAGTATTACGTTAAAAATTTCGAAATACACGTTTCCCGGATATGAAACAAATTCCTTAACTCGTATCCTGCGAAATCAGAGGAGAAATCGGTTTCACGTCCAATTTTGCTTGAGTAATCACAATGAATGTGTCAGCCGTTTGTGTGGAGCCGAGATTAGTAAGAACGCGTGCATCTTAACCGATAATTGGGGGTTCAAGCCCAGACAAGTGGAACTTTCATGAGCTTAATTTGTATGAAAACATCGAGAGGAAAACGCATGTGTGAAATTCAATGCATTTCGTCCACATTCGTATCCACCAGCCGGCACTGGATCAGCGTCGTCGAATAAGTCCTAAACCCTGCACTCCTCGCTATTGCGAACAGTAACGCGACGTCTTCCTTACTGTCTTCTCGGCCTTAAATAGGACACGCAATGACCCCACCTAACGCGTCCACGTCTCAAGGATTACGCCTTATGTTTTAAGCGTCAGGTGTCAGAGCTGAGCTGAGACACGTTCGTTGTCTTCACCGAGCAGGGTCTATACTATTCCATACCCGCTCTACCGTTTCCTAGGCTCTATCAGTGAGACCGTCATGTTACAGATACCGTTACGGTCTTATTTGTCATGTCATGTCATGTTCATCCGGAGTAACGCCAAAGTAAACGGCTGCGCTAGAAAAGAGAAAGTTTATGATATAGATAGGCTGAAGAGCAAATGGGCCACCTAATGGTAACACCCATAGACATTAACGCTGCAAGAAATATTAAGTATTCCTAACATCACCAATGCGCCACCAACCGTGGGACTTAGCTCCCATATGTCCCTTGTGGCTTCAAACCGTATTGCTGTCAGGCGGTAGATAGACTTAGACCCAGACAGACTTGCACAAAACCCCACCATAACCTTATACTTTATTGTACGCTACAAAGAGAAAATAAATAAATAAAACATGGATACAGCCTAACTAAAAGAATCGTACAATTTTGGGGACCTCATCGCTACATAACGATCTCGTCCAAGCAACCAACGGTGTAGGTTATGTTTCAGAATATGCGATGGGTGGTGCTGTAATAATAAATAAAATAACATTAATCTATAACTAAAACTAATAAATAAATTTTAATATAGAATACACATATTATATATCAATAAAAACATTAAAATAAAATTACTAGTATATAAGTAAGTATACTATAGATCCTCGAACATAAAGAGAAAGAAAAAAATAATAAAAATTAATAAATATATTGGTGATAAGACTTTGGAGACAAAAATTGATAATTTACAAGTTTTTTTATCGGTAGAAACATGTTTTATAAAGTTTTCTAAAATCAAACTTCAAAACTCCATTATTAAAAATATTCTGTCAAATGTGACGTTTGAATTCGATGCTAAAATAATGATATAAAAATGCAAAAAACCCATGAATATGTAAATTATTAAAATAAATACATTTTAATAAAGGACATTATTTTTTTAAGTATGTCGTAGAGAAAGCTGAAATTTTTAAGCTGTTTGCGCTGCAAATGCAAGGAACCTTTCCTTTGGAGGGGGGTTTTTAAAGCATAACCATGCAGATACGGTTCTTATAGTCGCTTATGGATAAATAACAATGATTGTTTTACAAGTTTTATAAACAAATTTTACCGAGAAGAAACGATAAGAAATTCAGTAGTTATTTATTAGTAATCCGTACGCAGAAATTGTTACTTGCAATTCAATAAATTTAAACATATCGTTCAAGAAAATCGAATGGTGCTAATATACTTTCTCCTTTTTTAACTACCACAGATATATTTATATATATAGTCTATTAATGATCTGTAAAAAAAGTAAACGAATATAAAATTCTACATCAAAAATTATATTATAATTTTTGAGTAATTTATTAGTCCTGGCTATTGGTAGAGGGTAGTACTTACTACTTAATCGATAAAAAATCAAAGGGTAGATCATTTATATATTTAGATCAGCGTTGCAGAACTACGATAGTTTGACTATCGATAGTTGACCTCGAAAACTATACAGGATATCGATAGTATCGATAGCTCTCCGTGAGCAATACTATTGATTACGGCATTACTATCGATAATATTGCTCATGGGGAGCTATCGATACTATCGATAGTATTGACACGTGACAATACTATCGATAAACTATCGATACTATCGCTAACACCTTAACTATCGATAGCTAGTCTATCGATAGTCTACCGATAGTGGACTATCGATATGCAACACTAATAGATACACTGTCGCACTACAAAAGAACTAATACAAACAAGCAAAATATTATCTTAGTGTGCGTGACAGCTACGCTTGACACTCGCGAAACGTCAAACTACTTAACTAGTGTGAGTGTACTTTTGTTTTTGTTCGGCGCGTTCTCAGTGACACTATCTAGACATATAAATTCTACCATTGCAGAAGCAAAGATAGGCCACAGAAGGAATACCGTAGTTCTTAAACGAGTATCGAAGAATCAAACACAAACATGTATCCGCGAGAAGCATGCTTCTTCAAACCTTATACTCAACGGGATAAGCCTTTGCCAAGCGGTTGTCTATTTTCTATTTGACGTTTAATATTTTTTTTATTAAACTTTCCAAGGCAGCATCGCATTGATCCTGAAAGGGTTTCAATTTTTATATAATTTATTTTCCGCTCTAGTTTCTAAGGACGTCTACTGTGAAATTGTCAAACCGATTTTAATAATTATTATTAACACCGGCTTAAGCGATATCGTTACAATTATGTACGTTATTCACCTTTCTTTTTTCTTTTACAACATAAGCATAGGGTTGCTGCTAATTGCATCATTTTTTTTTTGTAATAAATATATTTTTTTATAAATAAAGGAATCTTTTAAAGAGCCAATACGAAAATTATTATGGTATTTATTGTTTTTTATTCGGCGATAATTATAAAATAATTAATTAAATCTAGGCAATATAAAATTAAATTACATAAAGTATTTAAGTTATATGTTTTAATAACTTATTATATGCTAAAATCTTTACACAAAAAAGTCATATAATTTACCAAATACAAAAAAAAATATTATGTATCTCCCTACGATGAAAATCACGGGTTATTAAAACTGAGATACAAAAAATACTAATTTTTAAACGTTGACAACCCTATATTTAGTCAAGATGAATATTACGTGATGCCATACAAGTTTTTGGGCGACCCTTTTAAAACCATTTCTCCTTTTACTTTTAACCGACAATATTGCAACGGTTCAGTTGAAAATTAAAAATCGAATCGCGAGCACACGAATAATGTCGCGCCAAATTATGACATTATTTTTTTTAAGTTTCGTCCTAAGTGAAGCAAAGGCTCATATTGAAGATTCACATAAAAGAGATTTGATTATTGCATTAGAAAAAAAATTGGAAATTAAATTCTTTGAATACGCTAATAATATTGTTGAATGGTTGGAAAATATAAATTATAAGCATTTAAATAATAGTGATATAGGTAAAATGCTCGGCTATAATGAGATCAAAATGAAAGTGGACAATATTGGAACTGGTATTTTTTTTAAATTATTATTATTCATTACTGATATTCATTGTAACGATTTTATGATTTTTTTTTTAATCCTTGACAGATTAATAATTTTTATTTCTTTTAATGACATATTTGCTAGCATTGTATGAATTATTTACTTAATGTGGAATCTTGTTTAGTCTATGATCTAATATAAGTTCACGAATAATTTATATTATCTTATACTGTTTGTTTCCAAAAATAAAATAAAATAATGTTCTTTAACATATTTTTATACTTAAGAATTAATATAGGTCAATTATTTCGAAATGTATTTCATTATAACTAATAACAAAAAAATATAAACAAATGAAAAATAGCGAATTTGTAATAAAGTGAATAATAATTAATATTATTAAAAAATACTCGTTTTGATATGATTGTGTTTTAGTTAAATTACGCCTGGGCCATTTCCCATACGACAATAAACTTTTTCGCTTAAATAAAGCGGGTGATTCTAGCAAAGCGCTAGTTTCTTATATTGTATATAATTATTATTTACTAATATAGAAATATCATATACTTATTTAAACCTTTCCAAAACGCGCTGTATCTTCCGGTATATGTTTTATGGGTAACAAATACAATAAAAAACGTCTCCTAATTAACGTATCTTTACTAATATATATATTATTCTGTTCCATAGAAGCTCGAGGGATGAAAATGGTTACAATGGCTCTAATACCAATAATCTTTCATCTCGGAATTACATCAGCATGGATAATGCTGACAGCATTTTTGGCGGCAAAATCAGTTACAATAGGACTGATTCTTTTAGCTTTCAAAATTGTTGTCAGCTCTGTCAAAGTGAGTTTTTTTTTTTTTTATTACACAGTCTTAGGTCAGATCAATAAGTATTTAAATGATATGTATTTGTTTTTTTCAAACTCCATTGCCTTGCCTTAGCGTTGCCGATATTTTGTATGTATATAACTAATAATTATATGGTTGACATTTAAATATTTATCCCAATTTTAAATACCTGTATTTACAGATAGCGTCATTCATCACAGCTTTGAAAGTTAAAAAATATCACAATGAATTCGGTTGGCCAGTTTATCATGACCACCACGGTGAGGCTCCGTTATATATTTTTTTTGTTTATTTTGTTAAATCAGAAAATTTGTCATCTGATTTCTCATTGTCATCATCGCTTTTGGTCGCCCATAGACACTAGCACTTTAAAAACGTATATAACCATAATCCCATTTACTTAAGTATCGAGAAAAAATATAGTATTCTTTTTTTTAAATTAATATCCTCTTTTTTTCAGCCATTCACAACGACTATCATTCCCACATACCGGATTACAATCCTCACCATTCCCATTCTCCAGATTTCACTCCTCACCATTCCCATTCATCAGATTTCACTCCTCACCATTCTTACTCAGCAGATTTCTCTCCTTACCATTCTCACTCACCAGATATCAGTTCTCAACATTCCCACACACCAGATCTTACTTCCCCTAACTCTCACAAACCAGATTGGAGTTCACATTCGACCCCCTACAAAGTACATCCGCCTAGCTTACAAGAAATTGAATATGTAGAAAATAAAAAGGCCGACAAAAGGCTTGGTTAGTACAGATTAAAAATAAATATACATGTAAAAAATACTGTTAATTTAAATTAGTAAAATTAGATCATATTAATTTATTTTAGTTAAAAATTGACACTTTAGTAAAGTTTGTTCTAAGTTAATAAATTAAACGCATTTATTATTTGTAAATAGGTAACTTTATTTGTAATATATATATATGTTACGTGGAATGTTTTAAATTAACATGGTTATTTTTATTACAATCAGTATTTAAAACGGGATATTAACCATGTTTTTTTTTATTTGGTGGAGCTCGATATTTCGTGAACAAGACTCAAAAAAAATAAAAAACATGGTATATATCCTGTTTTAAATACTGATACTAATTACTTGGAATGTTTCATTGTATGTATAGATATATAACAAAACTGTTTTTGCAAACTATAACATATAAAATACGAACAAAATAATTCGGTTGTATATTATAAGAAGACATTATTAAGAATACGATCTTATTTTAAATAAAAAAAAAAAAATTTTATACATAAAAATACTATAAATTTGTATATAATATACAACAATACAAAACAATTGTATTAAAAAAAAATCACAAATAGAGATTCTTAGGACGAAAAAATCAAATTAAAGCCACAATGTATGGTGTAAAGATTTAAAAAAAAAATATTACAATTTAGGCGGGAAATAAAAAACATAACCTAAAAAAATATAATTTTCAATACAATGTAAACAATAATATAATTACGTCAGCCGTCTTATACTTAAAGTTTTATAATATTTTTACTGTTTTACAAAAGAAACGTAACTTGTAAGGAAATTTAATTTAACCAAAAAATATATATAAGTTATGTACTTTTTAGTACCAAATCGAAAAGCTATATTATTTATTATCTTGGTGTGAGTGACTGCTACGCTTAACATTCCAAACATCAGACTACTGTACTAGTGTGCTTGTATTTAGTGGTCAACTGTTGATAACTATTTTTTTCGAAGGGTCTCAGCTTTGATAGCCTCTCTAGACGTGTAAATAATAAAAAATTTACAATAACAGTATTTGTTCAGATCATTTTCAAATGATAAATGATATTTATTAATTAATTTACATTACACATAGATGAAAAGACTCACTTCCAAGTCACGCAACTTAATTTAAACGCACTGTAATTTAATTTATATTTTTGAACGAATAAAGAGAATTGTAATATTTTAGTCATGCTGAAATTTCAATAATACGATTTATGAGGATAATGATCTCAAATAACGATTTTACCAACTACTACAATTATTTATAAATCTTTCTTCTACCTTAAGAAGTGGATATACGTCGTTGACCTTGCGAGGAAACCTCACACCCCCTCTGCCTTGTCATTGCGGAGAACAGTGTCCAAAAGTTCAACAGATAACTTCGTCCCGCACTGTTTTATTAGGCTAAACAAAGATGGCGTCCCAATTTCCGCGTATCGATAACGCAAAACACTCATTAAAAATGTTTTTCTACAAAATTAAATCCAAGATTCCCTCGGTACTGTATTACATAATATTCCAAAGTAAATAAAAAAAAATCTTGTGATTGATACCTTAGGGAAAAAAGCGAAAAATAACTAATGCAGATACCATTATCATATTGTTATTACATGGAATATTTTTAAAAATTCTTTGGAAAAGAGAACATAGCATAGAAACGTTGTACGTTAACATATATATTTTTTAAAGTTATTCCGGTAACCATCGTCGATAAAAAAGTAATTAAGGGAGATTAAACGAAGCCATTTCGACTGTATTACACCTCAAGGTTGTCTGGAAGAGATCGCTGATAGCTGTAGGACTTGCACATCATGCTGGTTTTAATGTAAAAAAATATTTATTTATAATAAAGAAAATAATTTGTATTGTATTTGTCTTTTCATGTAAGCTTGACCCCCGTAAACTTGCCAGTAGATTATATTTGAAAGATGAAATTTCATAATTATTTACAATTGATAAATACATTTTTATTATAAATTTCTTCTAAGTATTTACTAAGTGACATTTATCAGTTTTTGGTAATATAATGCTTAGGCTATTACAAATTGGGCATAATAATATCAAGACCAAGCTGTTTTTTGAAAAAAAAAAACATTAACTAGCTTTTCTAAAGACGACTGATAATACATATAATATTTTGTGACATACGACAGGAAATAAAAATATGGCAGTATCATTATTTGGATGCAATTATTTATGGTAATGTAATATTTATATATATCATAAATATTTGAATATCCATAAAATATAATAATAGTTGTCTTTTTTTTAAATACATATAAATAAAACTTCATATTCTGACTTTGACTTGTTCAACTGTCAAAGTGACAGAGCAATTGGCGGGAAATTATTTTGTGCAACCCTCATTAAACAATGAGTGAAATCTGTATTATAAGAAAATATTTATATCGTAACTTTTTGATGATTTAAATGTCTTTTATGTTGAATGATTTTTTATCATTATTAATATTTTTGCATTTAAATACCGAACCAACCATCAAAAATGTTTTTTTATGAGATTTTATGAATTATATAATTAAATTGTATAAATAAGCTCGATAATAATTTAAAATTGTCATTAATGAGTATTTTAAACAGCAAAAGCCGTATTTGTGGACGGAATAAAATAAACGTTTTTGATCTGTTTTAAACACGAATTTTTCACGGTTTTTCAAATAATAATAAGCAAAGTACTCATTATCCTGCTTAACCAATAAACGCATCATACTTTTCTCGGAGTCTCTTTCTTATTAAATATATAAATTAGAAAGAGACACAAAAACTACGTCTTTCAATAAAAGCAAAAGTCAAAACCTCTTAAGGTCAATTAGTTTTTTCCAAAATAAATATATATATAAAATAATCAAATATCCAAATCAGCCAATCTCCTAAAACAAACGCCTAAAAATATGCAGAGCGTTATCAAAATCGAATCGCTTACTAGGCCAAGCACGCTATTCTTGCCGAACCAACCATATTTGACCTTCTTTTTCGACAACCTCCTTTTGTCAACTGTCAATTTCTTCGGCCATGAATCGAAATTCGACGGGACTATTTGACATTGGCTGTCAAACCATTTGCGCGCGAAACCGTTGGAACTCTTCGCTTGGATGCAGATGTCGGCGCCATTTTGGACTGTTGTTTTGAAATCTTTTTCAACCGGTATCGTTAGGGAACGGAGGTTGTAGGAAATATCTTGGCTGAAGTACAATGTGTTGTTTTTGTCCCTTATGTAAAGATAAAAATCGGCGACGTCGTCTGCCGTCGGTACGTACCAATGCGCGTATATTGACGTCTGCGAGCTGAAACATAAATTGTGTTTTAGTGTTTCGTATATCTAAACACCAATCACGGGTGTAGTAAAGACAAATCAAACACTTTAACTTTGAATTGACGCGATCTCATTGGTCGAAATTTCGAACGATCTAAAATGATCATTGTTTATTTGTCAAAAAAAAACCGCGTTTTAAATCTCGACGAAGTTGTTATCGGAACTTTGGATGTAAAATTATATGTAGTTACGTGGAATAATCTGGTATGATGTGGAATTATAGCAATGAGAAACTTGTATACGTATTTTAAATCTGTTATAGCCCGGCCGAGTTCGCTCTATAAATAAGGATAACCTTGCACGAGTTCCCGAAAAGCTGAAAATAATATACCATAAAGGGCACCATTATTTATTGGTTATGAAAACTTCCAATTGATCTCATGTTTGCAAATAAATTGTTCTTACACTTATTCCCTTAATATTATTTGTCTGAGTGGAAGCGATTCGAAGTTTTTTTTAATTTATTTTTACTCTCTATTATAGAGAAGTTTCCTTGTCACGTTCACGTTACGTAAACGTCACTTGACGCGTTTATTTAACGTGTTAGTCTACGCTCTGTTTTACTAAAGTTTACTAGAACGTCCTCCCTACTTTTCTCTGTGCGATTTTAATCATAAAACTATCAGTTCCTCTAAAAAATCCAAAACAATCGAATACGAACTTTGACATAACATTCTATTTTTGCATGACGATTCAAAAGTACTTCTAAGAGCCTAATTAATAAAAATACTTACTATTGCACATCCCTGAACAAGACATCAGGTTCGGACGTAAAATCGTACTCAGTGTTGCCATAATTCCTTATTTTATCATTCAATTCGACGTTGCTGGCGCACAATAATCTTTCCTCGTCCAAATTAAAGAAGTTCTCGTTTTCCAACGTCGGCGGCTCGAAGCACGTTATGTTTTTATATTTATTGTCAGCTGCCAACACCGACGCGGGTAATTTATCTATGTAATGCTTTAAAGGACGAGTGAAGCAATCGCATTTGAGTTTATTATCTGTAATAAAAATTAAGTATTGTATCATTAAAATATTTATTAGTGTATAATTGTAATAAATATATATTTATAGTTTTTTTTTTTTAAGAAAAGTCGAAATGCCTCAAATTGATTAAGGAATTTCTAATATTCCTTTTTACCCCTCCTTATAAGCTTATCACTTGTGTAAGGAGTGGGGACGACACTAGCCAAGTCAACCTTTGCGCTATTGACGTATATAGTTGTGTAAATATTTGTATGTAATTTTATGGTAGAACCGCCTGTCCAGGTTACGTTTTTAATTAATAAAATCTATCTCAGATTGGGTTGCCTGGAAGACATAAGTAATTATCCATAAGCCCGCCCATTTTACTTATTTATATTGAATTCCATATTTAAAAAATTCTATAGTATATATTCACAGATTATAAAATAAAAAAAAATCGAATACAAATTCCTGGTAGTGCGAAACGACGCTTCGTTTATTAATACGTCGTAAGTGCCAGTTTAATATAATTCATTATTGACGTTAAGTATTCGAAACGGGATATCTACCAGGTATTTTTTATTTAAGTTTCAAATACTTACAGTAATAAAAATAACCACGTTAAATTAAAATCTTAATTATTGACGTTTTAACAAATCGTTAATTACTACACACTACCGGGGATTCCCTTCGATTTCGCTTCGGGTTCGCTTCTGCTTTAACGTTCCAAGTACTCCAACTGACTTTTGATTTACGTAACCCAATAACAGTTGGTGATGTTAGGAATCCAAAGTGTACTCCATACATCGAAATCTGTTCAGGCCTTTAATAGTTACGGTGGAATAAAAAAACTCACATACTTATGAACCCTGAAACCATTGCACACCTTTTTGAACAGTCGTGTTAATGTTTATAAAATTTTAATTGTATTGCAATATTTTTCCTGCTCAAATCAATAAATTGTACCGTATGCTGAAATGTTCCAACCAATGTTACTCGGTGAAAGTTCTATGAGTGGTGACCACCTACCATCTAGGGGCCCAGTAGCCAGTCCGCCTACCTATTTAAAAGCAAATGTATTTTCGAAAAAAAATCAACCAGCGCTCAGTGAAATTCCGTCATATCCACCAACCTTTATTGAAGGGTTGTCGTGAGTTATGACCCTAAAACTTCGTGTACGCGCGAGAGAAAAGTGGACTTTAGTTAAGGAAAAAGGGGGAGTTGTTACCTCAAAACTGGGCTCTGACTTATGAAGACACGTTCTTCTTGGGAGCGCTCCCTTGGTCTTCATACACTCGAAGAACACACCAAAGGGATGGGTGATATTACAGGAGAAGGATAAGTCCGTTACACAAGCTAATTTCAAAGGCGCGGCGCACTCACACAACACACGTTACCGCGGCTCACACGAGAAGGGAAGAGTAGAAGGAAGTACGTCATACGTCAAATCATTCCATAGACAAATATTGCCGTTTCAATGTACGCATAAACCTAAATACGCTACACTTCTACTTAAAACTAGATCAGTAAAACAGCATAGATATTGTCCAATACAAATCTCAAAACACTTGTTAATATAATAACAAAACATTTAACAAATACTAAACAATGTAGGCGGCACGTTATGGCCTTAAAAAAAATCACCTTCGAAATATACTCGTAAGCCGTTGTCTCGTATCATTTTAACGATTTCCGGATAAAAACTCGTCAGATAATTTTTCCGGACGTCCAACACTTTGAAATACTTCGCCTTCACCAAACTGTCGACTGGCAACACTTCCAACGTGTTATTCTGTAGATACATCTCGGTTATATTGTCTGGAAGATTGAAAGTCGTATCCGCTGGAACAGAAAAATAATTCGGAATTCAAAACTTGGAATGATATTTTATATACTATATGGGTACCACCCACTCATCAGATATTCTATCACCAAACAGCAACTAGAGACGCAGTGAAGATTCCTTAGTTCCCAAAGTCAGCGACCAGAGACATCGAATAAATAGGATCATATACCCAAAAAAACGAAAAATTCAGTTTCATGAAATCTTAATCAGATTATTATTTCTAAAAGCGTTTAGAATACTTTTTCATAATAAAATCCCTAGCAATTAGTTAGGGCTTTAATATATATATTTAATTATCAGCTGATCTCGTTCCGACTCGCCTCCACTCCCTCCCACACTATTCACGTCTCTTTCGCACTAACGTGCGCAGTTACAACAAAAAATTGATGAGCATATATAAGTACTAATTTAAACAGGTATTCATTATTTTTATTTATTGCATTGGTTGACGGACGAGCATATGGGCCACCTCATGGTAAGTGGTCACCACCGCTCATAGACAGAGGCGCTGTAAGAAATGTTAACCATTCCTTACATTACCAATGCTCCACCAACCTTGGGAACTAAGATGTTATGTCCCTTGTGCCTTTGATTACACTGGCTCACACACCCTTCAAACCGGAACACAACAATACAGAGTACTGTTATTTGGCGGTAGAATATCAGATGAGTGGGTTGTACCTACCCAGACGGGCTTGCACAAAGCACTACCACCAAGTAAAATAACTTACATTAACTAATAGACAACAATAGACAATGTTTATACATGGTAGCCGATTTCCTTTCATCTCTCTTCCACACTATTCAGATCTCTGTTGCACTCAATACGGTTAGAAAAAAAAGGCAAACATAAATTTCTTTAAATTTGAATACTTATTCGAAACAACAATTACTAAAGACTTTATAAAGAAAATCTTTACATAAAACCAACCAAAAAAAAAAAACAACAACAAAATATACTTACACGTCCTCGATACCAGATCTTTCAGCTGATTATTAGACAGATCTATAACTTCCAATGACGTTAAGTTACCTAGTACATCTACAAAATAAATTTAAAAAAAAAACATTAATTTGCAAGGATTTAATAAAAGAATTCTATCTCTTTTCATTGCGGTATATGTGAAAGAGATAAAAAACTAAGCAATATATACTTCTCAAATTGAAAATGAAGCTGAGTATATTGAATATAAAACCACCGGCTTAAATTCAGATTCTATCTAGAAAAATCGACAAGAAACTTAGCTGCTACTCTTTTCTACCAATTAAATTAAATTATTAATTATCATTAATCTAAAATTAAATTAAATATGAATTAATATATCTTGCATGAAAATCAATAAAATACTTTAATTGTACTGTTAAGAGTCTTATTAATATTGATAATTATGAAAATATAGACAAAAACTTACTATTCCGAATATCATTAATATAGTTGTTGGAAAGATTCAACTTTTTCAATTTCTTCCCGCCAAATGTTATGTCATACGTGACAACCGGTATCTCGTTGTGACTCAGGTCGACTTCCATGAGTCTGTACGGTATCCAAGGATTCGCTGGGAACATCTTCCTTGTTAGAAAACCGAATTGATTGTGGCTTAGGTTCACCTAAAATTATGAAGTACATTATTGTTATATATATTAAGTAAATCTTACTGTAAGTTTATGCTCTTTCCGACTCGTTTACTTGAGAGTGAAGAGACAGAGACCGAACCGAATGACAATATCGCGGCATAGACGGTGGCTCCAACTAGTGAGCTATTTAGACAACTACGACAATTTACATTGTTTGGTTCTAACACCTCGCCTTGAAGTTGAAATTCCCAGATATCCTTTCTTAGTGAGCGTCTACGTACTATTACGTTCAACAAGGAGTAACTATGCTAAATTTCAAGGTAATCAGACATGCAGTTTCAGAGATCTCATAACGAGTAAATCATATATTTATAGATTTATAGTTTTGCTTGCACAAAGCCCTGATAACGTCTTGCCATATTGGCGAAGTTCTTACTTAAAACTAAAAGTTACTAGGCGATTCTGTCCAAAAATTTTCATTATCAGCCCGGAAACTGGAAGTTGGAAGTGTTTACAATCCTGTCTTGGAAAGCACATTAAGCAACTAGTTCTGCACCTGAACTCTTTCCGGTCGTATCGGATTTGCCGTCCCGTCGGATTACGAGGGTGAGGCAAAGTGCACCTGTGCTTGCGAACACTTGTACACTTAAACATGTCCTGCGTCGACTGGTCTCCCTTGAGATTAGCCGCCGTGACCGAAATCGATCAGGACGACGTCATTACCCATACTATTATACGTGTATGTATATATAACTATTCACCATTTCCAGTGACAGACAGTCGTCTAGAAGTCCATTCGTTTTGTTGTCTATCTTGTCCAGTTTGTTGTAAGAGAGATCCAATTTCCTGTAAACCATACAAAAAACAACCTTGTAATTATTGTAGGAAAGTAAATTTGTAAACAAATACAAAATAAAGCCTTATATACTGAGCGCTGAGGCCTTTGAAAATAAATCGAACATTTTCAAAAGTAGTTTTGGAGCTTATTCATGTAGCCGACTGTTGTTCAACCGAGACCTACAGGTTTCCTTCACCGCCGAGCACAATACGAAATCAAAAACTAAACACATGAAAGTAAAGCGGTACTTGAATGAGTCGGAACCCATAATCTTCGACCAAGACAAGCAGGAGACCATCTCGGCCTTGAATATAAATCAAAGATTCAGAAAGATAATATTAAATTAACAACTTCATTATACAAAAACCGAATGAAATTTTTATGCTGTCGTTACACTAAAAGTCGTCACAGCAATATGTGCTCTAACACGGTTACCTTAAAGCGACTAATCCTTTGAAAACTTCGTTCGGTATCTTCTCCAGTTGATTACCGCGTAGCGACAAATCCAACAGCTGTTGCATACCGTTGAACGTCCTCGGCCCCAAGTCCGTCAGCTGGTTGTACGACAGGTCGAGCTTGAATGTTGTAGGCAAGTTACCGAACGCGGATTTGGAGAGCGATGTAAGATTATTGTACTGTAAACAAAAATTAACTTATCGGATTCATGCTACTGAATGCTTTTATACACAAAATAATTAATGATTTATTGTTTATTCAAAATCGATCTTGTACCTCCAGTTACTCTGGCTCACCCTTCAAGCTGACATAACATAACATAATCAGCCTGTAAATTTCCCACTGCTGGGCTAAGGCCTCCTCTCCCGTTGAGGAGAAGCTAGCGGCTAGCTTATAAAGCTTCAGTGCCGAATGTTATGTCGTTTAAATGAATTAAAAAACGGGTTATCTCGAAATCACATTCAGAGAAACGATAAAACGTCAGACTCACCTGCAAATACAAATACTGCAAGCTAGTCAACGTGTTCAGCGCCTCCCAGGGGGGTCGAGTCAGCCCGTTGCTCGACAGGTCCAGCGACTGCAGCGTCAGCAGGCCGGAGAAAGCGGAGCCCGAGAGGCGGTCGGCCAGCGCGTTCGCCGACAGGTTGAGCCGCAGCAGCGCGTTCATCGTCGGCCACGTGTTGTACGCAATTTCCGACAGGTTATTGTGGCCGAAGTTTAGTTCACTTCAGGAAGTTCAATACGTTTTAAAATAGAATCGACTACTATTGATTGGCTAATTTAAAAAAAAGATGGTAGATATTTTCGGAAAACAAAATACCCTAATATTAGAAGAATTAGCAAATCAAATAGAGCTGGTTTTTTTTTGTTTTTTAATTATTGTTTATAATCTTTAATATATTAGAGAAATAGTGCCGATCATTTAATTCCCAAGGTCTGCACCATAGATGACATATTTATATTGTATTTATATAGGAATATCGGCATTATGGACACTATCCGGGATCCTGTTGTTAAATCATAAACATTACCACACAAAATAATTACCGACTCGCAGTCGAGTGATTTGACTTTATTGATGATCAATCAACAACATGTACATGTCCGGCGGTTAAAGTTCCCACTGCTGGGCTAAGGCCTCCTCCCCCTTTGAGGAGAAGGTTAGGAGCATATTCCAGCACGCTCCAATGCGGGTTGGTGAATATTACATTTATTATTTAAACCAGATAGACAGACTTAAATATACCACCTGGTGATGAACGTTCACCGTCTACCTAGGCACGGCAATATCTCTCAAATTAAACATCACTTACATCTTCAACACGATCATACTTGAGCAAGCAAGATGTCATATCATTTGTTACACTGGCTGACTCACCCTCCAACCGAAACACAAAAATACTAAACATTGCCGCTTTCCCATAGAAGAGACATCGCCATCAAACTATACTCACCCCAAACTAATGGGTATTTGGAAGATCTTGGTTAGATAGTTGTAGCTGATGTCCAGTAGTCTGCAACTAGCCAACTTCGCCAGACTACCACGAGAGACGTCTTGCAATCTATTGTGCGACAGGTCCAGCTCCAGGACCGTCGGTATCGTGCCGAATGTCGCTGGCTTGATACGCTCTAGCGAATTGTAACTTAGATTGAGGTATCTAGGAAACGAAACATATCTTTTGAATTCATCTTCTATCTTTCTCCAAAAGACAATTCTCTATTTTAAATTAATAATATCATATATCCATGGTGTTTTATTGGTCGTTTTATGTTCATACGTGATTCTGTAAGTAATGTTATTTTGCCCTTCGTTTTGTAATGTTATGCCTAGATTTACACATGGGGAACGAGAACTTCTAAACAATGCGACGGATTTCAATGCAGTTCTCATCAATAAACAAACATATTCAAGATGAAGGTTATGCATGCATATTATAGTAGAGAAACGCTTAGAATATAAATTTAACAAAACAAGAAATTTGCTTTTGATGTTCTTTTCATCATCCATCATCATCATCAAATAACAGTACACTGTATTGTTGTGTTCCGGTTAGAAGGGTGAGTGAGCCAGTGTAATCACAGGCACAAGGGACATAACATCTTAGTTCCCAAGGTTGGTGGCGCATAGGTGATGTAAGGAATGGTTAATATTTCTTACAGCGCTTTTGTCTATGGGCGGTGGTGACCACTTACCATCAGGTGGCATATGCTCGTCCGCCAACAAATGCCATTAAAAAAAAAAAAAAAAATTGTCGCGTGTATTCGGAACGGTTAGCTAGTTTTATGATAAATCGAACTCACCTGATAGAGAACAAGTTCTGGAAGACGGCGTTGTACACGTCCGTGAGGTTGTTGTGCGACACGTCGACCGTGTGCAGCTCGTACAGCTTCGGAAACGTCGCTTTGGGAATCGTCGTTATGAAGTTATACGACGCGTTCAACACGCGGATACCCGTCATGTTGTGGATCGGTATCTGCAATATCATTATTAATTATTTTTTATACAGGGGGATGAAAATTAAATACAAATGGAGGGGGGGGGCGTATTTTGTATTTAATGTATTAGTAATTGTTGTCCGGAATCACTTGCGTAAAATAAGCCTATCTTCCTCGGAATATAAACCTGCTTCATACCAAATTTCATCAAATACCATTCAGTGGTTTGGATCGTGAAAGAGCAACAGACAGACAGTTAGTCGCCTTATAATATTAGTATGGACTAGTGGCTTGCCCGCAAAACTTCGCGTTTATTCAAAAGATTTTTTACGAATTTCGAAACCTGTCACAGGTTTTGTCACAGGTTTTGATTTAATGTCATTGTAAACTACAAGTCACTCGTCTAAAAATGTTGTTTATCATTTATCTGTCAATGTTGTTTACACCTCTAAAGACGGATCACTTAGAATGTTACCCACATCAGATATTAATTTTAAGTGCTTAGTGATAAGCTGATGGTGTAACTTTTTCAACAAACAAATAAATAAATAAATAATCGCACTCAAAAATTTTGAATATCAAATAGTATACATCAGTTCAGTTAAAATCGTAATTTGTCTATGACAATTTACTTTAACATGTTAACATTTCTCATTTTTACTACAGCCGTAGCACCTTCAAAATGAGACCATAGACGATTTTTTAAATGCAACTATCCCATAATCACTGGGACAAAGATCGGCTTAAGCTAATAATATATAAAATGATTCCTCACCTGCCCCATACTAGTGAACTCGTTGTGTGAAACTTGCAGTTCATTCGCGTACGTATTTTCATCGAACGCATTCTTATCGATATCTTTCAAATTATTAAAACTCAAATCCAAGAGCGTCATGTTGTTGCAGTTCTGAAACGCGCCCGGTTCGATTCTCGACAGAGCATTGTGGGATATATTCACAACGGCCAAGTACAAATCGGTGAACGCTTGCTTGTCGATCAACGTGATGTTGTTCTCTGCGAGGTTGATTAGCTAAAGGAGAAACGAAGGAAATCGTGAAACATGGATTTTTCCTTATGATATCGGTAGGCGGACGAGCAAATGAGCCACCTGATGGTAAGTGGTCACCACCGCCCATAAACAATGGCGCTGTAAGAAATATTAACCATTCCTTACATCACCAGTGCGCCACCAAACTTGGGAACCAAGATGTTAAGTCCCTTTGCCCGTTGCACTGGCTCACTCACCCTTCAAACCGGAACACAACAATACTGAGTACCGTTATTTAGCGGTAGAATATCTGATGAGTGGATGGTACCTACCCGAACGGGCTTGCACAGAGCCCTACCACCAAGTGTATATTTATTTATTTATAATAAAAAACTGTATCCATATAATTGGTTGCCCTAATTCGATATCACAGCACGTTTAATAATAATATTTAAAATAAATCTCTACGTTATATAGGATATATTCCAGGTGGCAATCGTTGTGAGCTCACTCAGCTGCAACAATATAAATCTACCCTGTCGGCTGTCACGTTGAGGGTGCGTAACGTACACGTTAGCCACTGACTGATATTAAATTTTATTTCTAATAAACTTCATAATGAATTTCGAACATTATTGGGACCAAGATAGATATCTTCTTTAATTTTTTAAAATTTTTTTAGATTTAATAATTTTTTCTTTCTTATATTTTTACAAGTACGAGTACTAGGTTTAACTTTATGATTAAGATTTATATTATGTCGATGACTTAATAATACTCAACACATATTTATCACAACAGACATTAGCGCCGTAAAATATACATTCCTCTCATCGCCAATGAGCCTTATCTGTACACCGGCTCACTGACCCTTCAAACCGGAAAACATCAATACTCATTATTGCTATTGGTAGAATATACGGTGATACGTAGACGGTAGCTTGGTGGAATACTTTCTAAGTCTCTCAAGGATAGCGGGCTTAACCCAACTGGTAGATACAAATGAATTTGTTACAATATATACTAATAATAAAATTTTATTTTTAGTATTATTTCTACTTTTGATTTTTTTTTTTTGTGCTCGGTACTAACATTTCTGTATTTTATATTCGTGGTGTACAATAAAGTATATTAACATTATATTAAAATAAATAAATTAGATTTTTGTAACGCCGTTTTTAAAAATATACTGAACCAATAAAGATAAAACTTATATCAAAAGATGGAGTGATTTTCGGAGATTTTTTTAGTATATAAGAAGCTGATCTTCGTTGTTTCATCCGCTTTAAATTATGACTTATATATTTCAAACTCTTATATACTTTATATGTAAGATAATGTTAAAGTGTACGAATTCAAAGCACAAAAAAAAATAATTTAGTTAAATGGTCCTTTGCTCACCTCTGCATATTTGACCTGCTGGAACATCTGGTAATCGACCTTCGTAATGAAGTTCCTCGCCAGATCCACTGTTCCTATACGAGTCACCGCTGAGAACGTCCCTCTGCCTACATCTGATATTTGATTGTCCTGGAGGTACAGACGTCTAAAAAAAACATTTCAATTTTAAGATTTAAATTTTCGATGGATTTACGTGATCATTTATTTTGACTACAACTTGTACATGTAAGTGGTCACCACCGCCCATAGACAATGGCGCTGTAAGAAATATTAACCATTCCTTACAAGCGCCACCAACCTTGAGAACTAAGATGTCTTGTCCCTTGTGCCTGTAGTTACACTGGCTCAGTCACCCTTCAAACCGGAACACAACAATACCGAGTACTGTTGTTATGCGGTAGAATATCTGATGAGTGGGTGGTACCTACCCAGACGGGCTTGCACGAAGCCCTACCACCAAGTAAACTATGCGAGTAAACTAAGCAACTATGCGAGTTTCTTGCCGTATCTCGCTGGAGGCTGTTTTCCGAAACGGCGGTAGTGTTTAAATATTGACGATTCAAAAACGCTTCATTAAATTTATTTCTAATCTGAGATGAGACAGAAACGAATGTAGTCAGAATATCAGATACTAACGATTTGATGTTTTTACCGCATCTTAAAAAAAATCATGCATATCGTTCCGGTACGTCAATACAAAACGATAACATTAAACACGTGAAACATTCCTCCCATCTCTCTTTAACATAACAGTAACCCATCTGCGAGAAAGAGATGACGCGAATCATCCGTTTCGTCTCTTTCTCACATATCGTACAATGTAACGTTAAACAAAGACAGAGCGACAAATCAACACAATATTTAAACAAAAAATCCGTCACAAAAATCGGATATCGCCCAACATTAGCAGCCTGTAAATTTCCCACTGCTGGGCCAAGGCCTCCTCTCCCTTAGAGAAGGTTTGGAGCATATTCCACGACGCTGCTCCGATGCGTGTTGTTGGAATACGCATCTGGCAGAATTTCATTGAAATTAGACATATGCAGTTTCTCTCACGGTGTTCTCCTTCACCGCCGAGCACGAGATGAATTATAAACACAAATTAAGCACATGGAAATTCAGCGGTGCTTGTCTGGGTTTGAACCTGCAATCATCGGTTAAGATGCACGCGTAACCCCGGGGAAGTCTCGGCCATCCTTTTGACTTCACTTCATATTCTAAATTTTAAAATTACTAAATACCTCAAAAACCTCATCCCTCTGAAGCTGTTCGTGTCCAACTTCTTAATCTTATTATTGTCCAGATGTACAACTTTTATGACCGTATTTCTCGCGAACATACCTCTGAAACAAACATATCGATATTGTTTTATCTAGTTCTATTACAAATTATATACAAACAACCTTTAGGACTTTATGATATGTGTAGTCTATTCCAATCGAAGTAGGTATTACATATAATCAGCCTGTAAATTTCCCACTGCTGGGCTAAGGCCTCCTCTCCCGTTGAGGAGAAGGTATGGAGCATATTCCACCACGCTGCTCCAATGCGGGTTGGTGGAATACACATGTGGCAGAATTTCGTTGAAATTAGACACATGCAGGTTTCCTCGCGATGTTTTCCTTCACCGCCGAGCACGAGATGAATTATAAACAAATTAAGCACATGTAAATTCAGTGGTGCCTGCCTGGGTTTGAACCCGAAATCATCGGTTAAGATGCACGCGTTCTAACCACTGGGCCGTCTCGGTATTACATGGGATTTGATTATGACTCGGTACATTGTGCTACTAAGCTTTTTCTTTCGCTGGAAAAACGCTTTTTACACGTTTCCCCCACGTGAAGTGGGGGGGTACGTGGGGCTCACCGGCGCTGAAGGTGCCGGAAATCCACCAAAAAACCAGCGGTACCCACTCCTTCTTTACGGGTGGGTATCATCTCTTACGCGTGCTACCGTGACGCCCCGACGGTTGGCCCAACTCGGGCCTCTAGTGGAGTACCCGGGCTGTGTACTACTGATCTCATATATTAAAAGCGTAAGCCGATTTTTGTCCCAGTGATCATGGGACGATGGCTGCACATAAAACATTGGTTATGGTCTCATTTTGAAGAGTTCCAGCAGTAGACGTGCAGAACAATAAACAGGATTCTTGATTACAATTTACTACAATGTTACCATTTAACAATGAATTAATTTTAGAGAATATAATAAGTTACTGACCGGTTAGAGAGCGCAACGGCTGTATAAGAAAAACATGGAAAACGTAAACAAAATTACGAACTTTTGCGGGAGATCCACTAGTAGTTCTTCATTAATATATCTCTATTTATAATACAACACTATTTCACTTAACTACTTATATCCAGTTTAATTTCACTTCCAAAGATGCGATGACAACTTCGTCGAAATTCAGAACGCCATTTTTTCACAAATCCATAATTAACATCATAGATTCATCAATCACCAATAATATCGCGTAAATTCGATGTCAAATGTAGTTACCTCGGTATTTCCGGAAGTTGATTATGACTCGCATTGCACCATCCGAGTTTAGTCAAATCACCAATATGGCTTCCGTCCAGTTTAGTGATTTTGTTATAACTGTAAGAATGATACAGAAATTAATTTAAACTCACCTTACCGTATATCTATTAAACAATATGTATTTATTAATAATAATATTATATAGTTCAAATTAAACATAAGAAACCAACAACATATCAGTCGAGAAACAAATATTTTAAAAAAAAAATACAGTTGACCTTGAAATCTTTAAAATGATGAATCGAGCATAATATAATTTAATCAAGTTCTAAACTCTAAAATTTCAAGCTGAACTTACCCTTATAATATCCTTTTGTTAGCGGTAAATAAATAATTAAATATTATATTAATAATTATAATTACTAGACTCGCAACGAATAGTCGAATAGCCTCCTGACCGAATAGCCGAAAATTAGGTAAAAGTATTCGGCCGGATTTTATACCGAAAACTTGCAGACGTAGAAAAATTCTTAACTTTTCTAATACAGAAGAGGATTATGTACCAATGTCTACTTAAATTATTATAAGATAAATTAATATATACGTAATGAATCGATTTATTTTTCATTTTACCAATTATCCCCCTTTAACGAAATATATTTCTTATTTTTTCGGTATTCGGCCGAATATAAAAGCAGGCGATTAGGGAGAATACCGAATAGTAATTGAATATTCGTTGCAAGCCTAATAATTACATACATAACATAAACATAATCAGCCTGTAAATTTCCCACTGCTGGGCTAAGGCCTCCTCTCCCGTTGAGGATAAGGTATGGAGCATATTCCACCACGCTGCTCCAATGCAGGTTGGTGGAATACACATGTGGCAGAATTTCGTTGAAATTAGACATATGCAGGTTTCCTCACGATGTTTTCCTTCACCGCCGAGCATGAGATGAATTATAAACACAAATTAAGCACATGAAAATTCAGTGGTGCCTGCCTGGGTTTGAACCCGAAATCATCGGTTAAATGCCCGCGTTCTAACCACTGGGCCATCTCGGCTCTTACGGATAATTACATTATTGACAAAAAAAAAGGTTTGGTTACTCGGGGGGTTAATCACGTCAATTTTAACCAAGGATATTTAGTGCAAATCAACTAAGCCCAGAGTGAGGCACACTAAGGCAAAAATGACGTAAAATGACGTCATAGATACAACTACTAATACCATTGACAAAAAAATAACGATCGGAGTTCTCTTTGTAATTGTAAAGTATTGTATATGGTAACAAGTTTCATTGTACGGTAACGCGTTCACATTTATAATATAACCAAGGCAAAATAGTAAAGAATAATTGAAAAATTAACTTAAATGGCTTAAATGAAAATATTTTAACTGAGTTTCATTGCGTACCGTCTTCTTAGATATTAAAAACAAATAACAAGAGTCATTTAAAAGCAAAAGAGCATATCCATACTGAAATTAACTCTGTCCGTTGCTCTTTCATAGCCAAACCACTGAACTTGAATTTTCTTGAACTCCAAGAAAAGATATAGCTACATTTTACGCCTAAGACCTGTCAACCACTCCCTAAAACCTGAGCAAAGCCACGGACGACAACTATAATATATCCGGCTCGAAGGACCAAATAAAAGGATGTACGGTCCGTACAACCTTTTAGTGATAGTTGATTGTAGAGTGGAATGAAAGTCTCTGATATATGATATTGATTGATATATTGATTGATAGATTGATTGATATATTGATTGTAAGTAATTAAGAACTATATGATATAATTATATGAGCGCGCGCGGTATGATTGCTCGCCGCACACGAACTGATGAAATAATGTCAAAATGCTTATGCGACGATACATAACACTGTACGCGCTGCCTGGCTCGTACACTTAATACATCAAGAACTAACCTCAAATCCAACACTTCCGTGTCCCGTAGTCCCTTAAATTGATTCCTCTTCAGATTGACTAACCTATTACCGTGTAGATCTAATATTTTCAATTTTCTTAAATGCTGAAATAAATTGACATTATTTAGGAGCCAGTGTTGCCAGCAACTTCACTAATGCTGCTAGCGTAAAAAAAGGAAAATAAGATTTTAACTAGCTAGACGACAGTGTGTTAAATAGGTAAGGTATAAGTTTATTGATATGGTTAGCGTTGGATTTAAACTCCAGGCACGAAGGTTCGACGAAAGGGGACGCCAAAATTACTAGGATGAAAAAAAAATCTTTGCGTTATCAAATGTATTTTTTACCTTCCAAAATATGAATAATAATAAACTTTATGTCACTAAAGATGTCATTGCAGCGTTTGTGTGCAGTGATTTAAAAACTATTCAGCCGATTTTGGGTAACCCTCTAAATTAGGCTTTAAAGTAAAATAAACTTACTTGAAAGGCTTCAACGGGAATATCAGACAGCAAGCCATTAACGAGATGCAACTTCTCCAGCCGTCCGACAGCCAAGCTACCAGCGAAAATGTCCTTACTGAGTGACGTCATACTGTGTCCATCTATTGACAGGATTGTTAGGTTACCTAGTATCTAGAAAAAAATTCAAACAGTATAAATATCATACTAATATTTTAAATATGTGTCATTTTTGTTCGTTTCTTATGGAATTCACTATTTGATAATTTGAGTGCCTCGATGGTGTAGTGAATATAGAAGCATACAAGACAGATCTCCGAAAATCTGGTATCAAATCTCAGATCAGACCAGTAGATAAACCATTCCGTTTTATGCCAAGAAAGAAGATTTACTTGCTGGTAGGACTTCGTGCCTATTATACTGTTGGCACAAGGTAACCAGGCACCAGTGGCACCAAACACTGCTGGCAACGTTATGTCCCTTACATAACATTTTAGCTCCCAAGGTACCTGGAGCATTGATGTGATGAAGGGAATGGTTATTATTTCTTACAACACCAACTTTATGGGCGGTTATCATAATACCATTTGCGCGGCCCCCTGACCGCTAACGTAAAAAAAAACTATTTTGCAGTCGAAGTTTTAAGGTGTCTAGTGTTTTCTAGTGATCCGTTTTTCACTTGGGTTTTATGATCATTACCTGAGCACACATGGGCGTTATAATACCCCTAGCACAGCTTGTAAATTGTTGAAAGACGTCACACAAGATCAAAGACTCTTATGCGACTAGAGACACAACTTATCATCCAAATCGAATATAATTACATCATACTAAAGTAAGTCTGTAAATGTCACTCAACAAGGGTCTCGTCTCCTTTCGGGATTTTTCGGAGTTTAATAGACCACACGGCTTCAATACTTCCTTTATTTGATATTAAATATTTTGCAATATTTTTGCGTGTCTTAATGACGTGAAGAGGATGTTGGGCATTATTTAAATATGTCAGCTGATCAAGCGGAGCGCAAACTGTTATAGATGTTATATATGTAAAAGTCGAAAATGTGAAGTGAGATCATGAAATATTGTTGTCAGATGTACAGAAAAGAACAACTAACACCTATCCCCCTCCCTCACACGAAGGTCAAGCTAACTAAATGGTAATAGTTTGGAATACCTTAAAAGCATCCTTTGGAAATTGACTGATCCTTGTATTGACCATATATATTTCCTGCAAAGTCCTTTTCACACCGGCAAACGCGTAGCCATCTATTGACTTTATGGGTGTGTCGATGACGTGTAACGTACGTACTGTTGAGCGATGGAGGAGTGGGCCGAAGAGATGGGCTGAAATCAGAGAGGAAATTCTTGATTTTGAGAATAAAAACTTAGAAAATAGTAATCACAGATGTACAATTGATTTATTACTCCTTGTCATGTTTTATAATACTGTTGTATGTCATGTCATGTCATGTCATCACCAAATGTCTTAATCACTAAAAGTTAATCAATAAATAGTAATGATATTTCAGGTAAATCATTTATATATGGGGACCAAGAATTTTGCCTAGCGGAACACCGTCTACATTAATCGCGTTAACTATATATTATTGTGTGTACATTTTTACCTATGCAATATTGTTAAATGGTTATCTATTTTCAAAATATCTTTGTAACACTTTTTGTGAGCAATAAAACCCTATAAGGAGTTCAGCAATAGAGGTAAAAAATAGATTGAAACTGAATTAAATATTTTTACATTTAAAAATCAGTTTTCGATAAAATAAAAAGTAAGACAATCTATCAAACATAACAGCATAAGATATCAGCTTTAAAAATGTTGTAATAATAACAAAATAAAACTTACATATTTTGCATTCTTTTAATTCCAATCTTTCAATTGGCAACCCTAAACTAGCTATATTCCCCAGTCCAACACTCATGACTGCCAACCCTGTATTCTCACATTTAATGTGCAAGCCTGCATCTGTCCCCTTTTGACATACGCAGGGAAACAGGAGCTGATTGTCGGACTCTTTTGGACAAGGGTATACTGGGCCAGGTGGAATATATTCTGAATTTAAATTTGGGAGAATAGTTGCCAACATAAAAAATATGAGTATCGCCATTGTGATCTGAAAATAAATAATATTGTGTATTAAATTTGAGACAAATCGTAACTGAAATTCCTTCTGTGGTATTTTTCTTTAATTAATTTAAAAAACGATATTTTTTTTATGGCCTGTGAAAATCATATGAATTTAAAGTAATAGAGAAAGATACAAGAAAATATAAACCATTATGAGGCAGCAATTCGACATAATTATTGAACAAAATATGATTAACATTTTCTTATTTCATAATTTATTTTAAAGATGATAAAACTATTTTTAACATCATAAGGTAGTACTTGTCACTACTAAGTTCTTATAGTATATGCTAACTTTAAAATAAACGAATGAACAAAATCTATAATAAAGCAATTGGACAAAAAGTATGTATATTTTTAAAAAATCCAATACTTATAATGATTCATTTATTACATCATTCATTTAAAAACTTTCATGTTGAAGTGACCTTAATAATATAAATAACATTCATTAATATTGCGTTAAAAAATAGGATCTACGCGACATAATTCATCCAAGGCTATTTTAATACCAAGGAAGTACAACTATAAAAAAATAACACAAGAAATTCTTACAAGACTCACAAGGCCAATTAAACAACAAAATTGTTTTGTTTTAAAGAAAGCGACTACAATATCCGACAATCTAATTAATTAATATTATCTAGATATATTTTGAGTAACACTTTTCACAGCTTTATTATTTTTTTAATTCGTCTTAAACAAACTTTGTTAACAAAATATATGGGCTAACTTTGTAACAACTTTCACCTAAAAATAAACATGTATTAAAACGTTACCTGCTTTTAATTTATATTATAACAGCAATCACTATTATTTGTCTACTGGATTTAATATTTTAAATTAGTAAAACATAATAATTGCGAAAATAATACGCAATTTTTTTTCAGAGAAGCAATAACACAGCCCACTCCATAGTAGGAAGTACGGAACTGTCAAATTATGGATTGACAATAACAAGTTTTTCTCTTGGAAAAGACAAAGATTTTACATCACACGGCCTTAATATATATGTCTATTTTAAAAATATTTTTAGTATGACAGATTTATAACAGAAACGCGACTAATAAATAATAAATGTGCGTCGGTTCTCAATAAATAAGGTCTATCATTTATGATAAATTATATATATTCAAGGCCACGTAATTATTTTATCTTTAAGTATTTTATTGGTAAAATGTACAAATTAGATTTAATACGTGTTTATATTCATAAAAGTAATGTACTATTTGATGTATCAATGAAAATGAATAAAATTATATGAATTTTTAAGTAACATGTGTTGCCAGTTTAGTCCCTAAATAAAATTTTAGGGACAAAAACTCTCGATAGAAAATAATATTAAAAATATATGAATATTGTCTTTCAAATTTAAAAAAAACAGTGTTTGGTTTATTAACTTTAGTAATACAATATTAAATCGTAAAAATTATATGTCTATCCATTCAGTAGTGTGTTGTGTTTAAGCGTGTGAATCAACTTTAGGTTTTGTTTGTGATTTTTAATATGGGCTTATGTAAAGACCTCATTAGAAATTACCTCTTGCTCAAAATGACTGACTGTTTTTACTGACAATACCGGCATTGTATCCCGATCTGCCTGATATAATTGTATTAGGTAGACAGACTAGCTCTACCACCCATAAACATTGGCACTTCAAGAAATATTATTAATATTCACCACTAACTTTGGGAGCTATGATTTTATTCTTTTCCCTGTATAGCCTACTCCAATCGAAGAAAGAATGAATAAAAACAAACCTTAAATTACGTATTCCATGCGATTTGCTAATAGTACTGCTATATTGTGCTCTACGAACAGTTCTTGATTGAAATATCTTTATTTATAATATAATAGTATTCCATATCCACTTTAATTTTATTTTCAAAGTTCCGATAAATACTTCTTCGACGTTCAAAACGTTATTTTTTTGAAAATTCATAATGAATAACAAAGATTATTTAAGCTCTTGGCCAATGATATCACGTCAATTCGATGTCAAATGTTGTTTATTTGACTTTTGTCCTCTTGTGGTTGGAATAGACTATAAATAAACTGGCTAACTTAAATTTCAAACCAGAACACACCAATACTTAATCCTGTTTGGCGAGAGAATATCTGAATCAGTGGGTGGTACCTACCCAGACTAAGACAAAGCCTTAGTAAATAAAGTTATTCTTAAACAGGCATGACTAGTGGTCTGGTCAGATAAAGATATAAACGCTACCTCGTGCGATAAGTTTTACACTAAAGGGTTATTTATTTAATTTTATAATGTACGTATTTATTTACTACGAGAAAAGTCAGTTCTTCGTATACCGATTTTATTTATTCAACCTTTATTGAAATTATAAATAAAATTAAGTATTTTATATTTATTATCCTACAGAACATTATGTGCAAACTATAATCTACTTTTATTTTCATTTGTTAAATATATTTTAGAAAACCAATTACAAAGACAAAAGTAAACAGGTTTTAATGAATAACCTCGATAAATACTTTTTTTAAATAATCTGAGATAGATAAGAACAAATAAATGTTACTCTTAATTATGTCATTGTTGACATATTTATAACAAAAATGATTTTAATTTTTGATTAAATATTAAATTCAATAACAATTTAACCAGACTTTATATAAAAATTATACACAATGCCTCCAAAACAAAAGAATAAGCAACCACCAATACGGTGCGACGAGATTCAGGGAGAACGTTTCCATGCACCAACAGAAGATGTATTCTCCCACAATTGGTGGGAAGTCTTTTGCTTCCCTTACATATTGTGCGGGAGAATATGGGATTGTTTTGTTTCGCTATGTTCTGGTACAAACCAATGTCTTGTTTATTGGATGATGATACAATGGATCGTTTGTAAAATAACTAAATTAACAACACCCGACGCCATCATATTTCCATATTATTTTTATATGTTCTGTCAAGTTATACTGCTTACTCTCGCTTTCGTATTACTCTGGATATGGTTTGGCAAAACTGTGGTGATACCATATTTTGAAGCTTTTTATTATGCATTAAATGACGAAGAAAAAGTTGTATCAGCGAACACAACGAGATTGTCGTTAAGAAGATATTGTTTCAGAAAAAGTGATATATTCAACACGACAGTCGATAACTCAGCAGGAAATATTGAATGGAATATACAGTCTACTTGTCTAATTACAATGTCTGCCGATTACTTTATACATCGATTATATATTTAATTTTTTTTTAATTGTCTGAATTTATGGCTTACGTCTAAAATGAATGTATTCAAATATAATATAGCTTTAATAATGTGATATTTTTTATGATAATTACTTACACAAATATAATATATATATAATAATAATAACACGCTAAATGTATCACAGAAATCATGGAGTTCGGTAGTACTTGTAATGCTGGATTGAAGATTTTACCCTTAAGTTGTGGTAGTTCGTAATTCTTTTTTTTTTCTTGTTTTTTATTACCATCTTGCTTTTATTTTATCAAATTGTTAACAGTGTAGCTGAACTTTCTCCATTAAATATTAAGTTGTAGTTAAAACATTGATTTGGTTTTGTTAAAATTAAAAAATGTAAAGGCACTAAAAAAATCCCACAATAACCATAAAATCTCGTGACACAGTGTCTAACAGTTTTTAAAAATAATTAGCTTTTACAATAAACATGTGGACGGGCCCAGATGCATATTCTGAATTTTGATTTAATAATATACTATTTTTTAGAAAAATATATATTTTTTTTTAAAGTTGCGATATTAGAGCATGTTTATTCTAAACATATTAACTCTTTAAATTGAATTCCTATATTTTCCAGAATAACATCAAGGTTTCCAGGCAGTAGGTATTGGGATTTGACATCTCTCTTCATTTTTTTTTAGGAAATGAAATCTACATCTAAGAACAAAGTGCGTGTAGGGATTAAATATTTTAATATGTGGCAATACTAGACAGCTTAAGACTCAAACTTCAGACTGATTCTGAAAGAGGACTCGTTCTTTCTATTAGTGTTGATTAGTCTGTGAACGTCACTTCACATCAAAAATGTCGAAAAGTGTGTCAAAGCAATTTCATTTCACAATTTACGAATATTGAAGAGTTACTTCGCTCGCGAAATAAAACGTTCGCGTTCAAGAATCGAGTGCTTTTATAAATTTCCATCAAACACTTTGGAAGTAAATTAAATACCTGGTAAGTAAAGAAATTTCTTTTTTTCAAAAGTGAAATTTTCACGTAACACTGGCCATTTACGGTTAATTATCTTAGTCCATACTGTAAATATGCTACGAACTATGATTTAAAACTCGAACAACCATAATTTTTGGCGCGATTCAGTTATAATTTGTATTATTTTACGTTTTTTCAAAAATAATATCGTTCAACTATTCGTGGTAAACGCGATATCAATTTATAGCTCTATTGCGTATGTAAATAAATAAACTTGGTAGTGGATATCATTTATTGTTGGGCTAATTTATAATTTAATTTACCATGAATGTAAGTTAAAAGTGAAAATTAGTTGTCTATGCTGGTCCACTCTCTCCATTGGTGACCTTGATTTTTTGGCACACTTCGTTCAAGTACACGAGAAATCAACGCGTGTGCAAATATTTTTCTAAGCTCTTTTCGTCAGAATATTGTGTAATAAAGAAATCAATATATAAGTTTTTTTTAAATATTGTATGTATGAATCCTTAAATTAAACCAATATTCGTCTTTTTTTATTTTAATACAACATTTTTTTTCTGTTTTGTTATAACGCATATTTTGTAAATATATATGTTTTATTGCCACTACAATATTAAATAAAGTACTCGACACAACTTTATATTATCAAAATCAAAATCTAGAAAAGATATCAAAGTCATAAATATAGATTTTATTAGCAGAATATAGACTATTGCATGATTAGTAAATATATTTACTATAGTAATGTATATAAGTCAAAATAATTATTTAAATACATCCATTCTGTTATTAGTTACAGAATACTTCTGGTTCTTGTGTGACTTGTGGCTAATTCTATGGTTGGAGACAACCATTGAATGATCTGTATTCCAGACCAGTTGTCTGTCCAATCAGTCCAGAATGGTGTCTAAAGTTTAATTTCATTTCAATAAAATTATTTGACATTTTCTGTTTCTGGGTTACCAATGCAATAATTTGTTCAACAAACCAAGACACCTCTTTTTAGTGTCCCATCCACTTTCATTTAAATAATCTATCGCAAGTTGCCCAAAAACACATAAAGAAACAAGTTTACATATATTAAACTTGTTGATATATTTGTATGTAACTATATAATAATAAATTAAATTTAAAAATAATTACTGCATGATTGTTTTTAATAGAATCTCCTTGTTAAATTGGAAAATTAATTGTATAAACAAATAATGAACCAGCCCATCAATAAAGCAGGATATACACCGTCTTATTTATCCACTTGTAGAAAGTTTTATATCTGAAATTGTGACATAACATTGAGGAAATTATATATATATATATATATATACTTAATGCAATACATTATCTATATATTAGAATCAAAAATTTGTTATATAATATACTACTTATTTATTATTAAAGGAAAATTAAACTTATATAATTCACACAGCCATTGCATAAGATATTTTAAATTTGTCATAAAGGAACTGGGTGACTTGCTCATGTACTTTACTAGTGTTTTATTTATAAACTCTCATTTGCTTCAAGAAATATTATTATAATTATAAATTTGTTTTCGTTATAACAAATACTATATTTTTCCTTAAATTAAAGGGAGTCTTTGTTATGCTATTTTGTCTAAACTCTTCAACTAATCATCAGGATATTTTGCATATATTTTGTCAAAAGTACAGGAAAGAACTTTGGGGAAATGTGTTGAATTGTTAATTAACAACGTAGAGTTACATGTAAAACTAACACATTGGCACTATTAGAAATATTAACCTTACAAAATGCACCATTAATCTTGGGAACTAAGATAATTTATATATCGCACTACAAAACATTAAAAAAAGAAAACCTTGTTGTCTTGGTGTGCGTGACACCTACGTTTGACACTCACCAAACATCATATCTCATCATACTGCTTAACTAGTGTGCGTTTACTTTTTTCGACATGTTTGCATAATCTATCTAAATATATAAATAATTCCCTTGTGCCTGAAATAGCCTATACCAACCAAAAATGGACAAGAGAAAATAAACAAAATTTGACACCGAATTGGAGCGATATCATTGGTCGACAGCTTGAATAATCTGTGATATTCATTATGATAGAATGTCATTTTGAATTTCGAGGACGTCGTTATCGGAACTTTGAATGTAAAACTTAAATGGATATAAGTAGTTTAGTGGAATAGTGTTGTATTGTAAATAATATAACATTTTTTTTTTTTACATAAGCAGCCTGTAAATTTGCCCACTGCTGGGCTAAGGCCTCCTCTCCCTTTGAGGAGAAGGTTTTGGAGCATATTCCACCACGCTGCCCCAATGCGGGTTGGTGGAATACACATGTGACAGGATTTCGTTGAAATTAGACACATGCAGGTTTCCTCACGATGTTTTCCTTCACCGCCGAGCACGAGATGAATTATAAACACAAATTAAGCACATGAAAATTCAGCGGTGCCTGCCTGGGTTCGAACCCGAAATCATCGGTTAAGATGCACACATTCTAACCACTGGGCCATCTCGGCTCTCAATAATATAACACTATATTAATTTATACATTTGTTATGGTGGCACTACCTGTAAATAATAGAACATTTGCCAAGATAATTTTGAAATGTAATTTTGTTTTTTATTGTGACATTGTATCTACTGTTGGTTGTCCTACTGAAAATAAAATAAAGGTATTATAATTAAAAACTTTGTCATTATAGTGTACAATATGATGATGAATGAGGAATTTTCAACATATCACATTGAATACGTAAATCAAACTTTGTTCCAAGAATGCAATTGTTTTTAGTGGTACTTAATACCCTAAGACACTTCAACCTAGGTACCAGTAATATACATTAAGGCGAGTGGTGATTTTTTAGATATGTATATATATTATCCGGTTCATGGAATTGAATTATGTGTTTCTTCAAACAGTATATATTATGTATTTCAAAATGTTTCCTGTGGAAGATATTACGATACGAATCTGTATTCGTTCGACACAATGCGGCTGCACGGCTGGAATAATAATAGTTTGCGTCATACTTAAACTATGGTTATACCATAGACTAGATATTTTTTTAAGAATCCATTTATACCGCGTGTTCGAAATACGAATTTTATTATCTCATGTAAAGTCTTTAGAATCAAATATCAACGATGTTTGATCTAGTCCTTATAAGAATTTATTAAAGTACATTTTGTTATTTTATTTTTTGGTCCATAACGTGCTTCAGTGAACACGTTTATCTTAACCAATAATTATGGGTTCAAACCTAAGCATCAATGATTTTTCTTGATCCTTTTGACGATGAAGGAAAACTGTGCGGAAACTTACATGTGTCGGTTGAAAATTTGCCACATTGTAATCTGAAGTGTGGGATATGCTCCAAGCCTTATCTTTAAAGAAGACGATAGACCAGCAGTGGATTATTAACAAGCTGTTACTTAACAAAATTAACTTTCATTCACCATATAATATTAATTATACCTATCAAAAATATCGTGACCAGAATCGTAATGTTGTACTTAGTACTCTTTCAGCCCGTCTTTGATTTGAACAAAAGAGCCTGCGAATCTTCAACCTTATAGTTCACAAATAAATGGTTCTCAAAAGTAATTGTACAATAAACCCGAAACTTGGAAATTAAAAAAAATGACTATTAGAAAACAACTTTGTCGCTTTAAGGAGTTTTATCTGCCCCTATTGTGATCATGACTTCACCTTCGACCCCTGGAACAGCTGACGATTATCACTTAATTTAAAAGGTAGATGAATAAATGCATTAACATACTCGATTTGAGGCATTTTAACTTTGCCTCTAAGTATATATTTATATTTTAAATTCGTTTAAAAAAATTATATTTATTAAGTACAGGATCAAATCCAAATCAGTATCAGAATCAAAATATACTTAAATCAAGTGGCTCTTTCAAACACTTTGAATCCTCAAAGTACAAGGTTGACTTTAATATAAAGCTACCACTGTTTCGGATGTAAATTCTACCGAGAAAAACTAACAAAACTTAGTATTTACTCTTTTTCATCAATCCAAAATTTATATTGAGTTTGTTTGTTTCAACGCGCTAATCTAAGGATTTTATAGTCCGGTTTCAGACAGATGGACAGACGTGGCGGAGGTCTTTGTTTTAAAATATGAAATGATTGATTAAAAAAATATCTATATTTTTGTGCACCGATAAGCAAAGGTATGTCACTGTGCAGCCTATATCTCGTAAAACCGAAATACCTCTCACAATTTTTTTCATTGATCTCGAAATCTCAGCAACTAACACCTACAAACTTGAAATTTGGCAGATAGTTTCCTTATAGGGTGTAGGCATCCGCTAAGAACGGATTTTATGAAACTCCATCCCAAAGGACGTAAAACTGGGTTGGGATGTTTGTGTTTTATAAATTTCTCGCGGGTAAAACCGCAGGCTTAGAAATTTCATTTAAGTGATATTGATTATGGTGATTAGTTGAACAATGCTGTCTTCTTTCGAATGTCAAGTCAATGATGGAAAGGGAGAAATCGCCGTATAACTAAACGTTTCTAAGTAATATCCAGTCTGGAAATTATCTGATAACAATGATCAGTTGCAACGTTGCTGCGTGAAAGAAGGACAGATATACTTTCACATTTATAACATTAGAGAGGAATAAACAGATGGAAACCGTGTGGATGGAAAAAGCGCTGAATTGATACTGATTAATAATGATTTTCAAACATGATGATTAAGCATTGAAAGCGCAATAGTTTACAGGCCTAGCGATGTAAAAAGTCGCAACACAACTCCTAACACAAGTGATAAGATTAAAAGGAGGGGTAAATAGGAATATTAGTAATTCCTTAATTAATTTGGGTCATTGCTATTATTAATCATCAAAAAAAATTGATATATATATATAATACGTAGGATTGTGACTAGACCTGTTTCGGTCAAGATAAAAAGCATTGTATTCGCGAGTCTATACTATACTATTTGTCAATTACGTTAATTGCGAATTAAATCCATCACATTCCTTTAGATTCCTGAACGTTCCATTATAAGCGAAAAATTAGGTTCGCCTTAACCGAAAATTAACAGCAAAATCTCTAAGATTAGCCAAATGTATATCATTTATAATAGAGATGGGAAAAGCCCATAGGTCATGTAATGTAGGTGTTCACAGCTGTCCATATACATTAGCGTTGTAAGAAATATTAATACTAATCTTCCCTTACACCGTAAATGCACCACCAACCTTGAAAACAAAGATTGTCATCTCTTGTGCCTGTTAGACGGGCACACCCTTCAAACTGGAACACAGCAATACTACTTAACGCCTAACCTCACCCCTGACACGAGCGTGAAAGGCAGTTCGTTGTAATGTGAATTTGAAATTGTAGAATGACTCTTCCATCACACAATGTCAGATCAAATATGTCCAAAAACGATTACACGGCCAATTTTCTTAAATACAATGAACAAATTTAACTTGATGTTGTGTATGTATTTATATTTGGCACGTGTGAGTTCACACGTGTAGGAGTTCGTTATTTTAGCGCGGAGGGACACCTATTTCGAGATGATCAGAAGTGTTATGCTGTACATCGCTTCTGACTCGTGAAATGTCGAAACTTACTTACAGTTTTTTGTTTTTTTTTAATGTTGGTATTGGGTAAATGAGCCACCTGATGGTAAGTGGTCGCAATACATCGCCAATCCGCCACCAACCTTGGGATCTAAGATAAAGTGTTAAGTTCCTTGTGCCTGTAGTTACACACACTTTCTAACTGTTTAAAATAGTTCAGTTTGTCGGTAGAATATCTGGTAAGTACCTACCCAGATAGACTAGCACAAACTACCACCAAGTGAAAGTGTGTGTTCTTTAAATGTGACAATAATTACTAGTGTTCGTCCCGTGGTGGATTCAATTCGTTCATAATCATTATTAATTTGCACGTTTCGAACATTTTTTAATTTCCATTTTTAAATTGGTTACACTAACGCGTCGGTTGCTTTAACCAAACAAAAAAAAAGGAAATCAATGATAAACACGAAAAATATATATTGAACTGTGTTATCCCCGCCTTTATTTATATATAAATAAATAATGTCTATTTATTTTTTTAATTAGAAACGCCAACGCCAAAACTTACATAATTTAACAAAATCATAATGATACATTATATTGATATATAATATATCCGTAATTAGCATATACATAGTTCATGTCGCATATCAATAATATCATCGAGATCTACGTCGAGTATATCTAATTTGTTCGTTCAGGAATAACCCGTGATATCACAGTGAATGACTCAGCGTATCCCGCATCTTGAAATCACGGAAAGTCCCGACATCTTTAATAGGAATACTGACTGTGTAATTGACAACTTTAATAGCTTACGTTAAACTATAACACATTTGGATCCTGAGGTCATGATGTCAATTCTCGAGTCCAATAAAAAAATTAATCTGATTTTGCCGTTGAAAAAATCTCATTAGCCCAGAATTTGGAAGTTGAGTGCCCTTTCCTATGCTTAGGAAAGTACGGAAATCCTGATCCTGTGTTATCCCTTATCTCTCTTATCTGGTACAGATTTTGTGGGTAGGGGAAGATAACGAGAGTGCACTTCACAACTATGATATGTCCTCAGCAAATGTCGTAATTGCTGTAATGTCGGACTGTTCAGTCCGTAAGAAATGTTAGAAAAAATATGAATAATGTAATAATTTTCTATGTTCGATATTCAAACGAAAAAATGTCTTCACGGATTTGGATGAAATCTGACGTAACTGACTAATTTTTGAGCTTTTTGTTTGATATAGTAATGTTTACAAATATTTGAATGTATCGCGCAAGCAATCTTTCCTCTTGTCGACTTAAAGTAATAGCAATAAATCTCCACGCAATACTTACCGACTTTTAAAAGTACGAGTGTATTTAATTATTTTATTAGCGTTGGCTTCAGTTTAGTTTCAAATTGATAGTGTAAAGTTTCACTTGGTTATAAGGTTTTGAGCAATCTTATCTAAGTAGGTACCACCCACTCGTCATATTATATTGTACCGTCAAACAGTATTGTAACTTAGTATAGTAACAACACAGGACATAACATCTTAGTTTCCAAGGTTGATGGCGCATTGGTTTTATGAGGATTGATTAATATATTTTACAGTAGCAATGTTTATGAGCCCTCATGACCACTAACAGTAGTCACATATGACTGAAACATCTGACATTTCATCTTGGCAATAAGCAACATTAACATTATATCCTCTCGGATAATGGGTAAGTACCATCTGACAGCCAACTCAAGCACCGCGCGCTCATTGGTCTAATGAAATAGCGCGCGTTTTTAGGGCTTCCTGTTACAGACTTCCGTCCCGTTTCAAGAAGTTTGACTAATTGCAGGAAAGCGAGTGGAAAGATGTTACGCATCAAAAAGGCTTCGTTTCAATTTCTTTTGTACGACATTATATGTAAGAATAAATTCAAATAATTTTTAAAATCTTTTTTTTTTTTTTTTTTTTTTTTTTTTTTTTTTTTTTTTTTTTTTTTTTTTTAATTTGCAGAACATTCTAATGAAACGGCTCTCATTGCAGTGCTATTTTGTAAGAACTAACTTCGTTCACTTTTGAAATTATGCCTGTTTTTAACGTTAGTTCAGTGATGAAAATACGTGAATCTTAAACGTCTACGTTACTACGTTCCGCTGGTTCAAAGCCAAGGAAGCATTGAATTTCTATGCGTTTATTTATGTTTATAATTCATCTCGTTCTGGACTACGATTCGCTATAATAATAATAATAATAAACCATACTAAAACATTCAAATAAATTTAATAGAAATTTGTATGTCACATATATAGATTTCAAAAAAGCTTTTGATAGTGTCCCACATTCATGGTTAGTCCAAATTTTACAAACATATAAGATTCATCCTAATATTATTAAATTTTTGGAGGAGGCCATGTCTAATTGGAGAACCACAATAACTTTAACAACAAAAACATCTAAAATCTGTTGTGACGAAATCCATATTAGAAATGGCATCTTCCAGGGAGACTCTCTCAGTCCTTTGTGGTTTTGCCTCGCCCTAAATCCTCTATCTAGAATACTATCAGATTCTAAAATTGGATACCAATTAACACGTGACATAGCGGTTTCTCATTTAATGTACATGGATGACATAAAACTATTTAGTAAATCTGTGAAAGAAATGAAAGAAATGATAAAAATTACAGCGCAATTTAGTAAAGATATAAATATGAATTTTGGCTTAGATAAATGCAAAACTTTAACTATAAAGAAAGGAAAATTAATTGAGAAAAATTATGAAATAAGTGAGGAAATAAATATATCCGAGATGTTAGAAGGGGACTTATATAAATATTTGGGTATACTTCAAGCTAAGGATATTAATCACTCAAAATTAAAACAAGATCTTACCACAGAGTACATCAAAAGAGTAAACCAGCTGTGCAAAAAACATCTTTATTCGCGAAATCTCATAAGAGCAATAAATACTTTTGCTATTCCGGTCCTAACTTACTCCTTCGGGATAATCAAATGGTCTCAGACAGATATTAAGAAGTTAGAAATAAAAACTAGAGTCACGCTAACTAAACATAATTATCACCATCCGAAATCAGCTATAGAAAGATTAACGGTGAAAAGACAATTAGGAGGAAGAGGGGTAGTTGATTTAAAAATACTTTGGCAAAACCAAATCCATAATATTCAAAATTTTTTCTACAATAAAGCAAATACTAGTAAGATACATGCAGCTATAGTAGAAGTTGATGATAATTTCACACCGTTAAACCTAAAAAATAAGAATAAAGAGTTTAAAACTATCCAAGAACAAATAAATGAAAAAATTAAAGATTGGAGAAGAAAAGAACTACATGGTAGGCATATCCACGATCTAGAGCAAAATTTCATAGATTTAGATGCGTCAAATAAATGGTTACAAAAAGGTTACCTGTTCCCCGAAACAGAAGGCTTTCTAATTGCTATTCAAGACCAGGTTATCAATACAAGAAATTATAAAAAATATATACTTAAAGAATCAATAGAATCAGATTTTTGTCGAAAATGTCACAGAATGCCAGAAAATATACAACATATTACAGGAGCTTGCCCTACTCTAGTTCAAACAGATTACACCCATCGCCACAACCAAATAGTTCACTACATACATCAAAAACTTGCACACAAATATAACTTCACAAATACTCCACTAAAACCTTACTATGAATATCAACCCAACCCCGTTTTAGAAAATGAAGAAATAAAAATATATTATGATAGAGCAATTCTTACTGATAAAACGATTCATTACAATAGACCGGATATAACTTTAGTTAACAAATCATCTAAAATAGCTTACTTAATTGATGTTTCTGTTCCAAACACACATAACTTATTAAAAACTATTACGGAAAAGATCAATAAATATACAGAATTAAAAGAAGAAATAATTAGAATATGGAATTTAAATAAGGTTTTTATTGTCCCTATCGTGCTTTCCACTACCGGAGTCATACCTAAACACTTACACCAAAGTTTAAAAATTCTTGATTTACCACCTCTCACATACATCACCATGCAAAAAGCTGCTATTTTAAATACTTGTCGAATAGTACGTAAGTTTTTAGAATCTAATAATGAGCTGGCTGACTGACTGTACTGACTGACTTTTTCACTCCCCAGATACACTTGGTCATTGACCCGTGTGACTGGAATATTTGCCCCATTATTTGGGAGATAATTAGTCCAAAAAATATAATAATAATAATAATCATTTATTTCAGACCATAATTTACATAGATCCATATAGTGTTAGTAAAAATAAATATAGACTAAAGATCTTTTTACTTAGGGAGGAGTGACTCTAGGTTAAATTATTGGCACACGCCAATAACAAATAAAATCTAATTTGTTTATTTCTTTGCTATCTTTATTACATCAGTCATCTCACGCACACTAAGACATCTTATTAGCATGAGCGTCACGCCTATAAATTAGCGTCCAGGTGTGCGGTGTGCCTTCGTGATTGAATAGATCTATACGTCGTAACTCATTTTGAAAATGTTGATAACAGAGTCACGTTGATACACTTTTTAAATACATAACATAATCAGCCTGTAAATTTCCCACTACTGGGTTAAGGCCTCCTCTCCCGTTGAGGAGAAGTTATGGAGCATATTCCACCACGCTGCTCCAATGCGGGTTGGTGGAATACACATGTGGCAGAATTTCGTTGAAATTACACACATGCAGGTTTCCTCACGATGTTTACCTTCACCGCCGAGCACGAGATGAATTATAAACACAAATTAAGCAAATGAAAATTCAGTGGTGCTTTCCTGGGTTTGAACCCGAAATCATCGGTTAAGATGCACGCGTTCTAACCACTGGGCCATCTCGGCTCTTAAATACGTGTAGCCTTAATGTTATAATTTATATAGACCATATTCATATCACTTGGGATTTCACGATGTTCGATGCGATCCGAGTTCGTCCTCATAGAATATCTCCACAGTTGATGAATGTATGTAAATAAACTAAGTATATATTACTCCGTCGCAAAATATACAACATATTATGTACTTAATATTTTGTAATTAATTAACTATTAATTACACGTGCCTGTGTAAGGGCTTCGTCGCGTTGGCAACGATTTGTCTTTTTATAAATACGATTTTAATAAAGAATAATAAATTTATTTGTATAGAGCTTATTAGGCAAACATTGAAGTCAATATTACTTAGTGGTAGGTTTGGGTACCACCCACTTATAAAATATTCTACCGACAAATAGTAATAATTAGTGTTGTTGTGTGACTGTTTTAGGGGTGTGTTAGCCAGTGTAACTACAGACACAAGAGTCATAAGATCTTAGTTCCCAAGTGTGTCGCATTGGCGACGTTAAAGATAATTAAGTCTGTGATCGGCATTAACTACTTACAAAACAAACACAAAAACAAAAGTCTCATATTTTGTGTCTAATGACCAAGCAATGGCAACAGAATGAAATCAGTGTTTAATTAAACATCCGTTTAAAGTCTTTATAAGAGCCGAGATGGTTCAGTGGTTACAATATGTGACTTAACCGCTGATTTTGAGATGAATCCCGCGGCAAGCATCACTAAACTTTTATGTGTTTAATTGTCTTCATCTCGTGGTCGGTGACGAGAGGAAATCTGCACGTTGTAGATTCTCATTCGACAATCCGCATTGGAGCATCGTGATAGATAAACCTTTTCAAATAGGACAGGAGAACAGGCCCAGCAGTGAGATATTATCAAGTCTTTACTATACTTTTAAAAGTTTAAATGGTAAGGATATTAATTATTTCACGTTAAGGATTAACAAAGAAATTGATACTGCTATCAGTCTTCAAAGTTCATCGCTCCGATTAATCTCTTTTTTGTCTTCATCTTATGTGACGTTGACGAAGTACCCAACGAATATCTAGGATATTACCCAAATAAACTAGGCAAAGTCCCAAAGCGACGATTTTGTCAAAATAAGGAAATGACGTATGTACTCGATTCTACACTTGACCAATCATTGGCGATTGTCAATTGACGTTTTTGATCGATTATTTTCAACCAGTTGACAGATTTATTTGGAATGAAAAGTTCAAAATCGCTTCGACAGTTGTCGAATGCACATCGTCTAGATCCCATCATCTGTTTGCAAAATTACAAGTCATACGTCAAAGATAAAACGTTTTAATCATTATCGTGTTAACACGTTGAATTAGATCAATGTTACAAACATTAACCTAATTGTTTTGCTAAACAAGTCAATAATAAAGCGGTTTTGTTTATTCATTACATAATATTAGTTACTAACGGCGCTTATTTAAATACAATACATAAAAATGGCTATACTTAAAACTGGATTTTATTGTAAGGAAAACCCGACAGCACTGAACGGCTATGTGATAAGAATACATGCGAATACATAATAAAAAATGATTCATTTGAATAACAATGTGTGCCTGACAGCTCGTGTCAATTTACATAGTCTAAAAGATAAGTCACAAAGGTACGAGTTTCCTTATAATTACAGAGCCGAACATCGGTACGCGTCAGGTACCCGTTGATTGAGGAAAATTTTGTAGGGAAACAATCGTACTAATTTATATATGTTCTTGATTCCTGGTTCCCATTCCGATGCAACTTAGACTATTCTTTGCTAATATAAATTTCAGTTGAATCGTAGTTAAGGATTTATTCTACTGATTTATAGCGGCGAAGATACATTACCAATTCCGTTTCGATTCAACTTCGACAGAAGCGCAACTGGATCGTTGCTGTAGCAGAATAGCGGCAATTTGTTTGTAAGAGCCGCGTTTTTTTTTTATTTGGCTGGAGAAACATGATGTTTTGGCAAAAGGAGACCATCTTCTTCCAGCACCTGTCACTTTTAAGCATGACCTTTATCACGCTCGGCAGCGAGAGGTTTTCGCCGATAATGGCCACCAGAGAAGAGCGCTGGCACACTGTGTCAAAGTCTGGCGCGCCGTGTCTGAAGGCACAACACACTAATGGCAGGAGGGTGTCACCTCCTGCCTGGCTATTCCATGCAGGTCCTTACCAAAGCAGTAAGAAAACCCTGCCTATTGTCATGCATTTGGAAAATTTCTCCGTGATGTTTTCCTTGAGAACCAAGCGACCAATGTATTGTAAACACAAATCACAATATTTTTTAGTAGTGTACATCAATGTTTAAACTTCTCATTCTACCCACGCTATCATGACTCTAAGCTCAATAACTGACAGATCACTAACGAATTGAGCCTGTGCAAGTATAAAACTAAGGTATCACTATGACTATACTACGTGTATTGTGTGGTTTTCAGCAAAATAACAGCAAAAACGAACGATCTGATTTAATTTATTGTCCCGTATCGCTGAAATATCTCAAACATCGACCATGAAAAGAATTTACTTCAAACACATCTATACTAATATTAGAAATGTGAAACCGCTGAGCCAATGTAGAGGAAATTTAGTGTGAAGATGTCTGAGTCGCGGGCAAGGTTCACGGTTGATGTGTTGACATTGTAGTTGAAGGTTTATGTTCTATAGTTAGATTCATAAATTTCGCGCGGGTAAAACTGCGGGTTCAGCTAGTATTTCTATATCACGTGTGAGGTTTAATGTATGCTCAGATTCCATTTGCCGATAGCATCGACCTAAATCAGAATCTAATTGATTCACTTGATATGCCTGTTGGAATCATTTAATAAAAGACTTGGTGCAAAAAATATCTAGACGTTGTATTGTTTATATGAGTTGGTCTGTGCGCATGGATCTATTGATATCGAGACCTGGCTTCGAGATCAAGTCTAGTGTGTTAAATTTCTTTACTATATTTTTAGTAAAAGATATAACAGTTTTCTGGCACTTTATTTCTATTTCACTGACTATTATCTGGTTCACGACCGCGGTAAGAAGACCCGTGTAGACTGCTGATCCGTAATAATTAGAATTATTGATAACTCCGTCCGATAAATGTAATTATATGTACAAGATATATCGTAGACTTGCTTATACAGATAACAACAGTACTCGTTCTTTTTCTATTATTAGAGTGTTTGTAAATATAAAGACACTTACTTATATAAGAACTATTTGATGTCAAATAAAAATAGGTACTGTATAAATCAAGATTATATTTACTGGTTGAAGGGATTGTTTCAGTTTGTATTCTACCGCCAAACAGCAGTACTCAGTATTGTTGTGTTCCGGTTTGAAGGGTGAGTGAGCCAGTGTAACTACAGGCACAAGGGACGTAACATCTTAGTTCCCAAAATTGCTGGGGCATTGGAGATGTAAGGAATGGTTAATATTTCTTACAACGCCATTGTCTATGGACGTCGGTGACCACTTACCATCAGGTGGCCCATTTCCTCGTCCGCCTACCGATATCATAAAAAAAAACTTGCTGTATACAAAATTTCATCGAATTAGGTTCAGTGAATTAGCCTTTCCTTTCGCAATTATAATATTAATATAAATTGTGATAATTGTCACCATAGGCCAAACTTTTCGGTGTTGTGACTGCAAATTTACATATTTTTATGGCATTTTTGTATACCATGATTCTGAATTTGGCATGATATTAACCTTAATGTTGGATTCGTCTATCGCAGCTTTTGCTGAACGGTGTTTCTGTTAATTTAACAATCTGTTATTGTTTCACTACTGGGTAAAAGCGTCGTCAAATGTTGTCCAGAAAGTTCGGAGCGTCTTTTTTTTCACAGAGTGGAATCCTTCAGAAAAAGTGGAAAAATCGTGTTATGTGGTTGCCCTTGCTACCACAGTGCTAGCATAGGATTGAACCCGCAATCTTCGATAAAGATTCATGTGATCACTGGGCCATTACGGCTCAAAAGAATTTATACTTTCGTTAAATATCCCAGTACATCTTTACCTTGAAATATTATTAATTTCGTGTCAGACAATTTTGAACTTTATATAAACGTGATAAGATAATAAGATTTTAGAGATTAATGCAGTTCTCGTCACCGATAAACAGGTTTCGATAAAACAACCATAACTATGTGATTTCATTTTAAGGGCTGTCAACGTATCTTAATTTAAGCACATTTTTATAAAATCCCTACTTCTGAGTTATACAAAACGCGATATACATGTATATTTGATGATATTTGATGACCTCCGTAGTTGAGTAAGGTGTACCGGTTTTTATGGGTACGCCACTCCGAGGTCCCGGGTTCGATTCCCGGCCGAGTCGATGTAGAAAAAGTTCATTAATTTTCTATATTGTCTTGGGTCTGGGTGTTTGTGGTACCGTCGTTACTTCTGATTTTCCATAACACAAGTGCTTTAGCTACTTACATTGGGATCAGAGTAATGTATGTGATGTTGTCCAATATTTATTTATTATTATTATTTATATATATAATCTTTTTTTTTTGCGTCAATCACGTGAAAATTATCGGTATGAGACTCACGGACGCCAAATTTTTCGTACAGTGTATTCCTACCACAAGACGACAAAAGCCAAAAAACAACAAAGTTATCTGATCTTTATTATGGATTTGCGAAATTTCATAATTTGAATTTTGATGAAGCTGCTGTCGCAACTTTGGAAGTGAATTTTAAATGGATATAAGTAGTTAAGTGTAATAGTGTTGTATTATAAATAAAGATATATTAATGAAGAACTGTTAGTAGTGCACAATATAGCTCAGCTCAGCAAATCGCATGGAATATATCTGCATTGTTTCTTCCATGGGTATAGGCTTATTAATTTCTCAATGAAACGGACGGATAACATTTGGTTCATTATAAATATAGATATAAACGGAGAGACCATCACTAACGTAGTGTGACTTTCTGAAAGTGTTTTTACCTCTATTATGTGAATTTTTTTTAAGTACGTCTAACGGATGTGATGACTACTAATGACAAATTCGGTTCCCATAATTACTAGACCAAGCTATATGACCCTTTTATTAGACCGTGTTTTATATAAACCACTTAAATCTTTAATTAGTTGAACTAATATTTGCCTTTCGATGTAAGGAGTTTTCGAAGGTTGAAGTCGAAGAAGAAAAAATCACGTGGAAACTATTATTTCAATTTTAGAACATAAAAATACATAGCGGTTATATAGTTATGAAATGATTTATTGTTGTTATAACTTTGTTATTTACTTTGGAACCACGTGGAGATTTATCGCCTGGGCCAGTTCTAGCTTAAAACGGTAATGATACGTTTCCATTCAGATCCGACTTCGACTATTCCTCACTTAAATTAACCTCAGCTTAATCGTAATTGAAGACCAATTCTACTTATATCAGTATCAATTTGATCCCGACTAGTCCGGTCCAGCTTTGACTGAACCGTCACTGGATAAACCATTTATAGACTAGAAAAATGGCTCAACGATTGTTTCAATTCAATTGAATATAAACGGTTAATTTGTCGACTTGGGGCCCTAATAATCGAATTCAAATATATTTACTTGTTAAGTTTCCAAAATGGTAGAAATTAATTTAGTAGTGATAATTATCAATTACAAGTTTTCGTCTGATTGTGAATCTAGAGGGTAGGTGTATGTCACTTTCAGTACCCTTGAAAACTTATAAGGAAATTTTCAAAATGATCGAGTCAGCAGTTAAGATCTGAAAGCGTAACAAACAAACGCACTATCAAATTAGGAATTAGTTAGTATTTATTTGGTAATGCTTCCAATGCTTCCAACCATGTGAACTTATATCTAAATCTTCCATATTTTATGAAATAATCCTCTTATTTTAATCCAATATTATCTAATTTCATCGATACAGTTAGAAATAACTCCATATTGTACAAAAGTCCATATTTTTCGGCATTAACAGAATCCATAAGCATTATACAATGGTGATGATTTTGTATAATCCTAAATTTGGCACTAGCTGTTTTTATTTCGGCAGCTGGACCCTTATTGCGTGTTCATTGATCCCACTTATATATTAAATAAGCCGAGAAAGTATTAAATGGAACAAGTGGATCCCCACCGTTTATGGCTGAATGAAATGCGGTCAGATACCATGTGCCTAATTTGTGTTAAATGTCGTATTTGAAGGAAAACATCCTGAGGGCACATGTATTGGTTTGGATTTTGTTTCATGTGACTCTATCAACTCTCACTGGAACTGCATTTTTTTTACAAGTTAGGCGGACAGGCAAGTGGACCACCTGATGATTAGTGGTCACCACCGCCCATAGATATTGGCGCGTCAGTAATGTTAACCATTCCTTACTTTGACAATGCGCAGCCAACCTTGGGAACAAAGATGTTATGTCCCCTGTGCCTGTAATTACACTGGTTCACTCGCCCTCCAAACCGAAACACTACAGTTCTATGCAATTATGTTTAGCGGTAGTTACTAACCCAGATGATCTCGCACAAAGTTCTACCACCGAGATGGCATGGTAAATCTAATCCTGGAAGCCAAGCTGTGGGACTTATTCAATGACTCATTAAGGGACCCTTACTTACATTTATTTTTTCTGCTGTCTATATATTTTGTTGATCAACAATAAGTTTAAAATAAAATGAACATAAATACTTTAATTAAAACAGTCTCACGCATTCGCCGTCGTTTAAATTAGTTGACATGTTTGATTTAGTAGTTTTGCGTAATCCATATTTACATATAAATATCGTATCAATAATTATGACACATCTGATTTAGAATTATTGACCCACTGATCTAGGTTAAGGATTAACAAGGAAATTGCTACTACTATGCTAGTCTTCAAAATTTAATTGAGTTTGTTTCCTCAACCGATCAATCTCTTTCATCAACTCAACTCAACTCAATCTCTTTCGTGTCTTCTCCATCCTACGTGACATTGGCGAAATAATCCGTGCCCTGTCGGCGCAACTAAAAGCCATTGAACTAAGAATTGAATTGAATTGACCCACTGATCCTCGGCAGATGCAAAATTTCAAGATAAAAAGAATGTCACTACATATTTGAACAAATGGGTCACTTGATGAGAAGTGATTACCACCCATTGACATAGGCGCTGTAAGAAACCATTTCTTGTATCGGCAATGCGCCGCCAACCCTGGAAAATAAGATGTCATATTTCTTGTGCCTATAGTTACACTGGATCACTCACCTTTCAAACCGAAACAACAACTACGTATTGATGTTTGGTGGTAGATAGATAGATATGTTGTGTGGATGGTAACTATACCGCCTCGCACAAAGCCTTACCATCGAGGAAATAATGTTTTTAAATGAATGACAATAATAATAAATTTTGGTACTCGTTTTCATAGTAGTGAAATTTCGTTTTCATTTCCTATTCTATGATTTATTTCTTAATTTGAAATACTCCACAAAAATCAAAATTTAATAGGTCTGCGTGCGTTTTGTTTTTTCTATCGAAGTTACCATTATATTTGACATACACGAAGATAGCCGATAGTCTAATAGATAAAGCTAATTTAACCAACTATAATTGACATATTTAATTACGATTCCATTCGCATATCTTTAATCGTATACGAATGAATGAATCTTAAGAATCAGTTTCGGTATCATTATTTTAAAGAGTGACTTCGAGAAATATAAAAGTAGTAAACGCCCTAAAGGCGGGGAATGACACGCTAAGTGCATTTCAATATACAATTCTTAGCAAGAGGTTACAAGAACGTCAAACTAGTAAATACTTGGTCAAGGATAACAGCTTAAATGATGCTAAAGTTTTTAAAATGAGTCTCCAAAAGGCGAAGAGATTTGCTTGCGAAGTTTATTATAATTTTGAATATAATATATATATATAAAATAAACTTTTGTTTGATAAAATAACGACGGAATTTGATAAGCAAAATATATACTACATATGATATTTCATTTCACCGATTAGCAGGCTATGTCAAATCTTGCAATTGAAATTTCAACAAGATTCTCACGACCGATCGAGCTCGAATTGTTTGCACTTGTGGTCGCCGCTAACAATGCAATATAATTTATCTACTCTAACGATAAAGGAGATCTTTTTTGTAATGCCTAAATGAAGAAACTACTACCAAAATTCCGCAGACATTTTTGACTTTGCCGTTTCATACATTCAAATCATTTGTAAAGAATACATTGGTAAAGAAGGCATATTATTCGATATAAGATTATATAGATGATAAAAAAGCGTGGAGTTAATGCTTGTTGACTTCCAGGCAGGAGACATAACATACATATATAATTGTATTTAACTAACATGACTGTATTTTTATATGTTGAAAAAGAGTAACTACTGAGTTTCTTGCTGGTTCTTCTCGGTAGAATCTACATTCCGAACCGGTGGTAGCTTCACTTAATATAGTTTGTTAAATGACGATTCAAAAGTGCTTGTAAAAGCCTACTCGAATAAAGTATAATTTGATTTGATTTGATTTGAAACCAATTTAAATGAAAATTATACCAGGTTTTATTATTAAATGTTACTATACAAGTTTCAACCGCTTTAAATTGAGAAAATTATCGAGACATCCGTCAATTTCATGTTTTATAATTTACGCTGTTATCTTTTTCAAAATAGTCTCTTTAAACTAGTAACTAAATTAAAGTACTGTACGTAAATTATGAAGGTCCAGTTTATGTGGAACCGTGTTCAAAACGTATTTGCTAGTGGATTCTCCCAGTACTTGTCCAAACTTGATCGGCGACATTTGTAATAAGGAATTTGCATCAGAACTCATTTTATAAAGTATCGGGGTAGGCGTTATATATGCATGTATCCATACGACCAGTTTTGTTTCCCTGGGCTTCATTGACTAATTATTCTACTCTGATTTTACATTTCCAAGGGTGAGGGAGCCAGTTTATATCTCGTTTATAGAAAATAGTTATAATATCTTAAATTCCATGGTTGGTGATAAATTGTGACGATAACTTCCCATGAAGGAGTTCATTTTCCCGCCTGCTTTACAAAAGTAAAAAGATAAAATTTATTTTCGAAACACGAGACATAATGTAACTATAATTGAGATTTTTCTAAAAATATCTTTAGACTTTGGTCCAAGGACGGAAAAAGACATCACTAATTTGCTTAAACCAATAGACCTTTGGTCAGACCGTGGATAAATATTAACACAATGTTCTAAGTGCTGATGGGGACATCAAATATTGTCTACGTTTCAATATTGATACATTATTCATATTATTGATAACAATAAGTCAATACTATATGAGTTAACCATGTAAAACGCTGACTTGGATAAATTATATATTCCATCATGCCTCAAGATGGCTTAAGAATTCCGACTTTACATTTCCTCAATTGGATTGAATGGACTCTATAACAATTTAGATTTTTTCTATATCGTCTAAAATAACTTACACATGTATGATCCGAGATGGCCCAGTGGTTAGAACGCGTGCATCTTAACCGATGATTTCGAGTTCAAACCCAGGCAGGCACCACTGAATTTTCAAGTGCTTAATTTGTGTTTATAATTGATCACGTGCTCGGCGGTGAAGGAAAACATCGTGAGGAAACCTGCATGTGGCTTATTTCAACGAAATTCTGTCACATGTGTATTCCACCAACCCGCATTGGAGCAGCGTGGTGGAATATGCTCCATACCTTCTCCTCAAAGGGAGAGGAGGCCTTAGCCCAGCAGTGGGAAATTTACGGGCTGTTTATGTGTTATGTGTGTATATGATCAAACGGTAAAATATGAGGGCATCTGAGGACGGATACAGGAAGGGAGACTAATCTGACCTTCATTGGATCAGTTTCGATCTAAATTCTGATAAATGTATACGTAGACTACCTGTATTCATAGTGAACTGATGTCTAGTCTTTAACTCAACCTCTGAATTGTCTTAGTGATGGCCTTGAGAGTTATACTCAATTATAATGGCTTCTTGCATTGAAAAATCAAAACTCCATTAACGTAAAAGATAATATAGATAAAATATATGCCATGTTTAATCAGCATCTAAATTTATATATATTGTTTGAAAATATATAATAATATTTTCTTTTGCAACTTTTTTGTACGAAATATGAACCAGATTATTTTGAATTTCACTAAGCGGAAACTTTCTCTGTAATTTACGTATGAAGTTCGTATTTATTTTTATAATACTAGATACCCGTCTTGGCGTTGCACAGTTAGAACAATGAACGTTTTTTGAAGGGATTTTTAATTTTAATGAAGGTTTATTGAACGAATGATACAAGAAAAGCTGGTGGGGTTTTTTTTTTTTTGATTAGAAGCCGTCTAGTATGTCCACGTAGTCAACAACTCGCCAGTCCATTTTCATCACATTTGGATAAATGGTTAAGCACGCTTGTATAAAAACATTTATATTGTTCTTTCAAAAACCTGATAATGACCATGAAATAATATTTTTACAATAAAAAGTTAGATAAAATAAGATAGCTTACGACTTATTGACTTTGAACATGAAAGAGCTTTGAGTCGCATTTCAGAACTGGAAGTAAGTATTATTAATGCCCAAAAATCAGAAATAGAACTAGAACAAATTAAAACAATCCAGAAATGTGATGCGACTGGAAGGTTGTATCATGAGTTAGTTACACATGCCTCTGACCCCAATACCACCTTGCAGGAGTCTGAAGCTAATCATACCTATATGAATTCACATAATGAGATAAAAAAATACATAAAATTAAATAAATTCATTAAACAATCAAAAAAAAAAATTAGTAATACTTATAAATATCAATATATATACAAAATGAGAAAAGAACGGTCACATTTGATTAATAAAGTAAAATCATGTAATAATAAGTTGCAAAATAATAAATTGATATATGACAATAACATTGAACATCTGCAACTAGAAATTTCTAGCTTCCGGAGATCGTTAGAATTTGTGAATAAAAAATATGACTTGGCTCAAAAACAGATAGGGGAACATATACATGCAGCCAACAATCTTCTTGAGCTATGCACCTCGAACTTGGAAAAATTTGAATCCTTATCAAAGGAATCCACGTGTAACTGTTTGCATACTCAAGAAAATGAGTTGCCTCTGCTAATACTAATATTAACACCGTGTCTCCTAACTAACCTATCAAGTTGAGTCAATGTGCACCAGGGTTCCACAACCACAATAAACTGGGGTTAGAAATAAAAATAAATAAAAATGTTAAAAATGTTATAGTAGTATCTGACAAGTTAGGTCAGAGCTTTGGCTCAATACTAAAAAGTGAGATAAAAAATATATTCAACACATGCTCACCCTGGGCAACCTATCAGTACCAAATAAATAAGATAAGTTCTATGCATCTGGATTCCAATAATATAATTGTATTAATGCATGGAGACAGTTTATCTCTGAACAAAAATAATCTAATCATATAATCATAAAATATCTTTATATAAAATTATTATGTGAAATTCAAAATCAAAAGAAATTCAAATTTATAATTAGTACATTTCCATATTCACATACCTCGACAGATGCACAGAATTTACACATTTATGACTTAATTGTTTGTTTATACAATTTGACCCGACATTGTAGCAATGATTTTATGTTATTTGACATTAATAAATTCATATATAGATTTAAGTTGACAGAGGGTACTATGTACCTACCAATGAAATCCAGAAGACAAATTGGTAACCTAATTGCTTACAATATTAATAATTATTTTATGTCTAATGTTACCAAGGATCATATGTATAATTAAAATAATAATTTAATTTATATTAACACTGATAAAAGTAATTTAAATTGAATTCTAAGACAATAGAGGTAATCTCTGGCACAAGTATTATTAATACTAATATTAATTTACCTAATAGTAATTTATCCTTGGTTAAATTCCTAAATTTTAAAATTAGAAATAAACAAAATAATAATAATAGTAAACTTGTAAACCCGGTGCAACAAAACATTTAAGGAATGACAGGATATGATTTAGAAATTGAGTTATTCATAAACAGTAATGCCATCGATTTTTTATGTATAACAGAACATTGGCTTGTAACATTGGCTTGTAAATTATCAGTTTATGTTTAACTTCAGTGGTCACCAGATGGCTAGTATGTTCAGTAGAAAAAGCTATATGTGGTGGCTCATTAATACTTATTAACAAAAATCTAAAATTTAAAGAATGTAAGGATGTTGTGAGCCTTTCTATTGAGCAGACTATTGAAATAGCCTGTGCAGAGCTTGAGCATGTCATTGTTGTATGCGTATACAGACCTCCTAGCGGGTTATATGAAGCATTTGAGAAAATATTGGAAAGTGCATTATTGAAATTATCTGGATCAAGTAAATATATTTTTATTTGTAGTGACTTCAACATAAATTTATTAGAAAACTATAGCACAAGTATTAGATTCAGATCATTATTATATTCATATAACCTCATTAACTTATTCTTAGAGCCAACTAGAATCACTGAATCCACTGCAACATGTATTGACAACATATTTACCAACTGTGTACCTAATCATAAATGTATTATAAATATGTTAAGTTCTGATCATTGTGGACAGTTGGCTTCATTTAATTCGCAAATAAAAAATAATGCTAAGGATTTAAAACAGACATTTGTTCCAATCAATTTATAATATATATATATATATATATATATATATATATTTATTAAGCATTAGATGTTTTAGAATCAACAGAGTTCCTTGGTATGGTACACTAGACTCTAAGCTCCAATGGGGCCTCCATATAAATAAATTGGCGAATAGACTCAGCTCTGCAGCCTATGCGGTAAAAAAAATTAGACTTGACTGATGTGGATATGGCTCGCCTTGTGTACTTCAGTTATTTCCACAGTATAATGTCGTATGGCATCCTACTCTGGGGTAATGCAGCTGACATTAATACCATTTTTGTACTGCAGAAGAGGGCTATTCGTGCAATTTATAACCTGGGCCCAAAAGATTCGTTAAGAAGTAAATTTAAAGAAATTAAAATAATGACTGTCGCTTCTCAATTTGTTTTTGATAATGTTATGTATGTACGCAAAAACATAAATTACCCAGAAATTATGACGTACATTCTATTAACACTAGGAACAAGAATAAACTTGTTACTCCAAGTACCCGATTACACAGGGTTAGTAATTCTTTTTTGGGGCAATGTATACGTTTTTACAACAGGATCCCAGAAAACGTTCAAAATTATTCAATTATAAAATTCAAAAGAATCGTTAATGAGCGTTTGTGTGCTAAAGGATATTACAACACTAATGACTTTTTAGTTGACTGCACACCTTGGGAATGAAATGATCGCCTCCAGGCTGTTTCAAATAGCTAAAATATAATATTATTGTACATGCAACATGGAAAAAAAAAAAATCCCGCTGAGTTTCTTTCGCCGGTTCTTCTCAGGTTTGAGGTGTTAAATTCCGAACCGGTGGTAGATTTTTGACTATCAATAAGCAAGTGTAAACACTTCTATATTGAATAAAGATTTTTGACTTTGACTTATGACCTTTTGTCACTCATAAAAATTTACAATATTTCAAAATCTTACAATATGGTTGAATATTGAGACACGATATCTAACCCAAGGTTTTCTTTACAGGTATCAGCTGTGCGGCAGCTTAATCAGCTATAATGAAGGTGTGGGGTGCTCATGGCGAATTTTGCGCCAGGCATCAATGGGAGGTAATCGTAGCCACTTTGGCTCTATTGGCCTGTGCTGCTAGTGTGGAACGTCATGGCACAGGAACTCGAGCCGAACGATGCGCAGGCTGGGCTAGAGCTTGCCCTGGACTTGAAGCGGAGTACCAAGCAGCTGATGCTGTCATTATGACCTTCGTACGTTGTGCGGCTCTGCTCTACGCCTATTACCAAGTTTCAAATCTCCAGAAAATTGCTTCAAAATACCTTCTCATCATAGCTGGTGTTTTCTCAACATTTGCAAGTTTTATTTTCACATCAGCCCTTGCTAGTTTGTTCTGGAGTGAACTAGCCAGTATGAAAGATGCCCCGTTTTTATTTTTACTTGTCGCTGATGTTGCCAGAGGAGCGAGAATGGCGAAAGCCGGTTGGAGTGCCGGTGAAGATCAAGGCAAGAGGGTAGGGAAAGCTCTTTCACTACTCGGACCGACAGCGACGTTAGATACACTTCTAGCGGTCCTCCTCGTCGGTGTTGGTGGTTTATCTGGCGTCCCTAGATTGGAACATATGTGTACATTCGCCTGCTTGGCGTTATTAGTGGACTATTTGGTGTTTGTTACGTTTTATCCAGCTTGTTTATCACTGGTAGCAGATTTCGCTTCTGGGAGAAAAGAAATGGGAACAGACGGTCCGTTTTCTGAAACTGATTTAAAACCGAACCCAGTTGTGCAAAGAGTAAAAATGATTATGGCTGCTGGGCTACTTTGTGTCCACTTGACTAGCAGGTGGCCCTGGACTAGAGAGAACGGAATGATAGAAGGATCTTTGACTAACGATTTTAAGTCTGGATCTCACGAGAATGTTCTATTCCACTCCTATGTCAAATGGTTTTCAATGAGCGCCGACTACATAGTTATAGCGACCTTGCTGTGCGCCTTAATTATCAAATTCATCTTTTTTGAGGAACAAAAGAATTGGATTATTGATATGAATGATTTAACGGTTAAAGAAGTTGTAAAACGCAACACTAAACCAAAGTTTTCGGTTGGTGAAGATGTCAAATCTGACATGCAAACACAAACAGATGCCTTGCTCAATTGTGAAGAATCGGAATGGCCCCTACTTTCGCCTAGCTCTTCAGCCGCCAGGCTTAATTCTAAGAAGCGCCCAATGGCTGAATGCTTAGAAATATATCGGTCAGAAGGAGTCTGTACTTCTCTTAGCGACGAAGAAGTTGTAATGCTCGTTGAACAGTCTCATATACCTTTACATAGACTTGAAAATGTGTTAAACGATCCTCTACGAGGCGTCAGATTACGAAGGAGAGTTATATCCTCGAGATTCCAAACAGAAGCTGGCATAAAACAACTACCGTACCTAAATTATGATTACAGTAAAGTTTTGAATGCTTGCTGCGAAAACGTTATAGGATACGTCGGTATCCCGGTTGGATATGCTGGTCCGTTAGTTGTCGATGGTAAAGCGTATATGATCCCAATGGCTACAACTGAGGGCGCTTTAGTTGCGTCCACCAACAGAGGTGCAAAAGCCATTGGTACAAGAGGAGTTACTAGTGTTGTTGAAGATGTCGGTATGACGAGAGCGCCTGCTGTGAAATTGCCCAATGTCGTACGTGCACATGAATGCCGTCAATGGTTGGATAATAAAGATAACTACGCGATAATAAAAGAAGCATTTGATTCGACTTCAAGATTTGCTCGTCTTCAAGAAGTTCACGTAGGTGTTGATGGAGCAACCCTGTATTTAAGATTCAGAGCCACTACTGGTGATGCTATGGGTATGAATATGGTATCCAAGGGTGCGGAAAATGCACTGAAGTTACTTAAAAACTTCTTCCCTGATATGGAAGTGATCAGTCTTTCTGGTAACTATTGTTCTGATAAGAAAGCAGCCTCCATTAACTGGGTTAAAGGTAGAGGCAAAAGAGTCGTATGTGAAACTACAATCTCAGCGGAAAACCTAAAAAATATATTTAAAACTGATGCTAAAACAATGACTCGATGCAACAAAATAAAAAATCTCTCTGGATCGGCGTTAGCGGGCTCCATTGGTGGGAATAATGCCCACGCAGCGAATATGGTGACGGCTATCTTTATAGCAACGGGACAAGATCCGGCTCAAAACGTAACTAGCAGCAACTGTTCGACCAATATGGAAGTATGTGGTGAAAATAGAGATGATCTCTACATAACATGTACTATGCCGTCGCTGGAAGTGGGTACGGTTGGTGGTGGTACGGTTTTGACGGGACAAGGAGCGTGCTTACAAATCCTCGGCGTGAAAGGAGCTGGTGTACGTCCTGCTGAGAATTCGGCCAGATTAGCTTCTCTCATCTGCGCTACCGTTTTGGCTGGAGAATTGAGCTTGATGGCTGCCCTAGTCAATTCGGACTTAGTTAAATCACATATGCGTCACAACAGATCAACAGCGAATGTTGCAAACGTGGCTAATGATATGACTTTAAAGGTGCCGAAGTTATAACAGTGGTTACGTACACCAAGATATTGAAGATAGAGGAGAATAGCTTTCATCAAGAATGAGGTAAATGATTTAGTAATTACTTACGGAAAATTACCAAAAACCGTACACTGCCTTCTTTACAACGATTACTTGGATTATCGAACTAATAGTTCATAAAGTGTGTTAATTTATTAAAATATGTGTCGTATTACAATGAATATCATAAAATAATACAACATCCAGTGTGCACGAGGCTAAAATAAAATATCGGACTCAGAACTCTTCCCTGTGGAAACCCCGGTGATATAAACATAAACTCTGTAAATAATACTTCTTCCTATTTATAAATTCGTTACGAAAACAATATATTATTGTAAGTATAAATGAGTTTAATAAAGTATCGTAAATTATTATAAACGATGTACGATAAAGTCGAATGCATATTTAAAATCTAAATACGAGGAAGAAACTTGCTGTGAAATTGGAAGTTACTTTTTAAATCAAGTTTATTTAACTAGTTATAACAACTATACGCATTATTGTATAAGATATTAAAATGTACATTCGTGTGCAGTTTCGTAATGTTTACATTATAAACAATGTCTACATAAATAACATGCGAAGAATATAAATGATCTTGTATTGCAAAAAGTAATATTGATTTGGAAATGTCAAGGACATTGACGGGGTTGTGGAATATAGTTACGACCTTCATGTGACACGTCTGAAGATTATTCATTCAATCAAAAGTAAACTGAATTGAATTGATAAATATAAAAGATTTCACAGGTCGTGTTTATAAAATTAACGCAGTTCACGGCGGAGATTTGTTTAATCTTCAAATAAAGTAAAGTATAATTTCTGTTTAAAGTTACAATCAATAACTTTTATCAGGTATATATTATTCGCACAGTGATCGAAAGTCCATCGTCATTATTGAGTTTATTATCAGTTAAAACGCTCGGCAATATTTCCGAATTGGAGGAGAAGTTGCTCATCTATTTCGTCTTTGCAAAAGCAAAACACTTTATGTCCCAAAAAAGTAATACTTATATTTATTACATAGATACATTTTATCTATAGACATAAAACTATAAATAGCTAGTGTATACATTACCCGTTTAGTACATTGGCACTGACAAGTATTAACCCCATAGATCACCAATGCTCCAAAACTTTTGGGAATTAAGATGCCTCATGTCATTTACACTGTCTAAGTCATGTTTAGAAAACAATACTATTTATTGACATTTCATGGTAGAATATATGATCGTACCTAAGCAGACGGGTTAAAACATCAACCAAGAAAGATGTATATTTAAAATCATTAAAAGAAAATTAAAACTCACTGCCTGTTAATGAGTTCGTGACGATTAGAGCTAGCGTGTTAACTTAACAACCGATGTGTCGTCATATGAGCCTTGGGTCTCATTTTGTGAACGTTAAGCAAACGTAAAAATAACCTTAAACTTAATTCGCTTGTGATTCGCTCAGAATCGCTGTACGAGGCTTCACCAGCGAATTCGTGTAATACACGCCTAAAGCAACTTGTTTTCGATTTTTTCTCTGACTTTACAAATAACAATAATTTAGAGAGATATCTCATTGTTACGAAATAAAATGTAAGTATTATCAAAATCGGTTCAGTAGTTTCGAAGTTTATCGATTAAAACAAACGAATTTTCCTATAATCTTTATAATTAGGAAAGACTATCTCTACATAGTATAAAACAAAGTCGCTTCCCACGTCTGTATGCTTAGATCTTTCGAGCTACGCAACGGATCTTAATGCGGGTTCATCAGTGAACAGAGAGATTCAAGAGGAAGGTTTATTTGTTATAATAGAGAATAGTCGAGAATTTCAACTTTCCTACCCGGTAAAAACTTCAATTTAAAAGTACTATACCCTTATCGTACAAGATTGAAACCGGGCGGGGAAGCTAGTATAAGATATATTTAAATTAAATCATAACAACGAGACAGAGAAATTTCTACAGAACGTAATATTTAAGTAACCATTATTAGCACATACGTGCCAAAAAAGAATCTATATGCTGAGTCACAGTTCAAGATTTGCACAAAATTTACATCACCAATTCTTGGGACTTGCGCGTACGATACCTAAAAAAAATTACGTCGAAACGAGAATATACTTTATTCAAGTTGGCTGTTACAAGCACTTTTGAATCTATATTTTACAAGATTAACTATAAATCCTACTGATTTGGAATGTGTATACTATTATAAAGAACAGCTAATCTGCAATGTCTTATGGAGCTTATTGGATCTTTTCAATGCAAGTTGATAGTTCCACACAACGCCATAAGGAAATCTACATTTTCACCTGTTACCTTTAGATTAGATTATTATTTCCTGGTTTTCCAGGCACGAATTGAATTATAATAACCAAATTAAGCACATAAAAATTCAGTAGTGCTAGTCTTAAGTTTGAAACCGAAATCTTCGTTTAGGATTCAAATCTTCTAAATAGTTACTCTTTTTTTAAATATTTACGAACGAATTTTCTATCCCATAATATTTTAATTTTTTATGATGATATTGTTTATTTAAACTGTTAACCTAACCTAAATAATAATTATTGTCTAATCTTTATTACATAGTATAAAACAAAGTCGCTTACCGCTGTCTGTCCCTATGTATGCTTAAATCTTTACAATTACACAACGGATTTTTATGCGGTTTTTTTAATAGATAGATTGATTCAAGGAAGGTTTATATGTATAATACATAGACAATATAGTAGAGAAACACTGATAATTTTAGAGGTTTCTAAAGGGATGTCGTAAATAAACCCATTTTTTGCGCTTAAATTGCAAACGCTGGCTGAACCCTACGAGATAGATCCAAAATAATGTAATACAGTATTGTACACTTTAAAAAGGTCTTCAATAAAGTCCGCGGTGGTATATGTCTATCTCTTATGGGTAACCCACAATAACAATTTTTATCCTTGACTTTTTACGAGAAATAATGGCTTATTTTCGAAGCGATTTTAAGCAATAAAGCATCAATCCTTATGCAATTAAGTACCTTAAATACATTGTGCATTTAATATAGATCAATATGGGGTTTGTATTGTCTAATGTCTGAAAAACCTGAACGTAAGACATTCTGTAGTATATTTAGTATCAGCATTGCACCCGTGCGAAGCTGGGGCGGGTGTCGTTAGTATTAAAATAATTACACCATTTTGTTTACAAGCAAATTTGAATAAAGTATATTCATGACTTATACTGTTCTAAAAAGAACTAGAAAATAAAATATACCGTTATATTTTAACGACTAATACATTATAAAAATGTATGAAACGGGCTCAGACAACATGCTATGATTATTGTAAACTATATGAGTTATAGTTGCACAACAAATAGCGTAAATGACATTGCTGTAATATGACCTTGGAATTCATTTTCGTATTTAATAATCTATCAGAACGACCATGAAATTATTCTGCACTTACACAAAACACATGATCATCAAACAATGAACATCTCATTGTGACCTCATTATGTAACGACTGAATTAATTTAAGATTAAATTGTAAGTTTTTGTTGTTTTATTTATAATCGTTTTTATGAATATATAATAATAAAATTATGGGTCAGGCACACGTTATGTGCATAAATGTTTTCACTAAATATACTTTTAATTACATATCCTTTTTAACGGCTACTCTGTAAGAAAGACTTCGTATCTCATTCGTAAATTATTGACAATCGACTAAGTTTGAACCCGAAATCATCGGCTAAGATGCACGCGTTCTAACCACTGGGCCATCTCACTGGCTCTATAGGACATAATCGTAAAATATCAGAAAAATATTCTAATATTGACAATAATTTAAAGGATACACTTATCAAAATAATATTACAAAATATGGACAAATATGTCGCCTGATATTAAATAGTCCGTTCATAAATATTGGTTCAGAAATATTCACCATTGCTTACGTGGCCAATACGCCCCAAACATTGGCAATTAAGATGTTAATGCCTTGGCAAGTTACTGGCTCACGTACACCCAACATGTATTGCTGTTTGGTCGTAGTGATAAAATAAATGATAATATATATATTCCATGAAGCCCACTAGGTAACATTTCACTAATCACGAGGTATAAAGCGAGCTCCAAAAGAACACAGCAGGACTAAAATATAACTAAAATATAAATATACAATATAACCTATTCGGTGGATTATAAATTCATCATCACAATAAAATTCACCTGAAATATTAAAGTAATTGAAATCAGATGTTCTGCATGATAAACAAAGATACATTATTGTTTTAATAAATGCACCGCTTTGTTATACGCCATATTCTTAAAACAGCAGTCAGTTTCATCTTACGCGTCATAATTCAATTTGCGCGGAATACACAATAAGTGCGCTGCGTCATACAGACTAAAAATAAAATGATATTCCGTGCTTAAATCAATTAGGGCTCCTTCGGGGAACCCATTTCATTAAAAGCTATGCTACGGTGCAATATACGAGAAAATAACTTAAAATGTGCAATCTGTATTTTAAAAAAATGGTTTTTTTTTTTTCGGAAAATCTATTTCAATTATAATAATTAGCCTAAATCATAAAACATAGGTACTAGGAAGTAGGATTGTTAAAACTTAAAAGGTAATATTGAAAAATTGGCCCTATACCCTTATAAGAATTAAATGTATTTATTTTATAATCTAATTTATACATTTGTGAAATCTTGGGCGATTTATATGTAATGTTTAGCGCCATATCGATATTGAAATAATTTCTCGCTATTAAATCATCCTACTATGATTATTTTTAATAATTCTGATAAATCAATAAAAAAAAATACAGCTTGTTTACCCATAAGGGTTTATTTATTGGGTACAAGGCTTGTTCATAGATAAAAGAGGGTTTAAGTTTCGACCGAGTCACCAATCAAGCATGAGTTAAGTTACGATAAGACAAGGACTGTCACCGCCACCAATATATTTATAAGATTTTTTCTGGTATTCTTTTTATTAAGACGACACCGTTAATGAAATACAATTGAGTTTCTCTGTAAAAAGAGATTTATTTGTTTAATTTTACAATAATAAAAAATAAAATAAATGTTTGTATTTACCTACGCATTGTTTTACAAAAATAATATTTACGCACCTGTAAAAAGAGAAACGACATTTAATGTTTATTTATTAACAATGTCTGTTCCAAAATCACAAGATACTTTACTTTTCACAATCACGAGATTGATTCTAGGTTAATATTTTTCATGGCTAACAAAATGTAGTTTTCATGTCACTGAGCGTTCGATGACGGTTGATGCGTGGAATTCAAATTAAAGAAAAATAAATTTTTTCTTTACATATTTTTAAATTACATTTTGTTGTACTTAAAATATCAACTAAAAATTGCAAACTGTTTTTTTGAGTTTAATTTTTCTCAAAATGCATCGTGCATTCAAAATCAAAATATAAAATTTTCTGTTTTATTTGTGTTATTAAAAGTAATTCGAAATTTATATTTTACATGAATTTAAAGGTTAAGTCATCATGCGTTATCACTATCAGCTGTTGGTCTATCGTCACTTTAACAGTATCGATTTATCTGCTAACGCACTGACTCTGAGATAAATAAGTTACATAATTGCAATACGTTTTATATTAAGTACAATTTTAAGGTTAAATTATTACTTTTCCTTAAAATTATTGAAAATATAATTCACATATCCTGTGCCTGACTCATATTCTTAGTTAAAAATATATTTAAATGGAATGGGTTTATATTTATTTAACTAATAAATTTGACATTTACGCTAGTCAATAAAAATGAATAATACGGTTACACTTTGTCATTAAAAAATATATATATTTTGGCGCTCTTTTAAATGTCACTTGGTGTTTGAAAAAGATTGTCATTTGTCATAATTAGATTTTTGTATAATGTATGTCAATGTAATAACTACAACAATAATAAACCTGTTTAAAAATAATTTGTATAATATGTTAAGAATAAAAGCCTTTATAGTTGTTATGTTGTGCAAGTTGTACTAAATTGGACTGTATATTAGTATTAGTAATTAAAACGTGTTAAATAAAATATTAATTGAAGCTTGCCTTATCGGCTTAGCATAGCATTCAATATAATTTTGCCGACGCTTTAATAAAATGTAAACTGACACTGTTTGACAAGAAGAATTGTAATCATTTATAAAAAGAAAAATATATCTGCATATTATGCAATGTTTTTTAATTGTTACATAGTTTAGAGACAGTCTTAGAGAATGTTTAGAGCTAAATGTTAATAATATTATATTGGAATAATTTAAAAAGCCCAAACGTATGTACTTAATTAAAGTTTCAATTTTAAATAATGAATTGTATTTAAAAATCCTAATTAGCTTTTCTCATAATGTATTTTATTATAATAAGTATGAATGGCTGGAGATATTTCCCGGAAATATAGAGCCAATTTTTAGCCCTAAGTTATATGTAAGCTAAATATCTGTCTTCCAAAATAAAATTCCTAGCAAATTAGTTTAATTTGACATACCTAATACGTAGGAATTACTATGTAGATGGATGTTAGAGGCTCTGCTGATTAAATGTATATTTTATGAAAACGCTGTTTTATTTAGCCATCAACTTAACATCGTGTCTTTAAAAATAATTTACTATTAAAATATCTATCTAGCTTGAAAGATTTTATATATTTTAAAGTAAGAATATAAATTATGTAGTTTCAATGATGATATTCATTAGAAAAATGTCTTCGATAATTTATATATATTCGATTGAAGCATTCCACGTTAAACGACTACGATTATACTTCTAAATTTTTTTTCTTTTGTAGGAGTAAATAGATAAAAAAGTAGCTCCAGTATATAGCAAAATAATGTATTAATTTTTATTATAAGTGTTTATTGTAAGAGGAATTTAATTATATGTTTAAACTTTTAATATTTTTGTAATGTTATTTATGGTTTAATAAAAGACACTGCATCATATAAAATTAATTACCTACTACACGTGGGATGTCTAAGTTCACCATTTTTATACCTTTTAACTATTATAAATTGTTGTCAAAATCAAAATCAAACGTTGACTATATTTTGACAAATCATAGATATTTTTACTTTAAAAATAATAATACAATTTTCTTTTATGAAAAAATCATGGAGTTTAATCCACACGCTGATCTAATCTAATACTGTTTGCGCGAATTGTATTATAAACTTGAAACTCACGCCGAGTGAATCTAAACTGCTTTGTCAATTACTCAAGACGTTCAAATAAAAACTTACTATGTATGGTATCCATGTTTTAGTTCGCATTAAACAGCGAAAAGTTTTACATCTCAAAGAGTAAATTGTGCCTTATTGTGAAAAAGACCTTTATGTTTAAATTATTAAAACAACAGCGCACTAATATGTACGATACATATATAATCAGTTATTTGTACATGAAATTTATTATATAACTAGATATGCCCGCGACGTCGTGCACGTTGTTTGAATTTAAGTTATTTGGATATTGTAGTGTGATTTTATTTTGATTCTATATATAATTCTAAAATAAAAGTAGCCTAAGTTACTCCTTATTACATCCGCTATCTGCCAGTGAAAGTCCCGTCGAAATCGGTTCAGCCATTCCAGAGATTAGCCGAAACAAACAGACAAAAATTGTAAAAAATGTTATTTTGGAATATGTACCGTGTATACATACATTGCATTTAGTAAAAATGGGTTATTTTAATATTACAAACTGACACTCCAATTTTATTATATGCATAGTAAATATATGACTATTTTTTATTGCGTCAAGCACACATCTGTTGTGATGTTATGGATCGTTCAAGCGGAAACTGGCAAATAGAAATGAATAAAACCCGACTTATACTTTGGGTCAACATGACTTTATCCCTAGAGATGAAATAATTTGAAAACGTAGGGAAAGATAAGTTTCGATCTCTGAAAATTCAGTACGTTGTGAAAAGGACATTATTGGAATAGAAGGTACAAATCATTTTAAACATTTAATATTTTTATAAGCTGTTAAGGTACTGACACACAATACTTATATCTACCAGGGTACCACTATATACTCTATTCCAACCATAACAAGAAAAAAGCCAAATAATGTAATATATTTGACAGCAAATTGACGCGATATCATTGGTAGAGAGCTTAATTAATCTGATTTTCACTACGTCATTTTTAGAATTTTGGAAGTATAAAAATTAAAGTGGAAATAAGAGGTTAAGTGCATCATTGATGTATTATAAATAAAAATACATTAATAATAAACTCTTAGTAGAGCACAACATAGCTGAGTTATTAGCAAGTCGCATGAGATACGTAAATCTAACGTTTGTTTGTTTTTTCCTTAATTTTTGTTTATTTCTGTGTAATTAATTCGAGTTCTTATAGTGATATTAAATACTAGTATCAGCACCATTTGAGAAAATTACCCGGTTTCGCCGGCGTTTCTTTCGAACCGATAAGACTTGGAAACCTTCAAGAAAAGCGCCTACATATTTCATAAAGGCCGGCATCGCACCTTTTTAAATCATGATTTATCGACCATCAAAAGGGCAGCAGTAACTCAACTTCAAAGCATCAATATATGTTTAGTAATTTAGCCGGGAAGACGCCAAAGGATTTATTCGAGTATCAATAGAGTAGATTTATTTTGTTGCCATACAGTAGGATTACAATATCAGGTTGGAATTAAAAATGCATTAATATTATAAATATAATAATATTTATTCCTTTCGACAAGTCATTTTATATGAATTAACAAGATTGGTTCTTCAACAATTAAACTCTAAAATCACTGTCAAAATATTTACAGACTGTACTTTTTAAAAGAGATCTTTACACACTACTGGACTAATTATTTCAGAGTTTTATTTACAGGTGCTCTGAAAAGCATTAATCATGTAGTCAGGGTCAAAACTATACCCTAGGCATCCTAGGTCACTAAAACGGGACCTAGGCGCGAGATTATGAAATCGGTCCAAAAAAACTTTGAGCGATGCTTTAGCATACATTTATATCTTTTATTTTTTCGAGTTAATACAGTTATTGGGTTACCCTGTATTCCTTCAGTGGACCGATTCCATTGACACTCTGTCCATCCGTTAAATACTGCTTTTGGTTATTATTACATAAATAAAACTTTTTTATTCAATATATTTACATTAAATACGAAATAATAGCGAATTATAATCATAATGACGAATGAATTTGCATTGCAAATTAACTTAAACAATATTGTTTAATTTAAAGTAATAAATTTTTACAATATACCTATAAAATGTTTTGGTTTATCTTGATATGTTAACTAACGAAAGATTTTCATAATATTCTATCATGAATAATACAATGACATTTATAAGCGAAGCAAGTGAAAGGTACTTGAACCCACGATCTACAGTTAAAAACCAAGTGATTACACAGTACGACAACAAAGTGAGGTGATAAAAATTTAAGAAAATTCATCAATCTTTATTATTCCTGGGTGTGTTATCTTTCGTTAGGCAACATATTGTATATAAACAAAAAAAAACCTATATTGTTTTACAAAATAGAATCAACATTAACAAAATAATAAACGTTACATCGAATGCATAACAAAATATATCTTGTTTCGGACGAACAGAGCGTTTCAATAAATATCTAATTTAGATTCAGGCCGCGTCCGTAGCGCCGCGACTGTCGTTTACTTACATTTTTGTTCAATTGACAAATAAAAATAAACATCGTATCGGAGATACAATTTCATTTCAATTCAGTAAAAGAACGCGATTTAATTGAGATTTCTTATCATAATTATGGAAAGTCGGTCAGACAGTAAGTTTGTAAGTGAATCAGATGAAAAACCTTTCATCACAGAAGAAAAACGATTCAGTAAAAATTGACAGTTTTATCGTAGATTTAAAAAGTTTGTCTACTTCAATAATGTCATTCTCGTTTCGCACGGACGTCCGGGACGCCTCAGTATCGACAGTCGCGCGCGCGGGTCGCCTTCTCGCGCGAGGCGCGGGCTGGCTAAGTGTTGGCGAGCGAGCGGCGCGCGAGCCAGGCGCGGAACCGAGCCCGCCGCGCCGCGGACAGGCGAGCGTGCGACGCGCGCGCCAGCGCCAGGCATCCCGCGCGGTACAGCTGCTGCGGTCGACACGCCACCAACCTGCGGAGGAATTGTTCACGTCGTTATTGCTAATTCAATCATAATTATTAATATTCTCTGTTTATTTTACTTCAAGTATCGCTACGATACGAGTGTCGAAGACTGACCGGATGGTGTTGGCGAGCGTGCACTCGGAGTGGTCGTGCAGGCGCGGCGGCTTGCGGCGCCGCACGGCGGGCGCGCAGTCGGCGGCGGCACTGGCGGTGTGCGGCGCGGGCGCGGCGCCGGCGCGGCGCGCGTTGCGGCGCAGGAACACGGGCTTGTTGCGCGCCGCCGCCGCGCCCGCGCCGCCCGCGTCCGGCCGCGCGTAGCTCTCGGCGTACAGCGACCACGCCGCCAGCCGCGACACCGCCTCGCCGTTCGTCTCGCGGCTGCGCGACTATGGGAGGGCGACGGTTCAACTCTCACAAAGTACTACACGTGCCCTCTCGTGGGCCGAAGGGAACCGACCGGCTTTACGTGTGCACCGAGATATGTCTTTATAAGACTGCCAACTTCCTGAATTATTGTAGAGATACCTTTGCCAAAAATCCGAATGAATTTATTGACCGAGCCCGAGATACAAATTCGGGACACCTCAGAATATTGCAGGCGTGGCAGGCATTCCTAGGCCCAAGTTAAACGATACCGATTTCTAGATAATTGTAACTTTTAGCAAATATATTTTTATTACAACAATTTAAAAAGATAGTTCTCTTTCCAGTGTTATTTCACTTCCTAGTATTTTTTTATATAATTATTCAAGTACAATAAAAGTAAGATCTAAAATTCAATTAAATTACCTGGTTAGTGGGCGACAGTCTAGAGGAATCGTGGTGGGGCGAAGCGTGACCCTCGCCCGCAGCCTCCAGTAACTCAAACGTCACTTTACAATCGTCCCCGCCATACTAAAAAATAATAATAGTTTAATGTAAAATAACATTTCTAAAACTGTATTCAAATCTAAATTTGAAGAGTGCAAAATGCCGTGGGACATTAGTTTGTGTTAGACACTCACCACTCTGACGAGGAAGGCGGTGTGGTGCGCGCGCAGCGCCCGCAGCGCGCGCCGCACGTAGGCCGCCGAGCCGCGCATGCCTCGCGCAGCCAGCTCCGCCGCGCGCGAGGACCAGCTCTCCGACACGCAGTGCTGCAGCTGCGGGAACCACATACAGTTATACATATGGCTAGGCTAGGGATTCGATGTGAATATACGACATTCAAATTGCAAACAACAAATAGTATATAAAGCTGCATAACGCATAGCTCAATATTCATTCGTATTTAGAGTGATTTTATTATAGTTTTAACCAAACATTTACTATATTACGAGTGGCCTACCTGTCGAACAGCCGTAGACACCAGCTTGTCGAGCGTGTAGGCGGGATAGGCCTTGATTCCGAGCATCTCCCTCGCGGCGTCTTCGTAAGCGTTCGCGTCCACGTTCCCGTCCAGCACGCCCTTCACCAGCTCGAGGAGCGCATTGTAGTATTCCGCTGGCGAAGAAGCTTCCACTGGTAAATCTGTTGTAATGTTAAATACATTGTTTCTATGTTACTCAAAATTTTTATCTCAATAAATTTAAATTTTATTTTAATAAGCAAATCAATATACTGCCATACATAAATCTTATTAGCTATAAATTTAAATTTATAGCTAATAAGATTTATAAATAGATTTACTAATTGCGTCATAAGGTTTATGTGTATTTTGTGAATTCAGTCGAAGCTTGTCCCACGCACCGGGTCTGTTAGAACTAGTAAGGTTACTCACTGGAGGGCTTGAGGCGCAGCGCGGCGGCCACGCTGGGCGGGCGCGCGGCGGCGCGGGAGGTCTCGGCCTGCGCCAGCGCCAGCGCCGCCCGCCGCGCCGCGCCCAGCCGCTGGCACAGGATGCCGTGCAGGCGCAGGAACAGGTACCACGACGACGTGCACACGAAGCGCGCCTCCTGGAGTGGGGAGATACATACAGTCTACGTTCACGCATACTAACTGTAGTCGCAACCAATATTAAAAAATATTTGACACGAAACTGATTGTCGTAATGAGATCAATTTGAGCTCAGAATTGTTTAATTGAATAACAACACAGTGTATGCTATTTTTTTTTATTTATAAACACTTTATTGCACACAAAAGACAAAAGATACAGTGTACATAACATTACAAGAACATATAACAAAAAAGAGAAGCGTGCAAAGGCGGTCTTATTGCTTAAAGCAATCTCTTACAGACAACCCTTTAGAGTAAGAATTTGTCTGTGGGAAACGGGATGGTGCAAACAAGCATGTTTTATTCTTAAACAACTAAAAATTAAACTTTAAATAATACAAATAATATATAACAAAATAGATATATATAAGTTTAATAAATACATATGTATTATATATACCAAATAATTATATAAATAAAATTATATATATAGCAGAAAGTTATACTAAACATATAGAATAAAAATAAAACTTACGTACATAAAATATAATACTTAATAAATAAATACTAATAGTATGATAATATAGGAAATAGTATTTACGCAGATTGAATAGATAAATAATACTTATGTAACCTATTTTTAAATATATAAATTGACTCAGATTGACGAATATCGGTAGGGAGCGTATTCCATAGCTTTGCAGCTGTCATCGTAAAGGATTCGCTATAGAAGTGGGTATGAGCGACCGGCAGTGACAGTTTGTTGTCAGAGCGTGACCGCAGTTCATGTGGATATCTGACGTCAGTACCCACAAAACAGAACCGTTCCTTCAAATACGCGGGAAGAAGAGGATTATAGAGGATAGAGTAAAGAAGAGATAACATGTGCAAGTTGCGACGATGTCGAATAGTAAGCCACTTAAGTTGCGCCCGATATTCGGAGACGTGATCAAATTTCCGTAGACCAAAGATGAATTTGATGCAAACGTTCTGTAACCTTTCTAGCTTATTGAGTTGGTCCTCAGTAATGTTTGTGTAACAACAATCTGCGTAGTCCAAAATAGGAAGTAGAAGAGTTTGACATAACGTGATTTTAGTCTTAATGGGCAGAAAGTGTTTCCAACGTTTTAACAAATGAAATGTGGCGAAAACTTTTCTACTGACTTCAGCAACTTGCACAGTCCAGGATAATGTATTATCGATAAGAAGACCAAGGTTTTTAACGGAACTGCTAAGTGACAAAGGCGTATTGTTAAAGATGATCGCAGGTAGGTTGGCGTAATCAACTTTAGTAAGTAGTTTGGAGCTGCCAATAATAATGACCTGCGATTTATCTGGATTTACAAGAAGCCCGCACGTCTTGCTCCAAGTACAAATTTTATGCAATTCCTGGTTCAGCCTCTCAATAGCCCCTCCGATACCTGTTAAGGGAGCAGAAACGTAGACCTGCAAGTCGTCAGCATAAAGATGAAAGGAAGACGAGAGGAGATGGGATACAGTATTAATAAAAATGGAAAATAAAAGTGGAGAGAGGACACTGCCTTGAGGAACACCAGATGAGAGAGATTGGAGGCTGGATAATTTATTATTAATCCGTACACATTGCTGACGACCAAACAGGTAGCTACGAAACCACTCACATGCATCGGAAGAGATATTAATCGACCGAAGCACTGCCAGCAGGAGATTTAAATCAACCGTATTGAACGCATTACTGAAGTCCAATAATGCCAGGATACTAACATGTCTGTTGTCCATGTTAAAACGTATATCGTCGCATACTTTAAGTAGGGCAGTAGTAGTACTATGACCTCTCCGAAATCCTGATTGGAAATCAGAGAGTACATTGTACTCTGCTAGATACTTTGTTAATTGAAGATGGACAATACGTTCTAACACTTTAGACAGAAATGGAAGGATAGATATTGGACGAAAGTGAAAGAAAGATATGGGATTTTTGTTTTTGGGAATAGGAAGGATATAAGCTAAACGCCAAGTGGAAGGGAATTCATTATGGTCAAGGGAGAAATTGAAAATGTGAAATAATATAGGGAGAACATAATCTAACACAGCAAGTATCATTCTACGGTTGATTCCATCACATCCCATGGCATCGGATCTTATTGCAAGGATGTTGGCCTTAACGTCACTAGCAGTAATTGGGGAAAAGTGAAAAGAGGGTCTGTTAGGAATAGGCAAGGATCTAAAATGATTTAAAGTACTAATTATATCACTGTTGTTCATTAGGACAGTACTAGCAAAAAATCCGTTCAGAGCATTGAGATCAACAGTATGAGGGATCCTGGATGCTTGTCGTCCAATACCTAGAGATTGTAGGAATTTCCATGTCTGAGAAGAATTGCTGTTCACAATCTTATCTTGTATATATTTACGTTGAGCATCTCTACATACTTTACGGCACCGATTACGTAAACTCTTATATTTCACGAGGTTGTCAATAGTTGGGTTTAATTAAGGCTATATACATTTTAACTAATTTATAATAAAAAAAATATATAAATAATCAAAAGAATCTTACATTAGATGGATGATCTCTGTAATCATCTTCAATATCCTGCTCACTTTTGACCTCGATCTTCATGTTGACAGAATCTTCGTTGCTACTGCTGCGTTTAATGGAGTTTGTGCTATCTGTATTAATATATTTACAATTATTAACAATGTATCTTTCAGCCATCAATATTATATAATACAAATATTATTTAATCTATAACCCAGAAACGAGATACAATTATATACATGTAATTTTAACGAGTTACTAAAATATACTTGAACATTCCTACTACTCTTTCACACCAGACGGCCAACCCTTAAAAAGAATGCGAAGCCGCGGGCGACAACTTGTATTTTATAAAACTATTTTTCTTCAATTGAACTAATTTCGAAGTTCATATTTACATAAGTAAACTGTTTTATTTATCACAAATTATATTTTTAATATTAATCACTTAATACTTAGATGTTTATAAATATATAGTATGATTTATTTAATATTTTGGATAGACATCAGAAGGAAGGCAGCATGCGTGTATCACCACCGACAGTCTGTCAAAGCACATCGCATGTGTTTCATCACTTGTCTCGTCGTAATTTATTATTTCATCTGAATTGCTAATAATGTACCCAATCACATCATACCTCTTGGTTAAATGGGTGACGCCCACCCAGGTCGACCTGCACAGAGCTTAACACTTATTATCTTTATTATTTTTTTAACTCCACAGATATGTTCTGTGTCATTGGTAAATCTTATCTTTAATATTTATATACTTTTCCTAACCTAACCTACGACTGCAAAATATCCACATAGGAATACATACCTTTACTGTCAGCTGTGTTGTTGTTTTTAGGTTTATTCTCTTTGTCGTTCTTGTTGTTTCGACTGCTTTTGTCGGACGCATTATCGGACTCCGACGACTGTGAAATAACAACAAATTAATAACCTTTATTATGAAAACGGTTACAATGAATTAAATGAACGTTTAAATCGTCATTTAGCAATACTAAATGCAATACTGCCATTATTAATACGTAATATAGATTCCATGAAAACAAGTCATTCTAAACGAAGTAATCGTTCAATTTCATTCATGAACAAAAATCTGTAATGACAGTCATTGTGGACGTCGAAAAAAAAAGAACTTTGTATATTTTTTTATTTTCATTAGTATAAAATGTATTATAATCGCACTTTTTATCGTTCTATCTGATTGGTTGTGAATGACGTGATAACGACAATTAGGACCAATGAAAAACCGTCACTAATGTTTAATTTAATTTAAACGCACTGCTTACTAGATTTTGTTTATGTGACAAATAACCTTTTGCAACTGGAAAAAAAAAGATAGCTTACCTCCTGTTTCTCTTGTTTGACGCTCCCTCCTTTATCATCAGCAGCCTGATCTGCACTTGGACTGTCTGGACTATTTGGCTCTTCTTTTTCTTCTAGAACAATTTCAAAATGCTATAAATCTAATCAAATTCAACTATCTCTGAGATTTCAAAATTAATCCCTAAATTTTAAATTCAGATGGTAAGCAGTAAAAGCGAGATTCAATTATTCTTTAATTAACTGCAATTTGCAAGTTCGAATCCCGATTTGGAATTAATATACCAGTGATCAGGCACAAGTGACATAACATTCCCGAGGTTGGTAGCATATTAGCAATGTAAGAAATGGTTATTCTTACTTCGCAAATGTCTATAGGCGTTTATGATCACTTACCAGGTGCTCCACTTGCTCGTTGGCGGAAGAACATATGGGCCACCTGATGGTAACCACCGCCCCGACAATGTCGCTGTATGAAATATTAACCATTCCTTACATCGCCAATACGCCACCAACTTTGGGAACTAAGATGTTATGTCCCTTGTTCCTGTAGTTACACTTTCAAACCGGAACACAACAATACCGAATACTGTTGTTTAGCGGTAGAATATCTGATGTGTGGGTGGTACCTACCCAGACGGGATTTCACAAAGCCCTACCACCAAGTAAATAACTTTATGATTTTAAAAGTATGTATTATGAATAGACATCAGAAGGAAGGCAGCATGCGTGTATCACCACCGACAGTCTGTCAAAGCACATCGCATGTGTTTCATCATTTGTCTAAATGTTGCATTATTTATTTATACTTATATATATAGAGACATTTTCTTGTAATAACAATTTGAAAACTACAAAGTACCACCTACACTGTTTCTATACTACCAATACTGTTTCAAAGGTTTTGGTATATATGTATTATTGTAGTAGCGGCGCTTTGCAGTTTCGCCCGCTTTAAATATAAACCAATTTCGCGTTCTTGTATATAATAAAATAAATTATAAAATTTCACCTCGAATCTGTAACCATTGAATTTTTCGTAACTTAAAATTACTCATTATAATATTATGAATAACAAAAAATAAGTTCTAGTTTGTAATTATATTATTTTGTTAAATAATATTGTGGTTGCTTTAGTTCTTCCCATTTGAAAAACATTATAATGTTTGCAAAAACTATCAGACGGTGATTTGCTAACTTTTATGCGATCAACTAGTCGGGTCTCGTTTTTGTCTTCGTCAAAAAAACCGGTTAACTCAAGACTTCAATAAAAAACGCAACCGAATCATAAAAACGTAAACATTTCTGTATTCGTACTAATGTGTATTCATTATTCAAATAATATTATCAAGCTTTAATTTTGTGAATTCAATTTGAATATCGTAAATAAATATACAAATTGATGAATCTTTTAATTTTAGTAACAAATGCATATCAACGCGCTAAGAGAATATTTTTAACTTTAATGCAAACGTTTTGGAATATAAATTCTAAGTAATATTGTAAATACGAAAGTGAGTTTGTTTATAACGCTTTCACGTTTTAATTACCTAATCTCACTACGAAATTTTGCAAAGATCAAGTTATACCTACCTGCCGTCCAATAGTATTTATATAAAATATATGAACATACCTTCATCTCTCTCATCATCAGACAAGGGTTGCCGAGGATGGGCGAACAGATCAGGAAGAAAATGCCTAAGCAGTTGTTTGATTCTTCGCTTTTCGGCCTTCTGTATGCCTGTCTGTCTCCTCGCGTGGTGGATCAACAGTTCAGCTGCGTCACGAACTATTTTGATCGCTGTTTAAATAAATAATCCTTGTTGTAGACAAATGGATACAATCAATAATAGTATTAAATGTTATGTACCTATCAATTAACTATTTATTTTATCTGGGGTGTGAAAATTTTATGTAAATTAATGGAAGGCTTCATACTTATCTACTTTCCTGAAATTAATACGAATATGTATTCCTAAACTATGCGTAAAACTTGTGTTCAGAGTGGGGATGACAATAGCCTAAGGGGTAAGAATCGAGAATACGACATCCACACTGCTACGAGCGGATATGATAGTTCAGGTCTCCTGTCAATTTTCTTTGAAATATTTTTTAGCAATAAACATTAGATAAACTAAATAACTAATACTTTCTCCTTTACTGTATAAATTATCATTCAATGTACGCGATATAGTTAATCAAGAACTTAAACAATGTATGTATGATATTCAATATGGATTTGCTTGCTGGAGCTGTGATCAATAGTAAATCTAAGGTTGGATTATTTGTATTCCTACTTTGATTGGAATAGGCTAGAATTAAAAAAAAACTATCATTGTGTAGGAGACATCAGAAGGAAGGCAGCATGCGTGTATCACCACCGACAGTCTGTCAAAGCACATCGCATGTGTTTCATCACTTGTCTCGTGTGTGTGTGTTTGTGTTTGAGGGAGCGGCTCGTCACCTTCGTGGCGCGTGCGCAGGCCGTAGTCGGCCACGAGGTGCGGGCCGGGTCGGCGCGCGGCGTAGGCGCTCTCCACCTCGTTGAACAGGCACTTGGAGCGCAGCGCCTTCAAGTCGTTCTGTTTGAAGTTTATGCCCTGGTGGTCCAGCGACTTCAGGTAGTACTTCTCGTTCTGCTCGCGCCATTGTTTATTGAAGCCCTGCGACAAGATACTCGTTAGACACTTACGAGACACTAACGTAGACTACCGCATATTGAGAACAGCCATATATAAACTTATTATAAATATATCTATTTTTTTTGGATAATGAATTGATTTTATTAATAAGAAAATTTGACTTAAATGTTATTACTTTTCCAGCAAATACTTGCAAGAAAATTGCGCATAAACATAAGATGACAAAAGAAGATCACTAAAAATAAATAAAAATTTCAGTTCATTGCCCTAGTGTAAGACTTTATTTTTAATTATCTTACCTTTTGAGCTTCCCTCCACTCCTCCTCCTTAGCTTTGAGCCGCCTCAGCACGACAGGTACTGCAACAACAGGATTCTTCTTTAATCCCGCGATAATGTCCACCGCCTGCAACAATTTAATATTTGAATATTTGACATTTTAAACAAGTATAACATACATATATATATAGCTCGAATACTACAGCATATTAAAATAAATGGCAAATAAAACTAAAATCTACTTGAAAATAATAAACTAGCTTTTCTAACTACAAAATTTATCCATTGCACCAAAATAAAAAATATATAATAGACAATAACGATGTAATATATTAAATAAAAAATACACCTTTCAATAATCTACAGCATGCCTGTTGTATATGTCAAATTTATATATTACCGTATTACTGTACTGTATACTGATTTGATATCTTGAATAATACTACTGTCATGATTACTGTGTGTGCGTGTGTCTGTGTATGTATATGTGTGGTGTGTGTGTGCGCGCATGCGTAGAGCGTGCGGTGCCGTACCACCTTGTCGCCGTAGATGCGGCGAAGCGCGCGCTGGTGTATTGTGGGCGAGTGCCCCCCCAGGCTGTCGTCAAGACGGTACTTGGCGGCGTCCTCGCTGGTCATGCGAGACAGCTTCTTCTGGACGCCCTCCAGCACGCGGATGGTGGCCGCGTTAGTCTCGATCACCACGTCCAGCTGCAAGCGACGAAGGTTTTAGGAAACGAACTTGTACCACTCGATAAATCTTTAATATATTTCACATATGCATAATTAAACAAATTGAGTAATATAATATAAACCTCGAATCGCTCATCTTCACAGCGATAAATGTATTCTTCGAACTGAGTTTTCCTCGATGTAACGAAAGTCGAATCCTCACTCCACGTCGGAAAGGACACCCACGTGTCGTTGAGAACCTAAAACAAAATACAAATACATTTATAATCATAAAAAACTACTGTATCTTGAACTTCACTTGCTTTGATATTCCATATTTTATATTATCAATTTGTTTAGTCATTGGTTTTACGCGAGTTTGCGATTGTATTGCAAAGACATATATGATTTTAAAGAATCAATTAAGAAATCGACAGTTACTTCATTTTAAGATTAACACGTGAATTTACGATGATTATGATCCTACATTATTCTTACCTCTTTGCAAAGCGGCGTTCGTCCAGAGCATCGCCTCGCAGCCGCTTCGCGTGGTAACGCACAGTACGATGTGCCTAACCTCTTACACGTCGACAGATCTGTTAAAAAATAAATAAAATATATTTATGTTCAATAAAAAAATATTCTAAACAGTATAATTTATTTAAAATTTAAACTTATGGATAACAATGACGGCACTTTTTAATTATATTATTTTCAAAGATATTTTATATGAATAGACATCAGAAGGAAGGCAGCATGCGTGTATCACCACCGACAGTCTGTCAAAGCACATCGCATGTGTTTCATCATTTGCCTATATACAACGAACCTAAAAAATACTCTTAAGAGTCTTGGGATCGAATTTGGGAAAAACTAAAACTGCATCATAAGATTGCATGAAATCTATATAATGATAAAAATACTAGCCAGTAATCAAAATCTTGAATATTGAAGAAAAAACTGAATTATTAACTTATTAACCTATAATGATGCCAATAAGGATCAAATTCTGGGAAGTATAATTTACAAAATTCTATATTGTAATTATATTATTTATATATTTCCTTTAATCTTCAGATTTCAGACACAGACAGGCAGAAATTTAAGTAACTCAACCTAATCTAAACATTCTCTTTTGTATAGACATGATGGATTTAGAAATTATTAAAGTTATTATTATTAGTTATTAAAGAATTATTCTAGGAAATCATCTATGAACCAATTTTAACCTAAGGTTTACGTTTAATGAAGAACATGTTACATTAAAATAATAGGGGCATTATCTCACCTATATCCATAGCAGCGTCTCCTTGAGGCCTCTCGTGCCTCAACTGGGCACCATATGCCCCGAGGGGTTCATGTCGCTTCGTCTCCGATCCGAGCCTGGATCGCTCACAGCTGAGTAAGCTGCTTGTGCTACTGAAGTTGTTGTAGCCTGGCAATATATTGAATATTATATAAAATATAATGAGGATTGCATCTGCTATACTACACATATAAATACATTATTTTATAGATCAAAATATATATTGACTAGTTTTATGCATCATTGTAATGGTTAATAATTTTGTTTGTTAACATACCAGTATGAGTAGTGGTCGGTGTGTGCGGTGGTGAGACCGGACCCACGAAATCTTGTAGCCATTTCTTTAGTTCCGGGTGACGGTAGAGGAAAGGCTCGGTGACGCAGAGGAGCTCAGATGATGAGATGATCTCATTGGTGAAGAGTAGAAGGCATCTGTTTATTAAAATATAAATTAATTATTTGATAACATGCATTAGTTTGTTTTCTTAGATTGTCCATTCGTATAACAAGCAAACGCCTAAAACATATTTTATTTCTTTATAGTTAAAAAAAAAGTAAATGAGCAAGTTTATGTTTATGTTTCCCAGCCACATTAGGAAGTTGGGGTTGATGGTATTTATCTTTACTCTAATTACCTATAACTCACTGTTTAAAAGTAGATCAAAGAACACAATTGATTAAAAAATATTTAATATATATTGTTTGCGAAGTTGAAATTCGGTAATGGAATCTCAGCTCGATAATAGCATTAATACAAAAACCTACGAAATATAACTATTGAATGGTGCCTTTGCATATTTATATAATAATAAAAAAAGCAGTACCTGAGGAAGTTCTCGTAGACGTGCTGCGAGCGCAGCGCCTTGCGCGCGCGGTCGAAGAACCCGTAGTCGTGTGCGGTGGCCAGCTTGGCGGCGTCGGCCAGCGACACGTCGCGCAGCGCCGGGGACGCGCCGCCCGCGCGCGCCTTCTTCGCCGGCGGAGCCCCGCCCGCTGCGGCACACGGCACATTACTGACGCGGACTGGCTCCGATGGCACCGTATAGCCATCTGATTTGGAAGGCAATGCAACATTAAGCCAGCCACTCGTGCAAGTCGATACAAGGGAGATTGATTGACGCAATAAACGTATACCCTGGACTCGTTCACCGGCGTTTGGCATTGGCATTTGATTTTAAACCCATTGGACAATAAACAGATTCTCATTTCTATCGACGTTTCGAAGTGTACATCCTTATCAGAAAATTGAAATATTTAACTCACCGATCTGAGTAGAGGATCCGAAGCTAGGCGACCTCTTGAGATGGTGATGCTGTGGAGGGGCGACGGGTGCACTCGTGTGCTTCGGGAGTGGCTGTTTTATACAAATCTAAGTTTAATAACTCGTTCCATCATCAATCAGTATGTCAGGTTAAAATATGATTAAAAAATAGAATATGAAATTAAAATAATAATTATCAATAAAAAATTTAAGTGTTTATAATTTAAATACTATAAAGTGATACCAGTGGGGTTGCTCGATGCTGAATGAAACTACGATAAATTCACATCCTAACATCACATATGGACTAGGTTTTATCAAAGTATTACCGGCGCGTGGTGTAGCTGCGTGTGCGGTGCGTGCGGCGCGTGCACGGCGTGCGGCGCGTGCGTGGGGTGCGGGGGGTGCGGCGCGTGCGGCGGGGGAGACGCCGCCGCGTAGCGCTCTTCCTCGCGCGGAACCACCGGCGCCTGCACACACATATACTATTATAAGTACCAGGCAATCATTATTTTATGTGTGTCACTACTTGTTGCGTATATTTTGTAAAACTTATAAAATAACAACTTGGTCACATATGTTTTCTCTAGAAAATACTCAAAATAAGACATAGTATGATCACAAATATCATTTAATATACAGAGGGCTCTATCCTGGAATTCATCAGATATCATTTAGACAGTTTTATACATTTTTCTTCTTAATTATGCGATAGGGAATGATTAAAATAGTACAACAAACCTGTGGCGGTGGTGATCTCGAATGCGGCGGAATGTGTGCGGGTTTGGTTACCGCCTTTGCATCTGGTAAAAACTGACCGAACTCAGCCAATAGATCATCTTGATTCTCAAACAATTTTGCCACCTGTTGAAGACATACTTTGTTGAGTACAAATTTTAAATTATTAGTAGGCAATACATTTTTAAGTTAAATTATTATTACCTGCGAATAGACTTCCTGTTCAGTCTGTTGCTTCGCCTGAGGCTCCTTAACGTCCCTATGACCTCGTTGGTAAGCGTGAAGGATCTCCAGGAAACGCTTGTACTTGTCTGGCTGTCTGGAGAAACGGGACTGCCAACAAAAACAATCATATTAATGACATAAGAAACTACATTTGATGTATACCGTTTTAACTGTAGAGATTAGTGATTAAATGTTATGAATGCATGAAATGAATGACACTTCGTATTGTCTTTAATAACTTCCGTTCTATCTAATTAAGGATTTCCGCCACGATATAATTAGCAGTGCGATCACGCATGCATCGTCAGTAGACAGTGATTTGTCCAATAATTACACTAATCAATTATTTATACACTGTATCTGATGGTGTAGAGCAATTACAATATATTCTAACAAATAATGACGTTTTAAATTTCGTTGAAGCTTCGAGCTCGAATTACTGAACTAATGTTAATAATTTATCTGTAGCACTGGAGCGACATTATAAAATAAACTCTGACTAATCTTATATAGAGAAACTGTCCAGCGAGCAAGTTAACGATGTTAGAATAAATAAATGTATTATCAAGTACGATACTGGTCAATCCAACATGTAGTCTTGAGTGTCGGTTGTCTCACCTTGATCTTGTTGACGTACTCGATGGCGTGGTTGAACTCCACGGGCTGCCCCGCCGCCGCGCCCGCGTGCGCCGCGCTGCTGGGCGCCGAGCCTGCGCACACACACACACATTACATCTACATGCTAACATACTATAACTAACATATATATCTCTTTGTAATTAAAATAAAAACAACATTGCTTCTTTATTGTGTAATTGCTTATTGCTTGTTTTGCTTATTTTTAAAACAGTAGCCATAATCTACATATCATTATACAATGTATCTTTGTAAATACTCATAATATACATTTGCAATTTGTAACTACGCTGTTAAATTAATATGTTTCGTTAAAATTAATGTAAATAATGTTATGTAATTTGTATTTTTTGCGATGTTTACTTGTAGTCGTCACACACACTAAGACATCTTATAAGCTCGAGCGCTGCTCATTACTAATGCACGCCGATAATAATTTAACTCCGAGGGGCGCGCCTTCGTGAGTCAATTGATCTATACATATATTTAGTCCATTGCATTTATTTATATACTAGCTGCGTCCTGAGGTATCGCCCGTATTAAATTTAGATCATACATGTTTGTTTCATACACACAGTAGATACTTGCCTACTTAGTTATAGTATAATTTTCCATATTTATTGATATTTATAGTTATAGCATCACACCTTATGATTTTAACACGATTAGTCCAAAATAATCAACAGAACAAAAAAATCGATGTCATAGATTCTGAGATAGGCAACCATAACTGTCCAAAGCTTTATGGGTACGCACGGGCAAATAGGCTATCTGATGGTAAGTGGTCAAATTATCGCCTGTAGACATTGGCGCTGCGAGAAATATTAACCATTCCTTACTTTGGGAACTAAGATGTTAGCCCAGCTTGTCTAGTTACACTGGCATACACATTCTTCAAACCAGTCCGCAAAAATACCATGCTGTTTGGTGGTAAAATATGATATTTGGGTGGTACATAGACTATGAAAAATCAGTTCCTACATATTGCTTAAAATTAACTTTCTGCACTCCTCTCTATAAAATTTCGTAACTTTCCCAAATTTCATAGTCTACATAATTTTCACATTTACTTCATATATTTTTTATTTTTTTATTACCTGGTGGATGATGTATAGCTGCGGCTTCAATCTGCTGATGGGCTTGAGAGATATGATGCAGGGTGTTCGCCGGCGTTGCGTTCACAGACAAGTTGTGAACTATTGCTGTATTGACTGACCTACGAATTAAAATTATCTTTTAAGTACATTGTTTTTATCGTTTATATAATCATTTGATTTAATGAATAAATGTCAGAACTCTGAAAGAGCAGCCGCAAGTTTTTATCATTGCTATCAATCGGTAATTAATTTCATCATGATAATTCTTATAAGGGTGTAACTACTTAGTTTCTAGTCTGTTCTTCTTTGACGAATCTAGATTTAAAACAGGTAGCTTCTTTTCATTTCAATTAATAGAAACTTGTAGAACAAACATGAATTTAAAGTATTTTGTTTAAATTTTTGAATTAGAAAAAGTGCGATGGTCAAGTGAAGATCCTAGGTTACTAGGTAACATAGTTTTACTAGGCAATCATCTCTGAATTTTCGAGGAAATTATTAGTAAATGAAATGAAATTTCTTATTTATTTATAGCAAGGGAAGAAAAGACCTAGTAGACCTTTAATGTATATATGATAAAAGTATACTGACTGTGGCACTGGCAGCAGGTGCACGAGCTGCGACTGTGGCGGCGCGTGGTGCACACCCAGCAGCACGCCGCCACCACCGCCGCCGCCGCCGCCGCTCACGGCGCCCACGCCCACGCCGCCCACTCCACTCACGCCCACGGGCCCGCAGCCCGCTCCGGTGGGAGATGGCATGGACACTGATACCTAGGAAAAGTTAATCGGTTACATCGGGCCTAGTAAACACAAGTATTTACTGCGACAACTATAGTTTCACAAACATTGCATGTTAAAGTTATTAAAATTAAACTGAAGGGTATTTGTCTGTTTGTATGTTGTTATTTTTATATGCTTACAGGCGCTTCTGTGAAAGAATCACAGAAATCAAGTGTAAATTTCATAATATATGTATATTCATTAATTTTTAACATATTTTTTTTATAAATATAACAATCTTACCTGTCCATTACTCTGGACTTCGATCTTATATCCCGGCGGCAGGAAGGTATTGAATCCAACAATCAGCTCCGGGTGACCTTTAAACAAGTTCGACACCCGGGTAATGACGCCGGGCGTATCGATTCTGCAACCAACACTACATGTTCAATGGTGTTAAGAGTTTGCTTACAATTTAGTTGTATTGTAATTGAGATCAGTGATTAAAAAAAAGCAGCCAATAATACTTTTCATCTGTTTCAAACGGTAATTGTTTTCATCATTTTATATAAAAATTTATTTGTATAATATATTTTTAATAATTACATGTAATAATATTAGTAACTTATCCCCTATACAAAGGAGGGAATGACCCTTGTATGTGCACTCATTGACAAGGTACAGTTTGTTGTATCTATTAGCATATTTGTATATGTATATTAGCATATTATTATAATAACTATTGTAACTATTCTGACATGTTCTTTGGAGAGTAAAATATATATTTGATTACTGTCAATAGGTATCCTATCCTACTCAAATATAACTACTAATTAAATCCAATATCGCGCATAAAACTCACGTCTGACTCTTGAACTCCTTCATGATGTCCAGGAAGTCATTGTACACCTGGGGCTGAGTGTTGAATTTGTATTTGACTTGATCGAGATACGTGAGTGCATCCTCGACTTTCAGTCGCTGGAACTGTCCCGCCGGCTGAGCTGCCAGCGGCGCCGCCAGACCGGGCGACTGGCGTCCAGCGATGGGTAGCGGGGCTGGTTGCTGAACCAGCTACGGATAAACAAATGGTCGTTAGACAGGTTTTGTCTGTTTGTTTATGTAATATTAATACTTTCTTGAACAAACTATGACACATTTCTAGATAGTTTAATAACTAATGGCCTGCCTTTATAGTCACAAACATGATAAAGATAAGCGCGTCGTTTATGAAAATTAGTAAACACCTTAAGCCTCGGCGGCACTTGAGGCGGCTGCTTCGGCGCGTATTGCACCGTGTTGGGCTTCAGGTAGTTGATGACGGCGGGGGCGTTGGCACGCGCCGGGCCGCGACTGAAGCCCCCACTCACTGACAGCATCGCTGTCGCTCCTGGGGACAAACCACGGTACTTAAACATCTATCCGTTGACAATTACTTCAAATACACACATTGAAAACTAATTGTTCTATACGCCTTTACTTCACGGAGAGTAATAGGAACTAAAATTACATACCAAAATCACATCACAAAATATTTTTTTCGACGATATCTAACACCGTTAGTTAACCTACTATCGTGGTACAGTTAAAGCAATATATGTCAAATCTATTACACATTTCTAGGTTGCTCACCTGCCTGTGATTGAAAGGTAATGAAAATTTTTTCTTGAAAGATGAGTTTTCTTGTACAAAATAAACTATAGATAGTTTAGATTCAATAACTTTTTATTTATAACACTAACACAAGTATTATATGAAATGTCATCGTCAGAATATATCCCACACAATATCTTTAATCAAATAAATGTTCTTTCTAGTTTATGACGGTTAGTTATGCAATATATTTTACTATTGATGTATCACTGTAGTTTCAAAGATATCATTGAACGTAACATCAAATGTCAATGTCAAAATATACAAATTTGACAGTTCCAAATCCAATTGATAAAGTCATAAGAGATTGATGGAGTGATAAATAATTACGTATGCGTAAAGTAAGATGAGGATTTTTTACTATCAACGCATTATCAGTACATTGTTTACATGTTTTAAATACTAGTTTAAATACTCGTTTTGCGCAGCTTCGCCCGCGTAGGTGATGAGGAGGTATTTGCAGGTTACAGATAAACGTAACCTATATTCTATTCCAGACTGTAATCTATCTATTCAGGTCCGCTTAGCTGTGATTGAGTAACAACCATTCACGAATCTAAATTTCATATTTATAATATTAGTTAGATTTAAAATATATACAAAAGATTAGTCCTCGAAAGTATCAAAAGGCGTTTCGACAAAGTCGCAAGAAACGCGTCCGTGCGTGAGCGTGCGCGCAACTTCGCGCGTCGGCGACGCAGATTAATAAATGCGTGGTGTCGCACGTTCACGCAGTTTATTGAACGGGCGCGCGAGGACCAGTAGCACGTATACGCCGCGTGTGCAGGGTTGCCAAGTGAACAATTTCGGCCGGGCACGTTTGATTTTTTACAATCGTTTCTGGCTAAATGATTATCATTTGACTTTTCGTGAGTATTTAACACAGATAACTCACGCCCAAGCTTATAGGCAATTTAGGCATATTTAAAAAGAGTTAAGTCATTTTCGTCTGATTAGGTACGCAAACTTTAAGAGCCAGAATAAATCTTTTTTATAAGTATAACGCTGCGTATCCAGCTATATTGAGAACCTTTGACAACACTCTTTTGGGCTACGTTTCCGAAATTACCATTGTTACCATACCAAAAATTGTTACAATGTTGTGTAACGCAGTATAAACAATTGACTGAAACTTTTACTAAATCGAATAAAAATAAGTATTACAGATTGTATTACTAACAGCACGAAAGGTGAACAACTTACATCTTAACCACTCACACATGCACAGCGGAAATTGAAAGAAAACTTATACAAAAGAAACATTTTACTACCACATCCGATTTCGCTCATACTTTCAAAGTTATAAATTATAAAACAAATTTGTTTACACTCGGTTGCAACGATTACATTGTACGCTATCGTACCTGACCTAAGGTAACGCGGGAGATTGCATCTCGCGACCTAACCCGCCCACACGATGTTCGACTTACAATTTCGTAATAATTATTTTTACACGACATATATACGTATAATAAAATTGGAGTGTCTGTTTGTAATATTAAAATAACCGCGTTTTATGTGCATTTTTATGTATACACGGTACATATACCTAAATAACATTTTTTTTACAATTTTTGTCTGTCTGTCTGTTTGTTCCGGCTAATCTCTGGAACGGCTGAACCGATTTCGACGGAACTTTCACTGGCAGATAGCGGATGTAATAAGGAGTAACTTAGGCTACTTTTATTTTAGAATTATATATAGAATAAAAATAAAATCACGCTACAATACCCAAATAACTTAAATTCAAACAACGCACACGAAGTCGCGGGCACAGTTAGTATATAATAAAATGTAAATATTTTCTGTGTCGACTATACAAATTACAATAGAAGGATTAATGACAAATAAACATTGAATTGAAATGAATTAATTCATCGATACCTAAAATATTCTATGATATTCGTTATCGTGTGAATATTGCTTTTCAAATATCGGTGAAATTGTTGTCTCATCTTCGGAAGTAAAATTAAAGTGGATAAATTATCATGTACCCATTTAGCAAACATATTTGTATCATAAATACTGCGTCGTTTCTTAGAATCCTATAATTGTCCCACTATTGGGCACCTGTGTGAACTTATTCCATGTTGTTCAACACCCACCAAGATGTGAATTTTAATCAAATTGTGCCTATACAAATTCGAACGTATAATCTTCAGTTAAATAGAAGTGCTATTAGGGCTCTAGATTTAATAATATTTTCGCGCTATGAATTATATGAATGTTATAAATATAGTTAAGCATTTTCGCAACCGTGTAAAAAGTAGACCGGATGTGGGAACAACATACACCGCCCCTTCCGTTACGTATTTGTTTGTTTTTTATAAATACATTAAATTTGATCATGTGTGTGATACAATCTATACTAATATTATGAGTGCGAGGTTTGGCTTTAAGGAAGCTTGAACCCCAATAAAGGACAATGGTTACTCTTAACGCCTAACACCTGACATCAACCCACCCCTAAAACGCGAACAAAACCGCGGGCGAAAACTATACGTTTTTTTTCAACTTTAAATGTATTTTTTCTGCATAATCAGTACATTTAATTTTAAATTTATTGTTAGTAGACTGGCAAATGGCCTACCTGATGTTAAGTGATAACCACCGACTATAGGCATTGCAAAGAATATTGAACAGCCCTTACATCAATAAAGGTTGAAGCCGAAACATAGATATACAATACATTTGTATACTTGATAGTCACAGCGATGTTTAACAATTACACGATTTTATTTTTAAACTATACTGTCGTTAACACAAGTCTGCTGACGTAAATATTCGAGACATCAGAAGGAAGGCAGCATGCGTGTATCACCACCAACAGTCTGTCAAAGCACATCGCATGTGTTTCATCATTTGTCTCCTAACGACCCTACCAATAGATAAACTTTATAGTCAGTTCGAGTTACAACATACCTATCTGTTTTCGTCATCTGTAATTTACCATACGAAAGAGGATGATAAGACACTTGGCAACTGTATCATATATGGCCAGATTAAAAAAAACAAAAGGCGGTGCGACACGTCTTCGTGATATATTTTCTACTGGTAGCGCCATGTTGGATACCTTCGGGTTTCGCCCGAATAGGGATGCACAACCCACTAAACCTCACTACTGTGTGTAAATCTGTTTTAAGCGCTAAGCTGTCGCGTTTCGTACAGTATGTGAGGTCCAATCACCCACCCAAAAGACATACTGGTTATGCCGAATTTAGTAATGATACCATCAGGCATCAGTAATACGCCAAAAAGGCGGTCACTTTAATTAGTAATTTTCTTGACGTATTAACAAATTAATTACTACACACACTACCGGGAATTTGTATTCGCTTTACGTTACTGATTCGCTTTTATTGCTTCACTATAATATTCCGTGCGCTCTATCTGCCTTTTTTTCTTGTAATCTGAACATACATGTATGTATATATTATTTAGCTTACCTAATAATTGCGGTTGAGCCGATTGGGCCAACGTATGCATGTTGCTGGCACCCGCTTGCTGAATCTGCAACAAATTATAATCATATAGTTATCTGTATATCATCTGTACAAATATTATAAATGAGAATGTAACTCATTTCGTCCCTCTGTCTGTCAGCTGTTCACTTGTTCACATTTGATAAAATTTGGGTATGAAAAAGATACGCAACTCTGATCGTAATTACCAAACATCCTATGGTTGTTTCGAAGCAAGGAACGCACATATTTAATGACTTGACAAAACAAAATTAAATTAAAATAAACACATATTCATTCACACAATCATTATCAATATTATCGAAATCAACAATAAAAATGAAACCGTTGTCTTTGCATGATAACTGCTAGAGCCACTGATATCACAAACGTAATAGACTCGAATATGTGAACATACTATAATCCTGTACAGAATTATATTTATTATGTAATTAATTTGACGACCTCCGTGGTCGAGTGGTGTGTACACCGGTTTTCATGGGTACGCCACTCCGAGGTCCCGGGTTCGATTACCGGCCGAGTCGATGTAGAAAAAGGTTTTCTATGTTGTCTTGGGTCTGGGTGTTTGTGGTACCGTCGTTACTTCTGATTTTCCATAACACAAGTGCTTTAGCTACTTACATTGGGATCAGAGTAATGTATGTGATGTTGTCCAATATTTATTAGTATTATTAATTCCGTCCGCGCCTGTACGGGGGTGCGTTATAGGTTAGAAATAAGCACCCTTTTTAATAAACTTTTAATTTCTTAATGGGTCACTGTAAATATATGAACATTTTTTTTGTATTCTAGAATAATATTCCATCGAAGCAAATCGTGCAATAATAATCAATATCGTCAACATTATATATTAATGGCGACCTCGATTTATGGCAAATTACTAATGCTAAATGAATCGATAAAATGAACGGCTGGATGAGTTTCCACAATTAAGGCGTCGTTCGTTCGTCCAAACGATTTATGATAGGTGAATTCGATTTTTTTTTTTAAATAAAATATACGTAGACTGACTGGCGGATCCCATACCCTTAGAAATTTTAACTGTTCCTTACATCACCCAGCTACCAACTTTGGTAACTAAGATGGCATGTCCCTTGTGTGTGTTGTTACACTGGCTGATTGGTACCAGGTACAGGAGTGTACACACTTGATACCTCCAGATTACTACAAATAACTTTTCCACCAGAAAAACTAAATTTTGAGCAGCACTGGCGGGGTACGAAACCAATGACTTAGATACAAAAAAAAATACAACTGAAAATCATAAAAATATCTATACAAAACCATGAAAGTCTCAATTTAAAGCGGATGAAACTATAAGACGTATTTCCTTATACAATACATAATATTACATACTAAAACCTTTGAAACGAGTTGAATCTCATGGTATAAGTTTGAATGTTTTCCCCCATTTCATAATACAAATATACTGAGTAAATTATCTTACGAATGGCTTAACAAAATGTGTTATCGAAACTCTGAATAGAATTAAAAAAAAAATGTATTAACATTTTCGGCACGCCACAACCCATGGAAGGCTGTGACGCTTCCAATGCTAAGTTCACTTTGTCCCCTTGTACGCAGTCGTCATTCCTATTGTAAGTAAGCGACGGGATAGGGGGACGAGTCCACAGACCGGACAGACAAAATCAAAATATTATTTATTCAAATAAGCTCATAAAAGCACTAATTAATTGTACTTTACTTATGACGAGTGGCTAGTACCAACATAGATTAGCTTGTCAGCACCGTTAGGGAGATATATAAGATATAATTAAAACATTAGAAAAGCCGCCGTAATAAGTACGAAATGTTTTGACGTCCTTTATCTAATGACCAAATTAATCAAAGTAATTGCCAATTATTGAATGATATTAATGATTAAACATATAAATTAAATATAAAATAACTTTATACTTATATTTAAAAAAAAAAACTTTGATGGTTTTCTGACAAGGTAATTGTGTAGATATTTTTAACATTGCCACTCAAAAAAAAAATATTATCTAAGATTTTTTTTTTATCCAAGATTAAAAATGTGAAGTTGGTATTTAATTTTCAAGGAATATGTGTATATATATATATATATATATATATATATATAGTATTTAATTAGCAAAATAATGACAGAACTATTTACTTCAATAATAATTTTATTTTATTACATTAAAACATATTACTAAGTAGAAATTAATTGAAAAAAATAAATTAACAAGTATGTACTATTAATATTATAAAGTTAAAGATTGTCTGTTGTTATTGTGTAATCTCTATAACGAATAGGTCAATTCTAAAAAATATCGTAGGTAGAAAGTTACTTTATTCCCGAGCGCTAGAGGTAAAATGATATCTAACATTTTTTGTAATTAATAATATACACTCGCGCGAAACCGTGGCGGGTCGCTGGTCACAATAACGAATTTTATATTTAAATACCTAAACATAAGTCCGCCTTTTCTTAAACTAATAAAAATTTCGTTCAACAAAGTTTGCGTTCACATATTTTCATTATATAAATTAATCATAGAATCAATTACTTAATTATGTAAGACATTTTAACATAACTAGCCTTAATTACAAGGCTAGGCTTTAATGTCGAATTAACCAGAAAGAGATAGGCTGCGTATACGAGCGAGAGGTCTATAGTGCATCGTAGCTTTTAGGCTATAAATCAATACACAGGGCGGAGTGGTTTTCAACGCGTATCGTAAATAAACTATTATTGTATGTCCATTTACAAAACGCCGGGTCGTATTCTTGATAATAACAAAAATATTTACGTTCTGAAATTACGTATTCAATGTAGATTATTAATTATAAGAGATTTTAATATTTGGAAATTCTTACAGCCTGTATATGCCCACTTTTGGGCAAGGCCTCCTCTTAATCATTACTAATATTATAAATGCGAAAGTAACTCTCCAGTTACGTTCTCACCATCAAATCATTTAACCGAACTTTGTAAAATTTGGTATGACATGAAGCAAGGTTGAACCCGGACATAGGATACTTTTTATACTTAACTATTGACGACTAACTCGTTAAACGCGACCTAAGCCGCGGGCAACGTCTAATATAGTATAAGTCAAGATCAAAATGTACTTTATTCAAGTAGGCGTTCGCGAGCGCTCCTGAATGATGTAACAGAGTTATATTGAATATAAAGCCCTCTAAGCATTATATTTAATTTATAATTAAAAAAAAAAACTGTCGAGAGGAACTTAAAAGAGATTTCTGAAAAGTCCTTCCATTTTTGAAAACGATTAGAAACAATTTACATATATATAAATGCACGACAATTTCATTAATTCAAAGGAAAGATCAACACTTAATTGCTTAACTTTGATCAAACCCGCTACAGTTAACATCTACACGTTCTTTCCACTGTGCTGTTACGGCTCTGTCGACTTCGATATTTAACCAGGTGTATTTTACAATACCTAGTTTCGTGCCAAGTGATTCAGAATCTATATTTATAACTGCAGTTAAAAAAAGCTTTCCGTACACAATCGTTACCAATTCGTCCTTGATGTTAAAGCTTTTTATATCAATTTTATTACGATCATAAACAAATTATTTAATATGTAAACAAGAAAATACATTGTTATTATTGTGATATTAATAAATTAACGTCAATATTTCGTTTACATTTATTAGTGAATTACTTTTTTTTTTCTCTAGCTACCAGCCGCGTGCGTAGCCGGTACATATTTTCACATTCTCTGTACCCCAGACAAAGTTTAAAGAGGACTATAAGAGCTAAGTGCCCTTGAGAATCTCACGCACACATTTACAAAATCGACAAAAACGGCAAGCCCGTGCGCTAATGGTTAAGCGAGGTAACGAGGTTACGCCCAAATATTCTAATAGATGGCGCCAAACCGAGCGAAGTAAGATCAATCATAAATCTTATAAAAAAATAAATAGGACAACAGAATTAATTTTATTTCTTTATTAGTTAGTTAGTTTTAACCTTTTTTTTTCTTTTATTTATATTATTATACCACAATTAGTTCTTATACTAAATATTAAAACATACCAATTTTTAACATTTTATAAAAGTTTGATAATCTATTTATATAATAAAAACGTAAGTGTTCGAAATCTGTAGTGTAGTAACCGTGGGGTAACGTATTGCGTAGTGTTTGTTCGTTTTCTTAATATCGGTTCACAAAGAAAAAAATGTCGTCGAGTCGATTTGATTGAATCATTGGTTAACTAGATTAATCATAATTCTCATAAAAATAGATAGGATGTTAGAATTATTTGTATTGCTTTTGACTGTTATTCGAAAATGATTAAAAAATAAAACTGGTTTAATTAAACTTAAAATATTTTAATTTATATTTGGTACTACAATAAAAAACATTTTGTTAATTTTAATAGTGTTAATTTTATTAAAATCTTTTATTTAATTTCACTTGTATGTATGAATGTATGTACATATGTCCTGGAATCTTGCAATCAATATTACACCCACTTCCACTTAAGCTATGGAGCTGAAAGTTGGCACACATATTTAGTCTCGATGACAATGCACGATTCATGAATTGCTGCCATATTCAATCCAATATGGCGGACGTTACAAAAATATTAAAATTTTTGAATTACGTACAAATTACACTTCTAAATATTCTAGTTCTCTGGTTCACAACAATTACATCTTTTTTTGTTACGACTTTACTTTTTTTTATTATTAAAATTAGTTCATACATAACTTTAATTCCTATTATAAACAAAATCGATAAAATTGCGTAAGAGGCAATATAAATAGTTTCCGTGTTATTGTTTTCGACTTTCTTTATTCTGTAAAAAATAAATATATGTTAGTAATTATATTTTTATTAATTATAAAAGTCGGTATTTAAAAAATATGTATCTAAATATGCCCCAAAATACATTTAGTGAAAAATATAATATTGCTTCGAGTTCATGGGGATCGAATGTAGTCACTCTCAATTGATGTTTTCCTTACTTTGACCAAATACTCGTATATCGTAATATTTAAAGAATAGCTCGAAAAATCTGATTCAATGCGAACTGATTGCACATTTTTTCTAATAGATGTTTTCAATATTCGTAATTTATAAAAAAAAAAAATATTTACTAATAAAATACTCTTACCTTTTAATATCATTCATATGTAGTTCGGCGCTTAATTTATATAAACGTTTTTTAGTTTTCCTCACGCGTTTCACTTTATTTCCCATATTTACACAATTAAAATTTATAACAAATAATATAATAAAAAACAAATGCCTAATTACTACTACACAATTTTAACTTAATATATTTATTTACAAGAAAGAATAATATTTATTATAAGAAAACATGAAACAATGAATTTACAATTAAAATTACAAAAAAATATCTCGTAACGTAATGATGCGGCGAAAAATCGACACGTCTGTATAGCATCAGGCCTCGGCCGGCAATGTCTGTACACGGCTTTTACGCACACATGCCTACGCATTTTGTTCGAAAATAAGAATATCTGATTTTAAAAAAATCTATTGATTTTACTAAAAAGTGACAGAGGTAAACTAGTATATTGCTTGTAGAATAATCTGACAAAAAACCAGAATTATTGAATGTGTATAAGTATAGTTATTATTTGTTAAACGATTTTTTTAGAGGTAACTTTGTGATTTTTTCTGTCGTACCAAATTAATTACATCATGTTTTCAAAATAACAAATAACTAGCATGTATCCTGAAGATTATCATATATTTTTTTCATTTGGTTTATTGCATTGGGTCATATACTTTTTTGCATTATAAAACTTGCATTTAGCTCATGTAGTCCCCTTAAGTAAAACTAATTGTCACTCGGGCGTCGCTCGCGTTTTAAGGTTGATCATCAGGTGTTAGGTATAAAAAAACACAACAATACTGAGTACTGCTGTTTGGCGGTAGAATATCTGATGAGTGGGTGGTACCTACCCACAAGGGCTTGCACAAAGCCCTACGACTAAGTATTGTAAGAATGTATTTTTGGTAAAAAATACATTTCTTATAATTATTTTTAATACAATCTATTCTCAAGTATGAATTCTTGATGATCGGTTGATTCAAACGTGAAAGTGTTACCAAATAAACGAAAGTAAATATCGCATTTATAATATTAGCTGGGATGCTGGGATGCTCGGATACTCGGATACACTTCCCTTGTGTAGTATTTTACGACCACTATTGAATCGTCACTAATGTATCAAATGCGAAAATGTACCACCTGCCCGAATAGATTAAAACAAAATACTTCAAAATACTATTTCTTCTTCGCCGATTAAATTACTTCAACTATTTACAATTATCTTTATATACACATATGTTTCATCTCATTATTTTTATATATTGAACTCGCTAAAGCCACATCTTCGTCCAGTTTACAACCCTTCAACAAAATTACTCCCCTCAAAGGTCAAGAAGATAACTTATGTCGGTCCCTGGGTATCAAGCTTGCTTCATATCATTAAACAGACAGTTACTTTCGAATTTATAATATAAGTACAGATAACATACCTTTTTATGTATGGATCTGACTTTGTATACATAAAATAAGTATTTAATGTGTATCAACTTTAAATATACACAACAATTATTAGCAAATTATATCGTAGGTTTCGCATAGAACATATATATTGAACGACAAACATACAAAGATCTCGACCAATAATATCAATTCAAGGTCATAGTTGTTTATGTCTTAGCTCGTCCTGCCATTCGAATAGACTTTAAGAGTACTTTTTCAAAGCAGAAAACGCACTGGTACTTCCAGTACAAACTGATCTATAGTTCTATACTAATATTATGGAGGTAAATTTTTTGCGTAATATTTAATGTATATAACATATATGTAATATTATCTCATCGATCATATTTAAATCTATACATATAAAAGCGAAATACCACTCACTGATTAATCACGAAAACTCAGAAACTATAACACCCTACAAACTTGATGTTTGGCAGGTGGGTTCCTTATATGGTGAAGACATCCGCTAAGAATTTTAAGAAACTCTAAGGTGGTAAAACGTAAGTTGTGTTTTATAAATTTTGTACGGGTAAAGAAGCAGGTTCAGCTAGTATATTATATAACTGTTCACTTAGAAACCGCTGTTGCTTGGTCGAGTCCTATACCCAAATATTGCCTGGAAGAGATTACTTTTTAACGATAAGACTGCCTTCGTTCATCTTCCCTAGCTTTAGTAACAACTGGTTTTTAATGTGGTGTACAGTAGAGTATTTAATGTATTTGATCGTTTGTATGTAGGGGGATAATCTCCGGAACTATTGATCCAATTCTAAAAATTGTTTTCACTGGTCGAAAACTACATTATTAATATTTATATAATTTTCCTTATCAGTAAATTGCACCAGAGCTAAGCCGGAGCGGGTCTCTAGTATAGTATAAATAGCTGTCTCCACTGTTGCTTACATTCAACTGATAACTGTTGATAACCTCATGTTTACCAACTGATATTGAATAATTGCAAAACTAATTATATATCAGTGTACTCGCATACGTTAACTTTCGGTGCAACTAGGCTGTGTCAAACTAAATTATTACAAGTTTTCCGGCCAGTAATCGAAATTTGAACATTATCATCTATTAATTAATACGATGAATTCGAAAGTAACTCTTGTCTGTCTGTTATGCTTTCACGGCATAAAGTATGAAACGAATTTGATTTGTGTTTTAATAGATCGTTAATATTTTACATGATATAGCTGTTGTGAGAGACTGCTAAAATATTTCTTATTATTATTTTTAATACAATCTATTCTCAAGTATTTATATATAACGCTAATAAAAGGAGTGTTGTATATGTATTATAACCGGACGTATGGGCGGGTCCTTTGAAGCACGCCCGAATAAAATTTGCACTATTTTTTAAATAGTTCTATCACCTATCGCAAAAGGTCCAAGCCTTCTTCAGTACAGAACAGAGGAGAGCTATTGCGTTTACGAAACAAAAAAATTGAAAACTACACACGTCAAATAGACTACATGGAACTGCCTAGGGCGCCATCTGACGGTAACTGGTCATCATCATACATCGACAATGTACGAATTATCAACCACCCCTTACGTCGTCCACCAAGCTTAGCAACTTTAAGAATGTCTCCGGTGCCTTTCAACACAAGACTATCTTCAAACCAGAACACAGCAAAACTCTTGCTGGTTGGCTGTAGAACAGGCGACTAACTCATTACTAGACAGGATATATAACTTACGTATAATTGTATTTAACTAACATGCCTGTATTTTTAGATGTTGAAAAAGAGTAACTACTGAGTTTCTTGCCGGTTCTTCTCGATAGAATCTACATTCCGAACCGGTGGTAGCTTTACTTAATATAGTTTGTTAAATAACGATTCAAAAAGCCTACTTTCCACTTGAGACATATTAATAATATAAATAATAATTCAAGCAATTATAAATCCAAGGGTTTAATATTTGACAGAGGATTTCTAACTATTCACTTTACCAATAGTCATGATGAGTTACACTGTAATCGTGTATCGATTAAAGCATAACGCAAGCTTCCTTTTTATTGTGGCCGAAGTCGATACACCCAATTGCATGCTAATATGGCATTCGCAAATGTAAATATAATTTTAATTGAAATAAGGAAAATTATTGCATGTCAATTATATTTACGTAAAAGTGCTTTGTTGATGTTTGTAAAATTGTATTGAGTATTTTACTCGTCTGTTTATGTTTCACAGCGGAGCAAAGACCATATTGATCCGAGATACTCGCCGAGTTTCTTACCCCGATTCCTCTCAAGTCTGAGATGATTTTTTGCAAACCGATTTTAGATTTTTGATAAGTGCTTAAATCTAAGGCCTCTTCTCCCTTTGAGGAGAAAGTTAGCACAAGATAAGCAAATGAAATTTAAATTTGTTCTCGCCCGGATTTGTACTTGTAGCCTTCGCTCAAGATTCACGTATTCGTGCCACAGGTTAGATCTTCGGTCAACATGCTATTTATATCCACTTTAATTTAATTCGTCCCATATAGATGACTTTCATTTTTGTTTACGTTATTATTTTGTTTCTGTAAGAATATAACCCGTACGAAGTCTGCAGGGGTAGCTAGTCGTTAAGTTTTGTTGTGTATATATTTTATACCCCTTGGAGATCCCGTAACTCAGAGTGGGCAGTATCTTCCCAATCAATGCTTACATTTATTAGTCTTTTAGGTTTATTACAATCACAATTATAATCCAAATTAATTGATTCCTAAAGTTTGGTCTGGTAATATTGGCTATTGAGCATCGGTTTGATTGTTCATAGCAAGTCCATTAAGGAAACAAACATATTCTTTTAAACTCAATATAATCAGGTAATTATAATAATTGCTAGTCTCACATTATATAATTATAGAATCATATAATAATGCGATAAATTAATGTAATTTATATAAATATTTAAAGACTTAACGGTATCTAATGACGTGAAAGTCGCAGGTTCGATTCTGACCTCGGCTATTGACGTACACACTTCACATAAATTAAATAACTAATTCATCGAAGGAGATCGAAACGTTTTTAAAATAAATTATTTTACAGATAAAATTTAAGAGAATTAATTTTAATTGCAAGGAAAACATTGAATATAATGTGAATTAAATATACTTCATTTCATATTACAAAGGTAGAAGAGATTTATGAAGTAAACTAAGTTATAAGTACAAATTAGGCCATAAAACCAAACTCAACCCCACCGAACCCCCCCCCCCCATGTCATGTGGTTATTAACTAATAAGCTTGATGTAATTTACAATACCTCATAGCTCGCAGAGGTATTGATAAGTTTATTTGTATCTACATTCGGCTCCACATAAGTCTCATTGGTATATTAATATGAGATTACTTTTAGAATTTGTCTTGTAATAATTATATATTATTTAAATCATGATATACTTATACACTTTATTGTAACTTCCTTTATACAATTCGACAGATCTCCATGACAATTTGTTGGTATACACAGTATAACCTAGTAGTAGTATTATATCTAAATATATATAATAAAATTAGTTACCTGAGCAGCAGATTGCGGTATGGCTGAGGGCTCGTCAGGCCCCAGACGGGGACCGGTTCGCTTCATCATCTTGGCTCAAGTGGCCATCACCCGGTCACCTGGAATGATACAATAATATTATTGAATAACAGCTTCAACAGATAATTATAAATCACACAGAATTTTTTTATTGCTCATCATTGGAACAGTAAGATATAACCATTCCTGATATTGGCAGTGCTCTATCAACCTTGGAAACTAAGTTGTTGTGTCCCTTGTGCCGTTACATTGGCTCACTCATACTTCGAACCGGAGCACAACAATACTAAATGTAATGTTGTATATCTAATGTTGTAAGTTTAGTGGCAGTTTAGTAATTTTGCCAAAAACAAAAAAATTACCTTCTATTTAATATAAGCTTCCATATAACTTCAGTTTTATTAATATAAAAATATTTTAAGCTGTATATACTGTTATCCAAGTTTCTTTCTAATATTTTATGTAATATATTCATGCAGTTACACTGAAACCAGTTTACAATTCAACTTTTATTGTTAATTCTTTTAATAATCTGTTCTCATAAATTAGATGTGTATTTATGCCGAACTTAAAACTAGTAAAACGATTTACATAATACTTATACCAGAAAATGCAATTCAAAGGTTAAGTATATAATATTATTATATAAGGTTTACTTTTCAGTTTCACCTTGTCATTTTGATCATAATTATTTAGCTTAGTTTTTCATCATTGAAAATACAATTTCTAAACAATTTTCCTCTAGTTTTAATTCAATTGTTACTGGCTAACCTTACTATAAAATACATTGGTAATCTATCAAATCACAAAATTGATTCATAAATATAAATCAAATGTAAATAATATATTTATGATGTTTCTCTATTTTATTTCGACGATATAGATATTCTACAAGATTTAAATAAGTTTAATAGTACTAGTGATGGACAAAGTCTTCCCATCCATGTTAAGTGAAAATTTTAAACCTTATTTCATCAGACTGCACACCTATTATTGTAGAAAAATACAAAAACAAGTGATTTATTTAAATCTTATTTTTAATAAAATTGTAGATAATAAAGTAATCTGTACTCATTTATTTTCATACATATTTTTTTTTTTTTATAAAATAGAGCTTGAATATATTTAATGTTAGACGGTAAGCAGCTGTACGTCTTGCTGGTTCTATCGATAGAATCTACATTCTGAATAAGTCATAGTTTTACATTTAATTTAAAAGTGCTTTTATTATAATTGATTTCCTTCAATTATTTTACAAAAATGCTCAGACAGGTAACACATGTTTTAAGATAATTTATGAATATTCAGACAAGTAGCAGGAAATAGAAGCACATATGCTTTTTTATAGTGAACATGTGCATATGTTTTAGATATGTTGAACTATATAATAATAATTTAAGATTATTAATGACTTTTATTTAACCTTAATAATTGATATCAACTGATCATGGTCCAATCTTGCAAGTAATAAAACTCACATATTCCGATCTAGCTGATATTTTGCACACAAATTTTCTGGTAACAATATAGTACCTAAGTATACTAAATATTGAAATTAAATGTAATTATAATTAGTATTTACGAATGTATTAACATTTTCGGCACGCCACAACCCATGGAAGGCTGTGACGCTTCCAATGCTAAGTTCACTTTGTCCCCTTGTACGCAGTCGTCATTCCTATTGTAAGTAAGCGACGGGATAGGGGGACATCAATTTGTTCCTACAAATTATTTAAGTAATTATTATTTTTCAATAAATAACTTATTTACAAATTAATTAATGATCATGTCATTTTATATGTATTTGCAATATTTTTTTCCACATAACTTCCATATAACATAATATCTATATATAAATATCTACAATATAATTTACTGAAATTATATTGTAGATATTTTGTTAATAATGTTCAATATGTTTCAATCGTGTCTTATTACGTAGTATTTTTAGCTAACGCACATGTAATACAATTCCGTACGATAAGGTTAAAAAATGAACACATTTTAACATTAAACACGTGGTCTATTGACCGGAAACACTTCTGAGAAAAAAAAATGATGAAACATCGAAATACGACGATTTCAATGTACGACGTAATAAGGTTTTTAAAATACGTTACAAAAAAAACGCTTCACCTGGCTTATGCTTAAATAACACGAGTTTAAAGATATATCTCTGATTACGTAACAGAATAACATATCGCATGGACGCTATATGTACAAAAACAAATATATTTATCGACTATTTCACGCGATGACGTCGTAGCACCGTCTAATGTGTGGGTCGAACTAAATAAAGGATTTTAAAGTTAAAACATTACATTGTCAAATTATCGTACACAAAAGTTAAGCAAACGAATTAATTACGCAACGAATATCGACATATAACAAGGCTCGTGCACTCAAAACGCTACCATTTTGAAATTCCAAACAGCTCGTTCACAGCACACACACAGGTTTAGACAAAAACCGGTCCCGCCGCGGAGGCGATGACACAAACTCACACTACTTATTTATAGCGGAAAACGTACACAAATCGATAACACTGACAATATGCACAATTACATACAACGACGATGCAAAATCCTAACGCGTAACTTACAACTTGCCAACAAAAGTGCAAAACAACTTCATGACATTTCGAAGAGCAATCCCGCCTTTTTAGTGACAGAAAACGTTCTAAAACAGAATTTAAGTCAAGTCGTATCTTTGACGATACAAGTCGCGTAAGAAAATTTTATTATTATTTCTACAATGAATCATTGCTGAGACTCGGATGTAGTTTTTAACTTTAAGTGTAATCGACTTTCAGAATAGAGCGGTAAAGTCCGGTTTACCGTGGACCGAAAGTAACGAGGACGGCGCGGTGGTATTCGTCACCGACGTAGAAAATGGCGAATAAATACCAAGAATAAAAAGGCGCTGGTAATCGAGAATTTCTATTCCGGGGTAAAATTTAAGCAACGTAGAAATCGAGATGCGAACATCTACTTATCTAAGCACTAGAGATAACGAACTAACTCGACCAGTTTTTTTTTTAAATAAAATCACATATGGGATACATACCGCTGGAAACCTTGTGAGATAACGTTGAATTCTTCGATTTTCAATTGATTTCACCTCAAATAATACAGAAACCTCTTTTAAGACAAGGGCTTATGATAATAACGCGTCACGGTACGCTCGGAGCGAGCACATTCGTGCGCCTTCAAATAGCGCAACGGCGCAACTTTTTCGAGCGCGGCGTCAACACGGTCAGGTGGGCGAGGTTGCGACACTGCCATAGTGTCGTCTCACTCTTTCACCGTTTCCTCTCTCTAGGATATGTTATCTCGCTCGCACTCACGTTTATTGAGCACCGGGGTATGAAGGGACGAAAACAAGACCCTCCGCGCACGAACGTCGCGCACCGAGCTGCGCGGCCGACTGACTGTAGCCCGGCACCTTCTCCGTCCACCAGCCTGCGGTCGACCGAGCGATCGAGCCGAAGCCCCAAAGAAGTATGGCAACGTCGCATCAAATAATAGCGAGCGAAACGGACGTGCCGCGATATGAAATGCCACGACCAACGAATCTCCACGAAGGTGGTGGACCAAAACAAATCTCCTTTCTCTAAAATTATACAACAGACAGTTGCGATCGAGAGCGCGAATGAGCGCCGCCATATCCATTTCCCGCCAAATGTTTATATTCATCAGAGATCAAGTAAACAGCTTTGTATTGTCCTAATTTTTGGCGTCCATTATTTTACGACAATCTTATCTACGATTAAAATAAGTTTTATAATTAATGTGGCGCTTATTTGGACGACGTTTCTATGACAACGCAAAGTTTCCACAAGGGGGGATAATTAAATGATTATACGAGTCGTGGAAGGAATATAAGAAGCGATTGTATAACCCCCAAATAGTCAATTATATGCTTACGAGAAACGTTTAAAAAACTAATTTAGATGATGATATATTCAAATAGAAATGTCTTAACACTTAATAAATACATAATACAAGAATGTTTTCTAATAAAGTTGTACGTATGGTCTGTTTACTTAAATGAAAAAATAATACCTTGAAAAAGGTTGCGATAACCTCGATCGATTTACAATAGCACTTAGTTAACGCCATTAATAACACGTTTGAATTAAAATAAGGACAAGGAAAAACCAAACAAATACTTAAAGTAGAATTTTATTTGATAATATAAAAAAGAATTACATTTTTCAATACCTTTATTAAAATACAATGAATGCTTAATGATTATAATAAAAATAAAAAAATAAAACATACAAAATATATACTTAAAAGCAAGATGAAGGGGTTATATTTTGTATCTAATTATAGCAAGACTTAATAATAGAGAAGATAGGTAGGTCAGTTCTATCGATGGCAGAGTGTAACGGACTCTTATAAATGAAAAAAAAAGGATTAGTTATGGCTTACATTCTGTTAAATATTCATACTTTTCCAAATTTAAAAACAGCTGAATCTTTTATTTTATACAAATACGTAGTTTACCCTAATAAGCACTGACGTCGTTTAGAAAACCTAGAAGATGCCTTTTATTTAGTGTATCAACTTGGGCACCTGCATTTATTCCTAACTCAACGATTTGATCATCTACAATCCATTAATACGTACTTGTAACATAAATTTTACCGTTAAAGAATTTTTTATTATCATAATTATTAATTTAGATACTTTATAATGGAAATATACTGATGTAAAACTATTATAGTCTTTTGATTTAGTTATAATCTTAGAGTGCATGACATCAAGAAAATATGTGCTATTAAATTCGTTACCCCATCAGACAGCCTAAGTTCAATTTCGTGTTTGATTATGTTTTTAGTTTAGAATAACGTTATTTTCCTTTTCTTTAACATCGAGGAGTTAATTTTACTTGTATCCTAAGCTACCTTGAAAGATTACCATTATTTTTAACCGAACCGAGACTATCGCGGAATGAGACTACCATTATCAACTCGTATCAAATATAAAGTTATAATTTTTACTAATATTATAAAGAGATTAAATTGTTTTTTATTTAATGTTTTTGACAATCACCGGAACGTATCGTACAACTATAAAATGTATTATTTTCTAAGTTAAAAAATTGCATCCTTGCGAAGGTGGGGATGAGTCGCTAGTTGTTTGAATAAGACTTAATTTACTGCGGACATTTTTTGTTAAACAGTAGGTACTATCGAATGAAAGTTAACTGAAGCATTTAAAAAAAAAGAAGGCCACAGATAATAATACATCGAAGAATTTCTTACCAAATGTATCAGAGATTACGAATGTTCTCAATTTCGAAGAAACTAACTCTAGTTTTTGTTTTATTTTTTTATTGTTTTGGTTATTGTATATATCCCAGTCAAATAACTTGTTGAATATTTGATATACTTAAGTTTATTTATCAACAACAGAATGAGTCGAGCCCCGAAATAATATATATTATAATTAACTTTTTTATGTATTAAAAACTAACGGAATTATGGAGTAGCAACATTATCAAACGTTAAATTATGAAATGAAAACGATTCTATTTATCGTATTGTGTAGCGAATACAGCTTAAATATAAGTTTTTTTTATATTATACATGACAATACTTCCAAGAATTGGAAGTTTAATGAAAGTCCACGCCCGTTAGAAGAACGATTGATAAAAAAAAAACAAGTGTTATGCTACTGTTACACCAGACATTTGAAATTGTATGCTTTGATGAATTTTATACAAAAGAGATTTGAGTAATATTTTTGATGTAGTTGAAATTATATTAGTTTTTTCTTTAATTACGATTTTAACTAGTTATTATTAGATAGTATAATTTTTAAACCGAACTGCGGCAGATAAACTGATATGAAAAAGAAATAGTTATTTTGTAATGTGTGGTATTGAAAATTATAGATAATGTTATACTTTTTAAATCAGAATCGGCCCAATGATTCCATTTTATATTAGGGTAGGTCTACAAGAGCAAATGATTTCCAATTAGCAGTGTTCCGATATTTTAGTATTTAAATAAATTAAATCTAAGTACCTATAGATATAAATTATGTAATATATATCTTTCCCGGCTCAATTAATACAATAATAGATTTTTTTATTTAAATGATAATATAATTAGATTTCACTTATTACTTTGAAAGTGTTGTATAATTTATTTATTTATAACGTTGTTGTTGATTGTTTAATGATCAATTAAATATAAAAAATATATTACGCCAAAGTTATATAAGTTTAAAGCAAAAAAAAATAATTAAAAAAAGTGCTATGCACTAAATAAGAATTCTGGAATTTTTCATAAAAAAATTAGACCACTTCTTGTGACGATTTAAATCTTAAATCCGTTTTACCATATATGAATTTTAAAGGTAATTTAACTAAATGCGAAAGTTTTGATGGATGGATGTTACTCAATCACTCCAGAACGGCAGAATGGATCGGAATGAAATTTGACACAAAGATAGATAATAGTCTGGAATAGCACATAGGTTGACTTTTAACCCGGAAAAATGTACCCAACACCTGCCCCATACCAAAACAAAAGGTCAACAAGCCGTGGTTGCAAATGTTAAAATTTTGAAAATATCATATCTCCTAACCTATGTTATATAATATATACTTTTGTGTTTAGCCTTAAAAAATAGGCTGAACACAAAATTATTACATCATTTAAAATCTACATATTTGTATAAGCAATAATATACGTAGTGTGCGTGACCTATAAATACATGTTAGGATACTACGCAAGTATGCGAACACATAATTATAAAGTAAATAAATACGTTTGAGTGAGTAAAGTTAACTACAATAACTAATAACCACTATGAAAAAAATATAATTACAGCTCCGAAAACGATATTATTACAATTTACGAGTATTCAATTCATTTATCACGCATTAATTTTATCCATTGTTATGAACGTAGGATACGAAACGGTTAGCCTTGAAATTTCTTATCGTTTATACAAGTGACTGGGGATTGAAAAGTGCGACGTTGCCAGCATTCCGCGCCCGCTATTGCGTCTTAAATTTACAATTACGGCCGCCATCTTGTTTAGAATTATCAGATGCAACTCAGCTATTATAAGCGGTTTATTTTACCCTTGTTTTTGATTTTTGCTTTTTATTTGGAATACCACTTCTAGTCGTTATGAATTAAATATTAAAACAAAAATGTTAAAAACTTTGAAAAAAATTGTAATCACGTGGTTACGTAACCTCTGAAAAAAGTCGCTAATGCATCCGAGATTTCATTTAATATGTTAACATTTAAGCTGCTGATAACTCGAGAGCAGATATGGACATGCATGCGACATATGTGTCTAGATCATCGAGATTGTAGATCGCTAGGCATATCCATAGCTAGCTAAGTGTCGGCGCAATATGGTTGAAGATACGTACATTGAGGTCGGACACTGGCTTGCGGGGCGCACGCCCCGCGGTCACAGGGCACCATTCGGGCCGACCAACAACCAGATACATCACAAATACGGACATTTTAACGAGGATACCACGGTATCGATCACGCACAGGCGCCATTTTGAACCGACACTGAGCGCACCGTGTCGCGGTGTTGCCACGTCGCTCATTTCCAAACCGCGCTTCTATTTCGGGCTCGCTCCCCCCGCACCGCTCTACCGTGACGCTCGGCGAGTCCGCAAACAGAGCGGCCGATGGTCGACAAAACATTCATGACTATCACCCACTTCGCGGTGCCTATACCATGTATAAATATGAAATCTAGTCGGCCGCTGGCGGACAAAGCGAGCGACGTAACAGCGTCTAAGATGATAAGATAGTACATAATATAATATAGCGAGCGTGATACATCGCGCCGGCTTTCACCGGAGCGGGGCGAGGCACGGCCGCGCAGGACATGTGCCATTGGCCACCGCAGAGATCGATAGACAAACACCGACGAGGACGCCGACCTATATACTATAATAAGCCTTACGGCGCTAAACATAGGGACCATTTTTGTAGAGCCTATACTATAAACAAACTACCGCACAACTACACTGACGTACTCGATGTAAGTACACACGAACACAGCTCCGTAGAAACGACGCGGGGAACGGCAGAGCGCGGCCCGAGCGATGAATGTATATCATCATGTATTATGGCACTTTTCTAGAGTCGAAATTCCTATACCCGGCGCACCCAGCGCTCCCCGACGAAGGACAAAGGGCCGATTTCACACGGAAAACAAAGGGAAACGCCGGTAGGATTCAGCACTTGCTTGTTTACGATGATTGCATTTTTTTCTCAATTAACCGAACGTCGCGTTGCCAAGTCGTCGTAGAGAGCGCGCGGTATATCATTATGAAATTAACTAATTCTTTAGACAATACTCTCGATTCTAACTCGAATATATAAAGAATTTAAACAGCATTAATTAATCGTGTTTGGTGTTACGTTGTAAAACTTGCAACGTATGGGAGAGCACAGGTGTGGACACATCGTATATACAATATGGTACTTAAATATTGCTTTCTGACTACAAGGGTGTTGAATTCGGCAAAAGAAGCAATTTGTATCAATCAAAAACCTAATTAATAAGCATCAAATAGGATAAGACGCAGTCTGTCAACTGGGCACTTACCTTTATTTTTACTTGAAACGGACTTCTTTCTTCGTTATAATCACGGGATTGTCACTTCTCAGCGAAATAAACAAGTAGATTATGGTATTTTGAGATTTTGAGAAGATTTGATATGCACAAAAAAAATATACATTACGTTGAGCAAACGTCCTACGCGCATAGAGACCGAATGCGAACTGTTGGTTTAGTTTGGGTCGGTTGATGGTGGAGGGCGGCGGGCGGAAAACCGGAGAATGGGTGAGCGAGGGAGCAAGAAAGGACAAATTCTTTTTTATTATGATGTCTGAATAAATGTTTTAAAATATAGAAAATAGCTCAAATTAATTTTATATTTCATTTTTAGACATATTTACTATCGAGTTGTCACTACCACAAGCGATATGTGAATTTTAGTTTTTGTTTTGACATCCGTTCACATTTTGATTGAAAGCCGAAGCATTCAACTATCATACTTATTTTCTAAGTGTGCTACAAAATATTAAGAGATAATAGTGTTGCCAATTTATACAATATAAACATATACATTTATGTTATTGTTTTCTTTTTAACAATAATGATTTAACTTTTTCATTAATTTCAATTTTTTCTTACGATAAAATACTTTTGTACGTATTTAATTTTGCACTTATTATGATTTCGTATAAATTTTAAAGCCTCATAAGTACTTAATTTACAACATTACCTATCTAATTTTTAACAAAACCAATTTTTAATAATTGATTTGTCATCTGTCATCCATCTTATTTGTAATTACCAATATACCAATCAGCGTTGAGTTCGTGTATTTGAAGGAAATTGATAAACTATGTAACACGTCCTACGAATTTTAAAGTCATTTTTCCGAGATTTTCATTGAAATTGCACATCGCTTTAGTAAAAACTTTTTAAAATGCGGTTAAACGCTGCTATTTTCAGTTTTGCTGTTTTATTCGTTGTGGTGTCTGCGAGAATAGATCCACAAAATTTAAGATGTTTAGGTTTGTTTACCTCGTGTTTACATTTATTTTCCTTATTTAAAACTAATTTTATAAGTGATATATTTAATTACAGTGTGTCAGAAGACCTTCGAAGAGCTTAATGTGGTCATTAAGGGCGTAGATAAATGGAAAAAGGTTGAAGTAAGTATTTAATTAAATATTTCCTTGTTTCCGAATACTATTTATTTAACAGCAGCTAATACATTGAATTTAAAATATAAAGTTTTAGTATTTTTATAATTAACCTTAACTTACTTCCCTTCACGTGTTTGCGGGACTGCTTTTTTTATTTAATTTTTTATAAAGTTTAAGTTCACTTTAGTTGAGCTCTTTGTTAGTTTATTTAAAATTAAGTCAGAAAAAAGCAGCAGTAACTTCGAAGATTATACAACTTGAATAAATATTTAAATTTTTTTTTTTAATAAGAGTAACTACTGAATTTTTGTACCTGCACTTGGTTTTATAAAAGCCTAATCAGGTGAAGATCAATTTAATTTTGACTATGAATCTACTATTTAGCTGTTATTTTTATGCTGCCATTCAATCATAAGTGTTGTGTATTAATTTCAAGGGATTTTAACACAAAAACAATGTTATTATAGTTAAAGGACATTGATTGTCATGTCTGTAGAGTTCAACGGCCACATTACAAAACTCTCAGTACTTTAAGAAATCTCTGTTATAGTAGCATCTCTGATTTAAACTTTTGTTACTGGTTAACATTCAAATAATTCTAGAATATGACACCTTTTTCAGCTAAACTAAATAACAAAATTCTATTTATGATATTCTATATATCTAGACACAAAACCATCTTGCTTCACACAATTATGCATGTAATAAGTCTGTATATAATTTTCTAGATTGAAAAACAAACATCAAACAAAAAAATTATGTTTCTTTCTGGCTGTAAAGTCAAAAAAAAAAAAAAATAGCCAGTAGGAACTTCTCGGCTTTCCTCTATTATATATTATATATAAGTATTATACATTTAAAGTATTGGATCACTCTATTATTGAACTACAAAGAAATCCATTGTATAGTTTAAAAGATCTAAACGTACAGATGGCTGGAAGTGACTTTGTTTTATACTATGTAGAGAATATTTCAATTTAATAATAAACAAAGTTAGCAGACATTAATCATTAATTTTACCATTAAATATAAGTAATTAGGTTAGTTTTGTTTCGGTTTTAATGTATAGTTTAATTGTGTTGTTTTTTTTTACAGGTCGGTAACTTCAGAATGGACGCAGAAGGTAACACAATGCAACAGAAGGTGCCGGCTCATCGTTCGGCTGTTTACATATCTGAAGTGATCGATGAAATTTGTAAGTTGTTAAATATTTATATCATTGAAAACTTTTATATATTTGATTTATAGCGCAATAAAAATGAATTGTTTTTACAAATGGCTTAATGTTAAAGCATTCTCTGTAAAAGTGATTATTGGGTAACGATAAAAATATACTTATTTTCTAAATCTAATCAAAGCTGAGATAAAAATTAGACAGTAAAGTTTATGACAATAGGTCGTGAATAATGTGACCATGTGTTCCAATATGAGTGGGATAATCCCATTTTCAAGCTATGTGTAACAGATGTCTGTGGAAGGGGGGGGAGGGTATGTCAAGGTTATTTAAACAGGTTAAATATTTATTTCTCTCATTCTAACATCATAGATATCTTAAAATTAATTGTTTCTTAAACAATATTTATATTTAAAGCCATTGGTAAGCCTGCAGCTTCGCTCTCGTTGTAGGGGTTGGTCGTCAGGTATAAAAGTATATCTTTCCCTTTTCAAGCTAGCTAGCTAACAAATTTCAAAAAATTTGATCAATGGTTTGATCGTAAAAGAGCAACGGACAGACTGACACAGTTTCTTTCGTATTTATAATATTAGATAGATGTTTGGATGATTGTTATAATAATAAATAAATAAATTGTTTGTCCTGACTGACTATAAGTCAGGATAGTCAGATATATTAACTCGGAAAGCTGAAATTTGGAACATTGATTTATTTTATTAGATACGTATCTACTAAGAAAAGAATTTGAGAATTTTCAACTTAAGCTTATACGCCGCTCCGGTGACACTGCATGTATTTTACTTATTTGAAGTCAGGACGGGAAGCTTATAATGCATGATTATAAAACCTCGAGCTCCGCAATTGTATGATCAGTGTTACATAGTTTGTTTACAAAATAAGACGACATCGGATAAATATTTTGTATCGGTGTTGTTTCATTTGCAGTAGACATTATGTTCTGACGAAAAAGCCTCGAATTTATCTACAATTCGTAACATTATCAACGAGTATGTAAATTTATGTTTGTATCTTTATGTGGCTAGATAGATTGTCTAAGCTGAGAACGCGTCGAAAAAAATTGCGGCCAACTGTTGGCCTCTAAGTACGCACACTAGTATGATGTTTGGAATGTCAAGCGCAGCTTTCGCACACCAAGATAATAAAGTTGACTCGTCTGTCTTAGTTCTTTCGTAGTGCGACACTGTCTAAATATTCAAATAAAATCTAATGTTTTTTATCTTGGAAACTTTCGATGTATTTAACAAGTGAAGTCTTCACGATTTGTTTTAGTTCTATTTTTTTCAAGTATTAGGCAAGATGTGAATTTTGATCGAAGCGTTTATAACTTAACGTTTTATTGCCACGTTTCTTATACATACTGGTTTCTATTGTCACTATAGAAATTACTGCATTTTCATTTAAAACAGTATAAAATCAGAATTTTATTAGGACGGATGTAGACTTTATGATGGATTTAAATGTTCATGAGTATGGAAGATGATGTGGAGGGACATTAATATTCAATCCCCCCCCTCCCTAAAGGTGTGTGTTGAACTTTTAAACTTAACAGGAAGATATCCCAGGCCTCTACCCGGGAACCTCTATTTATGGAACCAAATTTTCCAAGTCAATTATATAAATATTGTTAGGTTTCAATGGATTACTAATGATAACATGATAAGATATATTATACTTGTTAATCCAGTGATAACAATATCATATTCGGATGTTAGTTTCTAGTATTTAACTTTGGATTTTAAAGCCGATTTTAAATCTTCTATACATTTAATAAAATTGGAGAGTCTGTTTGTAATAGTAAATTAACAGTTTTTTATTAAATGCATACGGTACATATACCAAAAAAATACATTTTTTACAATTTTCGTCTGTGTTTGTTCAGGCTAATCTATGGAATGACTGGACCGATTTTGATGGGACTTTCACTGGCAGATAACTGATGTAATAAGGAGTAAATTAGGCTACTTTTGTTTTAGAATTATATATAAAATTATAATAGTCACGCTGCAATGTCCGAATACTGTCCAGTACCGCGCGCAGCCCTCGCGTATGACACCACTCCGCCGTCACGTCGCGTGCCTCCCACCAACAACTTAATATCACAAAAAATGCCCAATAAAAAAATAATAAGCAATGGTAAAAATTGCGAACTGATCAATAACTTTTTGTTAAATTTAAAGGCGCGCGAAAGTTTTGGGAAAAGACAGGCTGATTTTTTTAAATTCATCCCTGGAAAAATGTAAGGTGACGGTTTGTGCTATAGGCAAAGTATTATTAATTATTTATTTATTTTAGGACAACCAACAATAGATATAATATTGCATCAAAATAAAAAAAAATACATTTCAAAGTTATCTAGGCAAAAGTTCTGCTACTGACAGGTAGTCTCACCGTGCACTATCGTATAGCACGATATGTATTGAAAATATAAAATAAATATAAGCACTAATTAGAGATAAGAAGTTATAATACATTTTTTATCTATTATATAATTAATAAAATCAAAAAAATATTCCAAAAAATTAGAAATAAGCACAAATAAATTCTTTTTTTTTTTCGATTGAACCGAGGTAATTAATGATTAATTTCAGTTTCAGTTAGTAACTTATATAAATTCAGAATTTAAATAGTTCTTATATGAATATAAACAAACTAATCAATTTTAAATACAATTTAAATACTATTTTAATAGTATATAATAATTGACCATACAGTCTCGTTTTCTGTCGGACAAGTCCTTAAATCAATTAAGAATTTTCTTGTTTCGAATAATAAATCTTTATAGAGAAAGTACATATGTTTTAAACAAATTTAAGTTTTAATAATATAATTATTAATAACATATTAGTACATGTAAATAAAAACATTTTGTTTTATAATTATAATTAGGTAGGCGTCTCGCTCCGATGGAAAATGAAGAAGTTTACATTATTTTTTTTTTGATACATTATAAAAATTTAGATAAAATAAAACAAACACGTGAAAGAATCGATAAAATATCTTAAGAAATAAGAAAGTTATGGGACTTCTAAGTTGGGGTTTTAAGAATAATTTTGTTATACGTGGCGTTCGGTCGTGTGACGTCATTTGACCTAGACGACACATCGGGTGTTCGCCGAGTACGTACGAAATACGAATGTATTGTTGTGTAGTTGCTCACGCCATTCGATTCGTATTTTGTTTATTACCCGATGGCAGAAGTTAAAAAAAATGCTTACAAATATTATATTGTTCCTATGTGTCAAAGCACAACATTTAAAAATCCCAATAAAATTTTTTTTCGTGTACCAAATAATATAACAATAAGGAAAAAATGGTGCAAAGTAATGAAGCGTGATTTAATTGGCCCTAAAAGCACCAAATATGTGTGTGAAGATCATTTTGATGTAAGTAACTATTAATATATCTTTTGAGTCGTGAGTAAGTTTGGAATAACTGATTCAGTAAAAATAACTATATATTTTATGTAAATTTATTTAAGTGCTGTGAAAATATAATTTATTTACAGGTTGAAAATGACACAGAAAATTTAGTAAAACATCGACTGGTTGGGGGAACATTAAAGTTAAAACCCGAAATATATTCTCATAAATTTGACTGTCAAAAGGCAGTGAAACCTCAAAAAGAACGAGGAGCATATGAAAAAAGATGTCGGATTGAATTTTATGAAAGTCTTAACAAAAGAAGCTCCGTCGACTTCAAGTCAATCGTCTTCTATTCAATGTTTCGAAATTATTGAGTGTGATGCCATGGAGTCAGATGAAACAGAGGATCCGCTACCAGAGAACATTACATTTCCAGAATCAATCGATTCGAATCATCCAAATAAAAAGAGAAACAAAAGAGTTCAAGTAAACAACCAACAACCAGTACTAAACTAGAATCTGTTTTTTACTTATAATTAGGTTTTTTATTTATAAATCATATTTGTAAGTTAGACCATGTGGTTGGTTAAATAAACTTAAAAGGATGTACTTACTTAAAAAGTTTAACTCCTTTTATTTCAGCACTAACATAAAACGGATTTGAAGAAAAAAAGTCCATCACTGTGTATATATCAATATTAGGCAAATTATCACTTTGTCCTTTGACAAAACCTTCTTCCATTATAGTAAAATAAAAACTAAACACTAATAAATAAAAAATAATAAAACGACTTTACGTTAAAAAACACGAAAAATACTTGAATGATTCGTTTCGTGGTGCGGTGATACCGAACAGGTCAAATGACGTCACAGGCGAATCGTAAACTATAGACGTTCCGTACTAAAATACGTAAACTTTAATAATCTATTTCTAAGTCATTTATTGATGGATTTCAAAAATTCTTTCAGTGATGGATTAGTTTTGGTCTATATTTTAATACCATTACGTTGAATATAATATTAACAACATCATGAAACTTCCTCATTAAACGTTTTAATAAATCTACGTTACCGATAGTGAAGTTTGAATTTTCTAGGCAAGAAAATGGATGATTACGTACGTGTGTACTACAAGTCGACCGGGAAGCTTGCGATTATGCAGCTCCTCATGCCGAGCGGTGGCATGAACCCTGAGTTCTCGAAGACCAAGTTCGTGACGGACGATGACCTGAACAAGAGTCTTGAGTACTACGTGAGTATAATAAAGATTTTAAGATTCATATCAAAATGATATTGTTCTCTAATATTCGCCCCAGTGCGAGGGAGGACAAATATGACGAACGGTTAAGACGTGTCAAACAAAAACAGAACAAATTTATTGACGTATTTATAATAATAGTAGTTAAATTAAATATGTTACCCTCTCTGTTTAGGCAAAAAAAAAGAGGGGAATAAAAGGAGGAGGAACAATGGAATTAAAAATTTTAAAGCTTATAATAATCTATAGTCTATTTCAAAAGATAAACAAATCTTAGATTTACGTAATCCAAGCGATTTTTTAATAGTCCATCTAAATTGTGAACTTCTAAGAGTTGTTGACTAATGTATATCTTTATTTGTACAATAGCAATATTCCACTGAACTACATATAGATATATTTTAATTTAACTCCCAAAGTTCCGATAGCAGCTTCGTCGAAATTCAAAACGGCATAGTGAACATCATAGATTATTCAAGCTCTCGACCAATGATATCGCGTCGATTCGATGTCAAATGTTGTTTATTTGGTGACTGGTACTTTTATCCTGTAGTCATTGGTATAGACTATAAGCACTGTTCCGCGTTGATTGGTCGCAGTCTCATACACACGTTCAGTAGTCTTACGTCATTGTCGCACAGATAAAAAAAGAATTTCATAATAACTTATACTAGAAAACTAAACAGAGGAATAACTAAATATTCGACTATGACGTATTGCTAATATTAATCAGTATATATATATTTTTTTATATGATTGTAATTCTATGTTTCCAGTGTGAGAGAATGTTTGAAGATAACGAAGATGAAATTACCGATCTGTACAAGAACAGGCCCGAGGATGACGTCATGCCGGACGCCGAACGAGAGGTGTGTATACGCTGTCCCTCTCTTGTGATGTCTGCCTGACTGCGCAGGAAATGTAATTGTGTAGACGTGTTTGTTAGTACTGTTTAGGCATGTGTCCGATATGTGTGTGTGTGTGATGTGTCCGAACATCAGATGTCACCGATTTTATGACGAGTAAACGTTTTCACCGCATCTAAAAAACTATGAATATCGTTTTGATACGTCATAGCGTTCAAAGTACGCTAACATTAATGATTAAACACATGAAATATTCGCCCTATCTCTCTCTAACTTTACAGTAACCCATCTGTGAGAAAGGGATGAAACGAATGTTAAATCGATTTCGATATCATATGCCTTTCTCACATATCGTACGGTGTTAAGTTAAACAAAGACAGGACGACATCTCAAATCGGATGTAAACACCGATATTTAATCCAAATATCCGTTACACAATTCTCAAAATTCGGATATCGCCCATGCCTAGTACTGTTGTGTTCCGGGTTTTAAAGGTCTTAGCTCCCAAGTTTGGTGGTGCATTGACGTTTTAAGTAAGGGACTTGTATTCGGAGACTTTTGCAAGGTTTATTTCAGCAAAAGCACTTTGTTATTGGTGAAAGTTAGATGTATCTACAGGCACAAGGGACATAACATCTCAGTTCTGAAGGTTGGTGGCGCTTGTAAGGAATGGTTAATGTTTCTTACAGCACCTATGTCTATGGGCGATAGTACTACTTACCATCAGGTCCATTGGTTTGTCCGTATAATCAAAAATATATATGAACGTATTAACTCACATCCAGTGGGATGCAGTCCTACACGACCTTAAAGAGTTTGTGCGATGATTGTTCAAACTCCAGGCTCCTATTGTGATTTTTTCGACAAATAGTACTGGTCTGAAACAATGTTTGATTGTGGAATCTCGGGATCTGCGATGTAGTCGTTTATATTGGTGGCCCATTAGTCACTCTAGCTACTGGTTTTAAATAATAAATAACAATGAAAAACCTGAATCAAGTAACGACACAAATTATAATAACTAAAATATGAAAACTTAATGTCACTTAGCTCACTGTTGGGCAAAAAAACGCGTCGGACCTATATTCAACCACCTTTAAGAATGCCAAACGAGCACAAAAGAAATATAATTTTGGTGCTAAATTCGACGTCTTTCCCCCAAAACGATAAATATTACTTTGAGACATGTTTAAGCAGTTACATTCTTAATAAGAGTTGTGATTGGTGATTTTTATAAGTGATACGGCGTTCAATTTATACCGATACGTAGACATTTTTGAAAACTTGCATTTTTGACAAGTAATCTGTCAAATATGAGTAATGTTTAAATAGGATTTTTTCTACAGATTGAATTAGATAGAGACCAAACTTTTGTACAGTATTTTTTTTTCGAGTAACTGATAAATATTTGGCTCAGATTCCCTTTCAAAAGTGACGTGAAAACGGCTAAACTATAAGGGCTTTCAACACTCTTGTCATTATTTTTATGTCCATGTTGATAAGTGACATGTCATTCAGAGACGTCTCAGTGATCAACAGGTTCAATACCGGTAGTGATCACCGACTTGTCCGAGGCTCTCTGAATATCAATTTTAAGGCCGAGCGCGTCCGTCTGATGAAGTCTACACTCCGACCATCCCTGCTCCAAACCACTGCGGGATCTGAAACGTTCCAGTCAAACCTGGAGAACCGATTCGCTGCCATGAAAACCACAACAGACGTAAACCAGAACCTCAAAAATGTAGTGAGAATTCTCAGGGAAGAAGCCACGAGATTTTGTAGCATGCAGCGTAAGGGCAGAAAGTCCAAACTTTCGGAAGAGACTTTAGGGCTAATGAAGAAACGACGTGAAAACCCACCTGTCACTTCGTCCGAGAAACGGCAACTAAACCAAGAGATCAGCAAGCGCGTACGACACGACCTCCGGTGCTCCAATACTCTTACGATTGAAAGAGCCATCGAGCAGAATCGGGGGTCTAAGGTGTTCGTACAATCTCTTGGAAGAAGCCACCTGACGAAGTTGACCACAGCAAGTGGAGAAGTCGTTTCTTCCAAGCCGGCAGTTCTTTCGGAAGTAGAGGACTTCTACGGCCGGTTATACGCATCGCATGCATCTCGACCTGATCCCGAAAATGAGGATCCTAGAGCTACATTAACACGCCATTTCACCGAAGACCTGCCAGAAGTCAGTATTGGCGAAATTGAGATTGCTCTTAAACAGCTTAAAAATGGAAAAGCCCCTGGAGAGGACGGCGTTACAACAGAGCTATTGAAAGCAGGAGGTAAACCCGTACTGAGGGAGCTCCAGAAGCTTTATAACTCTGTCCTCTTCGAAGGGAGAACTCCGGAGGCGTGGAGTAGGAGTGTGGTCATCCTGTTCTTCAAAAAGGGAGACAAGACCCTGCTGAAGAACTATCGACCCATATCCCTAATGAGCCACATCTATAAGCTGTTTTCAAGAGTGATCACGAACCGTCTTGCGCGAAGATTCGACGAATTCCAACCCCCGGAACAGGCCGGATTTCGGAGCGGATACGGCACCATAGACCACATCCACACAGTGCGGCAGATTATACAGAAGTCCCATGAGTATAATCGGCCCCTGTGTCTTGCATTCGTGGACTATGAGAAGGCGTTTGATTCGGTTGAAATCTGGGCTGTTCTGGAGTCCCTGCAGCGTTGCCAAGTTGGTTGGCGATACATCCAAGTGATGAGATGTCTCTACAAGGCCGCCACCATGTCCGTCCAAGTACAGAGTCGGCAAACGAATCCCATACCATTGCATCGAGGAGTGAGACAAGGGGACGTTATTTCCCCCAAATTGTTCACTAATGCAATGGAGGACATGTTCAAGACGCTGAACTGGAAAGGGCGTGGCATCAACATCAATGGCGAGTACATCTCTCACTTGAGATTCGCAGACGACATCGTCATCATGGCAGAAACGCTGCAGGACCTGCAACAGATGCTGAATGAGCTGGCTGATTCTTCTATACGCATCGGCCTACGGATGAACTTGGATAAAACCAAGGTCATGTTCAATGAACATGTTCTACCGGAACCGATTGCGATACACGGTACCGTCCTCGAAGTTGTTCAAAAATATGTCTACCTCGGGCAGACATTGCGATTAGGTAGAAACAACTTTGAGGATGAGTTGAATAGAAGAATTCAGCTAGGTTGGGCAGCATTTGGGAAGCTACGACGAATCTTCACATCGTCGATCCCACAGTGCCTTAAGACGAAAGTCTTCAACCAGTGCGTCCTACCCGTCATGACATACGGAGCCGAAACGTGGACACTCACGACAAAGCTGGTCCACCGGGTTAAAGTCGCTCAGCGTGCTATGGAAAGGGCTATGCTCGGAGTATCTCTGAGGGATCGCATCAGAAATGAGGTGATCCGTCAGAGAACCAAGGTCATCGACATAGCCCACCGGATTAGTAAGCTGAAGTGGCAGTGGGCTGGCCATATTTGTCGTAGAACCGATAACCGTTGGGGAAAACGTGTTCTAGAGTGGAGACCGCGTCTCGGCAAACGTAGTGTAGGACGTCCTCAGGCACGGTGGAGTGACGATTTGCGCAAGACGGCTGGCAGGAGCTGGATGCGAGTTGCCGAAGAAAGACCACAGTGGCGTGCATTTGGAGAGGCCTATGTCCAGCAGTGGACGAATGCGGGCTGATGTGTGTGTGTGTGTTGATAAGTGCCCAAATTTTAGAAAATGTTTCAAATTCCAGATCTGCTTCAATCACGCCAAGTACTGCGAGGAATGGATGTTGCCGAATGAGGAGGACACCACCTGGACACCGGAGATGGAAGCGGAGTATGTTAAGGTAAGACCTACTCCTCGAGTTATACTCAGACACATAGATTTACCTTTAGCGTAGAGGAATTTGAGACAGGTATCCTTAAAGTATAGATAAATCTAACTTCTCCAAGTGGTCTCTTAACAAAGGTTGGTTTTGGATATTATATATAAAAGATCAGGGAAAAAAAATTATACTTATTTCGAACGTAAACGCAATATCAAATCAAATATATTTATTGTTAATACATCAAAGAGGCCCTGTACCCCTAAACTAGGAGAACCCGTATCTTAGGGGCCAGTGACTTCCCAATCAGTGTTTACATTTATTAGAATTATTATTAAGTTTAAATTTATGTTTAAATGTATTAAGAGAGTACAGAGAAATAGAGAAAAAAGATTACAATACAAAAATATGTCAAATAAATTTGGTAAAGAAATTTTCTTTATTATATGTACTGTAATATAATGAATGCATGTGTGTGTGAGTGTGTCTGTGTATGCGCAATAAAAATAAATTATATTATTTAATCTATTCCATTCACATTACACGTCTCATTATTCTTCAAACGGTACACTAAGTTACACCAATAGTCAGTATAAATCACAACCACTCCTCCTCACCTCCACCTCGCACGACCACTCTGTGGAACCAGCTTTCGCCGGCGGTTTTTCCGAACCGATACGACTTAGGAACCTTCAAGAAAAGAGCGTAATCTTTCCTGAAAGGCCGGCAACGCACCTGCAAGCCCCCCGGTGTCGCAGATGTCCATGGGCGGTGGTAGTCACTTTCCATCAGGTGAGCCTCCTGCTCGTTTGTCACCTCTACCATAAAAAAAAAAAAAATACTTATTTTTGCTGCTGACTGCTCATTGCTAATATCACTCCGTTTGAACGAAATATATTAAAAGTATAATCACGTGTTCGTTGCTAACGGTACTGACGTTCGGTCAACGTTGATAGACGTCGGTTAACGTCACACGTCGTTTATACGTGATGCTTGATTAAGCTACACAGGATTACAATGAGAATTAAATATATATATATATATATATATATATATTGTTTAAAACGTCCATTAATATTACTGATAATAACATTTAAAAAATATAAATGAAAATGAAACATTTTTTTTTAGGATACGAATATTTAAACATTAAAAACAGTGTATATACTAATGTTATAATTGCGAACGTAACTCTGTTTGTTACGTATCACGCTAAAACCGCTGAATAGATTTAGGTGAAATTATCGGTTTTTATTTAAATTCTACCTTCTCTCCTCGAGGGGGTAAAATGGGGGTTTACGGTTTTATGCTATAAGGAAAGTTTTATGGATATAAAACTGTCTGCAGTATGTAATATAGTAGAGAAATGTGCCAATTACATGGATTATTTTAATATAAGGTTTGTTTATGTTTTGTTCTTTCATTGGAAATATTTATTTAGACTATGTATAGAAGAAATGCATATATATATATATACTGTAACCAACCACTAGAAATAAAGACCAATAAACAAGTTTTACATTGCTATTCTTGCTGTTCTTCTAATCAAAGTCAATTCCAATGAAAAAAGGACAAAAGATAAACAAACCTTAGATTTATATATTTCAAGTGATTTGCTAATAACTCTGCTATATTACACTGCAGACAGTTCTTGATTAATATATATCTTTATTTATAATGTAACATTTTTTCACTGAACTATTCCTCCATATCCACATATTATATCCACTTCAATTATACCCTTAAAGTGCCGATATCTGATTCGTCATCATTAAAAACGTAATTTTTTCGCAAATCCAAAGTGAATTTCATAGACTAATGAAGCTCTCGACCAATGATATCGCGTCTATTTGCTGTCAAAAGTTGAATATACTGTACATTTAATTTAATTCAATGTTATTGTTGTTTAATAATTTGTGCTAAAACCAATTAAAACAATATAGACAAAATCGTTTGGATTACGAAGACAAATCGAAATATAAAACATAGAAAAAGAAAAAAAAAAAATCTTAATTTAGGCATAACGAAATATTGAATTAAATAAGAAAAACAAAGGACGCATGCCATACAATAAAAATATAAGGTATGCATTATAATTCTCACTAGTGTAAAAGTAATTGGCTAGTATATATATAATATTTGTAGAAAAATTGATACGCAATGAATCCTAAGTGAAATAATACTACAAAACCTAACTTAACACTATCTGTGACGTTTGATGTAGATACACTGACAGAATATGTCACTGTCAGTGCGTCAAAATAAGATTAGTTTTATTGTGCAACTAAAGTGACTTTTAGATAAGTTCTAATACAAAAGCTGTAAGGATGATATTAAACAGATCACTCGTATTATAGATAAATTGTAAATTAATTATGTATGAAATTGAGTGTTACTAAAGGATGAGTAATACAAACTATAACATTAACTAAATTGATTCCGAAACACATCATGTGTATACAAGAATTGCTGTTAACTATATCTAAACTAAGAAAGTAATGTTACGTAATAATACAAATAGAAAATTAGTACAAATATATAATACAAAAACTAAAGAGATAAAATATTCATAATTAATTGAATATATTACTAGAATCTTAAGAAGAGATCATACCTATACAGGAATTGTGTGTCAACAATAAATTAAGGAAGGCAATTACACAAACAAAAATACGACAGAAAGCTATTGCCCCAGTTGCCCCCCTCCCCTCCTCCTAAATCGAACGACTTACCGTCAGGTGGCCAGTGTGGTGGCAGGTGTTCTACTATAACATAATTTATTAATTATAACTTTTTATCTGTAATACCAATATTTGAAATATGTGAAAAATTCGAAAGAGTTTGAAGCGTATAATTTATTCCGTTCGAATAAGTAAATAAACAGATTTGGCCTTGAATTTACATGACATTAGTGTTTAACTGGTGAAGGGAAAAGTGTCGAATGAGTATTTGAATGAATGAATGAATGAATGAATATACACGTTTACACACCTATATACATATATATATATCACCGTAGAATTGTAAATACCGTTTGATTGTAATCTATCTCGCGAAACGTCAAAAATTTCGATAGTATATGATATTTCGATTAGGTTAGAGTAAAGCTTATCTAGATACTAATGTTGTAAATGCGAAAGTAACTCTGACTGTCGCTCTAACGGTCAAACGACTGAACCGAACTTGATGAAATTTGGTTTAGATTAAGCTTGAACTCTAAGAATAACATTAGCTACTATTTATGCCTCATATCTGACAACCAAATCCTAAAAATAGAACATAATATTTTAATATAAAAATAGAACTTAATACTGAATGCATAATTTTTATCAGGTACACGGACCAGATCCATATGGTTTTGGTGGTATGCCCCAACAGCAGATACAACAGGAACCAGACGATGAAGACTACGACGACGCAGACGATGTTGAAGATGTTCCCGCTGAGGAGGACACCCAGGAACCGTCTCCGGCCAAGGTTGAATTGTAGAGTTAATATGTTTTAAACCATGTGTGCTTGGAGTATGTGTATATTTAGGTTTAATATTATGTCATGGTTTTATTAATAATAATAGTCCAAATACTTTTCTATTTGTTTTTATATATATATTTTTGTTGCAATGAATTTAAATGTAATGTAGTCACATTTTTAAATATGGCAATGAATGTATTAAATGTATTATTTATTATATTTAATAATTGGGTGATACCACAGATAATTTTTATTTATGAAAGTTTTTTTTTTCTATTTTAGACTCGAGAATTAAATGTTTGAGCTGATTTTTTTTTAGTATATTATAATATGTATACAGAATGAAGTATTATTTATATATTTATTTTGTAAAGGTAATTAATAAATGAATATAAAGTTTAAATGGAGATAACTTATATGAAATGTTTTGAGATATATATATATTATATAGACGCGGAATATTTTGAAATAACTAATAGTAACACTTTCAGACGTCTGTAGGTGTGTGGTCCACGAGTGTTAATATGTAAATTATTGTTTTTTTTTTTCATGTTTCTATTTGTCAGCGTCTTCCTAAATATTGTTATTATTGATTTAAAACTTTTGATTGTGTGTTATTATGATTTATGTTATATTATGTCAAGCTCGAGAACTCGTAACTTGATTTAATTTGTATTCTATAAGAAAATGTGCCTTATTTATGGAACTTTGAGTTATTTTCCCAGAGTCATATCCGAGTTTTGATATATATAGCATCGTATTGCCATAAATATGATTCAAATATGATTAAACTATTGTTGTGATATATATTACAGTTTTTCATAAAGGTTGAGGATTGTATGAGGTGTTTATATATCTCAATTTTTTGTTATTTGAATGAAATGATTCATGTATGACTTTTTTTTTTTACTTATATATATGTATATTATTGTAAAATTTGTGCAGATTAATTTGTTGGAAGATTTTTCTTTGGTCAGTTTTTATATTGAGATTATTCGCTTGATGTTATGTTCTGATTATGTCAATTGGAAGTATTGTGTTTTTTTTCTTAAGTTTTAGTTACAAAGGCTTAACAGTTTCACACTTTCTTAAAATCATTGATTGTTGAAATGTAATTTCTTTAGAATCGTTGTGATTTTAAACTCGGGTGAAACAAAAAATAATTCAATTATTAAGTTTCACTTCCACTGCGTTTGTATTGCACACACACACACAATATTGTGTTATTTTATGTATGGATAGGGTACTTTTCACGGTGAGATTATGACAATAAAATGTAAATCTTAGACTGGATTGTTAATATAGAATATTATTCCAATGGCTGATACAGTAGACATAAACTAACCTTAGACATTCCATGCAATTTGCCAACAACTCTATCATGTACTTCAAACAGTGAATATCTTTTAAAAATCACTATTTTTTTTTTGAGAGATAATTCCTATGTATATTTAAAATAAATTCAATTATAAAATAAAACTTCAGTCGACATCAATGATTACAACGATACAATAATTGATATAATTATATCGTGAAAATTCAAGGTCAATATTGTTTATCTGTCTACAGCTGCCATTAACGTATGAATTTTAAGTGAGGGTACTTTTTTTATTAAGTCCTAATTGCCAAGTTTGTCGTCCAGCCGGATCGCGCGCAATATTTCGTATTGATAAGCCATTGGTACTGTTCGAAGTGTATGCTTAAAAGTTTTTAAGCAGGTGCGTTGTGAAAATGTGATGTTATTTTATTAAACGTTTTTAAATATATTTTCAGTTTTTATTTTAGTTGATAGATGTCAATTATTTGATTAGAAATATATTCTGAGAAAATATATTTTGTTTGTAATATTAACTATACGAATAAAAGAATGTTTAATTGTATGCGAATATTTGCATGTTCTTTAATTCGAACTATCAGGCACTTAAATACCCGTAACGTAAAGTAACGTTATCTTTGCAATTGTGCAATAACGTTATTTTATAAAAACTATATTATGCAAAGCTTAGCGTGTGTATAATGTTATAATTACGTGTTTGTACATTTATAAATTATATCCTGTACAAGATAGCTTGATCTTTTTGACAGATGTAAATTTTTCTGATCGATATAACTTTGCAATGACGAAAATATTATTTTCTTAATTTAATGATTTTAAAAATTATAAAAATATTTAAAAAAATACATAAAATACAAAAGTTCCTAAAGAATCAAGCGTTATCCGAAAATGTTAAGACTTTTTCTATAATATATTGCTTCAAAGTAAAATTTAAATAGATACACTGAAAATAATAGACGCTTATACATCGGTCGGACGGTAGGGACGCAAATAACAGGCAGTAGGTAACTACTACAAATGTCGATTACAAAAATCCTTATTAAAGATCATTGTTAAGTTATTGTTACGAACGGAGGTCGGTGGTTGGGGTCTCTTTAGCAGGTATAACTCTTTTTAGAAAAATAAGGTAAAAATATAATTGAATTCTAATTTGAATTACGCAATAATTTATGACTAGTGCAATGAAGAATTTCACACATAATACACTCAAACCATCTCGCCACAGTTACAAGTATTTTAAAACGTTAACTTTTTGGACTACTAGATATTTTCTTTTTCCATCACTAACCCGTCTGTCAAAAAGATCAAGCTAACTTGTACAGGGTATAGACATTTTAAAAATATTGTTAATGTTAATAATAACGTTATTTTAAATTAACATGGTTATTTTTATTACTAACAGTATCTAAAACGGGATATTTACCATGTTTTTTATTTTTATTTGGTGGAGCTCGATATTTCGACATTATCTACGAATGTCTTGTTCACGAGACAGTCTTGTGAACAAGACATTCGTAGATAATGTCGAAATATCGAGCTCCACCAAATAAAAATAAAAAACATGGTATATCCCGTTTTAGATACTGTTAGTAATAACGTTATTATTTACGTTAACGTTTAACCCACATGGGTTGAGGTAACGATACCATTATAACGTTATTATATCGTTATGAAATCCGTTACGGGTAACGTTTTAAGTGCCTCGAATCAATACACAATGTCGAATTAGATTGTTATAAAGATGGGAATACCTTGGAGATTATTGAACCCGAGATAAAAATAATGTTAAAATCAATACACAACTTAAAGTTCTTCCAGTACAGATACATATGAATCAAGCAGTTTTGCTATTGTACATTTTATATGTGTATATATGTTGTATATAACCCTGCATATGTACAATAGACTGTTATATGTATATTAGTAATCTTAACTGTGTCTGTTACTCTTTCACAGCCAAACCACTGAATCAAATTTGATGGTTAGGCAGGCAACTTGAAGCTCAAGGACGGACATACTATACTTTTTTATTCGTAACACTTGACGAACATTTTGTTTTGTTCTGCGTACGCCTGAAGAGTTTGCTGTAACTTAGACTTTTCGATGTATATCCATAAATATAAACCTACGTACTTATTATACCGAAGCCGGGACGGATAGCTAGTTAAATAAAATGAAATGTCTTGGATAGAACGTTCTTATAAAAAAACTTAAATAGCAATAAAACAACGAAATAATTGAAAAAATACATTTAATTTCTTAATATCACATGATATACAATAAAACTGTGTAAAAATAGAGTGTACGTATTCGTAATAAGGTCACGTAAATCCTACAATAAAATAAATTCTATACATCGAACGTATCAAAACTTATACAAGATGAAAAAAAAAAAACAATTTATTGTGACGAGTGTATTTTAAATTTAATATCAAACTACTAATTCAAATAACTAAATAATAATATGCGACTTATGAACATTTTGTTTAATTAGTTGTCCCTTTCTATCATCATACAAAGGAAGAAGACAGGATTGTTAAATCACCCCCCCCCCCCAAACAATTTTATAGGTAACGCCGATTTAGATGAAATTATAACTAAACGTCATATATTTTTAAGCTTTATATAAAATCAATTGTATTTAATTGACATAAACATATATATAAAGTATTTTAATCAAATGAGTTATCATTTATAAATCTTAATATTCCAATATTAGGCTAAGATACCATATTAGCCTTATATGTGAATATTAAATAAAAAAACACGCCCATATGTTATTATGACAAAGGTTATATGTTAGACAATATGTAGATTGTATCAATTGAAAGCTAGACAAGCTTTATCACTGTTAAACATAAAGATACATTTTAGATCAACTTCCTAAACTTATTAAAGATAATAAACGAGTTCAGTCGAGAGAGAATTACACGGGGAATTGGAAATATATAGCTATCCTGCTCGCTCTTTAAATTTGTCAATCAAAAACGGGACCACAGGCGTTAGCAATAACGTCTTAATTCCCTTATCTGTTATTAATTTCATATAACAATTACTATATTTCCTATCTAACAGTAATAAAATATGTCATATTCATTGTTGGGTTAAGGATTTCTTAAAATTTTAATATGATCAATTTATCAAATTGAATACTTATCTATATTTATTAAATGAGCAGACAATTTTGCTATTATGAAACTAACCTAACTGAAAAAAAACGACTAAACATATATACATTAAACTCATACCGGAAGATACAACACCTTTAAGAGCTTAGAACATATACAGAACTAAATATTCGCGCTCAAATCATATCAGACACAAACATAGATTATACAAATAATAATATTTTATTTTTTACACACTTTAACAATATATTAACAATTTTTACATTATCTATATTTCGTGACATAAACTAGAATCAACATAACAATTTAATCTACGTAAATTGAAAATGTGTAGAAGGCATTTAATTTATTAAAAAAAAAAAGCAATGTTGCCTGTTACAAAAACATGCAAGAATAAAATATAACTAAGGCTGCGAGAATACTTCGAAAGAAACTAAAAATTAAAACCGTAATTTCAATAACATTATTTTTCATTAAGCAGATTCATTAATATTTAATTTTATTTAAGTATTTCATAATAATACTATTATTGTTAGAGATAATTTATATTTTAGTAAGGTATGTTTTTATACAATCAACATATATAATGTATATAAGTTTTTGAATATATATACATATATATATATATTCACAAACTTGAACAATTATAGTATTAATAAAATAAAGGTTAATTATTTCGAGATAATTTTTTCATATACTAGTTTTAATAATAATAAAGTCATATTATTTATATAAGATACTGTTATGCGAAGGAATGTGAGCCGTAAATACATACAAGAGTATAACAGGTTATTAGATTAAACAATAATACAATTACCATTATTGGTAGTGGCAACATTTACTACAAAACTGAATCGTACGTCCCTGATATAAAAGTATTCAATAATACATACATGTTACATACATACATGTTTATAATAAATTCTGTGTTACTAAACGTAAAAGAGTATTTAATTTAGTTTAGTATTGTACACAAAATTATTATACGCTATAAAATTATAATATGTCAATATGGCTGACGTTAGCTGCCATATTGTAAAAAATATGTCAGGTTTATTAAGTACGATATATACTTATGTGTTGGTTATATTTATAAACATTGTTCAAAATTTAATATTAACACGATTATTTTTAGATATTTATAAAAATATTTACTATTAATAAGGCAAGATATTTTGTTTAAATATCATAATGTAAAACTATTAATTTTATTATGTATGTTACAGTCCAAATGATTATGAATATATGTTTAGATATATTTGTATACATATATATATATAAATTAAAAATTATGAAAAAGATTAATTAATTACGAGTTTCTAGCCGGTTCTTAACGGTAGAATCTACTTTCCGAACCGGTTGTAGCTTTACGTTTACTTTATGTGCTTTTATGAGCCTACTTGAATAGAGAATATTTTGATTTTACATTTATTTAACTTGAAATTAACTAAACACATCTAGAGTTAACATAAATATGTATGCTCAAACAGTATACATATTTTTTGCAGTTAAAACTACTTTTAACCGGTTTACAGTTTTGTCAGTGGCATTAGTACCAAAGACAACAGTTTTATTTTTCCTAATAGTTAATTTTTATGCATTCTGTTAGTATTACTAGTGTAACGTAATTTCGTTTATTCTTAACCGAAGAGATCCGGCCCGGCTTCGCACGGATATTTATTAATAAAGAAAATGTTTTGATATAAATATAATTTATACCTTATAGTACTCAGGAATAATGAAGTTTTCTAACAGTGAAGACATTTTATGAATTGATATCATTAGAGATTATTCCCTACAAAAAAAAAAAAATATACCTCTTAGTAATATTAATATAGGTATGGTAACAAAAACAAAATAATTATTAATTTCAGCGTGGTGTAATGAAATGAAAAAAAAAAATGTAAAGAGGTGACCACACTACGCAGGAACTCTTCGGACAGATCTAGACAGTATTATTGGTGGGTTTCTAACACAATGTGAAATTATATTTAAAAAATCTAGATGTGCTCAATAAGTGTTTATAAAGAAGTTAATTATTTTTAAAGTTAGAAATACGGAAGATGTTATAGCATTTTCGAAAAATTATCAGCTAAAAGGGAGACAGTTTTAGAGGATATTCCACCACACTCCAATGCGAGCTGTTGAATTACCAGTAACCATTATTACAGAGACATGATCAATACTACTGTTATTTAAGAACTTACAATGTATGCGCTCCGAGATGTAATATTGGTATATACTAGTCTGTCCGAGTGCTAGCAACACATATTCTTCTGAGTCTCTCCTAGTTTGAATTCACTGCTCCACGCTGGCAGTTCTATTTTGCCAGTATGGGTCGCTCTCTCTTCTGATGGAATACCTGAAAATATTATTATTCATAGTAATAATTAACCAACTACAACATTTCGCTACCAAGTTTGGTTTAATGGCATATGTTACAAATCGGTAGCAATGGATGGCGCTGATTGAATATGTCACTTTTCTGATTCGCACTGAATACATATTCGTTATAACACTATTCCAACCATAAGAGGAGAAAAGCCAAATAAGCTCTACTTAGTACTTGACAGCAAATTGACGCGATATCATTGGACGAGAGCTTGATTAATCTATGATATTCACTATGGATCTGCGAAAAAGTGGCGTTTTGAACGTCGACGAAACTGTTATCGGAATTTTAGAAGTAAAATTAAAGTGTAAATTTTAGCAATTATTTTGTATTATAAATAAATATATATTAATCAAGAACCGTCAGTTTATTTCTACTTCGATTTAAAGAGGTTTAGATATATATAACGTAGAATATCATATGCAAAGCGATCAAGTTGATGACAGTGGAAAGGATTTTCCTAATTTCATTAACTATTTGATCCCCTGATGAAAATTCGGCGTAAGAACTTTGAAGATTATATTTTATGTCCCTTGTGCTTGCAGTTACACTGGCTCACTCACTTTGCAATCGACGATGTTACCAATGTTATAAATATTCAAGTTTCAATGGACATATGTTTGTTAATCAATCACGCCAGAACTGCTGATCGGATCTGAATGAATTTTGGGGCAGAGATAGACAAGTCTGGAATAGTAGTTGCTCTTAATCAAGGGAAGGATTCATTCAAGTACTGTATTTGAAAATCGGTAGGTTAAGATCGGTCGTTTCTTTTAATTCAACATTGGTCAAAATTCTATTTGAATATCATTTGTCTTATGGTCTGTATTTATCGGTTTATAAATATTGTTCCTTAATTAAATATAATTTCGGGTTGATGACTAATTCCTAGCAAAGACAATTTTGTAAACGCCCGTGTTAACCATTCCCCAAGCCCAGTATTAAGACAAAAAAAAATAATCTGCGTGCTGAAACTAGTATTAAATATTGCTGTGTCGTGGTAGTATGTGTGATGAGGAGGTTCCATTTAAGGTTGGTGACGCATTTTCAATATAGGGGATGATTAATTATGGCGTCAATGTTTATTGGTTTGACCACCACCAGGTGGTCCCTTTGTGAGTCTGCCTGCCTATTTTAAACAAAAAACCTGTGTCTGTTAAGTATAAAACATATACGAACCGATTGGTAATTTCTCATCATATTCCGTGGAGTCGTAGGAGCGAAGGGAAGCGACGAGGCTCGACGAGGACAGCTTGAGGAGTTCCGTCGCCGTGTTCAGGAACACTTGGTCTATTCCCTGGAACAATCAGGCATTTATCTTTCCGATCTCTCTCTTTTAAGTATAACAATATATAACTATGCAGAAAAAATAAGCCTTTTTTATTTGAATATGTTTTGTTATATCTTTTGTTTTGGATATCTTTTAGTTTCGGTTACGATTACGGAGTTCCTTAACATTTAACTATACAAACAAACAAATTATACCTCTTCATAATATTAAGTTTATAATAGCTCTGCCTGTCTGTTGCTCTCTAACAATTGATATTTGGTATGAAGCAAACTTGAACTCCAAGGAACTTGAACTCAGTCACTTCTTTTTATGTCCAGCATCTGAGGACAAACCCTTAAATCGCGAGCAAAGCCGTTTGAGACAACTATTATGAAATCATACACACGGACACTGTAGTATCCGAGGATAATAACTTAAGTTTAATATTTTTTTTTATAGTTGTAATGGAATAGGCTTTTGTCTTCCATCTCACTTGATGAAAAGTGTAGATGAAGACGAAGGTGATACACGCCCATCCAAAAGGAACCTGTTCCCTCTGCTCTTAAAGGCTCCAGAGTTCAACAGGAAAAATACAGTTAAAACTTCGGTTTTTTAAATGTTCTTATTGTTAAATATGACGTCGGTTACGAATGACTAGTAAAGGTGACATCAGACGGTTCTTCGTTCGTCGAATGATGTCGTGTCTCTTGGAATAAATTAATTTGTGATCATTTGATCAAGGAGCTAAAAAAAAGAAGGTAAAAAAGCGTCAACGGTGGTGGGTGCGACCATGGATTGGAAGAAGAAATATATTTGGAGCTTCAGATACATTGTTGAGAGAACTAGCTGATGAAGATCCAGAATCATATTGCACTCATCTGCGAATGGATAACAGTAAATTTGAAGAACTATTACTTGTTTCTCCATTGACGTGCCGACCGTCTGCTACAGCGTTCGAGACAAAATGGCCAAATCCGAGTGAACGTTCACTCTGTGTTCGTTCGTTGGATCAGTTCACTAATTAATTAATTCGGCACTTTTGTTTCACTTTGTGTTTAGACGTGTCACTTTGAATGAAAGATGCAAAATGAAACACGAAAATGAACAAAAAATGAAACGGTTCATTTTTTGGGCCGAATGAATTCATTAGTGAACTGATCCAACGACGTTGGATCAGTTCATTCGGCATCTTTCATTCCCATCCCGAATGAACGAAAAAAGAAACAATCTGAACACGGAGTGAACGTTTATTTATTTATTTTATTTATTCTTTATTGCACCCAAACTTAAAACTAAAAATTACAATATTATAATCATTTTACGGCTAATGCAATCTGAACCCACGGCGTCAGAGTCGATGTCTAGAATGTTCTTCTTAACGTCACATACAGTAAACTGACTAAAAGACAAAGAAGGAATATTGCGAGTAGAAGACGCTGAAATATTTCTAATAGTGATTGTGTATCGCTCGATACAGTTCGGAACTCCAAAACGGGGCCGTTGGTTGACGCAAATCTGGTAGTTATTATATAACTATGTACTTCTATCTGTGATTGCTGATTACCTACATAAAATACAAGAATTATCATACTGTATCGTTGTGGTTACTAGACCATGAATCCAGAAGCTCCAACCGATGTCGGGCGTGCCGCTGATCGCAGTCGCCGTTGTGTATATAAGCTTTGTAAAGTCAATGTGTACACGTGCTCAGGATTACAACATGGCTTGCATGTTCATTGTGAAAATTTGTTTCGTACGCCATATTTATAATAAGCTTTTTTTACATTAACAGCCTGTAAATTTTCCACTGCTGGGCTAAGGCCTCCTCTCCCTTTGAAGAGAAGGTTTGGAGCATATTCCACCACGCTGCCCCAATGCGGGTTGGTAGAATACACATGTGGCAGAATTTCGTTGAAATTAGACACAAGCAGGTTTCCTCACGATGTTTTCCTTCACCGCCGAGCACGAGATGAATTATAAACACAAATTAAGCACATGAAAATTCACTGGGCCATCTCGGCTTTTATTAAAATTAATAAATAACTAAAATAAATAAATATCGTTAGGGTACAATTTCAAATTTGAAGATGAAAAAGTTCTTTAATGGTTTTTTTATACAGAAACCTTGCCCAAAAGATGCCTTAACTTTATGAAGTCAGTATGGCGTTGTGATATATTTCTGCAGTGTTTTGATACCTGGTCGTGCAGCGCCGAAGTCTCGCAGTAAGCAGCCCCGATGGACGCCGCGTACTGAGACGCCTCGCTTTGCGTAACCGCGCGACAAGACTCCAGGTCACACTTGTTACCGACCAGGGAGAGTATCATTGGATCCGGTACGTTACTGGAATGAGGAACTATATTGGACAAATATATGGCAAAGGTCTTCCCTTCTCTCAAAGGTTTTTTGGAACTAAGTTCTTTTACGCGACTTACAGTAGAGTGAACTGGCAGAAATCGCCACATAAGGAGAAAGCTTTATGCCTTCCCCAGTTAAAATTGTTTTTCAAATCAAATCAAATCAATTTTATTCAAGTAATCTTCGCAATGAAGCGTTTTTGAATCGTCGATGTTTAAACACTACCGCCGTTCCGGAAAGCAGCCTCCAGCGAGAAGAAACGGCAAGAAACTCGCATAGTTGCTCTTTCCAAATAAACAGATTTACAATGCTGTTCACAATAATTACTGTCCTGTGATATTTTTTTTTATTCTTATAATTCATACGAGATTTTCAATTTCGCCGTTATCATTTCAATATTTTTAAATGTTGTTAATTTATTGTCATTGGGAAAGACCCATAATATTAAATATATATCGAAGGCGAATTCGTTCCATGGGTCCCACGACACTGGACTTTTTATAAATAAATTAGGTAGGTAGACTTGGCCTCCCAAAAGCGTGTTCGCACATCTACGTCTACACTGAAGTAACACAGTGGAAAGAGAGCTAGGGCTTTGTGAAGCTGTTTGGAGTGGGTACCACCTAGTCATCAAATATGCTATGGTTAATGGACGACTTTGACGACTACTTGGTGGTAGGGCTTTGTGCAAGCCCGTCTGGGTAGGTACCACCCACTCATCAGATATTATACCGCCAAATAACAGTACTCTGTATTGTTGTGTTCCGGTTTGAAGGGTGAGTGAGCCAGTGTAATCACAGGCACAAGGGACATAACATCTTAGTTCCCAAGGTTGATGGCGCATGGGTGATGTAAGGAATGGTTAATATTTCTTACAGCGTCTTTGTCTATGGGCGGTGGTGACCACTTACCATCAGATGGCCCATATGCTCGTCCGCCAACCAATGCCATAAAAAAACGAGCAAACGAGTGTAACTACAGGCACAAGGGACGTAACATCTTAGTTCCCAAGTCTTGCATTGAGAATGTTAATTTTTTTTTAAATTGACATGTTTATTTTTATTACTACAAGTATTTAAAACGGGATATTTACCATGTTTTTTTCATTTTTGTCTGGTGCAGCTCGATATTTCAACATTATCTACGAATGTCTTGTTCTCATGAAACATGGTTTACCCGTTTTAAACACTTAATGTTAAAATTGTTAATATTTCTTACAGCGTCAATGTATGCGGTGGTAACTTTTTACAAACCGCTGGTTTATTTACCAGACTGCCTATATTATTTGAATAAAAAGTCTAACCTCTGCAACTCCTTGACCCAGCCCTTGATGGAGGCGAAGCTGTTCGCGCTCGTGATGTCGTAGACCAGTAGAGCTGCATTCGCGTTTCTATAGTACATCGGAGCCATGGACCGGAATCTCTCTTGGCCGGCTGTGTCCCATACCTTTAAAACGTTTAATAATAACAATGTTGATTTTTTTAAAATTATTTTCAATAGCTCAAAATTCATTAAACTTTGAATGGAAGGTGTGACTTTGTGGCAGAATTTAATTGAAATTAGACACATGCAGGTTTCCTCACTATGTTTTCTCTCACAGAGCACGAGTTGAATTATAAACACTAATGAAGGACATGAAAATGTAATGTTGCTTGGGTTTGAACTGGCAATCATCGGTTAAGATGCACGCGTTTGTACAACTAGGCCTTATACCTCGGCTCTGGTATTATACCGATGGCAGATGAAAACCTCCTAAGATTGATGAGCGTGTGAAACTTTATATTGAAGAAACAAAAGCGAATACGAAGTGGGATTAGTGTTCGTAGTAATTATAAATTTGTTAATACGTCGAAAATGCTATCACTTTATAAAAGTAATAATAATATTTTTTACCATATGTTTACAAAATGACGGGAAATCCCCCTTAGTATAAACTCGGTTGGGATTCCCCTGACCGGTTACGAATAAAACTTAATTTTCTGTATTGTACGAGTCAATCTGAGATATATCGTAGTCGAAAGTATAATATATATTTAGGAGATTCCTTTACCCATGGCTAGAACAAATAAAAAAAAAAACAAAAGCGCGCGAATCTGAATTAAACCGCCATTGATTTTTCTTTTCTGGCGCGGACGGCAAGGTCGACATTGGCGCGACTTGTAATTTGTTAAAATGTTCGTTGTGTTTTATTTGGTTTTGTAAACTTAATTGAGTAAGTAGTTTACTTCAATACGTATGATGTGGTGATCTATTTATGTTAAGATAAATTCGAAGTTGGAACTATTATTGGTTTGTTAGTAAATTGTTTTAAGTAATTTAAAATCTTGTTATCTTGTTTTTAAATCTGTTTCACTTCTGTACGCTAAATATACAAAGTAACCTGAGCATTATAAAAGTATTCACTTCACACAACTATTATCTTTTAATTTCGAAATAATAAGCCCTTCATTAATCACCGAATTTATAACCTTCAAGTACCATTTGAACCTCTCGAGGTGTCAATTAAAAAAAGTATCCTATCCTTCTCCGGAGCTCAAACTATCCCCGTACCAAATTTAATCTGAATCGGTTCAGCAGTTTAAGCGTGAAGAGGTAACAGACAGGAGACTCACAATTATAATATTAGTATAGATTAACGGACGATTTGAATTTTGTATTCGCTTTTGTTGCTTAACCATAATGTCCCGTGTACTCCATCGGCCTTGAAAAATCTGAGGCAACTTCGATTCATCAGCTATTCTAACGGAAAACTGCAATATTAGTGACGTTTTCTAGTCGGAATGAAGGCAGTCGAGTCGGTGTAAATCGGTACTAGGAATGTAGTTCTTCTAGAGATGATCAAGACATCATTATTATGTAATACTAGCCGTGCCCGCGACTTCGCGCGCGTTTGAATTTAACAAAAATTTTTTTTTATGGCTTTGGTTGGCGGACGAGCATATGGACAACCTGATGGTAAGTGGTCACCACCGCCCATAGACAAAGGCGCTGTAAGAAATATTAACCATTCCTTACATCGCCTATGCGCCACCAACCCTGGGAACTAAGATGTTACGTCCCTTGTGCCTGTGATTACACTGGCTCACACACCCTTCTAACCGGAACACAACAATATAGAGTACTGTTATTTGGCGGTAGAATATCTGATGAGTGGGTGGTATCTACCCAGACGGGCTTGCACAAAGCCCTACTACCAAGTATATATGTATGTTATTATTAAGTTCCCAGATTTTACTATAACTTATTAATTCTGTTTAAGGCAACTTTTGTTATATTAAGTCGTTGGTGGGAGGAACCCGACGTAATGGCAGCGCGAGGACTGCTTCCTTATAAAAGTAGCTTAATTTACTCCTTATTACATCAGCTATCTACCAGTGAAAGTCCCGTCAAAATCGGTCCAGCCGTTCCAGAGATTAGCCGAACAAACAGACGGACGAAAATTGTAATAAATGTTATTTTGGATTTAGTAAAAGGCGGTTATTTTAATATTACAAACAGGCACTCCAATTTTATTATACGAATAGATTTGGTTCAGTGTTTTCAGTATGGAACCGGGAGCTGAGATAGAACAGTGATTAGAACGCGTGCGTCTTAACCAATGATTGTGGGCTCAAACCAGGGCAAACACCACTGAATTTTAATGTGCTTAATTTGTTTTTATAATTCATATCTGGTTCGGCGGTGAAAGAAAACATCGTGAGGAAACCTGCATATGTCTAATTTCTACGAAACTCTGCCACATGTGTATCCACCAACCCGCAATGGAGCAGCGTGGTGGAATATGCTCCAAACCTTCTCAAAAGGAGAGGAGGCCTTTGCCCAGCAGTGGGAAATTTACAGGCTGTTATTGTTGTATCGAACCGGGTCAATTTCAGGACCTAGCTTACAGGTGACATTGCGTTAAATACAAAAATTTTCCGATATTCCTCGTAACTCACCTGAAGTTTAATTCTAGCATCCTCCAAATTGATGTTGCACGTGAAGAAGGACGCTCCGATGGTGGGTGATATGTGCTTGGAGAACATCTTGCCTATGTAACGTACCACGAGACTTGTTTTGCCGACGCCTAGAAAAATATAATCAGAATAAACATTACGCAAAATATTCGGACTTTTGCACACTGAGTTACGGTCAATTGACTACAACTCATTTAGTCGAATGCGAGGAGCTGACGGTTGATGTTATTGAGCAGCGATTTGATTTCAATCTTAATACATTTTGTTTAGTGGATATTGGTTGTTACTATTATTTAAAATTATAATTTACTCTCAAAGACAAACAGACAAAGATAAAAAGTATTCAGCCACAGCTGCGCGATCGCCTCGGCTAAAATTTCTTGTATTTTTATGGTTTTTAGTTATTATTAAGAGTTTTGGTTTTTGTTGAGAGTGTGTTATTGTTCATTTATGATTGGTGGTTTGTTTGTTGATATTTTTTTATTTTTGTGTTTTCTGTACTTATCTCGTGTTACGAAGTATGTCTGAGATTAAGGGGGTGTGTTGATTAGTAATTTCAGATTATACATACTCTTTGGATGTCAACTCTGATCTGTTTGGTTTATGTATTATGTTTGAATTACTTTAAATTTGGAATGTTGGTATTTGTTCAGATTGAATTGTCATATTTTATGATTCCGTAAAAATCACTCGAAGATGTAACACGTCTAGTTAACTGACATAACTTAAGTATTTTATACAAATTTCATATTGATTACATTTCAACAGAAATATATTCAAAAATGTTCAAGTTAAAATGAAAAAATACTAATCAGTTCAGTGTCTTTTTGGTTTGATAGTGATTCTAATAGTTACATCTACCATTCAAGACTGTCAACGTGACACAATTTTAACTTCGAACATCTTGTCTTTGTAGTATGCATATAAGTCAATTCAAGGATTTCACTATTTATAAATAGTATATATTATTTCTTTAAATAAGTGTAATGCTCCGGTTTGCAGTAACGGATTTTCTGAATTACAAATGAGACGCGATTTTAATTACATTTTAATTAAATAATTTAAAAATTTAACTGTATCGTGTAGGTTTGTCTGATTTTATTTCAATGTTTTTTACTTATCAGCTGAGCCCGCGACTTAGTGCGGTTTTGAATTTAACAATAAAAATATTGTTGTCGCCTAAGTTACTCCTTATTACATCAGCTATCTGCCAGTGAAAGTGCCGTTAAAATCGGTTCAGCCAGGAGAGATTAGCCGGAACAAATAGACACACAGACAGACATTGTACAAATACATATGCATTTAGTAAAAATCATGTCGTCATACAGTCATGTTAGTTAAATACAATTATACATGTATGTCATGTCTCCTGCCTGGAAGTCAACAAGCGTTAACTCCACGCTTTTTTATCATCAATATAATCTTGTATCGAATAATATGCCTTCTTTACCAATGTATTTTTTACAAATTATTAATGAAATGCTACTGAACATAATGGATTTAATATTGTATTTGAAACATTGGTTATGTAACACTCCTTATAATAGACAAATGTCCTAGCCTTGCACGACCGGTTTTAATCAGGCTTCCCTTAACAGATACAGTAAGGTTATAGTTCATTATTAGTAGGCTTTAGTCGTAATTTATATCACTACATAGTATAAAACAAAGTCGCTTACCGCTGTCTGTCTGTGTCTGTGCTTAGATCTTTAAAATTACACAACGGATTATTATGTGATTTTTTTTAATAGATTGATTGAAGATGAAGCTTTATATTTAGATATAATACATGCACAATATAGTAGAGAAACACTTATAATTTTAGAGGTTTCTGAAGTGATGTTGTAAATAAACCCATTTTTTGAGCTTACATTTCAAACGCTGGCTGAACCCTACGAGATAGATCAAAATAATGTACTACGATATTGTACCCCTTAAAAAAGTCAAAACAAAATCCGCGATGGTCTATATCCTATATCTTAGGGATAATAAACAATAACTAAATAAAAAAAGGATAAAAGTATTTTTTTTTACTTTACTTTTTACGAAAAATAATGGCTTATTTTCGAAGCGATTTTTAGCAATACAGCATTAATCCTTATCAAATTAAATCCCTTAAATACATTGTGCATTTAATGAAGATCAATACGGCCGTTTACAGCATGTAATTTAAATGATTGTTTTCGAAGATATTACAGATTTAAAGCGAAGGGACAGCTGTTTGTAATGTCTCTCAGTTCAATCGAAAAATAAAGAATTTAATTTGTGCTTATTTCTAATTTTATGGAATATTTTATTGATTTTATTAATTATATAATAGTTAAAAAATGTATTATAACTTCTTATCTCTAATTAGTGCTTATATTTATTTTATATTTTCAATACATATCGTGCTATACGATAGTGCACGGTGAGACTACCTGTCAGTAGTAGAACTTTTGCCTAGATAACTTTGAAATGTATTTTTTTTATTTAGATGTAATATTGTATCTACTGTTGGTTGTCCTGATGAAAATAAATAAACAAACAACAGAGAGATTCAAGAGGGAGGTTTATATGTACATATGTATATTACATATAAACCTTATAGTAGAAAAAAAGTCGAGAATTTCAACCTAACTAGCCAGAAATTAGTTCAGTTTTTTTTTATGTTTGTTGAATCTAAAAATTGTATATTGTACCCATGTGAAGTCGGGGCGGTTAACTAGTGATGCAATAAAGGCTAAATAAATACACTTATTTAAATATGTATGACTTTCAAAGATAACAATAATAATCCAATGATAGTTCTGTATATATAATTCTTTTGTATGTTTGTATATCCCTAACCTCCTAAACGGCTGAACCGATAATGATAAATGCTTTTGTGTTATTACGTCGGTCCCTGGCTTTTTGTTTTTTTTCCACAACCTAACCTAGGCTGTGTAACAAAAAAAAACATTTTACCTGTATCTACGAAATCGGAACGGACAGCTAGTATCTATTAACTCGGATGAGCCAATAGGACTAAATTAGGAGCCAGTAAGTCTTTTGTAGGGCAATACGTTCAAGAAAGCGTTCAAAATGTCTCTGTTGTAAAAAAAAAAACCCTATAGAAACACTTGTGTGCAAAATGTATTATGTACGCGAAATACCAATACTATATTATATACCAATAAAATTTATTTATATATACAACTAGCTGCTACCCGCGGCTTTGCTCGCGTAGAATATGAATAATTGAATATATTTACAAATTAACTTAAAATATTACGTTAATGTAAGACCTCTTTGTTGACATTGGTGTGTATTTCATAGCTCCTAACTTCAAAAATGACGGACTTCCAGACTAACCTGTATACGAAATGTTAACTCAATTTCCCTCCTTAGGCGTAGAATATTCAGAAACATTTGAATGCGAATCAAGTCATATTTAATCGGTAGCCCAAAAATAAAGTTTCCTGCTTCTAACTTCAAAAATGACGGTCTTCCAGACTATCCTATATACAAAATATCAACCCCTATATGTATAAACACATTCTTAATCAGTATCTAAAAAAATAAAATTTCTAGCTTCTAACTTCAAAAATGACGGACTTCCAATTTCCCTCCGTAGGATAGAATATTCAGAAACGCTTAAATACGTATCTACTAATTTTTAATCAGTAGGCCAACAAATAAAGTTTCATGCTCATCAAATTCGCTCCTTAGTGGGTGTCATGATATGTTAGTTTATAAGTGTACAGCCTAAAATATAAGTTTTATGCTTCTAGTTCTAAAAATGACAATACTTTCAACAACTTACAACCTTTCATCCCCCTTTTCAACCCTTTACAGCATTTTTATCCAAATAAAAAGGAGTCTATGTCCTTTCTCAGGCTCTAGACTATATGTGTAACAAATTTCATTTAAATCGGTCCAGTAGTTTTGGCGTGAAAGCGAGACAGACAGACAGGCGAGAGTTACTTTCGCATTTATAATATTAAAAAATAGTATGGATTTGCAAACATATTTTCTGAATCATTTTAACGAAATTCAGAGACACGATTTTATTCAACTTTAACCTGCAAACCTAATTACAAACTAAAAAGAAACCAACTAAAAATAAATGAAACCTAAAAGTAACTATTCAATTGAAACTAACCTACCTAATAAAGTGCGAGTCGGACTCGTGGACCGCGGGTACCATATACATATTTATAGGTATGTAAATAGCTCATAGATCTACCAAGAGGGAACGATGCTTGAAGATATTTCCCTTTTTTCAAGTTTTTTAAAATTTCCAATGTAAGCAGAGCCCTGCTCCTAAGCAAAATGTACGCAGTGTGGGATCAATTTATATTGGTTATTTTTATAAACAAAAATTAAAAAATCATGATTTTCAGTTCATGCCAAATTTCAAGTTTCTAGGACTACGGACTTTTAAGAAAAAAAATACAATTCCCGTTTATTCCCTATCCCTTGGGAATTCCGAAATATCCTAAAAATAGTTTTTAGTTGTTGTTATAACCTACTTGCATGCTAAATTTGAAACCCCTAAAAATTATAGTTACGGAGCTAGAGCTGAACCAAAGTGGTTTGAAAATATAAATCCCATTTATTCCCTATCCCGTGGGAATTTTGAAAAATCCCTTCTTAGTGTACCTCTAGGATACTCAAGGTATACGTGTGCCAAATTCCAAGTCTCTAGGTCCAGTGGCTTAGGCTGTGCGTTGTCTGTCAGTCACTCAGTCACTCAATCACTCAGTAACGGAAGATTTTTATATATTGATAAGTTAGTTTATGTTTGACAGCACACCTTGGGAATGAAACGATCGCCTCCTGACTATTTCATTGTTATACCCAATATATTTTCTACACAATCACTAATTGACAAAAAAAAAGCTTTCGACATCATTGCGCTGACATTTATATATAGGTATTAAATATATATATATATATATATATATATGTACATATAATAAAAAATAGATTATAGACATAATAACAAGCCTAAGTGCATCCAGATGACCTTGAAAGTCAGTACGGTTCGTATTAACACACATATATAAATGTCGGAGGAGCAGGATGCCGAACAGTAGGGTTCGGAGATTGATCCGACATTTGGAAGACTAATAATTCATATCGATTAAGAGCAAATGGGTTTGCAAGCAACCATCGCATTCGAGTCGCTTGTCAAAACATAACGGCTCGCGTTGCCATGACACTTACAACTCCATTCGGGGCGACCCGCTCTTAAAAGTAAATCAGCCATCAAACACTATTGCCAACTATTCATTAATTATCCAAATCAACAATCAAAGTAATCTCGCCCCGTTATATATATTTGGCGGTAGAATATCTGTTGAGTAAGTATCCAGACGGGCTTACAAAGTTCTACCGCCAAGGAATTATATATTTATATAAACATAAATTACAATATGTGCCAAATTCTCTAACTCAAACAACCATCGCCTTTCGTCGAACGTTCGAATCTATACGAATTTGGAACCTTCAATAAGAGGTCCTACATATCCCTCAGAGGCCAAAGCACTAGCAAGCGTTGCGGTGTTCATAAATGGGGGGCATTCATTTATTACGTAAGACTATTTTCGCTTGTTTTTGACCCCCTCCCCCCTGTTTAATATTTATCACGTAAGAATCTAGAGGTAAAAATTAATACACGATTGGTTTATTTTAAATTTTATGTTTCAAAGAATCAGTTTTTTTAAATAATTATTCGTAATTTCAAAGGTATTAATAATCTTTATTTTTCGGCCCGCCCGTTGCCATGGAAATGGAAATATCGTTTTATACCTATACGCATCCGAGCGGACCTCGACAATCGAACCTTTTTCAAATAATTTTATCTTTGCGCATTTTTTTGATCTTACGTAAGAACTATCGAGACTCCTTCCCACCCCCTTGTAAGAAAACATAAGAGATGGTCGACCCCCTCCCCCCTAAGTCGTCTTACGTAATAAATGAATGGCCCCTGGGCTGTGGCAGTCATTCCTATCAAATGTGCCGCCTGCACGTTTGACACTTATATCATAAAAAAACCAAAACCGTCTCAAGCAAGTTTGGAGCCTTTTTGCTAGATATTTTTTTGTTTAATTTGGTAAATTGTTGGTTCTTCGGTGCCCTCTCAGGATGTGCCCTATGGTAAAAATGCGTTTGATAATTTTATCAATGACAGTGAAAACACGAGGATTACTGCATTTATCTCGCGTGAATTACAATTGATAACACGACTACTGTGCTGATAAGAAACGATAAACGTCTTGAGAATATCTCTGAAAATTCATGACAAACTGGCTGGCATAACTTGTTACAAAAAAAAAAATCAAGTTTGGTATAAAAATGTTTGAGAAATCAAAATATAATTTATTCAAGTATGCTTTTACAAGCACTTTTGAATCGTCATTTTACAGAAATATATTAATTGAAGCAACCACCGGTTAGGAATGTAGATTTTAGAGGAACCGGAAATAAACTCAGTACTCTCTTCCAATATTTAAAATAGAAAGTTATGTTAGTTAAATACAATTATATATGTATAACGGGGCGAGATTACTTTGATTGTTGATTTGGATAATTAATGAATAGTTGGCAATAATGTTTGATGGCTGATTTACTTTTAAGAGCGGGTCACCCCGAATGGAGTTGTAAGTGTCATGGCAACGCGAGTCGTTATGTTTTGTCAAGCGACTCGAATGCGATGGTTGCTTGCAAACCCATTTGCTCTTAATCGAGATGAATTATTGTAATCCTTTGATATTATTATGATTCTTCCAAATGTCGGATCAATCCCCGAACCCAGCTGTTTGGCATTCCTGCTCCTCTGATATGTATATAATATATCCTGCCTGGAAGTCAACAAGTATTCGCTCCACACTTTTTTATCATCTATATAATCTTGTATTGTGTAATATGCTTTTTTTATTAATGTATTTTTTTACAAATGATTTGTATTTATGAATCGGCAATGTTAAAGATATCTGCGGAATATTACTACAGAAACGGATACCTTGCCCCAAGAATGATTTATTCACTTTGCGGAGTCGGAAACTCGGCGTTATAAGCTCCTTAAGTCTCGTGTTCACTGATTCTATCAACATGATCAATGTTAATTATGTAATACTTATATATGAATACTATTGATAAACAAACACCTGTTAGTCGACTGCAGAGTTCAATAAGCTTTTATTTGCTCCACTCGGACTTTGAACCCAGGGCTACGCAATCTAAACCCTAATTATCCAGCCACCGGACCAACGCGGCAGCCATTCATAATTATAATTAAACAAGTATTATAAAAATAATAGCACTGACTCACTTGCCCGTCGCACCGGAACATGATTAAGCATTATTAATATAACTTTACTGTATAATCTTTGCGCAAACAATAAAAGGAAATAAAATTAAAAAAAAAACGACTCAAAAAATGCTTTTCAAAGTGTATACATATATAATCTACTGCCTCGTTGGTACAGTGGCTAGATAAGAAGGTCACAGATCTCGAGGGTCCGAGTTCAAACCCCAGATCGGTCTGATAAATGTAACAGGACGGAGATTGGAAGTGTGTATACTCCCAAATAACACCTAAAGATCCTGAACTCTTTCGGATCGAGTCCGATTTGCCGTCATCGGATTACGAGTAAGGGCTACTCCCTGTAGTTGCACCTGTAATATAACATGTCCTTCGTAGTTAACTGGTCTCCCTTGACATTGGTCGCTGTAGCCGAAATCGGTCAGAACGACATTATTTCTATAACTAGTTCATTAAACCATTCCAATGGCCTCAAATACGATATTACTTCAATCAATAAACAATCAGAATATTCTATATTAATAATCTCTAAATAATAATAAATTAACCTTCACGTATCGGTGAAAGAATATCTGATGAGTGGATTCCTAACTCCTGTGTTAGGAGTGGGGACGACACTAGCCCAAGGGGTCAGGATCGATCCTGCGACTTTTTTTTACATCGCTAGGCGGACCATTTCCAAATGAAATACCATTATGAAAAATGGCTAGGTTTTTTTCTTTTTAATTACTTGCAACAACCCAAATACAAACAGCCTCATAGTTTAATCTGAATTATATATGAAATCAAGAAACGTTTTTATAATAAAACTAATTCATAAGATATAATGCATGTTTTGTTACACGAACACGAGGTCACGCTTATTATCAAGTTTTATTTTAATGCCTTGACTCGTTATTATGTAAAAAAAGAATTATGATATTGTCTTAAAATAGTCACACGAAAATATCAACAACCTGTATATAAAAAAACACGAATATCTGTACTAATCTATACTAATATTGTAAATGCGAAAGTAAGTCCGTCTATTACTATATCACGGGCAAATCACTGAACCAATATTGATGACATTTGGTATGTTAATCTTGAAACCCAATTAAGGACGAATACTCCATTCCAACCATAAGAGGAGAAAAGCCAAATAAACAAAATTTTACGGGAAATTAACGCGATATCATTGGTCGAGAGCTTGATTGATCTCTGATATTCACTACGGATTTGCGAAAAAATTGTGTGTTGAACGTCGACGAAACTGTTATCGGAATTCAGTCAGGATGCCATTCGTGACGTGTTCACACATATCAGTATAATGTCTTACACGTTGATAAAAGTATAAAGTACTATCAGAGCGTGCTCCAGCACACTGACAGCCTGGCATTTTTGGCACGGACCTGTGTGAATGAGTCCGAACAAATCGTACGCAACAGATTTTTTTCGAACTTTAAAAATAGACAAAGACGTACTAAAAATATTAATTTATAAAAGTTTATTTAACCAAATAGTTATGTTTTAACCGAACCGATATCCAGCGAAGATCTGCTGATGTTCAGTAATAATAATAAAAAATATAAAACGACAAAATGTATTAAAGCAGAATGTAAAAAAGGCTGGGCAACTGTCAGCCCGTGGACGTTGTTAAATTTAATAAAAAAAAAAAACCTAACCGATATACCTGTAAAGCCCCGGATACACTAGGGCACAAATGGAGCAACATGCGCTCAACAATGTCCTCGACACATTTGTGCCGAGAAATGCCGCAGAACATTTTTTGGACACAATAGACAGCGTTTATCGAATTGTTGCCTGAGGAAGTTGAGGCGATTGGTAGCTGTCTTATTTCGGGAATGATGTTACGTAACCACTTAGCGGGACATATTGGGAGGCACTCGACGATCTGATGATGAATGATGAGCACTCGGTGACAAATGGCGTTTAGTCATTATAGCGCCTTCTTGTCACCGACCAAGCCAGGCGGAACACGGGACATTGCGGGGACACCGTGCAACGTTGCAATGTCACGTAGATTGTATTGTTGCGCGATATACGTTTTCTACAGATTTTATAATTACTTTAATTAAACTAAACTATTACACTAATTCGAGACAATACATTTATAATTAATTACGAAGACTATATTCTGCTGATGAGGACTCGTTGATCTCTAAACGTGGAACTGGCTGCTCGCAGCATCCGTGATTGCGTGTTGCAGAACAGAATATTTCGTAGGGTATTCGCCGTAACTACTTTTATTTTTACAGGCACAAGGAACATTTTCTTGGTTTCCAATGTTGGCGATGTAGGGAAGGCCTCAATATCTATGACAGTGGTGACCACTCACCATCATACAGCTTGCTGGATACGAATGTGGCTGAATTTCATCCTACATATGCGAATTTTCTTACAATGTTTTAGTGCAGCTTCCCCGTGTTTAAAGTCGGGAAATTAGCTTAAGATTCACGCGTTCGAACTATTGGACCAGTCGGTTATTTATTTTAATAATTTAATTTATTTTATATTTATGTATAATTAATTGTTATTTTAAATTTAAATATATAATATAATCGCTTTTATTCAATTTATACATATAATAAAATCGTGACTGATCAACATCTGTACATAGAAGATATTTTAGAAGAAATTGTTCTTGGTGTATTTATTAACGCACAATCACAAAAATGTGATTTTTAGAATTTTTGTCTGTTTATCTGTTCGTTCGTTACCGCTAATCTCGGAAATAGTAACGCCCCGGTTTCTTATGATTCCAAAAAAAAAATTCGTTTACTTTTAAGCGAGTCCAGTGCACACGGCTAGCTTTATGTGGCTCTGTCGCGTGTTCGCAACTGCAAAAAAAATCTATGCTTTAATCTGTGTACCTAATATCGTGCAATGTACATTATATAGTTAGACAAATACTTATTGGGAACTACAATGCGACATACTCAAAGATACACAGATATGTCAACCATGTAATACTTCCGCTTTCTAGGATTAAAATCACGCGAACGGAGTCGCGCGCACCAGCTAGTACGTTTATTATTATTTCTGTTAATCCTACTTATTATTTAAAATAACGCTTTAAGATTTAAATATTTTTTAATAGAATATCATAAATTATAAATAAATTATTTTATTAATACGGCGATTTTTATTACTTATTTAATAGGAGTAAAAATTTCTCGTTAGAATACAAATTCATATTCCTAAATAAACACTTATTTCCCCCACGGCAGCGTCCGCGAGTCAGTTGGTAGGTACCCTATGTCTTTTTCAGTTATTTGAAATTGAAAGTTTTATGAAATAATTTGAAATTTTGGTTCAGCTTCAAAGACAATGGCCCTGTCGTGAGTATCGCTAGGACAATTGGGTTCCGGGTGCCCGGGTTCACCGCTAAGTATTGGAGGCTCGCCCGTCAAGGCGTTACAGACTTCCGAAGAGACGGAGTGGGTTGAGCTAGTTTTGGCCGATGGGTACTGGTGGAAAGGCATAAAAGCGCTTCTCTAGCGGAAAAAAAGTTCCATTAAAATACGTATTATGTCAAGTATGACCTGATTCTACTCGATGGATTGCATAATACTGCAGTCTGCAGGCGAAGCAACTTCTCAACGCTCAACAACCCGAACACGATTTTTTGCATATAAAAGACTGTTGATTGAAATGCCTTTTAAATTAATTTATTTGATTTATATATAATCTTCCTAATGACGACATGAAGTACAAATGAAATATGAAATTAATTAGAGCGTGCAACACTGCATCTAGTCTATCAGAGATCACTCAGGCGTTGTGTAATATGATATTCTTCAGACCATATAAGTACTTAAGTAATCACGGATATATGTATATTATTTTTAGACAAACCTGCAAAGGTCATATTATATTCTGCCAAATTTTAATACACAGATATTTTACAGAATCATTAATGACTGACTCAACGCAGACTCAACTTAGTCTAGAAAGCTTAAATTAGGAACAGGTTACGAGGTTTATTTAATAACGCAAGCATCCGTTATTACAGTATTTTCGTGATTTTTTTTTTTTAATATTACTGGTACAAGGTCGGATCCTGACAGGTTAACAAAGAAATGTCATATGTTCTGATATATAGATGTTTCGATAGTTAGACGTTTGGGTATAATGGTGCATATTCTACCACCAAACAGCAAAACTAAGTTGTGTTCCGGTTTGATGAGTGCGTGAGCCTCTGTAAAGAGACATAACATACATAAACATAATCAGCCTGTAAATTTCCCACTGCTGGGCTAAGGCCTCCTCTCCCGTTGAGGAGAAGGTATGGAGCATATTCCACCACGCTGCTCCAATGCGGGTTGGTGGAATACACATGTGGCAGAATTTCGTTGAAATTAGACACATGCAGGTTTCCTCACGATGTTTTCCTTCACCGTCGAGCACGAGATGAATTATAAACACAAATTAAGCACATGAAAATTCAGTGGTGCCTGCCTGGGTTTGAACCCGAAATCATCGGTTAAGATGCACGTGTTCTAACCACTGGGCCATCTCGGCTTATAGAGACATAACATCATTTGTATATAGCGATGTAAGAGACATTTCATAATTCGCACTGAGCCAATGTCTATGGGCGGTTAACATTAGATCAATTGCCCGTTCTCATACCTACACTATAAAAAAAAAAATCTGTACATTTTGGTTCCTGAACGTATTGCTCATTGATCATAAGCCTCATAGTTACAGCCAGTCCTGTCACTCATTTCACAGAGAACGATATTTTTGTTGCAAATGAATTCGAATCAAGAGCTATTTTATTTTGAGAGGTATGACTTTCCAACTTTTAACTAAAACTGTTAGCTCGTCTAATATACATGATATAACAATTAATAACCACTTAGAAATAATGTGGCTTTCTACTTGTGATTTTTTTTTATAACTGGATCATTAATTTTTATTACTTCAATACAAATAAACAAATTTTATCCCTTTTTATGGTATGTGGTGGCGGAACAGCTAATGGACCAACTAATGGTAAACTGTCGCCACCGCCCATAGACAAGGGCGCTGTAAGAACTAACCATTCCTTACATCGCAAATGTCCACCAACCTTGGGACCTACGATGTTACGTCCCTTGTGACTGTAGTTTTCAAAGCGTACTCATTCACAACAATACTGAGTACTACAGTTTGTCGGTAGAATATCTGACGAGTAGGTATTACCTATCCAGACGGCCTTGCACAAAGCCCTTAGTCGATGTAAAAAAATTGTTCAATATGTCAGAACTAGTCGTTTTATTAAGTAAAATATTCAGCTTAAAAATAGTCATAACTATGGTCAATTGATGATGTCATCTTCAACGATTTCGATTACGGTGGAGATTCTCGACGGAGAAGTAACTGCGCAGCATACGGTGCTGAAGTTCACCAATGGATCAATTAGACCCTGATCCACTGGGTCAAATTTTTTTGACACGATAGATACTTGGATTCCGTGTCAATAAAGGAAACGCCCGGGCAAGGAAGATCTCGAGGCCCGTACCCGGTTTGACCAACAGGCCAAACGACAAGACCCCATTCTCTGGTACCGAAGTGTATACGCAAACATTAACGAAACGTCGAAGACGAACGTCGCCCACGTCTTATCCTGCCTTTGCACAGCACGTGTTCACGCGCTTTCCAAACTTTGGGATGCCATTAACAAGTTTTCAACAGTAGAGCTTAAAAAATCTTTACAGTCCCGACCATGTGTTTTGGGGCCAGAACCTTGGGATCTGCAGGCATGCTTTAGACGGAGACTTTTCCCACAGAAAAACATAATCTCTCTGTATTATACTGTCTCAAGATACCTCTTTACGCAGATCAAATAAAAAGTTTTTTCTATAAGACAAACATATTTAACATATTTTGTTTTTTTTTTTTACGTACAGACCTTTGGCTGTCAAATGCAGAACACCTATTCTAAGTGACATCATTATTTGACGAATAGTTTAGAAACGTAGAGGACAAACATGCATTAACTTTTATTTATGAAAAAGATAACACAGTAAAATAATAGAAATAAAAATAATTATCATAGACGATAGACAAATATTTAGTTTTTAAATTCATTGCCAGGTTAAAAAAAATACTGAATGCTGCGGCTTTGTCCTCACAAAATAATTAAACTTTACTAAACAAACAGTCACCCCCTAATTTCCTCCTCGAGGGGTGAATTTATAAAAAGTAGCCTATGTCGAGGGACATAACTACATCAATCATTAATATCTTCCGTGAATAATTCCGTGTGATTAAAATGGCCTGTTAGTCAGAAACAATATACTAAACTGCCCAATTTCATTCAGGTGAAATGACAATATTATTTATTTCAAGATTCCAGTGTCAACGGGTTCAATTTCAACTCTCCAGGGACTTAATAAAATACACACAAAACATCTATACTAATATTATAAATTCGAGTGTAACTCTATTTATGTCTATTGCTCTTTCATATTTGAGAAATTTGGTATTAAGCAAGCTTGAACCCCAAGGATGGCTAATTTTTATGCCTTATACCTGATGAGTAACCACTAAAATGTGGGCTGCCTGAGACAATTAGTTCTTTGGGAGGAGTTCAGTAACATACACCACAATTTTTTTTTTTTGTAAAGATATACAATAGTAAAACCCATATATATATATTTCTATCTTTTGATTTAATATCTTGCAAGAAAAGCTGTTGGTAGCTTAGTATTACGCTTAACAAGTTAGTTATTTTTTTAAAGTACACTGTTATTATTGAAATATTAAAAAAATATATATTTTACTTTATGGTAACACTTTGTGTAAGACTGTATCCTCCAAACAGCACTATTTAGTATTTAAGTTATTGTTATTATTGTACTATAGTACAATAATTACATAATTGAAATATAATTAAAGGTATTACTCTGATTTGTTTTATTTAAAAGTATCTAATTATATTAGTATTCTTAGTATATTTTAAGAATTGTGATTAAGCAATAATAAATTAATGGTATATTAAATGGATCTTTTAAAACATCCCTTGTTGAATTGACTTCAAAATAGAGGGGATCCTAAATTTGCTGCATATGTAGTTAACATGTTCATAATTATTTAGGCATCTTTTAAATTTTTTATGCATGTTGGTTATTAAATAAATATGTTGGTTACTAAATTTATAGATTATAGTCCTGATTTTTTTTTTATTTTGAAATAATAAACCCTAAGGTAGATAATGGTTAAATAAATGTTGTATTTACTGAGACAGCCCTCAACATCAAAATAGTTTTTATTTTTTTTGCACACAATCTTTTACATAGAGCCTTCATATTCTTAAATGTTCTTTTGTTTAATGTAATCAGATTTTATTAGCATTTAATTAATCTATTAATAAAACTGACTAGAGTGAACTGTTATTAGTCATCAATTTAAATGATGGAAAATTTGATTTCATGAATTTATATAGATAATCAAATTGTTTTATTTTTAAAATAAGAAATGAGTGTTTAGTTTACAAATTTGTTTCTGGTAAACTTAGAACTTATTTTAAAGATTTATCATACCTATAATGTTAATTACATAAAATTTTAAAATTCTATAAAACATCCATAACAAAATGTAAACTTAAATATTTTCTTTAAAAAAACTAGCTAATAATAATAGTAATCATTTTCTTCAAGCGTTACGTTACTATTTCGTAACATTACGATATAATACATCGTCTATTAGAATAAATTCCTTTCATTTCAACTCCTCATGTTCGATATCGTAATAAAAAAGAATATATTCTTTACCTTGCGAGCCCAAAACGACGATTTTCGCTTCAACAACTTTCATTTTGAAACAATAACACTATACTAAAACACTACAAAAATTATCACCGTTTATTAAAAATTACATTGTTCCATTATATTTCATTGATAACAACAAAGAAATACAATTGAACTCTTAATCAACTATTTTTAAAACATATTGACGTGCATACTTTCTGACATGAGAAACACGTCTGATAAGCCGACTGAATTTAATTTAGGCATTCATACTTCATAGAATGACATTTAATATCCCGAGTAGACGGAGTAGACTTCTTCAATTTAGTCGAGTTATATTCAAGCGTCAACTGTCAGTTGAACACCGCCACCTAGAAGTAAGTAACTGCATTACGTTAAAAAATGTAGTTCCGTTTGAGTCGTACACGTACGTAACAGTATCTTAAAGAACTCCATTGATCCCTACTAGATGGCAAATCAATACGACGATTTGGTGTCTTTGCATAATAAATTGTTCTCGAAATGTATTCTTTAAATTGGATTCGAATCCTGACACGTTTATTTTATATTTGAAATCATATTTATAAATAATCTTAGCAAGAAAATATAAATTATATTTGAATTTATTTGGTATGTAATTAAAAACAATTTTAAACATAAATAAAACTGTAAATATTTATTTTAGTAATTTCAGCTTATCTGTCAATACGATTTAGATATTTAACATATTTCCAAGAAAGTAAAAATTAGTGATTACTAGTTAATAAATAATTAGTGTCTAGTACCTAATATTGGCTCAATATAATAATTACTTCTTAATAATTATATTATTCACGTTTTATTACATGTCCATAAAGCACCATAATTTCAAAACATTAATCGCCAATCACGATAAAAATTGCCATAAACGATTGTGATGTAACCATAAATATTGAAGATTTTATGGAACGGACAGAGTATAAAATAGATCGTTAATTTTATGGCCTTTTCAGTATAATCTGTTATTAACTTCTTTATTGTATTAGAATGTTTACTGTTTTATAATTATTATTGAGAATTAGAATTGCTGGGTAATTAAGTTTATAATTCTCAGACGGCTATGTATATTAGGTGTTGATTAGATCCGATTATATTCTAAGCTAGTTACGCGCGACTCAGCTCTGCAGCCTATGCGGGAAAAAAAATTAGACTTTTGACTGATGTGGATACGGCTCGCCTTGTGTATTTCAGTTATTTCCTCAGTATAATGTCGTATAGCATCCTACTCTGGGGTAATGCAGCTGACATACCATTTTTGTACTGCAGAAGAGGGCTACTCGTGCAATTTATAACCTGGGCCCAAAAGATTCGTTATGAGGTAAATTTAAAGAAATTAAAATAATGACTGTCGCTTCTCAATTTGTTTTTGATAATGTTATGTATGTACGCAAAAACATAAATGATTTTCCTAGAAATTGTGACGTGCATTCTATTAACACTAGGAACAAGAATAAAGTTGTTACTCCAAGTATCCGATTACACAGGGTTAGTAACTCTTTTTTGGGGCAATGTATACGTTTTTACAACAGGATCCCAGAAAACGTTCAAAATTATTCAATTATAAAATTCAAAAGAATCGTTAAAGAGTGTTTGTGTGCTAAAGGACAACACTAATTACTTTTTAGTTGACTGCACACCTTGGGAATGATATGATCGCCTCCAGGCTGTTTCAAATAACTAAAATATAATTATTATTGTACATGCAAAATGGAAAAAAAAATATCCCGCTGAGTTTCTTTCGCCGGTTCTTCTCAGGTCCGAGGTGTTAAGTTCCGAATAGGGGGTAGATTTTTGACTATTAATAAGCAAGTGTAAACACTTCTATATTGAATAAAGATTTTTGACTTTGACTTTGACTTTGACTTTATGTCCCTCTCTTATACTTGTAATTACATTGCCTCACTTATCCTACTAACCGAAACACAGTCAAAATACGTATTGCTGCTTGGCGTATCTGTTGAGTGGGTGGTACTTCCCCAGACGGGCTTGCACAAAGTCCTACCATCAAGTAAAACCCTACGTATAATATCTGAAACGGAAATATGGAAAAATAAACTAGGTGCTTTCTCAATATTGAATTTGACAAATCTCAATATTAAAAGCTTAAAAAAGGAGTTTAAGAAAGCAAGTGATACTTTACTTTACTTTAGATCGATACGATAAACAGCAAAAAAGTAATCCAAATGGCCGATTTTTGCTCGCTTTGGCGGGGATTTTGGGCGCCATTACAATATTTGAGGATTCAGATTTACAAAATGGCAGACTCGTCTATTTAAATCTTTATTATCAATGGCATAAGACTGGTTTTCGTTTTTATTTTTTTGTGAATAGAAAATGGTTAATGTAAAGCTACCCAGCCACAAGTCAAGTTGCAAATCTGAAAACATTATACAGATTAAATTTCAAGGAATGACAAGGAGCTGTAAAAATATTTTATCTGTATTTAAAATTTTGTTTTATAAATCTTTCAAATAATAATACTCTAACCATTTATATAATTTCAATTTATCTAAATTCTAAGAACAAAGACTTTTATATAAAATTATCGATTCCGTTTCGCCCTTAAGTTAAAATGACCAAAAATCCATTGTTAATGTACGACATTTTATGAAATAAAGTTGTGTGTCAAATTTCAAAATAGACTTAGTAGTTTTGCTTGGGCGTTGATAGTTTGATAGCAGTGAATATTTGTGGGTTGATAATAGCCATGACCGTTGATAAGACACACATATATTCGTGAGAAGAATATACTCGAAGTGAATGAAAATCATCGCATGTTAGAGGTGGCAAACGAGCAGGAGGCTCACCCGATGGAAAGTGACTACCACCGCCCATGGACATCTGCAACACCGGGGGGCTTGCAGGTGCGTTGCCGGCCTTTCAGGAAAGAGTACGCTCTTTTCTTGAAGGTTCCCAAATCGTATCGTTTTTGATTTGATTACAATTAACTGGTATTCAATTAAAATGGCATAAGTTTAAAATCGACTTTCAGGCATAAACATCGTTTAATTTTGTATTATATGTGTATTTTTTTATATTTCTTTTTTCGATTTTTTTTTTTTTAGGAAATAGATTGGCCCATTTGAAAGACGGATGAAAGTGAAATCGATTTTATTTTAAATCTGCTCTATATAAATAAACGTGGTAACAACATCTACAAGCAATTCTTAACATTCACTAATACACACATTTGTACATTCACACACGCACACGTTTGAATTAATGTGTCTCGTTTACATAAAAAAGCAATTCTGCTAAACATATATCGTAGTTACTGACTGGAAATGGCTGTTCACCGTAAATTAACCATTTGGGCATCATCCTGATTTCATTCGATAGATTTATTCTTCACTTACACGGACTGTGGATTTGTTTTTTTTTATTTTTAATTTGAATAGACGCGTTTACATGAATTTAATAATGAATAGGTATCTCTATTTAATTAAAAAAAAACGTTTACACTTTTTATTTATTTTTCCAAATATTTGATAGTTAGTTAGATTAGTTGGTGGTACGAATGAATTTTTAAAGCTGTTTTATTCTCAGTATATATATATTATAACACAGATAATACATAAAAAAACCTAACCCAACACAAGTAACCAATTATTATTTACGACTCTTTCTTTAAATATAAGTACTTACGGCAAATAAGTATCCACCAATATCAATAATAAATAATTTGTCCACTCAGCTCCCTCAGCCAACTTTACGATACATTAAGCAAATTACACGAAATGTAATCCCATCGAATACGTTAAAGGTACAAAATTGTGTAATTTAGATAAAAGCCTGTGAAATGGCAGTAACAATAAAGGCGGCAATAAATTTCCAGCGCCATCTATACGACGAGTTGTGAATAATTCAATAGTTTGCTAATAGGTGGCGTTAGTGTGATTTAATTCCGAATTACATTACAACAGATTGGAAGCCACTGACGTCAGTATTTATGGAGTTTTTACGTTCTTTGAAATGTATTCCTTAAATGGTAATAAAATTAGCAAAACTCGCCCTCGCAATTATTAAATTTCTTTTAAATATATCATCTATTTAGCCATATTTATTCAAGTAAAACACCTTAGATTTACGTATTTCATGCGCATTGCTCAGCTATGTTGTAAACTACGAACACTATAAATACATATTAATCAAGATTAATATGTATTTATTTATAATATAACACTATTGTACTTAATTATTGATATTATCTTCTTTAATTTTACCTACAAAATTCCGATAACAGCTTCATCGAGTTTCAAAAGGGTTTTTTTCCATCTTCCAAAATCCATAATGAATATCATAGCTCCAATTCTCAAGATTTCAAAATCTTATCCAAGCTCTCGACCAATGATATCGCGTCATATCGATGTCAAATGTTGTTTTGCTTTTGTCCTTGTAGTTGGAATAGACTATTGCTGATTGTTCGATATTAAAAAAAGAGACTTTCTGGAATGTCCTAGAGAAACAAATCTTCGAGGCGTCTTTTGATGATTCCTCTTTTCCTTGTATTGTATATTAAGAATATTAATCAAATTATTTATAAATTGTTGAATCGTCAAAACAAACTGGGCACTCGGACAGACTGACTGACTGACAGACTGAGGCAGCAGAAGCACTAGGTTCCACAGCACATGTGGTTTAAAAACGTGTTTAGACAACTAACTGTTATTGATTTCATAGTATTATGTTTTATGGCATATTAATTTGGAGCAACGCTATAGAACATTGAATCAACTGTAGATGTTGAATAAAAGTAGGTAAAAATATTTTATTTAGAAAGTAATTAAGGAATATCATCAATTACACAAGTAACGCATATTCCAAGTAGATATAGGCTATAATTTTGCCATCTTTACATCAACAATTATTGTCAAATTAATTTAAATCAAATTCAAGTAGGATTTTACAAGCACGCCAATGTGTGGCCAGTACACATTGGCGTGCTTGTAAATCCACCACCAGCCGAATTGGCTGCCAGGGAATAGCGCTGAGGCCCGTTGGGGCCAGCGATCATAGTTGGCGTAGACCTCTCGACGCTGAGCGTGATAGATGCCATGTTCGGTAGCAAGAGGAAGGAATTGTCATGGAACAGATAGAGGCCGCAACGCGATCCGCTTCGCTGAAGAAGAAGGGACCTCCCACCATCAGCTTCGTAGCGAGCTAGAGAGGTTTCGTTTACCCGTGCTCCCGAGTTCAATCGGCAAGAAACAGTTTCACACGAATATATTAATACTTATTTATTATCATATTAACTAATATGTTATTCTTGTGTCTTTGTAATACAGCAGCCGCTCCAACAATGCTTACGCTAAGGAAAAATAAATGGTCTCGTTACATTATTACCATTTATATGGTACTCATTATTTGAAAATACTTAAACACCAAGTCACTCAACCAGTCGTAAGATTTATATAGTATGTACTGAAATTGATAATGTACCATAAAATATTATATAATAATTTTGTAACTCAAAGTATACTAATGAGACGCCTTTTTGATTATTATCTAAGACATACTTGTTTCCAGGGCTGGCCTTAACTGCATTGGGCGCCCTTTATATTCAACCAAAGACTACGGCCCGGGTGGTTCCAGGACAGTCTCTGACCTTTCCAAGGCTCTGGTGGAAAACATGGACTACCTTTTTTCGTACACAGTTTTGAGAGTATGCAGAACGGAAGGCAGGTGACTCTAGACCTTGGCGTCCCCTCAAAATAAACGACCTGGGCCGTCGCCAAATCGAGCCCTAACTACGGCACTATTTATAAAATAAAACAAACTTTAAGCGTATATTATATAACTTTAAATGATACAATAAGAACAATCTGTAATATTGTAATTTCTAATGCATTGTTATCTTAAAACTAAATAATGTTTACTAGTCAATTCAATATAAATTATACAATAGTTTAACATTCAAATACCCAAACAAACACTGTTTTATATAATAACCGAATACAGATACAGAAACCTTATATTATTTAGTCTGTGCTCGTCCACAGATAATGTAAAACACTAAACAAGCTATGTATTTCCACGAGGGTGGAATAATCGTCTTAGTATTCAAGGAAAGTTGATTCGGGCATTGTTTGAGCCGTTGAACAATGTGGTGTTGCTACCTCGTCAAACGGACAATCATGTGAACTGGCAACACTTCACAAGAATAATATGGACATGGCGGGAAAATTATTATTTCTTTCGTTTCTTATGTTTGGATAGTTGCTATTGATATGACTTCCAAACAACTGGATCGGTAAAGGGATTTAGTCACTTTAAACATTATTGTTAATTGTTTTGTATTAAAAATAAAAATTGTATAACATTTTCATGGCGAATACTGCACATAACAAAATTTAAACGCCGTCAAGTAAGACAGTACTTCTGAAGGAAAAAAAAATTTTGTGGTGTGATGTGTTATTATAAAGCAAATTATTTTTCTAGTTGCATTATAAAGTGTGTCGTCTTAGTTCAATTTAATAAATATATTTTACCAGTGTTGTGGTTCTAAGATCCTTAGACAGCACAAGAAATGTTTAGGATACAAAAATACAAATCAATTTCTATAGTAAATATCTTTATCATTACATAGTACATAATAGACTATAGCGATCCGCCCTGGTTTCGCACGGGTGACACATAATTAATACCTTTTTTTTTTTGTTTTACGAGGAGGAAATGCATTTACGCATGCCGCCCGGTCGGGGGACCGGGACGGGTATGTGGGACTCAACCGGGGCCTAATGCCCTTTACATTTTAAATTTATTAAATGCTAAATTAATGTCATAACCTTGTATAAAAAGCTTAAAATGAAAATTATTGTATTAATTTATTTAGACGACAAGTTAATTTTCATGTAATGTCGAAATAAAGTACAAATTTAAAATACAGTCACATCCACACAATATTGTCGTACCGCAAACGAGCAATCAGCCAGCGATCGCCAACACGACAATACCCTCCCCCTCCCCGCGCTTCCAAATTCAATTTGCACCAATCAACGGCCGTCTTCCCGCCTTCTGCTGTGCCAACGGACGTGGATGGCGTTCGCTTTTTAAATTACGCTTTTATACTTTTTAAATTGTGCCCGTGTTTTGTGTTTTTATTTTACGGCCAGTATTCTTTAACAAATTGGGGCAAATAAACATTATGTATATATTTTTTTCACTAAATGAATATGAATACATAAATAAATAATGATTTCAAAATAAAAGATAATTTTATTTTTAATAATCATTCCAAATAACTAGGTATTTGTACAATAGTCGTAAAATATTTTGATTATAGAATATAAAAAAAAAAAAAAAATTTGAAAATTTAAATGTTTTTGCCATATTATTTTTTCTCTTAACCGATACTAAAATAAGAATAAAATAACTTCCCAACTCTATGATATTCGGCGACAACTAGAGTCGTGTCAATTTTATATGCAAATAGTTTATTCACAAGAATAACATTGTCGGATGAAAATCGAAACGCGAAATTGCAAATAGTATCCGGCACCTCAAACAGAATACAGATTCGAGAATATCAATATTTGATATTTGATTTTGTAACGAAAGCCCGCCTGCCATGTTATTCCCGCGCTTTTTGACTTTGACATTTCTTTTTTTTTAATTGAGGAAAATGTATATAGCTTAAACGTAAATTTCTACTTATTAATTTTTTTATGATTTCCTTACAGTTATATATTTTAACATTATTTTAGAAGGATAATATTTATTATAAAACAATATCGTTCAAATATCATCATCGAGGTGTCATCTATCCACAATATTTTTATTAAAAAAACCAATGTTTAATTCGATTTTAACTCATTATCTACACTATATATAAAATGTAGAATTATATACTGTAAATTATTAATAAAAGGAAAACAAGGATGATGGCAATAAGATCGTGAACTAAAGTAATCAAGTAAAATAAAAAAAAAAACATGAATACGAGATAAAATATTATTATAAATTTATAATCGGCGTCGTGTTCTGTAAGTCGGAGCGTCTCAACGTAGCGTGTTGTTTAAACAAAGGGCATCAATCACCAGCCCCGCCCACAGCAGTATCTATAGACAAGGCTACGATTTATGTCTTTCAAAAATACGAATAATATTGATTTGTGGCATAGTGTCTGAAGATCATATCCACCGTTGCTTGTGTCGATACTTTTAGATAAATAGCTGTTGAATTAAAGCCAGGGTGATTTTATAGAACCAACTATTTGTACATCAAAAAGTAGACTTATGTGCTAGTGGTTATACGATGTCTAATCATATATAATATACAGTTACCAAATGATATTCAGTCAGCTCTTCAACAGAATTTGGAATGAATACTGAGATGTATAAAAAAATTAAGTAAAACAACACAAAATCCTGCTCAGCAATGCGATTCAGTAACATATCACACTCGTGAAATATTGAGCCAGTTTATAGAGTTTATATATACGCCACGAGTGGCGACCACGGACCGGAAGACAGAATGGCATACCAGGTCAAAAGCCTGTCACTTATATTCATTGGGGCTCAAGGATATATATACGTCGTAATATGTTTCATGTAACACCGGTAATTACAAATTATAAGATTAACTTGTAATCGCTATTAAATAACAATAGATATAAGCATCTTATTATGACTTTTCGATTACAAAATTAAAATATTATTTCGATAACCATGCTATGAATACCGCCCCGCAAGTAACAAAATGCAGAGCGAGACGGGAGATCAGACTCGCGGACGCGCCGCGAATGTTGAACGGAGAAGTTTTTCTACGTAATTTATACGCGAACGTGTAGGGTTGACATAAGTTTGATAATCTGTGGACTATTTGTTGTAAATTAAGAATGGATCAGCGCTAGACTATGAGTCTATGAATGAATGAGTTTACTTATTAATTTACACCAAATCTAAAAATATTGTGATTGTCTATGGCTTTTTTTATGGCATAGATTAGCTAACGAGCATGAGGGCCACCTGATGGTAAGTGGTCACCACCGCCCATAGACAATGGCGCTGTATAAAATATTAACCATTCCTTACATCGCTAATGCGCCACCAACCTTGAGAACTAAGATGTTATGTCCCTTGTGCCTGTAGTTACACTGGCTCACTCAACCTTCAAACCGGAACACAACAAGACTGAGTACTGTTGTTTGGCGGTCGAATATATGCTGAGTAAAATAACGCGAAAATTTATAAAAATAAAATGAAAAAAAAAGGCATGGGCAGCTGGTGAGCCCGTGGATGTTGTAAATTAAATAAAAAATAAAATCTGCTGAGTGGGTGGTACCTACCTGGACGGGCATGCACAATGGCCTACCAACAAGTTTAGTAACACTGGCTAACCTTACCATTAAAACAAGAACGTAAAGTATTGTTTTGGCGTGAAAATATAATAGGTACGTATATATTTTATAGAAACGGAGGACGGAATCTGTTTACTACAAGTTTTAACAACTTTCCAGTAAAATCTGTAGAGGAAGATCATTTCACAACCTACACGCAGAAGGAATGTTGATCACCTTCATAAAAGAACCTTCGTAAAGCCTATTTGGCATAAATCTTTAATATTCTTCATTTATACATCATAGCAAACTAGTTCAATTTGCCTTTTAAACTAATTGCCGAGACAATTTACTAAACGGCGCCATTCGACCGGTATGAATGATATCAGACAATAAATTCACAGTTGATACCAAATAGACTCTTCGGGAAATAAAACTGGTTAGGTTAGAACATAATTATTTGGTTTAATGGCAAATATTTGGCATCATACCACCACTTATATTGAAGCTGTTTCTTTTTGTTTTGATGTCTAAATATAACTAATAATTATGGCGTATAAACTTTTTTTGAAATACACATTTTGAATAATGTATTTTGTAACATTTGAATTACTTTGCTTATCAACAATTCCGAAATTCACTGGATTACGGGATGTGTAGCTTTCCGTTCGGCCTCTTAGTTTTTTTTTAAATACGCCATAAGATCACATAGAATTAGAGAGATAATAGAGTCGTTGTTTATTTATTTTTTATTTATTGCACTAACACTTTACACCTAAGGATTGACACTAAAAGTTGCATGAATGCAACAGCTTATCGCTAAAACAGCGATCTCTTCCAGGCAACCTTTGGGAAAAGGACTGGTTGTAAAACTAATTTAGGGAGGGGTACAATAATTATGTTTGTTTTTCAACTATTTAAAAAAAACAAAAGAGAGTCTGAAGTATATGACTCTATTATATGAACGAAAGATGTATGTAGTTCCTATCAGCCAGGCCACTGGTTAAACAGCTAGTAATGTAGCTAGGCTTTCCTTGAATGGCTAATCAATAGTTGCTATGACATATAAATATACTCTATCCATAATAGGAAAGAAGCCGAATAAACAACATTTGACAGCAAATCAACGCGGTATCATCGGTCGAGAGCTTGATTAATCTATGATATTCACTATGGATTTGGGGAAAAATGAAGTATTGAACATCGACGAAACTGTTATAGGAAATTAGGAAATAAAATTAAAGTGAAAATAAATAGTTAAGTGCAATAGTGTTGTGTTATAAATTAAGATATATCAATCATAAACTCTTAGTAGCGCACATTATAGCTGAGTTGTTATCAAATGGCATGAAATATTCTATACTAAAATTCCGCAGACATTTTTAACTTTGCCGTTTCATAGATTCAAGTCATTTGTAAAAAAATACATTAGTAAAGAAGGCATATTATTCGATACAAGATTACATAGATGATAAAAAAGCGTGGAGTTAATGCTTGTTGACTTCCAGGCAGGAGACATAACATACATATAATTGTATTTAACTAACATGACTGTATTTTTAGATGTTGAAAAAGAGTAACTATTGTGTTTCTTGCCGGTTCTTCTCGGCAGAATCTACATTCCGAACCGGTGGTAGCTTTACTTTAAATAGTTTGTTAAATGACGATTCAAAAGTGCTTGTAAAAGCCTACTTGAATAAAGTATAATTTGATTTTATTAAATATTAATAAAATTGTTTTTTTTTTGTTTAAATAACTTTTTCATGTACACCCTACAATCCGCCGGTAGCTCCCACCCTTAATTTTCTCTTGTAAGCGATCGCTTGCCGACGGTTTGAGGATCAATGATTATATTTATGTTTAAATATACTCTGTACTAATTGGACATTTTTCTTCCGACTATTGTAGTTTATTGTATTCACTTGGGTTTTATGCAAGCCTGGGTGACCATCACATCATATTTAACCGTCAAATAGGAATACTTAATATTGTAATGTTCTTTAAAAAAACATCTTAGGTTCAAAGGTTAGTGCATTGGCGGTGTAAAGGGTCGTTAATATTTTTAGTGTCAATTTATGTTTATATATTAAGCTAGTTGTCGCCACCGGCTTCCCTTGTATTATAGGGGTAGATCGTCAGGCGTTTTTTATAAATAATGACATACCTCCTTCCATGGAGTTAAGGTTTGCCCTTGAAAGAGCAACAAACAGAGAGACAGACAGACAGTCACTCTCGCTTTTATAATATTAGTATAAATTAACTAGACTTTAAAATTTGTCTATGGGCCATCAAGTGGCCCATTCACCAGTCCACCGACCTATTTCAGCTAAGAATTAAATACATAATTATATTGTTTGTTTTAATTTATATCTTTTATTAGTGTATCTTTTTCTTTTTCCATCAAATAATTCCTTAACGTCCTTTATGTCTAACGATATTATTGTATTTTTGTCAGGGGATTCTAATATATCCCAAGAGATCTTCATAAAAGTGTTTAATTACAATTATTATACTATTAATAATATAATTACAATCAATATTAATTTATTATAAATCAAAATTATTTATAATAACTATTTCAATCGAGGAAGGAATACAGATAACAAACCTTAGATTAACGTACCTATTCCATGCGATATGCTAATAATTCAGTTTTTTAATAAATTAAATATATTTCACACTACTAAGAGTTTATGATTAATATATCTTTACTTATAATACAACACTATTGCACTTAACCACTTATATCCAGTTTAATTTAACTTCCAAAATTCCGACAACAGATTCGTCAACGTTTAAAACGTCATTTTTTCGAAAATCGTTAGTGAGTTTCATAGATCAAGCTCTCGACCAATGATATCGCGTGAATACGATGTCAAATGTTGTTTATTAGGCTTTTATTCTATTTTACTTGGGAAAGACTATATATAAGTCATATGTATATCATTACATAGTATAAAACAAAGTCGCTTACCGCTGTCTGTCCCTGTGTATGCTTATATCTTTAAAATTACACAACGGATTTTGATGCGGTTTGTTTTAATCGATAGAACGATTCAAGGGGAAAGTTTTTATTTATAATACATGCACAATATTGTAGAGAAACACTGATTTTAGAGGTTTCTAAAGTGATGTTGTAAATAAACACATTTATTTGCGGTTTTTTTATTGCAAACGCTGTCTGAACTCTACGAGATAGATCAAAATAATGTAATACAATATTGTCATCATCCTCCTTCCTGCCCTTATCCCAACTCTACTTGGGGTCGGCGCAGCATGTCTTCTTCTTCCATACTTCTCTGTCGGACGTCATCTCACTAGTAACATTCTTTCTAACCATATCGTCTTTCACACAATCCATCCATCGTTTCTTGGGTCGTCCCCTACCTCTATATCCATCCACATCCATTTTCAAAACCTTTCTCACAACATGGTCCTCATTCCTCCGCATAACATGCCCATACCAAGACAGCCGGTTTCCGGATAGCTTCTCGGTTACCGGTGCCACTTTCAAACTTCCTCTTATGTAATACAATATTGTACCCCTTAAAAAAAGTCAAAACTAAGTCCGCGATGGTCTATATCCTTTCTCTCAGGGATAACCCACAATAACCATTTTTTATTCTTTACTTTTTACGAAAAATAATGGCTTATTTTCGAAGCGATTTTAAGTAATAGAGCATTAATCCTTATCTAATTAAGTACCTTAAATACATTGTAATGTAATATGAATATTTTCGAAGATATTACAGATTTAAAACGCAGCGACATAGCGGTTTGTATTGTCTAATGACTGAAAAACTGTGAACGTTGTAAGACATTCTGTAGTATATTAAGTATCAGCATTGCACCCGTGCGAAGCCGGGGCGGGTCGCTAGTACATACATATACCTACTTATATGTGGATGTTATTCTTTTTTATACATTAAATACTTAAAATTTACGAGTACGTTTCGAGGTGGTGGCAGAGAACGCATTAAGTCCATTATTGTGCAATTTCTTTTTCAATAATTTATTTAAATTAAAACAACTGTCGAAATATTGTAATAGACGTTAACAATGCCTTAAAATTATGATTTCTTTATCAAGGAATTTTCAGCAGCAGTGTTGCACTCAGATGATTCGGACAGCATGACAAGCAGTCGATCCCTAGATCTTTCTCGAAGCTGTAGGTTTACAGAGCAATTATTCTTGCGTAAACATTTTAACATTGTCAGTTCAGCTTCCGTCGCTGAAACATATACGAAATTTGTATAGCGTTTTTTATCATGAATATATTCTTGTGCTGTATAATAAGGTTTCAATAATATTTAAATTTATGAATAAGAAGCGTTATTGAAGTGAAAACTTGTATGGGGGTAAACCGCTTCGTTACGTAACGCGTTACGGCGCCAGTCTGTCTGGCTTCCCTTTCTCATACGCATATTTATTATTTTAAATATATATTTGTAATTATAGATTTTATATATATATATATATATATAAATAAATAGAGTTTAAGTAATGACATGAAGATTTTGATACTTGAATTCAAAAATTCTTGAAATATTAATAATAATATATCTCACTCATCTCATTTCTTATTAATAATATTATGAATGCATACATTTGGACGGACGGATGTTTTTTATACGATCTCGTCAGACCAGCCGAACGGATCCGAATGAATATGACGGATAGGTTACTTTTTACCCCTAAAAGTACCCAAAACATGCCCCCCCCACACGCTAGAGAAGACAAACCAGCTGTCCGTTAAAAGTACTTATTTATGCCTAGCCTAGCCTATGCTAGAATGGTTTCTAATTGATTCTGAAACTACTGAACTGATTTGTTATTTTATCCAGAATTAACATAGGCTATATTTGGCTATCAGATAAAGATATCAGTTTAAGTATAGTATATGTACCCTTATATCCATTACCGTCTTAACTATAAGGGCACACGGGGCCCGTACCCTTTCTGAGGGGCCCCGAATAACTAACAATATCTATGTATATTTTCGAAATTGCCGCATTAGTAAGAAATAACCAAAAGGCTAGAGACGATAGTCGAAATTAAAAATCGAAAGCTATTTAGAACTGTTCTTCGGGTCAAATAGTTATGCTATATTCATGAGATCGTACAACCAATCAGATTCCTAAGAATTTACGAAAATTACCGTAGCACCGTTTATTTGAAACTGAACTTAAGGCCCGGTGAATTAAAAACGAATGGCAAACAGCGATGTTACAATAACGACTGAGTTATTTGTCAAATACGTGTGTAAAGCGATATCAAAGTCAAAGTCAAAGTCAAAGTCAAAGTCAAAAATCTCTATTCAATATAGAAGTGTTTACACTTGCTTATTGATTGTCAAAAATCTACCACCGGTTCGGAATTTAGCACCTCGGACCTGAGAAGAACCGGCGAAAGAAACTCAGCGGGATATATATATATATATTTTTTTTTAAATTGTCTTTGACGATATAAAAGAGGATTTCGCTCAACGGAAATCCCGAAAAAAACTATTATCATAATTTTAACGTAAAAAATAACAGCGTTCTTATATAATTAATGACATTAATGTATTTCCCCCAGGACGTAATTTTAAATTTACGTTTTTTTTTTTATATGTAGAAGGACCAGCATATGGGCCACCGGATGTTAAGTGATCACCACCGCCCCTAGACATTGGCGATCAACCATGGCAACTAAGATGTTACGTCTCTTGTGCCTGTAGTTACACTGGCTCACTCACCCTTCAAACCGGAACACAAGAATACCAAGTATTGCTGCTTGGCGGCAGAATATCTACGTACGTATATATATGTACGTGTTACAGTGGATCTCAATTGGCTGTTAATGATGGTTTATATTTAAAAAAAAACAACAAATTAAACATATTCACTATATATTCAATATTTTCTTTACATACGAAGCATATTATAAAATACACTCGCTTAATTTATTTTATTTATATTTTACAAATATTCGTTATAGTACTATTATTATTTATTAATATAATATGGTTTTTTAATTTATATGTTCGACCAAATGTGAGACGAAAAAAAAATTATAGCTAATATTTACAATATTTATTATCTATGTCTAACAATAAATACTTTTTAAACGGTTTGACTGAAATCATCGGTGGGTTGTGTAAATAAAAAAAAAGTTAAACAATTAATACTTTTTGATGATTCGTATATAAAATTATTTTAAAAACTAATTTTAATACTGAATAAAGATGTCAATATTTTTTTTTTTACAAAATCTTATATTGTTTACTTATTAATATATAATTTTTATTTATTAAATTACATTTATACTTATTGTATTATATTATTTTTGGCCTGTATCAGTTCAAATTATGTACTTAATGTTTAGGTAGTTAACATAGTTTTCATCTAGATTTATGAATAGATATACATACTTGTCATAAATTAAATAATATTTGAACCTTTGATTATTTATACTTTTAAATAGATTGTCAAAGTTGTGAACGTGTCAAAAATATTGGCGCCAAATCACTAGTCAAGAAGAATGACATTTTGACGAGAGTCAAGCGTAGCTGTCAAGCATACCTAGATAATAAAGTTGGCTTGTTCGTTTTAGTACTTTTGTAGTGCAACACTATCTTAATATAATATAAATAATCGAAGATTTTAAACTCAAAATTTTATCGCAAAATAATAATTTACAATTAGTTGACAGTTTATTTTTTAATATTAATATAATACAGCTTAAATATTTATTTTTTATCTGTTTTATTTAAAACTTAAGACCTTGTACAAATTCTATTATTACAAATTATATTAATACATGTCATAATTTTTTTTATAAAAACCAAATTTGTTGTTTTGTACGTTGTCACTTTGACAACGTAAAATTATCAGTTACGCCATTTTGTAATTTTAGGTTCTTTATGATGCTAGACTGTATATATTTAAATAAAGATTATATTTATGAACAAAGCAGTTTACATTTGAATAATTACATGTGAAAATGTTTCAAAGTAAGTCTGTTTACATACGTAGCCGCAAATTAAGCTGTTTTTTAATGCCTTTGCGGTGTATTTTTTCATGCGTTTTCATAATTATACGTAACGAATTGTTACACCGCGACGGACCGCGCGACTTCTTTGCGGTGGTTTATGTAAACAGCCTTAGGTTTTTAAATAAACCTATTTATTTTATTATGAATTGCAGTTTTAAAATTAGAGACTAAACATTTTTTACAATTTAAAACTGCTTTAAAAAAAAATTGATTTAAATTATTATATAAATAATATTATTTTTAAGATCTGTAGTCAAGACGTTCTATTAAGTTTAAGCAGTACTACTCTGTAAGAACTCTCGTGTATCACTTGTGAAATTTTGAAAGCTGAATTAAATGTTATAACAATCGTGTTCTACTTCTCTTATTAAATAAAAAAAACATTAAATAAAATTGAAAAAGAAAACAAACTTTAAGTACTTTTACTTACAAGTGTATAAAACGTAAAGTAATACTTATGGTAAATGTTTGTAAAGACTAGATTAACTTTTATAAACGGACAGCCTAAATTAAACATGACATTTATTAAGCTATCTCAGTATCTTTACTAAGTAAAAAACCTAATTTGATAAAGAAACAAAAAGTTATTTATTTTCATACTACATACGGCCTAAACATGTCCATACCGGGCCTGCCGCCATCTTGGTTCATAACGACCAACCCACGTCTATTGTTTTCCAAATTAGAATTGAAGTTTGCTGCCGCCATAGCTCTCTCTCGCTCCAGAGCGATGATTCTGTCCCTGTCTAACATCGGGGGCGGTTTGACAGATGTCAAATCGGCGGCCATTTGTTGTGAAGGTTGTTTTTCGTGTTCGGACGAGGGAAGATCTTTCTGTTTGTTTTTGTCGTCGTTTGGGTGGCTGACGTGCGGTTCCTTACTTTTAGTGTCCTGTTGTGCCTTTTTTGAACGCTTCCACTTCATCCTTCGGTTTTGGAACCATATTTTTACCTGTTGACAAGTAAAAAAACTAATTTACTTTTTATTTTTAAAACATTCGTTAATTTCTAAGACGTTAGAAATCGTGAGCCTGCAATTTTTACAATTAATAAAAAAGTATAATGCTATCTCAAAAAAACTCTTGATAAATAACAATACATGAAATTTAATATATATATTTTTACTCTGAATAAAAATTGACATAAACAATTTTTTTTTTTAATCCAAACTTTCTACACATTCAAGAACAACAATAATATATCATAACCTGACGTGGGCGCAGAGATTAATCTTTAAACCCACATAAAACTCCCCAAGCAATAACGTTTATGGCGTACGTTTCACCGCCCCCATAATCTTGTTCAGAGCATTTGTAAGCTCAAATCCGGGCATCGTTCAACTTGACAGCCGCTTCGCACCATTTCGTAAATGTCAAAATAGGGTTGTTTTTGATGTCGACATTTGAGTGCCATAAAAAGATTCGTAATTTAATTTAAACTGATATTCTACATACGACATTAACTATCCTTCGATTGGTTGTAAAAGCCTTTTAGTTCCGTTTTCAGGTTTTAGAACTTATTCATTTAGCAACATTTCAATATTATGTATCATAATATAAAGTCATAGTTTATTCGTTGTATATATATATATGTATGAGTGAGCCAGTGTATTTAGAGGTACAAGATAGAAAACATCTTATTTTCCATGATTTACAGCAAGCTGATGTTGATTGGAATGACGAATATTTCTTATACTGCTCTTGTCTATGGGTGGTGATAATCATCTACCATTACATCGGTGTACACACTGTTATGAATAGTAGAAAGTATGATCTAAGGAAGCTATTAAATCTATAATATAGATTATGAAGGACAGCATCATAATTAGCTTGCTAACCTGGGTCTCGGTGAGCATCAGGCTGGTAGCGACTTCAAATCGTTTTGGTCTTGACAGGTATTTGTTCATACGAAACTGCTTCTCGAGTTCCAGGAGCTGCTGCGAGGTGAAGGCTGTCCGTGGACGCCTTGTCTTGCCGAGGAGAGCGTGAGGTGCTCCTGTTAAGAAAGATATGCGGTTAATATGATGAATCGTGGTGTTGTAATTAACGGTTTATGATTTAGCTTTATAAAATTATAAAAGTTTGTTTAAGGTAGTGACTAGTGAATTTATTGCCGGTTGCTTGCCAGTGCTTAAGACTTTAATTGCTGCCATTTATATTTACTTCCAGCATTTATTTAGATCTTAATAAAGAAACGAGATAACATAAGTATAATTTATACCCGTTAGCTATTAGTAATAATGTAGATTTCTACTTGTAGAAGATACTATAGAACTCATAGGATCATTAGTTCGGGAGATGACCAAATGCATACATATAAACAAATAAATAACACCTCTTTATAATTTTAGTATACATTCCCTACTTTTTTAAATGAAATAAAACAATTAAGTTTATCGATATTAACATATGCCTATCAATTGTAGAAACACAATCAGTGTTGATAAATACAAATTAGTGAGAATTCTAGTTGGAATGATAACGAAAGTGTTTTAATTATTGTCGATAAAAACTGTTGATCTTTGATTATCTCTCTAATTGTTACACCTACATTGCCTAATGTTAATTTCGAATGATAAGTATATTGAATCAGACGTTTTGACGCCAAAAACATATATAAATATAAGGTATATAGATTAAGTTTATATATTATGAATGAGCTATATTTCTATAAGATTTATTTATTTCATATATATGAGATAAAACATTTATCGCTCGTTTGGAACAAATAATATTTCGCAATCTTTTATTTATCTTTACTTTCTGGTTACAAATAATCAATTTTATTTATTTTAAAGGAAAACGAAAGTATATTTTATATAAGATTGTTTTATCCTATTATTTTTCCTATTTACTTCATTCAATGTGTTTATTTTTTTTTAATATTTGGAATATTCTAAATCATATACAAACACAACAAGTGAGAGGAGGGCTGGTTAATTTATCCCTCCAAGAATCAGAATTGCGATACATTGTAATAAAAAAAATGTAAATACAATTTATAATATCACGGGTTTAACAGTACCTAATCCTTAGGCGAATTCGTTAATTCATATAGGTAAGTGATTTTTTAAAGCCCGTTCATAATTTTTGACAGTTACTACACTCTGGTTAGGCTTATTAAAACTAACGGTCTTTCGAATAAAATTATCCCGCAACCTATACAATTCTTATTTGTGTATAATTTTGTTTAACTTTTCGGACTCGTGGAAGTTTGACGATCTTTGTGTTGACAGCTGTGTTTGTTTATTAATCTCTGGCTCTGTGTCCGCGTTTGGTACGTTTGTGAGTGTTCATTGTGCGTGACATTAAAATTTCATGGTAAACACAAAGTAGCTCGTGCCAGAAGCTGAGAACTTCACTAGTGGGTAGTAAATAGTTGGCTTTGTGGCTTTATGTCAGTTTTCGTTTCATAACGTGAAAGTCACATTTGAGTCGTCAGTCTTTATTTTCTGTAATCACAATTTTCACCTTTATGGCGATGTTTATTTATGACGCGTCGTAAATGTTTTCTTATGTCGCGCGTTTAAGTTTAAATTTTAAGGTTTATAGTTAGATCGTCACCGTATTTTTATGGAATAATGAATATACTAAGCAATCGCAATATTTATCGTGTAATATATATATATATTTGTATATTAAAGCAATATTCACTTCTAAATATAATTAATACTTCATTTCTTACATTATCAATAAAGAATTCAGGCTTATAAAATTAAACAAAAAAAAATCTAATTATTAAACAAAGCCGTGTATACTATAAAGAACCCATTTTTGACGTAACTTCTCCCGCGCTTGTCAGGTTGACAGATGCGTCAGTCGTCGTTATCGGCGCGCAAACAGTGCCAAATGTCGCATATAGAACCAATCCTGTTACACTAATTGATAATTATCATTTCTATAGGATTAGCGGCGTATGTGATAAATTTGTTTTATTTGTATTCAATTGATATTGCTAGTTGTAAGTAAATATTGAACGTTGAACGAAAAAATAATATTATTTCAGCTAGTTTCGCCATTTCATTCGTGTTTTCAGCATATGTTTAAAACTATACTACAGGCATAAGGGACTTAACATCTTAGTTGTAGGTTGAAGTGCATTGGCGTTGTAAGCAATTGTTATTTCTTAAAGCGACAATGTCTGTGAGTGGTGGTCACTTACCATAATATACTTATATATTTGCACCTTCACCTAACTATAACATAAAAAAATGTTTGTACTCAATGACAACCAAGGCCAAAACTATTTCGTCTAGAAAGCTGAAATTTTCAACTTTAAGAGGGATTCTATTGGAAGATACTCTGTATGAATGTTACCCGTACGAAGTCGGGACGGGCACCTAGTTCGATATATTATCTCAAACTTGTCCTTTGTGGATATAAACAGTACATTTTAAACACCCATTAAGTCACGGCGCGGTCACGTACAGTCAATAATTTAAATAGGTAACCAATGCATCATACCGACCCTTAAGCACGATTCTCTGTTTATTTTTGAACGCCATGTTTAATTTACTTTTAAATATCTTTCGAATGTTTAATCTGTGAGACCGTCATGATTTTAAAATTGAATACAAAAATACTTCTAAATTGTCATTCTTGATAATAGTGTTTGTTATTTAATATTTTTTTCTTTAAATAAATCAATAGACAACGTATAGTTACCTATTGTAAAATGTCCAACGATGTTGGCTGAATGAACTTTGGCTTAGTAATTATCATTACAAAAAAAAATAAAAATTGTTTATCATCAAAATCGAAAAGTTTTTCTATAATACCTTAATTGTAACTGTTATAGGAATAAATAATTAATTGAATTTACAGAAATAATATTATTATTTTTATTAATAAAAAAGTTTTAAGCTTTATGATGCCTCAGCCTAAACGTAAGCTCACGTAAGCACAGCCTACGCAATATCCAATATCAAAGATGGGGAATTGTCTTCACTGTTAGGCTTTGATATCTACTTTAAACGCACCCCTAGTAAATTCACAACTGTAATTGTTTGTCATTCAAAAATACATCAGTGCCTATGGGTTACGCCGGACCTAGCGCTTAGCTTATACACAGCATTTAAGTAGTGTCTAGTCCGTTTCAAAGGCAGAAGGAGTAACAATAAACAAACCTTAGATTTATATATTTTATGCGATTTAATATCAGCTTAGTTCTGTTATGAACTATATATAGTTCTTGATAAACGTATATTTACTAGATGCCCGTCCCGAACGCAACATCACCTACCTGGTACTATACACCATCCAGAGACAAATACTAAGTATTGTTATGTTCTGGTTTGAAGGGTGAGTGAGCCAGTGTAAATACAGGCACAAGCGACATAATATCTTAGCTTATATTTCTTACTGAGTTAATTTCTGTGGGTGGTTGTGACCACATACCATCAGGAAGCCATGATCTGTCCCACCTATACTATAAAATAATTAAACGAAGCACTAAAAATTATCAAAAACGGTCCATCCGTTAAGGGGGAGTTTGGCTTCATACACACGACAAAAGACTTATATAAATATGAATATTTGTAATACAACATCCACGTAACTATTAATTACTTTAATTTAACTTCAAAAGATAACAATTTCACCAACATTTTTTTTTAAATTCATATACCATACCATTTTAAATTTTATACCATAATTTATATCTCAACTAGTGATGTCATATCAATTCCAGGTAACTTAACGTAACTAAGTAAAAATAATATATTAATGATAAAAAAGCGATGGACTTAGTATTTGATATCTTCTAAACAGGACATATATATATATATAATTGTATTTAATTGACATACACTGTAATTAAAATGGTTGAAATGAGTAACTGAGTTCTCGATAAAATCTACTTTCCAAATTGTTAGGTTTACATTTAATTCAACCCTCTAACATGACGATTCAAAGATGCTTTTATGAGCCTACTTTAATAAAAAAAATATTTAGATTTTGGTTTTATTTAGCTACTCCTGCCATTGGAATAGACTGTAGGTACTGTAACGCTCCCAGTGTGTACCCGCTTTTGTAGAAACAATGCGAAGTGGCATCAGATCGCTAGTTTATTATATTTCAAGGTTGACTGGCAATAATATTATTAACTCGCTCCGTTGAGCGAAACGTCCAATCAGCGTGATTTGATTTTCTCGTAGCAAGATGTCTTTTTGTTGCCATCATATAATATTTCGGTACGTATAATTTGTTCCTTTGTCTGAATTTAAATTTAATACGTATGGATTGAAAGCTGTTATGTAATTTACTTTATTTTTTATTTTGTAAAGACTTAATTATTGGTTTATCTGTTGTCGGACGTCCGATCCCTCCCCCCCAAAACATAATGGTTGTGCAGAATTTTGTTTCATTACCCCAGGAGGGTACCATCAGCGACTGCGGTAGAGAATCCCTCTCTGGGCATTCATGCTCAGGACGTACACCACCTGAGCAGGGATGCCCAGGCTGCCCTCCGAATTCTGGGGGGGGGGTCAATTTGCGCTCGCCAGTGTTCGGGGCAAGCGGAGCAGGCATCATAAGGCAACCCCTACCACCCTCACTGTGGACTTCTGCAACATAAGGGGACTCGACTCCAAATTGAACGCCGTTCACTTTCACCTTGAGACGGCGAAGCCGGCCTTGCTCTTTCTTACCGAGACCCAGATATCCTCTCCTGCCGATACGACATTTCTTTCTTACCCCGGGTACAAATTGGAACATTCCTTTGTACCACGAGCTGGGGTGTGCGTTTACGTCAGAGATGATATCTGCTCTCGACGCCTCGGCAGCCTTGAAGGGCAGGACCTATCGATTATCTGGCTTCGTTTAGCTTGCGACGACAATCCGCGAATCTACGCGTGCCTTTATAGGTCTGATAGCGGTAATGCCGAAACCGACCGACTGGTTGAGCACGTCCAAATGGCTACAGATTCCGTGCTGCAGCAGAACCCATCCGCAGAGATCGTAATTCTTGGCGATTTTAATTCCCACCATGCCGAATAGCTTGGATCACGCAGTACCGATCATGCGGGTAGATCTGTTCTCGACTTCGCTTTAGCGAAATCATATGATTTGACACAAATGGTCACCTCGCCAACGCGAATACCAGACGTGGAGGATCATATACCTTCCCTGTTGGACCTTCTGCTGACTTCCCATCCGGATGGCTATCAGGTTATCGCCGATCCCCCTCTGGGCTCGTCGGACCACTGTCTCGTCCGGAGTACAGTGCCGGTTGCGCGGTACTCACGACTTCGTTTCGTGGGCTGCCGCAGAGTGTGGCACTACAAGTCAGCAGATTGGGATGGGATGCGGTCCTTCTTTGCATCCTACCCATGGGGGCAGGTTTGTTTCTCGCCGGATGATCCGAGCGTTGTTGCTGATTCTGTCACCGATGTGGTACTTCAGGGTACTGTACGTCTACCATCTAGACTATTTTTAATTCATATTTGTATATATTTAAGCACAATTCTTATGTTAATAAATTTACATTAATAATTTTTGAGTTTTTCGATAACACATAAACATACATTACAGACACTGATTGAGGGCTACTGAACATAAAATACACAATCCTTGAAATTTCTTAGAATTGAATACAGAAATATTACATAATAACCACATGGGGATATCGATTTAAAGTTCTATAGAATAAAGGTCATATTTCTATAGCATCCGTTATCAGTTGATTGAAATTGATAACGTAATTTCATCCGGTCGGCGTTGATTCAAAGAGGCGTGTACCCTTCTCCCCTCCAATATTAACCAATATTCAAAATTAAGATATATTTTTGATATAAAATTCTTAAGAATTAAGATCTGAACACAATACAAAGGATCTCATGAAGGAGGCTTTAATGCGGGAGGTAAAATCAGGGCCCCAATTATATTACAAACATAATCGGTTGCCGTTCAGCCGTTTACCTATTCTTAACACAACGTAACAGTTCTGTCACAATTGAATCGGAATAAATTCAAATCATTAAAAAAAAAAACTAATAAAAAAGCATATTATTTGGTTCCTTATGGTTCCTTAACCTTTACTAAATAATATAAAATGCATTTTAAAAACCAGTCAAATAGCCTTTTGTGATACGCTATTTTGATACGTGTGACATTTAAATGTCATTATTGCAGTTAATGTCACATGTCATATTCGAGCCGAGATGGCCCAGTGGTTAGAACGCGTGCATCTTAACCGATGATTTCGGGTTCAAACCCAGGCGGGCACCACTGAATTTTCATGTGCTTAATTTGTGTTTATAATTCATTTCGTGCTAGACGGTGAAGGAAAACATCGCGAGGAAACCTGCATGTGTCTAATTTCAACGAAATTCTGCCACACGTGTATTCCACCAACCCACACTGGAGCAGCGTGGTGGAATATGCTCCATACCTTCTCCTCAAAGGGAGAGGAGGCCTTAGCCCAGCAGTGGGAAATTTACAGGCTGTTTATGTTATGTTATGTATGTTATGTCATATGCTAACATTTCTCGTTCGTAATCTGTGGCCAGTTTCGAGTTTATTCTTTGTTCTTCTAGAATAGCTCATGTATTTAATAAATTTAACAAAATAAATAAAATTGTATTTAATAATATCCACGACTTCAACATCCATGTAATTTGAATCTTATTGAATGTTTTTTTTTAATTGTGTGGTACATGTATGTCACTTTGCGACATATTATTTCAATGTATCTTTAAACGATAGACGTTTAGCGAATGGTTTATGGAAAATTTGTTAGTTTGAAAGTAAATTGCTACCCTTAGCTTTTAAACGTTCAAAATTAAACGACCCTTTATAAGATCAATACATTTACAAACAAACAAATTAGCGAACAATAAATACATATAAATTATCCCTCATTTGTTCCCCCATAGAAATAATCACTTTACAAAAGAATTTGTTACGATATTAGCTTTTATATTTATTCACATAAGGTCTATAACAATTTGTATTGTTGTTAAGGACGACAGACATACTGCTTGTAGTAATTTTATTAGATAGGGGATGGTTTCGCTAATTTCACGGGTGAGTGGATTAATTTCGGGGGTGGTATTATAATTTTTGATTTTTATTAGTGCTATGTTTTCATATTTCGGTTTAGTGATTATTTGGCTGATTGTAAAAATCACTTGCAATAAAATCTAAAAAAAAAATCTTCTATGTCATTTAGTATACTTACTAAGAATAATGTAATAATAAATATTACATATTTCGATCAAGTTTTAGTGTAATTATTATAATCATCGTATGAATAAGATTACTACATTTAAAAATAATAGTTATTTTTTAAATGAAAACATTTTCGAAACGTCACTCAAGTTCGAAATTCATTCGCAGCCAAATAAAGTTTAATTGAAATGTATGAGAGTCAAGTAAACTCCTACGAGCATTTAGGTACCTACTAAGGGTTTTTTTCTTCACGCTTCGACCCCAAGGAAAGGAATAATTCAGTATTAACCATAAATGTCAAGCAATTTGGCAAATAATGAAATGGTCATAATTATTCCAAATTGCTTTTTTTTTTAAATTGCAATTGAATATAATTAATCATTATATCGTTACTGAGTCACTAATCCTGTGAACTAAGATGTTATGTTCCTAGCGTATGGAGTTAGACTAGCCAAAAATAATGCATAAAACAATAAAATTGAAATGCAAAAAGGCCAACGGCACGCGGTGTTCCCAGGCGGTCACCCATCCAAGTACTGAACGCGCCCGATGTTGCTTAACTTCGGTGATCGGACGAGAACCGGTGTGTTCAACATGGTATGGACGTTGACAAGTGTATCATCAAAAAACATTCTATTTTCTGAATAGCATTAATACTTAAATTTACTTTATTTTATTTTAATTTATGATCAACCACAGATATTTTCGCCGTAAGAAATATTTAATCATAACTTTTGTCTATTGTCTTTGTCTATCATATGCTATCTCACTCACCCTTCAAACCGGACTAAAAAATACTAAGTATTAACTACCCAGACGTTACACAAAGTCCTACCAAGTTAAAAGAACATTTATGTATGCAGGTAGAGCAAAGTTCTTTAAGAGCTTTTTTTTTGTTTAAGTTTTAACGTATTACTTTACGAAGTAGGGATGTTAAACTTAGGTGATATGTTATCTGTAACGACTGCCGACGCCTGTATAAATAGATTCTTTACTGAAAATCCACTGAAAATCGACCCTTTTTCGAACAACTTACTTTGAAGTGTTGAACTTGATATCGATAGTTTATATTCATGGTTTTTAATTTTAATACCGTATTCAAATCGATATATAATTTTCTATTTTGTAGTTATTGTGATGAGTTCTAGTTATTATTCCAAATTAAAAAAAAAATTATGCTCTTATATCTCTAAAATTTGATTCTGTAGTTTTACCAAATTTTAAATATATCGAGTGGATTTTAGTGGGGTTTTTGGTAGAGTTAAATAGAGCTACCACATTTCAACCTCTGGCACAGCCAAATGAAATGTACCCATCAGGACAAACCAAAGTAGGACTGACGTCATTCATGCCGGCTGCATACTTTTGGTAATTTTTTCTTGGAGTGCTTTGTTCCGACCCTATTTACATAAAGTCCTAATAGGATGACGAAGCATACTCTTATAATATAAGAATCAAGTTATATTATATATATAGTTTATTTTTTTTTTAGACTGGCACATTTTTAAAGCAAATAAAGTACAGGTTATGTCTTCTGTCAAATATTATATGTGTATATTTCTCTGTCTATTGTTATATGTGATTATTATGTTATTTATTTCTATATGATATCGGTAGGAGGACGGACAAATGGGTCACCTAATTGTCAATGATCACCACTACCCATAGACATTAGCGCCGCGTGACATAAGTGACCTTGAGGACTAAGATGTTACGTCCCTTGTACTACAACAATACTAAGTATTTCTGCTTGACGGTAGAATATAATTAGAATGAATTTGACAGTAAAATATTAATGTACGCGATATGTAAGTTCATTGCAAATTTAAATTGTTGTAAGTTTTAAATTATTTAAATTAAATAAAATGTTTATCGATAACATTCATCGACACGTCACAACCCTAAGCTCGGATCTAATTTGTCAAGAGCCCCTTTGTTTGTGCGAATAAATTGCTGCCTAGTAATTGGCTTAAGGGCCTTTAGGGACGGTCGCAGTTTTAGCGGAATTTTTGTTCAATTTAATTACTATAGTTAAATGTGTGGGGCGTTTTGTGTGTTTATTTATCCTTGTATTATGGAGTGATGATGTAATTATTTGTGTCTGTTTGTTTGTCTTAATAAAGATTTAAAAAAGTTAAATACAGACTTTAATCCGCTCATTAGTAAAATCCTATCGTTCTTCTTTTGAGATTTAAAGTGTATTCCTAAGGTTAGATACAGATATAGGCATGTACATATGTGGTAGAATTTAATCTCACGCATGTAATTTCTCACGATGTTTACCTTTGAAATGCAAGCGGTGTATATACCTACATTATATTTATTTTAATACTTATGTTGATATACTCTTGTGATCGTGTTTTGTTTTACGTGTAGCATCTTTTTTTCGTGATCTGAGAGTTAGCTAAATTTATATGCCGTGCTTCCTTGTATAGGAGTGTCAAATTAAATCAAATCAATTCAAAATATACTTTATTCAAGTAGTTTTTTTACGAGCACCTTTGAATCATCATTTAACAAACTATATTAGGTATGTAGATTATATCGAGAAGAACCGGCAAGAAACTCAGCAGTCAGTGGCGCGTTTTTACTAATACGTTACACGTATATATACTGAACTATTATTATTGGTACTACTTTTTGCACTGGAGTACTTTAACGCGACTTACGGTTAGGTGAAATAGTAGAGAACGTCACTGATGGGAAAACGCCCCCTCTTTCTTTGATTGTCTACGGTTTAACACGACATCATTACTTCTTAACATTTAATTATTCACATGCGTTGATTTTTGTATATTATTTAATATATGATATATAGCAAAAGGAGCTTCGTTCTGTTAGAACCTACGTAGAAAGTGGTAACGCTGAGTCACTGGCTTACAGCTGCAATGTCAGCAGTATAGGCAGTAGAAACAAAAGTAGGGCTCAGCATCAATTCAGTTCTCTTCCAACTTACATCCGCGACGGCTGCCTAAAGATCATTCTACATCTTACTTTAATTCTATATCCAATAAATATTAAATAAGTGTTTAATTCTATTTCAATTTTTTTTAAACTGTTTGACGAGGGCCGATATAACAGTTCCGACCGAGTCTTCCACGACTCCCTCCTTTTTTTGTCTTATTATTTTACGTGACGTCACACATACAGATCTGGATTTTGAATTGAACGAACGACATTCGGTTTAAATATATAATTGGCACGTCGTATGTTTGTGGAGACGCGATTCACTCGTTCATAAACAAGCCACTCGACGTTTGCAGAACGAAATTTCGTTTCGCTAATCATCAAATCTAATTTCGAGAACCTTTTAATATACTAATTATTTTATTACACGAATAATTTAATTGAACAGCCTTTCAGTGTCCATGGATTGGTCAATAATTAATTAATTAGTAAATTTTAAAGTTGGTGATGACTTCGAATTCTAAAATGGCGATTCTAAAATGCATGTAAAGGTCGACTTGAATAATTGATTCCGATTAAATTTCTTTCTTGAGCCAGATGGCCCAGTGGTTAGAACGCGTGCATCTTAACCGTGATTTCGGGTTCAAACCCAGGCGGGCACCACTGAATTTTCATGTGCTTAATTTGTGTTTATAATTCATCTCGTGCTCGGCGGTGAAGGAAAACATCGTGAGGAAACCTGCATGTGTCTAATTTCAACGAAATTCTTCCACATGTGTATTCCACCAACCCGCATTGGAGCAGCGTGGTGGAATATGCTCCAAATCTTCTCCTCAAAGGGAGGGGAGGCCTTAGCCCAGCAGTGGGAAATTTACAGGCTGCTAATGTAGTGTAAAAAACTTCGACCGCAACTGGGACATATTATTTTTTATATTATTGGGCAAAGATATATACGCATATATGTCACCGTATAATCAGAGTCACAAGCTATGTTGGGGCCCTTGGGCACCCATGAATTTGGGGCCCTTTTGATAGATATTTACTACCATGTACAAATAATTTGCTTATGGCCTTGAGTATAGTTTCAAATAAACGGTGCGGCAATTTTCGTAAATTCTTAGGAATCTGATTGGTTGTACGATCTTATGGCTCTGTTGCTCTATGCTCTTGTAGACTATCTATTTCTATCACGACGAGCACGTCTGTCTACTTTTAATATCAACTATCGTCACTAGCCTTTTTTGATAAATATGTTAGTTATTTCTTTCTAGCACTCAACGTGAGCGCAAACGTGTGAAGGAAATTGTTGGTTCTTCGGGGCCCTCTCAGGATGGGGGCCCTGGGCACATGCTCCAATGTGCCCTATGGTAAAGAAGGTAATGCGTATAATTAGAAATATCGTTAGATTATAATCTATCTCGTGAAATTGTAAACTTTCGAAATATTGTGAAACGAAACATACTGTCTTACAATTTAACGCATTACTTTTCCGTAGATTATTATCTACCGAAGTTAAATTATAAAAACTTTAACCTAACCTAACGGATAGATGATAAACTATCGAAAATGTATACGTTAAGTTGAATCACCGATCACATTCTTCCGATAGTTTACAATCTCGCGATATAGATTCTACGGTGATATACAATACAATTTAACATAAATAATAATTCACAATTGTTCAATAAATCTTATTACTGATTAAAATAATACTTTTCGGATAAATAGATATGAAAAATTGTGTTCAAACTTGTTTATAAAACGGAGGCTGAAAATTTAATTGTCTTGATAAACGAGGAAGTTGTCTGGTTATTTAGTTATCTTAAATCTCGTGATTGGTTAATATACTTAACAGTGGCGATGTCTATTGGTTATGGTAGCCCCTTACCATCAATTTAAACCTGATATTATTCTATTCTATTATTAGTATTAAAACTCAGCCAAGTCAATGTGTCCTGGGACTAATATTTTTTTTTTAGTTTTTTATATTCGCAAATCGTTTGACAAGCGTTTCACCACCCTAGCAATACCCGAACAGGTGTAACATATGGACCAGCAATAATCGGAACCCTCCAACCAAACCCATCAATGACTCAGAACACTACTGCCATATAAACGACACATTATTTGAAAAACAATATTCATAGAACATAAACCTACAGTCTTTTGACTAAGGTATAAAAAAAAAAAAAGAAATTATTTTATAACAAATCGTATTAATCGATTTTAGGACAAGAAATATTATTTAATAATAAAACCAATAATTAATAAATACTATAAATATATTTAGATGAGTTGAAAATAGTTATTTTGATACTTGACAACCGTACATTATAATAAATACTTGTAAAAAAGTCTTCCAAACATAAAAAACGTTGCATTTAAATATTACCTTGAAAAACTCATCACGTTTAAAAAATAAGTGTCCGAATAACTAGGCTGCATAATATAAGATCATTACCCGAAACCCGAACGAAATAAAAAAAAAAACAATCCGCTGTCAATCGTAATAAATGCAGATATGACATTTATACGCAAATAAGTTAAACGCATTATTTAGTTGGGGACAGATGGGCTCGCGTTAAATCCATCGATTAGGTTAAACAGTGCACTTTGGAATGACAAGCGATAATTATATGGAGAGGGACTTTTTATATGGTTATTATTTATTGCGCAATTAGGTTTATTTATTTATTTAAACTATTCAGACGACTGGTAACACTTGTCGGTAAGTATATTGAGGAAACTTAGCACAGTAAATTAACTATCACTTACACCATATAAAATCTTCAAAAGGCACAAATTCCGGTCAAGACCATTCCAATTATAGTGAATTTAACAAAAAAAAATACATCTTATCATTAAGCATGTATAGAATACAGTACATAGATATGTATTATGTACTAAATTTTTAGTATAGGTACAAAATATTATATAGTATTGTAAAAATAAAGGAGGTGACTAGGTCTGATAGTGCTTATCACTGATTTCCTGAGATTGAGTTCCGTCGGGACTCGTGTGTTTATGAGGTTCGGTTATGTATCACACTTTTTTTTAGAGTGCGCTTCGTGGAAGAGGGTATTCCTTGTTTTTATAGGGTATCAGCCTCTCCACTTACAATTGAAGGGATGTATGAAGAAGTTATATGTTAGATGAAGATTTGAATGACAAAATAACTTGAAAAATGTAATTACACTATTTCAATTCAAGGTCCAATTTTGAATAATGAAATTAAAATTATAGTTAATTTTATTTTAATAATTAACAATGTTTATAGGCGAACGGGCAAATAGGCATCCTGGTGATAAGATCATCAATGCCTAAATACATTGACACTGAAAGAAATATTAACCATTCTATTTGAGCACCACCAACCTTGGGAACTAAGATGTTATGCCCCTTGTGCCTGTAGTTGACCCTGGTATCCCAGCCAAATTCAATATCAAAATATACTTTAGAAGCACTTTTGAATTGTCATTTTAAAAACTATATTAAGTGAAGCTACCACCGTTTCGGAATGTTAGTTTCCACCGAGAAGAACCGGCAAGAAACTCAGTAGTTACTCTTTTTCACCATTTAAAATACAAAGTTATTTTACGTATATAATACATCCTGTCTGGAAGTCAACAAGTATTAACCCCAAGCTTTTATATTATCTACATAATCTCGTATTGACTAATATGCTTTTTTTATTAATGTATTTTTTAAATTCTTCACCAATAAAACAAAGTGTTTATACAATTTAATTGAAATATGACATATGACCTATTTCAAATTAAGCTGTGTATGATTTATTGAGATTAATCTGTGGAAGCTGTCATTCGGAATGCTCTATTTATTACGAAAAATAAGATTACCACAATTGGATCTGTCAATACCGTATAAATAGAAACACAATCGATCATATTATTATTTTCCCGAACGTTGCTGAGATCATCTTTATCTAATTTGTAGCTTAAAGTTTATCTATAAGAGATAAATGAAACATTGATACGTGATCAGTTTAATGTATGAGATGGAACGAATTCGTTTTACAGACCAATTATACGTCATTAACACAGTATTTTTTATTTTTTTTTTATAATCTAAGTACTGTTTTCTTTATTTAATATATTCAGGCCGACTGCCAAATAGGCCACCTGTAATTTTACATACTGAAAGTTTCGGTGGAATCGGTTTTATTTTAAATATCCGAGTCTGATATGATTATTTTGTATTTAAAAATGAGTAAGTAAATTAAATAATTCTAAATAATAAAAAATATGTAATATTTATTTTTTATTTATATTTGAAATCAATTTATTATTAATCTGAATGATATATCTGCTTCATCTTTGAGGTTATCGACTACATATAATTTGATATAGAAAAAATAACACAAAGAAACAAAAGATTGATTTATCTAAATTTTATCTTATCTGAAGTTTCCCAGAGTAAAACTACTTAAAATAATATTTTTCAACATTACATGACAGCTTGGAACTCAAAAGATAAAAAAAATTTAACGAAGCAAAAAAGGTATTGTCTATTCATTGAACGGGTTTTACGCGTTCCGTTTACCTTCTAGATGTTTACATAATTTTATATTCTAATAGGCTGTAAAAGCAGCGAACTCTTTGCCACTAAGTACACGCGCATAGTAAAGCAGAATGACGTTTGGCGAGAGTGACGCGTAGCTGTCAATCACACTAAGATAACAAATAATGTTCGCTTGTTTTAGTTCTATTGTAGTGCGACACTTTAACTAGACATTTAAATAATCTAAAGAAACACATAATTAAATAATTAGAAGCAAGATCAAATAAAATTTAAGAATCTATCACTAAAAAAATGTAACCGATTTGACAGCAAGCGTCTTCGTGTCTAGTCTTGTCAACATTCCATACAGTTGGTATGATTTGTAAGCACTTATTGATTTAAAAAAGTCATCCCTAAGATTCAAACAAGACTTGTCAATACTTTTTTTTTTTAATATCACGTTAATTATGAAACCAAGGTCGAAAATTAATTTAAATAAATTATTTTTATGACACAAAATATAAACTGTAAAGTCCATTTCCGTAGCAGGTCGCATTGATTTCAACGTTCGACATTATTGTCCCCACATTGTTACAAACTTATTTATTAGGGGGTATAATTTTATTCGTTCGCGAGGGGGTGTAATTTATTGGGGTGTTTAAGTGCTAATCGTCCGCACATGTTCTTATTAGCTCTATTACTTAATAGATCTGTAACAGGTTTTTCGGTTGTCCCTTAATGGGATCATTTTTGAATTACTTTTAAAGGGGTGGGTGTTGAAATATTAAAAAATGGTAACTACAGGTTGTTATGAAGAATAAATATTGTTTTTATACATATTTATACAAATGTTATTTATTTATTTTGATTATTTCGACAACAATGTCATTGGACTCGAATGTCATTTCTTAAAATGCCGTCGGTAGACATTTTGTTTTACAAAGTATTTTAATAAAGTGTAAATATTAATTTTCATTGAGTTACATAAAAATATAAGTAAGGATATAATTTTTTTACTATTTGATACACTAAGAAGGTGTTTCATTATCGCTCGTATGGATGACTAGTTGTCGGCCCCGGTTTCGCTCTAGACTATTTTCTTCCATGGAGTTCAAGTTTACTTCAATCAACTTTAGGTCAGAGTTTGACCGTGACACACACACACAGACAGAGTCAGTTTTGTATTTATAATATTAGTAAAAATAGATTAAAACCGACGGGAATACATTTTTATTTGTATTGTAGTATTACCAGTTTATAATATAATAAACCTGCTTATAAGCAGTTAGCAATTATTATAATTGAAGACACTATTTTATATACGATTATACAGGTAAGAAACATAGACATTTCTATGTTTATAACTGGAGAATTTAATAAATAAAACATTTAACAATAAATGAATCAAATACAATAATGTTATCTTTAAGATTGTAGCATTTATTAAGTTCATTCCACAAAATGACGTTCAAAAAAATGCTTCAAAAACGATGCACACACAATATTCCAAGATCGTATTTAATGTGTAAATATTAACCATTAGAAGTTATATCACCATTAGAAGTATGTTACACCGAGAAGATTATAAGATAAATCATTCGTTACACTTTTAGGTGTACAAATTAAATTACAAAGGTATTTTCAGTAAATTTATCTAACTTAGATATAATATAACAAATCTTATTTTTTATATTCTGATATTAATACACCAAAACGGTGGCTATATTTAGTATACTCTTGTGGTCAACAAGACAGAGCTATTCCGTAAGAAGGAACTCGAAATTCACCTCGGAACACGAGGGTGAAAAGTAAAAATGTGATATTCGATACTGACAATAAACATTGTAAAATATATAGGATACACGAAACAAAATGGCGTCATCGTAAGTCAATTGTCAATATTTCCAAGTGAGATATGAAATTAACTCAACAATTTGTTTAAATTGAGGACTAACCTAACTAGTCCGTACTGGAGGGCATCCGTTATCAAATTAGTGTCACTTTATAGCAGTCGAATCGAAACATAATTATTTTCGTTAAGTAGTATTTCTCGAAGTCAGATCGGATTAGAATTAGGAACGTATCGTGACCGTTACAAATTAGTAGAAATCTCCGAAAAAACTCTAGAAAATTCCTTGAGCAGTGAGCTGGAATTGCCTTTAAATCTTCTCCTTAACGGGCAAGAAGTCTTTGGTCCATATATGGGGCACTTATTGCCTTTTAATTTTACTATATTTTGTTGGTATAGTACATTAAGATATAAGACCACGTTAATAATAAACGAATCTAATTTTTTTTGTTGCTATGTCTACTCTTGTCGAAAACGTCTCACGCAAACTCAATTTTAATGAAAATTACGGTTCCACCTGAAAATGTTCTTTAAGAGTACTCAAATAAAGAGTGCTGTGCTCTTCTTTCGAATGCGAAATCTATCGAGACAGAACGAGATAATCGGTTCAACTTAACGCGGCTACGTTTAAATATTAATAAAATAATTTATTTCATGAATCTTGGCTAATCTTTGTTTGTAGGTTAAAATGGATGTATGTCAAATACACGACCCTCTTTTATACAGTTCGGTACACGTTGACATGGCCATGTGTGGTGTGTAAATACAGGGTGTTGAGTAAATAACACCTCTGGGGTTGCCCGATCGTGGACTGAAAAGTGTGTTTAAGCGCATATTTGCATGTGTGTATAAATAGTAACAGATGAATGAACGACTTTGGAATGAATGAATGATCGTTGCAATTCGTAAATCAAAATAAGTTACTTGGACGTGTGCTTAATGCATAATTCCGTTCAGTTTAAGATCATTTTAAATATAAATAACTATTGTAAACTTAAATAAAAATAACCCGGTGAATTTATTTCGTTTTGTCTAAGTTTATTTACGAATCTGTGGTATGTTTGACAATCAATAAGAAAGTATAATGCTTCGTTAGATAATAAATACCTTTGCTTACATAAGTAGACATCTTATTTAATATATAGGTACTTGAATACCAATCTCATATACTATGAGTTATCACCTACGTTGGTTGCCTGGAAGAGTTCGCTTCTTATATTTAGGATATATGTATGCATATTTTGTATTTTTTTCTCTTTGCGGTGTACACTAAAGTAAAAATATAAACTATAGTTGGAAATGTCGGTTCTACCGAAAAATATTGATAAGGAATTACACTTTTTCAATAAAATTAAATAATTTAAGTTAAGAAATGAAGAATGAAAGACTCAATAGATCGATTATAAAATAATTTGTTCCACATTTCTCATGCCTAAATAAAGTAATTCAATAGTTGTTTATTTATAAATAACAATTAAGATTTTTATTGTAATGAATCAGCCGGTTCAATAGGTTTTGTAGAAATGACGACCTCCGTGGTCGAGTAGTGTGTACACCGGTTTTCATTGGTACGCCACTCCGAGGTTCCGGGTTCGATTGCCGGCCGAGTCGATGTAGAAAAAGTTCATTAGTTTTCTATGTTGTCTTGGGTCTGTGTGTTTATGGTACCGTCGTTTCTGATTTTCCATAACACAAGTGCTTTAGCTACTTACATTGGGATCAGAGTAATGTATGTGATGTTGTCCAACATTTATTTATATACAGTTTTATTTTGAATGACTTAATAATATTAATGTAAAAAACTAGATGTGTCGTGGAACATCCGTTTGGATCAATGTCGATTTCACGATATATTACGTATTAAATAACAGACTCAATGAAATAAATAAACGACGTTTGAGAATAATTAAATGTCAATGAAAACATTGTTATTAAAACGGCAGTGGATTAAAATAATGTTTAAATAAATAGTATGAAAGAGAGGGAAAGGCAAATGTTCCCTGGGGGGCATGAAACTTTTAACCTACGTTACGTTTTGTACCAGTTCACTCTACCGTAAGCCGTATAAATGAACTTCATTCCAATAATAATAAAAACTAATATCAATAATCAGACGTGATATAAATTCTAGAAAAGGCACGCCATCCAAAACATAGCATCATTAAAGTATATTTCAAACTTACAACGAATTGAATGTTACCGTTCATACTTCTCGTGTTACAAAATATAATTCAAAATATTTACCTCCCAATTCCGGTATTCGGTGATAGAACATACCAGTTCTAGCCAGCCATTCGAGCTGCATCTGGTGTAACACCCGGTCGCCGGGGTGATGGAAGGCAGAGGCCTGCGGGAGGCTCAATCCTGGGGGTGGGTAGTTGAAGAGCGGCGCCTGGATCGGCGGTTGGAGTAGACCAGGTTTTGGAATGATACCTGGAACGAGGATTAGGTTTATTTCTGGAGATTTGATTTCGGTGGGCTTTGAGTGCGTTAGGGTTACTAAAAACTCCTTATTGAGTTGGTTTTGTACAAGCCTGTCTGAGTAGGTTAGTACCTACCTACCCAATTATCACTAATACTGTCAATTTCAAGATTCTAAGCCGCTGATACTAATTTCCTTGACAGAAAACCCAGTATCTTTTAATAGTCGATGTAGGGTCTCCTCCTAATTGTATAAAAAAGCATATCATTGGATTCATATAAAACTTCATAAAAAATTGTCTAATTGTAACTTAGTTTGTAAAGCCAATTACGCCAGTCTAGTGGCACATTGGCGATGTAAGGAATGTTTAATATTTCTTGCAGCTCTTATGTCTATGGACGTTTGTGACCACTTACCATACGTTCCAATTGCGCCAAAGAATGCTGTGTAAAAAAACCTACAGCCCAATGAAATTGCGGAAAAACTTTGTAACAAACAAACATCTACAAGGATAAAGCCCAGGATTGAAACTATTTCTGGTAAAGATAAACGGAAAGCTTAAAATATGACCAGTCCAAATCTCACAACGATATTTATCGTTCAATGGTTACAGAAACGTACCTGGTCTATAGCTATCATATTCCTCGTTCCCTCCTTCCACACCTGGAGAAATTGGAGGGCTATAACTCTCTGATCTATTCCCATCATCTGACCCAGGGGAACCGCTTCTAGGACTGCTCTGACCCGATCTAGGGCTTTCCGGTCCAAAGTTCTGACTCGGCGGCCGGTTCTGACATTTGCTGATCGTGTTCTGCTCAATTTGGGTGTCGTAATTATCATTTTGATATCTTGTAATGTAGGATTTGTTTTGTATTAACGCCAAATATTTTTGCTGTGCCATTCTCTCTTGTATAGTCTGATCCGGTTCCATATGTTTTGATAATAGCGCGTCGATGCAGAAAGATTTCTTTCCATGGTTCAAGAGTGTTTTATCTTCGTCTAGCTGTTTGTAGAATTTCATGTTTTTTGGACTATTTGATCGGCTCGGGTCTGGATTCGATTCCTGGTCGATTTCGAGAGGTTTGTCTGGGCTGTCGCTGTCTCGTCGGTACATCGCTTGGGACAGTATTGTGGACATCTCTGTGGTGTTTTAATCCGGTTACATGATCAACCTGGAATTATATTTTTTATAAGAATTTGTTCATATTTATGATAAAGTCTTAACAAGGTCATGTTTCTCTTTACATATTTATTAAAAAATAGTTATGGGCCGCGGCTTTACTCGCGTTTTAGGGATGGTCGCTAGATGTTAGTCAAACAAAGTCATATGTCTTTCCTTGGAGTCTAAGCTTGCTTCGATTCAGTGGTTTGTCAGTGAAAGAGCAGCAGATAGAAAGACAAAGTTGCCCTCGAATTTATATTATTAGAATAGATAGATAGATATTAGATTAATTTTCAGTTACTTTTATAAAAAAATTATCCGTCTATTGCAACGTTTGACAAGAATAAATTCGCTTGTCATCTTTATCGAACAGTAGTTTCTGCTTTGACTATCAATTGCTAAGTGTAGAGGTTTCATTTTAAATTATGGGATTTGAATCTGACAAACAGGGTGTCCGTCGTAATATCCGGTTTCATAGCCTATACGACGCCATCACATTCAAGATGGCGGATATGTCTTGATTGACGTTTTGTTTGCGGTAACATATACGCATAAAATATCGATGAAAATAACCAACAGTTGATCACTAAGCACATGCACACTATTAAAATTTGTCGTTTGGCGAGTGTCAAGCGTAGCAGTCACGCACACCGAGATAATAGGCCAGTCAATAAAGCCCGTGAAGGTCAAGTAATTAGTATCATTATGATTTTTTGATATGTGATTTCGGACGTTAAAATAATAACAAATTAAAATTTTCAACCCTCTGGGGTGAACGCTTGGGGGTTGAGAGTGTGAAAAGCATTTTTGCTTATAACTTTGTGAAAAAAATTGTTAGATGGTTGAAAATTGGACAGAAGGTGTAAATAATTATAACTTACCTTGTATTAAAATTTCAACCTTTTTTGGTTAGTGCAAAAAAAGTTATTAACAAAAAAGAATGTTCAATTATTAAATCGATCAGCGATCGGAAACAATCAGCTCGGACTTAAAAACAACCAGCGAGAGATACTCCAGCCGTAAATACTGGAACTCTTCAATGTCTATTAATAAAACCCTTAAGATTATATAATAGTTTTTTCAATATATTTAAGAAAAACTATTTCTATACTTTGAATTACATAACTTTAAAATAAAAATTGTAAGCTTTGTCTCGGTTGCTGTCTAATTTATACTTAAAAATAAGCGCATGTCATGTCTACATCAAGAGAAATGTAATCATACGTATATTTTGATTGTATTGACGCGTATACTTTAGTATTGTAAACTTATGAATATAAAATGAAATAAATAAAAAATTCATTTAATTTTAATTCATACTATATCTAGTTCTAAAGTGCACGTTTAATACGTAAATTAAATCACAGATAAACAATACTTTATTCTATTTCAACTGAAGCTTTCAGCAAATATTTTTTATCTGTGCGCGTGCGCGACGCATGGCGCGAAATATTACAGATAATTCATTATATTAATATGGCGATAATAGACTTATTATCTGATTTCAGCTTCAATAGTGACTTAATTAAAAATATATATTATTGGTATTAACGGAAATTGTTATAATATGATATCATAATGTTATATTTAACGATAGTACATTTTTATTCGAGTACAGACTAATTAAAATAGGATCTTTATCATACTATTAAAAAAAAAACTTTATGATTTTAATATTGACTGTTATACATGGGTATTTTTTTATTTTATTTTTTTATTAAAGTTGTAAAAGAGTTTAAATAGTTTCATAAAAGGATTTCGTATGAAATAAAAAATCCTAATTAACAAGTTAGCGCTCAAGGTTGTTGCATTGACAACGTAAGGAATGGTTAATATTTTTAACAACCTCACAATGTTTTTCGTGCCTTTTTTTATTTAAAATAATTTTCATATAAGTTTGAGTTTATGGCAGAATTTCTTTGAAATTAAACATATGCCGGTTTCCTAATGATGTTTTCCTTTACCACAGTACACGAAACGAACTCTTAACACAAATTAAGCACACGAAAATTCAGTGGTGCTTGCATATTTTTAACTCGCAATCATTGGTATTTAAGCCACTTTGACATCTCGGCCACTAATACCATTGGCCGTTTTTAATCATTAATTATTTAAATGACATGAAACTCACACTTCGTCGCAATCGACCCGAATCGTAATCATTGCCGTTAAGCTATCCTATTTTACTGACGCAATGGTCCATCTGCAGTTCGGTCAAAGTTCGATCAGAATAAAATCAGGAACATATCGTTACCGTTATAAGTAAGTAGACCTGCCCGTCTGTATATTTACGTATACAATAAAGGTAGGAAAATAAAATAGATAAACATAGACATACTATAGGGGGGTTAGGGTAAAATTAAGTAGAGAGCCTGATACAATTTTAATTTATTTCACCGAATTTTAAGAGACTGTTGTAGAAAATATTAAATTGAGAATCCACTGAAGTAATTGTTAGTGGTGAGTGTTAATTATTTTATAGTAAAAGATATATAAAATACTATTTACATTTAAATGTAAAATAAATTTATTAACATAAGAATTGATAACATTAAGTGCTTTAAATGCATACAAATATGAATTAAAAATAGTTACTGTATAAATCTTTACCGCGTGGAATGGTGGGCAAGAATGCTAGCAGCATTTCCCCGTTGAATCGCAATTCCGATCCTCTGGCCTAAAAACGAACCAGCCCTCTAGTCACCAGTGGAGGCAATAAGGCGAGGTGTTATACTTTTGATGAAGCTTTTTGCACCACTACTCCAAGGGCCAAGTGTTTCGACAGCCAATGGGACAAAAAAGTAATTTGAAATAAGACACGAATATTTAGATCTAGAGTTTTTTTCTTCTACTTTTTCCGCAGCGGCACCGGCTCTTAACATTGTTTTACTATTTACAAGAGATTAGTTTTTCCCATAAAATACTTGCTTACTCACATACTTTATAAGATGTGTTTTTAATGATTCTTAATTTTATTTTAAACAACGACGATTGTGCAAAGTTTCAACACGATCGGACAAATGGTTATTTGGAATATATATAAGTAGTCACCTTAACTCCGGTCAGCAGCAATTATCAACTGAGCCAGTTTAACAAGGGACTTAACATCTTAGTTCTCGAGGCAGGCGATGCACTGGCGATGTTAGGAATTGTTTATATCTATTACAGCGCTAATGTCTTGAAGATAGTGGCCACTTATTACGCAGCCTTCCCATTTTACATTTAAAAAAAGCATCAGAAGATATATACGAATAAATTATTATTATACGTGAACTGAAAAAAGTTGAAACTCAGTAACAGCGGCTTAACGCGCTTAACAACGCACGCGAACATTCCAAACTACTGGTATCCACTGAAAATTCTCGACGGAAATTATAATTACTATTTTTTGCGTCCGATTTTGAAACTAGAACTTTTAACAGTGTAATTTTTGTTGGTTATTGAAGGAAATAATTGTGCATTAGGATATATTTACGTGGACAACGAGGACCGGATAAGTTTGAGATAAAATACCCGGTTCATTGAACTTATATTCATCTCACTCTGCCTCGTTCGTGTGATAATAAGGGCACAGATCCCGAGGATCTGTGCTAGGTTTTTCTATCGAAAGATTCTCAGTAACAACCCGGAGTCTGGATGTTGGAAGTGTGAACACTCTGATGCCTTGTAATATGTCCGGCGTATTTGGCTGGTCTACCTTGATATTCGCCGCCGTAGCCGAAATCGGTCAGCATCATCATTTATTTTTACATTAACAGTCTGTAAATTTCCCACTGCTGGGCTAAGGCCTCCTCTCTCTTTGGGGAGAAGGTTTGGAGCATATTCGACTACGCTGCTCCAATGCGGGTTGGTGGAATACACATGTGGCAGAATTTCGTTGAAATTAGACATATGCAGGTTTCCTCACGATGTTTTCCTACACCGCCGAGCACGAGATGAATTATAAACACAAATTAACACATGAAAATTCAGTGGTGCTTGCCTGGTTTTGAACCCGAAATCATCGGTTAAGATGTACGCGTTCTAACCACTGGGCCATCTCGGCTCTCACCTAGAGTCAATCCTTAGGATAGAGTCAGATCATATTTATCAATATAATGTCTTGTCATCGAACTGAACCGCTGTGTAAATTTAAATTCCATAGGTTAAAAGTACGTGTTTTAATTAAACTAAGCAAAACCAACATTGCCAGATAAATATAATCAATTTAGCATTTAACAAATATTAAAAGTTTATTAATAGTAAATTAACCGATAAATCTTATGATTCAATAAAAGGTTACTTTAAAAAAAAACCAACATTGTAAATCTGTTTATTTGAAGAGAGCAATTATGCGAGTTACTTGCCCTTTCTTCTCGCTGGAGGCTGCTTTCCGAATCGGTGGTAGTATTTAAATATCGACAATTCAAAAACGCTTCATTGTTAAGTTTACTTGAAATTGAAACTTTAAAAAACAATTGATAATCTAATATTACTTGTGACATCATCAACTGCATAGACAGTAACTCTTTTGCGGGGCAATGTATACGGTTATACAACAGGATCCCAGAAACCGTTCAAAATGTCTTTGTTGCCAAATTGAAAAAATATTTAAGGGAATACTCGTGTGTAAAAGGTTATTAAACAATTAGTGGTTCATGGTTGATAGGACACTTTGGAAATGAAATGCTCCTCCTAGGTATTTATTTGTGACATTTAATATGTCAATCAGAATTTGACAAAAAGCTCCGCTGAGTCTCTTTCCTTCTTCTCAGGTCAGGGTATTTTCCTTTTCGAAGTGTTAGTAGTGTTTAATTTGACAATCAATAAGTAATTGTAATGCTTTTACATTTGATTTGGTTTGAATCATTAAAGGATATCATTCTGCAACTGATTTTATATATAATAAACGAGCATTCATACAAAATACATATAGAAATGTGTTTGTATATATGTAATCATTAACTGTATACGATTGAAATAAAAAAGTTACTGCTGAATTTCTTGTCTGTTAATCTTTATGGATTTTTTTTTTTTATATTAGAGGTGGCAAACGAGCAGGTGGCTCACCTGTTGGAAAGTGACTACCACCGCCCATGGACATCTGCAACACCGGGGGGCTTGCAGGTGCGTTGCCGGCCTTTCAGGAAAGAGTACGCTCTTTTCTTGAAGGTTTCTAAGTCGTATCGGTTCGGAAAAACCGCCGGCGAAAGCTGGTTCCACAGAGTGGTTGTGCGAGGCAGAAAGTGTCTTACACTCTGGACCGTAATAGAGTTCAATTTTTTCAGTAAAATGTTGACCCAGAAACGCTTGAAGATTATTTAAATATAGATTTATTTTATTATAATATAAACGATCGAAGATTAACAAATCAGCGTCGTTATACAAAGGACGAATTTCTCGAATTTTGTCACGTTTTCCTATTTAATAGAACTCTTTTAGAACGAAGAGTTTAAGTTAATAGTTGCAATAATATCCGGATTTGGGCGGTTTTGATTAACAATTGTAGGTTTCTAGTAAGTAGAATCCAAATGAAATTTCGTTTATAGCAAATATTTGAACGAGATGCTTATCATAAGACTTGATCTCAAGATGTATTAGTTCGTTTTGCGTTAGAGAGTCCGTTTATTAAGAAAGAACAGGTCGTCTTAACTGAGGAAGAAAGTGCAAATAAACCCGGGCGCCTTGTTGATGATGGTAAATTTTTGGACCATGGGTGAGACATTCCAGAAGGTCTCTTAGATTTATTTCGTTTGGATGGCGATCGTATAGACTGTGCTTGCATCCGGGTGCTTGTTGTACCTAAGACTGCTCCTACAGAGTAGAGAAGTTTACAGAGTATATATAACAGCACGTTAAACCCACAAGGGAGAAGCAGTAACATAAATCAAGAGATCTCCTAAACTAAGAATCCGATTAACTTGAAATTTAATAGTTACTACATTCGCGACGCAGACGCTGACAAATTGACGATTTTTGGGCAACATTTTTGAATTTTTGAAATCTTGTACCCCGTAAATAGAATACCCGCGGTATTAGCTACCTTTTTGAATAATTGACGATACTCCTAATAATGTTTAAATCATAGTATACATACAACATATAAACTGTGATACTACATTTTAAAGATGTAAACTTTGTTTGTTGAAAACTATAATATTCCTAAGAAGCGTATGCATTCGTACATTCAAAATTGCACCCGTACGAAACCGCGGCGGACTATACGCATTTTTCTATGAGTAAGGTAAGTAGAATCTCTTCTTGTTGATGGAATCTACATTCCGGGTTATTTACATTTAATTTAATCTTATAAGATGAGTTATATTACATGTGTTTGGTAAACATTTATATTAACTTTGATCGGCCCGTCTTAACTCAGGGTGGTGACGATGCAAAAAATACGGGAGTCGTTTGGTGCGATGTGATCGATGGTGGTCAAGGCTTGATCATTAGCGATGAATTAGGAAGACCTTAAATATATTTTGTGAACAGAGTGCAGATCGTGAGAACACTTCTAGCACCAGAGACGGGGCTGAATTTTAATATGATCAAAAGTTATTTTTGGAATAATAGTCACGGGCGTTGCTCATGTCTTTGGTAAAGTAATGCGAATGAATTAATTAAATATTTCATTGTTAACTTATAAAATACGTAATAGCCGGTTGCGGGTTATGCTTAACATATTTGTTACTTCAGCAAATATATTTTAATACTATCAGATTTAAATCGTATTTCTTTCAAAATCAAAATATTCTTTATTCAAGTAGGCTCTTTAAAGCACTTTCGAATCATCATGTTACTGGGTTAAATTAAAAGTAAAGCTACTACAGATTCGGAAATTAGAGTCTACCCAGTAAATCGGCGAGAAACTTAGTAGTTACTAATTAGAATCTTTCCTACTGAAACTTCCCTCATCAGCCGATCGTATGTCTAAATATTATATATGACTAAATATGCACGGTATTATTTATCCAGTATTCGTGGTCTGGGAGGAAGTACATGATACGTAAGTAATTATTGACTTTCCTAAAGCTTTCGATTGCGTGTAACATGAGCATCTAGTCGGAAATATTCGTTGAAACAGTTCTAGCTGTACTCGTTCCTCTAACTTCGTACTTGGGCAATTGGATTAAGGCGTTCGATGTAAAAGTTAAGAGATATTATGGCTGCTATGATTGGGGTCCCTCAGGGATCAATTTTCAATAAATTTTTCATTTTCTATTTACTAGTACTATAGCTATTTTTTTTTTTTAATTTTTTATATGCTTAAGGCTTTAATGTAAAGATTATTATATAAATAAAATATTTTTGTAGCGGTTGTAGTTATAATGGAATATAACCATAAGTGAGTAGGTATCATTTATTGATTATATTTTTTTAAGAAAAACTTGATTTATTTAATTTGGTCGATATTCAGATTTATAATAAAAATAATTTTAAAAAATACCTATAATAATATTGTAAAAGTAACCGTCTGTTTCTCTTTGACGGCTCCATACCGCGGCTAAACCACCGAGCCGATTTTGATGAAATTTTGGTACAGACTACAGACTCGAATACCAAGAATTTATGCAATTATTGGATCTGGAATAGTTGTATGGTGATTATGAGAGAATAATATATATTTCAAATTATCTTCTAGAAGAAATTAGCCACTTCGTCATTGTGTATCATCTGTCTTATTAGTAAATTATACACAATAAATATTTATAAGATTAGTGGTAACAAACAAACAAACAACTAATATTTTTTTTTATTTTCTTATTACGTAACTTTTTTAAAGTTTCTTCGACGATAATTTTTTTCGGTGCGAATAAAATAAACTTTAACTGTACAAAAAGTTTTCTACGACGCTATAATTTCTAAAAAAAAAAAACAACAACTCACCCACTCATCCGCAATAAACACACACAAGCACAACACAAAAAAAGAAAATTCGAAAAAATTCAAAAATGGAACACGTCACTCGCGTTAACGTACGAACAACTAGCTTACAACTGAGTTATTTCATTACTTGCCACCATTATCGTACCGTGTGACAATGGGCGGTAACATCCAATTCAACCTGACCCACCATAGAACTAACCATTCATACTTAGAGGGATCTGTTTAATTCCGTCAGTTACGCCACACCTCCTTTTCTCTCTCGCATATGCCGTCTCGCTCCCACTTATGACACACACAAATGTTTTTATACTCGATACTAAATTGTGATATTTGGAATACGGCAAGAGTTAGTCTTTTAATAAAGTGATTTTAATCAAATACTGGGATTTGTTCGCGACGTCGTTGTTTTTAAACTACGTTTAAATTTAACGTTAAATTACTTTTTTTTTTTAAGTTTTATTAACACTTATATTGCGTGAACTTGGGAACTTTTTCACTATTTTAGGATTAATGGATGTTAATTGACTTCGAATTGCTTAAAATTAATAAATGGATCGTTAACGATTTTCTATGACGTTGTATGGGCCTCCTTTCTATTTTATCTGAAATTCGTTTTACTTTATTTTAATGCGTATTGTTTTTGCAAGGGAGGGTTACAAACTAAATTTTAGTTTGCAAACTATGACAACCATACTTAGAGTACCGATGTAAATAGGCAGTGGTGGACCATTTGATATTCCACCTAGTACTTATTTATGTGGTGTAGTGTATTGGATTTTAAGACGACTCTACGATGCCTATTATCAAATAAGAATGCTATTTAAATAATGTACTTTATTTAAGGTTCTTAGGACTTTTGAACTGTTACTTCACAAGATGTTTAATGGTTACTTCTGATTGTTGGTAGGGTGTTTTACAAACCACCAACTCATCTTGTATATTATACTGACTCGCAACAATACGTAGGTTTTCGGTTGTTAGATATTATTGTGTTACGGTTTGAAGGTGGAGTAAGCCAGTGCAGTAGTCCAAGTAAATAATAAATAAATAAATATTGGACAACATCACATACATTACTCTGATCCCAATGTAAGTAGCTAAAGCACTTGTGTTATGGAAAATCAGAAGTAACGACGGTACCACAAATACCCAGACCCAAGACAACATAGAAAACTAATGAAGTTTTTCTACAACGACTCGGCCGGGAATCGAACCCGGGACCTCGGAGTGGCGTACCCATGAAAACCGGTGTACACACTACTCGACCACGGAGGTCGTCAAAGTCCAAGGTTGGAGGTGTTAAAAGTTATCTCGATGTTTGATCGAGGTATGTACATCTGTTTACAGAATTTCAGTATTCAAATTCAAAGTCAAAATTCTTTATTAAATATGGTAGTATTCCACTTGCTTATTGATGGTCAAAAACCTACCACCGGTTCCGAAATCAACACCTCGGACCGAGAAGGACCGGCGAAATTAACTCGGAATGTTGATTATGTCAAAGTATTTGTACTTATATAATTTTCATCCAGAATAAACTTACCAGTTTTGTGATTACGTTTTGTAATTAGTTTTAAAGGTTTCCGTAGTTATATCTCTTGACGACCTCCGTGGTGGAGTAGTGTGTACACCGGTTTTCATGGGTACGCCACTCCGAGTCGATGTAGAAAAAGTTCATTGATTTTCTATGTTGTCTTGGGTCTGGGTGTATGTGGTACCGTCGTTACTTCTGATGTCCATAACACAAGTGCTTTAGCTACTTACATTGGGATCAGAGTGATGTATGTGATGTTGTCCGATATTTATATTTATATCTCTTAAAGTAGCTGAACCTGCGGCTTAGCTATCGCCAAATTTATAAAACATAAACTTACAGCTCCCGTTTTACTCCCTTAGGGGTTTCGTCCGTTCATCATTCATCCGTTCTTAGCGGATGTCCTGCCAAATTTCAAGTTTGTAGGTGTTACAATTTCTATTCGAGCTTAATCATCTAATCTTCTGTTCGTGATTTTTATGTTGTTTTTGAATTTTATGTGTATAGATAGATTAAACAAAAACATCTGATGTTATTCTTAAGTAAAAAAACTTGGTTTATATTTAAAGAAAATTTAATAGACGGCTGACTAGTTCGTCCATGTAATAAATTTGCTTACGATAAAGAAAAAAAAAGTATTTATAGAAAATAATTGAGATTGAGACAAAATATATGATTTCACACGAAATAGAGCGAGACGGAAAAAGTTAAATTAAGATTGTCTCGCTAATTCTCTTCCTAACACGAGTTTAGTGCAAAGAGTTAACAACGCTTTAGAGATGTTTGATGAAGTTAATGTTGACTGTTTATACGTAAAATCATCCTTGTCTATTCCTGGAGCGGACCAGCTCCAGCAAAGCCCTGATCATGATCGCTAGCAGACAAGACTACGGTATTTTTGTTTAAATTAAATAACTCCTAAATCCACAAACTTAGTGCTGATGTTTTTGTTTAACTTATATTGATGTTTTAATATGTATAACAGTTCAAGAACACGAGGGCAGTGTTAAGTCGTGTTAGTTTGTTGAAACGATTTGACCCCCAAGGCTTTGACAAGCCTTAGATTGATCACCACAATTAAGATGCGATACGAGAAATTACCACGGTATTTTATTATGAGACTTTTTGAGATCAAAACACATACATTAAATCCATATAAATTTCAGTCATATAAAATTTTGTGATAAAAACTGACTTCAAATAATGCTTTGGTACGTTGCTCATCAGGGCCGAGATGGCCCGGTGGTTAGAACGCGTCCATCATAACCGATGATTTCGGGTTCAAATCCAGGTACGCACCACTGAATTTTCACGTGCTTAATTTGTATTTATAATTCATTTATATGGAATCGTGTTCGGCGGTGAAGGAAAACATCCTGAATGCAATTTGTATCCAATCCGCATTGGAGCAGCGTGGTGGAATAAGCTCCAAACCTTGTTCTCAAAGGGAGAGGAGGCCTTAGCCCAGCAGTGGGAAATTTACAGGCTTACTGTTACCAAAAAAGTATATAAATATATAAAACTAAATCAGTTCATAAATGAAAGAGTTCTGAGGAAAACATATGTACTTATGTATATATTCGGTGTAAATTAATTACTAGGTGTGCCGCGACTTCGTGCGCGTTTAAAATTAACTAAAATTTTCTTTATAATTCTAAAATAAAACGAGCCTAAGTGACTCCTTATTACAACAGCTATCTACCAGTGAAAGTCTCGTCAAAATCGGTCCAGCCGTTCCAAAGAGTAGCCGGATAGACAAAAATTTAAAAAGATGTGATTTTGGTATATTTACCGTGCATACAAATCATACATAAGCATTTAGTAAAAAGCGGTTATTTTAATATTACAAACAGACACTTCAGGCAACAGGCTGATAGAAAATTACTACCATCGTCCATGGACATCTGCAACATCAGAAGGCATACAGGTGCGTTGCCGATCTTCAAGATAACGAGCATGCTATTTTCTTGAAGGTATCCAAAACGTATCGGTTCGGTGAAACCGCCGGCGGAATTAAAAATAGAGTGTCGATCTGTATCTGATCTGTTCCACTGCTAACGGCCCCCCTCTTGACATTCTTTGCAATGCGTTTGAGCATTTTATCTTATGTAGCATAGGCTCTGCATTGTTGTAACTTGCATACAATAGCGCGAGAGACGTGATTAGAATTAGTTTTCTCTGATTAAAATTTTACCATATTTATTGTAATTTCGAGTACGATTTCGGGTACGGCGGCAAATTTCAAGGGAGACCAGTTAATGAAGGACATATTATTGTGCTCAAGTGTGTGTCTAAACAGTGACGTGGCTAGGTGGGCAAGGGCCCCGGTGCATTGGAAAATAATCCGGCCCTCACCGCCTCTTTCCATACCCTCCTTAATAGAGCAGGGTCGAGGTTTTCTAGATTCAGGAGCTGGCGAGTTAGCTGACCCGCTCTTTTCAAAGCTTAGGTTAGAGGGCCCCCTGAGCTGCGGGGCCTTGGTGCACTGCACCAACTGGCCCTGCGAGAGCTACGCCACTATGTCTAAACACAGGTGCACTCTCTATTCGCACATTCCCATAATCCGATCGCGACAAATCCACGATCGGAAATAGTTTAGGCTCAGAACCAATAATTTTACGTGCGTTCTGAGGCACGGGATTGACACACTTCCAACTCCCAGACTTTGGGGTGTTACTGAGAATTAATCGATAGAAAAACCCAATGAGAATTCATCGTCCCCATCTGGGGTTTGCATCCAGGACCTCGAGATCTACAGTCATATATAGCCACTTAACCAACGAGGCAGTTAATCTTGTAGTAATTTTTTTATGTAATAGGTAGGGGGACCGGTAATGGGCCACCTGATGTTAAGTGGTCACCACCACTCACAGACATTGGCGCTGTTAGAAATGCTAACCATCCCTTACTTCGCCAATGCGCCACCAACCTTGGGAACTAAGATGTTATATCCCTTGTCCCTTTAGTTACACTGGCTCACTCATCCTTCAAACCGGAACACAACAATACCAAGTATTTCAGCTTGGCGGCAGAATATCGGCTGAGTGGATGGTACCTACCCAGACGGGTTTAATTTATGTAATAAATTATATTTGAAATGGTTTCATGAAACATGGAGGGCGGCTTCAATAATAGTTCCGACGTGTTTATCAGAGCCACGCGTCAATCACTTCGATGATTATCTATGAAACTAAATAATTACATTATGAACGACTCTTCCAAATCTTATCTTTGGGTTTTTGTTATCAACAAGAGATGATATTTGTGACAATACACTGGATTAATGACAGCATATTTATTTTTTAACGCGTGATCGTGATCTTGACCGATGTTTGCAGGTTCAAGCTCAGTCAAGCATCAATGAATTTTCATGTGCTTAACTTGGGTTCATAATTCATTTCGTGCTCGGCGAAGAAAAACATCGCGAGGAAACCAGCATGTGTCTAATTTCAACGAAATTCTGCCACATGCGTGGTGGAATATGTTTCAAACCTCGAAAGGAGAGGAGGCCTTAGCCCAGCAGAGGGAAATTTACAGACTGTTAATGTAATGTTATTTATTTTTTAGACCAGGGAATTAGACCTCCCTTCCTCCCTCCCTTCCTCCCTCCCTTGACATTGGCATCACATCAACATCAGAATAACAACACGCTTGTCACGTGAACATCAAAACTTATAAAAAATCACTAGTTGTGCCCGCGACTTCAGTGAAAGTACCGTTAAAATCGGTCAAGACGTTCCAGAGATTAGTTTGAACAAACAGGCAGACAGATAGACAGACAAAAATGTTATTATGGTATATATACCGTGTATATAGCGGTTATTTTAATATTACAAACAGACACTCCAATTTTATTATATGTAGTATGGATAATATACTAAAACCTTCGCCAAAACGCGCTGGATATTCTAGTATAAGTTTTATGTTTATTGGTTAAGTAGTTTTTTCAATTGGACAATACAAAGAAACGTCTAGTTACTTTTAAGTATAGATTTCTCAGCATTATAAAAGGTGTTTAAGGATTTTTCGCAGGCCCTTAATAGCTTTTGATGTTAATGTTCGTGTTAATTGGTATTGTCGGTTTAATTTCAGATATTAGTTAAAAGATCACACGTCCATCAAGCTTATAAAAATATACTCTATTCAAGTAGGCTTTTACAAGCATTTTTGAATCTTCATTTTACAGAATTGTAATGTAATGATACCAGCGTGTAGATTCTACCTTGACCACCAGCAGGTAAACCGTTGAATCACAATTACGATCTTGGTAAAAAATCAACCAGCCCGCAGTCACTTGAGAAAGAAATTAAAGTGATATACTGTTAATAAAGGTCTTTGTACTATTTATTTAAAGGTAAATTTGTAGTTATGGCAAAATATCATCGGATAGATGCAGGAAATACATCAGTTATGGAAATAAGTTTAGCTCGGATATGAACCCACGATCTGTTCCATCCACTGGGCAATCACGACTCTTAATTATATGTTACTGAACGCGGCTGCACCCGATTGGAATCCTCATTACCTACATTATACCCTCGTAGGGTGTAAAAGTTGCCTATGTCTGTCCTCAGGGTTCAATTTCAGTCAGCGGTTTAGCGTAACAGACAGACAGAGTTACTTTCGAATTTATAACAATTATTAATAATGAAACTTTGGTTGTTACTCTAATACAAATTTATTTATTTAAGCAATGAACTTATTTATTGATATTCCAAGTAACTGCCAACAGTTTGGATAAGAAAATATTCTGACCTGAAAAGAACCGGCGAAAGAAACTCAGACGGATTTTTGTGTCGGTATGTTGTTTCTGAGCAAATGTCTCGGTCACACGAAGTACCTTACTGAAAAGAAAGTAAAATAAATTCATATAAATAATAAAAATATTTTTTTATAGTTATGGAATTTAAATTATTTAAAAAAAAAACTAAATTATTTAGAACTTTTTTTATCGAAAAAAACAATGTTACTTATTATATTTACATCCTTTTCCTAATCCTTTAGAAAAAAAAAAAACAAATACTTAAACATGATAAATAAAAAAAAAAAAAACATTATATATAATTAATAATTATAAAATGTATTACAAACTACTAAACAAACGTTCTAAAATCCATCATAAGTTACGTTCAAAGACGGTTAAAAATTAACTCCATGAAGCTAAAATCAAATTTATATCTACAAATCTAATAATTATATTACACCAAGAAAATCGTACACGAGCGTTGGAGCATTTCAGACCGCTGCGAAAGAGAGGCATGCACTATTTTTCTTTTTTCCTCAAACCATTGTCTCGTAATGATGGGCGGGGCGTGAACTTTTCAAGCCAATGGTACGTTTGAGAGAGAGGGACGGAAAATGGTGCGAAAAAGAATGCCAAGAAGGTTTCCTTGACATATTTATAGAGAAAATTCGACATGATTCGTGTAGCTTATGGTGGCCTGGTGAATTAAAATGATTACTGCTTTGTTATATTCTTAAGTATTCGACTTGTCTTTCTGTCTGCCTGTCTTAAATATGTATTATGTAATCTCCATATTATATTTACATATTATGTATATTCACAATTCGCAAAGTTATTTGGTACATCCTTCCCGGGTCACGATATATAATCCTTTAATAAGATTCCACTTTAAGGTTATTTTTAACTTTGACAAATGTATATTATTCAATACAAGATTATATTAAAGATAAAAAATTGTGGACTTAGTGTTTATTGATTACTAGACAGGATATATAAAAAAATAATTGTACTTAACGACATACTCTGTAATTTTTTAATTTAAAAGGTAAAAAGTATAACTACCGAGTTCCTTGCCGGTTCTACTCGATAGAATCTACTTTCCGAGCCGGTGGTAGCTTGATTTAATTGAACAAAGTGCTTTTATGATTGTACTCGACTGAGGATATTTTGATTTTAAGTATTAATCATATTACTTGTGTATCTCACGTCTTTAAAATGTCTTGTATAATTTATATATAGAGCAGATTATGCGGAATTTCGAATTATCTCTACTGTCTTCAGAACATAGCCGGTACTTTTAGTACCTACCTGGCACTAACAAGTGCCAGCATTTTTGCTACTAGCTCAAATTCTAGTAATTAGTAAATTAGGAGGATGTGAGTTAATTAATAAAGTGTTTTAAGCTGTCGTGTTGATGTTTGCGTGTTTTAAAGTAGTATGCCAGTTTGATCAGGCATACTATTATCCAGTATTCTGTTTGTAGTCGTGTGGATTTATTGAAAAATAATTGTGAATACTACCATCATTGTGAGTATGGTTATTTAAAAGAGCAACAATGCTTCTTGTAGTTTCTTTTCGGTTGAAGCTGTTTACCGAAACGGCGGTAGATATTTACGATTCAAAAAATTTATTATTGTAAAGTTTACTTAAATTTTGTTTTTAATTGTTTTTAATTATTAATGTATATAAGTTTGAATATAACAAATATGATTTTATTTAAATGATTGTTTTGCGTAGGTACTTTTAAAATTTGATAACAATCTATCTCGCGAGATTGTTAACTAAACCAAGAAATAATGCGTTAGATTGTAAGTTTAGATAAGTTTAGAGCTTATTTCACCACGCTACTTCTATGGAGGTCGATGGATACAGAGTTACTTCGCATTTATAATATTCGTAGAAATAGATTACAGTCGAGACGACACAGTATGCCTGCTTGACAATTAACTGAATATCATACTAACCACACTATCATTTATATATATATTTTTTTTATAGTATAGTTGGCAAACGAGCAGGAGGCTCACCTGATGGAAAGTGACTACCACCGCCCATGGACATCTGCAACACCGGGGGGCTTGCAGGTGCGTTGCCGGCCTTTCAGGAAAGAGTACGCTCTTTTCTTGAAGGTTCCTAAGTCGTATCGGTTCGGAAAAACCGCCGGCGAAAGCTGGTTCCACAGAGTGGTTGTGAGAGGCAGAAAGTGTCTTAAAAATCGCGCTGTTGTGGATTTACGGACATATATAATAGGAACAATTACCTTTTTTTAAATTCAGAAACACTAGTTTCCGTACGAGTCTTCGATCGCGTGCGTTGAGGCGTGGTGTTAGGTATATATTTTAAATGGTCAGGTTAGCGTTAAATTAAATTAAATGCAAAGCTACCGCCGGAAATAGGAAGAACCGGCAAGAAACTCAGTAGTTACTCTTGTCCACCATTTTAATTACAGACTATGTCAGTAAAGTACAATTATTTTTTTAAAAATCCTGCCTAGAAACAGGGCTTTTTGGGCTTTAGCCCAGAGCCCCGGGGATACAAGGGGGCCCCAGCTAAGTTAAGTCAAAGTCAAAACTAGAGGTTAAAGCGAAAGAATCCATAACTTTATTAAATTAAACAGATCGTATGGTTTGCAGCGCTGCGAGTCCTGCAATTGATCAAAGCCATTTAATTAATTTAATTCAAGTCTACGTTCAGATATGTCCTAAGTAGTGTCAGCCCAGGGCCCCCTAAACTTACAGTCCGGCCCTTGTTAGAAATCAACTAATATGCCTTATTTATCAATGTTGTTTTGACATGAGCTTTAAATGTTTTAAGCCAAGTTGAAAGGCTATAAAGTTATAAGAAACTCGATTGTGCTTAAAACGCGATGTTTTAGTGTAATAGTTCTAAACGTCAAATCTATCTGTCAATATTTCAGTATAGAGAGAAATTTTCGCACAACCCAATCATTACAGTTCCCACAGGCTTATCTATTAATGTGTGTTTATGTTTTGGTTACAGATAAACCTGTTCACACGGCGATAACCACGCGATCGGTATAGAACGGGACTTTTTTTTTTTTAATTTTAGTATGTAAGTAAACAATTTTTAACATAAAGGTGCGTGAACTTATTTACGCATTTGAGAAGTTCTATTTCTTCTTCTAATTGTATGCAAATAATAAATTACAATAAAATTATTATTATTATGATAAATACGATTTCTTCATTTTTCCAAAACTATAACTTTAATTCAATCACAATTTTTTTTTAAATAAATAATACATTTGTAAAATAAATACTCTGTAAAAAAAAAATGTTATCTTAATAAGGCGTGAAGTTGTCTATTTCGAGTGACTTGACATTTATTTGGTGGTTTAGTGAGCAACTTCATAATTAATTCATGTAATTCTAAAATCTATTCTATGCATATAATAAAATTGGAGTGTTTGTTTGTAATATTTAAATAACCGCTTTATACTAAACGTATATGTATATATCACGGTAAATATATCAAAATACCATTTTTAAAATTTTTGTGTCTATCTGTATGTCTGTACGGCTAGTCTCTGGAACTGCTGGACCGATTTTGACGACTTTCACTAGTAGCCGATGTAATAAGGAGTAACTTAGGCTACAACAGTAACTTTTTTGTTAAATTCAAACGTGCACGAAGTCGCGGGCACAGCTAGTACCAAATAAAATTCATTCTCATCATTTTTTCACAACGCTATCAAAGAAGTATAACTTCAAAAATCAATTAGATGGTCGGCAAAATTGTAGATAACTAATAGGGTGGTCCTTTTATAATAAGGGTTGTAGTAAATGACACCTTAATCAATACTTGACACGCAAAAACAAACTTTAATCCAATAAAGCTGTATAAAATTGCAAATTGTTTGACGTAACAGCGTGAGGGGACTGTGGAAGGAGGTCCTTAGAGTGGGGTGCTAACCTACGCGAATTTTGTGATACAATTTATTCAGTAGGGACGACTAACTCAAATGGTTTTTTGTTTTGCTTTAATAAAATAAAAAAAATAATTTGTACAACACTTTTTCACATTCGAATTATAAATTTCAACTTCTATATATTCGATGAAAGTGTATTGTTAAGTTTAAGTTCTAATTTGAGTGCAACGATTTCTGTTACTGCTCACTCTTTTTAGTCTATACCAATCATAAGAGGACAAAGGCCAAATAAACACTTGACATCGATTTGACGCGATGTCATTGGTCGAGAGTTTGAGTATTGTGCGACATTCATAATGGATTTGTGAAAATATTACGTTTTGAACGTCGACGTAACTGTTATAGGAACTTTAGAAATAAAATAAAATTAGTTATAAGTCATGTATTAGAATAGTGTTGTGTATAAATAAATATATATTAGTCGAGAACTGTATTAGTGCACAGTACAGCCGGGCTATTAGCAAATCGCGTGGCATACGTGAACCTAAGGTTATTTCAAATAAACTATAGATTTTTCAATGTTACAAGATACAGACGTGTCCGAAATTTCCAGTAAATGATGGTGCCACTATCAGAATAAACACGCGCGTGTGACAGTATCAGTGCGGGTACGTAATTTATTGTAGATCAATCAAATTTAATTTTATTATCTATATGTTTGTAAATCGAAATTAGCTCACGTCTTAAACTTTAAGTCTAACTTGAAATCGTTTTTCGATACTTAATGTTTTCCGTGGGGTCGTCGAAGGTCAGATGTTGATTACCTCTTGGAACTACATGTTATTCTTGGACCATTCAAAATTGAACCATTGAAATCTTTATGCTGGCGGGCGCTTGTTGTGCTTGAGACTGGACTGGGTGGGCTACCCAATCGGGTTAGCACAAATTAACCAAAATATCGTCTAACGTTTCAAAATAAATTATATATAAATCTAATTACTCGTAGAGACGCCCTATAATTTAAATTATCATCGGCGTGCATTAGTACGAGTGAGTGAAACTCGTGATTACAAGATGTCATAGTGTGCGTGAGACGACTAAGATTAAAAAGTAAAAAAATAAAGGTCATTTTATTAAAACATGTATAAACAACGTGGAGGGGCGCTCCTACTGAGTTTATAGTTCTATAAATAATTCTGTAAGAAGAAACTCGAAACTCAACTCAGAAAAGGAGCGTGAAATGTTATAATGTGATTTGCGAATTTTATAATACTTAGTTATAAAAAACAATATGGTGTGTTATTAAAAAAAAAAAACCTTAGAACAGGTAGACACTATGCGGTTTAATTTAATTTTCTGAAATTTCAATGTCTCAATGTTATAAAATATTCCTAGTTTAAATATATAAAATATAAATAAACAAAATTCTAAGATTCGAAGAATATTATTATAAAGTGAATACTTTAATACATACACGCACAGCCATACGTAGTAGAAATAAATATGTAAATTTCGTTTTATGACAATGGACCCGAAACACGTCATTAAAAAAAAAGTCACCATTTCCAACTTCGTCAATCTCAAAAATTAATAACTAAATTGCTAGTTTTGTTAAATTTATATTAATAGTAATAATTTACATGAAACCTAAGTTTATATTAAATTCTTATAAAAGTATAACACCTCGCTTTATAGCCTCCACTGGTGAAAGGAGGGCTGGTTCGTTTTTAGCCCAGAGGATCGGAATTGCGATTCAACGGGAAATGCTGCTAGCATTCTTGCCGCCATTCCACGCGGTAAAGATTTATACAGTAACTATTTTTAATTCATATTTGTATACATTTAAGGACTTAATGTTATCAATTCTTATGTTAATAAATTTATTCTCTTGTATGCCACAGACGTGACATAATTATCACATATTTACATATATATTTTTGGATTAAAAAAAAAAAATGTTATATATGTATGAACATTTAGTTTTTGCTGAAGTTCGCATTTGCTGCAGTGAAAGCGAACATATTACAAATAAGTCGTTAGACGGAGAAAATAATTCCAATTCTTTTGTTATCATTAACTTAGACCGACATGAGACTACACTGCTTATATTAAGATGATACTTTTCTACGTACGTATAAGCATGTTACTGTTGTAAAGTTTATTTTAATAATTATCCAAAATTTAAAGTAGCTTTACCGGGTGAATGATTTTTTTTATCAACTGGGCACACTGGTGGCCGCTCGGTGGGACGGGGCATCAAAATAAGATGGCGGTCGATTACGAAGCGCGGGAAGCGACATTTTAAAAAGTTACCGAATTGTGTTTCAAGAAATATAGTCCTTGTCAGCTTAATAATTGCGTTTAACTATAAAATATAACCTTCGTCGACACGTTCAGTGACATAAAGGGGATTTATTTTTTTACACTGTATATTCGTATAATAATTTTATAACGTCATCAGAAGAGGCTAGCGTCGGAGACAGGCTCGGCCTAGTTCAGGCGCTTGTACTCATGGAATAAGTACGTACAAATTGTAATATTATTCATAAGTTACGATACATCCATATCATAAATGAATAAAAATTCCTGGCATTTAATTTAGTATTTCTTCATAAATAAAGTCGCCATTTTGTTTTTTTTTAAATATTCCACAGCTGGGTATAACTCTTATTTCCCGCTAAAAAGATATAGGGCTAATATCACGATGCTCGTTCAGTTGGTTTCTGATTTAAACGATATCAAAACTATTTGAGAATTGCTTCCCGCTGTCTGTCTGTCCTTGTGCTTAGATCTTTAAAATTACTTAACTAAATTTGATGCGGTTTTTTTACCAAAGATAGTGATTCAAGAGAAAGGATTTTATGCATAGTATAATAAAGAAACACTGATAATTTTAGGGATTTCTAATGTGATGTCGTAAATAAACACTTTTTTTTGGGCTCACATTGCAATTTCTGGCTAACCCTACGATATAGATCAAAAGAATGTACTACAGTATTGTACACTTAAATAGTCTACAAAATAGTCCATAATTGTATGTAATATTTATCTCTTAAAATGTAAAATGTCTAACAAAAGCCGTTTATTTTGACCAGACACGCAATCAAATGTTCTATGTTCGGCTTTATCCGAACGGCAGGCACCCTAGTTGCGGAAGTACGTGAAGTTGATCTTGCACTCGAACTCTTTCCGGTCGCATCAGATTTTCGTTCCATCGGATTATGAGTAGATTCAAATAAAGTGGAAAGAGTGACCGAGTTTTGCGAATTTGATCTGGAAGATTTAGAACTCAATCAAAGATATAGGACACAATCACTGAAATGAAAAATTAAAAATACTGTAAATATCACATGTTAAGATGAAGCTTTAGCAGTTTATTCCACGACGTTGCTCCTACGTTTATAAATAGAAAACATTATATATATGATAAAAAAGGCGTAGAGCTAATACTTTTTGACTTTCAGACAGGATACAATTGTACTAGCAAATTTTGGAAAAGAGTAACTACTGAGTTTCTTGCTGGTTCTTCTCGGTAGCTTTAGTTTTAATATAGTTCTGTAAAATGGCTATGTACTTGAATAAAGTATATTTTGATTTGATTTAAATATCATTGAGATTTCAACAGCAGAGTTTTGATACGACATATTCCTTAATAGCTGATTAAATGAATTAATTAATTTGAAGCACAATTGTAAACACACGCAAAAACTCAGTACGCAGTGCTTGGTTCGTGAAGAAATTTGTTAGGAATTGAACCAAAAATAAGAATTATTTTTAAAGTAAGACACTGGCAGTTACTTTATTTTTTTATGTTTTGTTTAAAAGAACAAAACTTGTAACTATGATTGTGCGAATCCTAAACACTGGTGTCATATTTTTATCTGTTAGATTTAGCTTTATATCGTAACTGTTTATTTGTTATTATATGTAGAAATAAAATAATAAAATTACATTTATTCATATAGGACTTTAACAAGAAACATTTGAAAAACAAACATAACAGAATACGTTTAATAAATAAATCAATTTCATCTTCGTTATCGAATCTCATTGATCCAATTGATACTATTGACAAATGATAACACACGACCTCATTTAAACATGTCATCCGCCGTGATAAAGAGGCATTAAAAAGCAAATAATTCATACTTAGCTGTCAAGTTTGTAGGTTGTCAAGCGTGACAGCTGTCAAATGATTCGGAAATTACGAAGTGATTGAGACGGAGTTATCTGCCGATGTCGATAAGCGTGTACGACACTATTTAATATCTTTCATGTCATTCTATGTACGTTTGATTCGAAATTATGTTTTATATTTAAAAATAGATTATAGTAAATATTTTACAACGAGTTTCTGTCTCCGTAAAGTGAGCCGGATGACAAATTACCTTTGCCTATAGACAATAAATTATAAAATACTTCGTACACCGTCTGACCATGGAAGCTAAAATTGTGTTCCTTGTATATGGCTTATAAATATATTTATTTACCTAAGAATTATTATACACAAATAAAATTTAAAAATAGTTACTGTACAAATCTTGACCGGTGGTTTTTTTTTAAATTTATTTAATAACATCCACGGGCTCACAGTTGCCAGTGACAGTGCCAGCTTTATTTTATGTTTTACTTGTTGGTGGCGGTTTACAATTTTCGTCGGGTCCAAGTGTTTCACTGCAAATGGGACGAAGACATAATTTGGACTGAGAGACGAGTCTGGGGATCGTTTGCCCGCCTTAGCTTTTCCGTGGCGGTTCCGGTTCTTAACGCTGATTCCCTGATATGAGACGAGGCCAGCATATCAACGCATGTAGCGTTCAACACTACGGTTCATCCTCGATCCCATTATCAGCCAACAGATCTCTCGCGATCATCATTTATGAATAAAGAAATTTGTAAGAGTAATTAATTACAATCACGCTTTAACAAACAAACCTACCTACTAACAATTTTATACTTGTGCAGCATTGATGCTAACATTGAAATAAATGGTGACTGGGTTGTACCCAACAAGACAATACAGCACAAAGATTTACCACTGATAAAAAACATACATAAAATTTACAAAAAATGTACAAAGGTTTTTTTACTCGTTGCTAGAGTTATTAGCAAATTATTTACTGCCAAACGGGTCAAATGACATAAGGGACATAACATCTTAGTTTCCAAGTTTGGTGGTGCATTGGTGTAATATTTGTTATAATATTTCTTACAGCGCCTACGTCTCTGAGCGGTGGTATTTACCATCAGGTGGCCCATTCGCCCGTCCGAATACCAATAACGTCTAAGGTGAAAATCTACTAAGGTATTACTACTTTAGAAGAGTTCAAGTTTTTGATTTTATCGAAGAGTTGGTCCAGTCAATGGAGGTATTGGGTTTAAAATAATTTATTATGCTATTCTAGTGTGGGGTGACGTCATCGTAGGTATAAAAAAGATCAGCTAGGTTTTCATACTATAAATCTCTAAATCTCTGAATAAGCCTTATATCTCAGAATTAGATAAGAAGGATTTTTTCCCTGTTTGCGTACAGACTTGTGTACTAAATATTAGAAGATCTTAAGTACATAAATGTGTGCGTTAAGGATAGCAAAGAATGAAAAACAAAGGTTTTTTTTTTTAACATAAACCAGCAACCGTCATTCAATGAGACCGTCGAGAAGTGTAGTGTGATTCTGCAAAGCTCACGTCAGGATTAGAAACAGTTTTCATATCTGAACTCATTTCGGCACGACCTTGAATTGAAAAATATTTGGTATTCCGTAACAATATGTCATATCGTCTAAAGTGAAAACTAGGAAGTGAAATGATAGTGCACACTACACACTTGTTGCCAGTTTTTGAAAAAACATTTCCGATTGGAATTTTCTAAAAAACTGATATTTAAAAAATCAATGACGCCATATTTCATGAAAAATATGTTATTAATATTATAGTTTAAAATAACGCAAATCTAAAATCAGACACATTTTAATAAACTTTAATACACTGCCCCGAAAACTTCTCGTTATAAATTGACTATCGTTGGGTGCCATAGGTTCGAAACTTTAAAAAGGCACAAATTCAAAGGGCAGGTTCTGTTCAAGACAATGCATTATAAATACTAGATTCAATTAAAATATTCCTCAGTCTCTTAATAAAACATTAATAATTATTGAAGTCGAAATCTTTATTTAGCCTTTCGTAATCGAAATCAACCCTTAACACACCCTTAAGTGTAAAGTCCACACGCTATCAATGTATTCAGTAGCACTCAACGTCCATTAATGATAAAAACCACTATAATGCATCATATCACCTAAAACGTCGACTGACCACTTTATTGTTTAATAAACCCGAAACTCACTGACAAGACGGACACGCGGTGTTGCCCGAATCAATATATATATTTTAATTTGTTACATTAATCTATACTATTCCTTTAATAATATTATAAATTCGAAATAACTCTTTTAACTCTTCGCGCTTAAAATTCTGAACCGATTTAGATCAAATATGGAGATGGTTTGAGTTCCAGGGAAGGATATACTTTTTTAATTCACCCCTCGGAAGGGTAAAATGAGGGCTGACTGCTAGTAGTGTTTATGGTAGAAGAGAAACACCATTAAATAATTCATTAAAGAGTCTGCCGTCGTGACTTATATTAAAAAAAAAAAAAAACGACAATGAAATCTACAATCAGTTCGGAATGAATTACTCTTTTTCACATCAACACAAACACAAACTCACTTCATTCACACATGCACTTTGAATTAATTAGATATTAATTTAAATTATCTCTTCTTCATTCATACTAACTAAAGTTCTTTATATATTTTTTGATATATAACATACTATGTTATAGAAGAGCGTGTCTAAAATGACTATGTTATTAAATATGCTATAAGCACATACAGCATTTAAATTATAAACTCACTGTTATTACAATTAAAATGAACCATCAACACTGTAAACCAATACACGCAACAGACAGACAAACGAATCTCGTTTTATATAGATATTTATCCAATAATTACCGCGAGTAGATAGCGCGTGGTCATATGTTTACTTTCACTTACCGTCACTTTACGACAATTAGCGGCTTCAATATTATTAACTCCTATCAATACTTCCTGACATAAAACATATTTAATAACCGAAGCTGTTTAAATATAACAAATGTGTAATAAAATTAATTTAAACGTCCGTCGATCGCGAATATATATACTTACTTTTCACAGTATCTTTAGTTCCATAAGGTAATCCACGAGCTAAGCGAACAGTACAAGACAGCAGACAGACAGCTATAATCCGGAAGCTTCAAAAAACCTGGGTCCCCACGCTTTGGGGAGCGTCTCGCCGAAGGTAAAGTCATGGAGTATTTGTTGAGGCGTCTCAAACGGTCTCTTGAAAATATTTTTTGTGGAGGGAAGATCGCCAGAACAGTTGTGCTACGATGGTGCTTGGAGCAACTGGGTGGACCCTTGGATTATATGGATATCCATGTCGAAGAGGGCCAAAGCAATTGTTTTAGTTGATAATCCTATATAATCAAGTACCCGTTGACCTGGTTACCTTTCTGAATGTCTCATCTGCCGGAATAAAAGAAGCACCACCTTGATATATGTAATAATGTAATTAATCTTTCAGTGCTAGAACTAAAAGGCTTGGCTGTTAATTAAATGTCTAATTAAACTAAATTTCTAGGATATTTGCAACACTTTATTTACTGAGCACAGTTTTAGTCCCGGTGTGATCTCATATCATAGGACGTTTATCGTGAAATCTCACGGGTTTCATGATGAAGGTAATGTGTAACCCGACATAGCTTACTGGTATTCGCCTTTGAATACATCCTTATTTTTGTAATTCAACAAATCAGTTAAAAATTAATTAAAAAAATATATAACGGTTCAAATTTAAACGAAGGAATCATCGATGAGATGCCTCGAAGGCTTCTTAATCTCAGGCATCAGAACTTCAGCCCTGATCATTGATTTAAGCCTCTCCCCACAAGTACCAGCTATTTTCGCGCGAAGCACTCGAAAATAAATAGATTAGTCATATTTATTTATATCTTCGGAACAGCTCAACCGATTGACTCCAAAAACTAATCAGTATCGCTGATCTCAATCGGTTGATTCGTTCTTGAGATATCTTGCGACAAAAATATATTTACACACTCATACGGGCGGACGTCGAGCTAAAAATAGTCACAATGAGACTTCGATTTTCAAAAATCGATGAAAACTATAATTTCACATTTATACGATTTGAAAAACATTTAGGACGTTACATTTTCAAAGTGATGTACTTGTACTACGAATCGCACACTTACAGTCGTTTCCAGCCACAAGAAGGCAAAATACCAATAAACAACATCTGACTTCGAATTGTCCGGATATACGGTCGAGAGCTTGAATAATCTATAATGCTCATTATGAAAAAGCTGTTATCGGAATTTTGGAAGTCAAATTAAACTGGATACAGTATATCCAGACTAGACTTAACTAAACGCAGTTAAGTCTAGTTTTGTATTATAAATAATGAAATATTAATTCAGAACTCTATCCCTTCGATGGGAATTGTCTATAATATTGTAACTACAAACATAATGAGAAAAAATGGTCGCTAAATTTGCCGCACCTTCACTTTGAAAATAATAAAGAGTTCTAAATAGTTTATTATGTAGGATGAATTGAAAACGGTACCTTACGATTTGCATCCGAATATACTTTGAAGTTAGCATTCATTGATTTTCATACAGGATCATAGTACATAAATGTAATTTTAAATTAAGAGTCCAGATTTGGCAGCGGTATGAACTCGTGAATCTTAACGGATGATTGTGCGTTTAAATCCGGGGTATCTTTGAATTTTCATGCACGTGTCGGATGCAAATTTCCAACATGCCCTCAACCCGCGTTTTAACAGCTTTTTAGAATATTTTCCAAACCTTTTCCTCAAAACGAGTGGCGACCACATCCCACCAGGACATTTACTTGCTTATCTTCTTCTCTACTTTGAAATAAAATCGCTTCCCGCTGTCTGTACGCTTAGATCTTTTAAACTACGCAACGGATTTTAATGCGGTTTCATCAATAAACAAGTAACAAGTGATTCAAAATGAAGGTTTAATTGTATGATACATGCATATAGTATTTTTATTTTATGGTATATGTTGGCGGACGTGCATATGGGCCAGCTGATGGTAGTTGGTCACCACCGCCATAAACCGCCATAAACAATGGCGTATAGAAAACATTAACTGAAGGATTGGATCGCCAATGCGCCACCAACTTTGGGAACTAAGATGTTATGACCCTTGTGCCTGTAGTTACACTGGCTCACTCACCCTTCAAACCGAAACATAACAATACAGAATAATGCTGTTTGGCGGTAGAATACCTACCCAGACCAGGCAGGGCTTGTATAAAGCCCTACCACCAAGTAAATTCCAAAGTTCCTACCCAAGACCTTCGTATGTTTGTTCTTAAATATAAAAGTTGTACGTTTACCTTTATTTTATAACATGTACGACCACATGAAGCTGGCTCCAGTTAGATTTTATAAAAAAATTTAAATAGACAAAAGTAGTCACTTATGTCCACTGAAATTTTTCACGTCTTTTCTTTATCGCGTTAACATTTAATTTATCTTATAGACGTCTCTTAAGTCAAATTTCAATAACAAAATAGCATCTACGATTGCACGAATCCCCCTTACTTTATACATAATGTTAAAATATCTAACATACATAAGTATATACGCAATCAATATAATATAACAAATGAACACCAAGCAGACAGTAGGCGCGATTAAAACAATCAACTGGGGTCGATCGTGAGTTTGGAACGAGTTAAAAGCTGAAGCGTGTTAAATAATAAATTGTATTAAATGTTTAATGAATCGTACTTAATTGTATTTTTCCTTAAATATATTCATTAAATATTTTGTTAAAAGTATATTTTTTAATACGAAATCATAAAGAGAGTTTACACTTTTTGACGGCTTTAGTTTATCAATTGCTATATCGAAATTGATTTGAATGGTTTGATAGTACCCATTTAAGTTAAGAAAATCCAATGATTACTAACTTTTAATTAACATTTAATATTCAATCAATAATTTTAATTGTTTAAATCAATTATATTGTCAAATATGCGTGATATTCGGACTGTAAGAAACATTAACTATGTCTCTACTCAGTGCGACTCAAGTATTGCAACTAAAATGTTAAATCTTTGTAATTGTTTATTACAAACATCAAGATTCACTGGTCATCGACCTTTAAAAGAAAATCGAAATATGCTTTTCTTACATACTTTTCGTACTCATATACATAGGTAGGCTATATATTTAGAAGGAATGAAAACGGAACCTTACGATTTCCAATCAAATATGCTACTCATTAAAATAAAACGATTGTATACTTTGATGTTAGTATGCGTCGATTCCTATACAGGATGATAATATTTTACAATTCTATAATCCTCTTACGAGCACCTTTGAATCGTCACTTTTATCATAAAACAATGAACAGTTCGCAATGTATATTCTAAATTTAAATTATCTGCAAGAACTGCAAGAACAGAACAACGTTTAATTTTTCATAAATCAAAAGACAGTCATATCTGTTTACATATAATTTTTCTGTATACATGTACAGAACTCACCTAAACGGTTGGATCAATTTTGATGATTATCTTCGTGTGGGTCTCTGGATAGTTTAACAAAAACCGATTTCATCCGGATGAAGTCGTAAATATTTGATAAGATGAAAATGAAAAACATCATCAGTCTTCTAAGACATCTAAGACGAAGTTTAATTTCTTCGTCGTTAAGTAAAATTATCTTGTACATTAATAAAATGTTTCGTATGTACTTTGATCTCAATTGTGGTGACGACTATATAAAATATAATATATATTGAGTAGTATACAAAGCGACAGTACATAACAGGGTACGTACTGTGTAGGCGCGATTAAAACAATTAACCGGAGATGGAGGGGAGAGCGGGGTTAAGTTATAGGAGGTAGCGTTTTAATCATAAAATAGAAATGTTTAGTAAATGTTCTGTGATAACTTTTCACTTGGTGTTAAGGAGTTTTTTTTTAAATTATAAACGACTTTTTTCTTCTGTATGATAAACTGCTCCTGACATATAATAATAATAATAATAATCATTTATTTCAGACCATAATTTACATAGATCCATATAGTTGTATATAGTTTGCAGGTTGCCTCAAGATTGCCTTTACAGAGATGGATTATAGGCACAGATTAAAGAGGTGAAAACTTAGGGTGGTTTGTCCATTCTATTGGTTACCTAGACGATCTGGATGTTATCGTGCATTTGATTTTTGTGCTGTATAGTTAATTCTAGGGTATATTTAGTGTTATAAAAGTGATGCGATTAATTCTTTATATAGGTATGGCAACACAAGTCGGTCTAACTAGTAAGTACCTTCTAAAAAATGAGTTTGAATCTGTTCGTCTAGAATCTAAACTGTTCGTCTGATTATGATGAAGCTTCGGTGAGTTGTTCTGCGAACGTTATCAAAGGCCTTGGCGCATAAAAAAACAATATTTTTTCTTTAAGTGATCGATAATTATTCGACTCTTATAAAGCCAGAACGTGTTGCTAGTATATTATTGAACACAAAATTAAAGCTAATGATACCATAAGCATAACTTACATTACATTTTTTTATATTAGCAATCTGTAAATTTCCCACTGCTGGGATAAGGCCTCCTCTCCCGTTGAGGAGAAAGTTTGGAGCATATTCCACCACGTTGCTCCAATGCGGGTTGGTGGAATACACGTGTGGCAGAATTTCGTTGAAATTAGACACATGCAGGTTTCCTCACGATGTTTTCCTTCACCGCCGAGCACGAAATGATTTATAAACACAAATTAAGCACATGAAAATTCAGTGGTGCTTGCCTGGGTTTGAAACCAAAATCATCGGTTAAGATGCACGCATTCTAACCACTGGGCCATCTCGGCTCATAACTTACTGAATAAATAAAACGCTCTATCTTATGATTTAAGTCGCTACCGCCTATGAATTGAACCGGTAGCGTCGGGCGAGCTGTGAACGGTAATTCGTACGGTAATGGCTCCCCCGGCAGATCTTTAATCTGATGGTTAATTGGATGGACCACAGTGCCGGATTCGGTATATTGCTGGGGGGGGGGGATTTTTGGTGTTTTTAACCGGATACGAATAAAGATGACGGTGTGTTTTGTTCGATAACGTATTGTAGTGGATATGTTCATTGATTACGCACTTTTGAATTTTCGTGCACGAAGCTTGTATTAAAATAATAGTTGGTAGAAATTGTTTTTTTTTTTTAATGATATAGGTAAGTGATCACCAAAACTTATATACATTGGCACTGTAAAAGAATTCGGTTCAGTGTTTTGTCAGACAGAGTTACATTTATAAAATTAGTACTGACATTATTATAGATGATTTACTTAAAATGAAAAGCAATTTTTATCAATAAAAATATACTTTATGAGTGATTCGTACATCCAATTGTGATTGAAGTTTATTAAATTCAACTTTTTTTGTATGTTTGTCCTTTAATATACCGAAACATTTTGTGTACACACAGCCAGACATACATGCAATACAATATGTTTATTATTCGACCAAATTAGTTTGTTTTAAACTTATGATAAATCTATATATGTCACGTAAACACGAAGCCATTATATATTTCTGTAACCAATTAGCACGTGCAATGAGTGCCGTATACACTAATCATGGCAATTAGAAAAGGGGGGGGGGGGGAGTAGACCAAGAGATAGGGACGGTAATCGCGGCGGACATGTTTTTTTTATGATATTTATATGTTTGGTTAGTTCTATCGTGTCTGTGGTTTAATTCGCTCATTTCAAAAGTTTGGAATATCGATGGTTTTTTTTTTGTTTAGAGATTTTTGGTGGTTTATAATTATCGATAGAATATTATATTGTTTGTTATAAAATAATAAGTTTAGTTAAATATAACGATGTGTATACTTTATGTACCAGATTTGTTTATATAGAGAGTATAGTATATTAAAGGATTAATACTTATTTGAGTTCAGAAAAATATGCCGTTTTGAAGTTGAATTTTGTAATTAACATTAAACTGGATATAAGTCATTACGTGGAATAAGTGTTTCATTATAAATAATGACATATTAATCAAGCAAAGATGAGAACAACATAGCTAATTAACTATTAAACAAATAAAATAAGATACTTTCGTATGACTAACGAAGCGAAACATTTTTACCGCCTAAATTTGACAGCTATAATATACTCCAATCACAACACGACAAAAGTCAAATATGCAACATCTGACGTCGAATTAACGCGATATCATTGGTCGAGAGCTTGATTAAATTATGATATTCAATATAGATTGGACATCAACGAAGCTTTTATTGGAACTTTTCAAGTAAAATGAGTGGATAAAAGTAGTTAATTTGAATAGTTTTTAATTATAAATACAGATGTATTAATGAATAACTGTTACCAGTGCACAATATAGCTGAGCTTTTAGCAAATCGCCTTTATATGGGCTCGAGGGGTGATTAAATTAACCAATGTCCTTCACAGAATCTCAAACTATTTCCATACGAAATTTCATCGAAATCGGTTAAGGCCTGAAGAGGTAACAGACAGAGTTACTTTCGCATTTATAATATTAGTATAGATACTGCTTACGGTACCAGTGTCCATATAACAGTACCACCAATCTCATTTCTAAATTGAAATATAAGTATTTAAAACGAAGCTATCTCTTTGACTATGCGGGGTCGTCAGGGGGGTAGAATGGAGCAAATTAAAGACATAACGTGCTCAGCATTCATTCTGATTGCCTCACTTGCTCGCTGCTCGCTGCTCGCTGCTCTATCAGTCGTATTATATAGCATTATGCAACGAGAGATCTTATATAATTAATTTAATCATACCTATAATACTACGCATATAGTTCCATTCGTAGTTAGTATTATTTGTTTTAACAGTAAATGTAATAAGCCTTAAAGGTTATTATATACATAATTTTATTATGTATATGATAATTAATTTTTTTCTGTTATGTGTCTATCATATGTAAGCCTATAAATTATTTTAATTAACATTTTTATAAATACATTTAAAATCGTTTATGGCGACACCGTTTAGAACAACATATCGGTTATATTGAAAGCTGAATGCTATATAGCTGCCGTATCAAAAATTTTGCTCTGTACATTGCCCACTACGAAATACCGCATTAAACGACCACATTTGGCTAATGTTTTTGGAGAATTATATCTGTAGAACAACCAGCTGAGCCGTATTGTAAACAATTACTACTGAAGCAGACGAGTGCATTGATGTAGATAGGTCTATTGCGATTTGTGCACCGTTTACGGAAGATGATACTGTACGAGAAGTTCAAGAAGAAAAAGACGAACTGATGAACAATTTACAGTGGCAACTTTGAATGATGGCCTCAATGCTGTTAGTGTATTACGCAAGATTGTTCTTTTTAATGAACAGTTTCACATGCATTATAACGATACGCTGATTAAACTCCAATGTGAATTACAAAATGTGTATATAAGACAGAAGTGTTCCAAACAAACTAAAATTAGAGATTTTATGCTTACAGGAAAATGACATTGTTCTTTCTTAATACGTTTACGTTTTGATTGAAATAAACGAAATATAATTTAATTTCATACATTAATATATTTTGCCTATTAATACCTATGACCTACACATTCAATAATTCCACTTCATAAAAAAATAAGCGTCACCGATTTTTACGACTATCGGTTTTTACGACTAAATATGAGTAGTCCCTTCAATGTCGTTATAACAGATTTTGACTGTAATCATTATAGGTTATAGCTTCGATCTAATGAGTTATATTAAATATAGATACTTTTTGGTTTTGACGTCTTTATAAACAAATGTAGGAAAAGAATATTTTTGAATTTGACATGGGTTTAACGGAAGATTGTGGACGATTGTAGCAAAAAACTGGATATTATAAATATTTTTAATTATTTGATGTTCCCGTTTACTTTTAGCTGGGACTTTACTTAAAATATTTATACGTCTAGGTAGAGTGTTGCTACAAATAATTAAAACAAACGAGTCATCTTTATTTTGTCGGTGTACATGACAGTTACGTTTGACACTTCAAACGTCAACCACTTTAAAAGTGTGCGTGTACTTGCCAACTGTCAGTAGATTTTTTTGCGTTCTCAGCTTTGACAGGCTTATAAATAATCAAAGGTGTCTACGCTATTCTGCCAATAAAGATGACCAATATAGTTGTACATTATAAATAATGTACAACTATATTGGTAATACAATGAATATAATAGATTTACGTTTTAATAGATGCTTATAATTTATAGTAATAATTTTTTCATATATTACCAATAACAAACGAATAGTTACAATATAAAACTCAATGTTACAAATTCAAATATGGTTCCGTCTGAAGTAGATAAATAATTATCTGTATGACAGATTAGCGCTCTTGCGATTCAAATAACAGTTTACAAGATGTATTGTTAAACAGAATATAAGTACAATGATATCTAATCAAAATAATAAAATGAGATACTTTTGTACGACTTGCGACGCGAAGTATTTTTTTCGCCTTATTTCGTCAGATATGTTAATAAATAAATCTTATTATTCATTAAAAGAGTACTTTTTAGAAAAAAAAACGCCTGGATTAAGCCTCGGGTCCCATCACAGAACACTAATTATTGTAAAAAAACAGCATTGTAAATCTGTTTATTTGAAAAGAGCAACTATGCGAGTTTCTTGCCGTTTCTTCTCGCTGGAGGCTGCTTTCCGAAACGGTGGTAGTATTTTAATATCGAAAAACGCTTCATTGTGAAGTTTACTTGAATAAATTTGATTTGATTATAGTCAGCACAACATTTGACGTCTAATTCACGTGATATCATTGAAGAGCTTGTATAATGTATGTTATTCATTATGGCTTTACGAAAAAATGGCATTTTGAACGTCGACGAAACTGTTATTGGAACTTTGTAGTAAAATTAAAATTAAACTGGATATAAGTAGTTAAGTGCAATAGTGTTGTATTATAAATAAAGATATATTAATCAACTGTTAGTTGGTTAGTGTTAAATACAGCTGAGCTTAAAGGTAAATCGCATGAAGTACGTAAATTTAAGGTTTCTTTATCTCCGATTGGAATCTCATCTATAATCTATATTCATTTTTATTATTGTACTCTTGTCAGTTCACGGAACCAAGATAGTTTGCATACCGATGTAAAGATAATATAATCCATTGAATATCGATCAGTTCTGTCGTTCCAAAAATTGTTTCAATTTGATATAAAGTTAAAAAAAAAGAACATCAAGAATCTCCAAATATTATTTCCGTCAATCGAGTGTGAATCCTGAAAACGGTAAAATTCATTAATTGAATCATTTTTTATTTTTCGTTATTGCAAATCACTGTCTTACTGTGTATTGACGACCTCCGTGGTCGAGTTGTGTGTACACCGGTTTTCATGGGTACTCCACTCCGAGGTCCCGGGTTCGATCCCGACCGAGTCGATGTAGGAAAAGGTCATTAGTTTTCTATGTTGTCTTGGGTCTGGGTGTTTGTGGTACCGTCGTTACTTCTGATTTTCCATAACACAAGTGCTTTAGCTACTTACATTGGGATCAGAGTAATGTATGTGATGTTGTCCAATATTTATTTATTTATCGTTTAATTATTAAAAACCAAATAACTTGTACTGTTTTTATATAAGTATTAATTTTAAAACTTTGTTTGCATTAAACTTTGATAATTGCCACTAAGAATAACTCGTTTATTTTATTTTTTTAATTCTGATCGATTCGCCATAGTGCTTCTCTTATTGTCTTCAATTTTTGTATTTTTCAAATATATATTAAATGTTTAATGATAAAAAATATATATGTATAACTTTCTGGGCCTTTTTGTATAGCTAGGCGGAAGAGCAATGAGCTATCTGATGGTAAGTGGTCGCCACCGCCCATAAACATTGACGCTGTAAGAATAAGAAATACAAATAATAACCATTCCAATACGACATTAACCTTGGGAGCTAAGATGTTAGGACTCCTCTCCCTTCGAGGAGAATGTTTGGAGCATATTCCACCACGCTGCTCCAATGCGGGTTGGTGGTCTATTGATATCTATGGTATCTAATTTCAACGAAATTCTGCCATATGTGGCACATTAGACACATGCAGGTTTCCTCACGATGTCACGATTATACAGTTATTTCTAAATAATATACATTAAAATAATGTTTAATAATTGATAAGTTTAACACATAAAACAAAAATGAATCCATGATTAAACCTTCTACGTAAATAATATAGTTTGTATCAAAACAATTTAAGATTCCATATTGCTTTGTGTGTGACCGGGACGGAATACGTATTTAATGAGTGCGAGGGAGATAGATATATCGTTAATCAACTGCTGTGTTGCCACTGAACTCTCTGGGACGGATTTGACGCAACGCAAAAATATATTTTTTAAATTATTTTGTTTAATTATTACACAATTATGGAGGTAAAATTTATTATAATGTAAAACTAATTTAATCAACCTTTGTTATATAATTAATATTACAATTTAAGTGTATAGTCAACTGAAGTGAAGCGTTTATAAAGCAACACTTTAAAATCATAAAAATTAAAAACTTATTGTTCGTTATAAAGTGTTGTGTTCCTACGATATCATCAAAAGACGCGTTCGCCTCTATAGAGCTTGGGTAGTCACCCGATGAGTAATTATTTGTTTAATCGGTTGGTTTTATAATTAATATTACAATTAAAATGTATATGAAATTTATAATTAAGTATTTATCTACATACTGTACTAGGCATTTATATTTATAAACTATGTTAAGGTAGGTAATCTACTAATATTAAGTACTGACACTAGACAGGCGCGTAGAAATCTCTATAAGATATAAGCTTTCCTTTCTGACACATACATTTTTAAATATATTATAATGCCTTTAAAAACTTACGTAAATATATAAAAAAAAACCATAAGAGTGAACGTGTACAATTAACTGTTTTGTGAATTTAACCAGACTCAACTAGATATGACGTTTGACGACCTCCGTGGTCGAGTAGTGTGTACACCGGTTTTCATGGGTACGTCATTCCGAGGTCCCGGGTTCGATTCCCGGCCGAGTCGATGTAGAAAAAGTTCATTAGTTTTCTATGTTGTCTCGGGTCTGGGTGTACGTGGTACCGTCGTTACTTCTGATTTTCCATAACACATGTGCTTTAGCTACTTACATTGGGATCAGAGTAATGTATGTGATGTTGTCCAATATTTATTTATTTATTTATATAGGTAGTTACAATAAAATAACGATATTTACGTACCAAATATTCTATAAATCTCACTTTTTATACGCCGAACCCATAATATCGTTATATGACTAACTTTTATTCGTATGTGCTACTCAGGGTCATTTGAGGCGATTCCGAGGTTCCACGGTACTCGAGAATATGGATCCCTTGGTGAACAACCTTTTGTTGCTATACAGTAGAATCCCGATTATCCGGATCAAATAAAACGATTCCGTATAATCGAAAATCCGGATAATTGTTTTCAAAATCAAATCAAACAGTATTTAAATTTTATATAATTATTATTTTTGTATCAGTGGATCGCTATCGAGCTAAATGAAATACTTTCTAAGTCTCTACGCAAATAAGTTCACGACCGGAGGCAGGAATAAGCTTGTCGTGACGTGTCTTTGTGTGACCAAAGTATTTTAAAATCGCCAATTACTGCTCTACAAAGTTTCCAGATAATCCGATGTACGGAGAATCGGTAGTTGTAATTTTGGAAGGCTTGGGCATCAGGGTTTTGGTAAATTATACGGAAATGTTTTTACTTCAAATATATCCTTGATAACTGAATATTATGAGAAGTAGTATTTATTAAATGAACGTGTTTGAACAATGTGTTTATACTACTGTAATTTATTTTAATTTAGTTTTTATTAAAATATATGTATATAGGATGTTGTCAACAACATCCTACATCAATTTTGTATCTGTATTCTATCGCGATGAGAATGTTTTTTAATCTGTTTAGTTTTTTACATTATTGGAAAAAATTAAAAAAATAATTATTATACTTATAATTTATACAATACTGCGCTCCATAGTTTCATCCTCGTTAAATATAAATTAAACATGTACTTGACTGTTCGATTGGCTTCTATAATATGTTACTATTAAATATTTAAATAAATAAACGATCTATCTACAGCAAACATAATATAGAATATAATTATATAACAACGAAAAAACTCCTAAGCTTTATAATATAACCTCTCCTTTCCGCTTGCTTTCGAAATATTTAATAAATAAGAAATATATATTATTACATGATGACCGGATTTAGGCTCGAACGCAGTACTAACATAATTTTAAATCGGGTTATTTGAAAAGACCAACTATGCGAGTTTCTTGCTGTTTCTTCTCGCTGGAGACTGGTTTCCGAAACGGTGTTAGAGTTTAAATATTGAGGATTCAAAAATGGTTAATTGAAAAGTTAAATTGAATAAAATACATTTGATTTATAATAAAAACCTAGGTTTCCTTGATTTTAACTTTACAAAATGACACTTAGCGCCATCTACCGAGTAGAAGTGAAAATATAAATTTAGTATCAGCGCCATCTATTATATAAAGATGACAACAAGCTTCATACGTGGACAAAGTTTGTTTAGTATAACAATTTTTAACTAGATGGCAATGCATAAGAAATATTTGTGATTCGGTATTCAATTAATAGCTCAACGATAAAGAGCCTGCCTATCAACAAAAAATTCCCAGATTCCATCCTGCCTATAATTGTCGGAATCACTCCTAATAGGATTATAAATATTAGTAAATCACTAAGATAAGAAATTGACCGTAGTTTATTTAATATAAATATCTAGATATTAATCAATAAAAAATACTCGGTTCAGCGATGTACGAAGTCGTTATTTTATTACATTGTATTGTTAATTTATTGTATGGAAAAATTCTGTTAGAAACTGAAATTAAATTGACGTCAAAACGAGCGGGTTGAAGCTTGTAGTCAAATAAAAGACACAATTATATGCTAAAATCTTTAATATTAACAATAATATACTCTACATGTTACAATAAATCTCAATGTAAATACAATCTACGGGACTTTGCCTTACTTTGACAGCTGTCACTGCCACATTGACAGTTCCAATAAGTAGTCATTGTGCACAGATTAACAAACGAAACGCTAAACGGATAACGAATCTAACACCGAGACAATAAGCGCGAACTTCTAAAGACAACCATTTAGATATTTAAAGGTCACGAAAATAGTCTTTAATTAAATTTAATTAAGACCATTTTCGAATGACAAATGTAAACCTAATCCTTTACAAGATTTCTAGTATATATTTATATTATGTTATTTATATGTATAATAACAAAACCTATGTACACTTGAAGTTGAGGTAATAAAGTGTGCATGTTGTAAATTATCTTTAAGCAAAATTATTTATAAGAAAATACATTTTTTTATATATTATAAATAAATAATTTCGGTACGCGATAATATTTATATAATAATTATTAATAATATTATTGTATCGGAATCTAATTATCATTATAGGACAACAATAAGATGAGTAAAAAAAAAATATATTTAAAATGGACATTCGAATCGAATTTCGGATTTTAATTGCTTTTCGTGTTCGAGTATTACGTAAGACCTTTGACGTTCTAAAAAACGAAACAAAAAATAATGCAAACATTCTTAAATATGTAGGATTATTTTTTTGTATATCATTTAATATATAACTAAATCAAAACATTAAAATATACACTCAATCACCATACATAATACTCGAACACTTTAAAAAACATTTTAAAAACATTTTCAAATTATTCACAGTTATTTAAAAGACTACAAAATTGAACCACTATCATTACTGAAATTAAAAAAAAAAATACAACTGTATAAAAAACGATGTAATATTAATAAAGCGTACGACAGTTCTATATCATTATAATTATCTTAAATGTAATATTGTTTCACGTTCATCTGTTCTGCAGCACTGTGTCCACTTGTTGGAAACCGATCATAAAAGAAGTTACATTAGATAGTCGACTTAACTGTACACGCTGGGACACTGTGTTGAAATTTTATTTTTGTGCTATTCCAAAGTCCGTTTGTGAAATTGTTTTATAATATTGGCGAAATTTATGCGGACTATAGACAAAGAGAAATACAAATTTAGAAAATCTATAGAAGATTACTTAATCAATGAGGAGCTCCTACAGGACAAGTTCAGATAATATCCCTTTCATAGTTTTGATACGTATCAAATTATCGGTAAAGGAGTAATGACTCATATTGACAGATAATACCTACCTAATGAAGGGGGCTCCCTAGATGGACAACGTAGTCTGGATATGTTTTAACATGAGCTGTTATGTATATTTGATTTTTACCATAGTCCAAGTAACTGTGACGAAAGGTGGGAATCGCTTCTCTAGAAGGAAACAAAAGAGTACGCGATCAACACAAACCGCCCCCCCCCATTTCGTAGAAACCGGACGAGTGCTATGTCTCCCGTACACTTTCTTATCAGTATTTACTTCGTATCTAACGGGGAATAATCTATTCATTCCCTATGTCTATAGTCAAGGCCGTTGAATGAAAAATATTCATTCATACCTTCAAAAAAGCACCTTTTATATGGCAACACTAGATGTACGACGTATTAACTTTTATGAATAAAAAAATTATGTTTTATTTTCACCTCTATGTTCCATTCAAGAGTCATACTGAGAAAAAAAAACAAATTAACTGCTAGTGTTGCTATTATTAAATAATAAAAACATAATTATACAACACTATGAGACATTTATTAAATAATTTGTAGGTCTTAAAAACAAACTAAGGCATTAAAACAAATTATCACTGTCAAACACATTATGAATTTAATTAAATAAAATTTATAATTTAAAATCAACTTCATGAAATTTTTAGGAGCAAAAAAATAAACTTAGCAACTAAATACATTTTTATAGTCAAAGTACATTTCTTATAAAGTCAAAAGTCAAAGTCAACTCTTATTGAAATAAATTCACCGGAGGCCACTCGATTACTGTATCAAGCTATTTGGATGGTCAGCCAGTGCAATAACCCAAGATATATAACAGTTTAGTATAATTTTTTTTTAAATATAATAAATAGAATTTCATTAATCCTTTATGAAGTAATTTTTACTTTTGACAGTGCTTGAAGTTCTTGAAGTTTAAGGCGATTACTAACCACTAACGAGACTATTTGCACTTGAATGAAAAGAAAAACCATATTTATAATATATTAAATAATATTTGATAAACAAATCAGTAGTCACCCCATAAACATCAACACAGATATTACGAATATATAAAACTGTGTCATAATGACGATATTTTTATTTAATTAACGGCCTAATAGAAGTTGTTTAGCTGGTGTTGAATACTGCTTCCCTCTCTCTCTTACTGCATTGATTTGATATACGAAAAAAGAAGACAGCACCATTCCATTAACCACCTCTTCAACTACATTACATTTTGAAAGAAATGTTCTTTGACTGCAAATGCTTATATGAAAATTAAATGTCGTTTAGATATATAATCTGTGTTCAATATATAATATATATTAGTTATTAAACGGACATGTAAATGTTTATATGTATATCTGTGTACAGTTAGTGTAAGAACCTAAAGCAATTATTTAAACCTAAGTTGGTTTATTATAAAAAAAAAAAATGACTAGTACGCTTTCGTGAGATCTATCGTGTATGTGAAGCTTTTTCCCGTAGGCTGAACACAGACAGAGCGTTTGGAACGTCGCGTTTAAAACGCCGCGTTTGTAATGTCACTTAAACTTCGCTAATGTGACCAAGCTTAGGTGATATAACTGTTGAGCATGGGTTCTAAATAATATTGTGCTAGGTGGTGTATGATAATCCTTTTATAAATTTACCTGCCCGCAGTGGTCATGTGGTGACTCTAAGCCTTCACAGTTGAGGTGAGGTGAGGCGGCGTTTGTCCAGCAGTGGCATTTTGTCGGACTGTTAACTTTACTTTTTATATACGATGTCAAAACTAAAGGTTTTATTTTGTCGTTTTATTGTCATGGTATAACTTTTACCATTATGTAACTATACAGAGTATAAAACTCGTTTCCCGCCGTCTGTACGTATATATCTTTTAAGCGGATTTCTTCAATCAATAGTGCGATTCTAGAGGAAGGTTTATATGTTTAATAATTGCATATACATATATATATACATATATATATATATATATATATATATATATATATATATATATATATATATATATATTTGTTCTTTAGTCTGAAAGTTTTATTCGTGTGTAGTCGGACCGGTGAGCAAGTACATCGGTTTCAGTTATTTAACATTTTCATAAGAGAACAATTAAATTCTCAGAGGGATTGAAACTTTCATATAAAAACAGATAAAGTTTCGAGGAAATTTAAATGAAACCTTCTCAGCATAGTAATTCTCATTTTAATTATTTATGTAATAATCACTTTCGTTCTAAACGCTCAGTTTGAATTCGCCCTTATCATGACACTGTGTCGTTTAGAATATGCTATGCGTCAAAATATATAAAAAAAAATATTTTGTATCTTTTTTTTTTGTTCACTATTGTAATAAGTTTTTATATATTTTTCGAAATGAATATAGTTTAATTCTGACGCAATTTAATGTTTTACTATGTGTGTGCGTATTTAAAATGGCATGTCCCGATTACTGACGAAATAATAATAATAATCTTATTTGATAGAAAATATATTACGGAAAATATAATCACGAGAAAAATATATGATTTTTTTTTTTTAAGAATCAACAAAATTTTTTTTTATCATATTTTAAAATGGTAACATTACTTTTTAAATGACAACACCGAGTTACAGATAATATATTCTCTATCAAAGGAGTGTAGGATATGTTTGTGGGTAAACTATTGTATGTATGTGTTCGTTCGCTTAACGTCTACCGTTCCTGGAATCTGGATGTGGTCTACGCGGTTGATTAAACGCTGAAAAAAAAAAAAAAAACTTTAATTATTTAATAAAGTTTTTAAAGTTTTAAAAACTATATGATATGCTTATAGCCTTTTTCAACCATAAGAGGAGTACAGTCGAATGAACATAATCGATACTGAATCGATGCGATATAATTGGTCATTAAGGGTATTTATTATTGACTCCGAGAAATGGCGCTTTGAATAACGGTGCTGAACGGAACTTCGGAAGTAAAATTATATTAAGTATAAGGATATAACATCTTAGCTCCCAAGGTTACACCGACAAAGCGCCACCGCTGTATATAACATGTCATATCCTTTGTGCACAGGCACAGACCAACTACAGAGTCAAACTGGCTCACTCACCTTTCAAACCGGAACACAAGATTACACGCATTGTGTTTAAAGATCTATTCACTCACGCGCCCGCATCTTGCATGAGCGTGAGTTACGTGATGAGTGACGTGATGTACTTAAAATGCGTGCGACGACTATGAGTACAGACAGCAAAAAAATTAAAAGTCAACTCAACGTGGAGGGACGATCCTTCGTGAGTGAATAGATTTATACCGAGCGTATATAACATTACAATGTTAAGAACGTCTGTGTGTCTGACAACCTTGTCATTTTACAACATCTTAAAACAAATTAATTTATGCTATAGTAACCAGACAAATAAACAATATATATATTTTTTTGCAAACTATCGTTAATCTAAGTTACATATAAATATATTACCAGGAGGGAAGGGTCCCGGCGACCGCCTGCACCAAGTTCCCGGCGACATCTATAAACAAACATTGTTCTTAAGCTGGTGGACACCAATAAATAATAATTTATGGAGGACCGACATATAGATCACCTAATGGGAAGTGGTCCTCTCCGATATTGACACTGTAAAATTTGACCTTGGGAACTGAGATGTTATGCCTGTAGGTTATGTATCGTCGTTCGGACTGATCGCGAACACGGCCGATCTCTAGGATGACCACACAACTATGCAGGACATGTTATACTCCACAAGTGTCTGTGCAAACACAGGTGCACTCTCTATTCCCTCAGTCCCATAATCCGATGGGACGGCAAGCCGGACGCGATCGGAAAGAGTTGAGGTACAGGCCAACGGTTCTACGTGCTTTCCGGGGCTTGAACGTACACACTTACTGCTGATAGACTTTGAGCTGTTACTGAGAATCTCTCGATAGAAAAACCCAGTAGCCTTTTATCGACCCGACCAGGGGTTCGAACTCGGGTCATCGGGGTATTTTTTTTTAAATGAATAGTAGCAATGGTCCAATTTTGTTAAGGTATTACTAATATTCCTATTCACACCGCCTTTCGAGCTCATCACTTATGTTAGGAGCGGGCTCGGCAACGGCCCCGGTTGGCGCTGACCTGTCGCACGAGGCAGGCGCGCGGGTCGCGGCGCTCGTCGCGCTCGTGGCGGCGCGGCCGGAAGTCGGGGCGCTCCGGCCGCGGCTCGAAGCGCCGGGGCTCGTGGTCTGCGGGGAGGGGCGTTGTGACATATGTTCTACGTCTACTTAGTATTGTTGAGTTTCGGTTTTGAGGGCGAGTGAGCACGTTAACTTTTGGCACAAAACATCGTAGTCCTCAGGGTTGGTGGCGTATTCTTGATATGCGCGATGATGTTATAGGTAGGCGGACGGGCAGATAGGCCATCTGATGGTAAGTGGTCACCATCACCCGTAGACATTGGTGCCGTACGAAATGTTAACCATTCCTTATATCAGACCTATGCACCACCAATCTTGACAACCACGACGTTACGTCCCTGTGCATTCTGTATGTAATTACAAATGCTTACACGCTCTTCAAACCGAAACGCAACGATACCAAATATTACTATTTGACGATAAAATATCCCCCGAATGGTTGTACCTACCCAGGCGGGTTTACACGAAACGTTCCCACCAAGTAAAATTACAATTCAAATAATCGTACATCACATATGATATTTTTGACTGTTCCAACTGAACTCACAATCAAATAACTATTATATAACATAACATAATCAGCCTGTAAATTTCGCACTGCTGGGCTAAGGCCTCCTCTCCCGTCGAGGAGAAGGTATGGAGCATATTCCACCACGCTACTCCAATGCGGGTCGGTGGAATACACATGTGGCAGAATTTCGTTGAAATTAGACACATGCAGGTTTCCTCACGATGTTTTCCTTCACCGCCGAGCACGAGGTGAATTATAAACACAAATTAAGCACATGTAAATTCAGTGGTGCCTGCCTGGGTTTGAACCCGAAATCAACGGTTAAGATGCACGCGTTCTAACCACTGGGCCATCTCGGCTCAACTATTATATAAGAATTATTATTTAAGATAACATATATATAACAGTATATGTACTTCGTTACTGTTTTTCGAACGATATTTACTTTCGACGAAATATTCCCACACGAAGTCAGGACAGGAACTATACAGGTTATTGGTGATTCGACATGATTAAATTTCCGCCTCGAATATTTATATTCGGACCGACAATTATTGTTTTAATATTGATAAACAACCAGTGTTTAATCGTCTTTATGAATCAGAAGAATAAATTAAATTCCAATTGATACTTTTTTTTTTTAAATCAATTTTTAAAGTGGCTCTTTGCCTTATTTAAGGAAAAGTCTAAAAAACGTAATAACTCAAAAATTATTGAAAATAGTCATCCTTATCACATGTTAAAGGGAACACGTCGAATTAAATAAATAAATAAATATCGGACAACATCACATACATTACTCTGATCCCAATGTAAGTAGCTAAAGCACTTGTGTTATGGAGAATCAGAAGTAACGACGGCACCACAAACACCCAGAGCCGAGACAACATAGAAAACTAACGAACTTTTTTTACACCGACTCGGCCGGGAATCGAACCCGGGACCTCGGAGTGCCGTACCCACGAAAACCGGTGTACACACCACTCGACCACGGAGGTCGTCAAATTATTTATACCGACAACCCTTTACAGCGTAACTGCGTAAATGTACTTACAGTTGTTTTTAACTTGCAAATTCCGTATAGAGTTGACTATGGCTTGAGCCGCTGTGGTCAGACGGGTATCCTCGTTTGGAGGCCTTCTGGAAATCGAACAAAACAAACTATTTATTTAATATTAGATGTGAACCCGCCTTCGATTGGGCTGAGTCGCTCCTTGTTACTACAACTATATGCCAGTGAGAGTCGCGTCAAAATCGGTCCAGCCGTTCCAGAGATTAACCGGTACAGACAGACAGACATACAAAAATAGTAAACAATTTTAAAATGACGTGACATATGCATTTAGTAAGAAGCGGTTATTTTAATATTATACAAACAGACACTCAAATTTTATTCTATGTACAGAACTCACCCCATAACCCTCCCGTTGTAGTGCACGGGGTAGCTCCCGAGGATCCCGCTGCCGCTGTTCCGCCGCCTCCACTCGTTCCTGCCCCTGTCCCTGGTGTTCAGCTGCGCCATCTGCTCCTTTATCTGCTGTATCTTGAGCGCGATGTCGTTCTGCCGTTCCTCCTTCTTCATGTCCTCGTACTTCTTCTCCTCGCCGAAGAGTATCTGCGGTCGAGACGGGTTGCGTTTCGGTCGGGGGAAGCTGTTCCGTCGTATCTCGTTCTGCTTGTCCATTATAGGGTACACCGGCTGGACGAATGGGTACTGCTGGGGTAAGACCTGCGATTTTTGTTTTTTTTTTATGGTATAGGTTGGCGGACGAGCGTATGGGCCACCTGATGGTAAGTGGTCACCACCGCCCATAGGCAAAGGCGCTGTAAGAAATATTAACCATTCCTCACATCGCCAACCACCATGTAAGCTTAATAGTCGGAGGTTTCCGGGTGTCTGCCTAAGTCTAACCCAATGGAGGTTTGAGTGGAGCAGACGACCGAGCGAAGAAGTCAAATAATAAACAACGCTGACCTCCCCTCACATGGGGAACGTTGACGAGCATTTGTTAAAACAAAATATACAAAGCAAGAGTCATTAGTATATACATTGCAGTAACATAGATGATTAGATACATACTAAATATAATTAATAACATTGTCCTTCTCACACACCATAACGACTGAAAGAGACGGATGATATGACACTACACATATGTTATAATTGAGGTAAATGTTAATATGTTACCTGCGGGTATACGATGTTGTAAGGTTGGTACACGTTGGGGTAGACCAGCGGGTACAGATCGTGCAGCATCACTTTCGGCGCGGCCGGAGCGTTCATCGGCACGGGGGGCTGGATGCTCTGCCATTGGAGTGGCACCTGTTCCTGGTACTGGCAGAGAAGATAACACTTCTATCAAAATCATCATTATATCAAATACAGAAGCGTTAAACTTTATTATGGATTGTTAAAAATCTGACATCGTTTAGGATAAAATAGATCACGGAGAAAGTTTTAAAAGACAGTTAGCGGGACTTTGTTGTATGAAACAACGACCTTGAAATGTTTCTTTCACTCCCAATTCGTGAATAATGTTCAAACAAACTCGATTGTCCAAATAAACACACTAAGACCCCATTGTAGGGTATTGTTAATACTCCCATTTACACCTCAAAGTAAGCTTGAATTAAGCTTAATTGGAGGGCTTTAAGACTTGCGCTAGGAGTGGAGCTTCGCATAGATAATCGGATAGGTATGGAACAAAACAAATTTTAAATCAAAAATACTTTAGTCCGTATGCTTTCACGAGCACTTTTGGATCGACATCTAATAAGAATTTATGTCATTAATCATAAACGTATAAAACAAAACTGTGTTTTTTAATGTTGTCAACATTCGTCGACATACTAATTTAAAATTATTAAGAATTTTGGGAAATTCTGTATATATATATTCTTCTCAGGTCCGAGGCGTTAAATTCCGAACCGGTGCTAGATTTTTGACTTTGACTCTGACATGTATATACTACTATATAAACATGGTTGAGGTAACTTACCGGATATGGTTGTATGGGGGGCTGGATTAGGACATTCGGTATCGAATACGGTGGTACCATTCCGGGCTGCACATCAACTTGACCGTACGACACATTGAACCTGTAAAGCGAATACATAAAAATTAAAATAATATACATTATTGTATAAAAAAATAATTAAACTATATATATACAATTAAAATATATTTGAATCTTTATTTATAATTGAACAATTTAATTTTACTTTTCGATATAATACATCGTGTAGTAATACACTAATACGGACATTTTTAACTTTGCCGTTTCATAGATTCAAATCAATTGTATAAAATACATCGGTAATGAAGGCATATTATTCGATACAAGATTATATAGATGATTAAAAAGCGTGGAGTTAACGCTCGTTGACTTCCAGGCAGGAGACATGACATACATATATAACTGTATTTAACTAACATGACTGTATTTTTAGACGTTGAAAAAGGGTAACTACTGAGTTTCTTGCCGGTCCATCTCGGTAGAATCTACATTCCGAACCGGTGGTAGCTTCACTTTAAATAGTTTGTTAAATGACGATTCAAAAGTGCTTGTAAAAGCCTACTCGAATAAAGTATATTTTGATTTTATATTCTACCAATTATTAATATTGAGTATTATTGTGTTCTGGTTTGAAGGGTGAGTGAGCCAGTGTAACTACAGGCACAAGGGATGTAACATCTTAGTTCCCAAGGTTGGTGGCGCACTGGTGATGTAAGGGATGGTTCATATTTCTTACAGCGCCATTGTCTCTGGGCGGTGGTGACCACTTACCATCAGGTGGCCCGTTTGCTCGTCCGCCTACCGATATCATATGTTGTTTATTTGTTTCTACTATAACCGTGGTTGGAATATACCTAACTGTAAATCATGCCATTTTTTTCATGCAATCAAGCGAAAAGTCCGCCTGTAAGCAAGTTGTCATCTTCCCTCAATGTGCATACACTGATAGGCACTCACCACTGGGAGAGCAATCGCTGTGGTCGATAACGTTACCCAGAGTAACGCCGGCGTAAAATACGTATGTAACATTACCCACGAGGTCCGCAACGCGTGCGACTAGTCTACAGAGTGAGAGGGAGCCGTACCCGCCGGGCGCCTCGCACGCGCCGCACGCCGCGCCCGCCTCCGCCGCGAACGGGTACGACGGGTCTGCAACACCACGCCCGTTACGCACGCACGCACGCACGCACACGCACGCACACGCACGCACACACGCACACACACACGCCTACCGCTCTACTGGCTAACTACTGCAGGCTAAGGTATATGGTATATTTACTAAAATGTAAGAAAATCAACGGGGCAGATCAAATTATAACCGTTAGTAGGTTTAAAGACTTTAAAGAGGACTTTGAATAGATCAGTTCTCGGTTCGTTTCGTGCTTCGATGGCGAAATCAATTAAAGGTATCATTTTTGTACTGATTATAATATTCATTGTATTATCGGGCATGTCATCCTATTAGATCATAAGAATGAGTGCACAGGGTGCACAGAGTGCACCTGTGTTCGTGCACAGTCGAACACTTTGCGTACATTATACCATATAGTTTAACATGAAGTTTCAAAAGTGCTTTCATGAGCCTGCTTGATTAAATAATTTTATTTTTATCAAACTTTGAGCTACAAATCAATTCTTGATGGGAAATTAGATAACCCATTGCTCAAAAACTATCATGTTGTATAATCAAACAGATTAACCACTAGACCAATGGTGGCTGTGGTCGTACAATAAAATTCGATTCTCACCGATCCTAAACGTATTTTCGTTGTGAGGGGACGACGTCAACTGTTTCTGCTCCTCGGGCTGCTGGACTAGCGGTTGGTACATTTGGGTCGGTTGCAGAGTTTGATCCTGGAAACAGACACAGATACAAAATTAACACTTACAAGTCCATTTCAATAAATTACTTTTATCGCAGTTACAGCGATATCACACGACGACCTCCGTGGTCGAGTTGCGTGTACACCGGTTTTCATGGGTACGCCACTCCGAGGTCTCGGGTTCGATTCCCGGCCGAGTCGATGTAGAAAAAGTTCATTAGTTTTCTATGTTGTCTTGGCTCTGGGTGTTTGTGGTACCGTCGTTACTTCTGATTTTCCATAACACGAGTGCTTTAGCTACTTACATTGGGATCAGAGTGATGTATGTGATGTTGTCCAATATTTATTTATAATATTTATTATATTACACTTGACTGGCGCAAAAAGTTGTTCGACTATTTTAATCTTACACGTTTAAATCAAAATAAATAATTCTTTTCAACGGCATACGAACTACCTTGGTTCCGTGAACTGACAAGAGTAAATAAAAATGCGTGCAGTCTATTCGAATCGAAGAAGGAATAAAGATAAACAAACCTTAGATTCAAGCATTCGATGCTCAGCTATATTGAGCACCACTAACAGTTGATTAATATATATTTATTCACAATACAACACTATTAAACTTAACCACATACTTATACACATTTTAATTTAACTTTCAAAGTTTCGAGAACACGTTCAAGAAGCCATATTCTCGCAGATCATTCAAGCTCGACCAAAGATATCGCGTCGATTCGATGTCAAATGTTGTTTATTTCGCTTTCGTCCTCGAAATTGGATTTGAACCACTATAGTTGGAGACAAAAGCCCCAAGATAACAGTTTTGTGCAATCCCTTCCGGTATCACACAATAAATATCAATCTTATCATACATAAAATATATTAAATTTATATATCATATTTTTATTAATAAATTGCACTCATGCGCAGTCAAGCTGGTTTAAAATATTCCCTATCGTGTCCCGAGGTCTTGGTCACTACAAGTCTTGTCCAAAGTATTGCCGTAACTGAGCAATTCTTTGTCGACCTTTTGTAATAAAAATGGCATATTTTAATTTAAGCTCAGCGAAGTTCGGACTATACACAAACTTACGATCCGACAGGCGTTGATGAAGGGATACGCGTTGTGCTGCACGCCCGGGTACATCATGTTGGTGAGAGACATCGGGCCTGGAACCAACAACGAGTGTGTCAGCCTGCGAATGTCACAGTTCTGGTCAGAGGCCTCCTCTCCCTTTGAGAAAAAAGTTTTGGAGCTAATTCCACCACGCTGCGCCTATGCGGGTCGATGGATATATATGAATTATCATAAAACATATGAATACAGATTAATTATATCCACAAATTAAGCACATCAAGTGGTGCTTACCTGGGTTTGAACCTACAACCATCGGTTAGGATGTTTGCGCTCTTATCACTGGGCCACCTCGGCACACCAACAACAAGCAAGGATTTATTGACAAATTTATAAAATTGCTAGGATACACTTTTAATACATTTTTGGAAGTCAGATCAGTCAATAAATTATAACGTGTTCTGTGTCCTCACGGATGTTTTCGACCACAGTTGTCCTTAACGGCGCCTCGCTGATCGCACAGGACGCACATTACAGTCCAAGCGAATGCGCGCAACGATATGTGTGCGTACTCACTCTCACGATTCGACGAGACCGCGATCGAACTCGTCCATAGAGTTCAGACGCAGGACCAATTCAATTCGTCCGCTTAACGAAGCACGCTAGTGTTAGTTACACCAATTTAGATTTCGGGCCAATACGTAGTACGTGGGGCTAGTTTTGGATACGGATTTATTTCGGACTAGCTGCGCCCGCGACTTCGTGCGCGTTGTTTAAATTCAAGTTATTTGGATATTGTAGCGTGATTTACTCCTTATTACATCCGCTATCTGCCAGTGAAAGTCCCGTCGAAATCTGTCCAGCCGTTCCAGAGATTAGCCGGAACAGACAGACAGACAGACAAAAATTGACATGACATATGCATTTAGTAAAAATGGGTTACTTTAATATTACAGACAGACACTCCAATTTTATTATACGTATAAATTGTCCGATTGTTTCGGATAGTTTAAGTTACGAATAACAGAAAAGATTTAATCTTAAAACAGAACTATTTTATCAGTTGATTATCATTTGGTATTTAATATAATTTAAAAAAAAAACAAAAAGCATAAAAAAATCTAGCTTAGCTAATCTCGTTTAGAATAACACTATCACTAATATTATATATGCGAAAGGGACTCTGTCTGTCTGTCTGTTGATCTTTTACGACCAAATCGCTGAACTAAATTTGATGAGATTTGGTATGAAGCAGGCATGAACTACAAGGAAAGACCCCACAACCAATCCTTACTTATGGGACGATAGCTGCACATAAAAAATCGGTTTTGGTCTCACATTGAAGAGCTCCAGCCGTAGACGTGCAGAAAAATAAAGAGGATTCTTGATTGCAATTTAATAAATTGTTAAAATTTAACAAATAATTAATTTTAGAGAGCGGAAAATAGGTACTGGCCGGTTAGATCGCGGGGCTAAACCTATAAGAAAAAATAAATAAACAACGCAAACAAAATTAAAGTAAATTATTTGACATGAAACAAATTCATTTAAATAAAGTCTCATCATTTTGGCGCCAAATATATATCAGTGACTTGCAGTTTACAATGGAATCAAAACAAAACCCGTGTCATAGGTTTCGAAATTCCTAAAAAAATCACACAAGAAACCAGTAATTATTATTAAAAGTAATTAATGTTCGTATCGCAAGGAATGCAACTCACGCATATTGGGATCCGTTATCGGGATGGGAGCGACCTTCGTCTGCATCATGTTCTGCATGTCCGCGACTTCCTGTTGATGGTAGTTGACCATCGTTTGGGGGGAGATTATCTGGGGATAATTAAATTAATCTCAAACTTTATTTTCATATCCCACTTTTGGGCAAGGGTCACCTCTAGATTTTTGTAATGATGGTTTAGAGCTTATTCAATTTCGACGCTTTCAGGTTTCCTCACGGTGTAAAACTTCACTGCCGAGCACGAAATTCGAAACACAAGATCCCGGAATCTTCAGTTAAGCTTGAGTTTTCTTATCACTGGGTCGTCACGGTTCTATTATAAGGGCATTTTTATACTAAATAACCGAAAAAAAACAAATTACTGTATAGTAATAACCTCACCTCTTCGTTCCTGAACCCCTGTATATAGTTATGTTGCTGGTATATTTCCTCTTGAGACATTTTCATTACCCTCTGATTTTGAATATCGAACTGCCTTTCGTAACTTCGCTGATGATCAAACGCCTGCCTCTGATTGGCTAATTCAAAAGCTCTCTGATTTGCTTGATCGAATGCTCTTTGGTGATCGTACGCCACTGGCCTGTGATTGGCTGGGGATTCGAACCGCGGATTTGGAGGTGTATGATTGGTTGTTTCGTATTTCGGTGGTTCTAAAATTTTCTGAGGTTCCTTTTGAACTTGAGGTTCGTATTTCTTATTAACTTGCTCGAATGTTCTCTGATTTGCAGTTTCGTATTTTTCATGTTTCGGACTGGCTTCGTATGTTTTCTCCGGTTCGACCTTAGGTTCGGGTGTAACCGGTTTCGTCCGGTTTTCGTAACGGTTCTTTAATGGGCTAGTTGGATTCGAGGCAGCTTTCTGTTTTTGGGGTGATCCCTAAAAAAAGCACGTCACAATTCATCCACACAACCTTTGTAAGGTTTAATATCTTAAAATGAATTATTGTAAGTGAGTTAATATCTACATAAAAGTAGGCAAAGACGAAGAAAAAGTGTTCAAATTCATAAACGTTTTCTGTCAAAGAGTGTCACTGACCTTTTCGCTCGGGGATAGCTGAGGTGGTTCCGTTTGGCGACGGTCGCAGTAGCATTTCGTGCGACAGTCATCGGCCTGACACTCGCAGTCTCCTTAGACATAGATATAAAACGACGTAAGAGACAAACCGAAACTTTAACAAACAGCGATCTTAATGTAACCACTTAAGAAGTTATGTCTGATGTTACATTATTTTACAATACATTAACGAAGAAATCATCATTTATAGATACGAAAAATAGAAAGGGATACAAAATTAAACCCTGTGAAACACCACATGGTATAAAAAACCAAACCCCGCTTAAATCTTAAAAACTGCGCAACGAATTTTAACGAGATTTTCGTCAATAAACAGAGTCTGAATGTTATAGCATTTTTTTTTTATTATCGTTCTTTAATCTAAAAGATTCAAGATAGATTCTTATTAGACCCGTGTGAATCCGGAACGGTCTCGCTAGTGCAACTGTACGAGTCAGGCAGCGCGTACAGTGCTATGCATCGTCGCATAAGCATTTTGACATTATTGCATCAGCTCGTGTGCGGCGAGCAATCACACCGCGCGCGCTCATATCATTATATCATATAGTTGTTAATTACTTACAATCAATCTATCCATCAATATATCAATCAATATATCAATCAATCTATCAATCAATATATCAATCAATATATCAATCAATATATCAATCAATATATCAATCAATATATCAATCAATATATCAATCAATATATCAATCAATCTATCAATCAATATATCAATCAATCTATCAATCAATATATCAATCAATCTATCAATCAGTCTATCAATCAATATATCAATCAATCTATCAATCAATATATCAATCAATCTATCAATCAATCTATCAATCAATATATCAATCAATATATCAATCAATCTATCAATCAATATATCAATCAATCTATCAATCAATATATCAATCAATCTATCTATCAATCAATATATCAATCAATATATCAATAAATATATCAATCAATACCATATATCAGAGACGTTCATTCCGCTCTACAATCAACTATCACTATAAGGTCGCACGGACCGCACAGCGTTACATAATGTGAACTATATTTACCGCTGTCTATAAACGAGTGTTGCTTTTCGAGTTTCCCGCGTCTCTTCTCATTCTTCGTGTCGATCTGAAACTACGTGTTTAATAAAAAAAAAAACGTTTAACTTTTTTTTAAATCTCATTTAAATATCATAGTGTCATTTTATCATACGTAACTGTATATTGATTTTGAGTCTTTCGACATCAGATTTAATAAAATTTCATATATGTAATTTAAAACCCAAGTGCGACAGAGCGCGCGATACGCTCCGTCCTGCTCCAGCGTTTTAACACACCGCAAACTACTCTAACAATATAGTAAGCATCGTTTCGTATATTCCGTAATAAACGGTCACCTCACCTCTCCCTGTATCGCGGGCGGGTTCTGCGGGTCGAAGTGGTAGAGGCTGCCGTCGGGGTTGGTGAGCGGTCGGCCCGTCTGCAACAAGCGTTCGCTTTGAAACAGAGTACTTGTCGACTTTTAGTCAGGATATATTATACAAACATAATTGGATTTCAATGACATAACCTCGTGTTTATAATGTTCAAAAATACTAACTACAGAGTTTCCTGCAGATTCTTCTCGGTAGAATCTACATTCCGAACCGGCGGTAGCTTTAAAATTCTGCATAATTACGATTCAAAAGTGCTCGTAAAAGTTTAATTGAATAAAGTAAATTGTGGTTTTAATCGTTATAAAAATTTCGCGCCAAAAACGTAAACCAAATCTTTTTCTAAATATATTACGGTACAAGGCACCGATGTATTAGGCGGTAGGACTACATCTGCTGGAAGGGTAGATAGTTCTAGAAGGTTCTAGACTGCAGGTAATTGTGTACTGGTTAAGCAAGTGTTTAGATGCTACCTGTGGGTGGATAACGAGCGCTCCCGGCGGAACAGCTGACATGTCGGTGACCGCCCACACGAGAGTCGCGCCTTCGATGTTCGGCTCGGGACTCGCGCCGCCTGGTGACAATTCGATATTATAAATAATTTTCTAGATAATGAAAAATGGTCACTCTTAAATATTATTAAAAAAATCTCGTAAGTCCTCAATATAAAGATAAAAACATTATTTTTAAGTTTAATTTAATTTGTTAGAGAATTTATATTAAGATTATAATTAAAAAAAAAAAAATCGGTCGATCAACTCGTTTATACACATGTACAATCAAACGCAACACTAGACACGTAACAACGATCACGAGTACACACACGCACACCGATACGCACGCACGCACATGGGGGGGGGGGGCGGATAGGAAATTACAAGGCTATCTCACCGGTGGGCGAGGGGGTGACGGAGTCCGAGCTGCGCAGACTCAGGGTCTTGTATCCCGAGCTGGAGGGGGACAGGCGCCAGCTGCTGCTCGCCAAGTCGCCTGCACAACATATTCTAATTTGGGAGCGCCGCCAGCGAGCGGCATATATTACTATAGCCACTGATCAGGTTTTTAAGCGTCTAATGGTGCGTTTTTACCGATACAAGGCAGGCAGACTAGCAAATGAGCCACCCGGTGGTAAGTGACGGTATAAGTTTACCATCGCTTTATAAGATGTTACGTCCCATGTGCCTGTGGTTACACTAGGATGAGCGTAGAGTACACTCAGACGGTACCACACGGACGAGCTATCGGCCCTACCACAACCACCAAGTCAAGTTTTGCAGCTGTTTGTAATTCTACAGAACGACATCAACAATTACACAATGATTTTGCCAACAACTCAAGGTTAAGTATTTTTAAGAGTCTCGTGGACAACACAACTGGTACCTAAACATATTCGATACTCTTGAGGACTATAAACAGACGTGGAGGTGAGTCGCTACCTTGCCGGCTGAGCAGACGAGGTTGCTCCGCCGCGTACCCGCCGAAGCTGTGCGACTTGGAGACCGGCCCGCGAGCCTGCGCCCCGCGACCCTCCAGGGACTGCACCTGCGGACGTTACCACATGAAACGCTATCCACTGCTTTCGTATTTGACGGAGATATAAGAGATACCATTTATTTTTCTAATATTAATTCATTATTTTATAACTGTATGTATTTTATATCGCAATACAAATTTAAATTAGTTCACGGGATGAACTGTTTGTACGCAGCTAAGACGTACCTTCAGTAATCTACTCCTAGGTGGCTCGGGAGCGAGGAGCTTCACCGGAGCGCCCGCCAGCCACGCCCACTGGGACTCGTCGCGGGAGCAATTATCCTGAGAGGAGGATTATAAATTATGCAGTCATTAACACGTTACACAAATAGAATTTACTTAGGTTACATGATTTAGATAGTGACAATGATGTTCTTCATGTCTCGGAGGAGAGGACAGTAGCCCATGCGAGACATACTTTAGGCCACGAAAACAGTTCTACTCTGGTTTCCTGTACACTACTAATTCGACGGAACGACGCTCGCGACGAGTTGAGGCGAGAGGCGAATCGTGCTCGTAATATGTGCGTGCGTGTGTGCGTGTGCGTGCGTGCGTGCGTGTGCGTGCGTGCGTGCGCGTACCGAGCTGAAGATGCGGCGGCGCACGCGCTCGTAGTCCCGCTCGCGCTGCTCCAGCGACTTGCTGCGGCCCGCCACCGCCGCCGGCGCCGCGCTGCTGCCGCCGTCGCGCTTCAGGATCGACCTGCGCCCACACTCTGTTAGTTCGCGGGGGCTCCGGGCAGTGGCGGCGGGGGATTCGAGAGAGATTAGTCTATTACGTTAGATAAAAAGTGACTCGTAATCTGGAAATGCACGTACTTGGCGAGCGTGTCGGGGCGCGGCGGGGAGCGCGGGAAGGCGGCGGAGCACCACTCGCGGAAGCTGGTGCACGGGATGCGGCCGCCGCTCGTGCCTGGAGACACACCACGTCACGTCGTCACACGACTCACCGCCACCGTGACACGTCTCCACTTAAAATACAGCCGACGTGTCACGGTGGCTAGAACATGTCAATCTAAATTTGGTGATAAAAAAACAATCAGTAACGAATACTGCCGTATTGCATTTAATTCTGGCGTACGTGAATCCACTCTCAAACTTGAAATGTGGTGGAATGAGCTCCAAACAGTCTGCTTAAAATGAAAATACGTCATTGTCCACCGGTGGGACATTTACAGGATTTTGATTGTCCAATCGATCAATAAAAAAATTCTTAATACTTCGAATTTTAAAGTAATTAGTTTGTGATGTAAACTACCAATCATCCACCAGGGCTCCGGGTCAGCGGTGAGTAAGTATCGTACATACGTATATTATATTCTAACTAATTATAACCTCAAAAGCAATTCGTCCACACGCGATCGCTTTCTGAAATCCTACCAAAGAAGATTCCTTATCGGTAACCGTAACCGTATAGTTAGTAGATGACGCAGCCTCACCGCTCTTGGAGACGAGCACGGAGTTCTTGTTGGAGTGGTCGAGGTGGTGCGCGAGCTGGAACAGCGCGGCGCAGCGGTGCACCAGCATGCGCCCGTACGACGTCATCACCGGGAAGCGCACGATGCAGCGCCTGCGGCGGCGGGGGAGGGGGGGTGTTATGGGGGGGTTTGGCTACTCAAATCGATCTTGCGAAAACTTTTCATTTCATCACATAACAGAGGTGTAATATCAACATCAACATATATACAAAAATATATTATCGCCACAATTGTCGGTGTCTCCAGGGTTCTATACTAGGACTTGTTCTATTCCTCTGTCTTATAAATGACTTTATTGTTGTACTTAATATTAATACAATCAGATTAAAAAATTAAATAGTGAAGGTACGTCATGGTCTAAGGAGTGATCGATACTTTTTTCTTTTAATGAACCAGATTAAAAAAAAATGTTTTATTTAAATTTACTTGATGATTTGAAATTTAATTTACAGGGCTGTGCAACCCCGGTTAGTTAGGTTAGGCCCGGTGTAACTACAGACACGAGGGACGTAATTACGCAGTTCCCAAGACTTATTATGGTTTATTATATATTATGGTTATTATCCATTACAGCGCCAATGTCTATGGGCAATGTTGACCGCATGCCATTAGAAAGCCGATTATCCAGACCACCTATCTAAACCAAATTTTTTAATATCCACAAGTTTGTTTATAAACGAAATATCTTACCCGTTGTCGTTGACTAACGCATGCAACTCTTTCTCAATCTTGAGTAACGTCATGCGATCCCGTGGATTCTTGTTCAGGGTTTCCTTAATGAAGCTGACCAGTTCGGGACCAGTTGGTTCTGCTTTATCATCTATAAAATTATCATAGCTAGAGTTAAACTGTGATCATAGACATCAACACAATTAGTCTGTGTTAGTTACCGCTGGATATAGACCACTTCTAGTCATTTTCCTGATGTAATTACTAAAACTAAGCTGAGGACTTGTCTCAAGTCTTCCAAGACGCGGTCTCCACGCAAGAGTTATACACAGGTCTGTGATGTGACCGATGAACTGCCACACCAGCCTCCAACTCTCCAGGCTGTGACGGTTTATATAATTTTTGATGCGATACTGTTCTGAGTGACCTTGAATCACTGAACCAGTCTCGGCCTCATGCGTTATAACAGAAAGGATGTATTCATTAACAGAAATAAGTCTCTTAATATATGTTTGGTGGGGTTTGTGTAAAAAAAAACCTATATTAAGCGTCACTTTCGTATCAATATACAGCTCATATAACATATAGACAATATATGACTATGAAATCATGACAAATATACTACAGATGACATCATCTGTGACCGTAATTATATTGCAGTATTATAATAATTGACATACTTTCGGTACAAGGATTTCTGAGAAAATCTTTAGCAGAAAAATTAAAAAAAAAAAAAACCCTTACCATATTCGTTACCGCAATGCGGTATACTTATTGGTGGCTCTTTGCGTTCGGGACACCTGCAAGGGAAAATTTGCTTTAACCATAGACAGTCTCTCAACGGTCCAGAGCAAAGGACAAATGATTTCATAGTGATATCTCATGTGATATTCAACCATTGCACTGATCAACACGACGCTATAGGCTCCAAACCCTCCTTGAGGAAGGAAGAGGGACTTGCCCAGCAGTGGGATATTTACAGAGATTTTACTTGGTGGTAGGGCTTTGTGCAAGCCCGTCTGGGTAGGTACCACCCACTCATCTGATAGTCTACCGCCAAATAACAGTACTCTGTATTGTTGTGTTCCGGTTAGAAGGGTGAGTGAGCCAGTGTAATCACAGGCACAAGGGACATAACATCTTAGTTCCCAAGGTTGGTGGCGCATAGGTGATGTAAGGAATGGTTAATATTTCTTACAGCGCCTTTGCCTATGGGCGGTGGTGACCACTTACCATCAGGTGACCCATATGCTCGTCCGCCAACCAATGCCATAAAAAAAGAGTCACAAAACATAGCACAGATATTTTTATCGGTAAATAATGAAAATATACCTGCAATAAAACGCCTGATCGTCGACGTCGAAGCTTCCAGACTTCCTGGCACCGTCACCATTTGGACCTATAGGATGTTTTTATCAGTCTCAACTACAGTATACACATACATAATCATTTTATAAAGTGTGACAGAGACAGCAAAACAAACCATTCAATAAATTAGAATCGTCCAAAAAACTGAAATTCACCCGTTTTTTTGGACCGAAATACAAATATATGCTATCTCTCTCTCTCACCGGCATGCTCCGTGTCCGAACAGTCGGGGCAATCGTCTGAGCAGACGATGCCGGAATCTTGCTTCGTCGGACAAGCGTGCTTCTGACGTCGTCCTCTGCGAAGAGTTAAATAAATTCTATTTAAGTATCATCAGACGGCTATCTCCTCTGGCAGAGAAGGATAGACAATTCCTTACTTAAACTGAAACTTTGAAATCGAATACAGTATTCTAAACTAAAACTAAACTAAACTAAAAAAAAAACACTTTTTTTATATAAATATCAAAAACTCGGGTACCGAGGCATCGCTCGCGTTTTAGAGGTCGATTGTCAGGTGTTGGACATAAAAAAGTAGGCTGTCGTGTTTACCCGAATATTTATAATCAGTTTACCTGTCTTCTATAAAGGCATCTTCTAAAAAGGCACGATCTATCTGCGACCTTATCAGATCTTAATATATAATAAAATGTTCTATACATATATGATAGAATTTTAATTAAACTGTATAGTCAATACTTTAAGAACAAGGTTGATTCTCTTTGCGAGATCTTTGGTGATTCCTCCATTGTAATACCGTGAGATATTAACCTGCAATGCGGGCACGCACATGTCCCACACACGCAGGCGACGCGCGGGTTGTACGAGAGCAGGTCACGCGAGGAGTCCGAGTGGTGCCTGTGTCCGAGCCAGCGGCGCGTGCGCAACCTCTGCTCGCTTTCACCTTCCGCTTCCCACGCTCCTGACGTTATCTAAGAGACGAAAGCTCTGATCACACTTCACAAAGTGGAATATTAACATAGCATTATCTCAAAATGGTTCGTTCAAAAATCAACCTTTTCGAATATCTGTAATAGAATTTTAACGTTTTAAAAAAAAAAAGGAATAACAGTAATTAAACAGCCCATGTTTTCAATAAATTACTAATATTCGTTTCTTCTGAAAAAAATAATCTAAGGGGTCAAGATCGAGTGGGGTGACCGGCATTGTTTGCGGCCAGTTTTTAGACCGTTAAACTGTCTAGGATCAAATTGACTGTATACAATATTTAATGGCCAATAGGCGCCGTGGAGCTTTTAGACCAAATCCCACTGGATCGAATTCCTTCAATATAACTATCAATATAACTATTACTTGATAGTAGGACTTTGTGCAAGCCCGTCTGGGTAGGTACCACCCACTCATCAGATATTCTACCGCCAAACAGCAGTACTCAGCATTGTTTTATTCCGGTTTGAAGGGTGAGTGAGCCAGTGTAACTACAGGCACAAGGGACGTAACATCTTACTTCCCAAGGTTGGTGGCGCATTGGTGATGTAAGGAATGTTTAATATTTCTTACAACGCCATTGTCTATGGGCGGTGGTGACCATCAGGTGGCCCATTTGCTCGTCCGTCACCGATATCATAAAAGAAAAACCTCTCCGTGTGTTGTGTGGTCAGTTTAGTAACAAAGTACTGTGACGGTGTGTCTGCGTGTGTGTGTGTTTACTTGCGTATAGGAGATAAGATCTCATCTTACCTGTATTTCAACTGGCTGTTGCTTCCCATCACATATTCTATCGCTATCGACAACACTGCACATATCGCTGTGACTAGAACCGTCACTATCCCTCTCGCTCGCACACGTAACGTTGTCAGCTATATCGTTGTTCCTGTCTTTGTCATTCATGTAGGGGGAGACGGTACGAGGCGGAGATGTGGATTCGCGTATCGCTTGACTGCGGACCAGTTGTTTCGATTTGAAGCTCTGGAATACAAGTGACAAGCGTTCCATTAATTGAGAACATCTGAACGTCTGGATGCCCTGAGGCGAGAGAGATGTGGTTAGTTATTGCTTTTTATAAATTTATATATTTTTAAGAATATAATTCCTGTCGGTCAGGTTTAGTTTAAAATTTATTTACATTTTGTATTGGTAACTTTTAAAATGGAAATACTAAGTTATAATATTACTATAATTTGTCTATATCTAGATATCGAAACAAATTAAAATTCTCTTGTGGAGATGTTGATGACATGAAAAAATTGGAGAGTCGTTCTGCGATTTTTGGAAAACTTATGAATCAACAAGTATCTTATTTTAAATCAAACAACAAAAGATCTTTAAAAACACAGCTGAATTTTAAGCTCGATATATGTAAATAGTTGATATGACGTTTAGCTCCCGGAATAGAAGAGACCCACGCTCAAACAATGTACCGTAAGAGCAGACATCACCAGCATTTAGGCCCTTATCAATGAGTATAGTGGAAAACCAAACCATACCCAAAAGCGTTTCCAAAAAAGAATTATCATTGGGTAAGCCGTAAAAGTGTGTCCATTATTATTTTGGAGTATCCTTTCCTGTAACACTGCACCGATGCCAGGTAACCCAGTAGTTGCGTCAGCGCAATATAAGGCCAAGTGAATAATAGGCTATTTGACTGGCCTTTAAAATCCATTTTATATTATTTAGTAGAGTAATGAAGCCAGTAAAAGTTGTTTTTTTTTTTAATTCTGGTTAATATTTGCTGAAAAATATCAAATTAAAAATTCCATATTTAAATATGGAATAGCGAAAACGCTACTTTGACAATATGTCGCTGCAATGGGGACAGTGACGTCACTTGCCTGTATTGTAATCTGTGGCAAATATAATCCACATACAGTAAGTAAACGAGGTTAACAAGCAAGTGACATCATCATAAGCCCGACCAATCACGAGCGTTTCGTGTCACGTGACAAATATTTAAAAAAATGAAAATGAAAATGAAAAATAGTTTATTCTTTATCAAGTTGTACATAGCAAATAAAGGTTGGGACTCTCTAGTGAGTATAATATAATACTCGTGACAGAAGGGCCCGCTCTTCCATAACGTACAATTCTGTCCATGTTCTTAAAAAGTGTAAACAATATCTTACTATATACTAAAACTCACAATCAGTAGGTAAACTAACATTATATCAAAATAAATTTTACTTTTGTGTGTGTGTGTGATTTAAAAAAATGCATTTTTATTTATGAATTTTTGAATAAATTAATTATTATTTTCAACTTTCGTTATTAAATAACTATTTTTAAACTCATAATATATATCGATTACAATAATTGACACTTTATTTTTCGCATTGTCAAATAGCCTATTGTAATACTTAAATTTTCATGGCACTTATGGCCTTTTACACTATAATCTTACTTTGATTGTTATGGAAAAATAAATAAATTAGGTATTTAAATATATTTACTCTGTTTCTACCCAGCTGGCTGCCATCCTCGGAGCCTGGACAGCCCTTATCTAACTCGGCTTGCTCCATCACAGTACCACACTAAAATGTATAAAAATATCATTTTTATATCATAATAACTATATTATACAAAATGAGTATCTTTTGCACAAGGAATAAGTTTATAGACTAGGATTTAGATGTTTTAAACAAAAAGTACGTGCGTACAAGTTCAGAGGTACATGTATAAACCAATATGCGGAGAGTCATTACAATTAAACTTTTAACCCTTTGTAAGTACAATGAGTCAAAGAAAAAAAAGTACGTGCGAGTAAAAATTATAACATACATTGTAAAGAATAAGATAAAATTAACTCAAAACTTATTCAATCAAAATGAGTTCATGTAATATATCTAAACCTTAACTATTTTACTTGTTTTAAATACTTTCTGCCTTTATTTTTTAAATTTAATTTAAATTATCATTTGTTTTTATTAATCTCAAGTGGAGACTTGATTGGTGTAAGTTTTTTTTTTATCACTAAAGAGTTTTGTTATAGCTATTTGTTTTCTAAATAAATAAATATGTTTATAAAAGCTTCACTTGGTGGTAACTCTTTGTGCAAGCGTATCTTGGTAGGTACCAACCCATCAGATATTCTACCGATAAAAAGCATAGCTTGTCATCAAAGGGAGAGGAGGCCTTAGTCCAGCAGTGGGAAATTTACAGGCTGTTAATGTTGTTATGTTGTGTTCCGGTTTGAAGAGTGACATAACGTCTTAGCTACCAAGGTTGGTGGGGCATTGGCGATGTAAGGAATGTTTAATATTTCTTACAGCACTTTGTCTATGGGCGGTATTTTTTAATCGCAATTTCAATGCAATTCAATAAGAATTCACTTCGTTTCTCACTCGTGAAATGTTGACAACCGACTTTCGGTGTTACAACATTTTGATACATGTATCTATATATTTCATTATTAAAATGTCGAATATCACATTCGTACATTTCACACTCGTGTTCTGCGGTGACTTTCGAGTTTCTGTTAGCACAAGCCCGAAATTTTAAATATAACTTATTAATTTGATCTTAAAAATAATAATACGGAACCAAAATAAAACTCACCTCACAGACAACGTAAAATCTTCGAAATAACAGTTTTACAATTAAACATCTACACTAAAAATGTTATATACAAAATTGGACCAATAAAGATCTAGAAGGCAACTATATAGAAAAGTCCAGATTAGTTAAAGCTTAGTCCCGTTTGAGTTCTTATTGTGTTAAGCTCGTTCCTATTTTTTAATTTAAGGTTCTTTATCGTGTCAGTTCCGATTGGACGGTATGTCGGTCGCATTTTGTTCTATGACTCCGTTGTGGGGGTGAACTTTATGCGGTGTTTCTTAACTATCGCTGAACCCATTTATCTGTAACAAAATAGACGAAGATTAGAAACATTTTCGACCAAGTGTTTAAAACATAAAACTGAAAATTTCTTGGTGGTAGGGCTTTGTGCAAATCCGTCTGGGTAGATACCACTCACTCATCAGATATTCTACAGCCAAACAACAGTACTCAGTATTGTTGTGTTCCGGTTTGAAGTGTGAGTGAGCCAGTGCAACTACAGGCACAAGGGACGTAACATCTTAGTTCCCGAGATTGGTAGCGCATTGGTGATGTAAGGAATGGTTAACATTTCTTACAGCGCCATTGTTTATGGGCGGTAGTGACCACTTACTATCAGGTGACCAATTTGCTTGTCCGCCTACCGATATCATTAAAAAAAAAAGAAAAGGTGCAACTACTAAGAGTCTTGTCGGTACTTCTCGGTAGAATCTACATTCTTAACAGGTGGTAGCTTTATATTAATCTTATACGCTCTATAACGCGTGTATCCACGAACTTATAATAGAGAAACGTACTGAAATAAGCCCCAAACATTTGAGATGTCAAAGAGAAACACACTTTAGCTCAGCAATGGGACATTTATTTTGACTTTAATTCAAATTAAATTAATCCGTTTACAAATACAGAACCCTAAAAATTCCGTTTCACGAAACGTCAGAGCGAACGAAGTCGCCCCGTACCTTGACTACAAGGCTCTCGGGGCTCAGGAAGCAACATTTTATGCTTACCAAGGCCCATCTGTGTGTAGACATTGTTATACGATACGGCACGACGTAAGTTTTAACGTAGAGAAAACGTCTGTTTTCTGCATTCCATAACATAAACGAATATTACAATATGATTTAACTTTTTATGATATTTGGAAATTAACTCTTATTGGATGGGATTTTAAATCTAATTCTCTTAAACATTAGGGATTATTTTCAATAAACAATATTTTCAACTATGAAATTTACTTTTACATAACTGATCTTACCTTAGACTACATACTCAAATAAAATTAAACAATTATGTTTTATTACTCTAACTTAAACTGAGTTTCTTGCCGGTCATTCTCGGTAGAATCTGCTTTACGAAACCATGATAGATTTACATTTTATTCAATACTGTAATCTACCTAAATAAATAATATTTTGATATTGATTTTGATTTTGAAGGCGCACACAACAGCAATAGGTATATTTCTTACAGCGTTAGAGTCTATCATAAACCATCACGATTTACTCGTCTACCTTCTAGCTACGTATAAAAATCATACAACGGATCCGAACCCCGAACGTCCCTGACCTAGTACCGCTGTCAAGTTCAGAGCTACGCCTATGCGTCACTGACTCACCGGCAATCTTACAGTAATCGCGTTTAACCGACGGTTAATTTACAATCGGACTGGTTGGAATATTGAATATCACTGACAAGTTACGGTTTCTTTTCTTAATGTAATAAGGTTAAGTGGTAACCACCGCCAATAGACAATGGCGCTGTAAGAAATATTAACCGCTCCTTACTTCACCAATGCGCCACCAACCTTGGAAACTAAGATGTTGACCCTTGTGCCTGTAGTTACTGGCTCACTTTCTACCTTTACAACTACCAACAATTTTCTAACTTTAAAATCTCTACGGAAGTTTTTTTTTCACACAGAATCACACTCATCTCCAGGATTATTTTTCATTTGGCAATCACAACAAATTTTACTTTATAGTAGGACTTTTACATAATATGCTACCGGCAAACAGAAATATTTAAAATAGTTTTCAGTTTAGGGGTATCATAACATCCTAATTCCCTAGTTGGTGACGCATTGAATGAGCAGGAGGCTCACCCGATGGAAAGTGACTACCACCGCCCATGGACATCTGCAACACCGGGGGGCTTGCAGGTTCGTTGTCGGCCTTTAAGGAATGAGTACGCTCTTTTCTTGAAGGTTCCCAAGTCGTATATGTGCAGTGGCGACCACTTACCATCAGGTACATTTGCAAATTAAAAAAAAAAACAGCAATGTAACAATGTTAATAACCCTGTTAAGTTTTTTTTTTGGTTATTATTTTCATTTTAATGTTTAAAAATAAAAAGTCTCTTGTGCCTTTAGTTTCACCGGCTCACATACCCTTCAAACCGGAACACAACAATACTGCATACTGCTGTTTGGCGGTAGAATATCTAATGAGTGGGTGGTCCCTACCCGGACGGACTTGCACTAAGCCCAACCACCGAGTGCAACGTACGTTTAAGAACAAGTAAGAGCTATGTTTTAATTTCATACCAGAGTTCCACCTGCTGTGGTATCGAGCTGACTGAAATAACGGATAGGTAAAACAAACGAAACTTTACTAGGTTATGTTGGAGTTGAAAGTTTAAGTCTGAATTTTGTCGGTAGAGCCATTTAATGAGAGAATATGTTAATTATTATTATATTGGGTCCGCTTTTCTTTATAATCTTTATTAATGACCTTGCTGAATGCTTGTCTTGTCCTTCTTTATTTTATGCTGACGATCTTAAAATTTATAACACGATCCGTAACACCAATGATGCTTTGGCTCTTCAATACGATCTTGATACTATAGAAAAATGGTGCGATTTAAATCACATGCAACTTAACACAAGCAAATGCTATGTGATAAGTTTCACATTGTCTTTGATTATAGCCTTAAAGGTCAAAATCTAATGCGTAAGACCTCTGTCAAGGACTTGGGAGTAATTTTTGATGAGAAATTAACCTTTAGAGATCATCATGACAGCATTATAACCAAAAGTTGCAAACTGCTTGGCTTCATCACTCGATCCACCAATGACTTTAAGAAGCCCACTAGTATTATACAATTGTATTACACTATGGTTCGTAGTATACTCGAATACAATTCAGTAGTTTGGTCACCCTATTACGGTGTACATCGCGACCGTATAGAAAAAGTCCAAAGGAAATTTATGAGGATACTCTCCTACAAACATATGAAGTATCAGCAGTTGCTGCACTATTCTGAGAGATTAAAATACTTCCACATGCAATCCCTTGCATCTCGTAGAACATATTTCGATGTTTCATTTCTACATAAAACCATCCACGGTTGTATTGATTGTCAAGATTTATTGTCCGCTATCAATTTTAACATAAACTACAGATTTAGAAATCCTAAAACATTTAACATCAACCCGTATTTAAATAATGTATCCTATAATAACCCCATTGCGAGAATGTGTCGTACTTACAACGATATTGCCGCTAATAATGACTCCATTGACATTTTCGAGAGTAAGTTTCGTATATTTAGGAGGTGTTTGATGAATTTAATCTTTAAGACTTAGTACGTAATATATTGACAATGTTATGTAATATTGTTTATATATTTTTTTTTTTTCTGCTATTTTTTATACTTATTGCTTAATTTCTCCAAAAATGTAATATTCGTATGATTTTTTTTTTTTTCTTTAATTTTTACTTGTAATAGCTTCAGCCCTTGTTAACTGTGATTTCATGTATTCTTGCTTGATGTGTACACAAATATTGGGGTGTAACTAATCTTCGAACTCTGTAATTTATTATTTGGTTATTTATCAGTTATCACCTGTCTTGTGTGCCATATGTAATAAATAAATAAATAAATAAATAAATAAATTACGCAAACGAAATTGCTGTTGATGAGCTAGTAAATTCATTAATTACATTTCACTGGCTGCATCGCGAGGGTAGCCGAGATGCTCCAGTGGTTGGAACGCGTGCATCTTAACCGATGATTGCGGTGTCAAACCCAGACAGGCACCGCTGAATTTTCATGTGCTTAGTTTGTGTTTATAATTCATTACGTGCTTTCGTAAAGGAAAGTATTGCGAGGGAACCTGCACGTGTCTAAATTCAACGAAATGTGTATTCACCGAGTCACGTTGGAGCAGCGTAGCGGTATAAGCTTCAAACCTCCTCCGAAAAAGAGGAGGACATGTACTGACTTTAACTTTTTTAGTTAATTCTTGCGGTTTTACTCATGTTTAATTTTACTGCTACGGTCCCGAGGCTCATAGCCACAGATTAGGCTTAGGGTTAGAGTAGGCTTGATACCCCAACTAGGAGGCCCGCATAGGCGGGCCGACCGTCAGGGCGTCACGGTAGCATGCGAAAGCGATCCCGTGGCGCCCGTCGAAAAGACGGAGAGGGTACAGCTGGTTTTTTAGTGGGTATTCCGTTGACCGCGGCGCACTCGGCGCCCTGCACATCGGCGAGCCCCACATACCCCCCCCCCCCACTTCCATCACGTGTGGGAAGCGCGTAACGCGTTTTTCCAGCGAGAAAAAAAAAAGGCTTGATACCCCAAGCCCTCCGACCAAGCATGTCCGAAGTTAGTGCTATGCACAAACCAGACGCGATACTACTTTATTTTGTGTTCGTGTAATTGTGCCGTTATAAACTCTTAAAAACTCTTCAACGGTAGTAAATAGAGACAATTAATGTATTACTTACCAACGATAAGTTGATCTAATTTTATGGTATATATTATTGGTTTTATTAATTATTATAAAATATTAATATAATTAATTCGTCCCTTCACCGAAACTATCTATCTTCTTATAAAAGTTTAATGTATATTGGTTTAGTAGATTTTTTCATTCAGGCGTAACAGAAAAAAATCTCTCATTTATTATTATGTTTATGGATTAACGTTAACCCAGACTACATTATGTAGATCAGATTAGCGTTTTATAATGGGAACTTAATGCCCTTTAGTACTCAAACGGGGTCAGATAGGAACTTTATTTTTAGACGAGGGTTAGCCCAAACGTAGGGCTACTGCGTTGCAGATGCACGAAGACTGGATCGGCCTTCTGTACCCAAAGATTTAGGTTTAAGAAAATATTTTGTTTAAATGTCTCAAATTTTAATAACAAATTTCACAGGTCTAAGATCTAAATCTAGATCGCAAGCAAATTCTTAGATGAACCTTTAGATGAATATTTTGTAACATAAATTAAATTTATAACTGAAATATTTATAAAAATAAATTATTTTATTTGGTGCGAAAAAATTTTTTTGCGCCCTTTGGGGGTAAGATCAACTCTCTGCGGTCGCTCTCCACTCCCTTATGGGTTCGTGACCCGTATATTATATGATTCTTTGCTTAATACTATTATATAATACGAAAAGTATACTTATTTTTTTCAAGGCTAAGTTTAACATCACCAGCTTCCCAACTATGGAACATGACTTCAAGATTTTTGGATCTGCTAGCAGCAAGACCAAAAAGGTTTATATGTAAACTTTATTTTTATTGATTACATATAAGCTCGTCAATAGCTACCGAGGAGAAGCAAAAAAAAAAAGAAAATCGGTGACGAACAGAGGAGAAAAAGCGTCTGAAATGTTTTATTTCTATAAAGATGTATCGAGTTGAAATTATTATGAATTGACATCAATAACCAGAGGTAAATTATATCTGAACGAGTACAGTGTAATGTCTGGTCTGACTACAGAATGAAGAATATATTTGTAGTTGATATTTGACGTCAAATATAACACGAATATTCATTGATAATTTTAAACTTTGTTTCCGAAATAGCTTCGAGTGAGGCTTCTGTGTTTTATTGTATTTGTTTAACCCTTTTTAAAAAGTTGACCATCGAAGCAAGTGCAATTTAAACCTTTTATATTTAGGTACACTTCAAGTTTTTTTCATTCATTCAGTATTTGAAAATTTTCCATCGATACTCTGCTCTTATTGGTCGTACCATGGTATACAGCTTATAGCCTTTCCCGATCAATGGCTATCTAACACTGTATTAGTTTTTTCACATCAGACCAGTAGTACCTTAGACTAGAGCGTTCATCAAACAAACAAACAAACTCTTCAGCTTTATAATATTAGTAAAGATTTGTTAAAACGTTTGCTGCGAAAGTAGAAAGGTGACTTGTAGCTTTTGCCTCAGGTGGTCTTCGATGGCCAGCAGAATTCGACGAAGTGATCGATCATACCATGCGAAGACAGTTACGGCACACCGCTAGAGCCCTCAAACGATCTCGCGCTCTCGAATGGAAGTGCGATATTACCATTCGGATGCAGAATTCGGATCTGCTTCTAGACACGGATAACTATCCGGCGGAATGTCCAATTGCACGGAACGAGATATCAGGCTTAGGGATATTTTGTCATATCAGTGAGAACGTAGACTGCCAATGAGACCAAACTGGCGCCCCGTAGAGGGCCATCGATCACACGACACCGGCATACAGGCGGCGAACTTCCAAACTACAGCGTCACCTAAAGTTATTGTGGCTATATAACAGTCTTGAGACAAAATAAATGTCTTATATCAATATGACCACAATCGGTGAGAATCGGTCAATAGTGAATAATTTAAGAAGTTCCACGATTAGTATCAGACTCAACAATGATTATATTATATTTATGTGGTTTTTTTATGTAATAGGTAGGACGGGCAAATAAACATCCTGATGGTAAGTGGTCACAACCGCCCGTAGACATTGTAGCTGTAAGAAAACCAGTCCTTCCCTTTTTTTAAATCTTTTATTTTAAAGAGCCTCTATTTCTTCAAGAAAGTGTTACCATCATAGTGTTTACAGAACATTAAATTTAATACATTGCTTGATTACATCTAATCATAAAAATACACACTAATTTGTAGAAAACTTGCGCTAGTCTGATCTAGGATCAGCGAGAACACTATTACATACCCCCATCTCCCCCCAATAATTAGTTAAGCGTAAAAAAGATGCTCTATCAGCTTAATTTCGAGCACACTCCAAAACAATTCCTTAGATCACCAACGCGCCACCAACATTGGGAACTTGTCCGATGTGGCTGCAGTTATATACATGCAGGTAAATACGAGTAGTTTTATATAATATATATTTTTCTTTGAAAAAAAAAACGACTTTGACCTATTAAACTTCATTACTTTCATTAAATTATAAAAGCTGACTTAATTATTACTGGCAGTATTATTGTAATAACTACAATAATACTGCCCTTCAATAATACTAAGATTAGAATAATACGACATTAGAAATGGTAAAACAACAAACAATATGAATTGCCACTTTAATCCCGCCCCCCCTTTTAAAGGGTTCCGTAAGTTCTTCAAAAGCGTTTCAAGTCAATGCCCAAAATAAAGAATGCATTGTAGCATTCATCAATCCTTTGGTACGTATTAGCACACACACACACACATATCAGCCCGCATTCGTCCACTGCTGGACATAGGCCTCTCCAAATGCACGCCACTGTGGTCTTTCTTCGGCAACTCGCATCCAGCTCCTGCCAGCCGTCTTGCGCAAATCGTCACTCCACCAGTAATATTATTATGTATTAGCAGTAATAATTTTCTATTTATATCTATACATTAGGAACGAATATCAAAAAACACCCTGGTGAGGTACACCCGGTTGAAACGATAAAGTTGCTTTCAATTTACACATTATATAATAAAAAACAGAAACTACATATAAAACAATTATACAACAGTCGTGTACAAATAAACGACAATGATTTTATATAAAAAAAAATCCAGTGTGAATTAAAACAATAAAAAAAAAAGTTTATATATTTATCTATAAAACCGAGAGATCGAATAGAAAGAGACAGAGAGAAAGAGAAAGAGATGAAAAGGTCGTCTGGCATAACGCACTTTCCATACGTGACCATATCCGCCAGATCAATGTTCGTATAAAAGTACGTTAAAAAAAAAATGAAAGCAATAAAATCATTACCAAATGTGCACAAGAAATACCGCATCCATTCAACCCTCCGTCCAGTCCTCACTACTATCAGTTAAATCATGTCCCAGATACAGAACCGGTTATATTTAGTTAACTGGACTTTCGCACGACACCTGGTTAAATTAACTACGCCAGGATGGCGAGTTCAAATATGGTTTTATAAATAAACTCTTTGTAGAGACGGACATAGAGCGTTAGTGGTCCACGACGTATTTATGTTTTTTGATATTCATTGAAATGTCAAATTATAAACAAGACCATAGAATAAACGCTCGTGCGAAGTGCGAAGCGAACTGCGAAGCGCCGCTACTTGTGTATATAAGTTTATAAACTAAAGCCTTCAGCGTAACGCGCTGTCTTTTTTTATTATGTATTTTGATTTGGAAGGTTTTCCACATAGGTATTACAAAGAAATCGTATCCGTACGTACGTATTGGCATAGTTTCAGTTTCAGTCAAAAGTCGATGATGTTTAGTTTCCAAAAATTTAGTTTTACTGCTTTTCAATAAGTTTTAGCTCGGAGCTTGAAAGTTGATTTTATTTATTGTAACGCTGTATGCTAAACCAAGCCAAGCCTAGCCGAGCCGAGCCGAGCCAAGCCAAGCCAAGCCAAGCCAAGCCAAGCCAAGCCAAGCCAAGCCAAGCCAAGCCAAGCCAAGCCAAGCCAAGCCAAGCCAAGCCTTAGAATTGAATAGCCGACCCAGTCTTTTCCGAACGTTACTCATTAACAATTATGCAAAAGGGATTGTCGCCCATGGCAACCGAGAACAGAAAAGAAAAGACGGGGTCGCTATAGCAACGAGGCGGTAAAAGATAACGGAGTGAAAAAAATATAAACGATTAATAATAAAAAATATATATAACATAGTTGTTGTTATTGCCTTTCGTTTCATTATAATCTCTTGCTTCGGAAAGCATTTCTAGGCGTTGGTTTTCTGGCTAAGCTCTACCTGGTCGTATCGTTGTTTTCTCATCATACTAATAAATTTACCTATATATTATGGTGAGCCGAGATGTCTCAAAGGTTAGAACACCTGGCGGATATGGACGCGACTCAGAAGACGTGTTCCGTCAGAACGGTGAAAGCACCTCCCTCTGAGTGCGTTTGAGACGTTAAAGCGGCGGGACCGTCTCTGAGGGGAACGGTACGCACGCAAAACCGTCGTTGGAGGTATCCTGCCGGCCTTTAAAGACGAAAGCGGAGAGGTAGATCCTTGCTGGCGAGATCGGCGAGCACCGCATGGAGTGGTGCGCCTTGGAATTACAAATTTTATTTGTTTATTATATTTATTATATACAATGGTTATTGTAGAAGTAATGCTTCTTCGTAGCATAAGTTTGATGTTTAACTATAAAGTATAGATCTAGACACTGACAAAGGCGCATCCTTCCATGTTAAATTAATATTGGCGTGATTTAGTCGAGTCACGGTCGTTACAAGTATTCGTTTTTTTTTTATATGATATCGGTAGGCGGGCGTGCAAATGGGCCACCTCATGGTAAGTGGTCACCAACGCCCATAGACAATGGCGTTGCTAGAAATATTAACCATTCCTTACATCACCAATGCGCCACGAACCTTGGGAACTAAGATGTTACGTCCCTTGTGCCTGTAGTTACACTGGATCACTCACCCATCAAAGCGGAACACAACAATACTGAGTACTGCTGTTTGGCGGTAGAATATCTGCTGAGTGGGTGGTAACTACCTAGACGGGGTTGCACAAAGCCCTAAATAATTTAACGTGAATTGGCGCGACTATGAATAATTAGATCTATGATTTCTTTTAGGTTTTTTTAAAATGAATATACACATATTAAGCTCTCGCTCGCAGCTAACTTCGTCGCGTAATTCTTTGACGTCATTTCCGTTTCACCGTAAAATGGTACCCACAACGCGCTTAAAAGGAAAACGTTGTTCATAAAGTTGCTTGCGTCCATCCTCAGGGTTAATTATATCTAACGAATTTTATCAAAACTGGTTTAGCGGTTTTTTTTAAACTTGCTCTTTAGAAGATGTCTAAATTTGCTTTGAAGATAGCCGCTATATAATAACTCATATTCACAGACGCCGGAAAGACAGAGTAATGAGATGTACGTCCGCATTTATACATTGGAGGGGAGTATATTATTTATATTTTAAGGAATGTAAGTACATTATACCCTAGTGTTTCTTACAAGGGAGTTTCAAGGACAAGCCATATCCCCCCGTATTTTATTGTATCTATGCCAATATACAATAAAACACGGGGGGCACACAAATATATAATAATCATCTGACCGCTTCGTTGGTTTAGTGGCTTGTTATAAGGCCACAGACCCCGAGGTTTTAGTGTCAAACCCCAGTTATGTAGATAAAAATTTATTGGGGTTTTGCTGTCTGAAAATTATCAGTAACGAAGTCTAGAATATGGAAGGGTGTACACTCTCGTAAAAGCAAGTAAACCGTTGATCGTACGCCTGAATTCTTTTGGGTCATGTCGGATTGCCCGTTCCATTGAATTATGAGAATGAGCGAACAGAGAGAGCAAATGTGTTTGCGCATACACACGCACTATACAATGTCCTGCGTGGCTGGAGACAAGCCACCGTGACCGAAATCGGTGAGGGTATCATCAACCATTTCAGCATCAATCATACGATCAACTAAACTAAAGGCTTGCCGATATGCACTCAACTTTTCTGGCGTATCGTGACTAGTGTTCTCTAAATATAAACCATTGTCATATTCTTATAACAGTGCAAAACAAAATCAAAATATACTTTATTCAAGTAGGCTTTTACAAGCACTTTTGAATCGTCATTTAACAAACTATATTAAGTAAAACTACCACCGGTTCGGAATGTAGATTCTACCGAGAAGAACCGGCAAGAAACTCAGTAGTTACTCTTTTTCAACATCTAAAAATACAGTCATGTTAGTTAAATACAATTATATACATATATATATATATATCCTGCCTGGAAGTCAACAAGCATTAACTCCACGCTTTTTTATCATCTATATAATCTTGTATCGAATAATATGCCTTCTTTACCGATCTATTTTATACAAATGATTTGAATTTATGAAACGGCAAAGTTAAAGACTATAACATTTATTGTAAATTTACACAATGATGTTAATCATCAGCAGGCCGTATAGACGATAACAATACTTTTTTCGTAAAACTTTGCCACCTCAAAGTTAAAATGTCCATTCAAGAGATTTATCAGGAACGCATTCTTTCGGAAATCAGTTAAGTAGGACATTTTAAATTAATGCAGGAAGGTAGAATAACAAATGGACTTTCCTATGGTAAGTGATCATCTCTATAGACATTGTAAGAAATAGAAGAACCATTCAATCTTTTTTATAGGTTAGCTGGCAAAGGAGTATTTGTCTCACTTCATGGAGATTGACTTCTAGCGCTCATGGACATATGCAACATCGGAAAGCTTGCAGGTGCATTACCGGCCGTAAAGAAATGAGTAGGCTGTTTTCTTGAAGGTTCCCAAGTCGTGTCAGTTCGATAAAACTGCCGGTGAAAGCTAACTATAGTATTTACGATGTTATAGCCCTATGCATGTAACATGGGCTCATTTGCCGTACAATCCGGAATATGGGCAAACAGAGTTTCTTGTTGGGAGATTAGAAATGATTGCGTGGTACCCAGCTAGACAGACTTGTACTTATAACAAACTCAAAATCCTGTATTCAATATAAAGGTTACTCACTTATTGATTGTTAAAGAAAAAACTAACATCAGTTCAAAAAAAAAATAAGCCCTGGTTTGAGAAGAAACGGCGAAAGGCATTTTTTCCAGATATGGTAATTGTTTTCAATATTACAAAGAAATAGCCAGAAGGCGATTGTTTCATTCCCAAAGGGTATTCGTATCCATAAACGCATTGATTGTATAACTGCACATACATTGTAACTACACAATACACCGGTATAAATAAAACGTAAGAGTAAATTATTACAATTCTGGAATTAATAAAATTATAAGAAACTATTTTTTAAAATAACTCTCATCTGTTGGTCAAAATTCGAACTTAATACATTGATAACAAAACTGAGACTCGACTTCACAGAACTTTAAACTTATTACGTTCTATGTCAGTAATCAGAGGAGGTAAAATGTCCTTAATTATTTTGTCTGCGCTTAGTTAAACTGATTATTTATATGTCCAGGTAGACTATCAATGCGTAGAACGCATCAAAAATAATACAGGCAAACAGATTGCCACTTAGTACACGCACACATGTAAAGTGGTAAGACGTTCAGCGAGAATCAAGCGTACATATCTGTCACGCACACCAAGATAATAAGGTTGGCTCGTTTGATTTAGTCCTTTTTTAGTGTAAGTAACCGTAATCAAAGTGTTTTTTTTTAATATTATACATTTATAATATTAATAAAGCATAGGTATATTGTAACAATGTTTCGATCAACTCCGAGTGACCTACTTCCAGGTCGATAGCCAGGAGTCAGGAGCGTACGATGCCTGGAATGACCTAACCAGGTCATTTAGGTATCCCTTGAACGACCTAGTTTCAGACCAATCATATTTCCTTTGTTAAACACAAAATAGTATATACTCATTCCTATATATGAATTAAAATGAATACTTGAACTGTTGATCAACTTGAAAATTTTATGAGTTACTTTGTGTACTGAAAGGAATGGATCTGGACCAAAAAAATAACTTAGATTATTTTGTCTATTTGTTTCCTTGAACATAAAAGTTCTATTCAATATCTAGTGAAAGCTAAATAAAGTTAGTTCTTGTTGATTTTCAGGTAGAATATATGATTATAAATTTTATTTCATTGACATCACTTTTGTATATCTTCATTCCAAACTGATGGTATTTTTTAATTTCTGTAAAATGTCGATTCACAAGTTTTTGTAAAAACCTACTTTTAAAACGTATATGTGTGTGTACTTATTTAAGTGTCGTTTAATATAAATTAAAAATGTTTTGTAGGCTCATATGTTCAAATACGACCAGTTGAATTGCTTTAAACTTAATAATATCATCATATAAAAACATATTATATATGTCGGAGGAGCAGAATGCCGAACAGTTGGGTTCGGGGATTGATCAGACATTTGGAAGACTATGTGGGCGTGCAATGGAGACATTCACAAAATAAAACGTATTTAATATCGTCTAATCACTGTATTAACTGATTCAATAATCGTACACCGCGATAATATCAAAGGATTATAATGAGTCATCTCGATTAAGAGCAAATGGGTTTGAAGCAACCATCGCATTCGAGTCGCTTGTCAAAACATAACGGCTCGCGTTGCCATGACATTTACAACTCCATTTTTTATGGCATTGACTGACGGTCGAGCATACGTGCCACCTGATGATAAGTGGTCACCACAGCCCATAGACAAAGGCGCTGTAAGAAATATTAACCATTCCTTACAACACCTATGCGCCACCAACCTTGGGAACTAAGATGCTATGTCCCTTGTGCCTGTGATTACACTAGCTCACTCACCCTTCTAACCGGAACACAACAATACAGAGTACTGTTATTTGGCGGTAGAATATATGATGAGTGGGTGGTACCAACCCAGACGGGCTTGCACAAAGCCCTACCACCAAGTGACCATTTATTCCATTCGGGGTGACCCGCTCTTAAAAGTAAATCAGCCATCAAACATTATTGCCAACTACTCGATTCATTAATTATTCAAATCAACAACCAAAGTAACCGCGCCCCATTATACAGGGTTATTAGTAATTCGACCTATTCCCATTAGGAGATGATAGGGGCGACTATTTGCGATAATTTTAACCCCCATATGCATGATGCAAAAGTTAACCATTTATAAGATTTATCACGTTTTTTAGTTTTTTCAAAATAAGTCAAAAATGCAACTTCAAAAATGTATTTAAAAAAAAGTATCAATTAAAATCTATTTTTTTCTTCTGATTTATAAAATCGATTAAACACTGGTTATTTGTCAATATTAAAATAGTAATTATCCGTCCAAATTTAAAAATGCGAGACGGAAAAAGATATTATTTCAATATTCTTTTGATTTTTTTCCACAAAAATACCTTAAAAACTAAAAAAATCGTTATGAAACTTGTCCTGCAGATTATTTTAAAAACATAACCGTTTTCTTAACTTTCCAAAAATGTATAACAACTAGGAACTTATTTCAAAGCAATCGAAATAAAATGACCACAAAGGACGCTGGTGAAATTCGTATTCGAACATGAACGGATTCGGACTAAAGGTCGCCCCGTAAAATTCCCCCAAAAAGAATTAAAAACAATAAGTACTCAATGTAAATAAAACTAAAATACAAATTAAAAATAAAATTTAGACTTAGAAACAGTTCAATAGCTAAGTTATAAGTAAGACATTTTGTAATTTAGCCTAATTAAAGTTCTTGCACGAAGTGACTTTCCCTACGCGCACGCATTATTTTCCTGAGTTGTGACTCAACTGCCGAACTAGTCAAATTATTCCGCATCATATTTGATGCGTTTTTTAATTCTTATTTTGCAGTCTTCCGCGGATGAAACAGACGAGACGTCGTAAACCAGGGAGTTCATATGACCAGACATAGAAATAAACCGGCGTTTAGTCCGGTCTCCTACCAGGCCACGAAATGGGTCCTACTCAACTCTAATTAGGAAAATGGCTATCAAACTATAGCGTAACATTAATACTAAAATGTGCAGTACATCTATACATCTTGCTGGTATATTATATTTTGTCTCGTAATCTTTATTCTGTAAGTCTTTGAGGAGGATAGGATTTTTGTGCACTTTCTCTCCCCAGTCATGTTCAAATCAAATCAAATCAAATCAAAAATCTTTATTCAATATAGAAGTGTTTACACTTGCTTATTGATTGTCAAAAATCTACCACCGGTTCGGAATTTAGCACCTCGGACCTGAGAAGAACCGGCGAAAGAAACTCAGCGGGATATTTTTTTTTTTTCCATTTTGCATGTACAATAATAATTATATTTTAGTTATTTGAAACAGCCTGGAGGCGATCATTTCATTCCCAAGGTGTGCAGTCAACTAAAAAGTCATTAGTGTTGTAATATCCTTTAGCACACAAACGCTCTTTAACGATTCTTTTGAATTTTATAATTGAATAATTTTGAACGTTTTCTGGGATCCTGTTGTAAAAACGTATACATTGCCCCAAAAAAGAGTTACTAACCCTGTGTAATCGGGTACTTGGATTATGAGTTAGTAATCTCATCTTGATCGAATTTGGATTCAAATAGTCCAGAGATTTTTTTCCAATCAAGACGCGACTCCTAAGTCCGCATTAAGCACGAATCTACAAAAAATAACTCTCCTTTCAGGGACCTGTTGTATAATGAGTATAATGGTTAGGATGGAATCGTACATTATGCACTGTAGACCATGCCGTGTGTGCTGTGCTCTGTTACAGAGAGTCGTGCGGCGAAGGTGTTTGTCGAAATGGTTCGAATGGTTCATCGATAAATTCTTAACCTCTTAGTAATTAACAACATGGACTGGGAGGCTTTCGACTTTAAATTGTCGTCTCTGTACACTACCAGTTTCTCGGATTCGTTTATTATAAACTGATACATCGGGTAGCCGTTGGTTAGGAAACAAACGCGAATAATCTTGCATTGGTTAGGTATGCATATGGTAAGTTCTGTTCGAATACGAATTCCCACCAGCGTCCTTTGTGGTCATTTTATTTCGATTGGTTTGAAATAAGTTACTAGTTGTTATACATTTTTGGAAAGCTAAGAAAACGGTTATGTTTTTAAAATAATCTGCAGGACAAGTTTCATAAAGTTTTTTTAGTTTTTAAGGCATTTTCGTGGAAAAAAAATCAAAAAAATATTGAAATAATATCTTTTTCCGTCTCGCATTTTTAAATTTGGACGGATAATTACTATTTTAATATTGACAAATAACCAGTATTTAATCGATTTTATAAATCAGAAGAATAAAATAGATTTTAATTGATACTTTTTTTTAAATAAATTTTTGAAGTTGCATTTTTGACTTCTTTGAAAAAAACTAAAAAAACGTGATAACTCAAAAACGGTTAACTTTTGCATCATGCATATGGGGTTTTAGATTAACGCAAATAGTCACCCCTATCACCTTCTAACGGGAATACGTCGAATTACCAATAACCCTGTATATACATATATAATAAATTTTATTAAGTTATTTATTATTAAACAACACTTAGTATTTCTGCGTTCCGGTTTGACGAGAGCGATTGTAATTACAGGCAAAAGGGACGATTTGTTGGTTCCCAATCAGTGAAGCAATTAGGAATGGTTAAAATTTACAGCACCAATGTCTATGGACACTTACCACGTACCAACGGGTGATCCGTTTGAAATTCGCCTAACTATTTATACGTATTGGTTAGTCAATTTGATTGATGATTTTATCTCGTAGTATTTTTTAAGATATAATAATTCACCAACCGATCTAAAATCTATATATATTGAAGACCCAGCTTCAAGTAAATAGGAACGTCAAATAATTAACAATATTTAATATAGTTTACAATATTTATTTTTCCAGTTTTTGTTACAACCATCCATTATCTTCCGCCTTTCAACCCAGATTAACAATTCCCACGTCAAATTCAAAAATATTCTTTCTCTATTTTTTTTATAAAAATGTCAAACCAAAAAATATTCATCACATTTATATAATTCTGTGATTGAATATAACTCAATAGCTAAAAGCTATACAACCTTAAATGATTATTTATAAATATTTTATATAAAATAATTGATAGGCTTACAATATATATATATATATAAAAGCGATCTGAGATTTAATCAATGATACCACTCACTGATCTTGATGAAATCTCAGAAACTGTAACACCTACAAACTCGAAATATGGCAGGATCCTTATAGGTTGTAGACATCCGTTAGGAACGGATTTTACGAAACTCCATCTCTAAGGGGGTAAAACGGGGGTTAAAATTTTGTGTTTTATAAATTTCCTTCGGATACAAGTCGCAGTTTCAGCTAGTGTATCTATACATATATAAAGGACTATGCAACATATTAAGCTATGTTCGTGTTTGTAGTTTTTGAATGAAACCGAAATTAAAAAAAAAAATACAATTTTGCTATACATTTTACAACAGAAACTTTTTACGTAGACACTTAATCAACCCACGAAGCCGGGACAGATAGTAAATTAAATACATAGTTAATTTAATCACCTACTTAATACCATTCTAAATTAAAGTCTCCGTGAGAGATTTTAAACGTATTTGAGAGTTAAAAATATAAATCCCGATCAGACTAAACGCCCTACTTTAAAAGGTCGATAATAACACGGGAACGTTTTGGAGGGGAAGGGGTGACTTGTAACCGAGGTAGCCCTAGCCGGTATTTATAATAGATATTAAAATGATCGGATTTCGAACTTTGATTTAGACAAAGTTTCTTCAAAAATTCTCTCAACAAAATTTGTTTGGAAAACATTTCTTGTAGCAATAAGGTCATTTTCGTACAAATAAATGCTGCGATGGCCCTGTAGTTGGAAAGCATTAAACTAAACCGATGATTGCGGGTTCAAACCCATTATTTCTATCAGAATTTCGTGCTTAATTGCATCTAATTTCACACAATTCCGTCCATCAATTCGCATTGGAGCGGCGGGGTGGTATTAGCTCCAAACCTCCTCAAAGGGAAAGGAGGTCTTAGCCCAGCAGCAGGTTTACAGACACTTATAGTACGGTGTGGTGTTCTGCTTACGAAGGTCCTGACCCAAGTAATAAGGACTTTGTCGTTTATCTTTCAATATAAACATTTTAGGCAGATATGCGTTTGTCGGTTTTTTAATATATTTAGACATATCTCGAATACAATGCATATATCACAGTATAAATTACAATCTGTCACAAGATACACGCGTATCAAGTAAACATTAGTATATATTTATTATGAAGACTGGGATATATGAATCATACTAAGTAAATTTTTTTTTCATGAAATCTCTTGCAGACAGACCCTTTGAAGCACCATGTTACATGATTAAATTGAAAAGCTACAGGAACCGAGAAGAACCGGCAAGTAAATATTTGTTATTCAATAGACATAACAAAATACACGCCCGTCTTAATCCAGAGTGCAACGGACGCAGATAGTCAGTCAGGATAATGGTCAAAACTTGGACCATTACATCGGCGGGACGCCCAAGAAAGTCCACCAGAACTTCGCTTGCACCCGGGAACTTGTTATAAATTAACTGTAGAATTAACGCTGGATTAAAAACAACCGAAAAAAAAATGTTTTTTTCGCGAAGTTACAATCAAAACTTTACAAAAACGAAAAAGCTTTTTTCAAAATTAATTAATTCGTTTAGTTTCACATACAGAATTAACTTACAGGCCCACGACAAATCCTTAAATGGATAATGAAGCTAAAGCCTCCCGCCTTAGGGTCGATATTCGTTCGTGAGATATGCTGAGTCATCCAAGGTTGTACCGTATTTCAAGGACACATGTGTTAATAACTGTCGCCAGTGAAATGAGTCTTAACTTGTATGACTTAGAGTCGAAATTAAATTGGTAAAAAATATACCTCATTATTGACATAGACCTTTCTCATGTCTGATGTCAGTACGGCTTTCATGGTTGCGTTTTTCTCGCATTTTCCTTTAACCCGACTCGTTTGACTTGAAGGGTTTTCTGTAAGCCCGTCCACACCACCACTACCATATCGATAGATACCACCCACTCATCATTCTACCGCCATACAGCAATACTTAGTTTTTAAATATGTACTTATATATATACTAGTATACTAATGAAAATGAAATTTAAAAAAAATATACATATATATGTAAAGAAAAAATGTATTATTCTTTAATTTGAATTCCGCGCATCAACCGTCATCGAACGCGCAGTGACATGACAACTAAATTATAAAAAATATAATTATGAAAAATATTATAAATCTCGTAATTGTATAAAGTAAAGTATAAAGTATCTTGTGATTTAGGAACAGACATTGTTAATAAATAAACATTAAATGTCGTTTCTCTTTTTACAGGTATGTAAATATTATTTTTGTAAAAATTCGTAGGTAAATACAAAATTTTATTTTATTCTTTCTTATTGTAAAATTATCCAAATAAATCTCTTTTTACAGAGAAACTCAATTGTGTTTCATTAACTGTGTCGGCCTAATAAAAAGAATACAAGAAAAAATCTTATAAAACGACATTTATTGTAAAAAAATGGAGTCGTTGAAGTTTACATTTGAAATTAAACCATCAATAGACGAAAAGTCAAACTATATCGCCATAACCGCAATTGCCACAAAAGATGGAAAAGTTTTCGTTATGCCTGAAGAATATCAAGCAGTATCACTTCACAAACATATTCAAACCTCGAAAACCTTCTTTACCGTGAAAAATACATTAAAGAAAAGATATCAAACTAGAAGTGTTTGGATAAAAACAACACAGGATATACTACAAACATATTTTGATGAGGATGGAAACATGATGTTTCAGGATCAATTTTTAGAGGAAACTACCCAAGAACAGATGACTATTGGTAGTAAAAGGTGTTCAGAAGATCCCATAGTGAAAATTTTGGAAACATTTGTTAAAAGTCAACAAGACAAAGAAAAACAAAGTATTAAAAATTTAGCTGACAAGTTTGTGATTGGAAAATTTGATGGTAAAAGTTCGAATGCACACCAGTGGATGGAAGTATTTGAAAAAGAATGTACAAGGTTTAGTATCGTAAAAGAAGAAGAAATAATTGAAATCTTCAGATTATTTCTTGAAAAATCATGCACTGATTGGTATTCTTCCATGATGATGAAACTTAGCTTACAATCCGAGTGGTCAAAATGGAAATCATGTTTTTTGGAAACATATGCTAATAGAGGTTGGACTGCTAGTAAGTATGCTTTATCTTACAAGTACCAATCAGGATCTTTACTAGAATATGCAGTAAAGAAAGAAAAACTTTTACTAGAGGTAAGAAAAACAATAGATGAAGGGACTCTTATTGATATCATTGCTGCCGGTTTACCAGATTTTATAACAGACAAAATCAACAAAGACCAAATCGTAGAAACAAAAAATTTGTTTAGTGAACTTGGAAAATTAGAACATTTAGTTTCAAGAAGAAAATTTATCAAGAAGAAAGAAGATACTAAGCCAGAGAAAAAAAAATGTAGCATTTGTGAAAAATTAAATAAAGGCGTACGCTATCATTCAGAAGATTCTTGCTGGTTTAAAACAAATTCAAATACTGAAAAAGATAAAAAGCAAGTAAAGCTCGTTAATAATTCAGAATTGGAATGTGAATTGCAGTGTGAAGATCCAAAAAACTAATAGTACCGCCATTGATCAAAGTGAAATTAGTACTGAATAAAAATGTTGAAGTGTCTGGAATCTATGACTCTGGGTCTAACGTTTCGTTAATAAATTCTAAATTGTTAAAAATAAAAAATAAGGAAACCAGTCATTGCAACAATACTAATTTAAAAACGATTAATGGCGTTAAAAAGGCAAATGGAGTAGTAACACTTGATATAGCCATCTTTGATGTGGAAAAAAAAATGAATGTTTTCGTAATAGACAAGGAAAATTTCGATTATGATTTTTTAGTGGGTCTTGATTGTATAAAAGAATTTTACCTAGTTCAAAACGAAAACTTAAAAATTACGCAGAAATTACCTATAAAAAGAAGTGAAATAGTTTCCAAGGAAACAGACAAAATAGATATAGTCTCTAAAGAGATTAAATATGATAATTTAATAAACTTCAATGAAGACATACTTGAAGAAAAGTTCAAAATTTGCATAAATCATTTAGACTTTCAAAAACAGGCCATGATTGATAAATTAATTTCGAAATATAAGTCTGTGTTTGCAAAGGACAAATATGACATAGGACAGGTAACAGATTATGAAGCACACATTGATCTACTTATAGAAAAATATTGCTCCAAAAGACCATATCGTTGCACAATAGAAGATAAGAAGGAGATTGAAGATCAAATTGCAAAATTATTGGAAAGAAATATAATAGAAGAATCATATAGCCCATTCGCAGCACCAGTCACATTAGCTTATAAAAGAGATGAAAACAAAAGATCAAGATTGTGCATCGACTTTCGAGACTTAAATAAAATTGTTGTGCCTCAATCACAACCATTCCCTCTTATTGACGACCTAATACTGAAGACGAGAGATTGCAAGTTTTTCTCAACGCTGGACCTAAACTCAGCGTTTTGGTCAATTCCTTTACGTATCACAGATAGACACAAAACTGCGTTTGTGACGCAGGAGGGACACTATCAATGGACCTGTTTGCCATTTGGTTTGAAAACCTCCCCAGCTATATTTCAGAGAATAATGTGTAATATAATACGGAAACACAAGCTTGGATATTTCGCAGTATGTTTCATAGATGATATTTTAGTTTTCTCAGAAACTTTCTCGGATCATATCAGATATTTGGAAAAACTCTTTGAAGCAATAAAATGCGAAGGCTTAAAACTAAAATTCTCTAAATGCACATTTGCAGCTGATACAGTTAAATACTTGGGTCACATAATACAAAATAATTCAGTCAGACCACTGAAAGATAACTTAATATCAATAAAAAACTTCCCGACTCCTAAAACTCAAAAGAATGTGAGGCAATTTTTGGGAAAAATAAATTTTTATCATAAATATGTGCCAAATATAGCCATTAAATTGGAACCATTGCATAACCTTTTGAGAAAAGGACAAACCTTTGACTGGACTGATGCATGTCAGGAGTCATTTAATGAAATGAAACAAATATTATGTTCTCAACCGATATTAACAATCTTTGACCCAAACCTACCTATTCATATATACACAGATGCTAGTATATTAGGAGTAGGAGCAGTACTAAAACAACCACAAAATAACAATGAAGAAAAACCAGTAGCGTACTTTTCGAAAAAATTGACTGAAGTACAGAAAAGGAAGAAAGCCATCTATCTGGAATGTCTGGCAATTAAGGAATGTGTAAAGTATTGGCAACATCTATTGATAGGTCGGAAATTCACTGTATTTTCTGATCACAAACCATTGGAAAATATGAACATAAGATCTAGAACAGACGAAGAATTAGGAGATCTAACATACTACTTATCACAATATGATTTCGAAATTAAATATTCGCCAGGAAGATACAACATTGAAGCTGATTGTCTAAGCAGAAACCCGGTACTTGGGCCAAATGAAAACTCAGAGGAACAGTTAAAAGTAGTTAATATAATAACACTAGAAGATATTCTAAAAGACCAGGTTAATAATGAATATATACAATGCAGAAAAAACAAGTTAATGAAAAAACAAAATGTTTACTACAAAAAAGTAAGGAAGAAAGAAAAAATTATTATATCAGAGGAATTTAGCATAGATTTCATGAAAAGTGTACATACAGATCTGGGGCATATAGGAATTAAACAAATGCAGAGAATGATTAGCTCAGTGTATACAGCAGAAAATATGACTAAAAACATAAAAAAAATCTGTGAAAGTTGTACAGTATGCTTAAAGAATAAATCAAGAGGACAAATTAAATATGGGTTGATGTCCCACTTGGGTCCCGCCACAAAACCTTTTCAGATATGCTCTATTGATACCATTGGAGGTTTCGGAGGTTCCAGATCAACAAAGAAATATTTACATCTTTTATTAGATCATTTCACCAGGTACGCGTATATTCTAACATCAAGTACTCAAAATGCTAATGACTTCATTAAATTAATAAGAAACTGTACAGAAAGTGATGGTATTGAATTAATACTATCAGACCAATACCCAGGTATCAATTCTAAGGAATTTAAAAGATTTTTGGATGAAAAAAATATTCCCATAATTTTTACAGCAGTGAATTCTCCTTTTTCAAATGGCTTAAATGAGAGATTAAACCAGACATTGGTTAATAAAATCCGGTGCAAGATAAACGAACATGACACTAAAATGGCATGGACGACTATAGCCCACAACTGTGTGCAAAAATACAATGAAACGGAGCATACTATTACTGGATATGCTCCTAAATACCTACTTTATGGTACAGATGTTACGATTTTGCCAAATGAGCTGAAACAGAAGAAGACTGACCATGATTTAATCCAGGCTAGGGAAAAAGCTTTAGAAAATACAATCAAATCACATAATTATAACAAGAAAATTTACGATAAAAATAGAAAACATATAGAGTTCAAAGTCGGTGATATTGTTTTTATAGAAAATGGAAATAAACTGAATCGAAAGAAGCTTGATGAATTGAAACTTGGACCGTACAAAATTTTACAAAAAATTTCAAACTCAATTTACAAAATAAATATTGAACATAAGAGATCAGAGTCCACTTTTTTCCACATTTCAAAGCTAACACCAGCTCCTATCTACGATAAAGACCGTGCATGAAAAAACATCTTCATCTGACTTTCTTTACGGAGGGGGGGAGATGTAAAGAAAAAATGTATTATTCTTTAATTTGAATTCCGCGCATCAACCGTCATCGAACGCGCAGTGACATGACAACTAAATTATAAAAAATATAATTATGAAAAATATTATAAATCTCGTAATTGTATAAAGTAAAGTATAAAGTATCTTGTGATTTAGGAACAGACATTGTTAATAAATAAACATTAAATGTCGTTTCTCTTTTTACAGGTATGTAAATATTATTTTTGTAAAAATTCGTAGGTAAATACAAAATTTTATTTTATTCTTTCTTATTGTAAAATTATCCAAATAAATCTCTTTTTACAGAGAAACTCAATTGTGTTTCATTAACTGTGTCGGCCTAATAAAAAGAATACAAGAAAAAATCTTATATATATATTCCGCGGAGTTTCTTTCGCCGGTTCTTCTCAGGTCCGAGGTGTTAATTTTCGAATCGGTGGTAGATTTTTGACTATCAATAAGCAAGTGTAATCACTTCCATATAAAATAAAGATTTTTGACTTTGACTTTGTTACTGAGTTCCTTACCGGTTCTTCTCTGTAGAATCTATGCACACCTTACGTTTAATACAGTTGTGTAAAATGTCAATGCAAGGGCTGTACTGTTTCTCTACTTTACTGTAAAATTAAATAAATAAATAGTGCCTATCCTAGGAGCCAGGAGACCTACTTTACTGGGCATCCTAGTTTGGTCTCCTGACACACACAATTGTATATATATTTAACCCAAATGAAAAATATAAACTCGTAATGTCTGTGGGAGAGAATAAATAAATTTATTAGTATACAAGATAACAACAAACCAGACTGACTGATTCATCATCGCCGAGCGTAATCTATTAAAGTTAGGGCCATGAAATTTGGTGAGTAGACTCTTTTTATCGAGCAGACACCCACTACGGAAGGAGGGAAAAGGTGAAATAGGGGTTTGTATGGAAGTCCGTCATTTTTTAAGTTAGAAACTTTATTTTAGAGATTCTCATTAAAAATAATTAGATACTTATTTAAGCGTTTCTGGATATTCTACCCTAAGGAATGAAATACGCACCAATGTTTGTATACCTAATACAAAGAGGACTTAAATTTACGTAATACTTCAAGTTAATCTGTAAATATATTCAACTACCACGCGAGCAAATCCGCGGGCAACAGCTGGTTATTTATAAGTGAGTCCGTAATAATCATTAACGTTAGATACGACTTGAGTAATAATCCTTGTCCACTGTGTTACTCGTTAGCCTTGATTTGCGAAGGTCAGACTAATAGCGCTATGTAAAATACCGCTGTTTAAACCGCCTGTATTAATGGGGCCCTATGTCCCCTGTGTAGGTAAAATTACTATCAAGTGGTGGTAGGGCTTTGTGCAAGCCCGTCTGGGTAGGTACCACCAACTCATCAGATATTCCACCGCCAAATAACAGTACTCTGTATTGTTGTGTTCCGGTTAGAAGGGTGAGTGAGGCAGTGTAATCACAGGCACAAGGGACATAACATCTTAGTTCCCAAGTTTGGTGGCGTATTGACGGTAGATGGGATGGTTACTGTTACCAGTTACCATCAGATGCCAGTTCATTTTTTATCATAAAAATGCGCTCAATAAAATTCATTCAGTCTTACGGCACCTACGGGATTATATAGAGTAGCTCTATTTTACTCTACCGGAACCACACGGGGCGATATATAACGATATTTGAAAATGGAAGAGCTTTAGCGCTTAAGCCTCTTTACAACCCGCCAAGCCTTTATATATTTCGTGTAACTCCGGAATCGTTCGGCGATCATCGGCAACGCATCCCGGACCGTTTACCAGGTCAATGGGACACCGCACACGCGCGGTGAACCAAACGATTGCATCCGAATGTCAGCTCTAAACTTTTTAACATAGAGTTGCAAATCATTATTAGGTCAGTAGGGCAAGCTTCGAGAGAACAGGGAAGTCGTTCACGCGCCGTGAACATTAAAACAATCGATTATCAACCTTATATTTGTTACATAAGAGATAAAAATACTTTATAGATATATGCGAAAATCTTAGTTGAACCACAGGGAAGTGTTTAGAGGAAAAGTAACCTTAACAGAAAGGTGGGAGAGTTGGAATTCTTTAATGGGTCAGTAGGACACCGGCACTCATGAATATTTAACACACATTAAACAATGTACCGTATCAGTTTGAAATAGAGTTTAAATTGCATCGTCAACCAGGCAAATAAGTTGTAAACGAAATTAAAACTTATAACAAGTCATATAAGGTATGTTATTTAAAAACACGACAAGATATTCATCCTTGCATTCGGATGTAATCGTCCGTGATTAGATTCGGACATATTCGATTCGATCCTTCATCGTGCAATCAATAAATTCATAATGGTCCAGTAGGCGATAAACTGGCCGCATTTAAAAATTTCAATATGCTCCGGAATATTATCACAAACCGCTAACTACTACAGGAACCATATATCTTCTTCTTTAGATAGAATTTGGCAAACAGGGGGTGATTTGATAACTGTGTTTTTTTATATTAGAACACAATAACTTTTACTTTGGGGGTAGGTGTGTATTACCCACCCATATATTCTAGCGCATATCAGCAATAGATAGTATTGTTATGTTTCGATTTGAAGGATGAGTGAGCCGGTGTAACTACAAGAACAAGGGACAAAACATCTTAGTTTCCAAGGTTGGTGACGCACTGGTGGTATGATGAATTATTTCTTACAGTACCGACGTCTATGGCCAGCGGTGACTTATCAAGTGCCTCATTTGCCAGTCTTAATACGCCATAATGAGCCGAGATGGCCCAGTGGTTAGAACGCGTGCATCTTAACCGATGATTTCGGGTTCAAACCCAGGCAGGCGCCACTGAATTTACATGTTTTACAATTTGTTTATAATTCATCTCGTGCTCGGCGGTGAAGGAAAACATCGTGAGGAAACCTGCATGTGTCTAATTTCAACGAAATTCTGCCACATGTGTATTCCACCAAACCGCATTGGAGCAGCGTGGTGGAATATGCTCCATACCTTCTCCTCGACGGGAGAGGAGGCCTTAGCCGAGCAGTGGGAAATTTACAGGCTGATTATGTAATACGCCATAAAGAAGTTTGTTGACTGCGTATACCATCTTTATCAAATTACTAAAAGGCCATTGAGAAGACACTTCTTAAAAGCGAAGTCTAATAAATTATTATTATTATTATCAGGCAAATTTTAACTACGACCTCTTTTTCATGGATCCTCCCTTCCCGTCACACGTGATCACGTCACCATCGATAGCAAACAATAAATTACAAACTATGCGAATGTTTACACAAGTGTTCTGTGTGTGAAATTTCAGAAGATACAAGGCCGAATCGATGTTGAAAGAACACGCCACCTGGCGGCGGCCATAATAACCATATTTATTATGTAAATATATGGTCTGTCTTTGTTTTTGTTTGCTTGGTTCTTGCGAGCGTTAATCGGTGAAGAATCTAATCGACCTTGAAATTTGGTTCTTTAACTGGAATACTAAAGGTGATCCCTCTGATTATAAAACAAACCGCAGCTGGAGCATGCGGAACTTTATAGTGAAGCAACAGAAGCGAATACGAATTATTTCTAGTGTACAACTAAGCGTCTTGTAAATCAATAAGAATTAAAAAAATGCGTCGTTTCGCACGAGAGATTAACTTTTGATTTTGTATTCGCTTTTGTCGCTTCACTTTTATGTTCGGCACGTTCCATCTGGCGTTTCTTTTATAATCTGAGTGCGAAACAAACACAAATATACCCTACATATTTATATGTAACACTTCAATATGATATTATACACGAATATATGTGCACGGGCTAGGAATGAAAAGTACCATATGTTCAATTCCAGACTATAATCTATTTCTGTGAGGAAATTTCATTCGGATCCGCTGAGCCGTTATGGCGTGATTGAGAAACGAACCAGCCATCCAAACTTTCACCATTAAATATTAGTAAGATGACAAATAGAATTTCAGCCAATGGGAGACCATTAGTTATTATTGTTATTATAACAGATGTATTACAAAATTGGGCCGAGATGGCCTAGTGGTTAGAAAACGTTGATCTTAACCGATGATTACGGGTTCAAACTTCAAACCCAGGCAAGCACCACTGAATTTTCATGTGCTTAATTTGTGTTTATAACTCATCTCGTGCTCGGCGGTGAAGGAAAACATCGTGAGGAAACCTGCATGTGTCTAATTTCAACGAAATTCTGCCACATGTATATCAAACAAACTCGCATTGGAGCAGCGCGGTGGAATATGCTCCAAACCTTCTCCTCAAAAAGGAGAGGAGGCCTTAGCCCAGCAGTGGAAAATTTACAGACTGTTAATTGAATTACAAAATTACAAAGAAACGAGAGGTATCACGGGACAAGCGGCAGGAACGAAATTGTATTCGCTATATACTTATTATGTATTAAATAACAGACAAAGTGAAATAAATTAAAAACGTCTGAAAATAATACAATGACAAGATAATATTTTTTTGAAATCCCCTGTGAATTAAATCAATAACAAAAACTAAGTTTAAATCAAGAATTAAGAGCAATAAGACACAATGCATTTTCCTTACGTGACGATTTTTGACAGTTCGCACTAATACAGACCGCGTCAAAGAACTTCGTTCGAAAAAAAGTTAATGACAGTAACGTTGATTTCCGAAAAACTAAACAAATTCCATTTTTAAAATTAACCGTACAGAATACCTTACAAAACACCCACGTTTAATCATTTCGCTATCGGGACCATCTATCAATAAACATTTCACTTTCCGCGGGAAAATGACTATATTTCAATGTCACGTGACGTATAAATGAAAGTTTTAAACAAAGGTCGGAAGCAATAGATGTCCTCAATAAATTAATGGTTTAAAAAACTATAAAACACGCTTTTAGCACGCACTAAAACTTACAAAAGCAAAGCCTTTCGTTTAATACCCATATCATGGGGGTGCATTTCAAATAGCCAATCGGCCATGTTGGATTTAAATCACGTGACTATTTTTTTCGTATTCCTGACAGCAAACCCTTTCATTTGATAAGCATATCATGGGAGTATATTTCAAACAGCCAGTCCGCCATCTTTAGTAGGCCGCCATATTGGATTTGTAATGACGTTTCTTAGCTAGTCATGTATTGTCATCCGAACTGAGAGCGTATGCAAAATTTCATCCTAATCGAAGACCGGGAAGTGGGTCAAATTAAGATTCTAAGATTTTCTTACATACATGGTTACAACTGAAGCTAATATAAACGTGTTAAAAATTGAACTGGACAGCTCTGTACTAAGTCATCAATGGAAACCGAAAGAAGAAAAAGTTAAATATGACGAGTCTTAATAATAATAATAATAAATAAAAAAACTTTATTGCACTCAATATGATATAAAATAACAGTACATATAAAATGGTTAATTACAGAAAGTTGAAGGCAAGGGCGGCCTTATCACTAAAAGCGATCTCTTACAGGCAACCCAACAGATGAGGACAACATATTCTGTAAAGAGGGTAGTGCATATATAGAGTCTTAATATTATTCTTTCCATTTTATGTTTATCTGTGCTGTGTACCCCCTACCTTTTCTCACCTCTGTTTCATCCCTCTATCTTAAGGTTGCCTGGAAGAGATCGCCGTTGCAGCGATAAGGCCGCCTCTCGTGCATCCTTATTTAATGTGACTTATGTATACGTTTACTACTACTGAGTTTCTTGCCGGTTCTCCTCGTTAGAATCTACATTCCAAACTGGTGCTAGCTTTACTTAATATAGTTTGTTAAAGGCCTACTCGAATAAAATATATTTTGATTTCATTTGATTTCTTTATTGGTGTACAATAAAGAGTATTTTGATTTTACTACATGGAATTCAATCACGTATTAAATTCTATTAAAAATAACATAATATTTTAATATAGACATCGTTGATTATACAGACTCATACTTTAAAACTTTCAAATGACAAAAATTGATTAATTTATTTAATATTAAAACTGCTATTTTCTTGCAGTTTAGAGAACTAATAATTTTGCCTACCGCGGCTTTGCTGTTAAAAAAGTATCGGTTTGGTGACAGACAGATAGTTACTTAGGTATTTATAATACTAGTAAATATAATAGCATAGTCGGAGGATACTCCCATAATCACTGGGACAAAAATTGGCATACGTTATTAATATATAAGATAATCTATACCAATATTATAAAGAGGAAAACTTTGTTTGTTTGTTTGTAATGAACAGGCTCAAAAACTACTGGACCGATTTGAAAAAAATATTTCACCAATCGAAAGCTACGTTATCCACGAGTAAGATAGGCTAAATTTTATTTTGAAAATAATAGGGTTCCGTGAGATTTGGGTTTTTCGGACACAAGGTGTAAAAAATCAACCAGAATAGTTACTTAATATGCGTACGCTGCCTAAACTATAAAAGATAGAACCATCTTCATGTTTCATGTTCAAATTAATTGTAGATCTTATAAATATCTACAAAAAAGTCCGCGACACACTATACCTGTCTATGTCGAGTGAGGCACAACAAGCATTTTTTTATTTAAAAATCTTGAATTTTTTTGGACTACATTTAAACGCATTTGTTTTACTAATGCTATTAATCCTTATCAAAATAATTTCTCCCAGGAATGAAACAGTCAACGAAATAAACAATTTAATTATGCATAAAGTACCGGGTGAAGTTAAGTGCTATAAATCAATAGACACCGTCACTAACATCGAGGACGCAGAGCACTACACCAAGGAAGTTTTAAATTCTTTGAACCACGCTGGGCTACCACCTCATGCTTCTTAGAAATTTAAGCCCCCCCAACATGTGTAATGGCACGAGATTTCTTATAAATCAGCTTAAAGATAATTTAATAGTAGCGAAGATTATCACCGGCCCTGCAGCTGGTGAATTAGCTCATATACCAAGAATACCCATGATTCCTTCTGATTTGCCTATACCCTTCAAAAGGCTCCAATTTCCAGTAAAAATTTCTTTCGCACTAACAATAAAAAAATCCCAGGGCCAAACATTCAAATTAATAGGAATTGATTTACGAAAATAATGTTTTACGCATGGGCAACTTTACGTTGCCCTATCACGGGTCGGGGCTCCCGACCATCAGTATATTTTGTTACCTGAAAATAATTTAACGTCAAATGTTGTTTATAGAGAAGCTCTACAATAAACGCTTCCGTTATCTTTCCTAAAACAACGGTTTACACTCCGGGACAGAAGTGAAAACTTAGTATTAATTACATTTAAATATTTTCATCATTAACAATTTTAACATCCACATAAAGACAATCTATGCAGCCTGCGGATAATGACTGCGTCGTCGATGTTAGTGTCGGTGTCTGTGAATTGACCTGGGAATCATTTTGCTGACCGTGTCTTTCCTGGGTAGGCTTTTTGCAGCGGTAACCGACCTCCACGCGGGCGGAGCCGCGGGCGACCGCTATTAAACATATAAAAATATAATAAGCTATGTATTTTCAAAAAATATTCAATGTACACCTACAGATTCGGTCGATCTACTCTTTCAAATCAAAAATCAAAAATCAAGTCATAATATAACTATTTACACCACATCCATGATCTGTATAGTGTTAAGTTTAAAAAAAAAATTTTCTTACTTCTAATTACATTAAAAAAAAAAAATTGTATCTTCATGATTATTTTGTTTTCCTTTTGAGATACGCAATCCGATCACAAATCCGAAATATACGCGGACGAAGTCGCGGGCAGAAGATAGTATTGTATAAATTTAAAGTGAACAGAAAAATATTAGATATTAATTAGACCAATACGGAAATTTCTGATGTAAAAAGTAACAAATCTTAAATTTAGCGAGGTATTATCGTAATATAATAAAACTTTTTTTTTTGATGGTATATGTAGGCGGACTGGCAGCTAGGCCACTGATGGTAAGTGGTCACAACCGCCCATAGACAATGGCGCTGTGTGAAATATTAACCATTCCTTACATCACCAATGAGCCACCTACCTCGGGAACTAAGATGTTATGTCCCTTGTGCCTGTAGTTATTGGCTCACTCACCCTTCAAACCGGTCGCTACACAACAGTTATGAGTATTATTCTTTGTCCGTAGTATAGATCAGTGGGTGGTACCTACCACCGTAGCTGTTTCTAGCCAATATGTCTCTTGTGCCTGTAGTTAAGGATAGTTACGTATTGACCATATTCGGGAAGGTTAATATTCCTGACTGTGCCAATGTCAAATTCCTTTTAATCAACTCATTTCAATGTACATTTCAGACTCTACCTAACAATAGTAGTATTTGTTTCCAAGTTTACAGTATAATACTGTCATATATAAATCCCTGTCAAAATAAAATTCAGCTGTTGTTTTGTCTTCGAATATTAATTTCATTTAAATCTGAGTACTACAGAATTGTATCGTAGGCGATGGAATGTCGGTTTCGCGTGGTTTCATTCAGATGGACGATGACGCCAACAATTTATTTATATATAATGTTTATAAGCTTCTGTGCAGGAAATACCGATTCATTTCTCCGTTACATGTGAACGGTCGCGAGTTGGGAATATTGCGAGTTATAATTTACTAGCTGTTGCCCGCGGCTTTGCTCGCGTAGAATATGAATATATATTTACAAACTATAACTAATAAAACTATTACGTTAATGTAGACCACTTTGTATACCACATTGGTGTGTATTTCAGCCCTTAGGGTAGAATATATAGGTTTTATATTTCTAGTTCTAAAAATGACAATACTTTCAAACAACCTTTCATCCCTTTTCCCATTTAAAAAGTAGCCTATGTCCTTTCTCAGGCTCTAGACTATTTGTGTACCAAAATTCATTTAAATCGGCCCAGAAACTGTGGGCGACAACTTGCAAGATATTAATGCTCGCAATGCATCGTACAAACTCAGATTATAAAACTAAAGATAGATGGAGCGCGCTGAACTGTATAATGCAGCAACAAAAGCGAATACAAAATCAAAAACCAATGCATATCCTCCATAATGAATTGATAATTTGTTAATCCGTCAATAAAATTAATAGCTGTAACTAAAATAATCTTTATTTATAATAGACTAGCTATTCGTCCCGATTTCACATGGGTACAATGAGAGTCCATAGACAACTTTAGAACAAACATAAAAAAAAATAGTACTTAATATTTTTTCCGGCTAGAAAAATTTAACTTATTGGCATATGCAGGCATTATACATATAAATCTTCCTACTGAATCGCTCTGTATATCGATGAAAACCTCATTAAAATCCGTTGCGTAGTTTAAAAGATCCAAGCGAACAAACGGCGGGAAGCGACTTTGTCTCATACTATATAGAGATGACACTTTCTAATACTTTGAGATGAATCAGAGAATTGTGAAATTAATTTTGTATGAACCTTAAATACATGCGTTTTGTACGTTGTGACATAAACAGTTTCCTAGTGCCAATTGAATTTATTAATAGCGACCAATATATCTAATACTTTATATACTAACATACATATATGTGATTTGTATTCTTATTACTTATTTAGAAGAACTAGTATTCGCCCAGTGGTCTAAATTCTACCATAACTTTTATTTTTAACTTAAGGATAACATATGAATTTTTACAATATATTTTTATATTTAATCTTATTTTTAATTATTAAATATCTATTGCTGTTTGGCGTTAGAATATCTGATGAATGGATAGTACCTACCCAGACTAATAAACATATAATACGATGGCATATCGCTTCGGAAAACACACTAAAGTTGGTATTTTACAATCAAAAGACTCAGAAGAATCGATTCCCATATTACAAACATTGAAAACATTTTCAACCCTAATTTCACCCTCCTGGGTTGCTTTTACTCATAAACGGCCGCCTCATAAACAACAATTTCACATTTGTAACATTCGAAAATAACAATATTTCATTCGGTTCGGTAATTAACTTTCAACAACTATCCTTGTTAAAGAGAATCTTTTATTATGTTTGGACTCGGAATTGAATGAGAGTCGAACATTTAAAAAAAAAAAAATCTTAATTTATATAGTTACACAGCATCGCCTTCTACTATTTCTTATCAAACGAGTTTATCATTTTCTAAACAAAACAAAAAAAAAACGACTTAAACCAGGAATTGCTACGAAAACTTAAATAGGTAATAATGATTTCTTAATAATAACATTATTAACTTTTATTACAACTGATGTAACAGTAATTGAAACAGATCACGCATTGGTTGAACATAAACAAGTGTCTATAAACGAAAACGTTTTCCTTACGTCACGACTAACATTATGCCGGATATAAATATCTTTGACGTCGCTCACTCAGCGGTCAGGCGTGACAGAATCGTGCCATTAAATAACTACCCTAATAATATGCATATTTAATTTGTTTATTATACGAGAAATATAAAATTATATATATGAAAATTATTGTAAGTTGTGTTTTTCTTATATCTAAACTATTCCTATTTTCCAAACGTTATCAGGTGTACATCAAAGGACATAGGGTACCTAACAGTTGACGCCCTCCCCTCACGCGGAGAATTGTTTTTTAACTATATAAAGTTTAGTGACAAACGTGGCAAGCTATAAAAATATTGTTGATAAAAAGTTACATATAAATTAATATTCTATATAAATAAATAGAACACGAAAATTTAAGAGAACAAATGTAACTACAGTCAAAAGCGAAATAACATCTAAATTCCCAAGGTAATTCGCATCGGCGATCAAAGGAAAGGTTAAAATTTCTTACCAATGTTTATGACCAGTGTTGCCTCAAACTGTATCCGTTTGGGTTAAAAAACGCCACACTTTTGGTTAAACTGGCCATATTACACCAGGTAAATGCTATCTCGTCACAGTAGCACGCTTAAGCGATCCTATTGCATCCGTACGTCGGAAATGGTACCGCTGATTTAGTTAGGTAGCCTGGCACCCGGCCAGGAGTCCCACATATCCCCCGCATATTGTGGGGCGGACGCGTGAATGCATTCACCAACGTCAATAAAGGTCAATATTGGTGACTCCATGGAACAGGTTCATGTAACATCATAATCGGTTGGAATCCGATGTTTTGGAATAACACTAATAGGAAAAGAAGAGAATATTAAAGGCAACGGGTTCGAGGAAGGACTTTGAGTCAGCCAGTGTAAGTAGTTACCATCCACTCATCAAATATTCTACCGCCAAACAGTAATACTTAGTATTGTTACGATTCGGTTGAACGGTGAGTGAGCCAGTGTAACTGTAGTCACAAGGGACTTAATAACTAAGTTCCCAAGATGATGAAATGACTTATAGCGCCAATCTTTGAACGGTGGATATATTTCATAAAAAAAGACGTTTAAATGATACGTGTATCAAAATAACGTATCACTGTAAATCGCTTGTCAAAATTTCACGAATGAGATACGGCGTGAGTTATTAGAAAATCTAAAGGTGTGGGAGTAGACTGTCGACAGATTCTTGGAGGGAACTAAGCTGTTATGATCCTTAGTTATTATAGCAGAACTTTTAGTAAATCGGGTGAAATATTGATAACGCCTATAGATTCTAACTAAACTCTATTACAATAAGTCAATTTTGTTAAAGTATTCTTGTAGATATTTCTATGATCATAATTATTTTTCTGAGTGAAACATCTCCGCCCACTGACTAGCGTATGTCGATAGTGTTTTACATCTTATTTCTTTTGAATACTATATAGGGATGTGACTTAATAACGATATTTAAAAAAACATCGACAAGCGTCAGTGTATCTTTTAGTGTTGTTTATTATAAAGTTATTTAATTTGTATGAGGCTTAAAGTGTAGTTATATGTTCCAAATCATCTCAATAAGACGAGACTTGGGCATCAGCAGTCTAATATCTAAATTTGTCCAAAAATATCAAGGCCTTATGTTTGTCCAGTATTTGTGAAACAGTATGAAATGTTTCACTTTGTGTGTCGTCCTTGCGAAGAGGCCATGTTGATAGTACTAAGTGTCGTTTTAGTATACGTATGTACCTTTTGATGAAGCAAGTAGACTAGTTCTATTTCCTAGTGCTGTGGTAACATTGGTATGCAATTGGTGGTAGCGCTTTGAGCAAGCCCGTCTCGGTAAGTACCACCTGCTCATTATACATTCTACCGCCAAGCAGCACTACTTAGTACTGTTGCGCTCCGGTTTGAAGGGTAACTACAGGCACAAAGGACATAATATAATGTCACATGAAAAATTCGAACAGTTTATAATTACCTGATTACTTTTACATGTTTAAATAAATGCAATGATTATTTACTTCTGCTGTTTTCATTGTAACTATATATATAAGGGAAATGTATTATGTAAATTTTAAAACCAATGGTTAAAACACGTGAATCTTAACTAAAGATTGCCAATTCAAACTTAGGTAATTTTCAATTATTAATTACTTCGTTCATTGCGTATTCGGCAACAAAATCGTGAGGACATCTGTACATAGGACCTTTTGTTAAAACAGTGAGACACATAACTATGAGAATCTTATGCATTGAAAGTAACAAATCAGGTTTTTTTCCGTAAAGAGTTAGACGCCGCGGCTTCGTCTGAAATAAAAAAATATATTTGTATAACGGAACACCGGTGCGCATCGATCAATCTACCTTCACATTCGCGATTTGCTAAAACTCTACGCAAATAAACGTCGCATCGATCAACAGCGTTTGAATGCGCAAAGCATACGTTACGATTCGCACCCAACGTGGGGCGAGGGAGGATAGTTTAATATATTTTCGAGAACACGTTTCATTCACAATCATTTTGGCAACAACTTTGTCATAGTATTTAAAATGATTAATGCAGAATCTCTTACAAGACTATGTCATTTTTAAACATTTGGTGCCAGTCCTGGTAGGTACTATCCCCTTAACATATTCTTTACCACCAAGCCGCAATATTGTGCTTCGGTTTGCAATGTGAGTAAGCCAGTGTAACTACAGGCACAAGAGACATAACATCTTATTTCCCAACGAAGGTGACGCATTGATGTTACAAGGAACGTTTTAAAACATTAACCACGCCAACAGTGGGCAGTGGTGTACACTTACCATCGGGTGGCCAATTTGTCTGCGACTCGAGTTATAAAAAAAACAACCTCAAATTTTCACCCCTACCATAATTGAATCTCGAGAAAAACCACATTTAGAACACTACTTTACACACTAAACGTACATGCATTCATTTATACTGAACATACCGAAATTATTCCACAGCTGGACAGCCGACATTCAAAACTCAATTTTCTAAACTGTCCCAATAGTGACACATTAATGTTGTAGATACTTCCTCTCAGTTTCCACACGACCGAGCTGAATTGAAAACATGAATTAAGTATGTGAAAACTCCGCTTTACTTGGCCAGATTTGTGCACAGGACAGATATACAGTTCATTCATAAGACTAACCTAGGTTCAAGTCTTTAATAAGTAAAGACAGACTAAAAGCTATACTTTTTTATGATATAGTTAGGTGGACGAGCAAATGGGCCACCTGATGGTACGTGGTCACCACCGTCCATAGACTGTGGCGCTTTAAGAAATATTAACCATTCCTTACATCACCAATGCGCCGCCAAGCCAGTACCGAGTACTGCTGTTTGGCGGTAGCTACCCAGACGCGCTTGCACAAAGCAAACAACTCGAGATCTGCCAATATATAAATAAAGATGATTACAATCTAATTTATAATTTTAAAATAAACCACTCATTACATCTTAATCAGCAAGAGATGATAATCTAACAGTTTTACATATTTTCATCAAACAAAAGTAACCTAACAGTCTCAGAGTATAACCAGATTAAACCGGATCTAAAGTAAAAAAAAAACACGAGAGCTCTCTCGGGACATTCGGCATGAAAGAAGTTGCACTCGCCATATATTATGATTTAAATAGACGCGATACAATATATTAACAAAGTTTGAGAATAACAAGATGACGTATAACGACAAGAAATAAAATTGACATTAAACATCTCATGCGAGAAAGAGCCGATATCGCCCAGTGGTTAGAACGCGTGCATCTTAACCGATGATTTCGGGTTCAAACCCAGGCAGGCACCACTGAATTTTCATGTGCTTAATTTGTGTTTATAATTCATCTCGTGCTCGGCGGTGAAGGAAAACATCGTGAGGAAACCTTCATGTGTCTAATTTCAACGAAATTCTGCCACATGTGTATTCCACCAACCCGCATTGGAGCAGCGTGGTGGAATATGCTCCATACCTTCTCCTCAAAGGGAGAGGAGGCCTTAGCCCAGCAGTGGGAAATTTACAGGCTGTTTATGTATTTATGTATGTTATGCGAGAAAGACAGAAAGGCGTAACGCTTTATCCTCAAGATTTCGGCCAGTTCACAAAATCATAACATACTTTATTCAAGTAGGCTTTTACGAGCACTTTTGAAATGTCATTTTAACAGACTATATTAAGTGAAGCTACCGTCGGTTCGGAATGTAGATTCCACCGAGAAGAACCGGCGTGAAACTCAGTACTTACTCTTCTTCAACATCTATAATTACAGTCATGTTAGTTAAATACAATTATATATGTATGTCATGTCTCCTGCCTGGAAGTCAACAAGCGTTAACTCCACGCTTTTTATCATCAATATAATCTTGTATCGAATAATATGCCTTCTTTACCAATGTATTTTTTACAAAAGATTTGAATTTATGAAACGGCAAAGTTAAAAATGTCTGCGGAATTTTATTATAAAAACGGATACCTTGATTTCACTTTACTATAACCCACGTAAAAGAACTTCATATCAAAACACTCTAAAATAGACACTCCTGTTTGATACAATAATATACCAACGCCACACATAGTGCCCCTAACTTTACATCGGGCCATAAACAACAAAATAAAGTTAACAACAATTTCAGTTAGTTAAGTTTCAGATTATTTATCGACAATAAATTCCCATAACTACTGTTCGACATTGACCATCACTGACGCGGTTATGATGTAACAGTACTAACGACGTGACGTACGAACTATTATTATAACTAGGCGATGTTTGACGGTATCAACTGCCAAATGACGGTGTTCATATTATGTGTAAGAATTTATTGTTTATATGTCTTTGGAACACCTGAATTCTAACAGAAGACTGTGGGTTCAAATCTGGGCAAGAACCATTAAAATTTCATCAAGTTCTCGGCGGCGAAGGAAGAAGTCAACAGGATATATTTCCATCAACTCACTTTAGCGTGCTGGAATTTTCTCCTAACCTTCGTCTCAAACGGAGAGGCCTTAGCCCAGCAGTTTGACGCTTCGCATGGGTGCAATGCTGATACATAACACACTACAGAATGTTTTTATATACAATGTTCACACCTTTTTTAGTCAGCACAGGTCTATATTAAATACATAATGTATTTAAGGTACTTAATTGGATAAGGATTAATGCTGTATTGCTTCGTAAATATTCTCGTTAAAATTAAAGGATTCCGACTAGTTTTTATTGCGACCCGTTCTGCGACCTAAAAATATATATTATATAACTATATATTTATTGGTATACACACACACGTACATAAAATAATCACCCAGATCGATTTAAAGAAGTTGTACCAGAGGCCCCATAAAAAGCATTCCAGTGGGCCTCTATATTATAAAGAAGGTACAAATTTCGTTGTTATTTATTAGCCAAAATGTAGTCTCGTAAGAGCTCAAAGAGAAACAGAACGCTACTACACTTAGGACATTGTCAGAATGGACGAGCTCACGAGTTTTTTTTTTATGGCATTGGTTGGCGGACGAGCATATGGGCCACCTGATGGTAAGTGGTCACCACGGCCCATAGGCAAAGGGGCTGTAAGAAATATGAACCATCCCTTACATCACCAATGCGCCACCAACCTTGGGAACTAAGATGTTATGTCCCTTGTGCCTGTGATTACACTGGCTCACTCGCCCTTTCAACCGGAACACAACAATATAGAGTACTGTTATTTGGCGGTGGAATATTTGATGAGTGGGTGGGTACCTACCCAGACGGGCTGTCTTGTAGCATTATAATAATAATTCTTAATATCACTAATAGGACTATACGTTCGATTTAAAAAAAAATTTACATTATATAAAACCAAGTCGTTTTACGCTTCTGTACGTTTAGAACTTTTAAACTAAGCAACGGGTTTTAATGCGATTTTAATCAACGAGTAGACTAATTCTAGAGGATGGTTTACATGTATAATATACATCATATCATAGTAGAGAAAAGCTGAGTACTTCAACTTTTCTAGCCAGAAAAAAAAGTGTTTTTTTTTTAAATATTTGTTCTTCAATCTAAAAATTGTATAAAGACGGGACAGATCTTGTTACCTGTATATGTTTACATAAAAGCGCTCCACAGATAACGAACAATATATTTTAGGTACAGAACGATAGCTAACAAAAAAAAAAAAAAAGACGAATTCTTGGTGAGAAAACTTTGAAATGCCGCCGAAGCCGTACAAAATGAGTTAAAAATATTTCTCGGAACATGACATCTTACAAATGTACATACTATCAAACTTTCTTTGTGGCGACGAAGAAACCGAAACGTCTACGAAACGATACAATTGTATTGTTTCCTTTCATTTATTAAACACCTTATTACATAATAGATTTCGCCCGCGGAATCTACCCGAGAGTAAGGGGGGGGGGGTTTATAATTGTAAATTTAGTTATTAAAAAAAAAACACAGGTGTCATGGGATACCCGATTGGAACAAAGTTTGTTTGCTTGGTTGCTTCCGCTTTATATTATATAATAAATAACATTTGAGAATAACTATGTGACATTTTTTTTTATTAAAAACCCATGTATATTAAACTATTAAATAATATAATATAAAACCGTACACAACAGAGATAGAGAATAGAGAAAGAGAGATGGAAAACTGTAAAACTGTAAAAGAACTTCGTTCCAAAAAGTAGCCCATGTCCTTCATTGGGGTCCAAACTTGTTTCAAACCAAATTTTATCAAATTCGCTTCAGTTGTTTGGACATAAAATCGTAACAGACAGACAGAAGGACAAACAGACATTTACATTCACATTCATAACATTAGTTTAGATATAAATATTTACGTAAAATATTCACATCGTCAGTTCGTGTTATAACGCTGTATACATAAGGAAAATAAGGCTGTAAGAAAAAAATTAAAACCTCATTTCACAACAGTAGGGCGTTTCGGGCTTTTGCCTTTCTTCCTTTCCAATGACAATATAATTATACCATAACTAACCAAAATATAACTAAAACGCTAAAAAGAGATCGTGGGTTCAAATTCAATACTCGAATTCATTTTTATAATCCATCTGGACTATAAAAGTAAATATCGTGAGGAGACCTGCATATACCGGTTGAAGTATTGCCGAATATTACATAACCTGATGGTAAGTGGTCACCACCGCCCATAGACAAAGGCGCTGTAAGAAATATTAACCATTCCTTAGATCACCAATGCGCCACCAACCTTGGGAACTAAGATGTTATCCGTTGTGCCTGTAGTTACACTGCCTCACTCACCCTTCAAACCGGAACACAACACTGAGTACTGCTGTTTGGCGGTAGAATATCTGATGAGTCGGTGGTACCTACCCAGACGGGCTCGCACAAAGCCTTACCACCAAATAACATCGCAATATTAAAGTAACAACTAAAAATAATTCCGTTGCTATTAAATAGTCGTAAGTTTAACATCACAATAAACTAAATATAATACCAACAGACGTCGAATCATAAATCTAATAATCTGTTTATTGATACTGCGTATAAAGACTGAGCAAACACGTTGAGTAAGAATTTTAAATGAACATTTTTAAAATTTGTTAACACAACATTAACAATGTGCTTCGTTAAAAAATAAAATTATAAAAAAAAACCATTTAATACATGATTATATCGATGACTAGCTGTGCCCGCGACTTCGTGTGCGTTTGAATTTAAGTCATTTGAACACTGCAGCGTGACTTTATTATTATTTTACATATAATTCTAAAATAAAAATAGCCTAAGTTAATCCCTATTACATCGGCTATGTACCATTGAAAGGCCTGTCAAAATCGGTCCAGCCCTTCCAGGGATTAACCGGAACAAACAGACAGACAGACTAAAATTGTAAAAAAGATTTAGTAAAAAGCGGTTATTTTAATATTACAAACAGACACTCCAATTTCATTATATGTACGTATAGATAAAAAAAATCGTGGAACTAATACTTGTCGACTTACAGGCAGGATATATTACACACATATATAATGAATATATAATTAACTTTATATTTCAAATGTTGAAAAAGAGTAACCACTGAGTTTTTTGCTGGTTCTTCTCGGTTGAATCTACATTCCGCACCGGTGGTAGCTTCACTTCAGAGCCGAGATGGCCCAGTGGTTAGAACGCGTGCATCTTAACCGATGATTTCGGGTTCAAACCCAGGCAGGCACCACTGAATTTTCATGTGCTTAATTTGTGTTTATAATTCATCTCGTGCTCGGCGGTGAAGGAAAACATCGTGAGGAAACCTGCATGTGTCTAATTTCAACGAAATTCTGCCACATGTGTATTCCACCAACACGCATTGGAGCAGCGTGGTGGAATATGCTCCATACCTTCTCCTCAAAAGGGAGAGGAGGCCTTAGCCGAGCAGTGGGAAATTTACAGGCTGTTTATGTATTATGTATGTATGGTAGCTTCACTTAATATAGTTTGTTGAATGACGATTTCAAAGTGCGTTTTAAAACCTAATTGAATAAATATATAATTATTTAAAACTGAACTTAATTTATAAAATTCGAAAGTACGTGCAATTTTCAGCTTTATCGTTTTGACAGCCTAAACACACAAACATGACGTGACGATTAATAAACGGTTATAAAAACGCCCATAGCGAAAAACTTCAGCTCCATGCGATTTTTTTTTTTTTTTTTTTATATTAGATGTGGCAAACGAGCAGGAGGCTCACCTGATGGAAAGTGACTACCACCGCCCATGGACATACAATATGTACAACACCGGGGGGCTTGCAGGTGCGTTGCCGGCCTTTCAGGAAAGAGTACGCTCTTTTATTATTATTCTGATATACGTACATTACATGACAATTGCAATAAAAAACATTTCAGGAAACTTTCCATTATAAACTGCTGATTGCCGCCTGCAGTTTCGCTCGCATTTAAGGCTATGTCCTTATTTGGGGTTCAAGCTTAATACGTCATCAGATTCGATTCAGCAGTTTGGCCGTGAAAGACAGACAGAGTGACTTCCTCATTTATAATATTAGTATAGACATTGAAGGAGACTTCGATCAAGATAAGGTTAATTCACCCTACAGACTTACGGGTATTAGTGGGCGGAGTTATGAATCAACCCCACTGCAGTGACTCAACGACCTTCACCTACAACTCCCACCCGAAAGGTCATGTCATGGTACCATTACTTATCTTGAGTCAGCTGTAATGGTTACCTGATATGATTCACTTTTATTTAACCATAAGGATATTATATTTATTTAATGTCAGGCTGTAAACGCTTGAATATTAACAATACTAACTGAAAATCATGGGTTGAAATCCAAGCAACTCAGAATTTGCACGTGCTTAATTTGTGTTTACAATAATCAACTTGGCGGTGAAAACATCGGGAGGAAACCTCGCGAAACCAAAGTAAACTTGGTGCTCCCCCAACAAAACGAACCTACTAGATCCAAATTTGTAGAAGCGTGGGCCCTTCGAGACCTTCCCTGTAACGAAACCCTGGTTATGTTATATATGTTGTTTAATTTTTGCCTATATTATAAATATTTTGTACGCAATATCGCTTAACTCTATTACAATTTACTTAAATACCAGCTGTTCGTTGCGCTGTGCAAAAAAAGAGGGTAAGCATCACCAATTCCTCGTGGACTAGTCATAGTTTTATACGTTCAGTAGTTTTCACGTGATTGACACACAAAGAAAAACAAACACCGGGCAAGCGCGAGGCGGACTATCGCACTGAGGGTTCCTTACACGATATTAAAAGATACACAATAACAAATTTACGGTTTTCGAATTTTTTTTCTATACTTTTGCTGTGAGATATTGCTTTATGATTCTAGGTCAATGGGAAGTACCCTATATGTTTGATTCCTTTTGCAGATGTATGGGAAACGTAAACGGCTATATCTGTAGGTTGCGTAGACTTAGAGGTTTAATTACACAGACATACAGACAGACGAACAACGAAGTGATCTTATTAGAATTGTTTTTTTGCTTTAGAAGTACAGAATCCTAAAAATTTGTATATATACAAACTCATTACTTATTTCAATTAACTATTAGTCAAAACCTTAAGTATCAAACGAAAGTAATTAAATAACTAACCCAACCCTATTTAAATTATTTTCATTTCGGATATTATTTTACATTTTACACGTTATGACATGATTTTTTTCAAAGTTTACCGTGCCTTAAATGTAAATCCTAAGATTTACTAAGTGAATGGTCGCAAACCGTTGTGGGCATTTACCATTAAGAATTGGTAAATCTTAGGTCTCACTGGAAAATCTTAGGATTTACCGTAGTTCGAACTTTTACAGTAACATGTATACATACATACATAAAAGACAACATAATTGCTATCTTCGTTTCAAACTATTCTAATACAGTCCATCATCACTCGTTTTGCATTAGAAATGTCTATAAAACTAATATTTGTTGCTTCAATGCCCACGCTCATCGTAAAATAATAATGGTTCTGTATACAGACGGTAACGTAATCTTTTTATATACGGAACCCGTCATTCATTAAACATTTGCTTTTATTGATCTATACTAATATTATAAATGTGAATGTAGATCTGTCTGTCTGTTCGTTACTCTTTCAACTTTCTGCCAAACTACTGAACCGAATTTGATAAAATTTGATTTGAAGCAAGCTTGAACTCGAAGGAAGGACCTGGCTACTTTTTATACCTAACACCTGATTACCAACTCCTAAAACGCTAGCGAAGCCGCGGGCAACAAATAGGACTAAAATATTAATTGCAAAAAAAACAAAAAATATTTGAACTTATCAACAAAAATCTTGTTTATTTACAAATAAAACATTTTTTTATTTGATTTGAAAGTAGGCTCATAAAAGCACCTTTGAATCGTTATGTTAGCTTTAAATTAAATGTATAACTACCACCGGTTCGAAAAGTAAGTTCTCTGTCATGATGCCAACGTCTATGGATAGTGGACATGACATTTATTTAAACTGGCTCACTCACCCTTAAAACACACACATGAATACTTAGTATTGCTTAGAGGTGTTATATACGATGAGGGGCTGGTACCAACAAAGTCGAGCTTGCTCAAAACCGTGCCACCAAGTAAGTAATATTCACATAATTTAACAAAAAGACACGTAGCAATTAGCTATAATTCAATAAATATAAAGAACAAACTAAAGCATAAATTTAAAAATATTATACCATATTAATGTTAGGTTAATATACTTTACTGTACACCACAAACAAAAACACAGAAATCTTAGGATTAAACAAAAACAAATATAGAAATAATGCTCAAAACAAACGTACAATGGGCGGACTTATGGCTAATTAGCCATCTCTTCCAGACAAACCAATCTGAGAGAGATTTTTTAAAACCATTGGAGCAGGCGGTGCTGTCATAAACTTACACATATACCATAAAGAAAAGGAACAACAAAACCCAAAAAAGTTACTGTAAATGTAATCTAAATTACAAATTCGCTTGCATTAATAACTTAAGTGTAACCTCAGCTTAAGGTATTTACTGGTGAGGTGAGCTACTGGCTGAAAAAGGAATCACGGTTTTTTTTTTTTCGAATAATCCTTAGTAATATCGAATAGTAGGGATCTCAAATTATAAAACAAAATATAGATGAGGTGGGTGAAATAATGCTGCTGGGCTAAGACCTCCTCCCCCTTCGAGGAGAAGGTTTGCAGCTAATTCTACCACACTTAACTGTTACTTTACTCATCAAGGACCACTCGGCCATTTTGGCTCACTCGGTCATTTTGGCTCATTCAGGCATCTCGGCTCAATCCATCATCGCGGTTCGATATAATTTAAGTGACAGCAATATTAACGTATTAAAAAAAATACCAGCTGCGTTTTCTTTTATCACCTGAGAGTTTAAGTCATTCACGTGCCTCGGAAAACACGTAAAATATTTTATATAGATGTTATTGAAACAATTTATAAATCTAAAGATTTTCGTTTATAGATTAACCCAATCCCCACACCATCCAAGCACCGCTAACCATGAGAACTGTTTGTCATATATTTATGCCTGTATTACATTGGCTCACTTAGCAATGACTCATCTCATTTTATAAAATAAGTACACGGACGAGCAGATGAGCCAATTACCATCGCCCATAGACATTGGGGCCAACTATTCCATACAACATTAACGCGTCACCAACCTTGGAAACTAGGCTGTTATGACCCTTTTGCCTGTAGTTACATTGGCTCCCCTTTAAACGAGAACATAGAATTTTTTATTTTTTTTTACGGTAGGATACGTACTTCTCAAACGATAGACGTTGGACTATGCACTCGCAACACAACGACCATCATAACGTGGGGTCTCGTCAGAATTCAAAGCTCGAATCGTCCAAACACTACACCAGTAAGTGATAAACCTACCGGGAAGATTGATATTTAATTTCTAATAATAATATTTATTTGCATTTTAAATTACATATAATTATATATCTGACTTTAATTTATGTAATATTGTAAAGAAGGTGACTCACTGAGAGAAGTTTAAATTAAACCAACAACAGCGCGATTTTCAAAGCATTTTGTGTCTCGCACAACCTCGGCGCAATCAGCTTTCGTCGGCGGTTTTTCCGAACCGATACGACTCGGAAACCTTCAAGAAAAGAGCCTACACATTCCACCAGCAAACCCTCCGTGTTGCTGACGCCCATGGTTGGTGGTATTCACTTCATCGTGAACCTCCTATCACCAAGCACCATGTAAGATACTGTGCTTTCTCTATCTTTCTATCTTTGAGAAATACGTTACACACTCATTACAACATTACAAGTTTTTTGTTATAAGTATCATATGTTTCATGTTGAGCAAATTGATTCCTCGATTGTCAGCTTAATCATAGACATTGTAAGAAATTTAAAGCACCCCTTACAGATAGGGTTGCCAGGCGTCCGGATAAAGCCGGACATAGTTAGGCATTTTGATTGCGTGTCCGGACAAACAAACGGTGTCCGGCTTTTTTGACAAGCTACTACAAACTAGGTACAATCGATTTTATTTATATTTCGTTAGAAATTAGCAAGATTAATATGTAAACAATCAGAAAAGTTTGATTTCACATACAATTTTTACCGTAAATTGAAATACTGAGACACAATCTTTTTACCCAAATGTCCGGCTAAACTAGCTGGTCTGTCCGGCTATTAGGTTCGGCGACCAGGCAACCTCACTTACATGATATTTGTGACACTAATCCACTTAACATTTAAGTCGACATCGCATTTCTTTATGCCAGAAGAACTACTATGTGACTAATTCTACCACAATAATATCGATATTTTTGAAAGAAACGGTCAGTCATTTTGTTACGAGGGAGAAAGGTAAACTAATAATACTTAGCTTCCGGCTAGTTAATACATACTTCCTGAGGTATTCGTTTTTATAATAACATTCATCAGTTATTTCTACATTGGCCTATACAAATATAAAGCTCATGTCAACAAAAAAAAAAAAAAAAAACAGATAAATAAGGCATATTACTCAATACAGGATTACAGGAGAAGGTTTGGTGCATATTCCACCACGCTGCTCCAGTGCGGGTTGGATTCACATGTGGCAGAATTTCGTTGAAATTAGACACATGCAGGTTTCCTCACGATGTATTCCTTCACCGCCGAGCACGAGATGAATTATAAACACAAATTAAGCACATGAAAATTCAGTGGTGCCTGCCTGGGTTTGAACCCGAAATCATTGGTTAAGATGCACGCGTTCTAACCACTGGGCCATCTCGGCTCTTATGTGTCTAGTTAATTTATAAGATTTTATTTATTTATAAGATAGAGTGCCAAGTAACATTACTAGGTGGTAGGTAATATTCGTTTTGCATTACAGGTGAATGTTCTCGGTGAGTACCCTGCCTTATATTAATAAACAACAGCACGAAGTTTTTTCCTGTTTATTATTATATTTAATCGTATATATAATACGTTTCAAACATATCGTATCGTATAACTTTGGATGCCTCGTCTAGTGACATGATTATAATAGCGTTCCTTGATATTTTTCAAACTAATGACTTAGTTGATCGCGCAAATTTGAGATGATCACCTCCAGGCAATTTCAAATAACGAAAATATATTTTTGGAAAACAATAATTGTAAAACATGACGTAAAAAAAAAACTTGACACAAATAAGAGCCACAAAAACCAAAAAAAAATATATTTATATACCTACTCTTTTTTAAATTCTGTCTTAAAAATAATATTTGTAATAAACCCTCTAATTCTGGAAAGGGGACCGTGAATCTAGGCGTTGAAAGTGCAATGAATTGAGTATTACAATATGATTTCACTGTATGAGTGACGGCAGGCCAAGAATAAGTTCTGTCATTAATTATATAAGGAATTGTCATTACTTATTGATATAATTCAGTAATAATAAGATCTATTACATAAAAACATCTTGAGACAGTGATATTTCATGAAGAAATGCCCATATTTATACACATAGTATATCAAAATATATATTATACTCAGACAATAAATTATAAGATTTTTTAAGTATAATTTTAAGTTCTAGAACAATATAAAGACATTTCTTGTAACTAACATTTGCTTAGTCGTCAAAGATCAATCATAATTGTTATTAGATATACTTGAATTTAGATTCTTCAAACAATTTTCAATTCAAATTCTATTTCCAATTAAATTACAGACAACACTTCAGCTCTTTATTTGAAAAAAAAAAATTGTAATACAGGAAGAACGGCTTTCTGACACCGGTTTTTTAAACTCAATAGAATGCGCCGTAACTGATACCATAATGGAGTAGAGATTTTAATATCTGTACTTTAATAGCTCAAAATCCCAAGCATAGAAAAATTTAAAATCCATTGACAAATTGAGGAGAAAACGGTACCGCACAGCTTTCTTTTTGCTTACTTATATATTTATATATAATATATATCTCATCACACATAGCTGATGTAACTGAACTATGCCTTTAATAACATAGATTTTCATGTAAGAGGTAAATTCTTAGAATGACAACATGTCAGAGACGTTGACGAACAGACAATGCATATAAGTATAAATTAAGATACATAGATCAAATTAAGGTATATGAAGTTATACTTTATTAGGGCTCTTAGAAGTACTTTTGACTTATCTTTTACTACAATTAATCCTACTAATTTTATCGATATGAAATTTGGTTGAGAGTTGAAACAGATATATCTTACTACCCTATTTTAACACATAGTCTACTCATACTCAACGAACCCTACCCTTACAAACGCTGGTGAGCTGCGAACGGAAAGTATTCAATATAAAGCTACAACTCGAGGAGAACCAGCAAGAAACTCAGTCGTTACACTTTTGATTCATATTAAAATTAAAAATATTACACATTGGGAAAGACACAATCATGTCTTGGATATTTCTTTTTGATAGTAAATATATATAAAATTAATCATAAATTGGCAAAAAAAAACCTACTGAGTTTCTTTGGCTAGTGCTCAGGTCAGGGTATTATCATTTCTGAACCAGTCATTGTGTATTATATTCAACAATAATTGAATTTGATTTAATTTCATATTTTATATTACCAACACAAATTCTCCAATCTCTTATCATTATTGTTAATATTATTTATATATAAGATTTGTATTTAGTATTTAACAAAAATAAATGAATAGGATCAATTTTGAGATGTTTAAAATTGAGCATTTGCCTAATTGTGGGACCTATATTGATTAAAAAGACGGCAAATATCTGTAATAATTATGCTGTTAGGTAAAGACCGCCTTTAATATAAATAATGATTTCAATAAATAAATAATTTATATGTATATTTAAGTATAGTACAGATATTTAAACTTAAATTGACCAATTATTAATAATAAAATTAAATGTTATAATTCAAAAAATATATTCTAATTAATTTATTATTTTTTTATCTGCAAGATAAATTATTAGATAGTTTTAGCATTGTTTATTTAAAATTTTTTGTATGTATGTTTTTTTGTACTAAAAATAATTTGTATAAACTCGAAACGCGAACCGCAAAAGAGCGGTACATGGAAATCGATTTTCTATTTAATAACTGTTTCAAAATTATCGATAACGTAAGAAAATATATTTTATAAGAAATGATAATTACAAATTAGAACTTAGGAAACGAAATTATATATGTACTTACGCAATTTCTACGTCTCCCTTTCAGAGTAATTCATCAGCACTAATATAAATTTAGCCCCTTACAATGTCCAAAATAGAAAACTAAACACTGAACACAACGCTCTGAAAATTTAACACTTTGTTCATCATGTAGCCAATAAAATACACATCTCGCCTCGGATCATGGTTTAATGAAAAACTGAAAATTGTCTGAAAATTATTTTAATTATGTGCGAATTTTCTTAAACGTTAAAACTATTATCTGAAATCACTTATTATCTATTCGTAAAACACAATGGTCCGCGGTAAAAAGGCGCTCATGCCCGAAGCCACCACGTCCGTATATTTTCACAAATTCAACTCGATTTTAGAAATTCACAAAATAAAATGATGTGAATGACATGTATTTTTGACATGCGCAGACCGTCCATTGCGAAAATCGTAGCGACATCTACTAGCTTTAAAATGCTTAATTTCGAAAGTGTCTTATCGTTTCAGTTTAAGAAATTCAGCTATTATTCGCTAGATGGCAATAAATATGAAGTATGCGACGTGCAAAATATAGATGGCGTTGCAGAAAACACATATTGCGTTGTGTAAAAAACAGATGGCGTTGTCGATGAATTTTGTTAATTTCATATGTCATTTCATTTGTACTCTGTATTACTAAATATTTTTGAATATATTTTATATTTTACTTTTGTCTTCCTAGTCTAATGAAATTAACATATTATATGCGCGTCAATTAATTAAATTTTTCGATTTATTTCTATTTATTTATTTTTTGTTAGGATATATATTATTTGTATGTATTTAAAATTGAAAGTGCTGTTAACCTAAGTTTTTTTTAATGAATTTCGTTTTATTATTTGGTTACCATCTATACGTCGCAGGCAACTTAATTAGCCATTAATTTAACATCACAACGTTTTTACTAAGCGTCACTATTCAAGCATGAATATCATCTAACCAATATATTTACCTCCTTACTGAAAACCTCCTTGTGTATATACACACTAAAAATATGTTGCAAGTTTAATTTATGCAATTTTATTTAACCAAATATATTTTTTTAACATAAACAATAAAATATTTTATATATAGGTATCAACAACTCGTCATATATACTACCGCCAAACAGCAATACTCAGTAATTTGTTTTTGCTAAGCCTGTGTAACAACAGGCACAAGGGATATAACGTCTTAGCTCGCAAGGTTGGCAGCATTGGCGATGTAAGGAATCACCACTGCCTATACGCAGCACAATCAGTAACATCAGGAGTCCAATTTGTCCGTCTGCGTACGAATGCTTTAAAAAAAAAAATCAAAATCAAAACAGCTGACTTCGTCATTATACAACTTAGTACATACTATTTATTTTTTATGCAGAAGCATTTTGAACGCTTTCTGGGACCCTGTTGTAGAACCGTATACATTGCCCCAGAAAGGAGTCTGACTCTATGCAGTCGAGTAACAGGAGTAAAAAGTTTATGTTTGTTCCTTGTACCAATGCTGTGAGTATCACATTTTCTCATAAAATCATCAATATTTTTCCGTACATACATAACATTACAGAATATATATTGAGAAGCAACAGTTAGCAGGTCGTCAGGTGGTAGGCATAAAAAGTCTATACCTTTCCTTGGATTTCAAGCTTGTTTCATATTAAATATCATCAAAATCGTTTCGCTGGTTTAGCCGTAATAGAGCTACAGACACCCAGACAGAGTTACTTTTATATTTATAATATTAGTATAGATAAAAATGTAAGGAAATGGTCCACTTGGTGATAGGACTGCCTTTCCCACTGGCAGTACAAGAATCGCCATTATACAGAACTATCTTAAAACTGAAACTAACACCGGTTCTGAATGTAGGTTGAACAGGGAACTAGGAACTCAGTAGTTACTCTTTTCCAACATTTGAAATACATTATGTTAGTTGAAAACAATTTATCTGTACTAATATTATAAATACGAAAGTCTGTCACCTCGTCACGCTTAAACTGCTGAAAGGATTTTGGTTAAATTTGGTGTGAAAATAGTTTGAGTTCCGGGGAAGGACATAGACTACTATTTGATGATTGGCATAAGATTTTCTATAGAGACTTAATACGTTACGTCAGGATATTTTAAGAATAATTTATATTTCTTTATTACTTTATTATATATTAAGGTTTTAAGACAATAAAAGATTATATATCAAACACAAATATTTATTTAAACATTATAATAGCTCTAGTACGTAATCGTAATATTGTACTAATTAATATTTACATTAACACCAATTACCTTAATACTAACTTTGTATATTGATAATTGAAAAAACACAATTCATACATCATACCCGAAATGTTAATACCTTGCTGCTTCAGGAAAGGGCAAAGTGTCGTTCATCGCCATCATCTAATTATTTAATAATTTCTTACTTAATATCTGTCACGTGCTATAATGGTAAAGTTACGTAAATTACGTGCGGATAAAGCCCCAGGTTCAGCTAGTATATAATATATCCTGCCTGACAGCCAACAAGTATTTTAGTTTTAGTTTTGCCATTATATAATGCAGTTTTGTAATGTGGTTACTAATAATCCACGCCTACATTGACATCATTTTTGAAAAAATATCACTCTTTAGCGGTTGAAGATTTTTTAAGGCAACGCAATCAGTACACGGTGATCGGACGTTTTTGGTAAATTAATTATAAATGTCCCAAACGCTCTTTAGGAAAGATATATCCTCGTAGGAGAGTTGGGGCTATATTAAAAATAACTTTTAATAAACCGCCCCCCTACTCTTCTCCACTTCGACGACCTCCGTGGTCGAGCAGTGTGTACACCGGTTTCCATGGGTACGCCAGTTCGAAGTCCCGGGTTCGATTCCCGGCCGAGTCGATGTAGAAAAAGTTCATTAGTTTTCTACGTGGTCTTGGGTCTGGGTGTTTATGGTACCATCGTTTCTGATTTTCCATAACACAAGTGCTTTAGCTACTTACATTGGGATCAGAGTAATGTATATTTATATTATATTATATTACTACTGGGCTATCTTCTGTGAGGGTTTGTAGCTTACTCTACCACGGCGCTCCAAACTTATTGTGGTAAACGTTACAATTAATATGACAGGATTCCTTCCAACATAATATGCAGGTTTCCTAGCGGTTTGCCTTTACCGCCGAGCACGAAGTTATGTACAAACACAATTAAGGCACATCCCAATTATATTTTTCAAATACTGTCCAAACCACTGGGTCATGTCAAACTTATATCTTGCAAAATATTTTGAAGGCAAATATGTAAATGTTATACCTAAATGTTAAATCAACGCATTTGTCCCAAAAATGCTAATAACAACCTCGTGTGACGACTGAGCTTTAGTTCACGAGTCACGAAGACGTTTAATCCGAGAAGGCATTTTAGTTACAGCATACGAGGCTGCGGTGTCTAAATTGTTATTAAATTTAACTGTCATAGATCCCGAGGTTATGAATTGAAGCGTCGTTTCGTAGTAATAAAATAGCTACTGGGTTTTCCGTCGAAAAATAAACAGTAACTTTCAGAATCAGAAAGCAGAGTGTAGGGGTTTTTTATGGACCCCCTTTTTAGGGACCTCCGTATCAAGTGTTGGACTAGAAGGTTTCTTAAAAATATTTTTAGGGGGGTACGAGAATGTTGGCAAAACACTGGTCGCTTCCGGGCGCTTGTTGTGCTTAAGACGGCTGTCTGTACAGAGCTGTCTCGAGCTGTGCTAGGGCCCTTGGGCACACATGATTGTGGGGCCCTTTTGCTAGATATTTACTAAAATTAAATATCCAACAAAATAACAATGAAATTAGTATAAAATTCTTTTTAGAGAAGAAACAATTTGCCTTATTTATAGTCTTTTCTATTTATAGCCTTAAGTTTCAAATAAACGGTGCGGTAGTTCTATATAATCTACTAATCTAATTGGTTATACAATTTTATAGCCATAACATATATATTTCTATCACGAAGAGCACGTCTATAGCTTTCGACTTTTAATAAAGATTAAAGTTATTTCTTACAAATATGGCAATTACGAAAATATACATAGCAGTCAACGTGTTTACAAACGTGTGAGAGAAATCGTCTGTGCTTCGGGGCCCCTTCAGAAGGGGACCGTGAGCATGTGCCCCGTGTGCCCTTATGGTAAAGACGTTAATGTGTCTATATAAAGGCAGTGTTAACACTCGGCTCGGAAAGTAAGTAGATCCGTTGATACTGCGCTCAACTGTTTCCAGTCGTAATGAGAGCATCTCTAAACGGTCAAGTGCCAGGTTTTTTTTTTTTTTTAATTTAGATGGTTACGAACGTACATAAGAGGAAGTTTGAAAGTGGCACCGGTAACCGAGAAGTTATCTGGAAACCGGCTGTCTTGGTATGGGCATGTTATGCGGAGGAATGAGGACCATGTTGTGAGAAAGGTTTTGAAAATGGATGTGGATGGATATAGAGGTAGGGGACGACCCAAGAAACGATGGATGGATTGTGTGAAAGACGATATGGTTAGAAAGAATGTTACTAGTGAGATGACGTCCGACAGAGAAGTATGGAAGAAGAAGACATGCTGCGCCGACCCCAAGTAAAATTGGGATTAGGGCAGGAGGATGATGATTGGATGGTTACGAACACATATAGTAAGAGATAGTGTTGGCAGTTACAAGGCGTCGAGGTCTCGGACCAGCTCCTCGATGTACTGGCTTACTGCGTAGAAATGGACCACCCACATGAACTTATACCTTCCTATTATGACAGAGGAAATAGGGAGTGTAACTCTGTTTACGCACGTACGCAGTAATTTGAGTTTGAGTTTGAGTAGACTAACGATGCTATCCTGGCGGGTTTGCACAAAGTCCTATCCCTGACAAATAGTGAAAGAAGTTCAGTAGCTTTGATGGTACGGTTTATAAGTCTGGTTAGGTACCATTCACTCCACGAATTCTAGTGTGTTTTAATTTCATAGACATGAATAAAAAACGTCACAAAATACAGAATCCATTATAATCGTTTATATATATACAAAATTTTACTTGGTGGTTGGGTTTTTTGGAAGCGCGGTAGGTACCACCCACTCATCAGATATTCTACCGCCAAATAGCAGTACTCTTTATTTATTGTGTTCCGGTTAAAAGGGCGGTGGTGACCACTAATGCTCGTCCGCCAACTAATGCCAAAAAAAATAATCACATACATTAAAGCCTTATATATAAATAAAAATTAAAAATAGTTACTGTACGAATCACAACCGCGTGGAATGGTGGCAAGAATGCTAGCAGTATGCCGTTGAATCGAAATTCCGATCCTCTGAGCAAAAATGAACCAGATTTTATAAAGGTTTCAGCACTATTACTTGGAAATCCAGTTGTTCCAACTGCAAACGAACAAACACATAATTTGAAATAAGCAAATATAAAATAATCTTTAAGATATCTTATTACGCGTTTCGTAGCTCGACGTAAATCGAGATCCTTCTGAGAACCTTAGCTCAGGTAAGAATGACGTCAAGTATCTATCAAACTATGCTGAGGTCAAAGAGAGCAAACAGGTTTGTTTTAAAACATGCTTGTTCGTCCATACATATCTATACAAGAATAGGAACACGTTTGTCACGTTAATAGACTAAATTTAAAGCGGACTCCGAAACGCACTTATATACTAATATTATATACTAAAATCAATGAAACGAGCTCCATCTTGGTGGTAGGGCTTTGTGCAAGCCCGTCTGGGTAGGTACCACCCACTCATCAGATATTCTATCGCCAAACAGCAGTACTCAGTATTGTTGCGTTCCGATTTGAAGGGTGAGTGAGCCAGTGTAACTACACGCACAAGGGACGTAACATCTTAGTTCCCAAGCTTGGTGGCGCATTGGTGATGTAAGGAATGGTTTCTATTTCTTACAACGCCATTGTATATGGGCGTTGGTGACCACTTACCATCGGGTGGCCCATTTGCTCGTCCGCCTACTTATATCATAAAAAAAAACTTCTGGTATAAATATGTATCAAATCAAATTCCTTTATTCAATATGGAGGCATTACACTTACTTATTGATTGTCAAACTAAACAACTACCGCTTTGGAAAGAGAAATACCATGACCTGAGAAGAACCGGCGAAAGAAACTCAGACGGTATTTTTTTGTCAATTACTTAATTTCAAAAATATTCAAACATAAACTCACTAAGTAATTGTAAATAATAACCTTTCGCACACGAGCATTCTTTAGCATTTTTTTTTAAATTTGACAACAGAGGCATTTTGAACAATGCCCCAAAAAAGAGTTACTGACTCTATGCAATCGAGTAACAGGAGTAACAAGTTTGTGTTTGTTCCTTGTACCAATGCTATGAGTATCACATTTTCTCATAAAATCTTTAATATTTCTCCGTACATACCTCAATGATTCTTTAGCTCCCAGGTTAAAGATTGCAGGAAAATGTTTATTAGCTTTTAAAGTTAGGCATTACAAATAAATCTATTTTATTATATATAACAGACAGATTTATTTGTAATATAATGTAGTGTGATCTATACATATATAGTGTCCTGCTACGGCTACACACAGAAGCAATTTTGTATATTTGAATTTGCACAGTCCCTATTAGAAAACTCATGTCAATTAAACAAAACGGTTTTACGGTAAGGGTAAAAAAATCCATATTTCTTTCTGGAAAATTCTTCTACACAGAATATAAAAACTTAAAAAAATATGAATGAATGAATCGGAGAATGAAGTCGTACTCGAGTTATGGCGTGATCAAGGGAAATGGGATTTATTTTCATTTATAGACAGAAGACAGATTCCGACATATTACAAGAGACGGCTTTCATAGCATAACATAACATAAACATCATAATTTATTTAATGATACAGCAAATATTTAATTTTGTAAGTTCCAGTTTTTAAATCTTTAAGCAGGAAATGATAAATAAAAAAAGAATCAAAGCTTGTTAAATGTACAATAATCGATATTCAAATATAGGTTATAACTTCTAAATCATAAATCGTTAATCAGCATGTGGATTCTAGCTCGACAAATCCAGCCAAATCGAGCGAAATCCAGTAAGAAACACAGTATTTAATAAATTGTACATTAGTCTTGTTAAATACGAGAGATCCATATAATTATGTGCCAGGTGATGATGGTGAATCGAAATGGACCAGTTGTTAGAACACGTGAATCATAATCAAACATTACAGGTTCAGAACGGACCAATGAGTTTTCCAACACTTAATTTAGTATAAGTTAAGGTTCGCATTCCTCCAAGTTGATCCAAAGCGTGGTTACACATATGTTAAAGATAATTATCTTTAGCGCCAAGCACGAAATGAATTAAGTACTAATTAATCACTAGAAAACTTAAGCTACTAAGCGCAAATAAAGCACTCGTTAAGTTAGGACATTTCCGGATTTGAATTCAGTGTTTTCATGTTCCTATATAAGAATCAATATGTTGAACGTGAACGAAATTTATAAAACACAAACTTCAAACCCCCGTTTTATCCCCTTAGGGATGGAGTTTCGTAAAATCCGTTCTGAGCGAATGTCTACACCCTATAAGGATCCTACATGCGAAATTTCAAGTTTGCAAGTGATATAGTTTCTGAGTTTTCGTGATTAATCAGTGAGTGGTATTTCGCTTTTTAATGTATAGATTTTACAACCAAAGAGCAACACTTTGAACTGCTTCCCGTCTTCTGTACGCCTAGCTGTTCCAGCCTTATTGAGGAACAGACATCTGATATGCGATTCTATAATGATTTCGATCTTACATCTGGAATTTTCAATGAAAACTCTATGTGGTATTCGATAACTCGAATCCGAAAGATATATGTTACAATAGTTTTCTGCGCGGCATCGCTTGCTTTTTAAGGGTCATCACTAGTAACCTATGCTTCATACCAAATTTCATCAAATTCGGTTCATGCAAATTCGGTTGATACTAATGTTGTAAATGCAAAAATAACTCTGTCTATTGCTCTATCACAGCCAAAACACTGAACCGTATTTGATAAAATTTGTTGTGTAAACATAGGCTTTTTTATGACAACCAATCAAAATGCCAAAACACGAACAAAACCACGGGCAACAACTAGTATAATGTATATATAAATAACGAAACAGTTTAACATTTAAATAAAATATATTTCATCAGGGAATTTCTATTTGACGTAGAATCGTTGATGCAAATTATGTTAAAAAATCTCTCATGGAAGTTACATTGAAAGCTGTGTTTTGTAATTATTATTAAATATTGCCTAACGTTATGTCTGTCTGTAAGCGAAATAGCGTTAGGCAAGGCCTGAATGACATCATGACCCGCCAGTTTATAGCTAGATTATAGTCCAGGATACGGGGGCAAAAATTAAGCTTAATTGATGTAATACTTACAACTTACTTTGGCTCTTTACTCGAAGTTAAAATTAAAGTGAAATATTTAATGATGGTCAAAAATCAACCACCGATTGCTAAAGAAATATCTCAGATCTGAGGAGAATAGGCGAAAGATTCCACGGTCTTTTTTCGACATAGTTCGTTTATAATGAACGTACTTACTTATATTTTCATTTGAAATTCAAATGTGATGTTATCTTGTATCATAAAAACGTTGCATAAATATATATATATATATTCATTTTATAAACGAACATTTCTGAACGTTATCCGAGATCTTATTATATGTGATTATTCTCGGTAGAATCTACTTCCCGAATCAGTGGTATCTATTTACATCTAATTCAACGGAATAACATGAACCATCATGTTAGTCTAAGGCTATTATTATTATTTATATAATTTTTCTATATAAATAAAAAAAAAAGATTACTATTTACTGATCTTTGAAAATGAAATGTAGTTAATCTCTAGTATTTTAATAATATTTAGTAAAAACATATACTTGTATATTTTACCTTAAAATGCAGTCGCAGACTTTATATTAAGTGTATATATGTTTTTATGTCCAACATGTATAAGCGTAGCGACTGCTGATGGTCCTTAATAAGTAAATAAAATAAATAAATAAATATTATTTTATGACCCTACTTGAATAGAGAAAATTTTAATTTTGTGAACGCTTAGAGGTTTAATATTGATTACCGATATCCTCGCTTACACGTTACACTTAACTGGAGATAAAATAGTTTTATAACAGATCCTTCGAAAGCGAAATAAGAGATTGAAAATATAAAATTACTAATAATATATATTCGCTGTAATAATAAATCAGTTATAAAATCGACCGTCGTCTCCTAGACTATCATACATCCGGGTTACTCATACATTATGTATGAAGTAGTCAGCTGATGTATGCGTTGGCACATTCTTATACTAGATCATAGTCTAAATTATCTAGAAAACCGAGTTAGTATTATGAAAAATCATTTAAATCGCACGTGATATCATTAATGGTAATTCAAAAAATTCAGTTCTGGTACTAGGGGGAGGGGGGGCTGTCTATGTTAAGTACCCTTTTTTAACATTAACGCCACGCTGCTTTAATGCGGGTTGGTGGATACACATGTGGCAGAATTTCGTTGAAATAAGACACATGCAGGTTTCCTCACGATGTTCTCCTTCACCGCCGAGCACGAGATGAATTATAAACACGAATTAAGCACATGAAAATTCAGTGGTGCTTGTCTAAGCTTGAACCCGTAATCATCGGTTAAGATGCACGCGTTCTAACCACTGGGCCATCTCGGTTCGATACATAGGGTTAAGTACCCTATTTCTTGAATAATCGGTTGAATAACTGAAACGTGAAAGGAGTCACAGTCATGGTAGGGCTTTATGCAAGCCCGTTCTTTCTACCGCCAAATAATCAGTACTGTTGTGTTCCAGTTTGAAGGATGACAGACCCAGTTTAACTCCAGGCACAAGGGACATAACATAGTTCCCAAGGTTGGTGGCGCATAGGCGATGTAAGGAATGGTTAATATTTCTCACAGCGCCATGGTGACTTCAGACACAAGCCGTCGCGTGGTTAATTTAGCCTTCCTTTATAAAAAAGTGTAAAAAAAAAAACAAATAAAATAAAAACAATATCGCATTTATATAATTATAATACTTTATAACAAATCAATGAAAAAAACAATGGTCGTTTCATTGCTAATACGTAAATTAAATCAGATAAGATAAAATCAATATTTCTACTTATCATCATTACATAGTATATAACAAAGTCGCTTACCGCTGTCTGTGTCTGTGCTTAGATCTTTAAAATTACACAACGGATTTTGATGCGTTATTTTTTAATAGATAGATTGATTCAAGAGGAAGGTTTATATGTATAATACATGCACAATATAGTAGAGAAACACTGATAATTTTAGATGTTTCCGAAGTGATGTAAATAAACATATTTTTTGAGCTTACATTGCAAACGCTGGCTGAAGCCTACGAGATAGATCAAAATAATGTAGCACAGTATTGTACACCTTAAAAAGGTCTTCAAAAAAGTCCGAGATGTTATATGTCTATCTTTAAGGATAGCCCACAACAACCATTTTTTATCCTTTACTTTTTACGAGAAATAATGGTATATTTTAGAAGCGATTTTAAGCAATACAGCATTAAATCTTATCCAATTAAGTGCCTTAAATACATTGTACATTTAATATAGATCAATATGGTCCATTACAGCATGTAATTTAAATGATTATTTTCAAAGATATTACAGGTTGAATACGCAGGGACATAGCGGTTTGTATTGTCTAACGACTGAAAAACTGTGAACATTGTAAGACATTCTGTAGTATGTTTAGTGGCAGCATTGCACCCGTGCGAAGCCGGGGCGGGTCGCTAGTATACTAATATTACAAATACGAAAGTAACTACGTCTGTTGCTCCTTCAGAGGCAAACTGAATCGAAGATTAACTCAAAAGACTACACAGGCTACTTTTTCAAACCTTTAAGCGAAACCGCGGGCGACAACTATTACACAAAAAAATGAAATAGCCATGCCTATTTACTATCATTAAATAATCACTATCTATAACATATAAATATATAATTATATATACGTGCGATAAAGAATAAATTGTCCAGTATTTATAAGAATAAAAATATATACATGGACTGATATACGGACGGACTCAAAAACTTTACCACCCAGATATTGGCATCGAAAGATATATCAACCATCCCTTACCCACTGTTATGTTAAGGGTCTACTTGCGAGTATTATCTATATTTGTAATAAAATTGGGGTGTCCCTTTGTAATATTAAAATAACCGCTTTTTGCATCGATGTGTATCCACGGTGCATATATCAAAATATATATTTTTTTAATTTTTGTCTGTCTGTCTGTTTGTTCCGGCTATTCTCTGGAACGGATGGACCGATTTTGACGATACTTTCACTGTCAGATAGCTAATGTAATAAGGAGTAACTTAGGCTACAACAATAACTTTTTTGTTAAATTAAAACGCGCGATGTCGCGGGCACAGCTAGTAAATAACAAAACTATACTGTATATGCAACGTGTTAAGTGTGGGCGGGTTATTTAACCAATAAATGCAACAAAATATTTTAATTACATCTCTACCTTTATGTTGCATCAACCCACCGTCCATATTTCAATATTTTTCTCTTGTTGTGTTTTGTAATCGTTAAAACGTTTCGTCGGTATTTGCTTGGAAGCAAAAAATATAATGAACAGATTATAAATGAGCCCCGTATATTAATTACATATTGTTCTATTTTTAAATTTTCTTATTAAACTTTTATTGTAAATAATACAGATTAGAAAAAGTTAATTTTGACATTTGTGTTTTCAAATTGTTTTATATTTTTTCTTTTATATCACACCCCGGCCACTTTTGCAAAAAATTAAAAAAATGAGTTAATTGTGTAATAAGTGTCCTGAAGCAACCCTTTACTTGGTGCAATAACCTTACTTTCGTAGTACACATAGTTTCCGTAAGATGGCGTGAGTGTCATTATGTTTTTGGCGCGAATCACGCGACGCTTGGAAAATGTCAAAGTTTTAAACGCTTCTTCTGAAAAATTGCATTTTCGCAAAAGTGACGGTTTCGCACCAGGGGTGCGATACGTAAACATAATATTATGCTGTGTTTGTATACAACCGACTGATGGCCCATGATTTTTTTTCCGCTCTTCATAGTGAAGACTATATAAAATTACTTTTTTTTCTATTACGTGGCTGTATGGTGCATACGTTTGCCTTATTCGACGAGGTAAGAATTTAATTTATAAATATGTTAAATACTACACATTATAATATAATATTTGTTGATGTTAATTCAATAATTTTAAGGATTTATTCGATTTCCTACGGATTTCTAAGCACAGAACACCTAAGACACATCGGTATTCGGCCCCATCCGGCGAGACCGAATTTAAATATGCCATCCGTCCTCTCTGAACATTCACACCATTTTTATATCTTTTTAAATATTAACTGCCATTTAATTATTTTTTTTATTGCAGTTAAAATTTTGAAAATCCATGGTAATAAATAACACTAAATAATATACTTATACTAAATAAAAATCTGAACACTTTTCAAGATTAATCAAATGATCCTCCTGGCTGTTTCTATTCATATACAATTATGTATCTACTTAAATTGACAAAAAAAAAAAGACCCGCTGAGTTTCATACGCCGGTTCTTCTCAGGTCAGGTTGTTCCTTTTCCCGAACCGGTGGTAGTGTTTAATTTGACCATCAATAAGTAAGTGTGATGCTTCTATGTTGAATAAAGGAATTTTGAGTTTGAGTCTGATGACGATTTTCTCAATTGAATTTTTTTTTCTTGTACAAAACAAATAATAATACGAGTATTTATAATCTGTGTAAATAACAATTTTGTTCGTTTCATGTGAATGTATATTTTTAATAGTTTAAGAAATCGACACCAACGCAGATTGCGTTCAGCCTAGATTGGCAACCCACGCTGAATGACCTAGACAGACGAGTAACCTTTGGTTTTACCTGTAGACTAGACTAATGTAATCGGCTAATTTTATTGACTCAATGCAGCTTCGTGACTTGAAAAAACCTTGTTCATTCTTAAACAGAAAAAGTAATAACAAAATGGCGGTTAGACAACAGCTGATGTAAATTATAATGTAACTTAAATAATTATATTGATAAGAAAGATTTAAAGTTTGCTCTATTAAATAATAATAATTATTATTATATATTTATTATTATTTATAATAAAATTATGTTTTTTATTGGCATCTACAGCCGACACAAAAATATATAACACCCTACGTTATTGCCTCCACTAGTCACAAGAGAAGAGAATTCAAAAATTTCAAAAGAGAATGACTATTTACAGTATAATAATTTTTGGGGAGATTTCTTTTATTGAATCTATCAGACAATTACTTTCGAGTACGGCTAAATATTACGAAATATGTTTTTACACATTCGACATACCTAATACGTTCCCTAGGTTCCCCGTTAGACGTGCCTTTAACTTTGTAGGTTACGATCTCTCAAATCTTGTCAGAGACAACCATCGTAGTGGTTCACGCATGGTGGATAAGACCCCCACATAACTTAATACTTCGACACAATTTGGGTATCTACAGAATATTTCCTTTGCGTACAAAGAAATAAAGTATTAAATTTAAAAAAAAAACCGTGTACTTGTGTTCGTGTACGTGACAAGTTCTGATTCTTTGGCATTATAAAATGTATTTTTTAATTGAATGTAAATTATTTATTACAATAAATTTATTAATAATAATTATTACATAATATAATTTCTTCTTCACCACTACGATAATTCTCACTTACAAATTTAAATATTCACAATTTAAATTTGCAATATAATAAACACTATTTAATAAGACGAGTCATGAAGTTGTCTATTCATGACTTGGCAGTTTAGTAGCAACTATATCATATAGTTAAGCGGTCACCCTATGCGCACGCATTATGATAAATCACTTTCGTATTTTTTTCAAAACGCGCCAACTGAAGTAGTTATAACCTAAAAAAACATATCTATCGTTTATTAAAATATTAAAACGCGCCAAAAAGTATAACTTAAAAACAAATCCATCGTTTATTATGTTTAAATGATCGTGAAACAGATTCTTGACATCATTGTAACGTTACGACATCGAATAAAATCCTGTTAATTGCGTTAACAAGGCCGATAATAATTAATAGAACGAGCATGGCGATGGCGTCGCTTAATTAACGTTAATAATGGTTAAATAATTACCTTAGAGAAATAAACTTCTCAGATAATCTTAGTTAAATACGTTATTTTTATCTTTAAACCTTTACGTCTGACAGTTCGTGGTAAAAAACTAAAAATCAGTTGGCAACTCAATAGACATATTTCATTTTAGGGCCGAGACCAAATTACTTTTATGTACTGACTGAATTTTCATCTATAGTCTATGGTATATCCAGAATTGAAGCAATGGTTTTGACTCTTTATAATTCCTTATTACCCCAACTGACAGGAGGGCTGGTAAATTTTTTGCCCAGAGTTTCGGAATTGCGAATCCACGGGATCATGATTTGTACAGTAACTATTTTTAAATTTTTATTTGTATATAATTAATGCCTTAGTAAATAATTCTTATGTAAATAAATATTGTAAAAGTAACAAATAAAGTATTAATTTAGTTGAATTTATGTTTTATTTAGTTTATATGTTAGGTCGGCGGATTGCCAAATGCTACCTGATGGTAAGTGGCCATCACTGCCAATAGCCGTTGGTTGCAAGAAATATTAATAATTAATCCGAGGAGGATTAACAATATCCCACCGACCTTGGAACTAAGATGTCACCGGTCAAACCGGAACGTAATACTAAGTATTGCTGCTTGACGGTAGAATATCTGATGGTACCTACCCAGACAGGTTTACACGAAGCCCTCAAGTAAAAATACTAAACGTCAAATAGAATAGTCTGTTCATTGAAGAATATTATCATTATACTTTGGTTATAACTTTAACGCGCTTCAACATTCAAGAACGGAGCGGGGACATTAAACATCAATCAAAATGACAAACTATGAAAGAGGTAGTTTACGTCTTGTAATTTATCGTTACAGACTATTAGTGAGAAGGATAAATCCCAGTGGATGAAATTGTGTAGCGACGATCGCGAGTTTGAACCTGAAAGAAAAACATCGTTAGGAAAAGCATGTGTTTGATGAAATTGGCCACATGCAACCAACTCCAATTTTATAAGTCTGGAATATTCTCGAAGCCCTCGAAAACCTCTAAAAGGAGAGGAGGCAATCCCAGCAGTGGTACATAAATTGGTTACATTACATCGTATTACTGAAAAGGTACCACCATAAATGGTAAGTGCATTCTCATTGCTGTTAAATGATGAAGACAACAAAACTTATCTTAAAAGTCTTAATCATAAAATAAAGTTTTTTTTTTTAAATTATATACGATATTTATTCTGTTAAACGTGTGTCGATGTTGCCATATTATTTGCATTTGACATTTGTCGAGTGTCGCGCGCTGACCTTGTACAATGACATTTCGGAGAAGGGAGATGGAGTTCCGCGTTGAGATAAGAAAACCATTGATTTCTAATGGAACACTTTTTTTTAGTTTAACTGAGATATATAATATTATTAAGTTAATATTAATTAAATTATAATTATGTGAATATATTAAAAACATTGTATTTTTCTTATTGCTTTTTAAATTTAAATTAAAAATAATTAGGCAAGTATTAGTAATAGTATAAATATGTTACTTGGGTAATATATTTATGTTAGTTTTACGTTCATTTTACTATTATGATGGCTTGACTCCGATTTCATCCTGGGGGATTGGTTTGGCCTAACTGTGTTAATCCACGGGTTCGTTAGTCTACCACAAAACATCAATACTTCGTATTGCCGTGTTCCGGCTTGAAAAATAAGCGTGCCTGTGTAATTATTACAACAAGATCAAAATAAAAATTGACTTTATTCAAAAGAACTCATTTATAAGATTAAACTCAAAGTAAAGCTGCCACCGATTTGGAATCTAAATCTTTATTAAACATATACATGAATGTGATCTACTTATTCAATTATATTTTCGAGTATATATCCTTTATGAAAATCTTTAGAATATTAAGTACCAGCTTATATTTAATTTTTCATTCGTTTTCACACATTAGATATTCGCCAAACAGCAATACTAGTATTATTGTGTTCCAGTTTGAAGGGTGAGTGAGCCAGTGTAACTGCAGGTATCGGGGACATATCTTAGTTCCCAAGGTGGTGTGTTGGTGTTTTAAGGAATGGTTAATATTACGGCGCCAATGTATATAGGCTATGTTGACTACTTACCATTAGGTGACTCATTTACTCGTCCGTCTACAAATTACACAAATATATATATAAATTAGAGGTACAAGCACTCAAATCGTCATTTAACAGTTAAGTTTAAACTGAAGTTTTACATGATATCATGAAGAACCAGTTAATAACTCATTCGTTACATTCTTTCATGATTACAATATACCCAGGCTTTTACAACCACAAAAGGACAAAACCCAAATAAACAACACTTGACACTGAATTATTTGAATAATCTATGATATTCATTATGGATTTACGAAAACATGGCGTTGTTTTTATCGTAACTTTGGAAGCAAACTTAAAGTGGAATATAAGTAGTCAAACTAAAATAATACTCAAATTACTTTATTCAATATAGAAGCATTACACTTACTTATTGATTGTCAAATTAAATACTGGTAGTTAATCAAAAAGTCAGCGCGTCTTTTTTTTTTAGTCAAGTTCTTATAAATTAAGATATATTCGTCTAAACTGTCAGTAGTGCACAATTTAGCTGAGCTTTTGGCAAATCGCGTGGCATACGTAAATCTAATAGAGTTTCAATTCTTTACACAAAACAATGAGATGAGTCAATGGGGAATTGTTGCCAGAATTCTTGCCACCATTGTGGTGGTCATGATTTGCACAGGAACAATTTTTTTTATTTATTTGTACGTAATAAAGGAATTAATTCTTCTCTTTAATCTTTTATTTATTAGATCACCAATGTACACACGAATACATAAACACACAATTGACAAAATATAAACAAAAAACGGTAGTATACATACATAAATATACATAAACATTAACATATATATATACTACAAGTACATAGAGATTATGAACGTTTCTTTTCACTTTGATAGAACGGATGAATTTTTTAGTATCTATAGAAATAGCTAGGGTTAGTTATTTTCCAGTTGCGATGCCTTTTCCAAATCTAACTCTATCTTTCTTGAAAATCATGAAATATTAACACCACGATGTTAGTACAATTTATATAAACTTAATGTTTTTCAAACATTGGTAGGCCTATAGCTCTTAATGGGCAATTTAATGTTCTCATTATTAAAATTTACATTAATTAATATGTAAAATATCCGTAAACTCGTTCAAGTTGGTAAAAAAATATTTAAACTATTTATAAATGACCAACCTCGAAATCGTCGAATAGGAGGCAGTATTTCGAAACATTATTTTGCAACTAGATATCTCATCGAATAGAACCTTGGATTATAACATGATGGGTACAAGATATAAATTATACTTTACCTTAAAGATTAAAGATTATGTAATAACATCTATGTAGACACTGAAAAATTCTTGTTATTCGATGTCGTGTATTAGAATGACTCGATAACGTCATCAAATATTGTAAAGTAATTTACAACCCTGGAAAAAAGAATTTAGACAAATTTATTGAAAAATATTCATCGTAGCTAGAACGTCGTAAGCGAAGAGTTGTATTTGGCGATTTTAATATTGATTTATTATCTAACGCGAGAGATAAAATACTATAAATAGATATGTTAAATACAACAAAGAAATAAACATGGAAATTAATGAAAGAAGACCCAACCCAATTTACAAATTAGCTGATAACAAAATTAAATCTAATCAACAACCTCCTAGAATCGTAATAAATTCGATAGCTTTAACGAACGGAAATGAAATCTGTGAAGCATTTAATAGTACTTTTGCTCTAATAGGTGCTGAACTCGCTAGTAAAATACAACGTAATCATCCAGACGAAATATATAACACTTTAACTTATGTAGACCAAGAACCTCAATATAAACTTGCTAATTTTGATTTATGCTCAGAACAAGAAATTATCACCATAATAAAGTGTCTTGATGTAGACTGTAGTACAGGCATTGATGGCATTAATGTTAAAACTATTATATGTTTAAAATATCTCAACTTACACAGTGTATAAATAAATGTATGGCGCCGGGCACATTTCCTGATAGCTTAAAAATAGCCAAAATAACACCAATTTACAAGTCTGGTTCTAAAACAGATCCTGAAAATTATCGTCCAATTTCAGTATTACCGGTACCGTCAAAAATATTCGAAAAGGTTATCTACAAGCGACTAAACCAACACTTACACAAGTTGCAATTTTTAGACGAACGACAATATGGCTTTCGTGAAAAATCTAGTACCTTATCTGGTGTAATTGACCTTGTTACTAAAATAAGCACAGAAATACATAACAAAAACATATGCTTAGGAATATTTATAGACTTGAAAAAAGCATTTGACACGATAAGCCACTCACTACGGCTTGCTAAATTAAATAACATAGGAATATCTGGACCAGCCCTTAATTTATTTAAATCATATCTTAGCAATAGATCACAAATAGTAAAAATAGGAAAATTTTCAAGTACAAATAAAAGTGTTACCTGCGGAATACCGCAGGGGTCAGTTTTGGGTCCCTTGTTATTTTTAATTTTTATTAATAATGTTAATAAAATTGACTTATCGGGACATATCACCTTATATGCTGACGATACTTGCCTTTTTTATTTTGGTCGAAATATAAAAGAATTAGTAGAAATTGCTCAACGAGATCTAAATAAATATAACACCAGGTGCCAGTGCAACTTATTAACTATTAACACCAAAAAAATAAAAAAAATAACACATGATATTCAGAGCTAATAACAAGAAAATTTCCGACTATCCACCTCTAACTATAAACAACGACATACTCTCTAAATCTGAACAGGACAAATACTTAGGTTTAATTCTAGACGAGAAATTATCATGGAAACATCAAATTACCAAAATAAAAACAAATTAATATCGCTAATTAGCTCATTACGCAAAATGGCCTCCCGTGTAACATACAAAACGCGATTAACGGTGTACAATGCACTTGTTAAATCCAACCTTGACTATCTAATAGAAGTCTGGGGTTGCGCTCCAAAAACTAGTCTTAAGCCTCTCCAAATAGCACAAAACAAAGTTATCAAAGTACTTTTTAACTACGATAGACTGACACACACGCCCATACTACACAAAGAAACAATTTTTTTTAATTTAAAACAGACATACACAAACAATATATGTACATAAAAAAAACTCAGCTTCATCAAATTCATACGGAATTACTACTAACTAATAAAACTTATACACGCAGCTTGAGAAATAAACGCAAAATACATCTTTATAATCCTAGAACTAAATAGGGTAGTAGAAGCGTTCTGTATAACGGGGTAGAATTATATAATAGTTTGCCGAATAGTACAAAAACGTGTACAAGTATAACTTTAAAAAGAAACTAAAAAACATTATAAGCGAATATATATGTTAATAAAATTAGTAAATATCATTCACATATTTAAAACACAAATTTAATGTTGTCGAAATTTAAATGTTTACAATGTTTTTTTTTTTTTTCTTTTCTTTTTTGGGTCAATGTGAATACTGCCACAGATTCTACCACTAAAACAAACTTTATTTATAAGTTATACGCATTGCTCATTGTAAAGTGAACTGTAAGGTTCCTTATGAGTAATAAAGTACTTTAATCTGAAGTAATTAAAATAATATTCGATTTTTTTTTTGGGTAATCAAGTTGCGATAGGCAAAATTTAATAAGACTATATTAAAAAATGTATTAAGGTTACAAATATTTTTATTTATATAATGTATACATAACAACGAATATTGTCTACATTACAAAATAGGTAATTTTTTTATTATATTATAAGGCGGACGAGCAAATGGGCCACCTGATGGTAAGTGATCACCACAGCCCATAGACAATGGCGCTGTAAGAAATATTAACCGCGCCATGCGCCACCAACCTTGGGAACTAAGATGTTATGTCCCTTGTGCCTGTAGTTACACTGGCTCACTCACCCTTCAAACCGGAACACAACAATACCGAGTGCTGTTTGGCGGTAGAATATCTGATGAGTGGTACCACCACCTACCCAAACGGGCTTGCACAAAGCCCTACCAACAAGTAAATGATATAAGATACTAATAATGTTATGACAGTTATGTATTGTTATTTTTAAGATTGAATTAAAAATAAAAACATAGCCAATCAGAGACCGGTATTTAAAATGTTCTAAACTTACCAATATTTATTAAACTCATTCTATAAAAGTTTGACTGACTAATAAATAATTAAAGTTTGTTTTATTTATTTAACAATAATCGTATTATATATATTTGAAATACGGAACCATTAAAAACAATTCATCGATAAAAATTCCATCGTTCTACACGCAAGCGATCCCTCTGAACGCGGATTTTTTTTTGTTTTAATATTATTTTTAAATCCGGCAACGGTCCGCGTTCTAACGTCCCGCTCATCCACAAATGGCGCCATTGTATAATTAACATTATTCGACCAGTTTCTTTATAATTTTAATCAATTCATAGTTATTTGGAGGACGTATTGATTTGAAAATCTCGCCTTGACGTGTTGCTAATACTCAGTTATGAATGTGATACTGTGTGTACGCCACGTGTGGTGCCGCTCTAAGGTTTTATTTTTTTAAAAGTGAATTCGATTTAAGGTATGGATTTTTTGAATTTTATCTGTTCTTATAAATAGCCAAAGATATTTTATAAGAGATATTATATTTTTTTTTTAAATAAATTATTGCGTAATGTTTTATAGACAATATTTGTAAGCACGATTTTGTAATTTACATATGTGTAATAATTTAATTATCTGTGGGTTTTTATTACGTGACTGTATTAATTTTCGATGATCAGATGTTTTGTTATAAAATAATAAATCGATACACGATTAATTGTTTTAATAGACGAATATCATTAAAATATGAACGAAATATCGGTTGTAAGTACAGTTATTAATTATAACGTTTGCTTAAGAATAATTAATAATATTAAATTATTACCTATTGTTCACTTTAAACATTATTTAAAAATATTACGAGTCTAATTTATATTGTTGCTAATTTATATTTATTCAATAATACATATTCATAATGCTTATTTATGACTGACCTTATTTTTAAAATGTCTAAACATCGCTTTTGTTGAGAAGTGTTTTCAAAATAACAATTTAAATTTATTGTAATAACATGGAATAGTTCATATTATATATTTTACAGTGTGTCAGTAATTTAAAAATACGATAAAACTTTTAAATCTATTATGATAATTGATTATATTTAATTAAATGTACCTAAAGCGTAAATTGTTTAATTTCCGATTTTTAAGAACCGGCTAGAAACTCAATAGTTACTCGTTTAATTAAATCCAATAAAATTAAAATATCATATCATTCTGTGGGGAAATCAACGAATATTAAGTCCATAATGCTTAGAAAACAAAATCTTATTACGTAAGGTTCAGTAACAGGCCTCCCAAGGCCAAGGGGCCTGCGATTGTAATAACAAAAGGCTCAGACGGAACAAATACCAACGTAGCATACCGGAGTTTGAACCGCACACCCTTACCGCTAAAGCTGAACACAATCACAACTACTAATTTAATTGAAATATTTTTATAATCATAGGTATGTTATTTTTGATTTAATAAATTACGAACCTCACGAGTAGAGATCTATGCCCAACGGTGGGTCAATTATAGACTTACTTTTTTTTTTGTAAAATTGATTGGCGGACGAGTAACTGGGCACGTGATGGTCACCAATAGACATTGGTCACCATTAACCATTCTCCACAAAACCAATGCACCAACAACATTGGGAACTAATATTCTATCATGTCCCCTTTGTCCCCGTGGAATGTGGATACACTGGCTCACTCACCCTTCAAACTTGAAAATAACATTACTGAGTATTGTTTGGCGGTTGATGTGATGTGACTACCCAGACGGACACGAAGCCCTACCACCAAGTGGTAACAATTATTTTTCTACACTATTATAGCATTTTTAAAGTGAAAATATATTAACTCACGGCCAGTAAATACCCCAAGATAATATTCGCATGCTGGTCAAAAGTCGTGTTCTTAAAAATCCTTTATCGGCGAATTTTCATACAATACGTATTGGTTTCCTCTCGTTCGCAGACGAGTATCTGATTTTAATAAATTACTGTGAATCCGTAATCATCGTGTCTAACCACTGGGCCTTTATAAATAATTAATTTGCCTAGCTATCACGTTTTAGACAAACAGCTCTATGGCAGAATCAAATACGGTTTGTGCCTTTTTAAGTGTCCAAAATATCACGATTAAAAAAGAAGACCGAATATTTTCGATATTTGAAAATGTGTCAATTGAAATTTCACAGATTAAAAAGAATATTACAGACTGGAATAAACAAATAAATAGTTTCATAAACGTGTACAAAGATTAATTTAAACGAACTAAATTATATTCTATATAATAATTATATTTAAGTCTGTATATCTCTGTAACTATCAATTCCTTGTTAATAATTCAAAGTATATTGATATTCCAAACGCGCCTTTTATCCCAAGTGACATACGCAACGTCTAGCTGGCATAATCTACAAGCTGCTTGAATAAATCTACTTATAGATTTATTCAAACAGCTGTTAAAACGTTACAAATGTAAAATTATTGTAAGATTTGTATTAAGAATCTTTTAAATATACATTTAAATTTATCTATACATATATTAAAATCGGAGTGTCTGTTTGTAATATTAAAATAACCGCTCTTTACTAAATGCCAGTATATATAAAAAAAAAATTACAATTTTTGTCCGTCTGTTACTTTGTTCCGGCTAAACTCTGGAAAGGCTGGACCGATTTTGACGGGACTTTAACTGGCAGATAGCTAATGTAATGAAGAGTAACTTAGGCTACAGCAATAACTTTTTGTTAAATTCAAACACACTCGAAGTCGCGGGCACATATAGTCTATAATATTAGTATAGATTAATATTTAACTAACATGATTGTATTTTTAAATGTTGAAAAAGAATAACTACTACTTGCCGGTTCTTCTCGGTAGAGTCTACCTTACAAACAGACACTCCAATTTTATTATATGTATAGTTAGATGCGAAAGTAACTCTGTCTGTCTGTTACCCTTACACAGCCAAACCAATGAATTCAATTTGAGAAATTTCGCTATAGGATGGGCATAAGTTTAATGCCTAATACGTGAGAACTGACCCCTAAACCGCAATAGAAGCCGAGGGCGACAGCAAATATATAGAGACTATATATCATCTTAAAACAAACAGCTACCGATACAAAAACACCATTACAAAAAAAATTATAACATAAATGAGATTTATATTAATGTCTTTAATATTTAAAAAAAGAATATTAATTTAAAAAAAAAAACACATGAAATATGTCAGTCGTATAACTGGTTCTATAATGTAATGCCTTATTAGATTTCCGGTCACGTCACCAGCTTATAAAAGTCTGGTCACACCTACGACTTTAATGTAAAACTCTAACCTAAACCCTCATTTCGATAAATTAAAAAAGTATAAAATAACAAAAGATACAATTAGGCATAATATTCAACCTCTTTGCTTTTTGGACGTATATTATAACATCTTTGCTAAATATATCTTATAATTATTTTTGTTTCAATAATTGAATCTTGTCTATAAGATGATGATACATTTTTTGTAATGCTTAGCTGTAAAAAACTAAGCTTTTATTTTACCGTATAACAATCTCTGAAAATTCATACACTCAAAATCTTCACTTCCAAAGTTCCGATAACAATTTCGTCGACGTTCAAAACGCGATATTTTCATAATAAAATTAATATCATAGTTTATTCAATGATTTATTATCTCGACTAATGATATTGCGTCAATAAAAAATATTAATATTAAGACCTTATATAAACACAAATAAAAATTAATAATAGTTACCGTACAAATCATGGCGTCGATTGGTGATGTGATGCTAGCAATATTTACCCGTTGTAATGTTGAATGTACATTTGAATCTTGTGATTGAAATAATGTATACACGTATTAATTTAATAAGGCTGTTAGTTTAGCGGCTAACTTACAAAGTTGCGGAAACCATATTGTTCTTTCTAATAATCAGTCAAATTTATAAAACGTTAAGTGTATTCCCTGAAAAAAATGCTATTGAAGTACCTCGTTAGTCTAGTATCTAGTTCATAAGGCTGCTAAGTTTAATGTTCTGGGTTCAATAACTTGGTAGGTTAACAAACAGCAATTTTGTTTGTCTGTACCCCGTTCATAGCAAAACTTAAAATTTCTCATAAGTGATAGACAATGTTCCATATTATGAAATCTGTTGTTTAAGAGAGATATACATATTTTGCCTAGTTAAACCTTCGACGTTACCCGCGCGAAATTTATATAACATAAACTTTTAACCCCCGTTTTACCCCATAGAGGTGGAGTTTCGTAAAATCTGTTCCTAGCGGATATCTACACCCTATAAGGAACCTATCTGCCAAATCTTAACTTTGTAGGTGTTATATATAGATTTTGTGATTAATCAGTGAGTTATATTTCGCTTTTATATATATATATATATATATATTACAAACAGACATTTTGATATATATACATATATAAATCAAAATGTCTGTTTGTTGATTACAGTTAATTATTTTTATTGTAATTTATGTTTTGAATCTTTGTATAAATTAACAATGTATATACTTTAATTTGAAGGTAATTTTAATTTATTAACAAACTTAAACTTAAAGAATACAAAAAGAAAACAATACTGAACTAAACTAGATTAAATGTAACGGCCGACATGACTTCAATTATTCAATATATTCTCATTAAGAGATAATTTAAATTAATTGTACCCGCGGCTCGGTAATCATGCCTATTTGAAATGAAACGAAGATTTTAACTAATAAACTTATGATAATGTCCCCTGACCGACCTACGATAGTCAGGCTATGTCAGGTCAGAAAGAGGCCACGCAATGGAGGTTTCTAAAACAAAACCAAACCAAATTCTCACAAAAAAAAAAATGTATATTTCTATGTTTAAAAAAAATATGTATTGAAACACCCCGACTGAAAATAAATTTTCAATTTATTTGGATAATAACAAAGGCCTCTCAATAGCTGCCCCAGGGCCTCCGGAACCGGCCCAGACGACGACTAAACTAAAAAACTAACCATTGCCACGTATTTTAGTGCACAATAGAGTACGCATTTATTTCCCTCACTCCTGTTCCGATAAAACGACAATCCAAATAGAACGGATGTCAGTATTTTCTTGTTTTCCAACACGTAGAACTTCAGTCAGCCAACAGAACTGGCTACGGCTGAGAATTACTTAATACAAAAACACAAGATCCTTCATAAACTGACCTGGGTTTCATATCAGAACAAGAGCTCGGGCACAACCAGCGATCTGGCTAACCCCTCGCAAGTAAAAGATTTTTAAGATACCTTCTGGGGCTCCTCGCCTTAGACTTGACCAGAGGCCGAGATTTTTGCACTCACTGTACCCTAGATTTTTGACGACCTCCGTGGTCGAGTAGTGTGTACAGCGGTTTTCATGGGTACGCCACTCTGAGGTCCCGGGTTCGATTCCCGGCCGAGTCGATGTAGAAAAAGTTCATTAGTTTTCTATGTTGTCTCGGGTCTGGGTGTTCGTGGTACCGTCGTTACTTCTGATTTTCCATAACACAAGTGATTTAGCTACTTACATTGGGATCAGAGTAAAGTATGTGATGTTGTCCAATATTTATTTATATATTATTTATTTAGATTAAGATCCTTATCACATCATCCTTATCATTCAACACCAACGAGACGTTTGACGTTAATATTATTAAATATAATGAACCTCAGCATGGAATATTTATGACATAAACGTCACGTTATATAAAATATCTTAAACGTGTTAGAGTCGAAGAATAAATTGTTATGTAGAAGATATATTCACGAAAATCCCTCAAAACCACTTCACGAAAAAACTAGTTATTTAAATAATATACGAACAGCTTATGTAAATAATTAATTATATATTTATTATACTATTCACCTTGAAGTCACCGAGTCACTTTAGCTTGGCAAAGGTAAACTTAATCGCTAAGTAAAAAATAAGTTATTAAAATTATACTTCATTTCAATAGGGTTATCTTTTGTTACTTTTATTTAAAGTTTTATTTGAGATATGGCTCTTCATATTGACTTTTAATAAAAATGATTTAATGTAATAATAGGCAAATGCATCACTGATGGTAGGCAGTCACCACCGCCCATAGACGTAAGACGTAAGACGCAAGGAACATAACATCTTAGTTCAAAAGGTTGATCAAGAAATGTTTAATATTTTTTCAGCGCCTTTATCTATGGGCGGTGGTGACCACTTACCACCAGGTGGCCCATTTGTTACGTAAATCATATAAAAAATATAATTAAATTCTGTAATTTTATTATAAAATAAAATGTAGTAGTTTGGTTAAATTTATTTTGACACTTCATAAGGAGCGATTACTATAATGTAAGAAAGAGAAAATAGATAAAGAAAGAGAACACACTATAGCACTTCATAAATACACACACAAACTTTACCTATAATAATCGGACCTTTGCTGAAATGTACAAATACATAAAAAAAAAAAAAAATCGCTTGTCAAATCAACGATGACAGATCACAGCGGATTTGTGTTTAAGTAAACATAGCAACGATTCTTAACGCATATATTTAAAAAAAAAAAAATAACCTTAATATATAAGCTATATCATTCAATTCAAGATTATATATATGATAAAAAAGCGTCAATGATATGTTAATGTATACGCAGGACATATAAACATAATTATGTCGAATTTGTATATGTAATACGATGTTCCCGGTAGAATCTACATTCCAAACCAGTGGTAAACTATTCATCAAATTAAATATTAGCAATATATTCGCAATAACATGAATGGTCCAGTAGTTTGAATACGTAAATTTTAACCGGAGATTGAGTTTTCAAATCGTGTGACCCACTGATATTTCATGTGCTTAATTCCATAATCCACTTACGGACATTAATGCAGCTTGATTTGATTGATTTACATCAGATATATCCACTCAAAATGATCCAAAATATATAGATAATATACCGCGATGTATGTTACATATAAATATATACATATGGAACGGTATAATGATGTAAATTTAGTTTTCTAGATAATGTTTTCTCAAGAGCGGATATTATATTTTGTGTCTACTTTGTCTGATTGGTTATAGATGGTCTGTGTTAGATATGTGGCTACAGATTCCGTTCAAAACCCAGGTCGGACCAACACTAAGATATTGGGGTTAACCTATAGACAAATTCTCAGTACCAGCTCGGAAACTGGGAGTTGGAAGCGTGTGCTGGCGTGTCGCCAATTTGAAATCTGAACTAATTCCGATCGCTCGGATTTTCCGTCCCATCGGATTACGACAGTGAATAGAGTACACTTGCACACAGACAGATGCACTATAATAGTTCCTGCGTAGTCGGCTGGTCTCCCTTAAGATTGACTACAGTGGTCGTAATCGGTCTGGACGTCATCATCATTTGATTTTATCGATACCAATCGAGATATTGTACAGCAATACTCAGTATTGTTGTGTTCCGGTTTGAAGGTTGAGTGAGCCAGTGTAACTACAGGCACAAGGGACATAACATCTTAGTTCCCAAGGTTGGTGGCGCATTGGTGGTGTAAGGAATGGTTAATATTTCTTACAACGCCATTGTCTATAGGCGGTGGTGACTTACCATCAGGTGGCCCATTTGCTCGTCCGCCTACCGATATCATATAGAAAAAAAATATATCGTGAAGTAAATTTTAAATATATCGTGAAGTAAATTTTAAATCTCGAGCAGCATGAAATTTCTCGCGTAGTTTGTTTATAATTTATTTCATGCTCGGTGATTAAGGAAAACATTACGAGGAAAATATCTGACAGGTGAAAATCTGCCATTCGTACTCACCAAATTGAATCAGAGCAGCGTGTCTAATAGGTTGACAACCTTTTTTTTATGGAGAAACCTTAGCGCAGTTTTCTGTCAAACATAATATTTCCATAAGCCAGGAGATTTCGTTTGGCAAACCAAACAGAATATCGCAATATATGTATATTGAGTAGCAGAAGAATATCTGATGTTAGGCTCGTCGTCAACACAACTAGTTCTGGAGACTTCCTCTCCCCCTCTAAAAAAGATTTTCTAGATAATTTTTTAGCGGTTTTTTTTAAGGATATTGGAGGACTAAGATTTACTTTAACTTTATTTAAGAAAAATTATACGCAAGCTACCTATCAACGGTTGGACGGGCGGCGTTCAGCGAACGTTAAATATGTGAATTAATGCCAAAAGTATTTGTTTTAAATGACTCAGTTAGTCGTGACTTTATTGAGCTAATGACTCACATCGAGAGGCAAATTTTTAAAGACGAAGGTTAATCATCTTAACTATAAAATGATGACGTCACCTGTCTTAATTTCCATTTGATATTTACGAGTATAAACGATTGATTAATTTGTAAAATATATATTGCGTTAAAGATGTATATTGGTGTATCTTTTATTAACATTTGATCTTCAACATTATCTAAGTTATCAAACGTACCGGACTAGATCTCAGAAACGCACAACAATGCGTTCTTTTCGATATAATTTAAATTTTTTTATATTAAATTAAACATTTTTTTTCATTAAATACCTAGTTACGAATATGGTTTATTAAATTGTTTAAATTGAATCTAGTAAATTAACATGATTAGATTAATTTTGAAGCTGTCACCGGTTCGGATTTATGAATTAAAATATATTAATCACGCTGTATATTAGCTGAAATATTAGTTAGTTGTCTAAGCCTTCTAGTCGCATATGCTGTGGAGCGAGATTTACTTGTTAGGAATGATACATAATAACATTTTGGTTGTTTTACACCAAATTATATGTAGTTATATATTAAGCATGTTGCATAGTTTTCATTGTCATAATTAGTTTTCATTGCTTAAAAAGTAATCAATTTTAATCAGCAAAAAATATTACAAATATCAAAAATATAAAAAGGAAGATCATTAATGTGTATCAAAAATAGAACAGGCCCTAACATTGATCCTTGTGGAACGCCTACATTCTAAGCACCATTATGCCATGAATGGAAACTTGTCAAATTATATCAATTATCACGGAATGAGATCAAAAGCTTTACCTTTAAAAGCACGATGCTTAAAATGAAATTTTAAATATAAAAAAAAAATATCTTGTGTGATTTTGATAATTGTGTAAAATTATTATGAATTTACATTTAACTCGTTTCAAAACTCAAACTCAAATTCCTTTATTCAATATAGAAGCATTAACTAACTTATTGATAGTCAAATTAAACACTACCACCGGTTCGGAAAAGGAAACACCCCGACCTGAGAACCGGCGAAAGAAACTCAGTTACTCAATTAGTCACTTATATAAAGATAGTCGAAGTAATATTAATAATATAAAAATAATTAGTTTTCGAAAAGTCGTTTGGCTATATATTATGTATTAAATATGAAACAAAATTAAAAAAAATAACGTTTGAGAATAATTAAATTTTATTAAGGCTGTATGTACGTTTTATTTATTTATTTTGTCTCTGAGGTATACAATACAATAAAGTATAAATATTTTTATATTATAGTTTTTATCTTCTCTCTCTATCTATTTCTGCACTCAACTGTTTTCGTTCTAAACTTCTATCACCAAAGGTTGCCTGTGAGAGATCGTTATAACCGATACGACCACTTGCGCACCATTTATTTAAGGTTTTTTGTTCCTTTATGTATTCCTGTGTTGTGCAATAAAGTATTTTAAATAAAATAAATAAAAATAATTAGTTCAAATAATATTATTTAAAACTGTACACAATAGAAATACATAGAAAAAAATAGAGATGAAAATGTCGCCAAGGGGGGCGGGGTTGCATTTTCCTTACGTGGAGATTTCTGCTTGTTCACTCTACTGTAAGCCGCTTAAAAGAACTTCGAGCTAAATAAACGGCACGTTTACTTATGTATGTACGCGTGCCAAGGGCTACTTCTTTGGAGTCATTTAAAATAGTTTCAAATTGCAGTCGCATATTTAAATTAAGTTAATTTATCTTAAAGTTGATAAATCTTACGAAAGTCTGTTGATTTCTAAAGACAAAGTTTATATTATTAATCTTAGGTTTATGTTAATTCTAAACAATACGATTATTAATAATATATATTTATTTTAAAGGCGAAGATTTTAATGAATAGCAATTATATCTCATACTTAACGGAACGTCCGGATACCAAAGCCGTAAATATTAATTTAAAAAAAATGTTTTTTTGTTTTTGATTAATATTATTATAAGCGTAAGTCAGTCTGTTGATTAGCTTTTTAAGCTTCCACGTCTTAACTAGCCAACGAATCATCATAACATAGCATATAAGTTATCAGTGGTAGGTTTAGAAAAGAACTTAAGGTCAGATGAAAAATATTTCAACTCTACAAACCTTTCGGAAAGCAACCTCGAGAAGAAACTCGCATAGTTTTAAAAGTAAAATAAACAGATTTACAATGTTAGTATTCAGAATTATTGTTCTATCAGTCCTGTGTTGGAACCCGTGAATAAGTTCAGGCGTCTGAATCAAAAATGTATTCTTTAACAGTTAACATATGCCCCCTCCCGCCTCCTCAGACGTGGGCATTGACAACTGTTAATATAATATGTTTTAATATAACTTAATCTATAACAATCTATTTATCAATTCACCGAAGGCAAAGAGGCGTGGGTACCGCTGATATTTAGTGAGTATCCCGGCACATTTATCGCTATAAGGTCCCACATAATACCCCTACTCCCCACCCCCTTCTTGTGGGGGAACTCGTAAACGCGTTTTTCCAGCTAGATAAAAAAAGGCTATTTATTTAATATTAAACTGAACACAGATTATGCAACTTTTACGTATTTATAATATTATATAAATTAAATACGATAGAAACAAAATAAAATGGCAACACCGAAGCTATGAATAAATTCATTAGAATTAAAATATTTAAATAACTAAAACATTTCGAAAGGTCTCGTTGGCTGGTCGAGCAACATCATAGCAACGGAGTCAAGGATAGCTGGTTTTTTCAATATGATTCTAGTTTTTTTATTATTATTTTTTTATTTCATTTAACAGAAACACGTTTAATCTCGGTTTGAATTTTAATTCTGTTAAGAAATCCGTTAACATAAACACGTATTTTTAACTTATAGATATATATTACTACAAATAATTAAGTATTAATTATAACCATAAAAATAGACGACCTCCGTGGTCGAGTAGTCTGAACACCGGTTTTCATTGGTACTGTTTTTCCATAACACAAGTGCTTTAGCTACTTACATTGGGATCAGAGTAATGTATGTAATGTTGTCCAATATTTAAAAAAAAAAAAAATATATTAAATAGACATCTCTTTGTTAGTGAGATAAATCATCTAGTCTTTTCTAGTTGTAGTTTTTGAAATTTGTTTTAGTCAATGTTACCATCACTATTAATGTTATTTACTAGTAATCAGGTAACATTTAAACACTCTAAACTAAACGAATATATAATGTATTTATAAGAATAGAACAATCTCGAACACATGTACATATAAATGTACCTTTTTCGAGTGTCTTTATTATTGAATAAATATATTATATACTTAAATATGTACATTTAATTGCCTTATGCTTTTAACAGCTTGTAGCTCCGGCGTTAGGGTTGCCAGCACCGAAAAATACAAAATATAAACTCGTAATATAAACAAAATATTATATTGGTGTTTTGTTCAAAAACCTATATATATATCGGAGGTTTTAAGGCTCGATGACTCTTGCCATAGTGGGCATTACGTCCTTCTGTTTTCAAACGCGAGTTAGAGTTTCTTAAATATTCATTATTCAAGTAGAGATTCATTGATGATTTTACAGGATTGAATTTATAATTATATTAATGATATTTTCTCACTTTATATTTTTAATCAACGATGACATTTAATAAAATAATATCAAAGCAAGTTTCGTTCAAGTTAGTTAAGCAATTTATTTACGTGTATAGAGGTGACTTTGAATCATACAAAAACTAACCGGTGTACTCGCTGCAAATAAAACGAAGAAAATACAGATTAAAACTTTGAAATTTAATAAGACGTAATAAAAAATAATAATAAAAACATATGAAATCAATTAGTGAACATTAAAATTGAAGACGAATACGACAAACGCGTTGATGTCTTTTCTTCGTCCTAAATTATGTGACCGAGTTCATTCTACAATAAAAGATATTTGATCGACTTTTTTTTTAATTTATTGTTAATTATTTCAATATTAAGAAGTATATTAACTTATTATTATGTGATCATATGTAAGATGATTTGGAATTGTTCAGTAAAGTCTGTATGTTTGTTGTCTTAATTTTTTTGTATACAATTCGGTTTGCCTTATGAAATATGTATTATACGTTGTCTGGACTGTATGCTAGTGGATGGATGGTATTGCTTAAATTGAATGGGCAAATGGGTAAGTGATGGTAAGTGGTTACCACCACTAGACATTAGCGATCACTTCATCGCCAAAGCGCCACCAACCTTGAGAACTGAGATGTTATATTCCTTGTCCCTGTAGTTAAGTGTCTCACTTACTCTCCAAAGGGGAACACAACCATAAGTACTGCTGTTTGGCGATAGAATATCTGATGAGTAGGGTACCTACCCAGACAGGCTGGCACAAAGCAATACCATCCAGTAATATTATAAACATTCATCTTTATTTATCATGATGCTTATAGTTTTAAACTTGTTAAATTGCTTCTTTATACTTTATGTATGTATATCAATATATCTTAAAACATATCGATAATTATTCATAGAGTATATTTATTTAATGTTGTAATTTACAGATAACTAAAATGTATATGAGAAATAATGTTGAGTTTTTATAGAAACTTAGTGGCGCCTGTCTGTCGAGACAACCTTGACTAACTCAGCCTCTATTTAGAGTTTTTAACACAAACATCGATTATGTTTTAACGATGTCTTTGACTTTATTGTACGTATGTATGTGTTAGCCGAGATGGCCGAGTGATCAGAATGCGTGCATCTTAACTAATGATTGCGGGTTCAATCCCAGACAAACGCCAATGAATTTTCATGAGCTTAATTTGTGTTTATAATTTTATTCATCTCGTACTCGATGAAGGATGTGTCTCTAATTTCAACCTGGCACCAACCCATATTGGAGCACGATGGTGGACTTAGCTCCAAGCCGTAGCCCAGCTGTGGGAAATTTACAGGCTGTTACTGTTTACTATCATATAAAGTTAACGAGTTCGTTTGTTTATTTGAAAGCGCTTTCAACAAATCTCATTTAAAAGTCGTTTCGCGGTTCATAGCCTTTTTATAGAACAAGTATAACCTTGTTCTATAAAAAGGCTATGAACTAATTTTAGTATCATTAAGTTAATGATATGGCTATGGCTAGTCTATATCATGAACAATACAATATAGCCCTAGTTACCTATTGTATTGTAAGAGTTATAGTTATTAATATTGCATAACCTGGGTGCCTTCAAACGAGGCGTGAAGAGGCATCTTGCGGGCTGGCATGGCTAGCCATGACTGTACTAGTCGTCTTCGCGTTTGGACTCCACTTCCACTTACCATCAGGTGGAGTGCATTCATGTCTGTCCGGACAATATATAAAAATAAAAAAAAACCGCCTGGTACCGCCTGGTACCGCCAGTTAACCTACCACCTAAAAGTAAAACTTAGTATTGTTTCCACTTTAAAGGATGGAGCGAGTCAATGATATTTAATTTCTGTGAATAATAAAATTTATAAAAAAGGCCCCCCATGTTTCTTTCGCCGGTTCTTCTCAGGTCAGGATGTTTTCTTTTGAAGAAAGAAGAAGAAAATGAATATTTTTCTAATTTCACGTGGGAATTGTTAATCTTGGTTGAAGAACGGAAGGTAGCGGACGATTGTAGCAAAATATAAATATTATGATTGTTAATTATTTGATGTTCCCGTTGTCTTGAAGCTACAATACGATTATAAATTAAATATGTACACTTATGCTTTGTTATAATTATAATTTAGTTTAAGGTTAATGACATCAATGGACCCATCAATCATTTGTAAAATAACCTTTCAAAAGTCACGCGCCGTGGGAATAGATACACGAAGTACGAAGGTATGAAGTCACCGTGGTGGGATGTTGACCTAGCCTCTCCTTGGCTTTGTCTGTGTCGAATATATTTCAGACATAGCCTGATAGAGGTTACGTTTTATCCCTTTCACACAGCTCGCGTTAGAAAGGGACGGAACTATGTGAAGATAATAAAGAAAAAAATACTTCAAGATTTTATTGTACTTTTTATCGTAGAGAAATTAGATCGTGTTCCTGGCAAGTATGTGTACTGTGCACATATCAGTCTTGATCCTTCTATCGACCACTTTAAATATACGTGTATAGCCTATACCGACCGACGAATACAGATAAACAAAACTTAGATTTACGTATTCCATGCAATTTACTAATAGCAATATTGAACACTACTAACAGTTCTTGATTAATATATATTTATTTATAAAACAACACTATTGCACTTAACTAGTTATATCGATAAGATTCGTCGACGTTCGAATCGCCATTTCATCGGGAATCCATAATGAATATCGTAGATTCATTCAAACTCGACCAATGATATCGTGTCGATTCGATGTCAAATATTGTTTATTTGGATTTTGTCGTCTTGTAGTTGACATAGACTATATATATGAGTATAATATTGCAAATATGTCACGCTGGTAAAACATATATATTTGTTTGTTTTTTTTTTGTCGAAGGAATGCTAAACTAGTTCATAATAATAATGTATTCCTATAATTTTATAATTTGTACAATGTTAAGTAATACGAAATAAATAATACTATATGAAACTGTATTTTATTTTCTTTTATTGTTTTAATAATAATAATAATAATAAACTTAAATTATTTATATAATTAATATATTAGTCCTGATAAAGATTTTTGTTGTTTACTGTTGGCAAAGAATAACTACTGGTTTTCTTGTCGGTTGGTTCTTCTCGATAAAATCTACATTCCGAACCGGTGGTAGATTTCCTTTTAATATAGTTCTTTTAAATGATGATTCAAAAGTGCTTGTAAAAGTCTCTTTGACCAACCAGACTTGTGTGAATGCGGCTTAAAAATAACTTGGCAATTATTTCACGAGGAGCTCAATAGTGTCTTTAAACTCTATGAGATTAAACCGAACAACCAGACGATTACAGAACTTTATTATAAATCATGTTTTAAAGATCTAACAATGACAAAAAAACAAGCGTCTGTATGTCTGTCACGTACAAACGATTCTGAAGATACTAAAGGTATACTTTTGGTGAATTTTAATCGCTTGATTTGGACATAAAGATACTTTGCTAACAGCTACAAAAAATGTAATAAAACTACTGTAAAACTATACAACTGTTTTGTAATGAAGAGCAGATGAGATCAGTGAATAGAACATGATTTTAACCAAAGATACTGGGTTCAAATCCTGATAAATGCCAATCTTTTTTTTGGACATTTTTGTTTTTATCCCTTTCTCAGCATTTAAAAGTTCAAATCATTTTTTTTTTTCGTAAGTGAAGATTATGACTATAACTGTTATGAGATGGAATCGAACCCATAAATAGTTAAAGCTAGAATCTAGATCTACGCACTGAGATCTTGTGATTATTTAACCGCGTTGAAGTAAAAATATTTCCAGATGGAAGTTTCGAGAAATGACTAGTATTAAAATAAAACACAATAACTAGAATACATCGGTATGAACTAGTTATAACTGGTTTTGTTGAGATATGTTTTAACCCACACAAACGATTACAAGTTTTTTTTCCGTGCCAAAGCAATATTTTAAAGATTTTATTAATGTCAGAGATTTAGACTAGCTGCTGTTCTCTACTTCGTCACTGTTTGAAAAACTGATAAATTCAATTCAATCAGTTTTCTTTGTACCTACAGTTCGAGTTTCATTGCTTTGGAAGAGAAATAATTTATCTTATATAATTGTGTTTATCGTTTCCTATAAGTGGTCAATGAACTTTACGATGGCATACTTATTAAGGATATTGGTGATGATGATGTCATCCTAATCGACTTTAATCATCGCGGCCAATCTCAAGGGTTACCTGCCAACGCAGGACATATTATAGTGCACAATGTTGCACACAGATGACCAATGCACTCTCTATTCCATCAGTCTCATGATCCGATAGAACAGCATGTAACACGACCAGATCTGCCTCACCTGAGCTGTGCTTTCAAAGGCATACGAATGTAAACACTTCCAACTTTCCAGATTCCAGGATATTATATGGGAAACTGAACTATCACGTCGTAACCCCCACCCTCTCTCCAGACACACGGACGAAGCGCCGGGCGGAAAATAGTCTCTCACTGAAACTGATCATTATTTCTGTTTGTCTGTATACGGTCGGCTTTAGTCAGGAATTTCTACGAACGGTAAAACCGACACAATTTTTGTGTTGAGTCGATTTCAATCGTGTCATAGTTTGATTACGCCCTTATTTACCAGTGTTTAAAGTATCTGGAAGGTATATTTTTACATGAAATTTAGATGCTCTGATGTTATGTACCCAAAAACGTAGTACCTATTAAAATGATATCCAAAACATTTTCGGTCATCTTTGAAGCGATTTGTACTTTCGACCGTTTGATACTAGTTTGAGTGACGTCACACAAGACGCCCTTGGTCAAATCTGTGCGCGCACGCGCATAATGTCGAAACACGTGGTATTTAAAAGTCAACAGCCACATGATACTTAGAGGACGTCTAATAATAGAATTGTTGCAGAGTTTTGACAGCACAATGTTAAAATATGTTCAAAAGACGAAATTTAAATACAAATACTATCGGTGTGTGTGTGTGTGTATCATTTGGATGTAGTTGTGTGTAGTTTATTGTTATATTTTAATATAAATATTCTAATGTAATAGTTATTATCTCCTCTCTAATATCTGCATCTGTTTTCTTACAAAACTCACATCAAAGGGTGTCCATGAGAGATCGCTGTAAGGGATATGACCGCCTTTGCACATTATTGTTGATTTTTTTTTTTTCGGTTAAATCATATAAATAAATAAATAAACACTCTACTAAGTCCGTAGTTTCAAATGTAACTGTTATTATAATAAATGTTAATAATTTCCAAGATACAGGCTACATAGTCCAAAACAAAGTCACTTCTTTATCGGATTTTAGGGTGGTTTTCATGAATAAAATTGATTTAAGAGGAAGGTTTATATCAGAATCAAAATATTCTTTATTCAAGTAAAGCAAAGCAAAGAGTACGCATTATTTTCATTTAAACCTAAATTATCTTTTGTAAACCAACTTTGTGTCAATTATATTGCATTCTTGACATAATCGTATATATATTTATTGTTATCTGTGTATTGTGTACTATTATATTATGTATGTGTTATATTATGACTTAAATTACTGTACCCTTCCCATATATGTAAATATTATGATCCTCTGCCTAAAGGTTACCTGGAAGAGATCGCTGCTGAGCGATAAAGCTGCCTGTTGCACCTCATGCAGCTTTGTGTAGCAATATTGTAATTTTTAATTTTAAGTTTGGGTGCAATAAAGAATTAATAAATAAATTAATATCACAAATACCTTTAACATAAAAATGAAGTTCATTTATATATAAGAACAATAGAAAAGGACCCCCAATTGCTCCTTGTGGAACGCCCAGTCTTAGTACACATTCAGAAGATTATTCCATTAAAAAAACACCTGTTGAATTCTTTGATACAAGTATGAGATTACCATGAGCTTTACCGTTAACACCAAACAAAATTAAAAAGTAAAAAATTACGTTTCCATAATACATGTTATTATTGTAGTGATGAGCCGAGAAATTCAAATTCAGACATAATAATTATTTTTATCAAATACAGATTAAATAAAACTACAAGTTATTTGCAATTTTTTTATTGTATATGTATGTCGTATTTATTAAAAATATCATACGAATGATTTATTTATTTTAATTAGAGCCGAGATGGCCCAGTGGTTAGAACACGTGCATCTTAACGGATGATTTCGGGTTCAAACCCAGGCAGGCACCACTGAATTTTCATGTGCTTAATTTGTGTTTATTATTCATCTCTTGCTCAGCGCTGAAAGAAAACATCGTGAGGAAACCTCCATGTGTCTAATGTCAACGAAATTCTGCCACATGTGTATTCCATCAAGCCGCATTGGAGTAGCGTGTTGATATGCTCCAAACCTTCTCCTCAAAGTTGTACGCGTTCTAACCACGGGGCCATCTCGGCTCTTACATCGTTTAGGGAGAGCCTATTTTTGATGCATTATTAATTACGAAATGTTTGCTTACGTGATAATTGAATTAGGGATAATTATCCCTCCCTCTGGCTTTCACCCAGAAAAGTTTTGTAGCTTACTTTACCAAACTCGGGTGATGAATGTTATTTTTCATTCGACGCAACACACACACACAAACTGTATATTGATGATAATTTTTCTAACTTTTTTTTGCTATAAACTTTTAGCGGAGAATCTTATATCTTTATTTAACATTATAACACTGTTTAAAGTCGTGAGACGACCTTAATGCTATATCTAGAGAGTTAGTTTAGTAATAATATATATACCTCTTTTTCACGCAGTGAAAGACAGAAAACACAACAACTTCACAAACACAGAAACCTTCTGTAAGGAACCCTGGGGGGGAACCGGGTTATGTGTCCTACCCACTAGAACCTCGTCGATGGCCCTGCACGAATTGGAGAGGCTGCGCGATCGTGCCGATATAAGGCATTTGTGGCCCTTCCCGTGCAGTGGATAGTAATTATACCCTTAGTCCAATATTGACTTGATCAAACATTGACTGCCCTAAGCATATGGAAGACTATCTAGCCTAGCCTGCTTACTCTATGTAAACTGCGACAAATTTGAATAAAATTAATAAATGAGATGGTTGTTTTTTTGTGTTACCTTACTGAAAAAAAAATCAAACAAACCAATGTACATAAAACTTATACTAGAATATGCAGTATTTCGGAGAAGGTTTTATATATAATTCATGTGATAAAGTTTGCTGACATTTATTTCTTCCAAAATTTAAAATTAAAAAACGATTATCTGTAATTGAAAAATTAATTATCTCAATCAGTCTTAAGATGCTTACCGTTTTTGTTTAGAATCTTCACACGAGGTGCAATGGATACATTTTAAAGTGTCAACGTTTACATATGCGATCACTGAGGTGCCTCTATTTAAAAAAAAAAACTTATCTTGCTTTACCTATCAAAAGTTACCACTTAAAATACTACCCTGTAGAGGGAAAACTTGCTACGTTTAGACTCATGGTTGTGTCAATAAACCAATAACCCGTACTATAATGTATCTTAGGCAGTTATTGGCTCTTTAAAATAAAAATATTCTTTATTCAAGTAGGCTCATAAAAGCACTTTTTAAATGAAATGTAAAGCTACCACCGGTTCGGATAGTAGATTCTACCGAGAAGCGGCAAGAAACTTAGTAGTTACTTTTTTCCACCATTTTAATTACAGAACATGTCAATAAATAATAATTATAATAATAATTCAAATGGATGTATTGTTATTAGTTTAATAGTAATGAATATTCAATGATATTTAGATAATTAATTGCTGTAATTTATTAATTTTTGATTATTATATAAAATAGTACCAGACTGCATTGATATATAATTGATACGAGCATGCCATGTACACATGCTTAGGAATGTAATCTAGCTCAAAATTGTGTAATTCCATAATTTTAATGTATGTTCTGATTATATTCTGTTTGTGTACCTATGAATAAATAAATAAAAAAATAATAATTACAAAAATCAACAAATACTAAGTCCATAATTTTTTATCTTTAATATAATCTTGTATTGAGTAATATGGCTTATTTATTGATGTTTTTTTGGCATGAAATTTAATTTTTTTACCAAGTAACTTAAAAAAAATACTGCTTTTAATTATATTAAGAATATTATAAACTAAAGCAGACCCAAGGATCATAGTTCCAAAGGTTGAAGGCGCATTGGTAATGAGGTTGATTAATATTCCTTCCTATTCAGCACAACAAAGATTTTAAACACCTGGGGCATTTCACCCATAGTTCAAGACTTCACCATCATCAGCGAAGCGCCCCGAATATACTACTCCTGGGTATTTCGCGACCTCTGCACCCTGGATTAAGACGGACCTGCGTTTATGTTTACGTCTAGGAGTAGTGGTGACCACTTACCATCTCTTAGGCAATTTGCCAATCCTACCCGTCATAAAAAACATAGTTACGTAGATAGAAGTCGTGTGCTAAAGTATTATAATAAAATTGTAGTTAAAACGATCAGTCGTGTCAAGGGAAACTTGTCCGTGTGACGTCAGATTTGATTAAACTGTGATGACTTTATAGGATCATTACGCGGTAGAGCACGACACGTGACCATCTTTTCCTGTCGTCGTATTTTCAAACCTTTATTTCTGTTAAGAATATATCTAATGAGATATTATTTTTTTATATATAATGTAGATAGGTGTACGAATAGGGCAGGTAGCCCTACCCACTACTAGACAGTGGCGGGTATTATATATATATATGTTACTGTAAAAGCTCGAACTACGGTAAATCTTAAGATTTTCCAGTAAAACCTAAGATTTACCGATTATGAATGGAAAATGTCCATAAAACTTTGGGATTCGAACTTTTACCATCATTCACCTGGTAAATCTTGAGATTTACATGTTAGGTTAGGTTAGGTTGGAATGGTAAAAGTCCGAAAAAGTCGTCCCTTTATAATAAATACTTACAGTTACCAGCTCATGTCGGTGAATCTCAGGTTTTACTGGAAAATCTTAAGATTTACCTCTATTTACTTTAAATCAACTTTAAATTTGCAGCCTGGCAACATTTCTCATTATAACAAATCATTAAACACTCCAGCCAAGGAAACCATAGACAATAATTTCAAAGTCGAGAAATAAAAATTCATCAAGACAATCAAATTTTATTACAATTATACAAAAACAGAGGAACTTATTCAAAATATAATTTACATTACAAATACAGTCATTTCACCGTTTGCCAAATAATTAAAAAAAAAAAAAATAGTGCTAAAACGGCGCCTAACATTACTTATAACATATTCTGCAACGCAGTAGTATCACGTCCAGTTCGCGATATGCACGAATTACTATTATACGATACTACTTTAGCTTGTATCCGTGTAATTGTGCCGTTATAAAGTGTAAAAACTCTTCTGAGATAAATCGATACAATGAAGGTATAACCTACCACCCTACCATCCTAACATCGTACCAAGTAATTCTGTTGCTCAAATAACTTGATTAATTTAAAAATAATTGTCCGATGTTCAAGTATAGCGGAGGTGATACGCTCGGTTTTCCTTGCGGTATCTAAGCCTAATCTAAATTCTGTTTATTCGCCTTTCAGCACCAAGTTACAGAATTAATTTATAACAACATGTCAAAATTCGTCATGTTCGATTTAAGTACAGACATACAATTGTACTAACTTAATAATAAATATTAAATAAATAAATTAACTTAACATTTTAAGGTAACAACGATATTGATAAATTAATACTTTCAGTTTAATATTTAACTAACTATATTACAATATATATTTGTCATCAAAAATACTATGTTTATTTTAAAATACATCAGTAGTCATAGTTTTGTAGCCTCTTTAAGCTTATTTCAAATTAATATAAATTATTTAATGATGATGTCGTCTTGACCAGGAAGACCAGAAAACTACGCAGCACATTAGAGCTTATGTGTGTGCACACACACAGATGCACCCTTTATTCCATCAGTCTCATAATCCGACACGACCAGAGAGTTGCTTTCCACCGGGCTGTTACTGAGAATTTTTTGACAGATAAACTTAATAACATTTTATTATCGAGGATTTGAACCTCGGGATTTGTGGAGTTTTATCTACCTATGAGACAGTCAGTTAATATATAATACTAATTAAACAAATGTATATAATTAAAACATAACAAATTTAAAAGTATTAAAATTTCATATAAAACAAATCGAATTAATTTAAAGTCCTATAGTATGACTATTTTTTTTATGTTGCCAACTTAAAAAACTGATTTATAGCCACAGATTATGATATGGTACTGGATATTAAATGAAATTTAAATTTAAAAAAATTAATTGCTTTTTAAATTTTTGTTTTAAAATAATATCACCATCGATAGGATAGCTTTATATGACACTGTCAATAATTACACTGACTCATCCTATTCACAAAATGTTTCGGTAAATAACCTGGTGGAAGGGTGGACCCAGCACTTACCACCAACATAACTTAAGATCTATATTTGGTCATTCGTCATTGGGTGACTTGGGCCCCCGGTTCGATTTTCATGTAGTGTCCATATGGTGTGCTTATGGTTTGAGGTCCGGGGTAGGACTCGTAAATAACGTTGACCTGCTTAGTATCCGCTTGGCTCTGTCCCTCTCTGCTCCATGGCGCTGAAAATTAAATAATTGACATTGTATGAAAATATGTTACAACGCCATCTAGCGTCGATTCGATGTACTCAATACTTAGTGCAGCGACATCTTGTAGCGGTATCATTACCTATTTTTCGAGGAGGTTTATAAATATCATATTAATCTTTAAATAAATTAATTATCAATATTTGTAAAAAATATGGGTTTCAGTTTATATTTCGTAATGTAATTGTATTGTAACTTAATTTACTCTAATATTCTGAAATGTCATACCGACATTTCGTTCTACGTATTGTTCGAGAGTTGGCGTTAAACCTTACTTAGAGTTAGTTAGACAGTATTACTAATCACCGCTAGATGCCGCTATGAGTAGATTAGTCATTTTAAATGTACATAACTGTATATCATTTAATATTTGTTTTTTATTTGTAAAGATAGGTGGGCGGGCAAGTAGGTAACCACCACCCATAGACATATATATATGGTATATAAATACTCCTTACATTGCCAATGCGCTAAAAACTTTAAAGGTAAGATGTCAAGTCCCTTGTGCCTGGCTCACTCACCCTCATAACCGGAACACAAAAACAGTACGTCTCGCTGTTTGGCGGTCGAATATCTGATGAGTGCTTGGTACCTAGACGGGCTCGCACTGGACCCTACCACCAAGTATACTTATATAATACTGTATGTGTATTATTTTATTATATACCTCGCAAGAAACTCTTAACCAAACTCATAAGAAACTGTCAAATTTAATAACCTGATAGAAATACTGTACTTACAGATAGGAACACTTTGCTCATCACCGTGCAATCCTCCATTGTGTATATGCAGGTGTATCTCCTTCTGCTGGGGCGTCCATGCCTGATGATGATCATGGCCTTTGGAAGCGAACAGCGCTCCGATCTGAAATGAGAAACACACAAAACATTACATTTTTAATTTACAGTTAAAATACCTATATCCTTGACAATTAAACTATCGCCGTAGCAAATTCCATCTAAATAAGTCAAGCTGTTACTTACGTATTTATAATATTTACATAGATTAATAGTGGCTGTTAATTTAGACTATTATTATCGTTTACCTAGTATGTATCTAATAAGCTATGTTTACATTAAGTCTGGTTACAAAGAGACGTGATAAGATTCCATTAGTTTTATTTCTTAATAATAAATATAGTCAACGTACATAGAGTATAAAAATATTAGAAAGTTAGAAAAGGGAAACGAAATTACGTCGCCTTAAGGCCTTTTTTTGCTGACCGTACAATTGTAAAACTGCTGAGCTAAGGCCTTCTCTCCCTATGAGGTTTTGGAGATTATACCACAACATTGTTCCAATAATATTAAATAGCCGCATTGACTGCACAGATCTTTTCGGCAAGCTTGATTTGATAACACCTAAACCATAAATCGACGTCGTCAGCCCCTACTGCATGTCCTAACGGCTAAGACAAATTATAGGCAGAATTCTTTTCTGATCAGAGCGCCTGCTAGTCCTAATGAGCTTGTCGAAGTTTGTGAAGATTTTGATGTTTTCTGTAGAAAGCATAATAATGTTAAGCGATACATGACAGAAATGTTTGCAAAGACAGTAATTTTTAACTTGTGGTCTCACTGGCTTTTTAATTACAGACACTTAGTTTTATATGTAATGTTGTTATCATTTTTGTTTTATTTTTTTCATTTATTTTCCTACTCTCAGTATCTTTAATGTTATATGTGAGAACCGTTATTGGCCTAATAGTTATTAAGTATTTGTTATTTTTGTTTATCAACGGCTGTATGTTCTCCAATTAAATAAATAAATAAATAAGGGTTGGGATACACTAGTGGTAGAAATTCATTGAAATTAGACACATACACGTCCTCGAGATGTTTTTCATCACCGAGCACGATTATAGGGACAAATTAAGTACATGAAAAAAACAGTTATGCTTGCCGCTCATCAATAGTCATCGTTCATAATCATAACATAATCAGCCTGTAAATTTCCCACTGCTGGGCTAAGGCCTCCTCTCCCGTTGAGGAGAAGGTATGGAGCATATTCCACCACGCTGCTCCAATGCGGGTCGGTGGAATACACATGTGGCAGAATTTCGTTGAAATTACACACATGCAGGTTTCCTCACGATGTTTTCCTTCACCGCCGAGCACGAGATGAATTATAAACACAAATTAAGCACATGAAAATTCAGTGGTGCCTGCCTGGGTTTGAACCCGAAATCATCGGTTAAGATGCACGCGTTCTAACCACTGGGCCATCAGACAGTCATCGTTCACTAAGTATAATATTAAAAATAATTTACAATTATATTTTTTATACCTTAATGTCGATCATCAGCTGGTTTCAACCGGTTCGGAAAAAAACCGTTAACAAGCAGTAAACAACAGCGCTTTTGAACCCACCTGTATGTTTATAAATACCTACCAATTAAACCGGTATTGTAAATCTACAAATAAAAATTGTTTCAAAATATATTATACTTTACTGAATTTTGATTGTGAAATAAAATGAAAATCAAACAAAATATACTTTATTCGAATCACTTTTGAATCGTAATGTTACAGTACTGTATAAAATAAAGTGATTCCGGTTTGTAATGGAAGCCATGTCGAGAGAAATACGTTAAATTCATAATTTTAAATAAAATAAACTCAACAAATATAATCTATTTTTTATTTTTTTGGTGTCTTTATGTCGTCTCACGCACACTAAGACATCTTGTCGAACACGTCAATAACGGGCGTCACGCACTCATAAATGCACGCCTATAATATAATTTAATTTAAGACGGAAAGGTGCGCATAAAACGTTTTAACTTTTAACAATAATATATCAAACAATATCCTGCAACTAAAATTAATTTATCAATAAAAATCAAGAGCATAAAAAAAATCGCCCATTTTGGAAATAAATTGATCTTTTTAGTGGCCTTTGGGGCAAGATTTCCTAGAAATTTAATAAAAAAAGAAATTTAATAAAAACGATCGGTTCATAAGGGAAGAAAAGCAGAAGTAACAAAAATACAACCGTATCGAGAACCTTTTAAGCATAGTAAAAAAAACGATAAATTTTCGAACGAATTTTTAACATTCCAATACATCCGTCTCTTTCTAAATCCTAGCAAATATATGTCTCATCCTCTTCACACGTGTTAGAAAGTAACTTTCACTCCATCGCCTGATAATTTTAACATTGATTTTTGTAAATAAATAATCTTTATCAAATTTTCACATTAGCGTATGCAACAGGTCAATTTAAATCGACTGTTGTGGATTCGAACCCACTTAAAGAAGTGCTTGAAATCATTACTCGTCTCGTCATACATCGTCATATAAACCGCAATGGAGATATAGTCTATTCCAATGGAAGTACGAATAAAAATAAACAAACCTTAGATTTACGTATTTCACGCGATTTGCTTATAACTCAGCCATAATGTGCACTACTAAGAGTTTATGATTGATATATCTTTATTTATAATACAACAATATTACATTTAATTACTTATATACATTTTATTTTTACTTCCAAAGTTTCAGACAGTTCGTCGACGTTCAAAACGCCATTTATCGCAAATCCATAGTGAATATCATAGATTAATCAAGCTCTCGACCAATGATATCGCGCGATTTCGCTGTCAAATGTTGTTTATTTGGCTTTTCTCCTCTTATGTTTGGAATAGATTATACGTGGCTGAATGGAATGCGTCCCATGCCATCATCATAACAGACGAAAACAAGACACGTCAAATTGTTCCGGTTATATTAAATAAAATGATATAGGTTATAAACAACTTTCTTTTAAAACTTTCGTTTGGTAATAGTATCAATCAACGAATGTTTGATATTCCAATTATATCGATGATAGAAAGGCATGGAGTTAATACTTGTATATTTTTTTTCTTTAGGACAACCAACAGTAGATAAAATATTACATCTAAATTAAAAAAAAAATACATTACAAAGTTATCTAGGCAAAAGTTCTACTACTGACAGGTAGTCTCTATATATAACTATTATATAATTGATAAAACCAATAAAATATACCATAAAATTAGAAATTGTTGACTTCCAGGCAGGATATGTTATATACATGTAAAACTGTACGTATTTAGCTTTATAATATATTTATTAAATTTTAGACAACGCGTTTATTTTATACGAAATAAAGTTATTTGTGTGAGTATGTAATTGATATTGAAAATTACATTTAAAAGAGATATATATCTATCTTTTATCTATATTAATAATTTCGTGCAGGACTACGATAGACCCGATCGAAGCCTATCCACAATTATACATCGTTAAAATTTTTTTTTTTTTCTAGTGTTGCATATCGGTAGTCCAATATCGATAGACTATCGATAGTTAAGGTGTTAGTGACAGTATCGATACATTTCGATAGTATTGTCACGTGTCAATACTATTGAGAGTTTTGCAAAAACCATTACCTTTAAAACTATCTTTCTTAATTAATAGTATTGCTTACAGAGAGTCATCGATACTATCGATATCCTGAATAGTTTTCGAGGTCAACCGAGGTTACCAAGGGAGTAGACGGCATTGGAAAACGTCACGTCGTACGAGTCGGGATTACCGCCAAGGCGCGTTGCGTGTGGTTTATAATAATAAGGCTTACCTTTGCAGCACCTGCGATCAGCAGTAGTTTGAGTATGATCAAAGTAACAGCCAAGGTCTTGACGCCTACAAGCGCTGCCACCGTCGCCCAAGTCGCAGCCGCTCCGAGCTGGAACGCCAGCGGTATCATAGCTTGGATCATTTTCTTGAACGGACGACCAAAAGTTCGTCCTGAAATTCAAACATATATAATTAAATTCTTTCGTAAATGTCTCCTGTCCATATGCTGATCTATTGTTCATTGATGGATGTTAGTACGTTTGGTAGATTTTCACCCGAGAGTCTAGTATCCCCCCCCACGATGTTATTGTCTAACGTTAACACGAAAAAAATAATTCACAATTTTATCAGAATTAAATATTTATTTAATAATTATTTATAATCTATTGGTACGTAAAATAAAATTGGAGTTTCTGTTTGTAATATTAAAATAACCGCTTATTACAAAATGCATATGTATGTATACACGGTACATATACCATTTCTTTAAATTTTTGTCCATCTCTCTGTTTGTTCCGGATAATTTCTGGAACACCTGGACCGATTTTGACGGGACTTTCACTGGCAGATAGCTGATGCAATAAGGAGTAACTAGGCAACAACAATAACTTTTTTGTAAAATTTAAACCAAATGAAAAATACAATTGAAATAGACGAACATATTTCTTTCGTTATTTTTCGTATGAGTAAGTGAGATAGATAAGGTTTAAGGAAGGTATAAGGCGGTTTACTGCATGGCCAGATCTACCATATGGCTTTTTGGGATTCAGCCCAGGGCCCCGTGGATTCAAGGGGGCCCCAGCGAAGTCAAGTAAAAGTCAAAAATAGACGATAATGTGAAAGAATCCATAACTTTATTAAATTAAACAGATCGTATGGTTTGCAGTCCTGCAAATAATCAAACTCATTTATTTAAATTAATTCATATCTACGTTCAGATATGTCTCACGGTACCCCTGAGTAGTGTTAGCCCAGGGCCCCCTAAACTTACGGTCCGTCACTGGTTTAGTGAGCAACTTCATCGTGTAGTTATCAAATCTGTCTTTACGCGCGCATCATAAAATGAACAAGGTAAAATAACTTCAAAAACAGTCTCTCAATTTCTTTTATAGGTTATTCATTTGGCCGTGAAGTACACAAGAAATATTTTTTCATTAACCATGGACTGCAAGTTTGATCTCGAGCACCGCTAATTTGTTACGTATTTAATTTGATGGAAGTTATTAGCCATCGAGAGATAATTTTAAAATAAAGTTATATTCAATTTCATTTTTTAATTATACGAACGCATTTGATTGGATACTACTTTACACTTAAGTCTAAGACTAATAAAAAAAATGTACGCTCAGATTTTTTTTTTTTTATTTTTAAACCACACGAGTGACGGATTTTTCAATTAACCAATCTTCCTTTACAGGTTTTTTTAGAGTGGGCTTATGCAACACCAGAGGGCTTGCAACATCAGGAGGCTTATGGAAATGTGTCTCGCGACAAGCGCCAAATTTATGCCCTCGTAAATATTTAACTTAATAGTTATTTATGTATTAACTTTTTACCATTGCATGTCAGTGGCTCTCAATCTTTTTAAAGCCGGGAACAATAAACTTTTATATTTTATTACTGTACTTTTTTACTCGTACAAAATTAACTCAAAACATTTACAGAAAACATCAAACTTCATGAATTTCAAAAAAGCAATAACCGGAACGGAAACTCTTACTTCGCTTTAAGTGAATTTAACATAAAGGCGAATCAATGAAACCAGATATCCGCAATTGGCGGAAGTCCGTCCGTCCATTTAGTCTATTGATCCATCAGCCATTTATTTCTATTGCATATCCAAAGATATATTAACAGCTTGAATATTACACTGCTGGGCTAATGTCTTATTTAATTTGAGGAGAATTTAAAGCTTATCCCACCACGGTGCTGAAAAGCGTGAAGCCAATGGTTGTTGATTTTCAGTCAAGATACATTATATACATATATAATTATTAGTAAAGTGCTTGTAAAAGCCTACTTGAATATAGTATATTTTGATTTTGATTGCAGGTTAGTTGATTTAGCTTAGCACTTAGCAGATTCACATTCGACACATGTAGGGTTCCTTCATCATTGAGCATAAAATAAGATGAAAGAAATTCATAGATACATCGCGAATATACGTATTGTCGCAATGCATAAGCCTCAGACTTCGAGCATCAGATGACGTCAGCGTATGCCTTGTTTGTACATCAATTCTCGCGAGTAACATAAATCTTTTCTCTTTTTTTTCTTTTAAATATATATTAGGTATACTTTTGTTGTTACATAATATCTAACTTAACCTTATTGCATATGTTGTTTACCTATAATTATCTTATCATTTTGTTTCAGTAGTTTATAAGTTTGAGACTGTCGTAGATGTATAACATTGTTTTAAGATGTTGGTGGACGAAAAAGAGTACCATGGTTCTCACAGTTTTTTGTAAGCACATTATTTGCTATATTATACCGAAGTTGTAAATCGTTATCATTTGAATTCAGAGCCTAAAGAAATCTATAATATTGCCTCACGCAAGATAGCTAGCATTGTATTTTATGAAATTATTCTGTATAATTACTGCGTTATATTCGTTTTTATAAAGTCCCATTATATTTAATTAAGTGTTTTATAAAGAAACATTATAATTGGCTGTACGATGCAAAATTGTTCCACTGCCCACAGTTTGAGAGCCACTGGTTTAGAACGTGGTTAAAACTGCCACTTAAATTCATTGGATTGAGTCCGTATAAGAAATTCTGGGTTTTTCGATCGCTTGTAATTCGTCACGTATTACGCGGTAAAATAAAACAAGGTAGAGAAATTTACATATCTCGAAGGAATTTCTAAAATACATCCGGACCGCATCTCATTTGTAGGTTTTTCTGTGAAGAAATTCGAATATTTTGCGCCCGTGCTTTTTATGTGAAACATATTAAGGCTTCGGGGGTAAGTCGCTCATGTGCCGCGACGGAAAACGACTTGACGTCTAGTAGCATCAGATCCCCACTCCAACGCTCTCTGCTGCCTCGTGTGTGCGTGGCGTTATGCACTACGTTGCTTATATCATTATAATAAGACAATATATTTATTTTTTTCCATGTTTACTTGGTCTAGGTCATCGCGCAAGCCCGTCTGTGTAGGTATTTTCCGCTCTTATATTTAAACGCTAAGCAACAATACTTACAATAGTTATTGTTGTGTTACGGTTTGAATGGTAAGTGAGCTACTACGGGTACAGGTAACATCTTAGTTACTATTCTAACTATACTCCTCTATCATTAACACGTTTATATTAGCTTCAGTTGTAACCATGTATGTAAGAAAATCTTGGAATCTTAATTTGACCCTCTTCCCGGTCTTCGATTAGGATGAAATTTTGCATACGCTCTCAGTTCGGATGACAATAGCTAAGAAACGTCATCACAAATCCAATATGGCGGCCTCCCCAAGATGGCGGACTCGCTTTTTGAAATCCACCCCCATGATATGGGTATTAAATGAAAGGGTTTGCTTTTGTAATTTTTAGTGCGTTCTAAAAGGGTGTTTTTTAGTTTTTTAAACAATTTCGTTAAATAATAATCAATTACGATGTTTTACGGGCGTCGTAAACAATTTTTTATTATAATTATAAATTCGTTAAATAACAATCAGTTATGAGGTTTTACGTCGGACGTTGCTTGTCGAGTCTTGTAAATGCAAATTGTTTATTATGTACCTATTGTTATGTGTCATAATATACTAATATATACATAACAACATCTTAAAACGACTGACTAACGTACAAAACGCAGATTAAACCAAATGGTCTCGGGATGGGATTTATCAAAATTCATCTCCTGAAGGGGTTAAATGGGGGATGAAGGTTTTTATGAATTCATCTGATGTAAGAAATATGGTAATCGGTATTTAGGCTTATGTTAACGACTTAAATGCAGGTAAACTTGGTGAGATTTAGGATGAAAGGTTCTGTGGTTTAAGTTCGTAAGTCTTGAAAGTGAGAAAATATAAATCGGCAATCAAGTGTTTTTAAATAAATCACTCAAGAGGGTGAAATTGAGGATGAAAGTTCGCGTCAACATTTTTTCAACGTGGGAATCGATTTTTAAGTTTCTGATTATGAGTAAAAGAAATTCGGGATGAGCAATTTGATGTAACTTTGACATATTTTACGGTTAAAATGACGGAAATCGACATTTAAACTTTTGTTTGCACCCAAGTAAAATACGTTACAGGGTTTTCTCATTGCTTTTGTCTCTTCATTGCGTGCATTTTAACCGATTGCAGGTTAAAAACTAGGCAAGTACCACTAAATTTCCATGTGCTAAATTTGTGTTTATATGTATGTAAAGACACCCCATTGGAGCAATGGATGAATAAGGAATAAACCTTCTCCTCAAAGGGCCTCAGCACAGTAGTAGAATTTTCACAGACTATAACTTCTGCTCTTTGGATAATTACAACGTAACTTAATGTTTTTTTTTTTTAATAATTTATTTTAAAGAATGTTTTTTTCTTCCACAAAATGCCACCATCATAGTGATTGCAGAACATTGAACGTAATACATTGCTGAATGACTATTATAAAAAATACCATTAATTTGTACAAAACTTGCGCTGGTACTGATGTAGGGTCAACGAGGACACTGTTACACGCCCCCACCTCCCCGCAATAATTAATTAAGTGCAAAAATATATTCTATCAGCCTCGTTCCGAGCACATTATTGCACGGTATGTGTCTATGATGTTACATACTTGAATTAGGTGAAGGCGCTTTACCCATAAGTAAACCAAAGTAACTTAATGTTATTAGTGATTATTGTCCGTTATATTTGATATCACGTATTATTAAGGAACCACTAATAAATAAATATAAATAAATATTGGACAACATCACATACATTACTCTGATCCCAATGTAAGTAGCTAAAGCACTTGTGTTATGGAAATCAGAAGTAACGACGGTACCACAAACACCCAGACCCGAGACAACATAGAAAAGTAATTAACTTTTTCAAAATCGACTCGGCCGGGAATCGAACCCGGGATCTCGGATGGCGTACCGATGTAAACCTGTGTACGCACTACTCGACCACGGAGGTCGTCAAAATTAATGTACCACAAGTTCTTTGGGTTGTGTGTCTCTACAACATTGTAAACGCTCATTGAATATTTATTGCGTATTTGCACTCAAGACTTTGGCAAATTACTGCCAACCAAAGTCATTAGCGAGCCGAGAACATTATTCGCTATTAATGACAGACGTTTGAATATATTTATGACCTGATCATTTCCTCATGACCGATTTTGTCGGAGACCAGCAATAAAATAAGGAAGCAGTTTTATTTCGGTTTCAAGCCGAACTAATATTGCAAGTTACATTATAGCTTTTGAAAAAATAATTACTGAGAGACTAAATGTCAGAGCGAGGAATAAAGGAAACCTTAAAAATGAATTCAAGAACAAGACATATATAATATTTTCAACAAAAATCTTTGCTAAGATATTATTCAGATATAGCTTGTATAGCCTGCGAACAAGTTGATGCCAAACTTGTTTGCCGATCTCACGGTGCGAACTGGTGCTGGAGCCGCGAGGGAAGCGCGCAAACATCGACCTAGAAACTTACACTATAGTCATGGCAATCGAAGTAGGAATGAAGAAAAACAAACCTTAAATTTACGTGCAACAAATCAACAGATTGTATGAACCACTGACTGGATAAAAACCACGCTATGTTTAAGGGGTTTACCGATTTACATTGAAATTAAACACAGACAGGCTTCCTAACGATGACATAGTTCATCACCGAGAACAAGACTAACTAAACCCTCATTACGCACACGGAAATTCAAACCAAACGGTCGCCGTTCGAAACACCACGCCTTCACAAATCAATAATGAATTTCACAGATCATTTAAGCTCGACCAATGTCAAATCTTGTTGATTTTGTCTTTAATACTCATGTGATTGGAATGGAGTTTACCTAAATTAATATTATTTTAAATATCGTAAGTCATTGCCTTGGTCGGTAAAATTTAGGGGATGTAATTTTTAAATGTTCAAAAATGTACAAAGACCAGCTTCTTCTTTCACTTAATCCTGAAGAGGTATCCTTAATCAGCGTGTCAATAATATGTATATATCTGATTGGTTGGAGGCTTCTGCTTTTTTTTAGGTTTGCTCGAAATTAGATCAACCTGGCAAATGATCATCACTGGTAGACATTGAGCTTAACAAAATTTAACCATTGCTCATATCACCAATGCGCCACTAACCTTGGGAGCTGTGATGTTATGTGCCTTGTTCCTGTACCTGTTCACTGACCCTTCAAACTGGAATACAAATACTAGCTACAAATAATTGCTGTTCGGCAGGAGAATATATGATGACTGCATGGCCAGACGGGCCCAGACGAGCTTGCACAAAGCCTTGCCATATTGTTGCCATCTATTTGTTTTTTCTATTTATCTATTTCAAAAATACAGCCTGATGGTTAGAGGGTACTATCACCAATAGGTACTGGATATGAGAGAAGTATACCGCCATACTAGGTAGTCAATTCATTACAGCGTCAATGCACAGCCAACTAAACGCCAAAAGGGATCTCTAATTCCAGTGGCTGGATCAAAGAGACCCGAGATGGACTCGGGCTGTACGCCGTTGGCTTAAGTTTGAGTTTATAATTCATCTCATGATCAGCGGTGATGAAAAACATGAAAAACACTTGGATGTGTCGAAAAATAATCTGCTACATTTATTCCCAAACCTGCTATGGAATCTCAAAAAGACAGGGTACCCATCAGTGGAATATTTATAGGCTGTGACCTTTTTGATCCACACAGAAATAAGTATTGATGTTCAACAGTAGAATAAAGTGCGTGTCCTATGTGACCTTGACGGAACCGTACAAAACTCCCGGTAGGTATTCAAGGGCGTTGATAAAAATGTTTTCTTGTCATGTATTATTTTCTTTAATATCTTCTATTAAATCGAATCTTTTAATTCGTATTTTTCATAATCGTAGTAGAAAGTATTACCAATATTATAAATGGAGAAGTGAATAAGTTTATTTGCTAGTGTGTTACGATAACGTCCAAATTACGCATCCGATCATCAAGAAATTTTGCATAAACCTACCACGTCACGGTAGCATACGGAGCCCCGTGAGCCCCACCGAAGAGACGGAGAGTGTACCGCTGGTTTATATTGGGTATTCCGGTGTACTAGGATGCGCTTGGCGACCTTCGCACCAAACGCCGCCCGTGTTCAGCTTTGTCGTCATCATTGATCTTTTATCTTTTGTTTTATCGTATTTTTCATAATCTAGTAAGTAACCTAATTGATGTTATCAATATGGAAGTTAATTAGTTACTAAAACGATCAACTTAACACCATGTCACAGTAGTATGCGAAAGAGATCCCACGACCTCTACCGAAATGACGGAGTGTTCCGCTGCTCTTTATCGGGTATTCCGGTGACGAGTCTCATATACCCCTCACTTAATTTGGGGGAAACACGTTATGCGTTTTTTAAGCAAGAATAATTTCCATAAGATTGTCACCAATGGACAGAACGATACATAAGGAAGGTTTGGATCTGTGATTTATTAAGAAATAATTACGATACTATCATCAGATATTCTACCGCCATTGTATTCCGGTTTGAAGGATCAGTGAAACAGTGTAACAACATGCACAAGGGACATAACATCTTAGTTCCCAAGGTTGGAGGCGCATTGGCGATGCAAGGAATAGTTAATATTTTTTAAAGCGACATTGTCTATGAGCGGTGGTGACCACTTACCCTCGGGTGGCCCATATGCTCGTCCGCCAACCTATACCATAAAAAAAAAACTAGTATAGCTATAAAACCTGTATATTCATATGAAGTATATATATCGCCTGTCATCTTGGTCCACTTATTTGTAGAACAAGTGCATTATTACGACGATAATTTCGAGACATTCGTGTCAAAATGAAAATCTGTTTTCTCTCGTTATTAAACAGAATAATGAAACTTAATGATGTCGCGTATAATATGTACTAATATTATAAAGTTGAAGAGTTTGTTTATATAAAAATAATACAATCAGTTCGATTTGCAAAAATTTTTTGGGTGTAGCCCAAATTTAGTTGCCTGTTTATTAAGGAAAATTCTAGACTGTAACATCACGCTTCGACCTCCTGGGATGATGTACTCGTGTAACGTGGTTAGAACCACGTAAAGGAGCTAGATAATTAGACCTATAGTCAAAGTCACAACCTTTATTCTGAAGTTATTGGCGAAACGGTAAAAGTAGAATAGTTAGGTATTAAACGAAAAGATCGAAAATACTCATTAAATGAAATAAAAGTTTTTAAAAAAATAAATAAACCGACAGTCGTTTGGTTGATTTGTTAGGATTTATTGAAGAGTTCCGTTGTCTGTCTCCGAAAGTCATCATCAGATCTTTATGAACGGAATATCAGTTTCGGAGTACACCTCTTCCATTCATTTTGTAAATCCGTCTATATATGACGGAGCTGAGCCTAGCATACATAGAAAATATATAAACGTCCAAATTAAGAAACTCCTCCTTTTTGACATCAGTTAAAAACATCGTAACGCATTGCGGTCACCAGTAAAAATTACATAAAACTACGCACTCTATACGGTAAGTAATTCCCATTTAATACAAATTGCCTTAATGAGCGATACGATTTTTAGTTTCAGCTAAATCCAGTGTTGTTTTTTGGTAATATAATTCATATTTTTTGGGGTTTAAAGTGAAAAAAATCCCATGTATTATGTAAATCTAAGATTTGCTTATAATACCTATTCAATTACTTCCACAAAATAAGCGTGTGATTTTCTTAATATTTGGGTCAAATCAAAACTAGAAATAATATTAACACAACATTTGAAAATAGAATATAATCTCAAAATATTTTTTTTTATTTGTCATAATGTTCTATATCATCTCCGTACAGCTTAAGAATAACTTTTTAATATTATAATATAGAAAAACTTTCTGTGTGGTTATGTAGAATGCGCTATCGTGTGTTATTTACCTTATTATTAAAAGAGAAATCGGCATACTCGTTATTTAAGGTTAAATTTAGTATCTTCATAATGTCACCTTCGATCACAGCAATAATAAAAAAAACGATTAGTCAATATTAATTTAGATGTTTACTGATAATTTTAAACTTACCAACAGAGGTATCCTCATAGCTTTTATACGTTCGAGGTGCATTCATCCTGTCATGATCTTGGTCTTGATATTCGTTAAATAAACCTATATTTTTGGTATTATTGTTTACATTATAACTATTTAAAACAACGTCACTATGGTACACTTTACCCGCGAAACTGGGACACGGCGAGAGTAAAAACAAACAAATAATCAAACGGAAGTTAATTTTATATATTCTATAATATAGTAGCACGTGGAAACACGGTATAAACCACTTTATTATCTCTTTTAAGTCCATTTTTATTTATTAGTGAACTTTTTAAATTAAAATTTACGAATGATTTACGCGATTCGATTTAAAAATGGAACGCGTCATGACGCGTGGAATGCGTCGTCAAAACTGACAGTGAACGCGACTCGCGAATCGAGCAATGGCCGCCGTGCTCTTTCTTCTTTCTCTGTTTACGAATGCGCCCCCTTTCACACTGACGAAAATCTTTAGCACATAATTATACAGTTTTACTTCCTAAGATAATATAATGAAACACTATTGGTATATTAACACATAAGTAAGCTAACCGATGGGTCAAAATTCCTTTATTTTTGTATTAGCTAAGTTTGCTAGGTCAAATTCATCAGTGCCACAATATGCACTGAATTAAAAAGGACTAGGAAAAACAAGAGAAAGGAATTACATGTCAACATATGTATACATTAAGCTCAAAGCCATTTCTTCAGTGACAGAAAACTACCTATAACTATCCGTACTTCGACTCTCTATAATAAGCACTATTGAACTTGGCGTTTAAAAAACGCTAGTGTAAAATAATCGTTAAACTCGTTAAAATTGAAGAAATTATGCGTCTCGCTTCACCTTAGAATAATTTATTAATAGTAAACGCATAAATCACGTAATTTAGTTATGGTTGCATCCGACATGTATGTATATTTATATATCTCAATGTTTTTATTACGTTAACTGATATTAATTTATTACGGCCTTACTTATATATGCTGTTATTATTTTATTTAGATTAAGACGGACTGACAAATATAACTATTAGTAAATAGTTCCCATAGACTGGCGCTGTGGGAAATATTAACTGTTCCTTACAACGAAGTTCCTTGTGTTATTATACTGACTCACACACCTAAAAAACACAACAATACTATGACCTATTTCAATGGAAGTAGGAAAAAAGATAAACGAACCTTAGATTTACGTATTTCATGCGATTTGCTAATAACTCGGCTATGTTGTGCACTACTTACAGTTCTTGATTAATATATATTTATTTATTACACTTAACTGTTTATTTCCACGTTAATTTTACTTCCAAAATTCCGATAACACTTTCGTTGACGTTCAAAACGTCATTTTTCGCTAATTTATAGTGATTAGTGAATATCACAGATTAATCAAGCTCTCGACCAATGATATCCCGTCAATTTGTCGGCAATGTTTATTTGGCTTTTGTCCTCTTGTGGTTGGAATAGAGTATAAGTGAAATTAAATTTTCTGTATAATGTAACAAAATAAGCGAGCTCAGTCAAAACACACCGCAAGGTTTTTTATTACGTCTGTACCATTAACTCGGATATAATCGCAATGTTGATTATTTCGATTTGATAAAAAAAAATGTCTTTAAAAAAAAAGTATCTGTAATATTAAAAAAAAGACGAAGACGAATTAAGTGAATAATAAAATTAAATTAAAATTTACGCGACACAAAACTACCACAATAAAATATGAATAGTTCTGTAATTTGGAAGTCTTATCTGGAAAGTATTCTGGGAGTTTCAGAAATTTGTGATTGTTGAAATCGACGTGCTGTTATCAAATTAATTTTCGTGCTGACTTTTCGATGTGTCTGTTCATACATATTGCAACACGTCCGCCACCGCCATGTCAGAAAAAAGGCGCTAAAATTACTTATATGTCAATATCTTCCGTCTTACTCATGTTACGGTTAAATAGTTATGCAATAAATGAAAGACCCGCAGTCTACTCTAATACATATTTTGGCTAGAAGCTTATTTCTACCCAACTGGAGGTAGCATTTATGGCGTGTTTTTCGCGTCAGATAGTTTTTTTGAGCACGAAATGATTGTAATATAACGTAAAATTAAAGTAAAGCCTTTTAATATTATTCTGCTAAGGCTCTGTATGATCTTCTGGAGAATAAGAATTTCAAATGCACGTTTGCTTGCGATGTTTTCCTTCACTGAGCACGAAATTAATTATTAACACAAATTAAATATATGAAAATTCAGCACTTGCCCGAGTTTGAACCCGAAAGATTAATTTGTTCTAAGTTGTAACTATTGACATCTTAACTTGACTGTAGGGTGAGTTTGGGAAAGATCGTGTGCCGTGCCGTGGACGATCATCGCAGTGGTTTTAGTGATCGAGTGGATCGAATTTCTGGCTGATTCCAAAACCTTTTAATTTATTTTGTTCTCCACGAGCTAATAAACTGCTTTTAATGACTTGAGAATTCATTCACTCATAATAATATAAACAAAGATTTAATTTAATTAAATCAATTAAATTTAGGTCACACATTATATTTTTAAGAGTGGCATTTATTTCCGTTATGCTGTCACTTTCTGACCTACTACTCTGTGGCGACAACAGAAAACTTTCGTTTTTTTATCTATGCACGCTCCGTAACGTCACAGATAATTTAAACCAATAGATAAAATAACGTAAGTTTTAGTGAACAGATTTAAAAAGGTTTTAGAAAATTCGAAAGTGATTTTCCTTTACAAAATTAGAATATATACATATTCGATTTGTAAAGGACGGTTTTGAATTTTAAAATTTGTTGTCTTTGTTCAAGCTTTACAAAATGACGGAGAAATCTTACTAAATGATTTTTGAAAGATTTCTAGTGCTTGCTGTATGCTCATTTTCTATCATCTCAGCTCATTATAGACTCAGGAATATATTATACTAGTTGTCTCCGACGACTTCGCTAGCGTTTAGGGATCGATAACAAGATGTTAGGCATAAAAATCCCACGTCCTTCCTTGCAGTTTAAACTTATTTCATATCAAATTTATTTTCAGTGGTTTGTCTGTGAGAGGCAGACAGATAAACAGAGTTGCTGTCGCATTTAGAATATTAAAAATTATCTGCTATGAATGAGTTATATTTATATAAAAATTATGAATCGAGGCTTTATGATGCAACCAGCTTTCGCCGGCGGTTTTTCCGAACCGATACGACTTGGGAACCTTCAAGAAAAGAGCGTACCTATTCCTTAAAGGCCGGCAACGTACCTGCAACCCCTCTGGTGTTGCAGATGTCCATGAGTGGTGGTAATCACTTTCCATCAGGTGAGCCTCCTGCTCGTTTGCCCCCTGTAACATAAAAAAAAAGCATTGTATCCAACGCCGTGTCTGTCGTGCACCTTTGTTTACATTTTCATATGTGCAGTCTTGCCCAGTTTAATCTCATTGATGACAGTGACCAAAATAAATCAGTATATAAAAAATAATTAAAATTTACCTAAAGGTCTTTACGCAAACTCTAAGTCGATACCTTTCAATATCTAACTCGTTGAACCGTAAAGGTCATTGAACTATATTTGCACCGTTACTGCAACGGATGCGAATACTCAATAACATTACAACACAACAGAAGCAGTTTTGTTGATTTTGAAAAAATGTTTATTTTCAAAATAAAATTAATTTACATTAAAAAAAAAAACTTTTTTTAAATTGTTTCATAGGAACACACAGTAACACGTGGAAGTATTATAAAAATTAACAAACTTAATAAAATGCCATATGTATACTAAATACGGGTATTTAAATAAGTTTATAGACATTTGATTGGCAATATCAGTATTATTCAAGATAAGTGGGGTGTATATTCAAACGATTTTAAATTTGAACGATTGTCAAATTGAATAAATTTTTAATTAAACAAATCAATTACACAGATAAATTCACAATAGTTATAAATGTCATATAATTCGATCGTCCGCCTTTCTACATAACAAAAAACGCCTTCAAGAAAATAATACGTACTCAAAATTAATTATAATGAAATTTAAATATCGAATTTTAGTGCAAATTTTCAAAATTAATCGTTTGAGATTGAGGCTTTCTATTCTATAAGATTTTACATGAAAAATTTTCGCGCCTTTTTATTGCCCTCAATTCAATCGAAAAATAAAGAATTTTATTTGTGCTCAATTCTAATCATTGGTTTTCCAATTATTGGTTTTATTAATTATATAATAGTTTAAAAAAATGTATTATATTTCTTATTTTTAATTATATATGCTTATGTTTAATTTATATTTTTAATAATTACATTGTGTAATATGATAATGCATGGTGAGACTGTAAGTAGTAGAACTTTTGCCTTGATCATTTTGAAATGTATTTTTTTTCTTTGTTTGTGATATTGTATCTACTGTTCAGGGCCGGATCTACCATATGACTTTTTGGGCTTCAGCCCAGGGCCCCGTGAATTCAAGGGACCTCCAGCTAAGCTAAGTCAACGTCAAAAATAGACCATAATGCGAAAGAATCCATAACTATATTAAATTAAACAGATCGTATCGTTTGCAGCCTGCAATTAATCAAACCCATTCAATTAAATTAATTTAATTCAAGTCTACGTTCAGTTATATCTTAAGTGGGCCCCTAAGTAGTGTTAACCCAGGGTCCCCTAAACTTACGGTTCGGCCCTGCTACTGTTGGTTGTCCTAATGAAAATAAAATAAAATAAAATAGCGCCAATATCTATGGGCAATGATGACACATTTTCCCGCCTAACAATAAAAAAAAAATACTTAGAGCCTCCTAAGTAATTTCTAATTGTTAGACAACAACAAATTCACTTTTATCGTTAACAAATTATACATGTTTCGTGCAACACTTGTATTATTAGTCGTAATCAGTGAAAGTTACGTGTAGGAAGTTTCACGCTTTACTGACTTTAAACTGTTATGATATATTTTGTCTCGTTGGCCTAGTAGCTAGTTTATAAGGCACGTCCCAAAGTTCTGGGTTCAAGCTGGAGTGAAAAATTATTGTTTATATCTGTGAATTGATGCTTGAAGGAGTCTGGAATTTGTCAGTTATACTGCCATGTGTAGGAGAGCCATAAAGCGAATATGGTTTTGTGCCTGAATTATTTTTCTGTATAAGCCATCTATACGTTTTCAGCGGCTCTAATTAATATCTTCTGTATTGCAGAAGAGGGCTATTCGTGCAATCTATAAGCAGGAGATTCGTTAAGAGTTGTTAGATAAGTTTTTAAAACAGGATCTCTAAAATATTTTTAACGAACGCTCTTTAGAGCGTTTGTGTGCTAAAGGATTTTAAAACACTAATAACTTCTTAGTTGGTTGCACACTTTGGTAATGAGACGATCGCCTCCAGGCTGTTTCAAATAACGAAAATATATTTATTGTCATTGTATGAAAACAATAATTGTAAAAAATTACGTTAAAAAAAAAATCCCACTGAGTTTCTTTCGACGGAACCGTCGTCTTAACTTCTTTAGTCCGAGGTGTTAATTTCCGACCCGGTAGTAACTTTTTGACTATCAATAAGCAAATGTAACACAATAATAATAAATAAATAAATAATATTGAATAAAGTTTTGACTTGACTTGTGATGCTTCAAATGATTTGGCGGCTGTAACGTGCCCGCGTTTGTCACAGTTAACTCACTTCAGACGAGTGTGAAATCGATATTGTTTAAAAGCAATTGTACTTTAATGCTTATATTTTTTTAATTCGTTTCTCAATTTCTTATATATAATTAGATTCTTATTTACATACTCAGTACTGAACTCAGTGCAATACGCGAAAGTTTGAACACAAATGAATGAAATTGTTTAGGAACTTATAATTATAGAGGGCAAAGAAACAATAATTTATTATTATTAATAAGAAAAATATACTTATTTTTATAACCGACGAATACTATTAGAGACATTAATCAAAGCAATACTGTAGAATTATTGGCTTGGCGCGAAATGTACAGAAATAGAAAGCATTGCTATTTTTTTTTTAATTAAAAGGAATAGGTCAATGATACACTTTATACGGAGCAATATAAAAAAAATCCCTATAAGTATTAGATTTTATAGAATATTTTCCATAATTTTTATGTGTATATGTATATTATGTGTGTATGTTTACACATCCTATTAATACTAGAAATAAAAAAAAAATGTAACTCCCGGTTTCCGCTTGCAAATGGAACAGATGTAACCTTAAATCAATTAAAATATTTTAAAAAAAAGTATCGGGACATAATCAAATAAAAATAAATTATTTCCCTCAATAAAATAAAACTTTTTGCACATTCAAACATAATTTTTCATGTAGGTATATATTTAAATTTAGGTACTGTTTAATTTATAATTATTTAGAGTTTTGGTTTAATTTAGTTGATAAACTTTACTTGTCTGTAACTTTAAGTAACTTAATTGTCAATTTTGAATAATTTTACCTGAAGTTGAATCTTGACATGTATTCAAATATTTTTGTTGAACTTTAAATGTTTTTTTACATCTAGTAAATAATTGTTTAAGGTTAACCGGTAGACGCTGCTTTCCGTAATGGTGGTAAAGCTAAAATATTGATATTTCAAAAACGCTTGTAAAGTTTTCTTGAATACAATACATTTAATTTGCTTTAATGTAGGCATGTGTGGATGCGCCATTATATCTTAATCCATCGTAACTCCACCGGCGTGACTCAATTCTATTGAGTTCGGTGAAAGCAAATGTCGACAAGCACTATTTCACTTTAAACAGCAGAAAAATACGGATCTATGTTAATTACTTATTTTATTTTCACTTACGAATGCCTGCAAATCTTTACAAATATCAAGTTTTTTTTTAAATTCGTTCGCAAGTCATGAATTTTTATACTGCGTAGGCATATGACCTTACTCCACCTGTTGGTAAGTTATAATGGAGTCCAAACGCGAAGACGGCCAGTACGGTACGGGAGAATGAATTGCACTAGTCGCCCTCGCCATGCTGGCCCGCAAGATGCGTCACGCCTCCTTTGATGGAACTCAGGAGGGGAACACTTGTGTTGGTAGAGAATTCCAATTCTTTTTGGGTGCGACAAAGAAAAGAGTTCTGAATTTCTTCGTGCGCGATCGAATTAAGTTAGGCCTTTATATCGCGAGCCAGCATGCGTAGACTTGTGAAGGCAAGGGGAAGCAGGAAATAGAGAGAATTGTCCTTAGTCCAGTCACCGTAATACAGTCGATAGAAAACGCCCAGCACCGCTATCTCTCGGCGCAAACCTAAAGGTTCGAGGATGTTTATGACCTTTACATTTTTCAGACGCCTTAGGAAGAGTTCAATTCAGTTCACGCTACTATACATCAGGGATAGGATAAGGAGGAATGTGATGATATGGAGGTGTTTTGGAAACAATAAACCCGAAAAGCTTGTGAGGATAACCGGAAAACTGAACAAAGAAGGTTATTTAAAAATTCTTCAGGGCTCAGTCGTACTCTGTGGCCTGAATCTTATTGGTCCTGAATTCACATTTCAACAAGATAATGATGCCAAACATTCGTCTAAGCTGTGCCAGAACTTTTTCGTCCATCGCAGTCACCTGATCTTTCGCCAAAAGAACTTGTCTGGGATGAACTCGACAGGACGGTGAGGAATCGTTCTCCTACGAGCTCAGAACATATATGGCAATTATTAAAAAGTGATGGAACAAGACGAAAATTATTTTAAGAAATTAATTAATAGAATACCTAAATATGCGCGGAAATCAACAAAAAAACAAACAACCACTCTGTGGAACCACCTTTCGCCGACGGTTTTTCCGAACCGATACGACTTGGGAACCTTCAAGAGAAGAGCGTACTCTTTCCTGAAAGGCCGGCAACGCACCTGCAAGCCCCTCGGTGTTGCAGATGTCCATGGGCGGTGGTAGTCACTTTCCATCAGGTGAGCCTCCTGCACGTTTGCCACCTATGACATATAAAAAAAAACATAAAGCAAAGGACACTTCGACGAAGCTAAAATTTGATTTAATACTATTATATATGTATATAATTTATCCTGCCTGGAAGTCAACAAGCATTAACTTCACGCTTTTTTATCATCTATATAATCTTGTATCGAATAATATGCCTTCTTTACCAATGTATTTTATACAAATGATTTGAATTTATGAAAGGGCAAAGTTAAAAATGTCTGCGGAATTTTATTATAGAAACGGATACCTTGCCCCAAGAATGATTTATTGACTTTGCGGAGTCGGAAACTTGGCGTTATAAGCTTATCCTTACTTCTTGTGCGCATACAATGATTATCACTGATTTTATCAAAATGATCAATTTCTGTTTTGTCCAAGTTACTTTTTGTTTAATTATTAATTTTATATTAATAAAAGTAATTGAATTGATTTTATTGATTTTGGTTTATCTCATTTTACCTCCTTCCTTCCAAACGTTTATAATATTTTACGGGTTTTCAGATACGGTTACGAAATTATTTCGGATTATCCGATTGTTTTAGATGAAGGATATTAGATCATTTAGATTTGTAAAATAAAAGATTACAAGTTATTAATTTAAGTTTATTTGTAAACTATAGGTACAGTTTAAGAGAATTGTGAAACTATAAATTTTCATACAAAAATTGATTACCTTTTTAATCGTACATAGTCCAACTACCACTGGAAACTACGTCTGGAAATGTTGTGGATATAATGAAAAACTAAATTTATGACTTCAAAATATCTTCATATACAAGCCCAGATAAAGTCTACTAAATTCAATGAGACCAAAATTGTCTCAGTTCAAGTGAAAACTTTATCACTCAAAAAAGAAATATGGTTCTTCTGCTAGAGTTGCATTTCACTTTACACATACATATGCCGACAGCGTATTCGAAATGATGTACCTACTCGCTCCACGTATCAGCACTTCAGAATACTCTTAAGAGCTCTTATGCCCGATTAGCCGTTATCACGAGACTTTTTGTTTTGTATTTAACTAACATGACTGTATTTTTAGATGTTGAAAGAGAGTAACTACTGAGTTTCTTGCCGGTTCTTCTCGAATCTACATTCCAAACCGGTGGTAGCTTCACTTAATATATTTTTGGAAATGACGATTCAAAAGTCTTCTTGAATAAAGTATATTTTGATTTAATTTCATTTGATTTAAAGCGATTGTGAGCCAAATATTTATCAGTTATTTAAACAATAAATACTGTACAAAAGTTTTGTCTATTTTTAATCGAATCTGTTGAAAAAATCTTAAAATCCAATGAGGATTCATATTTGCAAAATTTTTCTTAAAGAAAATAGTTGTTATTTTTGAAAAAAAAATCTACAGTTCAGTGTACATTAAATTACCCATAAAAACATCAGTAAACTCTACATCAAAGAGCAGATTGCCTTCTTTAGGTGCGGAACTAAAACGATGACATTAGAAATATTAGTATATTAGCCTGTTCCATTGGAAGTAGGAAAAAAGATAAACAAACCTTAGATATACGTATTTCATGCGATTTGCTAATATTTGTGTAATGTTATTGTCTATATATAAATTATATAACGTATGTGTGTACGTAACATTTCCTTCAACGATTTCAATAGACAATACTCTTTCAATAGTAACTTATCGTTAAAATAAAAACCCACCAGGTAAGTTTAAAAATGTATGTTTTCAAAAAAGGTCGTGTACGTGTACTAATTAAAAGATGGGGGAAAATAAGGTTATTTAAAAAGAAACAAACTCCGTACGAATTACTATATTTTTCCATAAATACGTCAAAATTAAAACCTAAACTATTAAACGTGGAGCGAACAAAATACTTAAATAAATGCTGTAATTTCACATAAATCAATTAAAATATATATATTACAACAACAAAGACTATAAAATATACAATTGCCTGTAAAAAAAATCACATAGGAAATAAACTATTTATTGCCATAACAAGCGTTTTATAACAACCTTTTTTTTAAATACTTTATAGATAAAAAAAAATTTGATCAAAAATTCCAGTCGGTAAATTATTGTTTATGTAGAAGGCAACATTAATTTAGTCTATCTATATGTATTTTAATTACAGAGATTATATTATATTTATCAATAAATTTTACAGCATAATATATTTTTAACTGTCTAGCGATATTTACCGAACATATGTGATTATCTAACATTTATTTTTATTGGTACATTAAATCATTTTTAATGGCAGCACTGGATTACCTGAAAAAATAAATATTTGACATTTATTTGATGAATATCAATCCTTGTAGGGGGAAGGGGGGGAGGCGGTCGTAGGATCGTGTTGTATAGTTTTTGTCAATGTGAGGCAAATGAATCAACCGATGGTGCTTACCATCACCATGGTGGGTCACCATTGCTCGTAGACATTGGAGCTGAATTTAAGTATATCATATGAATTAATGAAGTATTTAAAATTGGCTGTCACCCGCGGTTTTACTCGCGTTTTAGGGGCCAATCATTCGGTGTTGAGTATAAAAAAGCCATATTTATGCCTTTCTTTGAGACAAACTTGTTAAATACCAAATTTCATCAAATTCGGTTCAGTAGTGAAAACGTAACAGACCGACAGAGATACTTACCATTAATATTACATTTGCTGCGTCGAGTTACCATTCCAGGTGTTATTTTCATCATCACCAGACCTGTCGCCTGTTAGCCTGTGGATGTTGCCCCTTCGCCTCAAGCCCGGGAGGGTGGACGGATTGGTTGGACCGGTGGGATTGGGGGGCGTGGTCGGGCTCGTGGGCCTGTTAGGACTTGTGGGCTCCGTGGGATTGGTAGGGGGTGCAGCGAAGAAGCGGCTGTGCACCCAATTGTATATCTGGTACGTGGGGTCGATGACCAGCGATGTGAAGATCTGGGTGATGAATGCTAAAACAAAATGTTATATTTAAGACTTTGGGTATTTCGGAAGTACAAACGTGTATTGTTATATATTTTTTTCTATACTAATTTAATCGTAATTATTTTGTATATTATATACTGATTAAATAACAGCTACTTTTATATGTTAGTATTGAGTGCAGCGCACGAGGCGTCGATTTCGGTGTCACGTAGAATATAATCACTGCATAATTTTGTATGGATAAGTATGTATGTGTGTTTGTGCGTCTATATCGTTGTATATAGAATACTGTCTGTAACGTGCTAGAGGTACTGTCGGTGTACATAATGCATTATCCACCGAGGATACGTAGTGTATTGTCGTGGGTGCACGTAGTGTATTGTCGTGGGTCCACGTAGTGTAGTGTCGTGGGTGCACGTAGTGTATTGTCGTGGGTGCACGTAGTGTATTGTCGTCGGTGCACGTAGTGTATTGTCGTCGGTGCACGTAGTGTATTGTCGTGGCTGTGTATAGTGGAGTGCTACTAGTCAGCGTGCAGGGCGGCGCGGGCGGCCAGCGGCTCACCGAGCAGCGCGGCGAGCGGGCGGGGTGGCGGCGCGGGCGCGAGCGCGGCGGCCCCGCGCGGCAGCACGAGCAGCGCGGCGGAGGGCGCGAGCTGCAGCGCGCGTAGGCTGGCGTCGCCCGCCGTCAGCTCGCGCCGCGGGAACGCCGTCCACAGCGAGAATGACGACGCCGACAGCTGGGGGCAGATGAGGAGGCCTTGATTTTAGTTTTTTTTACATAAATACATGCCACTTAAGAAGGCAGAATTTGTTTTCCATTCAGCTTCTCGACCATGAAATTGTATTCTTTCACATATATTATTTGTTAAATATAAATTACAAATGAACTGGTCGTTCAAAACAAAGGATTTTATCTTTTGTGAACAATATAATGTGTATTATCAATTTTAAAATCGGGCACTTAATAAACAAATAAATGGTACGGCCGGTGTCCCGGTGGGCGAGTGTACTCACGTGCAGGTTCTCGGCCACGTAGCGCGTCAGGTCGGCGAGCGTGTCGGAGGCGTCGAAGTGCGCCGTGTGCGCGCCGCCGTCCGGCAGCTTGAACTGCACGCGGGCGCGCCCCGACGTGTCGCCCACCGCTGGGAACGATTATAATTTCAGGGCAACGGCATACACTGTCATTCACGGCGTGCGAGCGTGACGACACAATGAGTCGCGTAGCGCTCCATCTCGCTCTCACGCTTAATGTAGGATTTAACCTTTGATAATAATGTTTAGTAATTGTGTTCAATGTACATACATTAGTAAATCAACACTCCTGGGTCTGTGAAAGTGTGAAGGGAAGATATCAATTTGAGATATAAAATAAAATAAAATAAAAAACGATTAAACGTAAACAAAATTGTAAATAAATGATCTTATGTGTCGATATGAAACGCTAATTCTGGATCGTGAGTTAGAGATGGGATGTCTTGGGTAAATTTGTGCGACTAGGTGCACCTTTTTTTGGTTTTTACCTATAATGCCTAATCTCGGTTACTTATTGGCTATGAATCGCTTCCTTTGTCCTTAAATCCATACTATGACTCCATACTGCTGTGAAACTATCGATAGATTGATTATCGATACTTTTACAACAGTATTTTAGAAGAGTGTTTTAGTACCATCGATAGTCAAACTATCGATAGACTATCGATAGTTAAGGTGTTAGCAATAGTATCGATAGTCTATCAATAGAATTGTCACGTGTCAATAGTATCCATAGCTCCCCATGAGCAATACATGGTGAGCAGTATAATGTTAGTATTGCAAAAAAGATTACTTTCAACCTAAACTATCGATAGTCCAAAACTATCGATACTATCGATAGTATCAATAGTATCGCTGCTACCAATAGTATTGCTCACGGAGAGCTATCTCGAACGATTCTATCGATAGTACTATCGATATTCTGAACACTAAATTATGGGCTAGGCTGTGAATCCGACCGGTCTGGCCCGCGGGCGGCGCGGCGGGCGGCGCGGGCGGCGCGGGCGGCGCGGGCAGCTCGCGCGCTCTCCGCTCGGCGCGGTCTTGCGCTATTTGCTCCAAGATTCGTTGCCTTGCCAAATTATTTTCCATCTTTTCACGTTTTCTCTCCTCCTGAAATATAGCACGTAGGTACATTATATACGTAATGGGGTTCATCTGTCCAGGGGTCTTCCCGAGTGGTCTAAAGGTAGCCTATGAAATTTGTTCCATTATATTCAGCATATATCATTTGTATCATCTAGAGGCAGACGAGCAAACGGGCCACCTGATGGTAACTGGTCACCACCGTCCACAGGCAATGACGCTGTAAGAAATATTAACCAGTCCTTACATCGCCACCAACCTTAGAAACTAAGATGTTATGCCTGTAGATTACACTGGCTCACTCAAACTCAAACACAACAATAATGTGATGTATGAGTGGTACCTACTCAGACCCTCCAAGTCCTCCCACCAAGTAAACTAAACTCAACACTCTCTATTCCTTATTATACCTGAATTTGTTTCAACTCCTGCTCCGCTTGCCACCTCTTCAATTCAGCAACTCCTTGTCCCGTTGTCCTTCTTTCTAATTCTTTCTCTTTCTCCAACTGTATTATAAAAAAAATAAAATAAACATATGTATAAACGCATACAGCCAGTATTAATATTAGTTAAATTTGTTTATATTATAGTGCTTAAGTGGTGCTCAAACACAGGAGAACTCTCTCATTAGAATGTCTTTTGTATGAATCTAGTGCAGAGAGTTCTTTATTTAAGATATAGGTAGGTGGACGAGCAAATGGGCTACCTGATGTTAAGTGGTCACCGCCGCCCATAGACAATGGCGTTATATGATATACTAATCATTCCTTACATTGCCAATGCCCCATCATCCTTGGAAACTAAGATGCTATATCCCTCGTGCCTGTAGTTACACTGGTTCATCACACTTTAAACAGGATCACAACAATACTGAATACTGCTGTTTATCGGTTATATCTGATGAGTGGGTGGTAACTACCTCAGCTAGCACAAAGCCTAAACACCGAGGAGAGTTAAGAAGCCGTACGAACTATACACTCTCCCCGAGGAATTGTATAGTGCAATGCAATTCCTAAGCTTCGGGTTGCTATTAAATATTGTACAGATTATAAAAAGGGCTACCTATACCTATGTAAAACTTAGTTATTAGAAAAAAGTAACTACTGATTTCCTTGCCGGTTCTTCTCGATGGAATCTACATTACGGACAGTTGGCACCTTTATATTCAATTTAATCTTCTAAAACGACGATTTGAGAGATCTTTTAATAGCGTACTTGAGTAAAGATAACATAAATGAGAATTATTCAAGGAAATCTCGTCAAAGATATCACTTGCCTCCTTTTCTTTATCAGCCTTCTCCCTCCTCCTAATTTCTATCAACTCCTTAGCCTTTTCCATCTTCTCTTGTATGCTGGCAGCGCTTTCAGCTGGTGTTGGTTCCTGAAATTTATAACATGAAATTCATTAAAAAAAAAAAAAACATTTTTTATTCAATACAAACTCAAACTCAAATTCCTTGTGTAACATGGAAGCATTACACTTACTTATTGATAGTCAAATTAAACACTACCACCGGTTCGGTAAAGGAAACACCCTGACCTGAGAAGAACGGCTTCTTTCTTTCTTCTTGATGGCAGAACACTTGATAAGTGGTTGTTATCTACCCAGACGGGTTTGCACGAAGCCTTATCATCAAGTGAAGTATAACCATAAATACTACTGTAATACAAGCATCACATACCTCCTTCGCTGGCTGACTGTTGCTGCTGGGTCCAGCCTGGTCGGTCTTAGGACGTCTGATGCAGACATCCCCTTCGCAGACCACTTCGTACTCCACGCCAGACTTGGTCGCTTCGTTGTGCTCTGTCTTCGCTATCTTCGCTGCTGGGCCAGATATTTCTGAAAGATAGTGCTTAGGCTGTAAGCTCTAGTTCTAGCTCTTAGTCTAACAAAGTAGGGATTCATAATACTCTATTCCAACCAAGTGGAGAACAGCCAAATAAACAACATTTGACAGCGAATTGACGCGAGATCATTGGTCGAGAGCTTCATTTATCTTGATTCACTATGGATTTGCGAAAAAATGGCACTTCGAACGACGACGAAACTCATCGGAATATTGGAAGTAAAATTTAAAAGGAAATAAATAGTTAATTGCAATAGTGTTGTGTTAAAAATAAACATATATTAATAATAAACTCTTAGTAGTACACAATATAGCTGAGTTATTAGCAAATCGCATGAAATACGTAAATTTAAGGTTTGTTTATCTTTTTTCCTACTTTCATTGGAATGAGCTATATATGTATATAACATTAGTTATTTAAGGCTTCACGTTTTAAGGGTTATTCGTCAGGTATTAGGTATAAAAAGTAGCACATATGAAGGATATGTTTTGTCTCTTGTTTGCTTATAAAACTCCTCGAAGACCTTTGTACAAAACAAATAATTACCCGGTTCATTATTCGAAGGGGCGGTTTTAAGTGATTCTGGATTCTTTGGTAACACATTTTGACCACTCAGTGAAGCCTCTGCACTAGCTTTAGGTGCATCTGAGGCATTATTGACTGGTTCTGGGTCCGGTGAAGCTTCAGCTTTGGTGACACTCGCTTCAGACTGCAGGAAATTCGCTGTCTGATCTTTGATATCACTTGTTGATGTTGACGGTTGAACTGGAGAACTTGGCTGATCCTTCCCTGGAAATTATAATAAAAATATAAGTTTATACTTTAATTTATACTTTATTGTACACCTCGAAGAGGAAATAAATAAATACAACATGGATACTGCCTAAACAGAAGAGGCGTCCAATTTTGGCGACCTTATCGCTACATAGCGATCTCTTCTAGGCAACAAATAGAAGTAATTTTGTGGATTCAGATCAGCATTGATCAACTGGTGCCTTAGTTTTTGAAAAACAATTATGTATTTGTGGAGATCCATTTGGGGCTAACGCTGAGGGGGTTCTCAAGACCCTGATTGACATTCAAGCCAAAAGAAACCTGCATAGGTAAGCCATCGGATATCATAGTTGTTTAAGTAAGAAATCTTGTAGCAATCCATTATGAGGGTCAGGGTATTGCCTATTTTTTATGGGTAGGTTAGTTTAGGCACAGGAGTCCATTCCACCGAGCAGTTCTGTGTTACGTTGGTTTATAGGTGTGATGGAAATTGTGTGTGTGATCACTTACTGTGTTCTTGTAGAATACGATCAATTCTAGTTGCTAAGTTCTGCGGTTCAATTCCAGCGCATACAACTTCTAATGGAGTACCATTCCTTCCGATGAAGAATAGTGATGGAACCGGTACAAACTGGTCTGATATGGAGTTAAGAATATCAAGTATGAAACCCTCATCAATTATTTGTTTTATCGAGGAGGAAAAATTTTTATATAATCTATCTCATATTGATGATATTGTGAATGAAAATTATGTTTCTAATTGTCGCAAGGATAATTTTTACAGCTGAAATTCTGATAGTTGATTGTATATATAATTCTCTCTCTCTCCCTCTCTGTATATATAACACTCAAAACTTGAAATATTTTTTGAGGCCCGATTCATCATCAAGTTGGTCCGAGATTTGAATCCAGAGTCCGCATCAACAATCTCCTTTTGCACCAGCCGTTCGATCAACAAGGAAATTTATAAAGGATACAAATTTGAGCAAAGAATGTGTAGTTCTCCGATCCGCTTTTAAGTTTCACAGCGAGGAAATTATTTGGGTCACCGAGGCGTTTTAAAACTACACTGTCATCTATCGTCGAGGCCAGCTCCTTGGAGAGATCATTGTCACCTGCAAAACATATTTGAATGTAAGTATTTCAAAGTGGAAATATCTGGGTATTAATTTAAATTTATTACAATAGGCTATTTGACAATGCGAAAAATAAAGTGTCAATTATTATAATCAGTATATATTATGAGATTAAAAATGGTTATTTATTAACGAAAGTTGAAAATAATAATCAATTTATTCAAAAATCCATTTTTTTAAACGTTTGTCACGTGGCACAAAACGCTCCTGATTGGTCGGGCTTATGATGACGTCACTTGCCGGTTAACCCCGTTTGCCTACTGTATGTGGATTATATGTGCCACAGATTACAATACAGGCAAGTAACGTCACCGACCCCATTGCAGCGCCATATTGTCAAAGTAGCGTTTTTTAAATATGGAATTTTTAATTTGATATTTTTCAGCAAATACGTACTAGAATTTAAAAAAAAAACAACTTTTACTGGGTTTTGGAACCCAGACCTCAACTAAATAATATAAAATGGATTTTAAAAACTAGTCAAATAGCCTATTGATTAGGGCGAGTTAATGATGGCATTATTTAAAAACCATTATTTTTCAACACTACAATATGCCAATAAGATTTGATAAAGATCTATACTAATATTATAAATGTTGGAGGAGGTCTATACCCGCTAGGGGCTTTAACAGAAGAAATTTATGTATTCTTATGTATTTTTTTTACTTTTCTATGTATGTTAAGGAAATAAAAAGGGCTTTATTATTATTATTATTATATTATAAATGCGAAAGTAACTCTGTCTGTTACCTCTTCACTCTTACATCGCTGAACCGATTTAGATGAAATTTCATATGGAGTAGTTTGAGTAACCTGGAAGGACATAGGCTACCTTTTCTATTCACCCCTTGAGAGGTAAAATTGGTGGTGACGGTTTGTTTACTATAGTAGTTTCATAAATTTCTCAACAGAAAGCTGCAGCAGTTCAGCTAGCTTTTTGAACACAAATCAAGCAAAAATTTAAATATTTTTGGTTAAACATTATCATTCAATTTGAAATGGTCGGGTCTGCCAGTAACTCATTAAAATCTAGATTTAGCCTGCTATAGTAGTGTGTTGCTAGATTACATTTTAAACTAGTGATGCTTCTAAAGAGGTTTTACTTAAATTAAAGCACTATCAAACCCAGATAAATTTTCAGTTTTGGCACTAAGCCCAAACTTATTCTGAATATGAGTCACAATAAAAACGAATTAATAACTTGACTGCAGCGCCATCTAGTGTGTATCAGATCTTAGCTTCACTACAAACCTATTAAAAAAGGAAATACATTATGTAAATATGACTTCAATCAGTTAAATTGTGTCTGGGGTCAAAAAACCACTAACCAACAATTATATATATCATTTTAAAATTATAAATACTGTTAGATTATTATAAAATAAAAACTCAACCCATAATTTCTTGATAGATCAAAGCGAATTTCAGTTAAATTATAAAAACTCCAACGTAACGGGCTAATTAAATACTATCGAAAAATATTATATATTTGATTGTAATTTGAATCACAGTTCACAGTCTTTCTACAGTTTACAATATCACAGGATTATAATCTAATGGCATTTACAATTTTTTTTCACCAAAATCTACTAAGTTTCTTGCCAGTTCTTCTTGGTAGAATCTATTTTGCAAAATGGTGATAGCTTTACACATATTTGACACTAATGTGACTCTTTAAAAGTGCTTTTATGAGCCAACTTTAATAAAAAATATTTTGATTTTGATTCATTGATATAATATAGGCTGAGATCACATGAATAGACATGACTAAAAGTTTTTCTCAAGATGTCTTGGTAATTAGATAAAGTTGCAGAGAAAAGATTTTCTAGAGTGATAATTATTCAAAAAATCTTATTGCACAGAGAGCCTAAGAGAAATGAATAAGTATAATAAGAATTAATAAACTTATAAGAGAAATTAATGTGTTCTGTTCTTATTGGCAAACAGGATGATGTCTGGATATGACGCTTTGCTTAAAAGTATTTAGAAATTTTAACTTTGAACATTATCAATGTTGCAGCGTCTATTTTTGACTAAATCATTTAATAATATATTATGAAATAGTTTTTAGGTATGTAAATTTTACAATTTATATGGGCTCATGAACCCGCCTGGGAATTATATTGATGTTACTTATTGACAATTCGTTTAAAACTGCTTCATGGGGTTGAATTTGCTGGTGTCATAGTGTATTGTTATACAATCTTTAACAATAAATGGACTTTCCAACACTAAATGGTAATTTGCAAGTCGGACTGGATAATATTAGCACATTCAAATAAAAAATACTAAATACAACTTTTCCTTATAAATGAAATTTTTAAAAAGCACTTATGGTATATTCTATAAGAATAATATAATTTGTATAAAACATAACAAATAATGACGATATTCTTATAAGCCATCTTCCTTATGACGAATTGCACTATTGCACTCCTCTTTATTATTAAATTAAATTTGATGACGCCTTGTTTAAAATATTTCAATTAAGCAAAACGAAAATTAAGTAATTACTTGCAAAATGTACGTTACCTTCTACAAAAACCACGAAAATAGCATTTTTCTGTTTCGAAAGTGTGACCGCCTCGGCCATACTTCCGCCGTACCAATGCATTTTGGATATCCCTATTCCACTATTTCAGGTCCAATTTAAACTGTACGCACTCAGTTTGCTATTTTTTTTGTAATTTTTCGATTGCTCACCGATACAAAAATATTAGCATGACATGACACAACGAATTTTGACAAATTGATAGAACTGACGTGTTTATTTTTAAAATTGTCTTATCAAATGATCATGAATGTGATCAGTGATCAAATATTTGTATATCTTAAAATAAAATATTTAATACTAACATATTTCTTGATGAATAGTTATTTGATATATTGTGATTCTATATTTTTAGTGGACCAAAATTTTATTAAATTGTTTTTTTTTTTTTAAATAAAATTGTCTATGACATTTCCATGTGACCTTGAACAATTCTATTACAGAATAGATGGCTCTGTTAAATATTAAGAGTTACTTGACACTAGATGTCACTAGTTATAATTACAAGCAATATAATAACTTTTACCTACATCTTTTTTATGAAATTTTATTGCTCAAGTCAATCAATGGAAATATGGCCTCTATTTACTTTTTTATTTCTTCAATTCTTCTTTTATATATTAATAATATTTTATTTAATACTAAGTAAATAAAAAATCGAAATATTACTTTTTCAAGTAGGCTATCACTTTTATTGTCATGTCATAAAATAAAACCTACACCACTAATCAATTTATCAAAATTAATCAATATATACTAATATTGATAAACATATATAAGAAATGAGCGCGAATTTTGTGAATTTATAGTTATGCACAAAGTAAACTCTGAAACATCAACATATATTTGAAATTAATAAATTAATTATTTCATTCATTGAAACTTACTTTATTGCAGATGGTCAAAGGCTAATAATATTATATATACATAAAGAGGTACACTAAATTAGTGATGATATTCGCCCACTTAGACGCGCATCTTAACACCTTCCACAGCGTACGTTACATAAATAGTTATAGTTGAATTATGGTAACATATTTACTCGGTGGTAGAGCTTTGCGCAAGCCCGTTTGGATAGGTACCACCCACTCATCAGACATTCTACCGCCAAACTGAGTACAGTGTTGTTGTGTTCCAGTTTGAAGGGTGAGTGAGCCAGTGTGACTACAGATACAATGGACATAACAACTTAGTTCCCGAGGCGCATTGATGATGTAAGAAATGGCTAATATTTCTAACAATGTCTAATGCCTTTCCTGGGCAGTGGTGACCACATACCATCTGGTGGTCAATTTGCTCGTCTTTCTTTGTATATAATAAAAAAAAAATTGCTATATGTCAACCAGCGGATCTGACTCAGTTATGCTCTGTGAAGTGTATCGGATTGACACTGTCCATAGGCATTGCTCATATCACCAACGCACCTAAACCATGGGAACTAATATACTATGTTCCTTGTGTCTGTAGCTCCACTGGATCACTCAGCCTTCAAACCGGAACACAGCCATAAGTATTGCTGTATGGCGGTAGGAGATATGATGAATACTACTCAAGTGATTACTACTAAGCCCTACCACCAAGCGAAGTATTATTTTGTAACTCACTTATTAAGAGTATTTCATGAATATTTAAAATTATTATGTAGACTAGGTGTACCTTAAAAATATCGGTTAATCACAAACACAAATTAAGCACATGGAAGTTCAGTGGTAGCCTCTGAAATCTTCTTCAAAAAGGGAGACGAGGCCTTAGCCGAACAGTGGGACAATTTTAAGACTGCACTTGAAAGTCGCTCCAATTGTTAAATATTTATTGTTGTACGTATTGTTTATTTTAAAAGTTTGTTTTGTTTACCTCCTATATTTTATTAAAAAACTAATTTTCTTATTGATTTATTTTTTGGTTTCGGGACGAAAGTAATTCTGTTTGTCTGTCTGTTGCTCTTACACGGCCAAACTACTGAATCGAATTTGATGAAATTAGTTGTGAAGATTTAACTCCAAGGAAGGCTACTTTTTCATACACCATAACACCTGACGAACAACGGCTAAAACGCGAGAAAAGCCGCGGGGGGCAACTAATACTTTATAAAGTAGGTTATATAATTATATATTTATTTATTTTAGATCGGTAGGTGAATATTTTCATTTAATTGATTAAAAAAATAAATGTGATGTAATCCGTATTATACTCGAACGAAGTCGGGGAAAGAGCTATTATTATCAGCTACGGTACAGGATTGGCGCTGTAAATTTTAACCATTCCTTACATCGCCAATACGCCACCAACCATGAGAACTGAAATTGTGTTCCTTGTGCCTGTACCACACTGACTTACCCTCCAAACCAGAACACAACAATACTAAGCATGGCTTAGCGACAGAATACCTGATGAGTGGTACCTACCCAAACGGGCTTAAACAAAAGCCCTACCTCCAAGTATAATTATAAAATTATTATCTTATTTAATGTTTATCCATTAGGTATATTTATTTATAATAGGGATTAAATTGCGATTTGCGTTAAGATAATCCTCATTAATTTGTACAAAGCAATAATTTGATTGTATTTATTTTAACAATAGCAATTTAAGAATAATTCAGTTTTTGCATATCTAGCCGGAAAAATTAACTTCTGCAGAATAATCTTTTTTGTGTCATTGCGCTTTGCAAGGCAATTTTCGAACGTGCATTAATCAGACTATTTGCGGTATTCGGTCGTAGATCGAATATGCTATTCGTTGCAAAATGAATAATTTTGTTACTTTTACAATTTTTATTAAGAATTCGAAATAGATAATTCTTTTGTAAAATTCGTATAAAAAACTTAGTAAATGCAGTTTATATAATTAATAACTTTGTAAATCATGTATTAATCTACTTTATGTTACTTCTTCGAGTTAAAATTTATTACTTTTGACATGAATATGATCGAAGTTTTCCATGAATGTCATTTTTGTAAGCTTAGGCGCGGTTTCAATTGTCTTGTAAGATCTCCATTGCAAAGCCGAACCGTGTTCTATGCTAAACGGCCACAGATACCATCATTATTGTCTATGACTCGTTCCAATTTCAAAATGCAAATCGATAATAGGGAACAGTGGAAGCGATGTTATTATTACTTTTTTTTAATTGGAGCTGTCAGATCTTGTTTCATTTTATTTATATTTGTTGTACATATAAATAATAAAAACTACGTAAAAAAAAGTCAGTTATGTTTTATTCTCGAAAATAATACCTATTATCAATAAAATATTTATATTGAGCTATAATTTTAATTTTGCTTTCTAGATATTAAGTTAAGTAATATATTATATTATGTACGTAGTTAGGTACTTAATTTAAATACATATGATTATCTTTCAGATATCCAAGGAATGGTTTTAAATATTTAAATGTAACGAATTATATTTTAAAATATAAATATTATAGTTTGTGCTTAAAGTCAGTAAACACCCGTGGGAATAATCTAGGCTCATAAAACACCTCCTTTGCCCGTTTAATATTATTAAAAATTAAACGTAATCAACTCTATTGCAGTTCTGTTCCTCGACCAATAAGCAAATGGCGGGCCCAGAACAAATTGGTTTGATGACGCAGCATCAATAAATAATGATATTTACATTTTGTTTTGTCACTTTCGACTTTATAATTGACTATCAAGCTACCCGGATTCGCTTGTATTTTGAATAAAATATGTAAAAATTGAAATCTATATTAATAATTAAGATTTTGTTTTGTTATTTCTAACCGATTGTTCGGTTCAACTACGTTAATATAAACGTGTCGAAAAAAACGGTTGACATTTTTTTTTTGTATCTTGTTTGAAGTAGTGCTGTTGGCCCTACTGGCCTTTACAGCGTCACCGAACGTTGGGGCGAGTTTTAAAACTCTGCCTCAAGGAACCCTTTTGGGCTCGAGAGTGACGTTCGTCCTGAGGGTGTCTCCTATGAGATCGCACCTCCGCTCAGAACGTAGTCGGTGGGGACGGTTGACAAGAACACGCACACTAGTAAAGTACGTCACACGTTTGAAGTGTCACGCGTAGCCGTCACGCACACTAAGATAACAAAAAGTATGCTCGCTTGTTTCAGTTCTTATGTAGTGCGATTCTATCTAGATGCATAAGTAAATAATATTTCTATATGATAAATATAATTTCTTTTTCGTTTCTCGTTTTCATACGGGATATATAAATTTATGACAATATATTACTGTATCAGATATAGATATATGCATTGAGCTTCATGTAATTTATAAATACGGTAAATCTACTATATGTTTATATATATATGTTGTTTATTCTATGACCTGATTGATAACATATATAAGTATGTATATTATTGTGTGTTGTTAATTTTTACTTTCTGTTTGAAAGATTAACTGGCAGAGTCGGTTAAAATGTTTATGCTTATTAGTAGGGATGTATCCGATACCGATATCGATACATCGGCGATACAGCAGGTCGACGATATTTTTCTGGCCGTTACAACGATACCGTTCAAATAACATGTTTTAAAAAAGTAACGTAAACGCGCCTCTTGTTTTGTCATTTTCGTTTAAACAAAAATTTGATTAATGTTTTTTTAGTTAGTAACTCTTATTAATGAACCTTAATTACTGAGATTAATCACCGATATTCACATTCCAAGTCTGTAACGTTTTTTTTTTTTTTTTTAAATAAAAACAATCAATCAACATGTCTACTTAGCTTTATTTTACCTTTATTTAAATTCGATAAGTGTACCGGTTTCGGTATCGTATCGGCAAAAAGGCGTATCGATGCATCCCTGCTTATTAGGTACCTCAGAACTTTCGAATTTGTAAACCGATTTTGTTCAATTTACTTTGTGGAGGTCAATAAAGTATTTAAATAACTAATTAAATAAATCCTACTAATGTTAGAAAAGCGTTTTGAATGTATGCTCGTTACACAATCTCGAAACGGCAAATCTGACTGAAATTTGGCACTGAGATAGATTGTAGTCTGATGTATCACGTAGGTTACTTTTTATTGAGGTAAAGTAGTATTAAACTAGTAGATAGATTTGATTTTCACAGATCAAGGGACGACATGATTTTTTGCATAGTGTAGTTTACGGGTTATAATATTATAAATACGAAAGGTACTGTCTGTCTGGCTGTTGCCCTTTCAGACAATACCACTGAACTGATTTTAATGAAATTTGATATGACGGAAGCTTGAACTCGAAGGAAAAACGCGAACGATACAGCGGGCGACAACTAGTATTAAAAAAACTTATTTTAACTAAGAACAACAGAAATTGAGATGAATGAAATAGTTCTAGTGTTAAATTAAATATAAAAAAAAAACTTATTTTAAAATTAGAATAAAGTACAATATACGGACGCATCTACACACAGATATTACGATATATTTCTCTTCGTGTTTTTTCACTAGATATTATCGTACCTGTTGAGCGTTTGTTTGGAAATTTGGCGGTTGTCTATGGTCGGGCATTGTTTTATTTTTAACAAGTCATCACTGGACTAAGGTCTCTGTTTTGTAATCCTTACTAATCTAATTGTTTCCACTTCCGGTTGTTATTTATATAATCTAAGTATAGTTTCTTATAAGCAATATTTTAACCTCATTTACAAGATTTTATTTAATGCTAATGCTATCGCAGAATATTTAATTATAACTGCTAAAAGAAACGACAACTAGCCTAAAACTTGCACTTTTCCTCCTAATAAATTTCATAGAAAATAGTGGGGGTATGTTTGGGATTTTTAGTTCTACGGTCCTCAGAGTACGCGTCCTAAGGATGCCTCTTGTGAGGCCGGACTGCGACTTAGGAAGCAGTCGACGTCGAGAGGGAGGACTGATATGTGCGTTATACGTCGTCAGATGCCGAGGCGTCGACGAGTCGTAACTTATGAGGGCCCTAAACGCTAAATCGCTGTTTTTAATGTTGTGTAGTACCTGTTTAGGGTTCCTACGGTTTTCTTTTTCGAACTGAGTATGCTGTTGGCCCTAATGGCCTCTACAGCGTCACCGTGCAGGGTCTTTTTTCGTTTTGTTTCTAGACCCAGCCTTGAAGTTTGAGCACTTTCGGAATCCGAGTAACGTTCGTCCTGAGGGTCTTCTAAGAGAACGCACCTCGACTCAGAACGTAGTCGGTGGCATTGGGGACGGAGCTTCTAAATCCATAGTATATGTACGCAGTTCCAAAAGTTATGCTAGCGCGATTCAGAAGTGTTAACTAAAAATTAACTAGCGCCATCTATCGGTACTAATTTGAAGCACGTGTGCTTAACGATCTATTTGCCCAAATATTATTATGACTGATACCAGGAAATGATAAGGAAGTTGAATTTACTGACGAGCCGTCGCGAATCACGATCGGTAGCGCGAATTAAATCAATTTGTCTTTATCGAGTCGTCCATTGTACACAGATAATGAATATATCGAATAAAATTATATATTCTGTCGGATTGTACATATATCGATATTTTTATAAAATTTTATTTTAGGGAAACAAACAATGAGATGATACTTATGACATAATTCAATGGTGTTTTTTATTTATTTATATCATTAAGTACATACATTAGCTAAGTTTCAACTGATACTAATTAAACAATTATTAAAATTAAACAAATACTAACATACTTACATAAAATCAAATAGGTAACATTAGGTATACAATTAATGAGATCAATAAACGTATACTACAACAAACTTATACAATTATGAATAAAATTAAATTAATATATAAAAGAAACATAAATTAAAAATATAAGGCATTAAAGATATATATATTTCTTTGCTTCTATTATATATATAAATATAAATTCGAATTAAATTGCTTCGTTGATCTTGTGATTAGCGAAAGGCTGTATATCTCGTGGTCTTGGGTTTCAAGCTCTGTGTTGGGCTAGTAAAAAGTTACGAGACTCTGTGTCTGAGGTGAGACGTCGTAGTTCTTCGGCGTGATTAAAAATAGTTTTTAATGTCATGCAAATAAATAATTACAATAAAATAATAATTATTATTATTATGATAAATGTATCTTTTTTTTTTACCATGACTGATACAGTCATGGTAAAACTTACTGGCAAATGTAAACAGTCGCAATTTAAATTTGTAATACAATAAACATTGTAAATATTGTGATTCGATACTTAATCGGTAGTTTAGTGAGACACTTTTTTTATGTTATTGGTAGATGGACTGCCAAATGGGCCACCAGATATGAAGTGGTCACCACTGCCCATAGACATTGGTGTTGTTAGAAATGTTAACCATCCCTTACTTCGCCAATGCGCCGCCAACCATGGGAACTAAGATGTTATGACCCTTGTGCCTGTAGTTACACTGGCTCACTCACCCTTCAAACCGAAACACACCATCTGATGAGTGGGAAATATACTTTATACTTTAGTTTCCACGTCACTATTTGCGCGCGTCATAAAATAAATCTCATCATTTCGTAACGGGGTAAATGAAGTATACCTACTTCAAAAATTTGTTATAAGTTCCTCCTTAAAATGTTCGTAGTTTACAGGATACCTCCTGTAGCAGCAACTCTTATAGGCTACACCTTCACTCCCGCCATAAGTGTCGCGGGGGCTAGGCGTCTCTGTACCTCGAGAACCCCCTAGGATTTGGAGGCCAGCGGAGATGGTCCTACCGTCGGGACGTCGCGGTATTATGCGCAAGCGATCCCGTAATGTCTACCGAAAAGAGTGGGTACCGCTAGTGTTTTAGTGGCTATTCGCGTACCTACAGCGCCGGCGAGTCCCACACCCTCCACTTCAAGTGGGGGAAACAGGTAGCGGCGTTCTCCAGCAAAAAAAACAAACTTTTATAGGCCACGACGGAGTTGGTATCATATCCGTTCTACAATCGGTTACAAATATTAACTTAACTTCACTTAAAAGTATATTGAGACTTTATTTTAGATTTGCTACAATTGAATTTAAAACCAATCGCATCATACATCGTTTTAATATTATTATTTTACAATACTGCATCCTTGAAATGCAATATTTTCATGGAATTACTGAAATATATGTTTATGTGAGCAATTAATAAAGGTACAAGAGACATAACATCATAGCTCCCAAGGTTGGTTTGCATTTGCGATGGTGGTGGTGACCATTGACCATCAGGTGGTCCATTTGCCCCTTCGCCATAAAAAAACTCGCTGTTCGAAATCGCTCGTCCCGTTTTCAATATACTTTCCCATCACGATCCTTTCGGCTGCGTTTGTAAAAGCGTACAGATAGAGTCACGCTATGAAACTAGTATTACTAATATCTATATAATAACCGAATGATGATGTAATCGGTTTGTGGTAATAAAATCGATCATTGCTTCCGATTCGTACGTCGTTCGAATTGTAATGAGTTACTTAGAACTTTGTCAGTGTACTGGATTTGATTCCCGATTGCCTATTAGACGAATTTTGACGTTAAATTTCACTAATTAATAATTCTCCACTAAAATTTTGAATAAGATAAGATTCAATATCGACCTGTGTATTCCCGTCAAACTTCACTGAGGTTTCACGTTAAATTGTTTTTTATAATTTATCTCTGGCCGAGAAGGGAAACATCGTGAGGAATCATCAAATTAGATGGGTATTATTTTGTGTCACCGATCCGCGATGGACCAGTTCGTTGGAAAAACTCAGATAAAAAAATAAACTATTTTTTTAATTGTGCAACATGCATTAGCCCATTTTAGACGAAGACCGACTCGAATGCCGTGAAGACAATCGGCATGACGCTCTATGATATTATCACGCATCCCCACCTCCGCTATCTAGTCTCTTGTGTGTAACGTGCATGCTATATAATATACTTCGTTATATATTATATATAAATTTGATATATATTATTATATTTATTTATTATTTCGATGTTTTTAATCTGCCGGACGTCCCATGACGATCACGTTCATTCATTCGTTTGTTAATGATAAATAAAATCGATATTGATATTTCGAATCGCAAATCGAGTTATTTTACTGGAGCCTGTATTACAATTAGGTTGATTTACGATCGATTCATTAGAAACAAGGCGCTGGACGTGGTTTGTTGGATAATGTGATGTAGGATAGAGTAGTCTGTTACAGAGACAACTGTATTTATTATTTTTGTTTGACAACACATGAATGATGTCAATCAAATTTCACCTGAATTAAATGACTTGTATCCAGTAAATTAAGTTAATAATGGGTCAAATAATTATTTTATTTGTTAAAATGTAAATGGTCGTGATTGTTTTTGATTGGTTTAGCTGAGCGACTGTCTATGTTTCTGACATCTGTCAGTTGGTTATGACTAGTGTTACGCTAAAACAATAAAAAGTTGTATTCTTTGCTTTGTCGGCACAAGTAAAAGCCATTCATCTAAGAATTTAATTGAATAAACAGTTTTTAGCATGAACATAATCAAGTCATAGTTCGATGAATTAAAAAAATCATATTCATTTATATTAGATTGAATTAAGAGATAAATTATAGCATTCCTTGTAAATTGGCATTATAATATATATTTTAACACACACACACAATTGTATCGTATGTTTGTGTATTTATTTATTCTTTATTGCACACCAATACTTAAAACTGAATATACTATTTGGATTTCATAAAAGTTGCACGAGGTACAACAGCCGGCCTTATCGCTAAAGCATCTTTTCCGCAACCTTTGGGCACAGGACTGATTGTAAAATAAACGCGGGAAGGAAATTTAATGACATACCTGTTATATAAATATTTATAAATTGTCCAATTCAAAAACACATTAAGTAACAATAAGGGGGCACTCCACTTTTGTTGCTTTTCAGTATTGCGATTCTGTAAGAATTCATTTGTTATATCACTACTGAAATGTTGACGATTGACATACGGCGATACACCCTTTTGATTCGTGTATAAATTACCATACAAATGTTCTCTGTATCAACATAGTCTGTACGAGACACCTGTTTTAGTTCCATGAAGAATTTTTAGTTCGAACAAGAATTCTGTCTGTCCCACCGAAATTGCCACCTGATGGTCGCCTTATCCTCGTCTCGTAGGCGTTTGTTGTCACTCAGACGAGCTCCCCGTCTGTGACTACCGTATTCACAATAATCAATCCTAACTATACAGACAAAATAGGTTCTAATGACAATCTGTAACTATTCCACTATTAAACTAAAGGCTTTCCTTCACATAAAACTTATTTCACCACGCTATTTGCCGCAACATTTCAAAGCCTGAAGGTTTTCTAACGATAAACACTTACCGTTATATCGAGATAAATTGTAAACAATTAAGATATAGATTAGAACTGTCTCTTTGTATAAAGGGCCAGTTCAAAGAGTCAGTGAGATAGTTTTTATTGAATCTTCATAGGCTAAACATCCACATATTGTAATTACTAAATATATTTCAAATAATACATTTTACAGGACACTAGTGATCCGCAAACACGTGTGTATGAACATTGTCAACGAAAGTTCAGAAGGCGATGTTAACATTATATTCATAAGTACGAGATGCCCGTCCCGACTTTGTATTGGTAAAAAAGAGTTTTATTTACGTCCCAAATCTTATCTTAATTATCTTAATAAATATTGGACAACATCACATACATTACTCTGATCCCAATGTAAATAGCTAAAGCACATCTGTTATGGAAAATCAGAAGTAACGACGGTACCACATAAACCCAGACCCAAGGCAACATAGAAAATAATAAACGTTTTCTACATCGACTCGGCCGGGAATCTAACCCGGGACCTCGGAGTGGCGTACCCATGAAAACCGGTGGTCGTATACTAAATCAAAAGTATCCACGGAACAAATACACAAAACGAAAATCCTAGAGATCGGTCCAACTTGAAAGAGTACTGTTAAATACGCACATACAGAAGTTTTATGTATATAAATATATATATTAATATATAGTCAATCTCAAAGTTGATAATAAATATTTATCACAATGTCAACATCTGTAATTATTAGATGGATCAGCATTTGCCAGTCTATTTATCTATTTAAAAAAAAACAATAAATGACAGTTATTTATTAGTTACATTATAATATTATGCCTATGAGTCATAGACAACAAATACTCGATGACATATGGATGGACAGTAATAAAAATATCCGTTAACAGTTAAATTACTTCTGAGAAATAGATTGACTCACATTAAAAATGCAATTCGTATGACAGACGTAGCTAATAAAACGCTGCACCGACCATTTTTGCATACAATCGCAATACATTCGAATGAACATGTAAAAAAAATTAATTTCGAACATGGAATAATGATTTTTAACTATATGTATTAAAGAATACTATTGCGTGTGTTTAATTGTTAAAATTTTGTCATCGTTCGTGGCTGTATACGAATTTATTCCGAATGCTAAGTGACAGGTAATTGGCGGCCATTTTGAATCTATTTGGCGCCATAGATGGCTGACATTGTTTCGATCTAATTTGTCATAACAATGCTTTGGATAGTTAATTGTTCTTGTAATTGGCATTCTATTAATGAAGCCAATTGTCTATGGGTTCCGTATGTGGTGGGTAGAGAGACAATAATTGTTCGAAGCTCTGATTATTATTGGAATAATTTAATGAACATCAATCAAATATACCCGTCTTCTTGTGTTCCACTTTATTACAACTTAGCTATTAACTTATAAAAAACGAAATAGTTAAATATTAAATACTTCGAATATATATGTATATAAATCGAGATAAAATGATAATAATTTGGATTGAATATCGATCTATAAAAAACACCCGATCAGCGACTATCGATACTGCTTTATAAAAATGTTTAATCTGTAATAACAGCTTATAGTTTTTTTAAAAGTCAGAATGTCAATGAAGTCATCATATAACCTCAATAAGACTATTATGGCATCGGAATCGATTTTTAAATATCCGAAATATATAATTAATACATAATAATATCCGCCCTACCATAGACAATGATAATTATCATAATAAAGAGATTTGTTCACGCTACAGAGAAGTCACCGGACGCAGGCGCCCGATTGTAAGGACAGAAGCAAAACATAGAATATACAATATATATATATATATATTTATATTGAAACTCAAAAATTTCAATAAATAAAGACTAAAATATGTACTTAGGACACGTAGGAGCCTATTTATTTAACATCAGTACCCGAATTCCAATAAATAGTAGATCTTTACAATATAAATAACTAAAACTAAAAAATACTTCATGAATACCAGCTAAGTTAGGTTTCTTTAATATAGAAGCATGATACTTGTATAAATATTATTGAGTGTTTAAACTTAGATTCATCTTGATCCGAAGATTCGATAGGGGAAGGTTACCTATTATCAGGTGACCATTACCTGCTTAGTTATTGACAAAAAAATACTTTACTATATACGATTTGTATTTTATTTTGATATAGTATATGTGTGTACGTCGTTAAGTAATTATATAAGATATTAAATTATTAAATGTTAAAGTTATATATCATATTATAGTTGATTATATTTGTTAAAAAAAAATACGTTTTTTTTGCTGACGCTACACGCCGTGATGGCACGCGGCTCACGAAAGAATCTATCTGGATAACCGGAGTATCGGTATTTCGAGTTGTTTATCACTTATTAATATTTAATTATAAAGTTAAATTCACATACATGGTATCTGCTTAAAAGGATTTATTCAGTTTTTACCGGTTTTCTCTCAAATAGTTATACGCGTAATATATGTACATACCTCAATAGCTCAAGAGTCACAATGCCGATTTTTAAACCATCATGATTATTACTACTGAGGTTCTTGCCAGTTTTTTTTTGGTAGAATCTTCGTTCAACATCACGATTCGGTGGTAGTTTTACTTTTAATACAGTTCTTTAAAACGACGAATCAAACTTTGATTTGACCATGGTTGAGAATGTAAAACGTAACCTAGTTTAACGATACTAAACAAAAATAATAAAGATAATTTTATTATTTTAAAAACGTACTGTTTAGTGACATAAATAAAAAATTCTACCCATTGTATAAATTAAAAATATACAAGTTTGCAATTTAATATATATATATATGTATGTGTATCCTTACAGAAATTCAGTGTGTCATAAAACGGTCACAAAGACTATTTTGGATCACATGAAGTGTCATGTTTGTGCAATGACGAAAGATGACAATTAAGCACGCATAGAATTACGCATACAATGCACGTGTAGAGGCTTCTTTATACCGCCGACGGACGCGCGCCGCATACGCCGTTGACATTGATGCAGCCGCAATTAAAAAAATAAAATTAAAATGTCATACTGACAACCGTTTTTTTTACGCGGGAAACTACGTTTTTGTGAATAAAATATGCGTCCGCACGTGACATTGGCGAAACAATATAACCAAGAATCATATTAAGCGATATCTTTTAGATTAGATATTTTTATTATGATATTGATAAAAGTAACCGTAAAAAAGCAATAATGACCTACTTCTCGGCAAAGACTTATTTGCCTCTAAGGAGGTTAACCTTGAAGCTTAACCTCGCCGCGTACTACTTTAATCCGACTAATGCTGATTATATCATAATGGTTAATAAGACAAGTGGATCTTGACCGATGACCACAGTTTGATGGTCAAGTATCGCTGACTTGTCACGTGATTAATTTGTTGTTATAATTCATATTGTTTGAAAATATTTAACAGAAATCAGCATTTATCGTTTGAATTTCTGTCACGTATTTTCAAATACAATCTCATCATATTTAGGAATTATTATTTAGGCCTTGTTTTATGAAATGGTTTTATTACAATTGTTGTAAAATGTTAAACGGACACTTTCGACGAACAGAATAAATAAAAGTGAATTAGTGTTTTGCTATTTTGGAGCACGTCAATGTTGGAACTCCAACTAAACCTGTCAAATGTATTTAAGATGGATTCTTTTCTTTTTAAATAAATTTATTTGTTTTATAATTTCGGTTTATCTCTATTATTTTGTACAAATTAAGTCAATATATTTAATTTTTTTTTGTAATTTCTTGATATCTTACTGCAAAATGGGTTATTATTTGAAATAAATTTTTCTTTCTTGCTTTCTAAGCATTGGCGATATGGCTTCGTGCATGGCAGTCTGAGTAAGCTACCCATGACATATTTTACCGCCAAACAGTAATACTTAGAATTATTGTGATCAGGTTTGTAAGATGAATCACGCAGTGTTAATACAGGCGCGAGGGATATAACATTAATTTCCAAAGTAAATTGACTTAAATTTAGGTAGCCCATTAACCCCCCACTCCCCACCAAATTAAAATAAAATAAATACCACAATCAAAACAAAAGACTATATTATAGAACTGCTACTGTTTTTGATTACAAATGTATTTTAATAGATCAGAAACAAACGAACTCAACTGACATATGACACACAGATTCTGACAAATAATGATCTATTTAAAATGGCCACTGTGTCGGTACGTCCATGTTATATGCTAATGCAATAATTGGAATTGCTCGTCGGTTTGTCACAAAGTGCACACGTAATAAATAATTCCGTTGCAGCGATACAGCGATATTGGTTCTCGGTATTAGGATTTTTATAATAAGGACATTTAAAATATTTTAATGCTTTGTGTTCTTACTGGCGTGCGATTTATTTTTTAATTATCTGTGCTTAAGGCACACGTAACAATAACTTTTGTATGTTAAATCTTGCAATTGAATTTGAAACATTTCTCACGCAGGTGAGCTAAAAACAAAAATAAAACGTATGATTGTTAATTATCACTAATGAGTTTTTAGTCTTGGTCAGCAACTATTTACAAACCAATAACTGGTATGTTTAAAAGTATACTTTCGAGATTTCAAGACAGTCTTGTAGGACAGAAAATATACGAAGGAGTTCGATCATTGGTATAAAATTTAACTGTATCACGTCTGCTGTATATTGGTGGTTACATATAAATCATTCCATAATATACTTTTTCTTAATAAGAACGGCCACGGCGGTAATTTCAATGGAGACAAGCCAACTACGAAGGACATATTATTCTATTATAATGCACAAGTTTCTGCAAACACAGGTGCACTCTCTATTTCCTCACTCTCATTGTCAGATGGGACGGCTAATCACGAGCGGAAAGAGTTCAGGCGAAATTCAACCTTTAGTGTCTGGGCTGTTAACGAGATTTTTTGGTTAGAAAAACCCAATAACAATTTTGTCGGCCGACCTGTTTGAACTTTACCTTGGAATCTACGGCCTTATATCTAGTTACTAAACTAACGAGGCAGTTTATGAATTGTGACAGTTCGAACACACTTAGCCTGAAGAGAGATCTCTTCGGCCACATCCAAGTTCGTGAGACCAAGGGCGGCAAGATTTAGGGGGACAGCAACATTTAGTTATTGTGTTGTAGAAGTTGAGTTCTCTGGAACTTGCTGCCCATAGCATCTCGCAAAAAAATGGCTTGATTTAATTCTTAAATCTTATAGATCAAAGTTAAGTGTTTTATAGGGAGGAGGCTATCTTCCTTTGGGCTAGGCCAGTCAAAGTGTAAAATCCGTCACTGCTTCTGCCTGTCGATTCAGACGCATTAGATAATTATATGTTGTCATTGGTTACCATCGCAATAATTAGGTCTTTGGAAAATTATAGCTAAATTTGTAAATAATAAGGCGGACAGGCAAATGGGCCACCTCATGGTAAGTGGTCGCCATTGTCCATAGATAATGTTCCTTACACCTAATGCGCCACCAAGTCCTCTGGTTTACTAGTTACACTGGCTCACCCTTCGAACCGAAACACAACAATACAAAGTATTGCTGCTTGGTGGTAGAATATAGGATAAGTGAGTGGTACCTATCTAGACGGACTTACAAAGCCACCGAGATAGTCATCAGAGAAAATATGGCGAAAAGCCATCACCGACCCCACCCATGTTAGTGGTTATAATTGTAAGTACTTGTTAAACTGCAAGTAAAGTCACCGCTGAATCATGTTCGGCTTATTGAAATAAATCAATAACGAAGTAATTCACGACATGATCGTTCCACGAATGCGTGATCGTCGGCATCGTAAAGAAATTAAAAAGAAATAGGGGCATAGAGAACGAATAGAGCGGCCCCACAAAGGAGGTTACATATGGAATAGTAAATATTATATTGATTGCTTTATTAGCTCTGTCAGAGTTATTTAAATTGTTATTGTTTATTGCGTCTCGTCATGCATACGAAAAATTACTTTGTTTTATATTAGAATTGATATGAATATAAGATTATACTTTTACGGATTGTGGATATTGCTTGAAGCATTTTAATTTTTGTATGCAACTCTGTCCGCGTTGGTGACTAGTGAAATATTTATGTGTTAAGCCGTTTGAGTTTATATGAGTATTGGTCGTTACTAGATGGTCAACTGCTAAATGGAATGATTACAAGCCTAAAAACTATTTTAAGTAAAATATTTATAAATAATAATTAAAGGCTGTATAGCTTCTAGTTACGGAATTATATTCAATGACAGAATTATATAAATGTACAGGATACTTTTTGGTTTGACGTTTTTATAAATAAAAGAAGAAGAATATTTTTGAATTGGACATGCGAATTGTGAATCTGGATTGAAAAACGGAAGTTAATGGATGATTGTAACAAAAAGTGGAAAAATAAATATTGTAAACTATATTAAATATAAGATTTTAAATTAACATGGTTATTTTTATTACTAACAGTATTTAAAACGGGATATTTACCATGTTTTTTATTTTTATTTGGTGGAGCTCGATATTTCGACATTATCTACGAACGTCTCGTGAAAATCTCGTGAACAAGACATTCGTAGATAATGTCGAAATATCGAGCTCCACCAAATAAAAATAAAAAACATGGTAAATATCCCGTTTTAAATACTGTTATATTAAATATATTTAATTATTCGATGTTCCTGTTTAATTGAAGCTGGGTCTTCATTATATTAAAAAAAATCGAAGCAATTAATGTTTTCCATCTCTCAGTTTGTAGAAATCATGACTGCTTGGAATGGAGGTAAGTATTGGCGTTACCCCAATCATAATTTGATCCTCTGGACGAAAATGAACCAGTTCCAGTAGTCAGTAGAGGTTAAGGTTTCTAACCTTTCGATATGTTTTTCCACTGTTACTCCGAGTCTAAGTTTATCGATTAAATTTTAACTGTTGAATATTTTTTATTAATTTATTTATTTTTCAATTTCGTAGAGGATGTAAATGAAGGCTACCTTGGCTAGACTTGTTCTATTCTGTTCTAATGAGTAAGTTAGGTTAGATAAAATCTCTAATATATTTAACGATATAAGATAGACGAGCAGAAATTGAGTTGACACATAACTTCAGAAAAATCTACATAAAAAAAACTATTCATTTGAAGTCGACTAAAAGTAACTACTTGCTTATTCTTCAGTAGACTTTATATTCTGAGCGGTAGTACGGTACGGCATCGGCAGCGTGGTACCTTAAGATAAATATATTATCTTATAGAGATCTAATCAAATCAAAATATTCTTTATTTTATATTATTGCTTGCGAGCACGTTTAATAGTCATTTTACAAGTTGATTAAATTAACTAAAAAGACTACTACCGGGTCGGAATATAGATAAATAAATAAATAAATATAAATATTGGACAACATCACATACATTACTCTGATCCCAATGTAAGTAGCTAAAGCACTTGTGTTATGGACATCAGAAGTAACGACGGTACCACAAACACCCAGACCCAAGACAACATAGAAAACTAGTGAAATTTTTCTACATCGACTCGGCCGGGAATCGAACCCGGAACCTCGGAGTGGCGTACCCATGAAAACCGGTGTACACACTACTCGACCACGGAGGTCGTCAAAATAGATTCTACCGAGAAACTTCAAAAGGATCAGTAATCAATCTTTTCGACAACAATTGTATTATTATTAATCCAGCATATTGAAGACGATTTATTGAATCGAATAAATTTATCACAACTTAGAGAATTATCGTTAATTAAACATCGGGTAGATTACAATGTCCTTAAAATAGGAAATTAAAATATAAAAAAACGTATATCCGAAAAGATATTATAAAACTAATCACGTAAAGTTTGGCGCCACAGTTTACAGAAATGTCACAGATAACACAAAAAAAAAAACAATATAAATCCGCCGGATTTAATCAAAAAAACGAAACAATAACGCATATGTTTGTGTTAATGTAAAAAAAAACAACCCTTCGGCGCCACACGATAAAAAAAGTAAATTATAATATTGGCAGCGAGACTATTCAAATTTAAGTTTTTTTTTTTAAATTGTAAGTATGAAGGCGAAGACATTTCACTCTACAAATCTTGACTTTTATCCATGAAAGAGACTTGAAATAGTTCTTATTTTACTTAAATATAAGTTAAAACTTACAATTTAATCATGAGTTCTAAATGTATATAAAAAAAGCATAATATTATTCAATACAAGATTATATGGATGGTAAATAAGCGTGGAGCTAATACTTGTTGACTTCCAGGCAGGATATGTTATGAGCATATATAATTGGGAACCTTCAAAAAAAGAGCGTACTCCTTCCTAAAAGGCCGGCAACGCACCTGCAACTCTCCTGGTGTTGCAGATGTCCATGGGCGGTGGTATCACTTTCCATCAGATGAGCCTCCTGGTCGTTTGCCCCTTATAACATAAAAAAAAAAAAATTGTATTGAATAATATAACTTTGTATTTTAAATGTTGGAATAGAGTCACTGCTGAGTGTCTTGCCGTACCTTCTGCTGAATCTACATTTCGAATCGGTGGTAGCTTCATTTAATATAGTATGTATATTGACGATTCAAAAGCCTATTTGAATAAAGTATATTTTGATTTTGATTTATGGGCGGTGGTGACCACGTACACGACCACGTACAATGTTTATCGTGATCTAAATTGTGTCCTACGTGGTAGATTGATTATTATCAATAAGCAAGTGTAACGCTTCTATACTGAATAAACTTGACTTTGTTTCTATATAACAGATTCAGTAAACATAATCATAATAATACATTATATATTTGTACAATAACATTCCAATTCTTACTTATAATCAAAAGCTTTTCTCTCAAACTAGTCTGTGGTGATTTGCACTCCACTTTTGTATCAAGAAAAGACCTATACGCCTGATCTCCTTGATATGTTCCATCAGACTATGAGACTCAGAAAAAGGGACCCACCGTCCCTACAGTTATGTTTACGTAGTAAATAAAAGTAATTCTTGCTCATATCTCCCGCGCAATTGACCTCTGTTAACAATATCCTGGCCTAACTTGGTCAGACTTTGCCAACGTGCAATGGCTACTTGACGTTGGGAATAATTATGGCGTTGAATTTAATTGTACTAGACAATCGTATATTTAGCACGGACCTATTTACTCCCGAAGACGCTCCCATAATATATCTTAGTGTGTGTGAGATGACTAAAAGTACGTAGGAAAATAAATTTTCATTGCTAAATAAGATTAAGTTTTTTTTTTTTAAACGCCGATAATTTAACGCGAAGGCGCTTAAGCTTAACTTCCCTATTCCGACCGAAAACATTTGTCAGTGTTTTTTTAAATTGATTAAGTATAACAAAATTATTATAATATGTATGTATAAATAAAAAGTACTTCTCAAAAGGGTGGAACTCACCAGTGGGGAATGTTGTCAGATTTCAGAGGGTAGCCGAAAGCGTTATGAATTTTATGCACCGTTTGTTACAAGATATAGTGATGTACGTTATCGATAATCTAATTATCGAGGGATTGGAAATTTATTTGAAAATTATACATTGATCGAAGATTTTTTCAAAGTTATGTTTTTATTATTATAATAATCATTTACAATTTATCTCATATTTCTCATATACGACACGGTTTTACAAATTGATAAATGAATAAACCATAGTATTTTTTTCTGAGCGCAATTCTTATTTCATTATTAATAAATTACTCCGTTCGAAGTCGGATGGTTCGCTAATTCTTTATACCTCTTTAATTTTCAATATTCATTTTGTCTGACATTTATAATTAACTAACTTTTACGTGCTGTTGTTTCGTATAAATCATGATTACAGCTGATAATTTTTTTTAATAATTAAATAAATAACTATCGATACGAGTAATTCAGCACTGAAGTACATCCCTAAATTTGAGTGGCGTTGTGCTATAGCGCATCGCGTACCAAAATTTGCATCGCAAATATGACACGAAAATAGATTTAACGGCACGCGCAAATATCACGACGGAGATTTAAAGTACTATTTTGTAACTCACTTCGTATCCAGCTCGTGATACTAAGTATTGCTGTTTGGCTGTATATGATGTGTATTGATTATTTATGTCTAAACTAGCGATCCGCCTCGGCTTTGCACGGGTCCGATGCTGATACTAAATATACTAAATAATCTCTTACAACGTTCACAGTTTTTCAGTCATTAGACAATATAAACCTCTATGTCCCTGCGTTTTAAATCTGTAATATCTTCGAAAATATTCATTTAAATTACACGCTGTAAAGGGCCATATTGATCTTTATTAAATGCACAATGCATTTAAGGTACCTTCTTAATTGGATAAGTATTAATTCTGTATTCCTTAAAATCGCTTCGAAAATAAGCCATTGTTTCTCGTAAAAAGTAAAGGATAAAAAATGGTTATTGTGGGTTATCCTTAAGACATGGACATATACTAACAGATTTTTTTTGAGACTTTTTTAAGGTGTACAATACCGTAGTACATTATTTTTGATCTATCTCGTAGGATTCAGCCAGCGTTTGCAATTTAAGCGCAAAAAATATGTTTATTTACGACATCACTTCAGAAACGTAGATTCTACCGAGATGAATCGGCAAGAAACTCAGTAGTTAATCTTTTTCAATATTTAAAATACAAAGTTATGTTAGTTAAATACAATTATATATGTATATAATGTATCCTGACTGGAAGTCAACAAACATTAACTCCACGCTTTTTTATCATCTATATAATCTTGTATTGAATAAAATGCTTTTTTCACTAATGTACTTTTTAAAAATGATTTTAATTTAATCGGCAAAGTTAACAATTATAATGAATATTACAAGATTGACATCTTGTTGCACAGCTGACATTTCACGATCGTGATCCGTGGTGAGTATCGAGTTCGATGTTACAGAATAGCTTTTCTGTCGATTCAGAATAATTAACAATTTTAAAGAGTAATCAACGGAAATATTTAATTAAAAAAAAGTGATTTCGTGGGTCTTCGTTTTTACCTTTGGGGATGTAAGGAATGGCCAATATTTATTCTGGTGGTGACCACTTACTATCACGTGGCTCATGCCACTTCGCCATTTCCATTGGTGGCGCATTGATTATTATATGAGGAACGATGAATGTTTCCTTAACTACCAATATTATAGGGAGTGGTGACCACTAAGTATCGTGTGATCCATTTGTATGTCCGTCTATTCATACGGGCTAAAAAAAAGATCTATAGTTAAAGTGTCTTAACCTTCGAAGTGTTACATAAAAGTATATCCACACTATATGATACATACCTACTATATAACACAGCTTTTAACTAAATCTATAACGCTTCTCCGGATTTGAACCAGTTCAGTGCCTCCATATTACCCACTGAGCCGTCACGGCTTTTTCAAAATCGGATCCATCTGCGTCATAACAGCCGTAAGCTTTAATCGAAACACAATACCTTATTGTCGTATGCGTGTAACAATTAAAATGACTGTCGCGCCCTAAAAGTCGCATCGCCAAATGTGCAGCCACGCCTCGAGAGATTTTTCCATTGTAATTTATGTCCATGATACCGGTAATCCTGAGGGTTCGATCACAGAATTCACCCCCGTGATTCTTATTAAATATATTAATTCTATTATTAATGTAAAATTATTGAAATTGAGTTTTGAATTGATAGTTTATGAATCATGAATCTCTCGTTATAGTTCTCTTAGGCTTACTGGGATTTGTAAATGGGCTTCCCGACGGTAAGTGGTCACTTTCCATAGACGTTGGTACTGTTTTAAATATTAATCATTCCTCATATCACCAATGCACGGAAAACCATGGGAACTAAGGTGTTATTATCTTGTGCATGTTGTTTTTTACAGTACCAATCTATGGGCGGTGGTGACCACTTACCATTTGATGACCATTTATCACTCCGCCTCTAAAAAAAGCGTCTATGTTGTAAAGTTTCATTTTTTTTTTGGCGATTAATTGCTATAGAATTTTGAGCAAAGGGTGACCACTGTCCGTTTTGAAACAATTATTAAATATATTAATAATTAATTATTGAAATTTAGCACATGCAATTTCAGTGTCCGGCTTTGAACCCGCAATCATTACATACCCAGTCTCAACTGTTTAAATATGTCTATTTCAAACATTATGTTATTTTCAAAGAAAATTACCAATATACAAATTATAAGAATATTCGACATATTATTAAAAAAAAAAAACAAATAATAAACGTATATATTAAAATAGTATATTATTGCGCTGTTGTTAATAACAAACAATTAATCAAAGGTTAAGTAAAGTCAGGGCGTAACGCGTAAAGCGTAAACGCGTCGCAAACGGCAGATGTGTGCGTTACAGTAACGTTAATCTGTGGGCGTGACCAGACAAATAGCTTGTTATCCAATATGGAAGAATTGTTACCGAGCTTTACTTTTTGCATTATCATTATTAAAATATTACATATGTTCAATTCGCTTCTTGTTTAAATTTATTGGAACTAGTATGAAGTATAATTTATGCGGTATTCGTTTCTATAATGAGATTCTACAGTTATTTTTAACTTGGCCCGTGCAAATTTTTCAAGCTAATGTCAAAAAACATTGATATATTGGTTTAAAGAATTTATTTGTCATAAAAACATAAAGTTCACTTACAATGAGATACAATCAATATTCTATAATAGGATGTGACAATATTTATACCTCTTGAACGCTTAATGTAAACATTTGTAAACAACGCTTCATTAAAACTTTGATTAAATTGTACATAGGTACGTATTATTTTAATTTTGATTTAAAAACATTAATGCTGGCCTCACCTTTGATATGATTAGGTAAGTTATTATACAGCTGCAATCCCTCAAACAGTATGGTTTTTTACCCGACTTTGTACGTACAAAAGTATCCTTATTTCTTAAATTGTTTTTAATATTTTTTTTATCAATTTTAATGTTAGAGTTTATTGAATTGTTGATGATGTTTCTTACAATATACAGATGTAGTAAGTGTTTAGTTGGGTGATATGTAGTAATTCTGTTTCTTGGTTGAGGTGAGATAGTGATATCGGAAATCTTTTAATAATTTTATTTTGTATTCTTTGTAACGGTATTAAATTTGTCTTAGCGGCAGATCTCCATACCTACTTCTAATAAATATTGAATGTTTGATTTAACTAAGCAGTTATATACGTATTATCATTCTTGCTTTATTTGGAATGAGGGATATTACTCAATACAAGATTATATTAATGATAAAAAGCGTGGATTTCGTTTTTGTTGTATACACTGTAATATAAATGGTCGGAAAGAGTAACTACTGAGTTTATCGTGGGTATTGTTAGGATGCAGTTTTGTGGATTGTTATACTTTAATATCTGCACTTAAAAGTTTTCTTTTTAAATTTCTATCAGCAAAGTTGTCTGAAAGATTAATATAAGCGATAGGGCCAGCTTTGCGCATCATTTGTTAAATATTTTTTATTTTTTGGTTTCTCTTATGTTCATACATCACTACGTATTATAAAACAAAGTCGCTTCCCGCTGTCTGTCTGTCCCTGTGTATACTTAGATCTTTGATATTACGCAATGGAGTTTGATGCGGTGTTTTTAATAGATAGAGCGATTCAAGATGGAGGTTTTTATGTAAGTATAATTATTGCATAATTTAGTAGAGAAACACTGATAATTTTCTTTCTTTATTGATATTTCTAATATCGTATATAAACACATTTTTTTGCGCAACCGCTGGCTGGATAATAAATCAATTAAATTAGCTCAAAATTCAGTCGTTACCCTTTTCATCAATTAATCATATAAAATTATATGTATGTATGTACCTATATTGAACATAACGAAATAACGAATACTACATTCAAGCTCCTTTATCATTTATATAATTCTGTACAGACTAATAAGGATCGTGCATTAATATTTGACAACATTATTTTTAAATTGATTCAATGTTAAAGATACCACATCGCTAGGCCTAATTAATTCACAGAATAAGAAAAAAAAAATAAAGGATCTTCCATAAATAATAGGTATATAAATATATATGTAAAGCAAAAAAGCAAAAATGTAATTAAAAAAAATGTTACTTATAATTTTTAGTCAAATTATAATTTTCATATTCACCCTATCTTTTAGCTGCAAACAATAAATCGGCCATCTTTCATTTCCATTGATCCAAATGTCAAAGGGCAATCGCATAATCGTTTGTGCTTCTGACAGTGCATTGACAAGTTTTGTGAAAATGACATGGATGAAATTCAACTCTATTTTATATACAGTAGGATTCAAAGTTACCTTTTATCAAATCTATTTATTACAAATTCATGCTATATGTTATATAAGACTTTATAGCGCTGTAATAAAGTTCAAATTTATTCGTAAGCGAGTTGCGGTCAATTGCGAAATCTATTTCGAATTTGGAATTCTAGCGAATTTTCGTAATGGATCTTCCTTGTACTCTATGCTGTTGAAATTAAAGGCTACACTCGAATGATATTTTATGAAGATATGGCATTTTAGTTTGTTAGTTTTAAATAGATTTGGTTCGGTTACGCCCACTTGACGGTAGCTGTAGGGTGACTATAGACATTTGGTTTATATTAAGGAGACTTATTTTTTTATCAATTGCCACTAGTTAGTAAACAGACTAATGTATTCTGCCTAAAACTATTTCACCTAATAAGACCTCATTTTATCATATCAAATAGTATACACATTTTTTTTTATTGTTTTGATCTATTAATATGTGTTATGCTCTACTTCTATAATTATTGTTATATGTTGTATAAAGATTATAGTCAGCTGTTACATGTGATTGAATAACAAAACGAGAGGTGACGTGTCTATGCTTCTTTACTTTTTTCAAAATATTTAGTATCGATTATTTATATAACAGAAATAAATTAAAAACTTTTCAGAACAATTAAATGTCAAGAAGATAAAATTAATTTCATATAATATTTTATTGAACCACAGATATAATAGACAGAGAAAGAGAGGTTAAGGTCGCCTGGAGGGGGCCTAATGCTTTTTCATAACGTGAACATTTCTACCTGTATATATTATATCTCTACTGTAAGCCGCGTAAAAGCTATTACACAATTTTAATAGCTGTATTAGTTCTATTTTAAAACACATAGAGTTTGGTTGATATTAATTTGCCATGCCATTGGATTATAATAGTTTATCTGACTATGCAGACTTTATACTATAAAACGTCCGTAGTCTGCTCTCTTGTGAATATTTTGGTCTTTAGGTTTTATTTTTGGTGCTCATAACAATACAAATTATAAAGCTTTCATTTTTATTCCCTTTTGGAATTAGATATAAATTTTATTTGAGGCTCTCGAGGTATTAGGTATATTAGGGTGGGTAATACGGACTTATAAAAATGGCAAGGTCGATTAAAGGTCGTGTCTTTCCTTGGAGTTCAATTTCATCAAGGTTCAATGATTTAGCTGTACAAACATAACACACAGACAAACAGTTAATTTTTCATTTATATTCGTTTAATGAGTATAGATTACACCGTCGGCGCTGGCTCCCTTCATGTTTCACATCCTGGTGGTAGTCCATCTGAGTAAGTACCATTTATGTATACTTTGTTATACTAATTGTCAATATTGTACAGGCACAGGCAGGAATTTTAGGAACATGATACGTTTTACTAGATCCGTCACGGCGGCAATTCATGTTAACTAATCTCACTAACTTATGTTAACTTTTATGCCGAAAACCTGACAACAAATGCCTAAAACGAGTGCGAAGCCGCGGCCGACTACTAGTATGATATACGTGTTTTTTTTACTTGGATCTTTATACAAGCAAATACATTTTATACATTATATATACAATAATGCCAAACTCCTTACATGCCTAAATTAAAGATTTAAAAAAAAATACGAATACGTAAACACTTTTTTTTTTTTTTTGAGAGCCGAGATGGCCCAGTGGTTAGAACGCGTGCATCTTAACCGATGATTTCGGGTTCAAACCCAGGCAGGCACCACTGAGTTTTCATGTGCTTAATTTGTGTTTATAATTCATCTCGTGCTCGGCGGTGAAGGAAAACATCGTGAGGAAACCTACATGTGTCTAATTTCAACGAAATTCTGCCACATGTGTATTCCACCAACCCGCATTGGAGCAGCGTGGTGGAATATGCTCCATACCTTCTCCTCAACGAGAGAGGAGGCCTTAGCCCAGCAGTGGGAAATTTACAGGCTGATTATAAACATTTTTTTTAACTTTTGAGAGATTCTAACTGATTTTTATAAAATAAATACGAAACGGTCCCTTAATATAATGTACCTAAATGTTCTTGTTATAATAATATTGAAGACACACACACACACACATAACCGTTTTATTTATTCGTAGATATATATTTATTGTAATATATAGCCACTACTAAAGGGACGTGTATGTTTGTGTGAGACCTTACTCTATAAGATGGTAAGACTGTGCAAAAACGGTCATAGTTTAGTTTTGTATCGGTTTAAGGGGTGAGTGAGCCAGTGTAATTACAAGAACAAGTCAGCTAACAACGAATTTCGATTGTTTCAAACTGTAGAATTATTAAAATAGTTGGTGTTCAATATAACTTTAAAACTAACTTTGTGTTGAAAAAGCAACTTTTTAAAATTGTTCACACAAACATAGATTTTATTAGGTGTCACTGATGGTTGTAGCGGTGTAAGCCTTTGCTACTATGGTAAAGAAAAAAAAAAGAACGAAATAGTCATGGGTTCTATTATTTGTAATATATTAATATACTAAATATTCGAAAAAATAAAAATCCAATATAATCACACAATCTTTAATAATAATTTTATTATACAATAATTACTTTAGGCAATTGCTTATCACTTATTTATATAATACATTTAAAAAATTAACTGAGTCGGCCATTTTGATTCGTGAAATGTCTCAAATTGACAGCCGGTGTCATCAACCTGGAAGCGTCATAAATAGTGTTGCGATTAATATTCAAATTAACCGATTCATGTCGATTATCGGTTATTTTTGTTGCTGATAGGAACGCGGATGTTTGTGAATGTAGTAAATTGCCCGGTAACGGTTGGTTTCTGTCCAATTTGTATTGCAGATTCTGTTTTTCCATTTGATGGTGTTGCGTTCGCACCGCGAAACGGTTGACGTGGACGGGTATAGGTACGACGATTTTCGTGCCGGAACCGTTTTTACCACCGGCGTGACTGCCGGACGCTAAGCCGGCTTTTACGCGTTTCCATTTCGCTCGTCGATTTTGAAACCATATTTTAACCTGAAACAATGATTGATTTAATTTTACAATCTTTTATAATGATTGATATATTTTTTCTTGGTGGTAGGACTACCGCTAAACATCAGTACTCAGTATTGTTGTGTTCCGGTTTGAAGGGTGAGTGAGCCAGTGTAACTATCGGCACAAGGGACATAACATCTTAGTCCCTAAGGTTAGTGGCGCATTGGCGATGTAAGGAATAGTTAATATTTCTTACAACGCCATTGTCATTGGGCGGTGGTGACCACTTACCATCAGGTGGCCCATATAAAGTCATTATTATTAAAACCAATGAAGATCTTTGTTGCTAAATTAGTTTTAACATAACATAGTAATTCTGCGGAGAAAATACACATAAATATTAAAAACTAATCATCCGAAATACATATAAGCGACATTAGTTCGAAACATCACACTATAAACTAAAAAATACAAATTTCTTAAGTAAATTATAGAAAAAAGACAATATAAAATAGAAGAAGTTTCTGAATATTAAAATAAAATCAACATCGTCCATACGTTGGCGCTGTTAGACATCGCCAAAATACCACCAACTTGGGGAACTATATATATATATATATGGGATATTACAAATCTTCCTTCTTAGTTGATGTCACGCCTTGGGAATGAGGTGATAGCATCCAGGCTCTTTCAAATAACGAAAAAACATTTTTTGTTATTTGTACAAAAACAATAATTTATAAAAAAATACCGAGTTTTTTTTCGTTGGTTTTCGAATTGGTGGTACATTTTTGTTACTGTATAACGCTTCTATATTGAATAAAGATTTTTGACTTTGACTTAACAATTATTAAAAAGTTTTATTTATATATAACGACAATGTATATTACTATCATAGTCTAGTATATGTGAAGAGTTGGTGTCTGAGCAGCATAAAAAATTATTACAGATCACCAGGACCCCATGCAAGACCAAGAGCATTATGATATGAATTATACTACAGTTAATAATAACGTACGGTTACAGATAAAAAAATTAAAACAAAGAAATGAAATGAAAAATTAATTATAAATAACGAAACACGAAATAAAGTCTAGTAAAAATAATAAATAAATGGACTTATGCCTTAGTATCTGCATAATATGTTAAGTTGATTTAATTCGTATTCATAATCTGCTTCCAACGGTTACTATTACGAATGATCCTAAATTATGAGTTTCCAGTTTATTCTTATAGAATAGCTCTAAAGCTTTGATTATTTATATGGCTAGGTGGACCGTCAATGATGAAACGGTTGGCCACTATGTACATGCACTGGTAAAGTACTATGACGTTTGAAGTGTCAAGTGTCGCACACCAAGATAATAAGGTTGGCTCGTTTGATTTAGTTCTTTTGTAGTGCGACACTTAATCTTGATATTTGAATAGCTGAAGCTCTACAAATAGTTTCTCAATTTAAGTGGTCATTGTGGTCCAAGTCAATTTTACTAGCGTTCTCCGAGTTAGTTTGTAGTAAGTAATATTTACCATCCCTTATAACACCAATACGCTGACTGGAACTTTTTGGAACTTGGAACTGAGATATTATGTCCCGGAATATTACAACACTGTGTATACCTATTTGACGAACATAGTTGGCTGTCAACATACCTGCACTTCACTTAACTTTAGCGCCGATGCGATCTGAGATCTCTCTGTGAGGCTTAGGTATTTCTTCGCGTGGAACTCCCTCTCCAGTTCGAGGAGTTGTTCCGACGTGAAAGCAGTTCGACGTCTTCTTGCCTTGTTTTCTCTGGGCGTGTCTGCGTCTTCTTGGTCAGGTTCTGATTCGTTGCCTGTTTGTTAATTAGACTCATTAATATTTATTGTTTTTTTATATGTTTGAATAATTGGAGTTCATGTGATGTGTTTATAAGAAAATAAATGTATTAAATCGAAGAAGAGTTATTATTTTTAATATTTTTTATTCAAATAAAGATTACCTCTCGTTATAAATATTTGGTTTCTACCTATACCTACTTATTTTACAACAGCTTTAGAGTAAGAATTAATACGTGTAATATCTTGTAATGAAATATAATATTAGTTAATAAATTTGCACAAAAGTATCCGGCAGTAGTTTAGTTTCTTACATTTGAAAAAAAAAAAAAAATGGTGGTCTGTTAACGTGTTACGTTTATCGATATAGCTCCATCCCTATCAGTTTCTCCGACTCTGGTATAATCTTGTACGTGTGTGAACGTCATATTTTTGTAAAATAATGAATATACACACAAAAATGATGTACACACTACTCGACCACGGAGGTCGTCAAATTCTACAAATGCCACGTTAAAGAACTTCTTTTCAAAAATAATAAAGAAGAAGCACAGGAGATCTATTAGCGATGAGATCTATCTATATAATAACTAGAATATAGTATATTTTGAGGTTGAAATATAGTTGATCGGACAGTAACGTCCCCATGTAATCTAGCTGGTGATAAAAAAGCACGGACACGCTCAGTCAGCGCCCCGCCCTGTCAGTGTTCAGCGTAATGACGGACATTGGACATTCCGTTTTATGTGAATTTTATGATGCTGACGTATGAAATATTCCCGTAGCATGGTGTATTGAGAAGATTGATCGGTTTCTAGGTCTAAATCAAAATTTTCTTCATTTAAGTAGGCTCATCACAGTTTAGAATCGTTGTATTTGGAAAGTAGATTCTAGTGAGAAGAACCGGCAAAAAACTCAGTTTTCTACCGCTTTAATGAAGTAGTTTGTCAGTGTTTGTACTTTACTGTTTATATATATAGTTGTTTATATATCTTGCCTAGAAATCAACGAATACTAAATCCAAGACTTTTTATCTTTAATATAATCTTGTATCGAGTAATATGCCTTATTTATCAAAGCTTTAAATTATTTAACAGACCAACTTAGAAATAACTGCAACTTATTATAGAAACTAATCGCGCCAAATAAGGTCGAATAACTTTTCGAAATCGGAAACAAGGTGTAATATTTTTTTTTAGTATTGAATTGATAACATTAAGTGCTTAAATATATACAAATATGAATTAAAAATAGTTACTGTATAAATCTTTACCGCGTGGAATGGTGGGCAAGAATGCTAGCAGCATTTCCCCGTTGAATCGCAATTCCGATTCTCTGGGCTAAAAACGAACCAGCCCTCTAGTCACCAGTAGAGGCAATAAGGCGAGGTTTTATACTTTTGATGAAGCTTTTTGCACCACTGCTCCAAGGGCCAAGTGCTTCGACGGCAAATGGGACAAAACAGTAATTTGACATAAGACACGAATAAACTTATAAACACTCTGAACTCATAACGTTACTAAAATGGCGTTGGAGTATCACCAGCACAGACGGTTGGTTTGCTTTGTTAGGTCTCATTAGCTTCTTGAATATCGGAATTTGATTCTATATAAAATATATTTACATGTAGTTTCCACTTGTGTGCTGAAGGTCTTAGATGAGTAAAATAAATGTCCCACTGTTGAGTTAAGGCCTATTCTCCTTTTGAGGAAAAGGTATTCTTCTTATTCCTCAACATTTCTTCAATCTGGTTTGTCGAATGGCAGGTGGCAGAATTTCATTATTATAAGACAAATGCAGGTTTCACGGGACCATCGAGATCGAAATGAATTATAAACGCAAAGGTGTTATAGCCTTTGTGTTTGTAAAGTTTCATAAGAGAGCCTAGATGTTTGATTGCGGGTTCAAACCCAGACAAGCACCACTGAATTTTCATACCTTATAAATCGTATACTAGAACCAACTGCACATGCACAGTAATACGTATAAAAAAAATTGAGACCGAACTTAGAAAATGGCTCTATTTAAATAAATTTTGGATTTACTGAATTTAAATACTGAGCAGGATGTTTTTTCTGTATTTAACTTTTAATGATTTTATATTGGTGACATTCATTGCATTGAATCCTTTTTTTTTTTTAAAACAATGTTAGATGGACGTGCAATGGATCATCTGATGTTAAGTAGTCACCACTGGCCATAGAATTTGGAACTTATGAAACCTTATGAAATTTTAATAATTTCCTAAATCGCCAATGGGAACCTTGGGAACCAGCATGTTATGTTCCTCGTATCTGTAGTTATATGGCTACGAGAATCGAACAGCAATAATTTTAATCCCATTTAATAAGTTTAGCTTAGATATTGTGTACAATAAAATAGTATTTAATTATGGAATTATATAACACTAAGTAATTAACAATGAGCGCCATTTTTATCTATAACCTTATGATTTCAAATCCTTACAATTTCAGGCTAGGCCAGGCCTGGCGGTGAAAAATACATGTCTCAAAAATCTTATGCCCAAAAATAACAAAGAATTCAAATGTTTTTTATAAAATAAATCTGTTGTCTGAGCATTCAAGAAATATACAAACGAAAATTAAAATAAATTTATGATGTAAATAAATTAAATTGCATAATGTAAAACGAACTATTCAAAAAGACAAGCACGCACGTGCCGACATAATATTCGCAATAAAATACTTTAAATTAAAATATATAAAAGCTAAATAAATTTTCACTAAACAATGATACCAGACATGCCATAAAGAAATGAGACAAATTACTTAGAATTGTAATGTCAATGTGTCAATCGAGAATCGATAAAAAAAAAACTGAGCATTCGTCTGCAATTTCCATGAAACACTCCGATAAAAAGATCCCTTTAACGAATAAATATGTTCATTTCATACGCGACAACCACCATTGACAGTTATCGAACGCGTCAAATGAATTGTAAAAACGTAACAATTTACTTTAAAACAATCACAAATAATATTCGACTCTCGTACAACGTAATAAGAACTAAAAACTGTAACTGAAAAGAAAAAATAAATTTGTAAACGAATAAAGCAGAGTTCCCGCCGCTGTGGCGCGATCAGAATTTAAAATTCGAATTCGTAAATAGTGTGTTCGAAAGTCAGCGGCGAAGTTAAATCGTTCGTAAACTTTAATATGCAGTTTCGCTTGAATCGGATATTTATCGGTAAATTTCGATAAACGGACGTCACTAGTGATGTCAGTCACGTTCCGGATCGGTTTAAATTTTTCACACTGTCGAGTAAAATGCGGTCGAATGTTAAGTCGCTGGCAAGATTGTTTAAAATAAAATGTTTGAATTATTTGTTTTCGAATACTTAGAAATCCGGAACATTTGAAATTCGAAAAAGAGCAAGATGGAGTGGAATAATAATTGAAAAAATACATATATTAAAAATTCTTACTTTTTAAGAACAGCTTTGTGAATGGTACAAATTTTAAAAGTAGAAAAGATTTTTTTTTTAATATTTATACTAGAAAGGCAAATGTATAGCATCGATTGGATTACCTTTTGTTTTACATAATGAAAATGTCTGTTTTTAAGGGAATAGGTACTAATATTTCTATTAACCCTAACAATTATTCATTTTAGCTTTTGCTTCATTGAGCAATACAATAGGTCTATGAGCAAAATCGCAACTACGGCTTTCCCATCGCAAGATGGTCTGTAAACAGTTACGCAATTGATACTTACTTAATAATTATTAATAAAAAAATCTTATTACTTCATTGTTTAATGTAACAGCAGAGTAATTCCTGCATGAATACCACAATTTAAGCGGTTTTTTTTAACTAAGTAACCATACGTATGGTTACGAAGCTTTTGTTGAGTTTAAAAGACTAATAATAATTAATAAATACACCAGTATACAGAATATTTATTTATTATTTGTTTTATTTTATAAATATTATAGTTCTGAAGTTAAAAATCCAATTAATAAAAAATCTCCTATTTTCACTGACTCTCTTACTCTTTTGTTTTTTTTTTTAATAATAATTTTGCGCGGGAAAACATCTTGTATTATTTTTTAAAGCCATACGAATGACGTTCTGAAATCGATTACACTTTTATGTAATCGGATACAGTAACAAAATATGAGTTTATTAAATATATAATTACTAGCTGTTACCCGCGGCTTTGCCCGCGTAGAATATGAATATATTTACAAATTAACTTAAAATGTTACGTTAATGTAATACCTCTTTGTATACCACATTGGTGTGTATTTCAGCCCTTAGGGTGGAATATCCAGAAATCTTAAATACGAATCAACTGATACTGAATCGGTAGCCCAAAAATAAAATTTCGACCTTCTAACTTCAAAATGACAGACTTCCAGACTAACCTGAATACGAAATGTTAACAACTATTTGGCCCTTTAGGCCTAAAATATCAAGAAACGCTTAAATACGTATCTACTCATTTTTAATCAGTATCCCAAAAACAGTTTTTTGTTTTTAATTTAAAAAATGACGGATTTCCATAAAAACTTACAACCCTTATTTCATCCCCTTAGTGGTAGAATATCAAAAAACACTTAAATACGTATTTACTCATTTTTAATCAGATTCCCAAAAATAATGTTTCATGTTTGTTACTTAAAAAATGGCTGACTCCCATAAAAACTTTCAACCCTTATTTCACCCCCTTAATGGTAGATTATCAAGAAACGCTTAAATACGTATCTACTCATTTTTGATCAGTATCCCAAAAATAAAGTTTCATGTTTCTATCTTAAAAATGGCGGACTTGTATACAAACTTTCAACCCTTATATCACCCCCGTATGGGTAGAATATGCAGAAACACTTAAATAAGTATCTACTCCTTTTTAATCAGTATCCCAAAAATAAAGTTTCATGTTTCTAACTTATAAAATTCCATACGAACGTTCAACCCATATTGCACCCATTTAGGGGTGAATATCCAAAATTCCCTCCCGAGTGGGTGTCATGATATGTTATTTTATAAGTGTACAGCCTAAAATATAATTTTTATGCTTCTAGTTCTAAAAATTCTAAACATGACAATACTTTCAACAACTTACAACCTTTCATCCCCCTTTTCAACCCTTTACAGCACTTTTTTCCAAATAAAAAGCCTATGTCCTTTCTGAGGCTCTAAACTATTTGTGTACCAAATTTCATGTAAATCGGTCCACTAGTTTTGGCGTGAAAGCGAGACTGACAGACAGACAGACAAAGTTACTTTCGCATTTATAATATTAGTATGGAAGTATGGATTGTTATTTCAATCGCTAGAGAGCTCCGATAATAACCGCGTCCGATCGCTGCTAAATTCAAAGTGCTACAGGGAGAACCGCGGCCTCCGATGCGCCTATAGCACTCTCCCGCCGCCCCGGCCGGCCGGTACCACCGCAAACGCTACGTTCCGCAATTTTTAAATCTATAATATTTTCGAAAATATTCATTTAAATCATATGCTGTAAAGGGCCATATAGATCAATATTAAATCAACAATGTATTTAAGGTATTTCATTGGATAATATTTGTGGTAAAAAAAAAATAAAAAAAAAATGTAATTGTGGGTTATCACTTACAGATAGACAGACACCTACCATCACGGACTTTTTTGTAGACATTTTTGAGGTGTACAATTCTGTAGTACATTATTTTGATCTATCTCATAGTGTTCAGCCAGCGTTTGCAATATATGCGCAAAAAATGTGTCTTACGATATCACACTAGAAGCCTCTAAAATTATCAGTGTTTATCTACTGTATTGTCCACGTATTATACATACAAAATCATTCTCTTTAAATCACTCTATCTATTAAAAAAAACCTCATCAAAATCCGTTGCATAGTTTTAAAGATTTAAGCATAGACAGGAAAAGACAGTCAGCGGGAAGCGACTTTGTTTTATACTATGTAAAGATGAGATAAATTTAACTACATAAATAAGTATTTCTAACATAATCATCAATACAAAAACAATAAAAAAAAAGTCATAATTTAATTCGCAAATGAACAAAGATGCAAAGAATTAATTTCAAACTTTAGTCTAAAACGTACGAATTTGAGACTATGCGTAAATTTTATTTTGCCGGCTATAATTTTCAAAGATCTCATTTTAATTTTTTTTTTCTATATTGTTACTAATGATCAGTGACGACATTTTAATTTAGTTTCATCTAAAAAGTTTGCATACTTATCAAAAATATTAATATTGATGCCGTTGATGGGTTCCGTCAGTGTATTATATTGGACTAATGATCAAACATAGGTACATATTTATTCTTTAACTTTCATTATCAAGGCAATTCGATACGGCCTGAAGATTTTACCTGTTGGTAGAGATTTGTACTACCCGTCTGGGTGGTAACGCCCACTCATCCGAGATTCTATCGTCAAACAGCAGTACTTACTATTGTTGTGTTCCGGTTTGAAGGGAGAGCAAGGCAGTTACTACAGGCACAAGGGACATAACATCTTAGATTCCAAGATTGATCTCACATTGGCGATGTAGGAATTAGTTTTTATATCTTACAACGCATGTATTTATAAGTGATAGTGACCACTCACCATCAAATAGCGCATTTGCCTATTCACTTACCGTATTTATATAAAAAAAAAAGTTTTTAAATGCTTTTTGAGGGTGATGATTGTGCAAAAATCCGGGCTGCGAATGACAATTTTAATTGATGATCCCTTTTTAACCTCACACATAAGAAAGAGTCGGGAAATATTTGTATCTCTATAGAATTAACACAGAGTATATAATTCAGTTTTTTTTTTTTTTTAATAGTATTAGACTTTAATGTAAATGATTCTTATGTGAATTGTTTTAAATATATTGTAACGAAACGGAAATATCTTCATAAAAGTTGTCTAATGTTACTTGATTATTGTTAATAATTAATTTACAATAAAATTGGGATAATTTAACTTAGTATTTATGTCGTATGGAGGGTCTGCCGAGGGGAGAGGGTATTCGAAGTTCTTTGTATTATAATTTAATCGAATCGAGGACTTTATAATTGACACTAACTTATAAAATAATCTATTACATAAATAAATATTACTTTCTATTTTATATTTAAAACAAATATATCTGTATTAATAAATTAGTAAACGTGAGTCGGATTCGCGCACGAAGGGTTCCGTACCTTTATCCATAAAAACGGCAAAAAATCATGTCTGTTGTATGGGATTATGCCGACACTTAAATATTTATTTTATTCTGTTTTTAGTATTTGTTCAAAGCGGTAACAGAAAAGCATCACCTGTAAAGATTCCAAGTGTCTAACTATCACCGTTCATGAGATACAGCCTGGTGACAGACGGACAGCGGAGTCTTATTAATAGTCTCGAAACACTTTGGGTACGGAACCCTATAAAACTACTTAAATATATATAAGACTTATACTAGAAGATGCAGCGAGATTTAGAAAAAAAATGAAAAATGAAAATATACTTTCATTCAAGTAGGCTTTTGCAAGCACTTTTGAATCGTCATTTAACAAACTATGTTAATTATGAAGCTACCACCGGTTCGGAATGTAGATTCTACCGAGAAGGTTCTAGTACATGGTATTATTCAATGAACAGCTGTGCTTCTCAGGTTTACCCGCTTAAATTTAGACCATTATTGTGACAAGAGTGAATTTCATATTGTTGTCATTCATTTATTTAATTTACGAGTCTCCAACAAACAACACAAGTCACAATTCGTGTAATCCTTCAATTATAGGAGACCACAGCACTAAGCTTAATCAAAAAAAAAAAAAAATAAATAAAATTAAGACAAAAGTGAAAAAAATTATACGTAGCAGTAAAATAAAGATTACATATATACAACTCATAATACATATATACTTATTGCTAGGTGAACTTGCGGCTTTGCCCATAGTACACAAGCCATCCGTCTTATTACTGCCTCGAGATGAATTAAAAAACTAGCCTCTATCCTCGGAACTCAAACTATCTCCATAACTAATTTCATCTAAATCGGTTCAGCAGTATAAGCGTGAAAATTTCCCTCTGCTGGGCTAAGGCCTCATCTCCCTTTGAGGAGAAGGTTTCGAGCATATTCCACGACGGTGCTCCAATGCGGGTTGGTGGAATACACATGTGGCAGAATTTCGTTGAAATTAGACACATGCAGGTTTCCTCACGATGTTTTCCTTCACCACCGAGTTCGAGATGAATTATAAATACATATTAAGCACATGAAATTCTGTGGTGCTTGCCTGGGTTTGAATCCGAAATCATCGGTTAAGATGCACGCGTTCTAACCCCTGGGCCATCTCGGCTCAATATTAGTATATAAATATAGACATTTAAAATAGTTGAAGGTTAATAATAATAACTAATACTTAATATGTTACGTTTTAATTGCACTTGCAAGTCATTAACGGGAGGAGATTAAAATATAGCCATCTTACCTGCCTTATAAATCAAGCAAATTGAGTTCAGAAGTAACTTGTATAAAAAAAAATAAAAAAATTTATTAATATAAGATTTATTTTTATTGGAGCAGAATCAAATTCCGATATTCAAGAAGCTAATGAGACCTAACAAAGCAAACCAACCGTCTGTGCTGGTGATACTCCAACGCCATTTTAGTAACGTTATGCGTTCAGAGTGTTTATAAGTTTATTCGTGTCTTATGTCAAATTACTTTTTTGTACCATTTACCGTCGAAACACTTGGCCCTTGGAGTAGTGGTGCAAGAAGCTTCATCAAACGTATAACACCTCGCCATATTGCCTCCACTGGTGACAGGAGGGCTGGTTCGTTTTTAGCCCAGAGGATCGGAATTGCGATTCAACGGGGAAATGCTGCTAGCATTCTTGCCCACCATTCCACGCGGTCAAGATTTATACAGTAACTATTTTTAATTCATATTCATAGTTATAAAATAGATAAAATATGTTATTATATTTATAGGTAAATGTTTGGATTTTAATTATTGTGTCTATATTTTTATACTGACTTCCAACGACGGCATAACCCGCGTCTGAAGGGATGTGCTGTGTACGTTTTTCCGGGATAAAAAGTAACCTAAGTGCTATTCTAGTATTGCAATCTATCTCCGTGCTAACTTTCATGTAGATAAGTTCAGCCGTTTTAGCGTAATCTAGTTACAAACATCCATCCATCATAATATTAGTAAGGAGAGATCATGTTTACTTAAACTTGTAACGAATCCATGACTCACTGGACCAGACATAATGGCGTCAATTAGGATATGACCAGCCGTGGATCTTGTGAGGCTGGTCAGACTAAACTCCCATTTTTTTTTTTGGTCATCACCTCCCATATTAGTGATAATGTCATCAAAAGCAGATAATTTACCCCTCCACGTTCAATTAATTATTAAAAAAAATATTTTAACAAATATAATTTAATTACTAGTAATAAACTCTTAATCGTCTCACGCACACTAAGACACCTGTAGGCACGAGCGTCACTCACTCATACTAATGCACGCTTATAATAATTGAACGTGGAGGGGCGCGACTTTGTGACTGAATATATCTATGTGTACTATGCCTAAACAGTTTTATTTTAATTTTATCGCCTTTAACTGTTAAGGATTTCAAACAGACCTCGAAAAAAAAAAAATTTAAATTATTCCAAATGTCAGCTGTCACCTTGTTTTGGTATTTCGCGCCAAAACGATTGTGAGCTTACGTTCAGAAATCATAATTTCACGCTACAGATGCTTTCTAGTGGCGTGACAATTTTTTTTCATCTGTAGAACCGTCACAAATTTCTTTATATATCATTTTAAAACGTAATTAGCGTGAAATAGTGGGTATTGTGTACATATTTGAGAGTGCTGGTACAAATTAGAGTCGATTTATTGACATTTGTCATATTGCTTTTGATATTCGTTCAGAAATGTTCTGTTCCTTCAGTGCTGTCATCAAAGATTTTAATAGTTACGTGTTTTTTTTAAGATATTTCTTATGTTGCCCTGATCCATACGGCAATGTTTAAGGATATGAAAATATAATATTATAAGTAATATGAACTTCAAAAGGTTATTTTTATAATAAAAGCAATTTAAATACCTACCTACCTTTATGTATAACCGGCAACGAACTTGTGACGAAATATTAATTAATAATAAATATTTCACTAACATAGACTGTAAGCTGTTAAATATATTTACCAAACCACTATGGATGCTACTTATCTGAAATAAAGTGTATTATTATTATTATTAATAATAATGTAGAACTATATGGATGACCAAAAGCGTGGAGCTAATACTTGTTGACTTCCAGGCAGGATATATATATTGTGTATACATATTGACTATAATATGTTAGTTTACTTGTTGTTGAAAAAAAGTAACTACTTAGTTACTTGCCGGTTGTTATCGGTAGAATCTACATTCCGAACCGGTGGTAGCTTCACTTAATACAGTTTGTAAATTGACGAATCAAAAGTGCTTGTAAAAGCCTACTCGAATAAAGTATATTTAGATTTTTTTATGTTTTAATACATACAACACATTTATTTATGTACTTACGTGAATATACTTAATAAACACATTTATTTTTATTTTATTCGATTTAACAAAAATATATTCGAATTCAAAACGTTATTTGTATTGCGCTGTGATAAAGGGAAACAATATTTTCCCGCCTTTTATTTGACAGGAAGTGTCTGTCACCGAATCGGTGTTTTTTTAATGACACAAGTAAGCGGACTGGAAAACGTGCCATCTGATTCTATGTGGTCGCTACTGCCAATGTATACTATATTCCGACCATAACAGGAAAAAAGCCAAATAAACAACATTTGACAGTTTCATCAAAATCTAAAAGTCCTTAAATTTTATACATCTCTACAACCACATATTTCAAGGCGTCCTTGGTTTTCTTTACACAAATTAAAGTGAGTGTGACAATGTATTCGACATTGTAGGTATTGTCGTGTTCCGACAATTGCAATACATTGTAAAGTTTGATTGGCAGTAGAATATTTAAGATGAGTGGGTGATACATACTCGAACGGGATTTCACATATCCTCCCCATCAAGTTATTCTGATATTTTGTGAATTTTCATTAGTATAGATTTATGTGATAGATTTGTATACATATCGCCTGATCCAATGGAAGTGGGAAAAAAGATAAACAAACCGTAGATTTACGTATTTCATGCGATTTGCTTATAACTCAGCTGTATTGTGCACTACTAAGAGTTTATGATTTATAATACAACACTATTACACTTAACTACTTATATCCACTTTAATTTTACTTTCTAAATTCCGATAACAGTTTCGTCGATTTTCAAAACGGCATTTTTTCGCAGATCCATAGTGAATATCATAGACTAATCAAGCTCTCGACCAATGATATCGCGTCAATTCGCTGTCAAATGTTGTTATTTTGGCTGTTTTGCTCTTATGGCTGGAATAGTAAAATTAAATATGTAAAAATATATTCTCCTTAATTTTATATTTTTTTTTTTTTCTAAAGTAATTCGTATAAATACATATTAACTAATTAATACACCAGTACAGAGACTAGATTAATTTCACAGTTGTTAAATAAGAATAATAATAAAACATAGTTCTTAGTTAAAAATAACTGTTGTATCTTATTAAAGAAACGGATACCGTACCCCAGGGAGGCTGTATTGACTTTGCGAAGGCGGAAACTAGATGTTACCTTTCCTCCTCGTGTTCATGCAATTATTGTATAATATCGTTGTAAACATATTCTTAGGCAACTGAAGTAAAATGACTTTATGAAACACGTCCCAAAGGTAGTCTCGAGCTCCAAGATTTTAAATAGACCTAACAGGCCTTTTTTGACTGAATATACATGGGCGTAATTTAAGTTTTTAATTCATCTCGTGTTTGGTGATGGAAAACACCGTGTGGAAGCCTGCATGTGTCTAATTTCAATGAATTTATATGACATGTGTATCCACCAGCGTATCTGAATAAACAAACCTTCTCATCAAAAGGGGGGGAGAAGACCAACTGTGGGTCATTTATAGATGGTTACTATACCATATTAAAGGCATATTCTCGTTATGAATGTAAATCGGCTGCTAAGGATGGCGCTACTGTTAATCGAAAAATCAAAAAATCAAATCAAATTGATCAAGTAGACTTTACAAAGCAGCCTCCAGCGAGAAGAAACGGTAATTCTTACATAGTTGCTCTTTTCAAATAACCACTTATTTACCGGTTTACAATGATGTTAGTGTTCACAATTATTGCCTAATCAGTTCCGTGTTGGAACCCGAGAAATCTAATCCTAATCAGTTCTTAATCCAAATCTAGGCGTCATTATCCAGAAAACATTCTTGAAATTCTATCATCATGTTCTAAGATTACAAATGATAAGATCCTTGGTTAAGATACCACTGGTTTGAAATGTATAATCTACTAGTAATACTAATTACTTTTGTTATCAAATCAAATCAATAACCTATTGAAATCCATGAATTACATATCCCGTATTGTAACAGGCCTTATATTAATGATTTATTTGCTAGATCGGTAGAATCTACGTTCCGTACCGGTGGTAACTTCACTTAATGTAGTTTCGTAAAATGACGATTCAAAAGTGCTTGTAAAAGCCTACTTGAATAAAGTATATGAGGACAAATTCTCAGTGATAGATAGTCTGTAACTTGGAAGGATGTACACTTCCGTGCCTTGAAAACCACGTAAAGACGTTGGTCCTGCGCCTGAACTCTATCCGGCCGTGTCGGATTTGCCGTCACATCGGATTATGAGAGGGAATAGAGAAAGCACCTGTGTTTGCGCAAACCACAAACACTACCCTTTTCTTGTGCACTATAACATGTCCGGCGTAGTTTACAAGTCTTCCTTAAGATTGGCCGGTGTGGCCGAAATCAGTCAGGACGACGTCATGATATACCTGGGCGGACGAGCAAATGGACCACCTGACGGTAAATGGTCACTATTGCCCATAGACATTGGCGCTGTAAGAAATTTTAACCATTCCTTACATCGCCAATGCGCCACCAACCTTGGGATCCAAGATGTTATGTGCGCTCAGCGCTAATTTTTACAATACTGGTTATGTCCCTTGTGCCTGTCACGACAATACTGAGTACTGCTGTTGTAGTAGAATACCTGATGAGTGTATTGTACCTACCGAGACGGGCTGGCACAAAGCCCTACCACTGAAAAATGACAACATCTATTTTAATAGCAGGATAATTAAATACATACAAACAACTTAGCTTTAAATTGACATGACACCATTGGTCGTGATCTAAAATAATATCTGACGTATTTTATGGAATCGTGAAAAAAATTGAGTTATTAAATCAGCAAAGATTTTATTGTTACTTGGGAAGTAACACTTTGAGTGTATTGACACTGTAACCAAGTGTAACAGCTTTTTATTATAAATAAAAATATATTCATCAAGAACTATTTGTAGTACAATATAGCAGAGCTATGAAAAAATCGCGTGGACTGCTATACCTAAATGTGACGATAAAGCGGACGTGGAAAACGAGTCACTCAGTAACGGCATGTGTATGTATGGTAAGGCCACCACCACTCAGAAACATTGGCGCTGTAAGAAATTATACCAACCATGGGAATTAAGATATTATATCCCTGGTAGCACTCTGGGGACACAACTGGGATATTCTACCGCCGGAGAGTAATACTTATTGTACACAAGTGTACAGAAGCTTACCACCAAATAAAAGCAATAACAAACTTAAGCATCGCTTCTGCCAACATGATAATTTTTTGGTGGTACTGTTGTGTTTAATCATTGCACGATAGAAATAATGAACAAATAATGAAGTCATATTATTCGAATAGCAAACAGGCAAAGTTATAATAATTGATACAATAAAAAATGATCTCGCTAAACTCGACGTTCCTGCTCTTATTGAGCACCGTGGAATTAGTCGTGATGATGGTATGAGACCTGATGGAATGACATTGGTTCCCTGGGAACGAGGACGGGCCCTTATGTGGGATGTCAAATCCGTTGATATCGGTACTGGCCCAGTCTCAAATCCGAGATACAATGTTAAGAGCAGGAGCCGCTGCGGAAAAAGCTGAAGCGAACAAACGATCCAAATTTTCGTATTGCAGATTATGTTTTTGTCCAATTTGCTGTTGAAACACTTGGACTTTGGTAGTGCAAAAAGCTTCATTAAAAGTATAACATGCCTCCACTGGTGACAGGGGGTACATTTGTAGCACAGAGGATCGGAATTGCGATTCAACGGGGAAATGCTGCTAGCATTCTTGCCACCATTCCACGCGATCACGATGGATACAGAAACTATTTTTAATTCATATTTAAGGACTTAATGTCATAAATTTTTATGTAAATGAAGGTTCCTATCTTGAGGTATTAAATTTATATTATTGTCAATCGTATTAACAACACAGTAATCAAATATAGTAAAACATAAAAAATAATGGTTTTCTTTATTGCTCAATTATACGTGCGTCGTTTAAACTTAGTAGGGTACGAACTCGTCAAACTTCCGGCTCACGAAATATTTTTTTATAAAAACAAATAATAAACATTTATACAGCTATGCCTATAAATTAACAATCAAACTATACTTTATTCAAGAATGGTCTTACGAGAAATATTAATCGACATTTAAAAAAAACAATTTGATATATTTGTTGATTCTACCTAGATTCACTGGAGTATTCGTTTAAGTTTTTTTTTTTTACAAAACAATAAGACATATGATACAAATTTTACAGGATTTTTGTAAAAAATAATCTTAAATGTTCTTCGAGTTTCTATATTAATAATTACTTATATATAATGCATATAAGAACCGACTGTCATATTATTTATTTGTACGTACATAAATAGTTTCTATATACCTTGTATAGTATCTTCAGCTCCGTCACTGTCGATTTCACTTCCAACACTTACTGGACTCTCTCTCTTCTCCTCTCTGCTTTCTTGCGCTTGTGGGGGAACAGAACTGAACATTCTCGAGAGCCATGGTTCAGGATAACCGAGTAGGAATGGAAAATTAACATTCTGTTGCAAAAATGGCGCGTTCAAATAATATCTCATCCTATCCAATCCTTCCGATCTCTCGACTTCTTCGTCTTCTGAATTTCTAGAACATTCCGATATATTATTCTCTATGTCTATTTCTGGTGATTTTCTGTCACCTATTAATGATTCTATTGAAAAAGGTTTTGGCGCCTTTTTCTTGGTCTGCGACTCTAATTCGGACTCCATTTCACATACAATAATTCTTATAACAAATCACTGTCCACAACACACACGATAAAAAAAATTAAAAATTCGAAAATGGAACGCGCGGAACGTGCGTCCTCCGCGGCATCGTAGTAATGTACTCGTGTTGTACGATGTTCGCTCCCGCCACGCCCACATACGGGGTGTATACTGAGTGTAATTTTATTTTATTAATGCCAACGTCGGCTGAGCGAACATAAGCTTTATTACTAACGTCGTAATACCACTGTTATTATGGTACAGTTCACAGCCACAACGTCTTAAGTGCAACCATTGATGTTTTAATTTTAACTTTTAATGCTGTGGACTAACATTTATTTAACCATGAATATAAACTTGCCCCTTCGAAAATAAGTCGCAACTATTATTGAAACTTAAATTGATAGAAATAAGGCACAAATTTGTTCAATATTAACGATTTTTTAGGACGTTTTGAATGCGAGTTCAGGATGATTGAGGACAGTTTACTGAGTTGTAAAAGTGGGACAGATATATATGTATTGTGTATGTTAGAAAGAGATGTTGATATGGATATTTGTGACCGCTTAGTACACGGGTAATTGGTGGTGATCAGAGTGTTTTGCGAGTCAGCACTTTGTATAAGTTTGTCTGTGCTTCGTTTAGATTATTGCGTCTTCCTTTTTTACTGGAACGATAAAATAGAAATAGATCTAGACGAGAATGGTTTAAATAGATTACTGATAAATGTCAATTGAGATTTATTTAAAAATGGAATTACTTTAAACGATATGTGGAGTGAAATTACCAGTGTTAGATAACTATTTTATTAGTTCGACAACCTAAAAATAAACACAAGGCAACTTAGTTATTTTGGCAAGGCATCTGATAGTATATGTAGGTAATCTACCTACAGTCTTATATGGTACTTAAAATGTAGGCAAATTGTTTGTAAAGTCTAGGATTGCGTGAAGATATATATTGATCAAATTCGCTTAGCAAAATAATTAATTTGAAGCTATTTAGGTATTATACCTAAAATTAACTAAAACTACTTATAACAAAATACCGATAAGTTAGCTAATTTTTGGACCACTTATTTGAACTGGTTCCTAAGGGTCAGAAATTTCAAAAGTCCCCCAAATTCTCAAAAGTCCCTCAAATCGTATATTTTTCAAATATTCCTTTTTCATCGTCTGAATGTCTGGGATTTTTTGTTATTTATTGGCGTATCCCATGGTGGGATATGGTTACCATTGCTCATAGACATTGGCGCTGTAAGAAATATGAACTAGACTTACCTTTTGTCACCAATGCACCACCAACCTTGGGAGCTAAGATGTGAAGCCTCTTAACTATAGTTACACTGGCTGATTCAAACCGGTACACCACAATACTAATTGCTATTTTGGCAGTTGGCATTGGCAGTAGAATATATCCACTACCAAGTATCGGAAATTCTTAATGTCTATGGTAAGTATTATACGAAATAAGAACCTATTTAAGTGATAAAGCTTGGCTTCAAATAAAGCCTGTTATTTAAAGAAATCCTCATTTCATATCGATCCTTCCTCCTGAAATCTTATTTCAACATTGAAGCATTACACTTTCTCATTGGTAGACAAAAATCATCCACTGGTTTTCGAAGAATACTTGAGAAGAAACGGCAAAAGAAACTCAGCGAGATATGTTTTTTTTCATGACATTTCATTACAAAAAAATATAGACAGTGTACTTAGTATTAAGTTCCAATATTTTGAATTTGATTTTTAGTAGGACACGTTCCATCTAAACATAGCTTATGGTCATTAGTGACCAATTCACCCTCGAGACGCCCTCGCTGCAAATTGATTGTGGCCATCCCTCACCACTGATAAATTGTCGTTGATAATTATCATTGAGCAAACTTATGATTATATGTATTTTTCATACTTATGTTATACTAACTAACCGACCCGGCTTCATACGGGTGTATATACTTATAACCTTTATATTGAAGATCGAACATAATAAGAAAAATTGAACTTCTTGACTTTTCTTTTTGTAAAGTACGCTTAGGCAATTAACTCTCATATAGATATATTGCTTTCAGCCTTTGTTTTTGAATGTACAGGATTGTTATGTAAATAAATATACTAGAAGTTTATTAATATGTAACTCCAAGGGACATAACAAGTTCACAAGGTTGGTGGCGTTTTGGCTATGTAATGGTTAACATTTCTTACAGCGCCATTGTCAATGGGCGGTGGTGACCACTTATCATCAGGTGGCACATATATGCTCGTCCGCCAACCTAAATATATCATAAAAAATATATGTTTTATTTTTTTTTGGATATGAAAACTATTTTTACCGTGACTCTCTTGTTATGAAAAAGCGAGTTATTTTGATACAAGTGTTTCTTAACCTTTAATATATTTTATGTACAACTAGCGACCCACCCGGCTTCGCACGGAAAGAAAATTATATGCGATATATATAATTCTACCCCACAGCACTCAGGAATAAGGTAGCTTTATAATAGTGATTTTTTTTTGGAACTTGTTCCGTATATTACCTACTTTTTTTAGAACTGGATTATTACTTCCTTATATAATCCCCTACATGACAAAAAATACTCCTTTATAATATAAATGTATATTAGTTAGAGAAAGACAAACATCATTATCTATATTTCGTTTGATATCCTAATAAAAAATATTTGCAAATAAAACAGCATGAACTTGAGGATTTTTAACATGCACGTAACTTATTAAGTTCAGTACCTATGTCTGCGAAACTAGACAATACGCATTAACGTCAGTGTAATGTATTTATTAGCGAATAAATCTTTGCGAGGCGAACCGATGTGTCCCTTTTCCATCTCAAGCCTATATTATAAAGATTTAATAAAGGCATTTAAATTCGTTTTGGACATAATTTTCAAAGTTGCAGCCAAACATTACTCACTAAAATACTATCTGATAAACGCGACTGTGCGCGTCTAATAAATTTTACCTAGAAGTATCGTAATTTACATGTAAGCTTATGCCCTTATCCAGGTCCTAGATGGACTAGCAAAGAGCCTGGATAAAATGTTACTACTGCTCATAAACATTAGTACTACGACAACCATGAGAACTAAGATCTTATGACCCTTGTCTGCCACCGAGTACCTATTGCTGTTTGGTAGTAGAATATCTGATAAAGCAGCTACCCAGACGGGCTTGCACAAAGACCTACCACCAAGTGTATATTATAGCATTTATTGATTCACTCAATTTAAGTAAAAACAATAAAGTGTGTTTTTAGCTTAATCTTTCAGAGAAAATTTGAAGGTATCAGTGGAATATGACCGTGAAATGACAGAACATGTCATTTACTGTATATCGTGTGACATAAAATGTAAGCACGGTCAACATCTACACCAAATTAATTTCATTGCATTGAACTATCGTTAACTACAGCCTCAGAAGAAGAGGCATTTAGTAATACTGTTAGGTACCTAATGTCCATTAACATGAATTTATTCATTTTGTTTACGATCAAAACAAAATAAAAAAAGCGTAATTAATTAAAAATGCTCAATGTAATGTTTAATATCTAAATACACTATGTAAGATTTAATTAAATTTTTCATTAAATTAAAAGTAAATCCTGATCCCTGGTATTTATTATTGACACTTCCGTGCATACGAAACCAAGTAAAACCTTCGGCCCTGAACTCTCCGGTTGTGAGGGATTTGCAGTCTCATCGGATTATGAGAGTGACTGAATAATATACTCTGCGTAGTTGGCAAGCCACCCTTGAAATTGTCCAGCGTAGCCGAAACTGAGAACTTGAATCACCATCATCAGTACTTATGAGACAGGTCAAAAGGATTGAACCGAAAAGCTCAATTTACAGCACGCGACAAAGGAGGCAGTGACTGATGCATGTGGGTATCATAAAAACAAAAAATGTTCCAAGTAATTATATAAGAGCCGAGATGGCCCAGTGGTTAGAACGCGTGCATCTTAACCGATGATTTCGGGTTCAAACCCAGGCGGGCACCACTGAATTTTCATGTGCTTAATTTGCGTTTATAATTCATCTCGTGCTCGGCGGTGAAGGAAAACATCGTGAGGAAACCTGCATGTGTGTAATTTCAACTAAATTCTGCCACATGTGTATTCCACCAACCCGCATTGGAGCAGCGTGGTGGAATATGCTCCATACCTTCTGCTCAACGGGAGACGAGGCCTTAGCCCAGCAGTGGGAAATTTACAGGCTGTTTATGTATTATGTAATTATATATTATTCTAGACCATACACGATTAGCTTTTAATCAACATACAATTTCGAATTTAATTCATCATATAATAGTGTTAACGTTATAATGATCTATTGTTCGTATTTTATGACCAAATAACAATGCGTCGTGTGACTCAATTTGAGAGGCTAATTCGGTCTAGGCTAGTGTGAGACCGAGAAACGAGACCTGACTAGGCAAGGATGCCTGTCAATCGGCTTGTACTGAAATACTGTCGATTTATTTATTGTATATCAATAGTGAATTCTAAACGATACAGTGATTAAAATACTAATACTTTTTGGAAGATATCGCTGATGCTAATCTTGGATCGACTTACGTTTGCCGTTTAAGCTAACAGTGTGGATTTCCTGGGCTGGATTTAGGAGAGGGTCTCCCCTAATGAGGGTAAGTTTTTATGACTTGATGCTTGTAAAAGTCCGGGATCTGGATTTTTGGGAGTTTCCATTGAAAATACTCTCATTTTTTTGGGCGCCTTTCGTTATTTTTTAATGTAATTCTTGTATTTTATTATATTTAAAATACATATTTGCTAACCGATTGAAAATACATGTTCGATTTATTTGGGAAATTATTATGACCACGCTCCATACAATTTTGGCCCAGGGCTGCAGACCGTTAAATCTGACCGTACTGCTTGACAAAAAGCTGAAGAAGTTATAAACTTATTGCCCGAGCATACTTTAATCCTTATTGGTGGATACAAATATGGCTATTATCCTACGCAAGCAGGTTTCCTCACGATGTTTTCCTTCAATTAAGACAAAATATAAACACAAATTAATGCTTGTCTGTATGTGACCTGGATAACTTCCATTATCCAAAATATAATATCGATTTTTGTATACCTACTCATGTATTTTAACGACGATGACTAGCAAAATACCCGCAATATTAAAATTTTGCGGGTATTTTAATATTTCAAGGTAAAATCTAGAAAAAATGTACTGAATGTTGTATGATTGTTGTATGATCGGAAGTATTGGCTAAACGAAAGTTGGAACACTCATTGAGCTTACAAATTTTGGTTAACATGCAGCCATGTTTGAAGCCAGTGGGTATATATAAATAATATTATTTTTTTCCTTATAGTGAAGTTAGATACTAGGAAATCTGTTCTTTCAATTTAGTTAGTATTATTCCACCTATTCGCCTAATATTAAAAATGTGAAAGTTTGCATGTTTGGTACACTATGACGTAAAAACGACTGGACGGATTTATGTAAAATTTACAATAGAGGTAGCATATACAATGGCATACGCCTTAACCTGTAAGCTACCTCATATCTACCTCCCCCAGATACGTAGGTGCAGCCGCGAGCGGGATCAAATTCAAATAACTTAAACAAAAAAATGACACAAACCTAATGATATGTGAACTCGTTAAGCATAAAAATATACAAAACAAACCCTAACTATCAAAACGATTCACTTGATAAATCGCGTTCACAGCCATTAATCCATATTCCGATTCATTACAGCGCCCCCACATAAATCCGCAACAATAGAATAAACTTATTCATAACAATGTTAATATCGCCATAAAATTAAATATTAAAACATCCTGTGAACACTCGACATGCCAACTCCAGTAATGAGTTTGCTACCTATCCTTGTCTAAAAGTAAATTTAAAATGCGACGAAAAGAGACGTGTATATCAAAATCGTTGCGATGAAATCCGTTGCGCCGTAAGTAATGAGCGCGGTCACGCCCCGCAATCACTGTTCTGTAATATCATTGGTTGATTTTAATAGGGATGGCAGTTTTTTTTATCGAGTAATTTCCTTTCATTAGCGTGTCGTAGTGATGAGAATACGGCTCGTTTGACGATAATTCTCTTGGGATTGGTCCCCTAGTGTATAGAGTTTGCAACGCATTAAATTCTAATGTAGTTAGGAATAATATGTTTTAATTTGTTGATCTATGCTTATAGTAATTTCTGCTGAAATAAATCTTATATAAATGTTCGTTTATGTTATAGGTACATACTCCATTATTTTGTATCACAGTCATGTTACAAAACTTTTTTTGTGATATAGTTAAGCGGACGGTCAAACAGGCCACCTGATGGTAAGTGTTCACCACTGCCAATATTGACACTGTAAGAAATATTAATCATTCTTATAATGCCAATGCCAACCTTGGGAACTAAGATGTTATGTCTGAACACAGCAATAAGTATTGCTGTTTGGTGGTAGAATATCTGCGTGGGTGATGCCGACCCAGACGGGCTTGCGTAAAGCCCTACTACCAAGTAAGTAATGATTTACTTATATTTGATTTATGATGAACATCTTGTACAATAATAATTTTCGTACGGTAATTTATGAAAACGGAGTTATATTTACATATCTATTTTGCATTTTTTTTATAACGGATTCATTTATATATTTTGTATTTATTTGATTCATTTCAAATTATCGTATAAGTCATAATTATCAATAGTTAAAAGGTCGAAGGTCAAACTTAGTCCACAAAACTCAATAATTAGTGAAATATTACGATATTGACATTTCCCATTAGGCTTCTTAACTTTATTGTAATTTTGACACCGCGAAGTAAATAAATTATTTTTGGGGCAAGGTATCCGTTTCTATGATAAAATTCCGCAGACATTTTTAACTTTGCCGTTTCATAGATTCAAGTCATTTGTAAAAAATAAATTGGTAAAGAAGGCGTATTATTCGATACAAGATTATATTGATGATAAAAAAGCGTGGAGTTAACGCTTGTTGACTTCCAGGCAGGAAACATGACATACATATATATTTGTATTTAATTAACATGACTATGTTTTTAGATGTTGAAATAGAGTAACTACTGAGTTTATTGCCGGTTCTTCTCGGTAGAATCTACATTCCGAACCGGTGGTAACTTTACTTTAAATAGTTTGTTAAATGACGATTTAAAGCGCTGGTAAATGACTACTTGAATAAAGTATATTTTTATTTTGATTTAATTTTACACTGGCTCACTCGGCCTTCAAACTAGAATATTTAATGAGTGAGTAGTACATAGTTACTACGTACTGGCTTGCACAAAAGCCTACCACCAAGTATGTTCGTCCAACTGTCAAAATATCACACAGTACTAATTTATCAGTTTCTTCTCACCAATATAATTCGTATTACAAATATGATACGAATATAAGATGGTATTAAATACAATATTATCGAAATCACAAATATAATACTTAATTTGAAAAACTTTATGTTCATCAAAATATTGATTAATTTTCCCTCTTTCTCCATTTGCATAAACAACATCAAAATCACATCACTAGATGACATTAGAAAGCGAAACCGAAATGCTTAATTCAAATTCACCCTAACGTATCGAATCGGCCGTCATGTCACATCACTACTCCAACGCACTTAACGCGTCGCTAATTCTCGAATAAAATAAAATAACATTAACAAAAACGGTTATTGAGCCTTAAAATAACGCATTAAGAATCAATTTAGAATGAACATGATTATATAAGTGTTTAAATAAATTTGTATGATTTTTTTACAAATTTTGTTTTGCAGTTATTCAAAATGAATATAGTTTTTATTCTAAGGGAATAGAATTCAATTTTCATAGAATAAAGTTACGACCGCGATGGCTTTATTTAATTTTATACGGATATCAAAATCGCGTGCAGTTTTTGAAAATGGAATGTCCTTTGACATTTTTGACATTGAGTCTTTAGGGACATTAACAAAGCGGAAAATAGAATAATACGTAAATTATTTTAGAATAAATTTGACACGGCTTGAATTTTCAACTATCCACTATAATATCTTCAAGAATACTTGCATTTTCATAACATTGGTTTAATGTATAGTCTTTTTTCGATATAGGTAGGCCACCTGATGATAAGTGGTCACCACCGCCCAGAGAACCTTAAGTACAAGCACCGTCCCTTGTGTCTGTAGTTACACTTGCTTACTCACCCCTCTAACCGAAACACAACAATTGCAGCTGGGCGTTATATATTATAATGACTGTGTGGTACCTATTACCACCTATTTGTATACCCATTCGGGCTTGCACAAAACCCTACCACGAAGTTAAATTATGATATATAGTATACATATACATAGTCAATGTCAGGAGAAGCTAAACAAACCTAAATTAACATTTTCCATGCGATTTACTAAAAGTTGTTTCTGCTACAAGTAACGCCACTATATTTCTTGTTTTAATTATTATACAAATATTTATATTGTATATAAAAGTAGTTTGGTAGTAGACAATACAAATATTATCCAGCCTGAACTTAAAATACTGCTGTTTTACATTAGGTACGGAAAAACACTACAAATTTTGTTTTGTTAACGTTCGCGACCAGATTATCTGCTGTACGCCAACTTTGTATCAGTAAAGCTTTGTTTACATCGACAAAACTATTACTTATTGCCGTCAATTTTCGTAATAAATATATGTTCAAGCCTTTTATCAAATCTTGAACATGAAAAGGTAGGTCATTTATATACATTAAAAATAAAATTGAGCTTAAATTTGATCCTTGCGGGACGCCATTGTATGCTTTATTCGTTATTTATGTAACTTTAATCCGGTTTCATTTCACTTATTCGTCAATAATTTCATTGATATAGTATTAATATTAATTGTTAGTTTACTAATTCTGTTTATTTTGTTAAATTAAACTAAATTAATAAACCCTAACATAAATATAAATAGACACGCGTATTTCATTAGTTAGGCTAATGAGGTATCTCTATAATTGGCTAACTAATTATATTGATATACTTTCATCGCTCACAGATAATTAAAAGCTAGTGTTGACGTTTGTATAATTTTCACAGATTAAAAATAAAAAAGTCATTATGGTGTCTTTTATTAGAATAGTTTAAGCATGAGAGTTTTACTCGTGCTTATGGAATGTGCTTTCGCGCAATTATACAAACACTGGCTGGATTTTTAACCAAATTATTAGCCGACAAATTTGAGAACGACTGATCAAATATTCTATCGCCTAATATTTCTTACAGCGCCATTGTCTATGACTAGGAAGTCCGTATGCCAATGCCATAAAAAACAATTTTGTTGGTCCAACATTCTTTGCTTCTCCTATTTCGTATAAAGTTTGCAGTATGTTCTGAGAAGTTGGTAGATGAAAAGATAAACACAAAATACGCACATGATAATAATTTGTTCCTACACAGGTTTGAACTCCATATTTACGATAAAGTAATAAGTGGCTCAGAGGTCAGAACTCATTTTTCACGTGTTCTAACTTGAATGCCACTTTGAATCGTTGACCATATCAACAAGCTTGAAATTTCAGTTACCCAATGGCTTATGCTTAGTCTGTGGTTACTTTACATATGCTACATACAAACCATCCCCGCGCTCATTGACAAAATTAAGTCAAAGCAGGTATTTTAAATTGAAATACCATGTCAACAATAATAATACTCCATTATTTTCTTTTAGAAATGGCAACGAAAATTAAAATTTGGTATTAAGACAAATTTTTCATGAAAAGCATAAACATAATTTGATCATTATAAAAATGAATGTGGCTAAAGCTTTATACAAATTTTATTCATAATCTGTGGCGAGATAATTCGGCGCGCTGTCACCGCCGGAAGGGGCGTGGCTTCCGGCCGCGTTCCGTTTTAGCCGCGAAATGAGATCCATTACTTCGTCCAGTCTGCTTGAACTACCCTAAAATATTGTTAACTTAAATACATTCTGCTTTTAATGGTGATTATTATATAAATAGATGTCATTTTCTGTCTTGATATGTATATATTTATAACTATGTTATATTTAATTACACATTTATCAAATTCTAATTATAATCCATATAAAATATCAAAAGTCGATTAAATTATATTCAAAGGCTGGACATGTTTCTCTAATCTGTAAAAACTCACTTTGTGTATCACTCGTGAGGTGAAAACAGACTTACGCTGATACGCCATTTTGATACGTGTATCCTTTAAAAGTTAAAATCCTTGTAGTTATATCAATGTTGAGTTATCGTTTTGCTTAACAACTAATAACACTATACACTGATTATTACCACAGATTCCACCGGCAAATCCCCCTCCCCCCAACTCTAACATAGCTTCCCAGTCAATAATATATCCCGGCTTCACGCCGGTCCAATGAAGTTCTACATATAACTTGAAAAAAAAAAAAGAAAAAAACATGTTTTGTTCGGTCAGAAAAGTTAGAATCCGTTGCGTAGTTTAAAAGACTTAAGTGTATAGTCAGCGGAGAGCGACTTCGTTTTACACTATGTAGAGATCTAAGAGTCTAATCAAAGACAATGAGATTTGGACATAGACAATACTACCTTTTAATTATTGTCACATTTTGACATTTCATAATTTTTTTCGCGGTAACCATCGAATCTCTTTTTATAGAATATCTCTATGGCTCACGATGTTATTTTGTTAACTAACTAGCATTAGCACTTAAGTTTATTCGTTAGTAAACTTACACACACAATATTTACATTTGATTGTATATATAGTTAGTTCTCAGTAGAATCTACATTCCAAGAAGATATTTTAAGCCGATCGACCGGTCGTAATATAGCTGAGCTCCCAGTCTGTTATAGTATTCAATCAAAATATTCTCTAATCAAGTAAGCTCTTTCAAGATGCCTTGACTCGTCTTGTTACAGAATTAAATGTATACTAATATTGACTGACTGAACTGATTTGTTAACATTTGGTATGAAGTAAGTTTAACTTTTTATGCTTGTCGTACAACCTTTAAAACATAAAAACGCGATAAAATAAAAATACAAAGAAATTTAAGACTAAAAATATAAAAAGCATATATCACTAGACGTTGTTCTCTAGCAAATAATTATTTATTAAACTAAATCTATTTAGAAAATACCTTTGAACGTCGAACGTCCCAACCGTCCCGATGTAAAAGTCCCGATTTTTTTAAAACGGTCGTCCCGAAATTTGTCACCGGGCTGGCACAAGTCCACACTAAGTTGGTAATCTTAATGGCTACATTAATAATGTTATTTATTGTGCGGAACGAAACGACGTGGTCGCGTGTGATCTCAGCTTAATGACATTTCGGGACAGACATTTTGTACAGGCTAATGGCGCGTTCACACTAGACTTAAGTTTCTCTATGCATGGGGAGTTGTATCAGGAGCCTAGTTAAAAAAAAGCTGCTGACATTTTTGCCAACATTCAACACGGTCATGATCTGTATAGACACTTTTTTAATTATTTGTACGTAATTAAGGCCGCTTACAAGCTGTTACTGAAAGCCTTCATGATAATAATTCTTATGTGAATATGTGTTTATTAAAAAATCGGTAAAAAATGAATGTTTGTCTTCTGTGTTTCTATACCATTGATTGATTATGAAATCTTACAGAGTTGTTATGAGTACGTCAGCGAAGTTTTTCGGAACAAAATAATTTTTAATTAATTTAAAATACATTTTTAATTAATTAATTAAAAATGCTTTAGATAATCGTAATTAGAGTTACCTTTAAAGAAGATGTAAATTGATGTGTTTTTACTAATTTATTATTGTTAACATTATTTTATTTTAATTAAATGCTTATGTGTTCAGATTTTATATTGGGTTAGATTAGATAATTAATATATTAAATTAAATTCATATCATTGTATTCAAATTGCTCTAATTCTGTATTATTTGTAAGTGGAAACTTAATTGGTATCTGTATTACCTTTTTTAATCATATATTTGTGTATTATGTTACTGTTTGTTTCCCAAATAAAATAAATAAATAAATAAAAAGGTCTGCAGTGACACGTTGTTGGAACGAAGTTGCTTTTGCTATTTATTATGTGTTTAATAACAGACAATGAAATAAATAAGCAACGTTTTAATAAAATAAATTGCTATTAAAAATGTTGTGTGAAAAACTGTAGTGTCGGTCAGTCAATACAAACGTTTTATATAAACCCTTATTCCAACCAAGCTAAGGTTTTCTTAGCTAGTATTTAATAAATACATGATAATTCAGACATGTATATATATATAATTGCTTCAAAATCGAAAGCCTTAATTTAACGACTATAATAATAATTTTGACGACCTCCGTGGTCGAGTAGTGTGTACACCGGTTTTCATCGGTACGCCACTCCGAGGTCCCGGGTTCGATTCCCGGCCGAGTCGATGTGGAAAAAGTTCATTAGTTTTCTATGTTGTCTTGGGTCTGGGTGTTTGTGGTGCCGTCGTTACTTCTGATTTTCCATAACACAAGTGCTTTACCTACTTACATTGGGGTCAGAGTAATGTATGTGATGTTGTCCAGTATTTATTTATTATTAATAATCAAACGGCAACACAAGACCTAGGATAAGATATATTGATCTCCACGTTTGCTTCCAAATATTACCATAAGTCTAGAATGAACGCGTCCTAACTTTAACTCTATTCAATTAAGCTTAGCTTTATATGATACTGGCAAACCTATTTGACACAAACGCAAAAAAAAAAAAAGTGGTAATTGTGTTATAAAAAGAGAAATAGGACACGACTGAGATACATTTGAGAATAGTATCACGCGGCTTCGCTCGCATTTAGGGGTTGGTCGTCAAACGTTAGTTATAAAAAAAAGCCTCTGTCCTTCTTCGCGGTTCCCCACCGACTACGTTCTGAGCCGAGGTGTGATCTCATAGGAGACCTTCAGGACGAACGTCACTCTCGAGCCCAAAAGGGTTCACCTTAAGGCAGAGTCTTAGCACTCGCCCCAACGTTCGGTGACGCTGTAAAGGCCAGTAGGGCCAACAGCAATACACAAATACAGATAAAAAAAATCTTCGCGGTTAAAACTTTCGTCATACTAAATTTCATCGAATTCTGTTCAGTCGTTTGACCGAGGTATCGTATTTATAATATTAGTATATATTTAATATTTTCTATTTTATATTTCCTAAGCCTCGAGTAAGAAAGATTTATACGTATTATATTGTTTTAAAGAAAAATATCTTTTGGAAATTCCGAATGAGGAAGATAACTGTGTCCCTAATTCCACCATTTTACTGAAGTTTTACTATTATAGTTTTTTTTTTTTTTTTGAGAAATATGTCAAACACCGTCGTATGTTTATTAATGCTACATCAGCGCAAGTGATAGAAGGAACCCTGCTTGCTTCGGAAATGTATATGTTGATGTTAATATATATTATTTTACACCACAAATATCAAAAACAGAATTCTTAGGACTAATAAAAAGAAATAATACTAAAAATAAAAATATCTGATGTGTTGTACAACGGGCGGGATTTTGGGTCATTAGCCATCTCTTCCAGACAACCCAATATGTATGAATATATTTGAGTCAATTTATTACGTAACTATATAACGCAATAAACTAACACAAATATGACCCTGAAATTTTACTAATCGATCCAAAATTAAACGAAATTTGAAAACAGTTTTTTCCTATGCGTTAGACACACAATGTCATCGTACGTAACTATTTAAGCAAACATTGGGGCCAGTATTGGTGGCCGTAATTACAAATCTATATTTATTCGATAATGGATGGAAATTATTGTCCACTTAATTTGAACGTTGGGTTGCGTGTACCACAAATTACTAGTTTCAATTGCTTGTTATGTTTGAAACCACAAATTTATGAACCACCATTTTTACCCAGAGCTTTGCTATATATTTTCATGACTAGTTTCTGTGAACAGCTTCGCCTGTATTTGTGGTACCTGAATAACAACATGTAGTATAATTCTGTAAAGTACTAAAACTTTAGTACCAATAATGAAATTAATCTTGAAATACTAATTATCAGATTTCTCTCCGAGTTACCTGATTCTGGGGGCGAAACAGGTTATTTGGGAATCCTACCCACTATGCGATGACCGTCTTAGACACGGGTTGGAGATTGATATAACGCATCTACAGTGCAATGTTCCGCTCATGACTCGGCGGAGCTCTCCTCAAAGTATCTGACATCTGTGCCAAAAAGATTCAAGTAAAATATATTTTGGCAAACGTCTAAACTCTTCTCCTCTCCACTCCTCGCTTCATCTCACCTTCCCTCACCTCAGCGGAACACTCCACTTCACTCCGCTTACAACTTATTTTCTGCTCAAATACAAGACTTTAAATTGTAACAAACATAAGTCAAATTTAAATTCATTTTCACTTATTATACAATAATATTAGTAAGGATATAAAGCTTTAAGGTCATTAATTGTTCCGTTCTTGCCATTTTTGACAGGAAAGACAAACAAACAAATTTTTTCATTTATACAAAGCAATACTATATGGTATATAGATAGAGAAACTACTTTTCCATGGCGTTTAGTGTGATGAAACGTCCTGTCTCACTGCAAGTCTTGAGATTTAGTTGTGCTTCCGCGAGAGGACAAGTACACTTCACTGAGATAGTAAATCCGAGATAAGCCTTCGAAGATCTCTTATAGACTTATAAGACTATGTGAACAATTAATTTCTTTACTTTCGAGACGGCGGACGAGCAAATGGGCCACCTGATGGTAAGTGGTCACCACCGCCCATAGACAATGGCGTTGTAAGAAATATTAACCATTCCTTACATCACCAATTCGCCACCAACCTTGGGAACTAAGATGTTACGTCCCTTGTACCTGTAATTACAGGAGTTAATCACCCTTCAAACCGGAACACAACAATACTGAGTACTGCTATTTGGCGGTAGAATATCTGATGAATGGGTGGTACCTACCCAGACGGCCTTGCACAAAGCCCTACCAACAAGTAAACAAACACAAACATAATTGATAAAAAGACAAAAAAGAAACGCTGACATTGTTTCGCCGGTTCAGGTTTTTCGAAACGGTGGTTGTGTTTAATTTGACGATCAATAAGTAAGCTTAACGCTTCTATATTAAATTAAGGAATTTGATATCATGCACCAAAACTGGTCTCACCGATTCAGACAGATAGGCTAAGCGACCTCACAACGAAGTTAGAAGCACAACGTTCAAATTGTCCGAACATTAGACCACGCATCACTTTGACAATAAACTGTTGGTCATGGGATTTTATAGGCAATATTATATTATATATATTATTGTGATACAATACAAACTTTTTTACCATTGACATTGACGACGTCGTTACAATGGCAAGAAACCTGATGGACAGATATTGGTGGACTGGACGACAAAAATCGTGTTTTTGGCATATCTCTAAATATATTTTTATTTAATATACTTATTGATTATAAAATTAAAATATCCCTTTTTTTATTATTGTAATGGAATAGGCGTTTGTCTTCCATCTCACCTGATGGAAAGTGTAGATGAAGACGAAGGTGGTACACGCCCATCTAAAAGAAACCTGTTCACTCTACTCTTAAAGGCTCCAGAGTTCAACTTATCAGGAAAAATAGACCCAGGCAGGTCGTTCCAAATATTGGCGAGTCTCACCAAAAACGAGCTGTCAAACCGTTTAGTTCCAAATAATGGAGATGGCTCAATCAGTTCGAAAAGAGCCTTCGAGCACTCTCCGAAGTGTGTCCTATAAAGAACCGATAAGCTGGCAACTCGACGACGATGCTCAAAGGTGTGTAGTCTGCTATTTGAGAGCTTTTCGTTGTTAGTTAACGTACGGGCTCTTCAGTCAACTGAGTCCAAAGCTTCTAGATGATATTCCCTTCCAACTAAGTCTCTACATAGTACAAAGTTTTTCGTACCCTTAGGTATTTTATACTACGCAACGGATGTAAGGCGGTTTTCATCAATAAACAGAGTTATTCAAGTTGAAGGTATATATGTATTACAAGTACTCGTATACATTAGTAGTGAAAAGTCGAGTATTTCAATTTTCCCAGCCGGAAAAATAAAAGGTTTTCTTTATAATGTTCTTAAATCAAAAAGTTGTATTTAAACCCTTGTATATGTGTGCAGCCGGGACGCGTAACTAGTAATTACACTTACGGGCAGTTACGAAAATTGGATATGATATTTGATCGAAATTTAAACGATGGAGTATAAGCAAACAGAAGTATATTTGTATATTAAAAGTGGCGCTTAAAATGTATGAATTTGCTACTGCTGACACTAATGTGTGTGCAATGTTTAGTAACGCGTTAATACACGGTGTATTAAAAAGGAATTAGACGTTGGACATCAGTTTGCAAAAGACGATATTAATATCTACCAAAAGGGCCCCAAATTCGTGGGTGCCCAAGGGCCCCAGCATAGCTTGAGACGGCTCTGACTGTATACGATGTATCTTACATCCAGCGCTCCCGATTTAATTTTTTACCAACTACGGGTTTATCTACGTACATATATATGTAACTAATTTCTGAACGCACACCAACACTGACATCTGGAAACTCAAAAACCGTTGAAACTGACAAATCATTTCTATATTCTAATAGTATAAATACTAAAGTAGCTCGGTCTGCCTGTCTGTTGATCTTCACGGCGAAGTCACAGAACCGAATTGAATGAAATTTGTATGATAGCTTACATACCTAACACTTGACGACTAACCCCCAAAACGCGAGCGAAGCCGCCGGCGACAACTAGTTCATTATAAATCGCTGTAAATTAAAGTTAAATTATACGTCTATACGAGCCGTGATGGCCCAGTGTTTAGAACGCGTGCATCTTAACCGATGATTTCGGGTTCAAACCCAGACAAGCACCACTGAATTTTCATGTGCTTAATTTGTATTTATAATTCATCTCGTGCTCGGCGGTGAAGGAAAACATCGTGAGGAAACCTGCATGTGTCTAATTTCAACGAAATTCTGCCACATGTGTATTCCACCAACCCGCATTGGAGCAGCGTGGTATATGCTCCAAACCTTCTCCTCAAAGGGAGAGGCCTTAGCCCAGCAGTGGGAAATTTACAGGCTGCTAATGTATGTATGTAATGTATATGCTAATTGAATAACAAAAACTATGTTTTTTTAATTTAATTATTCTATAATTTAATTTGTTACTCCATGGTGTCCACAGACGTATAATTTTGTTAATGCGCGTCGTTGTATGCTTAAGCATTATATTTGGGGTGACATTCACCCCCGAATTTAATTTACCTTCGTGTACAGTAAACTTTTACCTAATTCGGATTTAAACTGAATCACCCTGTAACTAAATTAACTGGCTTGTTAGTCTATTAGCACCGGCTGTAAATGATGAGATCTCAGGCTCGTACCTTGACTAAGATCAATAAAAGAAATTTTAATGTTTATTTTCTTATAGTATTCTCCGTAGGTTCAACGTTATTTTGTTTATTCTTCTTGACATTTTTTTTTTATTCGATTAGAATTGACGACAGAATATATCCATAACAATGGCAATTGTCATTGGCCATGTAAGAAATATTCTCCAATGCGCCACCAACCTTGGGAACTCAGATATTATGTCTCGCCCTTTAAATAATATTGCTGTTTGGCGGTGGAATTAAATATGACCAGTGGTTGGTTACCCAGTGGAGCTTACACAAAGCCCTACCACAAAGTGAATTATTGCTTTTAGTTATACTAAAAGATAAATAATGAATCTCCTTTAAAATTATAAATTCTGATAAGAAAATGGAGTTTTTCGTTATACATTTTATTTTATTAATTCATAATAATTTAAAAAGACTAATAAATAAGATTTGAATTAAAGAAAAGTTTATTTATTTCTTTTAGCACTTTAAATATAGATAAAACAAATCATTAAATAATTATAAACGTTCCAATGAACACATACTTTGTTACAAAAGAATCCAAATTAAAATACCACTACAGATAACATTGGCTGTTTAAATTGAGACAAATAACAATTAACGAAGTCACTAATGCTTGACGTTTTGTTACGATGACTCGAGCTGTCAACTTGACAGATTGGAATGGGCGGGCTTTATGACGTTGTTTTGCGCGGGAACGCGTTAATGCGTTTGTTTTTTTTTTAAAGTGTAACTGAGCGACGAACACAAAGGATATTGAATGTTAATTTATTAAGACTGGTAAATACTTTTTTGTTATATATTTTTGAAGATACCCACTTGATTGTACTATTTAGAAGTTGAGTTAACTATTTAGAAGTATAATTATGTCAATTTAAAGTCACCTTTATATCGTAGTTCTTCCACTTCAATTACGATATAGTTAGTCGTATGAAGTTACGTGATCTTACTTGGTCATGCTTTATTCCGTTTGGGTAGATATCACTCACTCATCAACTATTATACCGCTAAGTAGATGCAGGCACTTAGGTGTGTTTCGTTTAAAAGCTGAGTGAGCCAGTATAACAGGCATAAGGGACACAACATCTTTGTTTCTAATGTTGGTGGCGCAGCTAAAATTTCTTACAGTGGTACAGTCTACGGGCAGTGGTGATCACTTACCATCAGGATTCAGGTAGCCTATTTGCTAGTCTAGGTAGCCTAGCAAATAACCAAACCTACCTGTTTTAAATAAAAACAAAGTACTATATGAAGATCTATACGGACGTAAAAAAGATTAACCATATAAATATAATAATAAAACCTGCGGCTTTACCAGCTTTGATTTTAGTCTCTCGAGGGTATTTAAATTAAAAAAATAACCTAGGTCCTTCCCTGGGACTAAAACTATCTGCTCACTTAATTTCATCTAAATCAGTTCAGCGGTTTAAACCTGAAGAGAAAACAGAGTTACTTTCGTATTTATAATATTAGTAGAGATAAAAATAAAATAAATCACTAACGATATTACCTAAATAATAATATTCAATAGTGAACCGGATGTTATGAAATATCCGCCTAAGTGTGCATTAGCAGTTTATTGTGAGATGAATTATGATCGATCGATCGCAGCATCCCCTTTTAACAGTTGACTGCGTCTCGAACGCAAAGTGTATATAAAAGTTACACGCTGGATGTTTTTTTGAACGTTTCTACAATAAGCAAAGTTATTCCTTGTTTTATTTATAATTAATTTAAAAATTAAAAATGTCGAAAACGATAAAAAATTGGTAATTCTAATTGTGCTTATGTTGTTGTTTTAGCTTGTACTAAATGATAATAATCATAGTAAGTTTACGCTTACCTATAACGTCAAGTTTACGACACCGCAAAGTCAAATAATCCTTCTGGAGGAAGGATTTCTATAATAATTCCACAGATATTGCTTTGTCAATTAACAAATCTATGGTTCAAAAACAATAATAAAAAAGACACGTTCAAACAAAATTATATGCATGTCTTGTTATCGCCCGACTCATCTCGCGATTAAGGGGTTGGTTAGAATATTAGGCAAAAAAATGTTCAACCTTACTTCTTCATATTTCATCGAATTCAGTCCAGCAACAAACAGACAGACTTTCGCTTTTATAATCTAAAAAAAAGCCTCCTTGAATTAAGTATATATTCATTTTAAGTATTAAATGTATAATATACAGCCTGTATATAAGTATACCACCATATACCAACTTAACTACTAATGGTAGTTAGTTCATTAAAAAACAAATAATATTGGAAACTGTATAAATTAATCTGTAGAAACAGATTAAACTTTTTCTTTAAAAAAAAAACTTGAAATGTCAAAAAAAATACTGTTAAAAAAATAACGATTAGTAAAAAGTAGTAAAATTGTCTATGTCCTACATAATCCCATTGTCTTTGATTAAATTAGCGTCTCTAGATAGTATAAAACGAAGTCGCTTCCCGCCGTCTGTACACCGTCCTTTTAAACTACGCAGCGGATTGTAACGCGGCTTACATCAATAAACAGGGAAAAGATGAGCATTTCAACTTTCCTAGTCGTATAAAACCAGAATTTTTCTTCTTATGTTTATTCTTTAATCTAAAATTTGTATGTAGATACTTATTGGACCCGCGTGAAGCCGGACGTACGTAGCTAGTATATAACACGATGTACGCCAGAAGGTTATGTTAGAATAGATTCTATATTTATATATGACTCTGTAGTAATAATCAGTATTAACTAAACAAGACTAAAAAATTAAAAAGTGATGATTACACATAAAAAACTAGCAACACCGATTTAGATTTTAGTAATAGAAATTATGATAGCGTTGTGATATTTTAAGGAAATAAAAAAATATATATTCTTTAAACTAGCACGTGAGGTATTCCATGAATGCAATAGTTAAAATATATTATAATATATATGTATATATGTATAATTATATGAAATAATAAACAGTCGTTTTTGTAACAGCGGTCGGCCATATTTAGCCGCGAAGGCGCAAAACCGACTTAACATTTCGCGCCTCATTACTATTTCACGACGCAATATTCGATTCAATTTTCAAAGGAACACTAAAATGTTGCAAGAGCAATAAAATACGGCAAGTCGAGCGTAGTGTTGTCAGCCTTTAGTAACAAATTGGTTAATTGCTTTGTTATTTATAGTGAGAGGATGTGACGGATATCGGTGATTTGTTGTCTGTGTGACACGTGGGGATCGGTTTTTGTGTTATTCTAATTGAGAAATATTTGAAATTAATAAACATACATCTAACTACAAATTAGTCTTAAAGAAAGTAAAAATATATTTTATATAGCGGTTAAATAAATAGCGGAAATAAGCAAACATTTTTTTTTATGTTATAAGTTAGTGGTGGGCAACGAGCCGCCTGTTAGTATGTGGTCACTACCGCCCATAGACGTTGTAAAAAATATTAACCATTGCTAATGCCTGTAGTTAAGCTGGCACACTCTACAACTGTACTAAGCATTGCTGAACCTACATGCCCAATTTCAAGTTGGTAGATGTTATAGTTTCTGAGATTTCGTGATTAATCGTTGAGTGGCATTTCGCTTTTATATATGTCGAGAGATCATCACGATTATAATTAGCTTTCGCATCAGACATGGTAATACTGTCGGCTTATGAGGGTATGAAGTAACACAAACACAATAATTGTTCGTAATTTAATTTGGTTCACAATAATATTCGCAATAATTTAATCATAAGTCTTTAATTAAATAGTAAGATGTTTAGCAACAGAGGCAAACGTTCCGTCGGAGGAACGCGAGTGCATCCAACGCTTGTCGAACGAGAACTGTCCCTGTCGACTCTGCGCTGGCCCCGAAGTTATGTTAGTGCGAACTGTCACGCCATCTGCCGGCCAACTACGCACTTTGCCTCTTTAAAAGTCAAATCAGCGCCTTTTTATTATTTGCGCCGACATATATATGGATTAAATTAAATTAATATAAAGGCGCCCTTACATAGATCTCTTAGTGATCTCTTCCAGGAAACCTCTATTAATAGATCAAGGAAAGGGCAAAATCGGAAATAGTGCTCACTTTATATTTAATTTAATAAGTCATGACTTGTATTATATTGTAAAACAATATATAAAATATATTACAGTCTAATGCATCAATATATTGTAATACATTAAAAAAATGAGCGCGAATCGTCAGAGCGGGATTTAAAGGCGGGAAGACCACTAAGGAGTGAAGGCCCTAATTATATATTTTACAAATTAAATTGATAATTTTCATTCCTGTTAGACAGGTTTGTCAATAATTATGCTTTTTATTTGTACTATAATCTTGTTTCGAGTAATATGCCTTATTTTTCAATGTTTTTTTTGTCATAAGTTTTAAATTTTCTGGAATATTAAACGCAAGGAATTACCGTAAGCTGGACGGCGTAGATATAGAACGGATCTAAAAAGGTTCGCAATCAAATAAATTGTATCACTTCTTTCTCTGGCGCGTGCCCGGTAGATTTAAAGTGGGAAGGTACCTACCTTCTTGCGTGGTAAATTCATAGATCGTACCTACATATTGATGAGTAGAAAATGTAAATTGATTATTAAGCTGTAGAAGAATACGAAATTATTTTCTTGCTTTTTAGTGCATATTAATTAATTAATATGTTTTGGAATAATGTTGTTTTTTTTAAGTCGGTTTTGTTTTGTTAAAATTTTTGTTTAGGGCCTAACAGATGACAACCAACCCCAAAAACGCGAACGAAGCCGGGGGCGACAACTACTACATCATAAAAACCAGATATACAATGCATATGCAATTTCGGATCTGGATACATGACTAATATTTTACCGGTTACAGATACGGTTCCGAATAAGTACGTTATTATTTCGGATTATCCGATTGTTTCGGATAGTTTCAGTTGCGAATAAACTAGAATACATTTGATAAAATAAAAATATATTATATAAATTAAAAGGGAATGATTTGACTTTAAATGTTAGATTATTATTTCGTATTATGTATAATCAATGAAAAGAAATTGTCTTAACAATCAATTAGCTATTCTATTTAAGTATAATACTATGCACATATAAAATTATAATAACATTTTTTTTTATCTTATTCGATCAAGGGTCGGATAGATTTTTATTTCGGATATCCAATGATTTCGGTTACGATTACGAAGCTCCAAAACATCCCTGTAAAAGAACATACAAATAAATACTATATTACATACACCAAAAATACATGTTTACCTATTATTATGTATATACATATATATACATATTACATAATTAAGTTAATAGTAAAAAAATTCGGAAATTTAAAAAAAAAAAATTTTTTTTCATTGGAATGTAGTTACAATTTCACGTGTTACTTGTCAAGGAAAACCATTAACTTAACTTTAAAGTTGAAATTCTAAATACATATTACAAATTTAATATTAAGTCACTTCCGGTTCGGAATTCAGAGTCTACCCGGAAGAACAGGCCAGAAACTCATTATGACTCTTTATGTATTCTGTTTGAATATCTATACAACTCTATCTAACTGCAAGTTCTTCTATCTATATTTGTATATTCTTTTAAAGTATAGTGAACCTAATTCTTTAAAAAGATATATATATATATTTTAATTTGTTTGATGTCAATGAAAAATAGTCTGAAGAATTTTATCATTCATTCTTATTCCTTGACAAGTTTATTTTCTCGTGTTTACAATGTAGGCATTACATCAAAATCACATTTATAATAATTTAAAAAAACCGTTAATATTACTCCATTTAAGTTTAAATCTAATAAATTATATCTTATAGTATTTAAAGAATAATGGTAACGAAAAATGTTCCAGAATCCCTATTATACGTTATTGGTTACTTACACTGGGAGATTATTTTTTGAAATAAGTGATTAAAGAATTAATTGTTGTATTACTGAACGTGACAATAGTAATAACAATAAAAATGAAGAAAATGTTTTTTGTCTAAAATATTTTGTGTCATTTATGTCAATCAATATTTCTTGTCAAATTGTATAGATGGTATTACTAGTGTTTTAAATCGTGCTGATGTTTTGTACAATTTATTTACACATTAATATTTTATGCGAGTCAATAAAGTGAGTTATTCAAGATCATGAAAGTTTAATTCATCTAGTGAAGTCGAAGGTATGGTTTCATCGAGGAAAGTCACTAAATGTCAAATAATCATTCAATATAAAAGTATTCATTATATATTAATTAGTAATGTTTAAATTGTAGGAATTTTTATTTAAATTACATTCCAAAAATGTATTGACCCTTAAGACCAGTAGCGCCACCTAGTATCGAGTAGACATAATTATTTTCTAAAAATAAAACACAATCTTGTCTATGATACTTGGCACGGCCACTTGAGTGAAGTTCAACTTTGACAGTTCCAATGTAACAGTGGTCATCTTATTTTTTTATATCTCCTTGCATTTTTATACAAAATATTAGTAATTCGTAAAGTGGTATTACGTGAACAAGATGAAAATACGATCCCACGCACTTCGAGAACGGTGGAATGCGGCGCGCTAGCAACGGTGAGTTGTTCCACCATCGTATTAATCGTTGAATGTCCTTATTTTTAACTGATTAAAAAAAAATGTACTCAATTGGCTGTTAACCTTTTAACTAAAGGCGAGAGACGCGTAATTTGACGCTATGCCGTGTATAATTTTATTACGAATCGTCTTGTCGCCGATTACATTTGTCTAATACTAACCGGGTCTGAATATTTTCGGCTTTTCATAGATATAAACCAAACTTTAATCGTTTACTTATCGTTCGTAATTGTTTCGTTATCTCAATTAGTACAAAATTTATATTTAAACCTTTGATTGGCTCTAAACTGTATGATAAAATGCCTTAACTGACATTGCAGTTATCTTTAAAAAAAAATAGATTACCGCGATTTTTATTTTGGTGCTAAGTTTTCTGGTTACGGTTCACGAAATAAGTTCCTTGGTGATAAATCGGATGGACTAAATAATCAGGTTAGTTTTATTTTTAATGTTGTCGTTTTTTTTTTCTTTTATCTATAAACAAAAGACATTCCATTTCCATCAGAAACTTTTATCTGATAATGTTAGAAATTTCCTCACTTTCGCCACTGTTAATCTTATTTTGCATAACAAATTATTCAATGTAAATAACATTAAATATTTATTTTATTGAAATGTTATTTTTTTATTAATAAATATAATTATATTTATATAACTTGTTAATCTTAATCTATTAACAAATGCTGTGGCATAATAAATTATATAATTTTGATAATAGTTGTCTCTTAATGTAATACTTATTTAACTAAAGATAAAAAAAATAATTATCTGTTAAAAAAAAATTCTTAATTGATATAAAGTTATCTTTGTTACAATATTAGTTTAATTATAATTTTTTTTTTTTTATTAAAAAATAAAGCATTTGTTAAAAGACTTTATTGGAAAGAGTAAAATATTATATATAATTATATTATTATTTATAATTAATATTTTGTACGCTTATAAGTGATTACATATATACACAGGAACATTTTATTTTTCTAAGTAATTCTACATTAAATTCTATTTTTGATTTTTTTTTTTTTTTCTATCAGAGAAGATGCAAAGAATTAAGTTTTGTAATTGTCATTTGTATCGTATACAGCCATTAATTTTAGAAATACATTTCTCTATCATCACCAATAATGATATCTTAGTAAGTTTTATAATAAAAGGTGTAAAAAAAATTTATTTAACTTATATATTTACAGCCATAAATTATAAAACTAACATAGAATTTATAAAACATTACACTATTCCACGTGACTAATGAGTTCCATTTCCTTTTTTAAATTTAGAATAAAATGTCAACAGATCTAAAAAAACAAATGTGAAAGTATCTATTAATCCGTTCACAGAAACGAGATTTTTTTTATCTATCCAAATATTTGACAGATAATCAATGACATTCTCGTTAATGATGTATTTTTATCTATTAATGTTTGGTTAGAGTTGATTTAACATATCCTGAGTTTTATAGGACCCGTTTTATAATGGTTTTTCAAAGTTAATAAATATATATTAAACAAAATGTACCTGTGTGATAATTATTGTTTTTGCATATATATTTTTTTTGTGCTATTATAAATTAAATATTTGAATTTAGAATGTGTTCCTATGTGGAAAAACGGCTATTATTATTATTATACAATAGTTTGCAACATGGCGCCTAATGTTATGTCAGTCTAGTCTTGCAAACAATATCAATATACTTAAATAGAGAAATAATTTAATTTTTTAAAAAGATGAAAAGTTAAATTCAAATTTGTCCCAGCAGTTTTGCTTCAATCACGCCACAAGAAGTATCGCTTCTTAAATAGTAATAAGTGGAGTAGAAATGTACACATATGCTAAAATGTAATACGACCTTGAAATTTAACTTATTCGCGCCGCAAGAAGATTCGCTTCTAAAACAGATATGCTTTAAATGTCGCATCATGAGCCTTATTGTAATTCATACAGAAAATATATGCGACCATTTGCCTGATAGAGATCTCTATAACCGATAAGGTTGTCTGCACACGCTTTAACATATTTCTATGAGGCTGTGTACACACAGTTGTAACTTCTTTTGACGATTCAATTATTTGTACGCAATAAAAAAAAAGTCAGTGTAGGATGTTTTAGCTTTTGAATCTCTAATTAAAAGTGTATCATTTTTATGATTTCTGTAAAAAATGTGGTCGTAACTAGACACTCAGGTACGAAACATCGAAAACAATTATTATTGTAACATAAACGATTTTATAATTAAATTTCTTAGATTGGTTGATTGATGTTGATAATTACTCATAAAAATATATATTACAATTCAACTTGAGCACTAATATAATTTAAACATTTTTATTTTTAACTTCGTCATGCACAATTGCGGTTTTAAATATTTTATTCTGACTATTAATAGACAGGTGTTACACAGTTCAATTCCACTAACAAATCTAACCTCAACTTAAAAATACCCAATAAATAAATTTATAAAATAGAAAAAATACATAGATCGGTACTAAAATAAAAATATTTCTTTATTGTTATAACAATATAAAACTATGTTGTATATAATATACGAGGTATGCAGAAGGGGGTTCTTCGGTAATAGAGCGTATGCCGTGACGGCATACGAGACTCGCCATTACGATTCACAACAATAATTCTATCATCCAAAATCTAAATTTTTGTTTGAGTACAGGAACTTATTAGAATTTTGAAAGTTTGTATAAAATATGATCCTGGTCTGGTTGTTTCCCCTTCCAGGATCTACGACCTGTGCCTGGGCAATACACAGATATTTTAATTTAATACAATTAAATTCATAGACACTTTTGATAGAGATAGCTAAATGTTTGTGAAATTAGTGTAATTTTGAGACTATCTGAACTAGAATCGACATAATTAAAACGTTCAAAATATCGCAATAAAATATATATTAATATATACGGTTATAGTATAACGTATTAATTAAAATATATGTATATTTTGTTTTAATTATATTCGCTTTGATGGTCCGAAGTGATCCAGTTTGAACGCGTTAATCTTGACTGAATATTGGGCTGATATTTGCTTATTTCGTATTACTTAGGATTTACCCGCGCGAAATTTTTATAACACAAACTTCGTTTTATTTCCCTTTGGGTTTCTTAAAACCCTTTAAGGAACCTGCTTGTCAAATCTCAAGTTTGTACGTGTTATAGTTGCTGAGATTTCGCGATTAATCAGTGATTGATATTATATTGTGAACATTAACAAAAGTAGACGAGAAAACCCGCTGAGTTTCTTTCTCCGGTTCAGGTCAAGGTAATATCCTTTCCGATCTAGATTTAGTATTTACTTTGACTTCCAATAAGTAAGTTTAATGCATGTCTCTAAATAGTATAAAACGAAGTCGCTTCCCGCCGTCTGTACGGTTAGATCTTTTCAACTACGCAACGGATTTTAATGCGGTTTTTATCAATGAACAGAGCGATTCGAGGGGAAGGTTTACATGTATAGTAGGGAAAAGCCGTGAATTTCAACTTTCCTAGCCGGTAAAAGAAATAGTTTTTATTTATTTTTTAAATATTTTCTTCAATCTTATACTTGTATATTTTATATATTTGTATAAGCCCGTGTGAAGCGGGATCGGGCAGCTATTATTGAATAAAGACATTTGAATATATTGTATATCGCACGCCTGGTGCGAGACCATCACTTTTGCAAAAATTTAAAAGTAGTTAAAAGTAGAATAAGTTAATTGCGTAATAAGTGTCCTGAAGTAACTCTTTACTTGGTGCAATAACCTTACTTTCGTAGTGCACATAGTTTCCGTAAGATGGCGTGAGTGTCATCACGGTTTTGGCGCGAATCACGCGACGCGTGGAGAATGTCCATGTTTTAAATGCTTCTCCTGAAAAATTGCATTTTCACAAAAGTGACGGTCTCGCACCGGGGGTGCGAATTATATATAGCCTATTTCAATGGAAGTAGGAAAAAAATATAATCAAACCTTAGATTTACGTATTTCATCCCATTTGCTAATACATAGCTCAGGTTTGTTGTACACCACTAAGAGTTTATGATTATTATTATATATATTTATAACACAACACTATTACACTTAACAACTTATTTTCACTTCAATTTTCTTCCAAAATTTCGATAATAGTTTCGTTGACGTTCAAAACGCCATATTTTCGTAGATCCATAGTGAATATCATAGATTAATCAAGCTCTCGACCAATGATATCGCGTCAATTTGCTGTCAGGTGTTGTTTATTTGACTTTTTTCCTGTTACGGTTGGAATAGTGTACAGATCTCTCCGGTGAAGTTGGAAGTACATATTTAAAGCTAAACGACATTTATAGGCTGTTCATTTTTAAAGTTATACATATTATGGTGCGTTTAAAAAAAAAACATGATAGTTAATTTTTGTAAGGCGCGTGCGCAAGTTGCCCGCTAAACCGTAAATTAAGTATCGTCGCTCGAAATACGTATTATATTTTATTACAAATTTAAATTATGAATGTTAAAATGAGGATCGCCTCCCGGCTATTTGTTTTCATATTTTATATATGTAAATGATACAGTTGAAAAAAAAAGATCCGCTGAGTTTATTTCAATGAGTGTGATTCTTCTTTATTGAATAAAGGAATTTGAGTTTGAGTTTTTGAGTCACTGTTTTAGTAGTAGTGATGAAAAAGGAAGGTTTACGTTTATCATAATAATTACTATTATTTTTTTTTATATTTATATATATATATATATATATATACAATTAATGCAGTATCAATTATCTATGTCTTGGTGGAAAAGAGAAGATAGGGTGGTAGTTACCCGGACATGCCTATCAAAATCAAAATGTACTCTATTCAAGTAGGGTTTTATAAGCACTTTTGATTCGACATTTTATATAACTGTATTGAAAACCGGTTCGGAATGTAGATTCCACCGGAACCGCTAAGAAAATCAGTAGTTACTATTATCCTAAATTTGAAATATGTTATGTTATTTAAGTACTTATTTTAGTTTTGTATCCTGCCTGAAAGTCAACAAGTATTAGCTCCAGATTTTTCTTATCATCTATACAATCTTGTGTTGAATAAAATGCCTTATTTGATAATGTTTTTTATTAACAAACGATTTGTATATATCGCAGGGAAGCAGCTTGACTATCCATCCAACGAAACGCCTAAACCCCCTCCCACTCTCCTGCACCCCATTACTAAACCGCAACCATATAAATATTTTTATTTACACGAGAGTCTCTATTCTATGAATGGAAGATGTGTTAGCCGATGTCGTTCGGAAGGCTGGTTGAACGACGGCCATAAGTAAAGTGTCTAGGCTGTCGAATAAGTGGCTAATTTAACCAGTTGACTGCGTCATATATATGAATCGGCAAAGTTAGCACGGAGCTCTTATAACCTTCCTTAAGGATGGATTTGTAATACAATGTTTTTTTTTCAATCAAATTTGTCCGTCCCAGAGATTGGTGCGTTTAAACTAAAAAACGATAAATATTTTTCTTGCTTATTACATTTGAATAGTTGTATGTTGAAATTAACGTAGTCGTTCGAAATTTGATTCGTAGATCGTTGATACAGTATTAAAATGTGATAGCCTTTTATATGTGAGATGTGGGCTTTGTTTAGGCATTTATTGTAACTCTTTTTTTTAAACATATATTCATATGTTTTGATTTTTCAAATAGACGTTTGATATTATTATAAATTAACATACGAGTTTTATTTGATTAAAATATTTTTTTGTATTACAAATGTTGCGAGGAGCAACGGTACAGTAAAGATTATATTCTAGTACAATTCATTCTATTGGTTAACGCGGCGTAAGGCAGGATAACTCTACGTCGGCATTTTTCGGCGTCTTCAATAATTATTGTTATAGTTACACATAACCATAATGATTTAAACGCCTAAACCTTTTTCATGTATCATTCTGACCATTGGTGAAAATGGTTTGAAAATTCCTTCGGGTGTTATTCGTTCAGACAAAGACGTGAGGGGAGCGTTGCATTGTTTTGTTATCTGCATTGATGATGTTAACATCCTCACAGATTTCACGGTGATTTTAAAAATGGAATATCAAACTACACGGGAGATTTTATTGGGTTAAAGTGAGGATTCTAAACGTGAACTCGCTACTTCCTCCTTATGGATGGAACAGCATTCCGATACGACTGTATAGAATTCAGATGTAAGTTTTATAGGCTGTAAACCAGTAGTTCCCAAACTTATTTTTCTCGTGGACCACCTATTGGCATGTGTCTGTAACCACAGTTTGAGAGAAACACTAAAATATGAACTAAATTTAAATTTGTTTAATATTGGTGCTTTTAATTCTATCCTTAGTAACCCTACGAGTATTTCAGCAATTAAAATCTATGTTAGTTATTCTCTCAAACTGATGACAAAAAAAAAAATCAAGTATTTATAGTCGTAATCAAGTTCATGTCTGAACAAGCATTAAGCAATGTCGGGCGGATAGCGCTTTGCAAGTCTGTACACGAAATTGTACGTAATATCGAATACGCAAGTTTGTACAAGTAACAGTCGCTTGCCTTATTAAAATATTATCTGCTTAGTTAGGTCCTTAAAACAATGTAGGTAGGCCCTTATAAAAGCTATGCTTACATTTTTGCTCTTTACTATCAAAAACAGATAAATTTTCGTGGACCCCCATTAACATCTTATGGACCCCCATTTTTTATTCACGCCTACGTAGACCCCCAGCAGGTCTCCCGTGGACCCCTGGGAACGTTAGGTTTTGAACCAATTGTGATGATTATTTTTACGTTGGATGAGGTGAGTTCTCATGTGATCTCATCCTAATTTCATTGCTATTATTAATCTTTTTTATTTAAAGCGTAAAGTCAAACAAGTTTTTTTTTTATGATCGCGGCGGACTACATATTTGGCCATCTAATGGTAAGTGGTCACCATCGCACATAGACTATGTCGCTGTAAGAAATATTAACCATTCCTTCAATCGCCAATGCGCCACCAATCTTGGGAAGTGCGATGTTGTGTCCCTTGTGCCTGTACACTGGGTCACTCACCCTTCAAACCGGAACAACAATACCGAGTACTGCTGTTTGTCGGTAGAATATCTGATGAGTTGGAGATACCTAACAAGACCGGCTTGCACAAAGCTCTACCATTAACATGTTTATCATTTTTAATTGGTATACTAGAGAAATAAATTTATTACCAGTTCTTCTCAGTAGAATTTACATTCCGAATCAGTCGTAGCTTCATTTTAATGTCTTGTAAATTTAAGATTCAAAAGTGCTCGTAACAAACTATTTAAATAATGTATTCTTTTGGACTAAACAATAATTTCTTTTAACCGTACTGTACAAAAGTATTTAAATTCAATAGACACCAATGAATCGTTACAAGACATCAAATTATATTCTATTGAAACTATAAGATTAATTTGTTAATAATGATTGAACCAAATAAAATTTCAATAAAAAGCATACTTGAATTAGGTTAAATTTTCAATCATGAACTTCACGCAGACTAGAAATAGTTGTTTTTTTTTTTTGTAATTACCATATAATAATTCGCTCATCCATTCATTCATTAAAAATCTTTACAGAAAATACCTTCCATAAATAATTACGTTCATCATAAAACTAATGAGGTTATAACACGTGCAAACTACAAATATTTAGCACTAAACTCGATCTGGCTTTAAACTTTAAATGGAGCGCTATATATATATATTTTTTATTAAAACAAGTTCAAATGCAAATTTTACGAATGCTGATCTAAACCTGATTTTTAAATGTTAAAACTAAGGCCATCCTGTTTTCGTGGCAGCAAAAAAATCTTATCTCCTTCGTAAAATAGATGTTTGGTCCAAGTGCTGCTTTCTATGACCTTCAATGAAAAATTACCGGTGGTTTATTGATAAGAGATAATGAAAACTTATAAATAAAATGCTATTAAATCAAATCAATATATATTTTATTCGAGTAGGCTTTTAAAAGCACTTTAGTATAGTCATTTTACATAATTTAATTTTTTATTTATTTTATGTTCATTTTACATTAGCAGCCTGTAAATTTCCCACTGCTAGGCTAAGGCCTCCTCTCCCTTTGAAGAGAAGGTATGGAGCATATTCCACCACGCTGCTTCAATGCGGGTTGGTGGAATGCACATGTGACAGAATTTTGTTGAAATTAGAAACATGCAGGTTTCCTCACGATGTTTTCCTTCACCGCCGAGCACGAGATGAATTATAAACACAAATTAAGCACATGAAAATTCAGTGGTGCTTGCCTGGGCTTGATCGCGAAATCATCGGTTAAGATGCACGCGTTCTAACCACTGGGCCATCTCGGCTCTGATACAGATAACATTTCTCTGAAATTTAACGTACACATAGTTACCTGGGAGAGAAGAGTGGACCAGTCTTCTCTCCAAACCATCATGGAGAAGGAGGATACAAGAACACCGTTCCTCGCATTCGCCAGAAAAGCCGTCCAATTAGCTGCAAAAAGAATAATTCGTCTGCTGTACCATCTTTAACCCTCCCACCACAAAGCATACAACACAAAACTCAAAATACAAACCCGATGGCGATTTCCCAGCAAAGCCAGACCCGGGCCACCGGTAACACCCTTAGGCAAAAACTACAGGCTCTCCTACGTACTCTATGGGGATTGCTCGTAAAGAGAGAACAGCCCATCACAGCCAACCAGCCCACTCAATACACCGCGTTCACGGAGCTGTTGCAAAACGTGGGTGAACGTGGTACACCGGACATCAAAATCAAAGGTGTGGCTCTCTTTATGAGTGGAGATACTGAGAGGGTGGGCATTGGATTCTGTTGCCCGGAGGGCTCAGATCGCTTGACTGTGTCTCCTGGAATAGCCTTACTCATTAAAGGGAGTACTTCCAAAGTTAGCATCAAGCGGACCACCATCGACGTGCTAACAACGCAAATGCCGGGTGCTTTGACCTGTCGACTGATGCGACTACGAAACAAAGTGGTCGCATTCTTCGAACGGGAAGAGGAAGCCCCCTTTGCAATGGCGTGCGCAATGCTCTCGAAGATGGTCGAGGAGGACCACGGAGGGAACCCAAGTACGATAAGTGTGGATGCCATGAGGGTCGGCTTTGAAACAGGTGACATTGCTGTCCGCTTTGGCTGCCTGTTAGCCTCGAAAAAACATGAGGTTATCGCATATGAGGACAGGGGGGAAGACCTGAGTTTCCTGAAACCCGAGGTCCCAACAACATTCCCCACTGCAAAGCTGGCCACCGTCGAGTCCCAATTAAGAGGATCTCAGCGATTGCAGCTAAAAATAGCGGCGCAGAGAACGGCCCAGGCCCCGAAGTGCCGTCGAGACAGACGGCCGAGCCCTGGACCTGCAGTGACGGCGGTGGCATGTTTAATCCGCGATTTGGTATCTCCGAAGAACAAGACGTCGCACTCACCCCAATCAGACCCCGGCCCGACGGTTTCATCGAACTGACAGGCGCAGTCAATGAGGGAATTCCTGATGGTCAACGACCCGGGAAAGCCCAAAACAACACGCGCCCATCTAACAAGGACCGATAAGGACAAGTAATACCACCAAAGCTGAGACCAGCGTCAAACCCTTGAGACCATGCAGTGAACGCTTTCCTAGAGTTCCGGGCTATTGTGACGGCCACCCGTGAGGTCCACTTAGCCACCTGCAAAAAGATCATGCAGACCTACCAACGCGGTAACGAAAATCTGCTGGAGGTGGAGCTTGAAGAAGCCGAGGCGGCCATATACAACAACGACACATCCCAAGTTATCAAAGGGAAAATGTTGGGGTGGTACATGGCTGCTTACAGCGCTGCAGAGGGATTCGTGGGCCTGGTTGAAGATGAGGGACGAAAAGACGCATTACCTAGGTTCTTCACACCAACAGGAGACCCAGTGGTAGTAGTGGCCAGATGCACGAGAGAAATGCTAGACGACAGGATACTCGCGATGGCAAAATCCATCTCAGAAGGTCCGGGGTCGACGCACCTCTTGTGGGTTGGGAACTGCCACAGATATCGTAGATAAACGGGGTACCAGGATGCGGAAAGACGACTCACATTGTCAGGAATTTCGATGAGGACAAGGAAGTGGTAGTCACCTCCACAATCGAAGCTAAAAGACCTGAAAGAACAACTTACACACCGATTTGGCGAAAAAGCTAAATCAAGGGTACGAACTATGGCATCCGTGCTAGTGAACGGATTCAACGAGAGCATAAAATGTAACCGTCTTACGGTCGACGAAGCCCTCATGAACCACTTCGGAGCCATAGTAATGGCGGCACAGCTGTCCGGAGCTAGCGAGGTGGTTCTAGGATGGTCTTTTCTTGGTTTCAGAAAAGACCATCCTAGAGCACAGCCCCAAGACATCTATATATATCTATATATACATAAACGCGAAATCAGAGTCGCCGAGGCTGTACTCTCTCTGATCGAACACGGAGCAGGGCCCGCTGGATTGCAGTAATTAGGATAAAAAAAAAAAAAAACTAATATATACAGTATTTTTAAATATTATATATTATCATATATTATTTATTATGGATTATTTATATACTATTTGAAATTTAAAAAAAAAAAATTATGTCAGTGTGGGCCACGTCTTCCAAGAAGACGACAAGCTCGAAGTCCAGCGAAGATCTGCTGATGTTCAGTAAAAATATAAAATTTATAAAAATAAAATGTAAAAAAAGGCACGGGCAACTGTGAGCCCGTGGATGTTGTATATTAAAAAAAAAAAAAGTCGTTTCATGTTTGGTACAGCGAGCGCTTTCTAAGACTTTCATTGCAAAAATGTCGGCTGTTTATTGATAAGAATACATGATTTTTGTACAACGTTTTAGTTTGGAACACGTGAATCTTCTTAAACGAAGATATCCGCTTCGAACCCGAGCAATTTCCATTGAATTTTCATGTAAATATTGTAAGGAAATATATATGTTTCGTATGATAATTTACAAATGTGTTTCTACCTCTACGAAGGTGAATTGGAGCATTGTGGTTGAATCTGTTCCATAGTAAAATGCTTGTGTTGTAGAATTTGGAACCAATGAAGGTTTCTGTATGACGTTATCCTTAATATCGAAAAGGAGAAATCGAGAACGCCGAAAAAATGTATAATCAATTTATTATTTAACAAATTTAAAAAGTTTATTAAGTAAATTAAGCAATAAATCTTATTATTCAATAAAATAATACTTATAAAACTTTGGATTTGGGTTCGGGTTCCATCACAGAACAATAATTGTGCGTAACATCATTGGAAATCTGTTTTTTCTTTTAAAGAGCAACTATACGAGTTTCTTCCCGTTCTCGCTGGAAACTGTGGTAGAGTTGAAATATTTACAATTCAAAAATGCTTTATTGTAAACTTAATAAAATACATTTGACCTGATTTGAGATGAATAAAATCATGAAATATGCGCGTTGGTTTTCCCGGTTTGAACCCACGGTATTTAGTTAAGATTTATGTGTCCTTGTCACTGGGCCACCTCGGCTCATCGTGGCTTAATTAAATACCTAATTTAACATGCGAATTCCGAAAAACTCAACTTATTTACACGAAAACAAAAAAGGACACCGCCTATTACCATACAAAAGACGCCGACTGCGCTTGGCCGCTTTTGATCAATTTTTATACTATGGGCCAATAGCTTCCAAACGAGAGCCAAGAGACTTGGACACTTGGGCTTTGTGCAAGCCTGTCTGAGGAGGTACCACTCTCTCATCAGATAGTGTAAGTTGAGTCAGCGGAACTACTCAGTTCCGAAGGCTGGTGGTGCATTGCCGATGTAAGGAATGGTTAATTGTTTTTTACCAATGTCTTTGGGTTGTGCTGAGCACTTACCATCACGTCCAAAAATTATTTCTATGTGAGCGTCTATGTCGCGAAAGGTAACAATGCAAAATTTCTAGACAAGTGGACCTATAAAAAAATATATATACATTAAAAAAATAACGTACTTACAATAGTAGTAGCAAAAAATAAATAAATCTCATAGTTAAAAAACTAGTAACAAATTTTTGAATATTGCTCTATTTCCTCCTCTAAAAAAAACAAGATTAAACAACTGGTTATTTCTTCCATATTTTTTTTTATTTGGAGACGAAATATTCAAAGCACATTTTCTTGCAAATCGACAAAGTTGAATTAACCTTTATATGTCATCAGTTATTTGCATATTCATGCTGGTCGCGTTAGTATCATGAGAGAAAAGTTAAGGTTTTTTCCATACAAAGCTGCCTATTTATTCATGTTTCTTAATGACTACTGGCTAGTGAAAGTCCACGCTGAAGCTTAAAGGGTCTAGCCGTACTTACAAGGCGACACAAGACCCCAAAGGAACCTGTGTAACGAAGAAGGAATAAATATAAACAAACCTTAGATTTAAGTTTAGCACGCGTTTTTCTAATACCTAAACTATATTGTGAACTACTGACAGTTCTCGATTAATATATCTTCATTGCTGAGCCGAGATGGCCCAGTGGTTAGAACGCGTGCATCTTAACCGATGATTTCGGGTTCAAACCCAGGCAAGCACCACTGGATTTTCATGTGCTTAATTTGTGTTTATAATTCATCTCGTGGTAGGCGGTGAAGGAAAGCATCGTGAGGGAACCTGCATGTGTCTAATTTTAACGAAATTCTGCCAAATGTATATTTCACCAGACCGCATTGGAGCAGCGTGGTGCAATATGCTCCAAACCTTCTCCTCAAAGGGAGAGGAGGCCTTAGCCCAGCAGTGGGAAATTTACAGGCTACTAATGCTGTCATTATTGATTTGACATTCGAAAACCATTGGACGGGCAAAAGGGGCACTTGATGGTAGTACTCACCACCGCCCATAAAATATGACGCTGTAAGAAATATTAACCGTTCCTTACATCGTCATCTAACAACCGTGGGAATTTAGATGTTATATCCCATGTACCTGTAGTTACACTGGCTTACTCTTCAAACCGGAACACAACAGTACTAAGTATTGCTATTTGGCGGAAGAATATCTGATGTGAGTGATATCTACCTAGACAGTCTGAACAAAGTCCTACCACCATGGATATAATTTCGGTTGTTCTTTGTAATTTAAACACTATGTCGAAAAGTTTTGTTTGTTTGGACAAGATAATCTCAAGATCTATCAAAATGATTTCATAAAAATATTTTCGCGTAGATAATACCTCCATTGAGTAAGGTTATACGACATAATTCTACAAATCCACTGGAGCGGATCGGTAATGTTTAACGCGTTATAGGATGGACAGCTTATCTACCTGAAATTTAGCGTTTGTAGCATTTGCAATTCTTCCAAAAAAGTCACCAATTACAAAACATTGTATTTTATTGTTGAATATTTTTATTGTCCTTTTATACCCGTTCTCCTGGGGTCCCACTGTCATGGGAGTCCTCGATGACGATCGGAGAGCGTGATCGTGTCGATATAATGCATCCGCGGCCCCTACGGTCCTCCACTCGTGGCTCGCCGATGCTTGCCCAAGAGGGCGAAGGTGATCTAACCTCCATACCTAGCTAGCGCGTACAGTAGCACGAAACTATCCCGGCTGACTATTTATAGCCTATTCCAACTTGCTAATTGGAGTAAAAAAAAATAACAATTTTGACCTTAAATCGAAGTGATCTTGAATAATTTATGTTATTAATTATGGATTCGAGAAATAATTGTGATTTGAATGTCAGTTAAGTTGCGATCGAAACTTTGGAAGTATAATTAGAGTGAACATAAATATTTAATCGCAATAGACACGACCAGAAAGAGATCCGGCAGCAGGAGACACGACCAGAATTTTTCGACGGTAAAACTCAACGGCCTGATTGGGGTTTGTACCTCGGAATATGTGGCCTTACGTCAAGCTACTGAACCAACGAGCCAGTAAGCTAGAACTTTTTATCGTTCATAATATGGCAGAGCTAGTAGTGTATCGTAGGCTAATTAAAGAATCATAGACCAATGCGTGTTGACAACACAAAAGTTTCCAGCATTTGATCACGACTTAAGATCGCTCAATCCATCAAATATGAATTGCGTGATACGCCGTCATTTTTATCGACTTGCACGAACATAAGGCTAGAGTCGAAGCGAGTTAATTGCACACTTGTGCTCCTTTGTCAATTGATATCCCGTATTAATGACCTTAAATATGTATATACATATTAGCAAAACTGAGCAGACGTTGTCCTGCCTATGTATTTATTATACTAGGTACCCGTCCCGGCTTAAAACGCGTACGATAATACGATTTTTCGATTGAAAAAGAAATTAAAAAAAAAAAAGATTCTTGGTAGGTAAATGGAAATTCTCGGCTGTTTATTCATGAATATCTCATTAAAATCCGTTGTGTACGTCCACATCAATTTTAATACACACCCTCTGAGGTAAGAACTTTACCAGATTTTTTTTAACTCATTAACACCAACTCACCTATTTCTCTATTTCTAACATCAGAAAATACGAATTTCCAGCCAAACTTTCATCTCCTATTTAACCGCCTTTGGAGATCAATTAAAAAAAACCTTCCTTAGCTCACCTACTTCTTCGGCTTAGGCTGCGAGTTGTGTGTTAGTCATGATGTAGAAAATTTTATTGAGTAGATTTTGAATAATATTATCCTAATTACAATCAATTCTTATGAACATTTTTAAAAGTTTATAAGTCATCAATGGATCTGTATATACTAATATTACATAAAAGGTAAAATTTGTTTGTTTGTTTGTATGTAGGGGTTAATCTCCGCAACTAATGATCTAGTTCTAAATGTTTTACTGGTGGAAAGCTACATTATCCTTGAGTGATATAGAGTATAAATTAGGTATATTTATATTACATATAGATATAATAAAAATGAAATTGATTTCAAGATAGTTAAATTTCTTTAGTGACTTAATAGTCCAAATCATTAGTACGAGACTAGAAGTCTTTAAATTCATAATATTTTTATTCCTATCCTCTCACTTGCTTGTGATGGGAAATCTCATCGAATAAGAGTATACTCTATTCCAAACATAACAGGAAAAAAGCCAAATAAACAACACTTGACAGCAAATTGACGCGACATATTTGGTCGAGAGCTTGATTAATCTATGATATTCACTATGGCTTTGCGAAAAAATGGCGCTTTGAACGTCGACGAAACTTTTATATCGGAATTTTGGAAGTAAAATTCAAGTAACTCTTTTGTGCATAGGGTTATACAATTAGTGAGTTCATGGATGACACACAGACATGATTCTTTGTTACATAATAATAACAAAACTTGCAGTCATACTTATTTTTGTTATACGTTTTGAAAAGTAAGTGTAATTACAGGTACAAGGGATATAACGTAGTTCCCAAGGTGCGTTTGTTTGTTTGTTTGTTTGTCGCCATCAGGTGGCTCGCTTATCAGTGAGTATGCCAATTTTAAATAAAAACTAGCCGTGTCCGCGACTTTGTGCGTGTGAATTACTCCTTATTAAATCAGCTATCTGCCAGTGAAAGTCCCGTCAAAATCGGTCCAACCGTTACAGTGATTAACCGGAACAAACAGACAGACAAAAATTTAAAAATGTTATTTCGGTACATGTACCGTGTACATGCATATGCCTTTAGTAAAAAGTGGTTATTTTAATATCACAAACAGACACTCCGATTTTATTATATGTATAGATAAATAAAACAAGCTGAGTTTCTATCGCCTGTTCTTCAGGTTTGGGTTATTATCGAACCGGGGCGGTAGGTTTTACTTTGACTCAGGGCCGGATCTACCATATGGCTTTTTGAGCTTCAGCCCAGGGCCTCGTGGACTCAAGGGACCCCCATCTAAGTCGAGTCCTGCAATTAATTAAACCCATTCAATTAATTTAATTCAAGTCTACGTTCAGATATGTCTTAGATGGGCCCCTAAGTAGTATTAGCCCCGGCCCCCTAAACCTACTGTCCGGCCCTGCTTTGACTAATAAGTAAGTGCTTCTATATTGAATAAAGGAATTTGGTATAGAGTCGGAGTTTAATTTAAACTGGTTTTAAATAAGTCCTACCGGTTACCGTTAACCGTTAACTTAAATCTATTTTATCAGCGTTCGTCACGTAATGTCTGGTTATTTTTTTCGCGGACTACATAATTAATTCTGCGTATTAATTGTCCAACATGAATATTCTGTATTATTTATTTATATATGGATATGAAAAATTATATATGTTCTACTTTATGTTACACTTCAACGAAGTAACGTATCGTATTTGATGATAATTAATAAATATTTTTATTGTTTACTATTATTGCTTTCTGTCACTTTCAAACCAAATCTATTTTTTTGTTTTTTTTTTTTTTTTAAATGTAAGAAACATAACTTTACTTGGGCTTTGTGCAAGCCCGTTTGGGTGAACACCGCTCACTCATCTGATGTTCTACCGCCAAACAGCAGTACTCAGTATTGTTGTGTTGCAGTTTGAAGGGTGAGTGAGCCAGTGTAACTACAGGCACAAGGGACGTGACATCTTAGTTCCCAAGGTTGGTGGCGCATTGGTGGTGTAAGGAATGGTTAATATTTCTTACAACGCCATTGTCTATGGACGGTGGTGACCACTTACTATCAGGTGGCCCATTTGCTCGTCCGCTTACCGATATCACAAAAAAAAAGTTACAAAAGTTTCTTGCCGGTTCTTCTCGGTAGAAACTACATTGCGAACCGATGGTAGGTTCACTTAAAGGTGCTTGAAAAAGCCTATTTAAATAGAGTATATTTTGATTTGATTTGTAATTATTTGTACTAATATAATAAAAATAAAAAAAAAACAGAAAATCTCTAAGCACGGTGTTAAGGATAACTGGTTGTTCCACGTGGGATGGATCAATGATTTTTTTAGAAAGGTACCTATTAAAAAATATGGCGACTTATTGTCTTCTAACAATTTAACTAGAATTCGTCCTGCTGTTCATTTATATATATATATAATAAAATTGGAGTGTCTGTTTGTAATATTAAGGTAACCCATTTTTACTAAATGCCTATGTATGTATACACGGTACATATACCAAAATAACGTTTTTTACAATTTTTGTCTGTCTGTCTGTTTGTTTCGGCTAATCTCTGGAACGGCTGAACCGATTTCGACGGGACTTTCACTGGCAGATAGCGGATGTAATAAGGAGTAACTTGGGCTACTTTTATTTTAGAATTATATATAGGATAAAAATAAAATCACGCTACAATATCCAAATAACTTAAATTCAAACAACGCGCACAAAGTCGCGGGCACAGCTAGTATTACGTAAAATCGTACGCGTTAATAATATTAGTTGAATCAAAATGAAAATATTTATTAATAAAATATGGCTATGAATCAGCTGCTGAGACCGGACTTGTGATGTATTTGATGAAATGGCTTTGACCCTCTGGGTAGGTACCACCAAATCTACAGTTATTCTACCGGCAAATAATGTGGCTGGTATTGTTATGTTCCTATCTGAAGAGCATCAAAAGATTAAGCACTTTTGAATCGTCATTTTAAAACCTATATTAAGTGAATCCCACCTGTTCAGTATGTAGATTCTAGAGAGTAGAACCGTTAAGAAACTCGGTAGTTACTCTTTTTCAACATTTAAAATACAAAGTTATGTTAGTTGAATATATTTATCTTAGAAATAAGACCAGAAGTTATTTTTTAAATACAAATTTATTACTACCCTCAAGAAAACAATTTACAAAACGAATCTACTTTGAAAACAATTAAATTTAACAAACCAAAATTAAATTAAACAAAAACTAAAATGTAAGACCTCCGAAACTACAACAATTACGGAACAATCTAACGAAAAACCCAACGGACAGAATGACGTTGCCGAGATGTTGACCCGATAACAGCCGAACAGCAAAGAGATCGCGCCGGGTGCTGGCGCTGCTTTTTATATGTCTTCCCCACTCTTCTTCAATCTTCTACATTTATATATATCGGAAGAACATCACGACTGTAATTATCTTTCGTATCAGACATGGTAATATTATTGACTAATGAGGGTAGGTAGTAACACAAACACAATAATCGTCTATAATTTAATATGGTTCACAATTAGCACAATAATAAATCACAATAATCACAATAATATTCATAATAATTTAATCACGAGTCTTTAACTAGATAATATGTGTTTAGAGTAACCGAGGCAAACGTTCCGTCGGAGGAATGCGAGTGCACCCAACGCTTGTCGACCGAGAACTGTGTCTCCCGACTCTGCGCTGGCCCCGACGTTCCGTTCCGTTAGTGCGAACTGCCACGCCATCTGTCGGTCAAATAAAAAGTCAAATCAGCGTCTTTTTATTATTTGCGCCGACATATATGTATATAAAATATCCTGCTTGGAAGTCAACAAGTATTACAATGATAGTACTTTAAAAAAATTCTTCAAACATTTATGTACCAAAACAATTTTAATTCCTTGATCGTAATATTCATAATCCTAACGAATCCTTACTTAATACATACCTATTATTAAAGCGAAAGTGAAATCATTTGTTCCTTTTTCACGTCTTAACCTATCACGGCTTTGTCGGGGGTACCGGGACAGGATAGACTACCTAACGCCCCTACCTCCCCTCCTCACACGTGGACCTAACCCTTGGCGGAAGTTAGAAGTAAAATATCATCGTTCAAGTAAACAAGTTATTATTAAGTCAAATTACTTTTTTGTCCCATTTGCTGTCGAAACACTTGGAGTAGTAGTGCAAAAAGCTTCGGCGTACTGTCTCCACTGGTAACAGGAGGGCTGGTTCATGTTTTGCCAAGAGGATCGGATTTGCGATTCAACGGGGAAATGCTGCTAGCATTCTTGCCACCATTCCACGCGGTTAATATTTATCCAGTAATTATTTTTAATTCATATTTGTATATATTTATTTATTGAGGGAGCCGAGATGGCCCAGTGGTTAGAACGCGTGCATCTTATCCGATGATTTCGGGTTCAAACCCAGGCAGGCACCACTGAATTTTCATGTGCTTAATTTGTGTTTATAATTCATCTCGTGCTCGGCGGTGAAGGAAAACATCGTGAGGAAACCTGCATGTGTTGAAATTCTGCCACATGTGTATTGCGCCAACCCGCATTGGAGCAGCGTGGTGGAATATGCTCCAAACCTTCTCCTCAAAGGGAGAGGAGGCCTTTAGCCCAGCAGTGGGAAATTTACAGGCTGCTAATGCTAAAAAAAAAAAATATATTTAAAGACTTATTGTGATAATTCTTATGTAAATAAAATCTTTCTAGTAAACAAGGTTTCGATATTAGTCGTTGCGAATAAAAAAAAAACGTATTAATATAATGTAGAGCGAGCTTATTAAAATTCGGTTTATCTAAACTTTGTCAATTCGAATTCGTATAAAAAAAACTCGTGGGAGTACGAAGTTTTTCTACGTCTCTTTAGTCGTTTAGTATCGGAATGTTGTCTAAATGCCACGAGTCGAATCGTGTTAGTGAAATGTAGTTATAATGTCGAATATGTTTAATCTTTACGTAATATAATTTGATTTTGTTTTATATTGTTGAATATGTCGTTGTTAAAGTTCTGAATTCGACTTCTGAGGTGGCCATTTCTGATGTAAGAAACATGGAAATCGGTATTTTGGGGCAATTGATAAAGCTTTTTTGAGAATTTATCATCTAAGAGGATGAAACTCAGGATGAAAGGATTTTTTTTATACATTATTTACGAGGCTAAAATCGTGTCTACTAACGATTGACGGGTCTTTTCGGATTAATATTATCAACGGGGGTGAATCGCGTTGAATATATTACACACATACGAAACCGTATTAAGGCATGATTGGACCGATTCACTAGATTTTCGTATGCTTAATTTTTTATTTCATCTCATACTGAATGCTGCATGAAAACATTATCTGATGACCTGTCACGCGTAGATCCACTAAAACCCAATTGCTGAATAACGCTCTTCTTTAGTGCGAAGGAGAAATTGTCCCTCCCAAAATTGCCAGAAATACTTTATTTTATTAAACTTGTAATTTGAGGTTTCAAATGCGATTCGATGTTTAAATGTTTAATAAATTTAAAAAAAAATAGCAATTTACATCTCAATTATAAGTCAATTAATTGCTTAGTTTAAAACCAAAGGTATGGTTGTCAAAATAATTCAAAACTTGTGTTAGAATCACACAGAACTGCTAAATGAAATAAAACCTGTCGATTCACGAGAATGCTTAAATAAATTTATACTAAAACGGAAATATATGTATGTATATTTAGCTAGATGTGTCATAAATAATTGATATAAACACTTATATGTAGATTCGTTATATTTTAAATTGTAATAGTTAGGAAAATTATACAAGTTCAACATCTGTGTAGATACTACAGATGTGTGCGGGCTGTCAGAGATAGGCTCTAGATCACTGACGGTGGTACACCCCTCCGCGTTAAATTGTCGGCATTAGTACGATATAATAAAAATATAATCTATTTTTTTTTTCTGTCTGTACTCTCAGTCTCACACATGCGAAGACATATTGTGAGTACGTACGTCACTCACTCACACTAATGCACGACGACGATAATTTAACCTAAACACTATCTCTGTTCACATATTCTACCAGATTTCGGTAACTCTGTCCGTCTGTTACGCATGTTTAATTGAACACAGAGCTTCAGTCTTGCAATTAGAGATCTGATTCGCACGGGTAGAACAAGCGATTATACTAAACGTTAAGGTCGTAGTACGTGCCTCTATTGGTTGACTGTTTATTTTTTTTTTATTTAATAGGTAGGTTGGTCAAATGGGCTACCTGATGTAGCACCTTAAGTGGTCATCACCGTCCATAGATATTAGCGCTGTTAGAAATATTAACCATTCCTTACATCGCCAATCCGCCACCAACCGTGGGAACTAAGATGTAAACAATGCTTAGTATATATGTTTGGCGGCAGAATACCTTGTGAGTGGGTCTTACCTAGAGTAACTTGCACAAAGCCCTGCCATCAAGTAAACGGGACGAATGCTGATCTAGCTCCTAGTCGACATATTATTCCAACGACTTCAATATTACAGCCAACTTAATAAATAAGACACTCAAACCTACCTCATGGATAGAATAGCTTTGAAAATTATCGCGTTCAGACAGACGGACAAACGCGGCTTCGTTTTATATTACGTAGTGATTATGAACTAAATTATTAAAGGCCACGAAAACTTTGCATCGCTCTTAAATTATTATCTTTACATAATCCTTGAAAAAAAAAAACAAACCAGTTCCACATTTAATGCCTCAGTTTTCGATCTAGGAACGTAATGATGATATCAGATATTGATTTTATCTGTATTCAGGTGGTCTTAATTCTATGTCTTAATTGATAGCATGAAAAAAAAAAAAACATTGTCGCACTGAGCTCGTCGGTTAACGAGATCTCTAGTGATGTGGCCGAGACAGGTTGAATAGTTTATATCAATTATAAACTTAGTTTTTCTTGTGTTTTTTTGGCGTAACTCATGGTTGGATCGTTTTTGATCGCATAATGTGCTGTGTTTTAATGTTGAATGTCATCTGAACTTTGCTGTGTGTTTTATATATGTGTTGCGTTTGATTATGTTTTCGTATGGATATAACCCATTTATGTGCAAGCGGTTCCGCAGTCTGATGGTAAGGATTGATATATATTAAATATCTCTATTTGGAATATTTTTGGTACGCATCCACCTTGATAGCAATTTAGAAGACGTTTTATCGGAAGCTATTCTGTAACTCACTTGATATCCCACGAGTGAAGTGTCGGAAATCGATTTACGGTGTACGACATACGATACATTGATCCATGTATCCTTTAATTAATAAAAAAAAAATCATTAATATAACTGATCGCTCAGGGGTTGAAATTCGACGATAAAAATGATTGAAATTTAAGTTTCTCACTTTTTTTTACTGTATTTCCATTTCGTTCCATCAGGTGATCCATTGGATCGTCCGCCTAGCTATCATAAAAGAAAGGTTACGTTTCGATTCGATTACAATGATGTCAGAATTTCTTAGTAGAATTGGCCATGCTTCACGTGGTGTCGCCGTATACGTAACGCACCTCACTTATCAGTGAATACGTCACGAGGAACTGCAGTCCGCGCTTTTGTACAGCTTCGAATAATACAGTAGTGAAGACCCAGCTTCAAGTAAATAAGAACGTCAAATAATTAATAATATTTAATACAGTTTACAATATTTATTTTTCCAGTTTTTGTTACAATCATCCATTATCTTCCGCTTTTCAACCCAGATTAACAATTCCCACGTCAAATTCAAAAATATTCTTCCTCTCCTTTAATTATAAAAATGTCAAACCAAAAAGTATTCATTACATTTATATAATTCTGTGATTGAATATAACTCAATAGCTAAAAGCTATACAACCTTAAATGATTATTTATAAATATTTTATATAAAATAATTTATAGGCTTACAGTAGTCAGTATTACCAGTGCGCATCATTTGTTATAGTAATGTTAAACAAATCAAACCAAGTTCAGAGGTGAGAAAACGTGACTCGAGAAAGCCCCCCTCGGAAAGCATTTAAAACCTTTGGTCCTGCGTCCGAACTCTTCTGGACGATTTCTGATTTGGTCATGGGCGTAGAGACAGAGGCACTAAAGAGTGTAGTATTATTTTATTATTTATTATTAAAAACAGAAATTTGTTTGTGATATGGTTTCCACTGTTGATTAGTTGTGTTTAAGCATAGTCGTCCCGGACAAAATCTTCCAAAAGGATGTCGTCACTTAAAAGGAAGCTTCGATCCTAGACAAAAATTATCTTTCGAGAACTTTCTCATAAGCATTATGAGAAAGTAAAGTAAGTTGATTTCTCACCGTTGATTAAGATTTTTTTGCATTTAGCACGGAAGCCCAAATCCACTAGTCCACTCCGTGCTTAGCGTCGTATATTTCTCTACTAGCTAAACCTACGGCTATACCCGCTCGAAATTTATTAAACTTTACCTATAGAACACAGACGTTCACTCTCCATTTATACCTACGAATTGGTTGAATTAAAAAAAATTGCCGATATCCTTCCCTGGGACTCGAAACTATCTCTACAAAAAGTTTCATCTAAATCGGTTGAGCTGTTTAAGCGTGAGGAGGTAACAGACAGAGTTACTTTTGCGTTTATAATATTTTATATAGATAAGTGTAGATTTGACACTCGATGAATTATATGTTAAGTATATTCGGTGTCACGTCGATATTTCTTGGAAGTGATATTTTTTGTTGGTGCAACATTTTGGACAATCTGTGAAGGTGTAATGGATCGATTTTGAATGAAGAGGTTGTATATGACGTGCGAACTCCTTGAGGTACATATATATTCACATCGATTCGTTAAGCGATCGAACGACGGATGTTGTTATTTGGTACTTATTTCTAATAAATATTCAATATTTGGCCTAGAAATTTCTCGAAAGCCGGATGGTTTTATCTCCAGGATCAGATAAATCGTGTAAAAAACTACTGTCATACGGTGTTCTGTAACGGTTGTTTGTTGTCCGTGTTTAGTTAAGTTTTAATCCTTTTTGCTCGGTCGTCGAGGTGAGAAGTGTGTTTGTACAGTAGTGTATTGTGTAAAGTGAAGTGATACATGCTGTCATGGTTGAAACTGGTTCGTACCGGTTTTTGATGTTCAATTGTTACTGGTTGCGTTTCGTACTTCAGCTCTGGAACAGAGTTTATTTTGGGGGAGTCTCTAAGTGATCGAGAAGTGTATGGAACGTTATCGATTCAACGACCTAAGACAAGTCTGGGCAAGCACGACTGTGATTCAATTAGAACAAGTTCTCATGCTTTAAAGAAACAGTCCAGTTGTATGATATTCTTTATTAACGTGTCGCTATAAAAATATTAAAATATTCAAATTATATTCAATTAAAGTAGGCTCTGACTCTTGCATCGTCATTTTGCAATCGTATTAAAATTTTATCAAGTACCGAATGTATATTGTACTGTGAACTGTGCAATGAAACAGTGATTACTCGTTTCCAATAGTTATAATATAGATTTGTTAACAGAATCCAATTAAGTAAGTTTTATGTACGAACATAATACTGAGACTCGTATACGTTTGGCACCAAAATGACGAGAACTCTTTTGAATTAAATTTTTAATATCAAATAGTATACATTAGTTCAGTTAGAATTGGAATATGTCGAAAACAATTTACTTTCATTTTTTTTTCCTTATACAGTCGTATTACTGCTCTCTAACCGGCTAGTAATTTTTTTCAGCTCTCTAATATTAATTCTTTGTTGAATCGTAACAATTTAGTAAATCGCAATGAAGAATCCTCTTTAATTTTCTGTACATATATGGCTGGATACGGATGAGCCTTTTAACCGATTTTTTATATGCGTTCATCGTCCCTTAATCACAAATTCAGGTACAAAATCTGCTTTCGATTTTAATATATAAGTTATAAGATTATTGACGTATTAACAAATTATTATCATACACACATTCATGTCTCTGTTGTCTGTTACACTGGCACACTCACCATTTCAACCGGAACAGAGCAATACTAAGTACTGTTTTTTAGTGGTAACCCACACGGGTTTACTAGCCCTATTGGAATTCTCAGGCCTTCCTGTACGAGTACTCCCTCTGCCTTGTGTTATAATTTGAGATTAATTTAGAACAAAGATCGTTTGATTCTAAATTTATTATGAATTGACATAGCTTGAATATTATCTTCTAATGTTCGTATGTTTTCAATACGGTCTTAAACCATTCAACTGAAAATCCTTGTCCAAAAAAAAGATTTAACACTTTGTTACTACCTTTAGCCTTTAAATGCCTTAGGCCTCCTCTCCCTTTGAGAACATTACATTAAGGGTTATTCACGACGTTTTCATTCTCCTCAAACGGAGAGGAGGCCCTGGCCCAACGGTGGGAGATTTTCAAGTTGTTACTTTACTGCTTACCCATATTTTTAAGTCCAAAATCTTATAAATTTTTGTCCCAATGATTATGGGACGATAGCTGTACGTAGAAGATCGGTCGTGGTATTTTTTTGAAGAGCTCCAGCCGTAGACGTGCAGAAAAATAAAGAGGATTCTTGATTGCAATTTACTAAATCGTTACGATTTAACAAACAATTATTTTTTAAGAGCGGATAAAATTTCCCGGTCGGTTAGAGAGTGGCGTTACTTGCTATTACTAGCGGCAAATCTTAAACAAAATTAAAGTAAATTATTATCGAGATGCTCCAATTCTTACTGAACTAATGTATCTATACTATTTGAAATTAAAAATTAAAAATACACTTTGACGCCAAATGTCTGTGAGTGACTTGCAGTTTACATTGAAATGAAATCAAAACAAAACCTGTCATAGGTTCCGAAATTCTTAAAAAAATCTTTTGAATAAACGCGAAGTTTCGTTGGAAACCTAAATTCAACATTCAATAAACATATAATTCTTCTGTGATTTACCTACGAGTAGTAATCATATTTTAAAGTAAAAAGTATCGTTTCAATGTCTTTGCATTGTCTCCAGAGTGACATGACGACGCGCAGCAGCGCGACCGCGATTCGAGCGCGGCGCGGACACAAGGAGCGTTCCAAGAACTTCACTGAGCTGGAGAAGAGGACGGTACTCGAGCTGATAGCGCGCCATCGTGACGTGCTGCGGCAGGGACGCTCCAACAACGCGACCAACCGCAGCAAGCAGGTGAGACATACATGTTTACTTCGAAGTACTTTACAATGAATCATAATCAAAATGTACTTCATTCAATTGAACTATCGACATATTAGGAACTAAATGTCGCGTTTAAGGGGTCGGTTGTCAGTTATTACGGAAAAAGTAGCCTTAAGTATGTCCTTCCTTGAGGCTGTTTTCCGAAACGGCGGTAGTGTTTAAACATTGACGATTCGAAAACGCTTCACTGTGGAGTCTACTCGAATAAAATACATTTGATTTGGAATTAAAGTTTGCTTCATACTGAATTTTATCAAATTCAGTTCAAGGGTTCGGTCCTGAAATCGTAACAAACAGAGCTACTTTTGAATTAATAATATTAGTGTGGTTAAACTCGCACGCTGTCAAATACATACGGTTTTATCTGCGTCATTTGTGAAGTTAATCTTTTTTAAAAATATATGTAAATATAAGATTACATTATGTAATCAAATCGATTAGGTCATGTATAGTTTTTATTTGTAGAGAGCCGAGATGGCCCAGTGGTTAGAACGCGTGCATCTTAACCGATGATTTCGGGTTCAAGCCCAGGCAGGCACCACTGAATTTTCATGTGCTTAATTTGTGTTTATAATTCATCTCGTGTTCGGCGGTGAAGGAAAACATCGTGAGGAAACCTGCATGTGTCTAATTTCAACGAAATTCTGCCACATGTGTATTCCACCAACCCGCATTGGAGCAGCGTGGTGGAATATGCTCCATACCTTCTCCTCAACGGGAGAGGAGGTCTTAGTCCAGCAGTGGGAAATTTACAGGCTGATTATGTTTTATTATGTATGTAGTTTTTATTATTAAATACATAATTTAATCTAGCCATATCTTTACAATAGATTTGAGAGTCGCGTTTATTAATAAAACTGGACAGTTCGAATGTTCTCCAAATTGGGAATTCTGATCAAAGTTAAGATTAATTCGCGCGACGACGCAGACCTATCAAAGATTTTGGATCTCAACCTTATAAGAGTCGTAATAAAAAACATTTGTTTTTTCTCGTGTTGGTAGGGCTTTGTGCAACCTCGTCTTGGTAGGTAGTTAGGTAGCCCCACTCGTCAGATATTCTACCGCCAAACAACAGTACTCAGTATCGTTATGTTCTGGTTCGAAGGGTGAGTGAGCCACTAAAACTACGCATCTTAGCTCCCAAGGTTGGTGGCGCTTAGGTGTGATTCTAGGGATGGTTATTATTTCTTACAGCGTCAATGTCTATGAGCGGTGGTGACCACTTACCATGATGTGGCCCATTTGTTCGTCCGCCTACCTATATCATAAAAATATATGTATATTAAATTTCCAAGGTAACGAACATATTCATCCGAATAGCAATGAATTGAAGAAAATCGCTTCGCAGATAACATATTGTTTATTACTAATCTGTAATAAAAATAAATCACTACATAGTATAAAACAAAGTCGCTTCCCGCTGTCTGTCTGTCCCTATGTATGCTTAGATCTCTAAAACGACGCAACTGATTTCGATGCAGGTTTTTTTTAATAGATGGAGTTATTCAAGAGGAAGGTTTATATGTATAATACATGCATAACATAGTAGACTAAATTTATGTAATATATAAATACATTTTTTGCGATTACATTGCAAACGCTACGAGACAGACTGAACCCTACGAGATAGATCAGATTAATGTACTACAGTATTGCACACCTAAAAAAGATCTATAAAAACTCCGCGATGGTATATGTCTGTCTCTTAGGAATAACTTACAATAACCAATTTTTTATCCTTTACTTTTTACGACAAATATGACTTATTTACGAAGCGATTTTAAGCAATAGAGCATTAATTATTATCGCAATTAAGTACCTTAAATACATTGTGCATTTAATAAAGATCAATGTGGCCCTTTACAGCGTTTAATTTAAATGAATACTTTCGAAGATATTACAGATTTAAAACTCACGGACATAGCGGTTTGTATTGTCTAATGAGAAAGAGTTGTGAACGTTGTATATGAAGACTCTAGTATGCTTAGTTGAGGATAGCACCCGTGCGAAGCCGGGGCGGGTCGCTAGTGTCATTATAAGAGTAGCTTAGAAGATAGATATACAGTATCGCGATTTTTTTCTGTAAGTCTTTTAATACTCCTACAATTTGCTAGAACAATGTTTCGATGTATCTCCTGAAGTAAAGCCACAGTTAGCGATGTGAGAGTGAGTTTCTTGTATATATTAGTAATGAGCTAAGTTGTTTATAGATCACTACAGAGTTTCTTGCCGGTTCTTATGAATAGAATCTGCTTTCTGAACTAGAGTACCTTTACGTTTAATTTAACACTATAATGTTACGATTCGAAGGTGCTTTTATGAACCTCCTTGATTGTATAATACTTCGGTTTACCTTTTAAAATTGGAGTGTCTTTTTGTAATATTAAAATAACCGCTTTTTACTAAACGCTAACGCATATGTTGTACGGTACATATATCAAAATAACATATTTTTTAATTTTTCTCTGTCTGTCTGTTTGTTTGTTCCGGCTAATCTCTGTAACGGCAGCTTTCACTTACAGATAGTTTATGTTATAAGGAGTAAATTAGGCTACAGCAATAACTTTTTTTGTTAAATTCAAACGCGCACGAAGTCGCGGGCACAGCTAGTTAATAAATATAACTGTGCAACGAAAAATATCGTTCGCTGCGAAACGGCTGGTCTAATAATTTTTTGTAACAATAATATTTTGACCTTCAATTATTCAAATTTGAATCTGTATGCTTAAATACATTTTGATTTATGATTCATAATAAGATATATTATTAGTACTTCTCACTTATGACATATTAGTTAATATCGTTATATATTAGCTATTAAATAATTTCATTCTAACCTCACTTAATAAAGTCGTCATATTTGACGACCTCCGTGGTCGAGTAGTGTGTACACCGGTTTTCATGGCTACGCCACTCCGAGGTCTCGGGTTCGATTCGATTCGATGTAGAAAAAGTTGATTAGTTTTCTATGTTGTCTCGGGTCTGGGTGTTTGTACCCCGAGAACCCCCTCTAGGTGTTGGAGGCCCGCATAGGCGGGCCGACCGTCAGGGCGTCACGGTAGCATGCGCAAGCGATCCCGTGGCGCCCGCCGAAAGACGGAGAGGGTACCGCTGGTTTTTGAGTGGGTAAACCCGGCGTACCTGGGCGCACTCGGCGTCCAGGGCTCCGGGGAGTCACACCCCCCCCCCCACCTTCCATCACGTGGGGGAAGCGCGTAACGTGATTTCCAGCGAGAAAAAAAAAAGGGTCTGGGTGTTTGTGGTACCGTCATTACTTCTGATTTTCCATAACACGAGTGCTTTAGCTACTTACATTGGGATCAGAGTAATGTATGTGATGTTGTCCAATATTTTTTATTAATAAACTATCGTTCCGTCCGTACAAATTTATTTAGATGATAAAAAAGTTATCAGTTAATACTTGTTGACTTCCAGACAGGATATATTGTATACATATATAATTTTGTTTATTTGACATAACTTGTATTTGAAATGTTGAAATATAGTTTCTTGCCGGTACTTCTCGGTAGAATCTACATTCGGAATCGTTGTCGGCTTCACTTAATATAGTTTGTAAAATGACGAATTAAAAGTGCCCGTAATGCCTACTTGGATAAAGTATATGTTGAATTTGATTAAAAAAATATATATGAAATAATATAATACTATATATACCTTTTAGTGGTCAGGAATAACATAGTTTTCTACCAGCGATTTTTTTTTTTTTAGAATTTTTTATTAAAATAATTGAATATTTTTTTTTTTTGAACAGATTTGTGTCGTAACTATAGAATATGGCCGGTAACGAGCCGATATGGCCCAGTGGTTAGAACGCGTGCATCTTAACCGATGATTTCGGGGTCAAGCCCAGGCAGGCACCACTGAATTTAATGTTCTTAATACGTGTTTATAATTCATCTCGTGCTCGGCGGTGAAGGAAAACATCGTGAGGAAACCTGCATGTGTCTAATTTCAACGAAATTCTGCCACATGTGTATTCCACCAACCCGCATGGACTGCTCCATGGTGGTGGTGGTGGAATATGCTCCAAACCTTCTCCTCAAAGCGAGAGGAGGCCTTAGCCCAACAGTGGGAAATTTACAGGCTGCTAATGTAATGTAATATAGTATGATCTGTGATGGACTTTTACAAATAAATTATGATATTCTCCTGACTGACTCTAGCGACGACAGCCAATATCAATTCCTTCACTCTAATAATCCGATGTAACGATCGGAATCGGAGATCGGATCGGATCGGATCGGAGTTCAAGCTCAGGACCTTCACTTGCTTTCCGAGGCCTGGGAGCTTAAATTGCTCCAAAATCCCGGACTCCCGAGCTGCTACTGATGGTTTTACGAAAGAAAGAAACAAAATCTCTTAGTCGGCCCGATCTGGGGTTGAACCGGTCGGGATCTCCCTTATAATAGCCGCTAGACCATCGAGGCAGTTGGATAAATAAAAAAAAAATACACAAGTACCTACAATGTAAAACATATCAAAATATCTAGCTCGTAACTATGTCGCGCGTGAAGTTTAATTGTCAACGTGCAAGTTATGTAATTTGATATTGCATCCGTTGCACACCACGCCACGTGGCCCGTGTCGAAATGCATTTTTCATAAACTAGTATCAGCCGGACGCTTTGCGCGTACTTTAAATTTTTTTTTTTATTTATTAGCAAATCTTGATTGGTTCTTTGATAGTGTTGACCGTTTTGCGTTAATCATATTTAAATCAAATTTAAACCATGTTATGTTATCAGTCCTGGTCAAAAATCGAATTCAAAATATTTATAACTCAAGTAGGCTCGTAAAGGCACTTTTGAATTGTCTTGCTAGTGTTGAATTAAACTCGTAAAGTAGGTTCTATTTGAAGAACCGGTAAGATTAGACGACTAAGCAGTTACTCTTTGACACACTTTTTATTACAGATTATGTAAGAATCTCAGCTCTCAGAATCGTGGTATCCTCATAAAGTCCTCAGTGGCTAAAACTGATACACTTAAACCGAATATCGCCGGTTCAAATCTCGGCACTATTAATTTGTTTTTCATGTGCTCCAATCATGTGTTTCATAACTTGGTGGTAGAGCTTTGTGCACGTCTGGGTGGCTACCATCAATCCAGTCGTGGTCTGTTGCTGGACTAAGACTTTTCCCAAAGTCGCCTTCTGTATCAAATCGAAAGCTATCTACTTATTTGAAGAGAGTTCCCCCTCCCCCTGGTATGATTACGTCTCGGCTTACATTAAATGAATACACCTAAACACTAGATTCCGTGTGGTAGCCAATGATGCTGCACGTGGTGGGGAAAGGGGTAGGTGTTAAGTAGTCTATGCGTTAATACAGAGTACAACCTACCTCTATTTCAAATTTTTAACAAAATCCAAAATCTAGCGGTGTGTGATTGAGTAATAAAAATACGAACATAAAAACACATTTATAATGTCAGTATTATAAATAAAATCTACTTCAGTAAGACTACGTGTTCTTCTCGATAGGATCTTCTTTCAGAACGATTGTAACATGATCATTCAAAAGTGCTTTTATGAGCGTACTTGAATATAGAACGTTATGTTTTTTTTTTTAATATTATTGTTCAATTTCAGCTGGTGTGGTCTACAATCTGCGAGGAGGTGAACAAACGTTGCGGCGGCGACAGGCCGCGCACTCCTGCGCAGGTCAAGATGTGGTACGAAAATTATAAGAAGAAGTGTAAAATGCGCGCACACGACACACAGGTAACCGTTACGTAGAGCATATTTTTTTTATATTAAATATGGCTATATTGCGGACAAGTACTGCCATATTCGTTTTTGATAGTTGAGTTCGTACTGTCTCGTAATTCTTTAATATTGTTAAGTAGTTATCATAGTACCAAGATGGCTGATGATTGCGGGTTCAAACCCAGTTATCACTGAAGACTGTGTGTCGGTGATGGAGAACATCGTGAGGAAACCTGCCTGTATCGGGTCTTCATTTACCACACGTGTATCCACCAATCCGCGTGGTGGATTTAGCCCAACATTGGGTTGTGTTGTTATTATAATTTTACTTCATAGTGTATAAGTATCTTCGCGATTGTTGGTACACTATTCCATATATCCTTAGTAGTGTTGCATATCGATAGTCCACTATCGATAGTTAAGGTGTTAGCGATATTATTGATAGTCTATCGTTAGTATTGTCACGTGTCAATAAATAAATATAAATATAAATATTCGACAACATCACATACATTACTCTGATCCCAATGTAAGTAGCTAAAGCACTTGTGCTATGGCAAATCAGAAGTAACGACGGTACCACAAACACCCAGACCCAAGACAACATAGAAAACTAATGAACTTTTTCTACATCGACTCGGAGACCCCGGAGTAGCGTAGCCATGAAAACCGGTGTACACACTACTCGACCACGGAGGTCGTCAAATACTATCGATAGTTTCGATATTATCTATAGCTCCCCATGAGCAATACTATCGATAGTATTGCAAAAAGCATTACTTTTAACCTAAACTATCGATAGTCCAAAAATATCGATACTATCGATAATATCAATAGTATTGCCGTAATCAATAGCATAGCTCACGGAGAGCTATATATAGTATTTTAAAAACGGGATATTTCACGATTTGTTTATTTATTTTTTTGTTTTTTTATTTTTTTTATTAATTTGGGATTGTTCACGAGACTCGTGAACAAGACATTCGTAGATAATGTCGAAATATCGAGCTCCACCAAATAAAAATAAAAAGCATGGTAAATATCCCGTTTTAAATACTGTTAGTAATAAAAATAACCATGTTCATTTAAAATCTTATATAGTATCCATAGTATTGATCAAAACGATACTATCGATAGTACTATCGATATCCTGAATAGTTTTCGAGGTCAACTATCGATAGTCAAACTGTTGATAGTTCTGCAACGCTGATTCTTAGTGTGACTCTTTACATTGATAAATAAAGCATATCACTCAATACAAGATCATATTAATGATTGATATAGCGTAGAGTTAGTATAGTTTATTTTCAGGCAGAATATACATAAATTAAATTGGACTTCATTGACGTAAAAACTGTTATTCAAATGGTGGAAAATCTACTGAGTTTCTTATCGATTCTTCTCGAAAGATTCTACTCTACTTATTCCGAAGTTATACTGAATTCAATACTGTAAAATAACGATTCAAATGTGCTTTGAGCCTATTTTAGTAAAGATTACTTTGATTTTTTATAAAAAAAAAATTAAAGACTAATTTACGGCAAACAGCTTCCAAACGTAAAACTTGAGACGAGTAAAAACGATTCGAGGATACAATTAGGTTCTAGATAAGCATTTTTGGTCTCGAAATATCTCATACTAGCTGCTCGTCCCGACTCCGCTCGACAAAATTGAAGATTCGTGCATAATTTCGCTCCTATTTCTATTACTATTGGTCGTAGTATATATATATATATATCATTGTATATAGCCTATAGCCTTCCTCAAATAATGGGCATAACATAGACTCCATACCAGACCCATAGTTCCTGAGATTGGTGCGTTCAACCAAACAAACAAACTCCTCAGGTTTATAATATAGATTGATTAACTTAACTAAATAATTTAATATATTTAGTATTTTTTATTTAAAAGAAATAAAAATAATGTCTCCACTTTTAGTTTTTATCATTAATCATATGAGCAAACTCATTGTTTCAGCCACCACCAGCGGAAGCGCCCGGCCTTCTCGATGGCATGCTCTGGCAAAGCATTCACCCTCTAGACGTCAAAGGTATATTTAAATAATTCAAGTCATTTGTAAAAAATACATTGGTAATGAAGGCATATTATTCGATACAAGATTATATTGATGATAAAAAAGCGTGGAGTTAACGCTTGTTGACTTCCAGGCAGGAGACATGACATACATGTATAATTGTATTTAACTAACATGACTGTATTTTTAGATGTTGAAGAAGAGTAACTACTGAGTTTTTCGCCGGTTCTTCCCGGTTAAATCTACATTCCGAACCGGTGGTAGCTTCACTTAATATAGTTTGTTAAATGACGTTTCAAAAGTGTTTGTAAAAGTTTTCTTGAATAAAGTATATTTTGATTGATTTTGACTGAAAGAATCAACGGTTTGCCGTTAATTTAAGATTCCGTTCAAATTTAATTTGATGATATTACCTATTGGCAGGCGTGCATCTTAACTGATGATTTCGGGTTCAAACCCAGGCAGGCACCACTGAATTTTCATGTGCTTAATTTGTGTTTATAATTCATCTCGTGCTCGGCGGTGAAGGAAAACATCGCGAGGAAACCTGCATGTGTGTAATTTCAACGAAATTCTGCCACACGTGTATTCCACCAACCCGCACTGGAGCAGCGTGGTGGAATATGCTCCAAACCTTCTCAAAGGGAGAGGAGGCCTCAGCCCAGCTGTGGGAAATTTACATGCTGTTTATGTATTTATGTACCTATTGGCAACTGATACGAAGTTAAATGTTTTCAGACGAGGAAGGCGAGGCGACTACAAGTGCAGAGGGCGCTCACAGCGTGAAGGACGATGATTGTATACCTGTTAACGTGAGTAGCTCGTAAACTGTAACCGCCGAAAGAATTACTATTTAAAAGAACCGAAGAAGATGTCTCAAGGGATACTCGGTTGGAACGGAGTTGCTTTCGCTTTATGTTATATACTAGACGCGCCCGCGACTTGATTTTAAACAAAAAGTAATTGTTGTAACCTAAGTTAATGCTTATTACATCAGCTTTCTGCGAGTGAAAGTTCCGTCAAAATCGGTCCAGCCGTTCCAGAGATTGGCCGATATACGGGAACGGAAAAACCGATAGACAGACAAAAATTGTAATTAATGTTATTTCGGTATATGTACCGTGTTTACATAGATATCTATTTAGTTGAAAGCGGTTACTTTAATATTACAAACAGACATAACATAACATAATCAGCCTGTAAATTTCCCACTGCTGGGCTAAGGCCCCCTCTCCCATTGAGGAGAAGGTATGGAGCATATTCCACCACGCTGCTCCAATGCGGGTTGGTGGAATACACATGTGGCAGAATTTCGTTGAAATTAGACACATGCAGGTTTCCTCACGATGTTCTCCTTCACCGCCGAGCACGAGGTGAATTATAAACACAAATTAAGCACATGAAATTCAGTGGTGCCAGCCTGGGTTTGAACCCGAAATCATCGGTTAAGATGCACTCGTTCTAACCACTGGGCCATCTCGGCTTTTTAACACATACTTTTAATACATACATAAAACAGACACTCCAATTTTATTATACGTATAGATTAATAGTATAACATACAAAATGAAATAAATTAATCTTCGAGGATGATGATTCAATGATAATTTTTTTCTTTCTAAATTGAAATCTTGTGTGAATCGAAACAATAACAAAGATTAAATTTAAATAATATGATATGAAACAGTAAACAGATAGAAAGAGACAGAGAAACAGAGGAAGAGAGATGACTATATCAGCTGTTTCACTCTACTGTAAAAAGAACTTCCAAAAAATTGTTTTGTATCTCTTCTTGGCTATAGTTATTTTTTTATTGAATTAAGTTAAGGCGGTTTTCAAATTGGTCACCTGATGTTAAATGGTCACCATAGACAATGGCGCTTTAAGAAATATTTTAACCATTCCTTACATCACCAATGCACCACTAACCTTGAGAACTAAGATGCTATGTCCCTTGTGCCTGTAGTTATCACTCACTCGTCAAACAGGATCACAACAATACGAAGTAATGCAGTGTGGCGGTTGAATATCTGATGAGTGGGTGGTACCTACCCAGACGGACTCGCAAAGCAGAGCCCTACCACCAAGCATTTACTATTTTGACCATTCCTTACATCACCAATGCGCCACCAACCTTGGGAATTAAGGTGTTATGTCCCTTGTGCCTGTAGTTATGACTCACTTAACCTTCAAACCGATACACAACGATACTAAGTACTGTTTGGCGGTATAATATGAGTTCATACTTATATTTATTCAATTTGCTGTACTGTTATTGATAAAACAATTTCATTTAAAACAGATGTCAAATGGCCGCCTATCAACGAACGACAGCGACGATACGATGCCAAACGTACTCGAGCCCCAGGTCCAAATCATCCCGCAATCTTCCCCCACGCCTCCCCCCCTAAAGTCCCTCCCCAACCCGCAGATCAACCCGCTCACGCTAACCTCTCACCTCCCCATCATAACGAATCCCCTACAAGCGATCGAACAAGCAAGAATTCAGCAGAATTTTCTACAGAAATTGAACGAATTATCGAACACCCCCTTAAATTTGAGTCACCTGGATGACGATAAACGGAAAAATGGTCACGATAGACAGGATAAGTCCGAGGAGATCAAACACGACTACGCTTCAGCCACGGAGGAGGAAAGATTGTACTTCACAGCGAAACGGCAGCACGCGATATGGGAACACGAAGCTAAAATGAAAATCCTGAACATGGAGCTCAGACAGAAGGAGGAAATATTTTCATTGCAAAAGCAACTCTTTCTGATCGAGTTACGGTTGAAAATGGATTTCTTAGAAAAGGCGAGCGCGAAGTGAGTCACTCGGTCCTGTACGTACTCTGTCTCTCTCGCGCTGGCAATGTTAGAGATGAATTTCCTATTGGGATCTTCTCTCGCGAAAGAGACGACTATTGATTAAGGTTAATTCAAATGCCATAGTCCATACAGTGCCATCGTAAGGTAATCTTAGAGCTACCTTTATTTTTTTGAGCTAAGATGTCGTCTATTCAGCCCAATTTTTTTTTTTTTTAATATTAAATATTATGAAAACGTCAAAATTGGGCAATCTATTGCTTGCAAAGGAAAGATTTAGAATTAAGGCAGGGCTTTTTTGGTGCGATTTTTTTTTTTAAATGACTTGACAGATATATTATTTTGTAAAACGTTTCGTACCAAATTTGGGCTTCGATATGTGATGTTTAAAGTTAGGGATATATTATTTTTGTAATCTTTATTTCGTATAGTTTATTTTGTACATTATTTTTTAGTTCTTTTTTTTTTAGTGCATATAATGCGCTTAAAGTTTTATTAGCCGCGTTTGTATGCGGATTTATTTTTTATAGTATTATATTTTCAAGATGGCAGCTAAAATATCATGCAACAAACGAAATAACTGCCAAATATATAGATTTTTGCATAATTGTTATATTTTAACGTAATAGGTACTTAGTGCTCCAGACGGAGCATATTTTTTTTCATCTTAGGCTAATGTCCCTGCTTTTGGGGATCAACTTTGACATTTAGTGTCGAGTCCTTTCGCAAAGGTGGTATAAGTGAAAATCCTAGTCTAGTAATTTTCGTTTTAATTTTATGAAGTAGTTAATAAAATATTATTAATTAAAAAAAAAAAACGCACATTATAAATATTATGAACGATACTAGATCTATAATTATCGCGTTTGATTTATATATCTATAGATATAAATATTCTTAACGCAAGCATAGATCGATTTTGATGTAACTCTGAATATTTTCACTAATAATTTATATGACGGTTTTTAACTACTTCATAGAATTTCTATTTCAAGTCAGCGACGTGCCAATAACAAGAACCATTGTTATGTAATTATTATATATAGTTATTACATTTATAAGACATAGACGAAATATTATAAAAAAAAAAAAATAAAAAAAATACGTAAAGTAGACAATCACTACGGAAAAATGAAATTCGATACAGCATGATATTAATAATATTATAAGTAATTTATATTGTAGGAATTGAAATAAAAATCAGTACAAAAATGTTGTTAGAAAAAGAATTGAATAATATATTACCTCATTCTGACAGTGTATTGTACATAAATAGATATAGTTGTAACGATTTAGAAAACTTTTATACGGGACTTACACCCTTTTTGTTCTTGACAGTATGAAATGTTGCCAGCGAAAAAAAATATCTCTTTAATGGCAACACTGACGTTTTTAACAACAATTTTACAATGTGATGTATTTAATAAGATCTCAACACAGATTAAAAATATTTTATCAGGGATAATGAAGCAACATTTAATAACAATTGTACGATAATTGTACTGTTTCGTATTAACTATTATTTGAATCACTATTAAGTTAATCTGATTAAATTGGATATTATTGATATTGAATAAAGAATTTATTTTCTGTTCCGATGTTTTTTATTTTTTGTATATTTGTATAGAATGTTTATGTTTTACTTCTAACAGGATGATTCAACTCCGCAGCATACGCCGTTAGAAAAGATAACTAACTGATGTTGATACTCTGGATTAGTATATTTTGGTTACTTTCATAGTATTGTGTTTTAAGGCATTTGGGGCTAGGCTTTGGGGTAACGCAAGAGATACTGTTTTCATCCTGAAAAAACGAGCTGTCCCGTCTATTTATAATCTTGGAGCTCGAATACCTTTGGGATGTTTTTAATAAAGTCGGTATTATACAATTATACAATTATGGTATAGACGATGAGTTAAGGTAAACTAATAAAAATGACAAAAAAAGCATTGATGAATAAAGCATAACATTTAATACAAGATTATTTTATTGATGAAAAAGCGTAGACTGTAAAATTCTACCTTATTGATGGAAGTTTCTGGCTCTGCTCGGTAGAATCTACTTTCCGATCCTTGAATAAAGAATGTTTTGATTTTGGTATCAACAAGAACTCGAATTGAAAATGATGAAATTCAAACCTGTCACGTCCTGAACCCTGAATGTATGTAATTCTAATGAAATTTAGCCACATTTGTATCTACCAACTCGCATTGAAGCAACGAGTTGGTTAAGTTCTAAACCGCTTCAAGGGGAGAGGAGGCCTTAACACGTTACCATAAATATCCTCCATATTTACAGACTTGTTACCTTACTTTTTTTTACTTGTAATAAAAAGTTTTAAATATAGAATAGGTAACGATATAGAAATGATGATTTTTAGTTTTAACATTACGCGTGTACTCTACTCCAACCATAACTGGAATAAAGTCAAATAAACAACACTTGACAGCAAATTGACGCAATATCATTGGTCGAGAGCTTGATTAATCTATGATATTCACTATGGATTTGCGAAAAAATGGCGTTTTGAACGTCGACGAAATTATTAACGGAATTTTGGAAGCAAAATTAAAGTAGAACTAAGTGGTTTAGTGCAATGGTGTTGTATATAAATAAAGATATATTAATCATAAACTCTTAGTAGCGCTGAGCTATTAGCAAATCGCATGAAATACATAAATCTAAGGTTTGTTTATCTTTTTTCCTACTTCCATTGGAATAGGCTATATCATCATAATTTACAGATTTCGAGATAATATTATGCTTTATATCCCTATATTTATTTCTATTGCCAATTCCTATCGAAGAAAGAATAAAGACTGACTAACCATAGATTTACAAAATCTTTTAAAACATTAACTAATAACTCTATATTATAATTGAATAATTTATTTGTAAATTATTCCATTAATTTTAATTCCAAAGTAAACTATCGGATATCGCACTTTTTTCATCCTTAATAATTGTTATAGTGTAACATCTATGATCAAGTTGAGCAATTTCAAAGTCGATTATTATTTGTCTCAATTCTTTTTATGATTGGTATAGGGTATATAGGTATTTTTCGAGCAAATTGGGATTTTATATCCTTGTAAATAAAAAACGAGGAACTTTACTTCGAAAGCGGAACAAAAAATAATCTGTAGTTTTTTATTATTTTATTTGAGCTTTAAATTAATTTTACAACTTTTATTTTATTAAAAAGAAAAATACAATAAATGATCGATGCATTGTCGAGAAATCGCCGAAAAGCAGGAATTAATCATGAATGCGTGCATGCGGGCATGGCTGGTCTCATTCCGCTCATCGGAGAGGTACAGGCGTCTCTGATATTTATGAATAGTTAAATTTCAATGAGTAATCCTGTTAGAAATAACATGGAAAGTTTAACGTGTTGTACTTTTATAATAAAAAATAACGATTTGTCGTTAAGAAGGTGTTGTTCTCTTTAGTAATAGAATTAATAGTTATTTTTTAATTAAAAATAAAAAATGGTAATTAAAGCTAATACAAGCGGAAATAAAGCTAGATTTGATCCTTTAGTCTTCGCCGCTTAATATAATGACAAATAAAATCCATCCAAATATATATAATCGATTAAAAATATCGATGTTTAAAAACCATTGTCAACTGTCAAGAACAATGCATAATGCATCAATGCCATTGCCCATTGCCATAATGTCAATGGTTCTCGATCCGTTAAAACGTCAAAAGAAATATGTTTATGTTGATCTTTAAATGTTTTTAAATAATACCTTTAGCGTAATGGATAATACAGTATTAAAAAAGAACAACATTTGCAGAACATGTTTGAGCGAGGCGTCTAATTGTAAATCTTTATTGAGCAAAATGGAAGGCGAAGATCGGACGCTCTGTGAAGTGCTCTCTTTTGTTACAAGCGTAGATATTTCTATCAGCGAAGAATATCCTAAGCAAGTGTGTAACGATTGTCATATTATGATATGCAAAGCCGACGATTTCAAAAAGAGATGTATACAATCCGAAAGTATTTTAAAAAGTGGAATTTTTATGTCACCATTCGACGAACTTATAAAGAACGAAATTATAAATAGCACGGATTTCGATATAACGAAATCGCAACTACCGATCGATGGTCAAATTCTCATCGATAATATTTATATGAAAAAAAACTCTCAAACGTTAGAAGTAGAATTACCAATAATAGAAAATTTTGATACTTTAAGTGATAATTATAAATACGAAAATGTTAAAGAGGAAAGAGATGATATACGCAACGATATGGATATATCAGATGATATCGGAAATAATATACTCGATTACACACAGACAGACAATCCGATCAATACAAATATATGTTTTTGTGGTTTTATTTGCACCGATACTGCTAAGTTCGAAAGCCATACTAAAGAATGTAAAACATTTGTAAATAAATACGACAGGGATGTACATTCATGTCCGCTGTGCAATGATAATTTTCCAAATTTAAAACAACTGCAAGTCCATATTTATAGTCACAAGGAAACATCAAATGGTTCGAGTAATCATGAGTGCCCTAAATGTAAGAACAGTTTTATTTGCAAATCGTTATTGATAGCTCATTTAAAAACACATAAAAACCGAATAAGGGTAAAACACAAGAAATCAAGAATGGAACCTAAAGATAATATCACAATACCCCTAAAGTGTGTTAAGTGTGAACAGAAATTACCCAATTTAGACGAATTAGCATTTCACTTGAAAAAGCACATGCACAATGAAACGGAACAAGAAGAACAAAACTACCAATGTTCGATGTGTATGCGAAAGTTTGTTCGTAAGGTGTCTTTAATCGCACACATCAAACGTCACGAAGATAAAGCACAAATGAAATTCACATGCAAGACTTGCAAGCGTGAATTCCAACACCAAGCTCATTTAGACAACCATATTGTTTTAGTGCATTCAAAAGAAAAAGGCCTAACTTGCAACAAGTGCGGCAAAAGCTTCGTCACACAAGACTGTTTAGACCACCATATGGAAGGGCATAAAGTTGATAAGAAACATCACTGTACGGTGTGCGGTAAAACATTTACAATTATGTCGGCTTTGACTGATCATATCAGGACTCATACTGGGGAAAAGCCGTTCCTTTGTTCGATTTGTGGACGAGGATTCAGTCAGAAGAATAATTTAGTTCAGCATATGAGGCGCCATGAGGGATTGAAGCCATTCAAATGTGAACACTGTGAGAGAAGGTAACTTACTGTTTTAAAGAAATATAACCATTAAGACATTCGTTAAAGTCTGACGGTTAGTAGCAGTTAGCACCACTGCCCGTCATTGATATAAGAAATATTAACCATTTATGGACCATTAATGGGTGACCGTTTAAATTAAAATGTTAAGCCCCTTGTGCCTGTATTTGCATTGACTCGCTTACCGTTAGAACTGGAATACAAAATTACTAAAAGTTGCTGTTAGGTGGGGGAATATGTTATGAGTAATACCCAACCAGGTGGACTTTCACATCCTACCAACAATTAATACAACATAGTACATATAATTGGAATTATAGTAGGATATGATAATGAATATGATTGTAAAACACATTAAATTCTATACTAAATAATTGTTAACATTCTTAAAATATAAAAAAAAAAATACAGTACAAATCTCGACTGTGGAATGGTGGCAAGAATGCTAGCAGCATTTCCCTGTTGAATTGAAACTCCGATCCTCTTGGGTAATAATGAACCAGCTTCTATCGACAGTAGGTTTCATTGTGTTACTTATAATTGGATTATTGCACTATCACTCCAAGGTTCAGGTGTTTCGACTAAAATGAGAAAATATTTGGATCGTATTTTCGCTTTGGCGGCGACGACAGGTTTCCCTGATGTGAGTTGGGGTGTGTCAAAGCATGGCATCTCACGCTAGGGAAACTAAATTACTATTATTATTATTAACATCGAACCGAACAGAATATAGATGTCTCATTTTGGTAATACACCTTGAACTTTAAACGATTAAAATTTATATTAATATTCTTGTCTATTTATTTAATAAATTAATGGTTATTATTTAGAAGAAGTTTATCGAGCTATATATTTTTTTAATTATACTTTTTCAGATTTGTCTCGAAAGGTGAACTGCACGCTCACAATCGCAAGCACAGCGGGGCTCATCCCTTCGTCTGTGATGATTGCGGGAACAGTTTCACGACGTCCAGCTCCCTGACCAAACATCGAAGAATCCACAGCGGAGAAAGACCATACGCATGTGACCTCTGCTCAATGAGGTTCGCTGTGCTCGGAACGCTGAAGAATCACAGACGCACTCACACAGGAGAAAAGCCCTATCAGTGCTCCCACTGTGAGAAGGCGTTCATACAGAGAACTGACCTGGTCTCTCATATCCGGTGCCATACTGGGGAAAGGCCATATATTTGTACAAGCTGCGGCCAAGCGTTCAGAAAAGCGTCCGCGTTAAAAGTTCACATAAAAATTCATGGCAAGGAACCGATGCTGATATAAATAAAAGATTTATTGAATCATTTGTAAAATATGTGTTTTATTTCATAGCAGTTTTTGAACGCGGCTTCGGTCGCTTATAAGGTATCCTGTGATTTTTTGTTTTAGGCTTTGTGAAGACATTTTTGGAACGATTTTTTTTAGAGCAGAGTGGACAGGCAGAAGTCGTCATGAAAGAAAAAGGTTTATGCCCCCTCTGTTACTCTTTCTCAGGGATCTTTCCCTGTATCTCTCTCTTTCAAATCAAATAAAAATATTATTTATTAAAGTAGATGCATAACAGCACTTTTTAATCGTCACGACACAGTGTTCTATTAAATGTAAAGCGACCACCGATTCTGAAGTAGATTCTACTGCGAAGAACCAGCACACTGGTTTTGATAGTAATACATTAGCAGCCTGTAAATTTCCCACAGCTGGGCTAAGGCCTCCTTTCCCTTTGAGGAGAAGGTTTGGAGCATATTGCTCCAATGCGGGTTGGTGGAATACACATGTGGCAGAATTTCGTTGAAATTAGACACATGCAGGTTTCCTCACGATGTTTTCCTTCACCGCCGAGCGCGCGATGAATTAATTATAAACACAAATTAAGCACATTCAATTCAGTGATGCCTGCCTGGGTTTGAACCCGAAATCATCGGCTAAGATGCACGCGTTCTAACCACTGGGCCATCTCGGCTCTTTACTCTGGTTTCCCTTCAAGACGTATAAATCTTTACAGTAATCATTTTATTTAATTGTGTCTATTATTAAATACATATTAAATTTAATAGCGTAAGCAACTTCGTTCCAACTGGGTGTCCCTCAACACAACTTGTTTAATCGTCTTTTCTTTGCAAATATCTTCACTAATTAGAGGAGAATGAATAAGGGTATGTATGTATGTAAGTTTTTTCATTCCACCATAGCTTTTAAACACTTGAACAGTATCGATTAAAAGTTAAATTTTAGAGTAACAATGTAAGGGATTCTTAACTGTAGATCCTTATGGCATAACCGACACTTCTTTCACCGTATCTGAATGTACGATTCAATATAATCTTGTAAAATGTTAATTTATTTTTGCAATGTTAATTGGGTGGAGCAGATTTCAAATTCAGTTTTTTTTTATGATATAGGTAGACGGACGAGCAAATAGGCCTGATGGTAAGTGGTCCCACCGTCCATAGACATTTGCGCTGTAAGAAATATTAACCATCCCTTACATCGCCAACGCGCCACCAACCTTAAGAACTAAGATGTTATATTCCTTGTGCCTGTAGTTACACTGGCTCACTCATCGTTCAAACCGGAATACGACAATACTAAGTATTGCGTTTGGCGGTAGAACATATGATGATTGGGTGGTACCTACCCAACCTGGGTACAGTTGCTTGCACAAAACCCGAGTACAGTTGCAAGTTTTGACCCACGCGTAGTAACATATGAATTTAAAAATAAATGACAGTTTACTATTTAATTTAAGTTTTACACTGAGTCTTGAGTCTGATAACCAATAAAAAAATAAAAAACGGCTGGAACTGCGAAGTGCATATTCCTATACTCTATTCCAACCATAACAGGGAGAAAGACAAATACATGACATTTGACAGCAAATTGACGCGATATCATTGGTCAAGAGCTTGATTAATCTAAGATATTCACTATGGATGCAATGTTTGGAGGTTATTCCTCCACACTGCTGCAATGGGTGTTGGAGCATACACAGGTAGGAGTATTTTCAATCACGATGTTTTCCTTCACCGCCGAGTACGAGATGATTTGTAAACAGAAATAAAGCACATGAAATTTCCGCAGTAGGGTATTGTCCGGGTTAGAAACCGCAATCTTCGGTTGAGATATGACGCCTCTCGGATGTTTGATAACGATGTAGTACTGAGTCTTGTTAAATTTATAAACAATCAGAACTGCATTTTCAATCACGAACTATCAGAATATTAGGAATATAAAATGTTAGAAAAATTGTCTGTCTTATTTAGACAAAAATGCACAAATGTTTAATACCCTGATATTCATTTCCAAAAACGCTGAAACGACGTTTTTATATTTAAAGTCTGTCATCTGTCATCGCCTATTCAACGCATTTTCAAAAATCATTTATTAGTGCTACTCATAGTGCTCTCACCGGAAAAAAATATATTAATTTAAGGTTCGAGACTTTCCTTTTAATCCTGTTTCTTTCCTCAACCTTAAAGTTGCTTGTAAGAGATCGTTTTTTTAGCGAAAAAGTCGCCTTCATTGCATCTTGATTTTATTCCCACTTTAAGCTGTATCATTTCAGACTGTATAGTATAAAGAAATATTCGTTAAGTTTTATATTTAGTCTGTGCCTAATTTTTTAATAACGCAACTGTAAATATGTTACATATTAAAGATGGCATTGGCCTAAAATAAACATGTCAGTAAGCATATGATAATACATTAAAAATATTTCAATTAAGAATTTTATCTTAAAACTATTCAATAGAAAAATAGTTTATCCTTGATAGTACTTATTGTGAATTAGAATTCCAGAGAAAAGTGATTAATTATATTGACTAAATATTCAACACATACAAACACGTATGCACGTATTTCGACACAGATCTAAAAACAGCGCATCAATTCTCGCTCCTCGTAATATAAAAGCGGCCCGCACTTCCTATCGGCACTGTATTTCCGTTGCGTACGAACCAACCAACATGTCCGCCCTCGCTTTCCTGTTCTTCTGCTTCCAAGCTTGTTTGCTTCAGGTAAATATAAATAATAATCAATATCAACTTTAATATGCAATCTATACTAATATTATAATACGAAAATAAAACTGTCTGTCTGTCCGCTTTTCACGGCCTAATCACTGAACCAAATTCGAGGATATTTGATATAAAGAAAATTTGGTGTTCACCCCAAGGAAGAAAATTAACTCCTTTTTTAATTTAACACCTGACGACCTCCTCCTTAAACGCGAGTGAAATTGCGGACGACAACTAGTTCACAATTACTTTATATTATAACTACCTCATTTCTGTGTCTTTGTCTGCGAAGATTTTATATACTTAAAGAGTTCTCACATTGTGTCTATTATTGCATTTTTCATAGCGAGATAAGGATCATTTTTTAAGCTTATAAACAGCGAAAGTTTCATCAATATCGGTCTAGTAGATTTTGCGTCACGTCAATGATAACAGTTTTATAAAATTATATGTTACATAGATAGGAGACTTGTTATTGTGATTTTAAATACGGTTTGACAAATATTCTAGGCTAAATAAATATTTCAACATTAATTTCAATTCGAGCCAAAAATAGTATTTTTAAATAACCTTGTCGATCGTAGTTTGAATTCCTTGTAAATATTTCATAAGATTTTTCGTTATATGTTGTTATTAATGACGGTGTAACGCCGGCGCGTGCGCAGATGCCTTGTTTTTCTTTATAAGAACGTGAGATTTAAACAAATGGAGCCTTCGCTTCTTATAGCCAGTTTTGTGTTTTTAGAACGTCTGCAGTCAGTACGTGCGTGGTGCGTATGGCCCAGGGATCTATGGTACCACATATGGCTATGGAGCTGGTCTCGCCCCCGCTGCATTTTCTGCTTATCCTGAATTCGCTGCCTATGGCGGAGCAGGTGTTGGTGATGTAGTGGTAGCTGGTAAGATGGGCGTTGCTGGTACAACCGCAGTAGCTGGTCAAGTGCCTGTCCTCGGTGCTGTTGAATTTGGTGGTATCGTGCCGGCTGCTGGTACCGTATCTATCGCCGGTAGCTGCGGTTGCGGTTGCAACGGTGCGTGATGCGTATTTCTTAAATAGTATATTTTTGTTCCTAAATCCTAATCTTTAACACCAAGACGACCTATTAGCTAGAAAACGTATATTGTCTATTCAAATCTGAGCAAGCACTTCCTTGTTTTTCATGACACATGTATGACCAGTTCCTATTTTATTTGGTGATTCAATTAAATGACATGAAATTTATAATATAAGCTGCCCGACAGCGACATTGAGAAAAGTGAGAGCCTCATAAACGATTACTTCGAACGAAGTGTTTACTTGATGAAAAAAAATATTATTATAAGGCACGTGCTTTAGTCTCATAACATTTGTTTATAAATTTAAATTTATGTTTAAGTTTAGATGAAAGTCTGTTCTGAATGTAATATTATTATATATTATCCAGTAATTCAATTTCATTTTAAACTCAATCCCCAGGCGCATACGGTCTATATTCCGCTGCACCATTCGCTGCAGCTGCTCCGTTCGCTGCAGCTGCTCCATTCGCTGCTGCTGCACCATTTGCTGCTGCTCCGTGTGCTTCTCCTTTCGCTTACGAAGTTGCTGCCGTCTCAGCTTCAAACGGCGGCGGTCTGAAAATAACTAGTGGTTCCGCTCTGCCCCCACGAGGAGTATCTGTTTTATCAGAAAACGCCATAGAAGGTGCTCTCGCAGTCGCCGGCGCTTTGCCGTTCTTAGGAACCGTGGGCCTTGAAGGTGTTCTGCCAACTGCTGGTTTTGGTGCCGTCAACTACGGCTGTGGCAACGGCGCAGTTGGCATTGTGGCTGAGGATATTGCCCCAGTTGGCATCGCAAGTCCATTCGAATACGGTGTTGGTCCTGTCGCTGCTGATAGATTCGGCTACGGTTCTATCGGCTATGGTCCCTTCGGTTACGGCACAGGAGTGTATGGCCGTGCTGGTTATGGATACGGCGCGTTTATTTAAGGACTGATAATTTACCCTTAAAATGTAGTGTTAAGCGAATAAAAATATTGTACATAATGTTGCCTTTTCGTTTACAACTTAATTTAAAAACATTTACAAAAATTACTATAATAATTTCTCCTTAAATTATACTTCATATTTTAAGTACACTCAACTTAAATGAAAGACAAGGCTCAGCATAATGATCGTCTAGCTATGCGACAAATGAAGGTTAAATTATGACCCTTATGGCTACCATGGACCCTTATGGTTCCTGGTCGTTGACTCAATATGACTCTCAATTAAAGATTGTTAAACAATAAGTATCTCTCATCAACTTCAATCGGGTGCGGTTTAAAGTAAAAAATTGTGGAGTCGTTACTTTATTCTTAGTAATTTTACATAGAGACGAAAGTTTGTATGTATGAATCCATGTGATAATCTTTCACTCAAAAACTATTGAATGGATTTTAATGAAACTTTACAATAATATAGCTTATACACCAGAATAACACATAGGCTATAATTAATAAAGATGTTGTGTGAATTGTCCAATATATTGATATATCAAGAAAATATGAAAAGTTTGGTACGTAAACTTGAACTCCAAGGAAACACATTGGTTACTTTTTACGCCTAATACCTGATAACCAACACCTAAAACACAAGCAAAGGCGCGGGTAAAAACTAGTTGTGTAATATAGATCAACGTGATAGATATGATACCCAAAGATTCAAATTTGAGCAATTTTAAACATTTCTCGTTTCGAAGCGAACGATCTTTTTGGTTACACGTGAATTGGAATCGGGGACACATTCTAAAGTATTCAATCGAATGACATTTATTCAACTTATCACTAAGCATTTAAAATTAATATTTGACGCGGGTAACATTCTAAGTGATACGTCTTTAGAGGTGTAAACAACATTGACCTCCAAAAATATTTTTGATATAGTTTATATAAACCAAACTAACCTATATAAAATCAAATTTTAATAACTAAATAATGATTGAAATTAAGAAAACAAAGATAAAGTACTGAGGAATATAAAAGAAAATTAGAAAGTTTAAAAAAGAAAAAACAAAAATCCATAGACAATTTTAATCTATATTAAATGCCCAACGTAACCAACATGTTTATCCGAATAAAGTTTAACAATGAATTGGAGAAAACCGGGAAGTAAAGAGTTAAAATAGTCACTATCAGTAGTACCCTTTAGAAAATATATGCAGACTGATGCTCGCAGACTTTACCGTAGGCCTTTTGATGACCTAAAATTCTTTATCTAGACATGTAAATGTTCTAAAGCAATATTTGGACGAAACATCGTCGTAGTGCAGTCATTTTTACAAGCTATTTAAAATGTATATACCCGAGCCTTCCAATTGGTCAAAATCCGTTGCTTAAAAGAAGTAGGCAGAGATTACAAATCAGAAAAAGCTATTACCGACTTTGTTTTGTAATATTTATAGATAACTTAAACTAGTTTTAGAAACGCGCTGAGCCGCTGAGTTTTTTTCGACGGTTCTTCTCAAGAAAATACCCTGAGTAAATTATTTTCCGAACCGGTGGTAGTGTTCAATTCGACAATCAATAAGTAGATGTAAGGCTTCTATATTGAATAAAGTAAGTTGATTTGATTTGATTTGCACGTGTCGGGGCGCGTTTTGCCTGTTTCGTTGTCGGTTGTATATATCGAATTTAAGATAGACAGTTATTTAAAAAAAATATGCAGAACCGCTGACCTTGTTCTGGTCATCGGCTCTGCTATAGTTACAATAATTTTATGTTTATACTGAAAAGCAACTTTAAGATAACGACGGCATTTATTTGATTTAAAAATAAAAAGGTGAGTATTAACAAAAACAAGCCATAATTCAAAATAGTTCGTTTTATTTAATCAACACAGCTTTTTCTTATCTTACCAACATAGATTTTACTTACAATGTTTTCTCTTCCGAAGTCGGTCACAAAGTGTTTCCCGTACTCAAATCAACCCTCTTTTATTAAATCGCCCGCCCCACCAGAGGCGGACATCAACCACAAAAACACTTCATTATTAAACAAACAGATGTTGTAAAATCACTGTATTAGAAAATGGTTTTGACAATTCTTTTTATAAAACAATTAATAATTTTAAATGAAAATAATTAAAAGTAATTTAAACCGAATTGCAGTAACATTATCTAATTAATAATAATTACACGATTAATCAATTTTTATAAAATCAATACCGGCCATATTTTAGCCATACAATCATTTTAACATTTACAATAATTTTTAAGAATAAAATCAACCTTATCAGCTAAACAATATTCGCGGCGACATATATTATAGGTATAAAAGGTACCATATGTCCTTGGGGTTCAAGCTTGCTTTATAGTAATATTATCAATTTAGTTCAGTGATTTAATCGTGTAAGCGTTACAGGCAGACGGACAGAAAGACAGGGCAACTTTCGCATTTATTATAAAAAAAATGATCATAATTTTAATAATAACCAAGTGTCTACTTTTATTATACTCAATATAATGGAAGATAAGGCTCAATGGTACACGAGTCTATCGGGGTAACAAACGCAGGTTCGTTTATGACCCATTGGAATATTATCTTGCCTACTTTGTATAAAAGCTTTACTCAAATTATGGTTTTGAATATTATTGCTGCAATTCTTTCAATTCAAAATAAATGGAAACTTCGAGAAAGTTTAATTTCTTAAATGGTCATAAACAACTTTAACCGATCACAGGACTATGTATTCTTAGAAATAAGACCAGAAGTTATTTTTTTTTTAATACAAATTTATTACTACCCTCAAGAAAACAATTTACAAAACGAATCTACTTTGAAAACAATTAAATTTGACAAACCAAAATTAAATTAAATAAAAACTAAAAATGTAAGACCTCCGAAACTATTACAACAATTATGGAACAATCTAACGAAAAACCCAACGGACAGAATGACGTTGCCGAGATGTTGACCCGATAACAGCCGAACAGCCAAGAGCTCGCGCCGGGTGCTGGCGCTGCTTTTTATATGTTTTCCCCACTCTTCTTCAATCTTCTACAGTATATTAAAAAGGGAACAACTTACTGATTCATTGTTCTACCGTCGAAATTAATAAGTATTTCTGTGTTTTGTTTCAAATCTTGTTCCATTGTTAATTCCGACACAATTAAGATTATATCTTAGCTATAATTATTGGTAATTAAAGTAAGGTATAAAGATCGGCTTATAGGTCTTGTAGTATCTATGGACGAAGATGATTACTAATCTCTAGTGACTGGCTAACTCGTTTGCGTTCCTAAAATATTGGTAAAAAAGTAAAGAGCATGCACTGAATTAGATAATTTATTTATTTTAAAATGTACCTCAACACGTGACACTGTATAAGAAAAACATTCACAGATATAAATGTATATCAATTAAAACTGTACACAACATTCACTAAATTTAACATTTAAAATTGTATAAATTTTAATGATTATGTTAACACATACATACTACAAATTATTGAATCGTTTTAGTTTTTTCGATTTCGGAGTAGCGGCTCGAAGTGTCAGGTGACAAGAGATGACAAAATTGTATTGAATTTAAATTTAAAGTTTGTGTTCATCATCATCATCATGATCTGCCTGTATTAGTTGACTGCTGGACCTAGGCCCGTCCAAGGCGCGCCACTGAGCCCAATCTTCGGGCCTTCTCAACTACGCTCTACCAGCCACCTTCCACATCACAGCTCCACACAGGGCGTGCTAATTTAGTTTGTGTTAATTTACGTCTAGCAAAATCGATATTAAAAAAATATTTACTATAATTTTACATGTTGAATAAAAAAAAATTGGGAATATTTGGTCTTAATTTTTGGTAAATAAAAATGGGATTCAATGCGTGTATTAAGTAAAGGACATCTAAATATAATATTACATAATAGATAAGATGAGTCAACTTAAATAAAAATATTTGATTTATCTCCAATCGACAGTTTTCTAAATATTAAATATACGGAATAAGACATTCCGTATATTTGTGATGATGCGGCAGAACTCATTAATTGCGTATATTACAATTCAATAGCGATTGAAGGCAAAAACAAAAACTTTAGGATTTCAATACTTAATAAATTTATGATTTACATTCTCCTGAACAATATATGAGTGTTAAAGATATAATACACAGGGTTAGTAACTCTTTTTGCACATAGATGATAAAAAAGCGTGGAGTTAATGCTTGTTGACTTGGCAGACAGGGAGACATAACATACGTACATATATAATTGTATTTAACTAACATGACTGTATTTTTACATGTTGAAAAAGAGTAACTAATAAGTTTCTTGTCGGTTCTTCTCGGTAGAATCTACTTTCCGAATCGGTAGTAGCTTTACTTAAAATAGTTTGTTAAATGACGATTCAAAAGTGCTTGTTAAATGCCTACTTGAAAGTATATTTTGATTTTAATTTTTGTCAGGCAATGTACACGTTTCTACAACAGGATCCCAGAAAACTTTCAAAAATATTCAATTGTAAAATTTAAAAGAATCGTTAAAGCGCGTTTGTGTGGATATTACAAAACTAATGACATCTTCTTCTTGTGAATGATGATCGCGTCCAGGTTCTTTAAATAACGAAAATAGATTTGTTGTTATTGTATGAAAAAAAATTTTTTTAAAAAAGAACAAATCTCGCTGAGTTTCTTTCGCCGGTTCTTCTCAGGTCCGAGGTGTTAATTTCCGAACCGGTGGTAGATTTTTGACCATCAATAAGCGAGTGTAAACACTTCTATATTGAATAAAGATTTTTGACTTTGACTTGTAAAATGGTTTCCATGGTTTAGCAGTATTCCCAGGATCTTACGAGCGGAGTATCGGAACTTAAAATGTATTGTGCACTAGATTAAGCGTGAAAAAATTGTTCATATTGTAAAATAAATGGGTTAATTTTGACCACAGGCGATACTGGACTAAAAATGACTTCATTACCAAAAGTCAGTAATTTTTATGAATGTTTTTAAATTAAGTTGTAAACGAAAAGGCAACATTATGTACAATATTTTTATTCGCTTAACACTACATTTTAAGGGTAAATTATCAGTCCTTAAATAAACGCGCCGGATCTATAACCAGCACGGCCGTAAAGTCCTGTGCCGTAACCGAAGGGACCATAGCCGATAGAACCGTAGCCGAATCTATCAGCAGCGAGAGGACCAACACCGTATCCGAATGGACTTGCGATGCCAACTGGGGCGATATCCTCAGCCACAATGCCAACTGCGCCGTTGCCACAACCGTAGTTGACGGCACCAAAACCAGCAGTTGGCAGAACACCTTCAAGACCCACGGTTCCTAAGAACGGCAAAGCGCCGGTGACTGCGAGAACACCTTCTATGGCGTTTTCTGATAAAACAGACACTCCTCGTGGGGGTAGAGCGGAACCACTAGTTATTTCCAGACCGCCGCCATTTGAAGCTGAGACGGCAGCAACTTCGTAAGCGAAGGGAGATGCACACGGAGCAGCAGCAAATGGTGCAGCAGCAGCGAACGGAGCAGCTGCAGCGAATGGTGCAGCGGAATATGGACCGTATGCGGCTGAGGATAGAGATTAAAATGAAATTGAATTACTTGATAATATATAATAATATATGAATAAGAATAGATTCTCATCTAAAATTAAACATGAATTTAAATTTATAAACAAAGTGAACTAAGCACGTGCCTTATAATAATAACATTTGTATTAAGTAAACACTTCGCTCGAAGTAATTGTTTGTAAAGATCTTACTGTTCTTAAAATCGCTGTCGTCTAACTTATAAATTCAATATGATATAACTGAAACAGTAAAATAATTCTATTTTATCTGTGCCATGAAAAACTAGGAAGTGCTCGATCAGATTTGAACTAAAAATATACTATTTCTATCTGTTAGGTCATCTTGATGTAATTATTAGGATTTAGGAACAAAAATATACTATTTAGGAAATACGCATCACGCACCGTTGCAACCGCAGCCGCAGCTACCGGCGATGGATACGGTACCAGCAGCCGGCACGATACCACCAAATTCAACAGCACCGAGGATTGGCACTTGACCAGCTACTGCGGTTGTACCAGCAACGCACATCTCACCAGCTACCACTACATCACCAACACCTGCTCCGCCATAGGCAGCAAATTCGGGATAAGCAGAAAATGCAGCGGGGGCGAGACCAGCTCTACATGTGGTACCAGCGATTCCAGGGCCATAAGCACCACGAAGGTACTGACTGCAGACATTCTATAAACAAAATGGAAACATAGAGTTCAATTGCTTTAATGCACGTGCTTGTTTATAAGAAATTACAAAATTTATTTGCGCACGCGCCGTAATAAAAATTAACAAATTGCATTTTAAGAAATACTTTAAGAAATTTTACAAACAATTTTATTTGCGAAATAACTTCTGAAGATTAGCACAAATTTTGATATTAAATAAATAGATTTTTATTAATTATTTTATATTTACCTGAAGCAAGCAAGCTTGGAAGAAGACGAACAGGAAAGCGAGGGCGGTCATGTTGGTTGGTTCGTACGCAACGGAAACACAGTGCCGATAGGAAGTGCGGGCCGCTTTTATATTACGAGGAGCGAGAATGGATGCGCTGTTTTTAGATCTGTGTCGAAATACGTGCATACGTGTTTGTATGTATTGAATATTTAGTCAATATAATTAATCACTTTTCTCTGGAATTCAATTTTGCAACTAGTATTATCAAGAATGAACTATATATTTTAATGAAATAGTTTTAATAGATAACTAGATACTACCATAACTAAGATACTCTGTCTATCTGTCTATCTGATACCCTTTGATGACCAAAGGGTCGTCAAAACGTAACACGGTAAGGTTTATAGGCTACTTTTTATACCAACACCTAATGTTCAATCTCAAAAACGCGAGCGAAGCTGCGGTCGACATCTAATCTGATATAAATGTAATTTAATCCATATAGCACTCAGGATCAATGTAGCTCTCTACCAGTGAAAAATGAATCGTGTCATTAACCAAATTTTGCCAAGTAAAGATACATTTTTAAGCCCTTTATTATCAGAATATCATATTTTTTGGCTTTGTACAAGCCCGTCTGGGTAGGTAGCCCCTAGTCATCATATATTCTACCACTAATCGTCAATATATTTATAGTATTGATGTGTTCTGGTTTGAAGGGTAGTGTAAATACAGGCTACCTTCGTAGTTCTAAAGTTTGGTGGCGCATTGGTGATGGAACGGATAGTTGATGTTTCTAATAAAGCCTATGTCTATGGGCGGTGGTGACCACTTCACAACACCATTGGTGGATCATTTGCCGGCATTTTTAATCTAATAATAATAATAATCAATTTAAAAATTCGATACTAGTTCCAGTTTTGAAAATGACCAAACACTTTTTTTATGGTATTTGTTGGCGGACGAGCATATGAGCCACCTGATGGTAAGTGGTCACCACCCACCACCACCCAAAGACGATGGCGCTGTAAGAAATATTAACCATTGCTTACATGCGCCACTAACCTTGGGAACCAAATGTTGTGCATGTAGTTACACTTGCTCACTCACCCTTCAAACCGGAACACAACAGTACTGAGTACTGCCGTTTGGCGGTAGAATATCTTATGATACCACCGAGTGATATGCTATTATGACCAATGAAATTATTTCGAAGTTATTTATTTATACTAAAGATAGATAAAAGCAACCCCCACGGACATAAAAATACAGACACGTAAAGAATATCTCTTTCTAGAAACATGTACAACTTAAAATTTGTCAAAAATTGACTCGTGAAAACTCGCAATTATTAATTAATATAATATACAACATATATATGTTTGAAGGGTAGTGTATATACAGGCTTATCTTCGTAGTTCTAATGGATGGTCGCATTAGTGATGGAACGGATATATGTGCCGGCTGCAAAAGACCGGTCGTTGCGGCGATCTTTGGGGGATGACCAGTAGTGGACTTCCTTCGGCTGAGAGATGATTGAAATTTGGTGAGAGAATATATATTAACGAGGATTCCTTTCGCCGTTGAACTCAAGAGGAATTATCAATACGAATCCAGTCTTCACAGGATAAGGTTCTCGAGATCTAACCATTGACTAATTGTGGCTCTCGAAACAGAACAAATCAAATTTCCTTATTTAATATAGAAGTTTTACATTTACTTATAATAATGAAAATATCCTTTTATTTTTTCTTACTGAAAAAAAGGACGTCTTGCTACCGAGCATAGCGTTGATTATACTGCGCAGCTAGAGGTCTCCTTCCATAGTCTCTAGGGCCCCCATGCAGCACACTAAGTCAGGGTGTTGTACGCTGTGTCCACTGTCACACCACACTCGTGGCAGGAGGGTTACCACCCACCGCACTATCCCGAGCAGGTACTTCGAAGCATTCGTGTCCGGTAAGTACCTGCGTCATCCTGAACGTGAGCGCACCGTGTTTTTCTTAACCCAACGACTCAAGTGGGGACGTACCGCCTCTATTTTCGCCAGGCCCGCCGTGCGTAACTCCAGATCCTCCTCCGATCGGACGTTCTGGGCTAGAGATAAATTAAAATACCGACGAAAGAAATTAAGTGGGATTTCTTGCTACATATAAAAGTATTGGAATAATACACGATTCATTAAATACATGAAACGATTTGATAATATAACGAAGAATCAAAAATTTCAACACGAAATTTTATTAAAAGATGTATAACAGAGAACCCTATAATTAAGGCTTCTCGGGTCACGTTTTTTTACATAATTCGTCAATATTTTAACTTCAAACGTGGGACCGACAAACGTGAATTTATTGAGTACAATAATTGCCCTTTGAAAACAAATGTCTTTATTATTTGATTTCGGTTTTAGTGATTCAATTTGTCGAGTTCAGTCGATGTTTATTAGCTTTCGCTTTGAAGCCTGTCGAGGTTTCCTTGATAACAAAAGAGATAAAAATATACACTTAATTATGCGAATACCTAGCTAAGATCTAACCGTAACATCCTTTCTGGAGCTGCTAGAACGAATTCGAACAATGAAGATCTTCGAGTTATGTTGCAGGATAAATATAGGGCATTTAAAATTTTGGATAATGTAATGTATAATTATTTTAATATAGCGTTTGATAATTAAACTCCAGTTATTATCAAGCTAATCTAAGTTAATCAAGCTACAGATAGCTAGTTAAACGGATAAGGGAGAAAAGGAGAAAAGTGTGAGGAAAAACTCCAAGAATTTAAGTCCTCTGCAAGATTTTAGGTACTTTTATATGAAAATTTTAGCATAGAAGTATATTTATTTATTTAACTTTAAGTTAAATCAGTTAAGCCATCACAATCACCTTGGTAATGTCGACTTTACCCAGAAGGACACACCTGGAATAAAACGATACTGTTGTGTTGTAGTATTATTACAGGCACAAGAGACGTAACACCTTAGTTACCAAAGTTGGTGGCGCATTGTTGATGTAAGGAATGGTTAAACTCACGGCGTCAGTGTCAATGGATAGTGGTGACCACTTATCAACTCTTGTTAAATAAACAAAAAAAAAACATCAAAATATTTTTATAATATAATCTTCTATTAAGTAATATGACTTATTTGTCAATATTTTATTGACATAGAGATTTAAATTAGTATTCCATATCGATAGACTATCGATAGTATTGTCACGTGTCAATACTATCAAGAGTATCGATAACTCCCCATGAGCAACACTATCGATAGTATTGCAAAAACCATTACTTTTAACCTAAACTCTCGATAGTCGAAAACTATCGATATAAATATCAATAGTATTGCCGTAATCAATAGCATTGCTTACGGAGAGCTATATATATCAATACTGTCGATAGTACTATCGATATCCTGAATAATTTTCGAGGTCAACAATCAATAGTCAAACTATCGATAATTCTGCAACGCTGATTTAAATATTGAAAATAATTGATCGGCAAAGTTAAAATAAACGCACAATGTCTTTACAGAAACGAATACTTTGCCTTAAGAAGGTTTTATTGACTTTACAATGTTTATTTTTAACGGTGTTGCGTTAGTATTAACACAATCGGCGGAGCAGGAGTGGGAGGATCTGTTGAGGTCTTTGGGCAGAAGCGAGCACCATTAAATACGATGGATGGATATTTGGGTGGATGGATGTTAGTTAATCAATCACCCCAGAAAGGTTGCGCGGGTATGAATGAAATTCTGCCAAAGAGATGGATAGAAGACTGGAAAACGAACAGAAATACACTGGACAGAAAATGTTTGTACAAATTGTTTGTACAGAGATTGAAATTAAAATCACTACAGCGAAAAATAAAATTACAGCATGAAGTAGCCGAAAATATGCACACAGAAATTCTTGAATTGCAAATCGCTCTCGTTTCCAATTTAAACCAGAAGAATCATATGAGTCCTACTATCTACTATAGTTCAAATATAGATAGAGCAAGCTTGAACTCTAAGAAAGGACACAGGCTTATACTTTTTTATGCCCAACCACCTGACGACCAACCCCTAAAACACGATCACGGGCTACGGACGACGCCTACTAGCATATAAAAACAGATTTCTGTATAAAGTAAATTTATTTTTCCTTTTTTAATATCTCAGATGTAATGTTTTTCTCAGTAAATATAAGCACCGTTGCAACCGCAACCGCAGCTGCCAGCGATTGATACAGCACCAGCGGCTGGCACGATGCCTCCGAATTCAACAGCACCGAGGATCGGCACCTGACCAGCGACCAGAGTGCTACCAGCAACGGCCATCTCACCAGCGACAGCGACATCACCAACACCTGCACCACCATAAGCAGCATATCCAGGATAGCCAGCAGCGAGACCGGCACCGCAGCCATATGCGGCAGGACCAGCATAGCCGAGCCCCAAGCCGTAACCGGGTTCCAAGCCAAGTCCTAGCCCATAGGCACCGCCGCACGCGCTGTATACATTCTAAATAAAAAAAAATACAACTTTTATTATTGAACATAAATAAATAAAAAAGACGAATTGGCCCATTGGTTAGAACGCATGCATTTAACTGATGATTGCAGGTTCAAACCCTAACAAGCACCACTGTATGTTCAAGTGGTTAATTTGTGTTCATAGTACATCTCGTGATCGGCATTGAAGGAAAACTTCACGAGGAAACCTGAAGGTGTCTACATTCAATGAAATACTGCCACATGTGAATCCAACCGAGCATTGGAGCAGCGTGTTGAAAGAAGATCCAAAACCTTCACCTTAAAAAGGGGGCTTAGCCCAGTAGTACATTTACAGAATGTTCCCTTACCTTCTTACCTGTCTCAAGTATACCTGTAACTATCTTACCTGAATCAAGCAAGCTTGGACGCAGAGCAGGAGGAAAGTGAAGGTAGACATGTTGACGTGTTTGTTCGACGAGAGAAGTCAGAGAATGTTTATGTGAATAAAATTCGTCGTTTTATATCACCTACCGCCTATTCAGGCCTATATGTCGCAACCGTGTACGTGTTTATTTTAATGTTACTCCAATCACAAATATATTTTGAAGAATTTTTCGTTTTTATGTTTTCCCGTAAAACTTATTACGTTTAATATTTTTGTATTTATCTTTAAATTTGCACGGGTATAACTTGTAATTGTTAAATACTATGTTCTTTCTTCTAATAATATTTCAAAGTTCCTAAAAACGAACCAAACATTTCGAGTCAATCAATTTGACGACGTCCGTGGTCGAGCAGTGTGTACACCCGTTTTCATGGGTGCGCCACTTCGAGGTCCCGGGTTCGATTCCCGGCCGAGTCGATGTAGAAAAAGTTCATTAGTTTTCTATGTTGTCTTGGGTCTGAGTGTTTGTGGTACCGTCGTTACTTCTGATTTTCCATAACACAAGTGCTTTAGCTACTTACATTGGGATCAGAGTAATGTATGTGATGTTATCCAATAATTATATTTATTTATTTATTTAAACAATATGGTACAAAATTCTAAGTTTTGGGGTTATTTCTGCATGCTTAAAATATGAATATAGTATAATTAAATATAGCAGTATGGTCCGGAGTTATGGCGAACGCGGGGCAATCCCGGAGCATCTACAAGAGACGGGCCCCCTCACGGGTCACGGGCCTTCGAGCTCCTCGTTTGTTGCCCCAGGTACTCCAAACCATCCGCCCCTGGCGACAGTGGCTATTGCACAAATTTGCATGTTTAATTGATAACCTACTAACTGACATTAGATTGTCACGTTTTCTTTCACAATAATTAACAATTAAAAAAAAAAAATCACATAACTACAGCTGATAACGATTTTCTGTCTTTATATTTTTCGTATAAATAACGCGTGTTCTTCCGTTACGAACATTGTCGAGTTTGTACACAAACAGTAAACATGTACAAGATTATTTTTGTCTGCGCTCTGGCGGTCCAGGTAAATAGATTCTCTTGTATTTACTTGATTGTAGGGCTTTGAGCACATCTCTGTGCTCCCACTCTACGTATTCTAACGCCATTTAACAATAATTAGTATTATTGTGTTCTGGTTTTTAGTGACTGAGCCAGTGTAACTACAGGTACAAGGGACATAACATCTTAGTTCTCAGGGTTGGTGGTGCATTGGCAACGTAAGGCATGGTTAACATTTCTTACAGTCTCAATATTTATGTACGGCAGTGACCATTTACCACCAGTTGACTACCATTTTGTAAACATAATATATCTACTACGTTTTTGTATCAAATTTTTTTTTTCAGTCCATTGCTGGAGCATGCCTTGGAGCTGGATTAGGTTATGGCCTCGCTGAGCCTTTCGGTTACGCCGGCACTCTCGGTGCTCCTTGCGGAGCGTACGGTGGTTATGGTGCCTACGGTGGCTACGGACTTGGTGCCGTCAGTGCTTCCTACGGAGGAGGTCTCGCAGTAACCAGTGCTTCTGAATACCCTACTGGAGTATCTGTTCTCTCTGAAAACTTCATCGAAGGACCTTTAGCTGTAGCCGGTGCTCTTCCATTCTTGGGTACTGTGGGTCTTGAAGGTTGCCTGCCAACCGCTGGTGCTGGTGTTGTCTCATACGGCTGTGGCAACGGAGAGGTCGCCATCTTGGCTGAGGATGGTTTCGGCTACGGTGGAATTGGCTACGATGGATTTGGCTATGGTGGATTCGGCTATGGTGGATTCGGCTACGGTGGTCTTGGCTACGATGGTCTCGGCTACGGTGGTCTCGGCTACGGTGGTCTCGGCTACGGTGGTTACGGCTATGGCATCGGTGGTTGTGGATGCGGTGGCTACCTCTAAATTGAATCCACTTGAGCAACTGATTATGGCATTTGAAAAAGTCAACAAGTAACCTTCCCCCGTTTTCCTCAACAAAATTTAATAATACAATACGATTTCGGTTCCATGCTTATAATAACATACATATATATTTCCATAATGTGCGTTAAATTTTATATCTAACTCGGGAGTTTATGAGAAATTATATTCTGATTGAAAAAAAGCTGTTCTTTTAATTCCGAATACAGAGTCCTTTTAGCAAATGGTTATTTAGAGTTAAAAGACGACAGCCCACATTGAACGGGCCGTGCCTTGACGTGACGCGGTCAGGTGAATGTGTCCTTATGTGAGCCATACTTTAAAGACGATAGATGTGCAGCAAGGTTGTCCTTTAAAATACATATAACCTTAACCAATAATTTATTTTGGCAGCCTTTTACAATTAACATTAAAAATCAATGCTCTGAAGAGTAAAATAAGCATTATTTATTTTAAAAGTACATTTTATAAGGTAAAATTAATTTCACATAAGTAAATTAATATCTTACATACTTATAGCTAGAATTCTGAGTCCCACATGTCCACCAGCTCGCATTGGAGCAGCGTGGTGTAACCAAAGATTCAAATCTTCAAAGTCTTCGTCAAAGTCAATGGCATACTTGCTAGCTATTCCTTTTTTACCTATAGCTAGAGAAATTAAATAAAAATTTGCTAAAACCAGGAAAAAATAACAAAAATATGGTTTAGAGTGAAAATTTTATAATTTTCTTCTCGAAATCTAAGAGACAGTTGTAAAGAACACGTTCGCCGTCCGTCAACACGATTATAGTCGATCCGTAGAAAAATTATTTTAAAAACTAGAAAAAATGCAAATTAGTAATTGTTTGTGTAATTTGTGTCCGAATATTTGTAAATAGTTGTAAAAAGGACATACTAGATATATGTGGCAGAAACTGTTCAAAAAAGTGTTATGAACTTGTGGTAATATTACTATCCAGTGACTCTGTAAATAGTCCAAAAAACAAACATTTAAAGCAAATGTGATATTGAAAAACATTAACATAAATAGTTAAAATTAAAAGTTATAAAAAAACATCTAATTTAGACTTGATACAAAAACTAAACGAACATTTCAAACAAGACCTAAAAATAAATCTAGAAAACTTTGAAGTCAACAAAATTCATCGTTTAGGACATAAAAAACTGGAAGAAAAGAAGTCGAGACCGATCCTATGCTCGTTTGTAAACAATTGGAAGAAGAATGAAATCATGAAAAATAAAAAGAATCTAAAGAAAATTTACATCACTGAAGATTACTCGAAGGAAGTGCTGCAGAAGAGAAAACAGTTACAAGCCGAGTTAGTAGAAGAGAGGAAAAAGGGCAATTTTGCCTACCTCAAGTACAATAAACTTATAGTGAAACAGAATAATAACCAACAAGAGAAAAGGAAAAGAGAAACCTCTGCTTCACCACCTTCTTTCAACAACCAAGCAAAAAAGCAACAGTCTCATTTTTCAACCAAGTCCAACAGGGCAGATGCCTTTGATATGATGCGGGCTAGATCGAACTCTCTCTCAAACTTAATTTCCAATAGAAAGCATTAGCAATTAAACAGCGGCGAACGGAATCCAAAACCATCCAGAGCAACTGATAATAAATACAGGACATATGACAAATCTCCCCCAAGCAGACTGGTCATCGCGGGGGAAAGAGACCACAACCTTCCAACAAAAGAAGAAGAGAAAAATATATTAAAAAATAAACATGAGGAAACAAAAATCTACGTCGCCGCTTTAAATGTACGAACTTTGAGAGAAGAAGAGAACTTAACAGAGCTAATATATGCGTTAGAGAAAATCAAATGGGACATAATAGGGCGAAGTGAGGCGAGTTGGTGAAAGTATAGTTGTACATCCAGACTACTTACTTTATCATATAGGGGAGACTCCAGGCCAATACGGGGTAGAGTTCATAATCAAAAACCAAGTTATTGAGTATGTAGAAGGATTTGTAGCGATCTCGGACCGTATTGCAATAATGAATCTAAAACTACCAGGATACAAAGCTCCCTGGTCTATTGTACAAATATATTCACCTACAGAGCAAGCTAAAGACGATACTATAAATAGGTTTTACTTCGACCTAAATAGAGCTATAATAGAGCACTACTACAAAAATTTAGTAATATTAGGAGACTTCAACGGTCAAATTGGCGAAAGACGCCCGGAGAAGAGTCCACAATAGGAAGCTTCACATATAAAAACAAAATCAGAAGCAAGAATGAAGAGAAAATTGTCCAATTTGCATTAGAGAACAATTTGACTACATTAAATACAATGTACAGGAAAAACAAAAAGAAAATGTGGACCTGGATGACGCCGGATGGGAAGAATAAAAATGAAATGGATTTTATAATGACCAACAAAACTTCACAAACTTCGATGTAATAAAAATCTAAATTTTAATACCGATCATAAATTAATACGAACAGAATTAACAGCAAAACAATCTAAAAATATCAGACCAAGACAATACACAGTTTACGGAAATTCTAAATATCATAACATAGAACAAATCATATCTGCTATGAAAAACGCGTTTGCGAACTTTAAAGACTCAACTAAGGAACTAGGAACACAAGAAAAATATAATTGGATAGAAAACAATATAAAGTCGCAAACTATATTCGCTTCGAACACTAACAAAGAATCAAAGAAAAAATTATCAACAAATACTGTTAATTTACTTGAAGAAAGATACCATTTAATCAATGCAAGAGAAACACCAGATAGAAGGAAAGTACTAACAAAAATAAGTAAAGAAATAAATAGTAACATAAGAAAGGACCGGCAACAAAACGGAATGAAAATAATTGAAAAGCATATAAGCAAGACGGGTGGAATAAAAAAAGCATATAAAGAATTACAAAGTTCTAAAGATTGGATAGTAAAATTAAAAAATGATAGAGGGGAATGGAATCGTCGCCGGACAGACATACTCAGTACAGCTACAACCTATTACAAGAAACTGTATGCAAGTGACACAATCGACGAGGTAGTCGACCTGGAAGAAATCTCCGATGTCCCTAAAATTTTACCATCTGAAGTAAAAAAAGCTATTGAAACCCAGAAAAATGACAAAGCATCAGGACCCGACGGGATAAATAACGAAATCCTTAAGCAAAGTAAAGATGTATTGATAAGTGTTCTGACGGAAATGTTTAACAATATCATAAATACCGAGACCATTCCACGCCGATGGTTAGAATCTAATATCATCCTTTTATATAAGAAAGGTGAGGCTTTTATATAAAAAATATGATATTAGGAACTATCGTCCGATTAGCCTGATGTCAAACCTATATAAGATATTTTCCAAAATAATACTCAAACGGTTGGAATTAAAATTAGATGAACAACAACCCATAGAACAAGCAGGTTTTCGTAAAGACTATTCGGTTATCGATCACATTTACGTAGTACGACAAATTTTAGAGTAATATAATGAATATAACCTTACATACTTTATCGCTTTCATCGATTATAGTAAAGCGTTTGATTCTTTACTACACGCAAAAATATGGGAGGCTCTAACCGAACAAGGAATCGAGCACAAATATATTAATAAAAAATGTATATAGTGAAAGTACCGCAAAGATTCAGTTAGAGAAGAAAAGTACGGCATTTGAAATAGGAAAAGGCGTAAGACAGGGCGACCCTATGTCACCAAAACTATTTTCAGCGGTACTTGAACAAATTTTCAGAAAACTGAATTGGGAACATCTTGGGATTAAAGTAAACGGGACGATGCTGAAGCATTTGAATGATCTGATGACATTGTGCTCTTCGCCAAAACTTCTGAAGATATAAGTACAATGATAAGTGAACTTACGATTTAAAGTGATAAAGTAGGTTTAAAACTGAACCCAGAAAAAACTAAAATAATGACAAATGGAAATAAAAGTGCAATACAACTAGAACATACGGAACTTAATTACACAGATGAATTAATCTATTTGGGCAGCTAATAACTCAACGAGAGTCTATGCAAAAGGAAGTTGAGAGACAAATTACTAATGGCTGGAAGAGGTACTGGGGACTAAAAGAAGCTATGAAAGACACAAAACTCAGAAAGAGGTACGCCTCAGAAAAGATGGGATGGTGACATCGAACAAGTGGCAGGAGTGACGTGGAGTAGAGTGGCTCAGGAACGAGCCGAATGGAAAAGGTTGGAAGAGGCCTTTGCCGATTGGCAGACGGATCTGCAAACGATAAATAAACAAGAAATGTTGGAAAATATTTAGTTCAACATTTGTTGTTTATTAAGCTATTTACTTATTATCAAGTAATTGCTAGATTAATATTATTTTTATGTAATACTATTTGTAGTTTAAGTTTGATATGTTGTTTTCTATGATGCGAATAAAGGGCTATATTATTATTATTTTCTTTATTTATTCTCACTCATGTATACATACATTTTTAAATATAAAATACAAAATATATATAAAAATATAAAATACAGAGGCCAACCAGTGGCGGAAACAGGCTCCAAGCCACGGGTGGTCAGGGCCCCAGAGAGAGGAACTTCCTCACAATACGCGCCGTGCCGAGGAGTACTGCCTTCTGCATCAGGCCCTTGACCTAGCTGCCTAACGAGAGCCTCTTAAGGTGTTGGTCGAGGCTCTTGGCCATTAGGCCATTCGCTGAAACGACTATCGGCACAATAACTGCTGTATCCACATCCCGCATGTCGACAACCTCGTGAGCTAAGTCAAGATATTTTATTTGCTTATCCTTGTCAGCCTTCACGAGATTCTCGTCATGAGGGATGGTGACATCAACAATTATCGTGCGGCGCTCTGACCGATCTATCACCACTATATCAGGCTTGTTGGCGACAACAGTCCTGTCAGTGATTATAGATCGGTCCCAGTACAGTGTGATACGACCATTCTCGAGAACTGGGTCGGGCACATACCTGTAGTAGGGTACCTCTGATACCACAAGACCGTATCGAATTGCAAGTTGTTGATGGATAATCTTGGCCACTTGATTATGTCTGTGCAAATACTCTCCGTTAGCAAGACGAGAACAACCGCAAATAATATGTCTAAGGGATTCGCCCGGAGTGTGACACGCCCGACATATGTCCACCGTGTCATCCCTCACAATATACTTCCGGTAATTGTTCGTCATGATAACTTCGTCCATAATTGCACAGACAAAACCTTCGGTTTCACCAAATAGGTTGCCGAACCGTAGCCAAGATACGGACGCCATAAAGTCCACATCGGGTCCATGAAGGGCCCGATAGAAGCGTCCGTGTAACTCCTTGCTCTTCCATACCCCCTTGCGGTCAAACTCATGGTTTTTTATTATTAATTAATATTATTAGTTAATTAGTAGTAGAAACTATTATATAAAATTAAACGCATGTTGAAATATATAGAAAGTTCAAAATTAGTTGAGACTTCCTTTCATTTAGAAACTTTATCAATACGCGAAATTCTAATCTAATTTAAGAAATTGTTGTTTTTTCAACTCATGATATTTAATTAGAATAATTCATTTTTAAATTAATTCTTTTTTAACGATGGATGGATTGTGTGAAAGACGATATGGTTAGAAAGAACGTTACTTGTGAGATGACGTCCGACAGAGAAGTATGGAAGAAGAAGACATGAAGAAGGATGATGATGATGAATTCATTTTTAAATTAGCATACTAATCATACAATAACAAAGTGTAATAATTATAATATGTTAAAACTAATAGGTTTTTGTTAATTAAATCATCAAAGAAATGAATATCATAAATATTTTATTATGGAAAATACATACGTGTTCGTGTATCGTTTGATATTGTAATATTCATCGTAATTTTCTTTGAAAAGTATATTTAAAGTTGAAAGTATGAGCCGACGGTATTATGAATGACGGTAATTTAAAATCAAGAAAAGTCAGCTTATAGATTAGATGAGAGCGCCGTAACCAGCACAGAAAGGTCCAGCATATTTGCCGATGCCGTAGCCGAGACCGTAAGTACCGTATGCTCCGTAAGGAGCACCCAGTGTTCCTAGACCACAAGGCTCAGCGAGACCAAAAGGTTCGGCGAGGCCGAGAGGACCAGCTACACCGAAGGGTCCCAATCCATTTCCAATGCATGCTCCAGCAATGGACTGAAACGAAAACAATTGACCCTGGACCCTCGCGTTATTTATACGAAAACTATAAAGACTGAAAAACGTTATCAGCGTCATGACGTGTTTTCTAAAGTTATCTATCTTAAAGGAACGTGACAATTATAAGGTCAGTAACTAGGTCCTTAAAAAAATCAATGGTGTTAGTGGCTACCAATGAATAATTATGTTCGTTAACACTTCAGATTATAAAACAAAAGACAGATGGAGCGCTCGGAACTTTATAGTGAAGCAACAAAGTCGAATACGATTTTGTATGTGCTTAAGTATAATACAGTCTCCTAAAAACAAAAAAAAAAGTTTTCTTAATATTGTATCGATATTCGTTTGGGCAGCGTTTGCTCCGCACTCGATCAGAGAGAGTACAGCATCGGCGACTCTGATGTCGCGTTTGTGTATAGATGTCTTGAGGCTGCTCTAGGATGGTTCTTTCTGAGGCATCCGCCGCTCGGCCGATGAATCTGCCGACAGCGTCGTCACCGTCTTCCGTGTTACAAAATGTTATGTGTACACAATTGTTAGGTGTCTAGTGATTGCCACAACTGCGTGAAGAAGACTTTCGTGAATACGGAGTCTCACATTTTTCGACTGGACTATGATAACGTCGCCGTAAGCCTGTATTAGTACTGACTCAATCGCTCTTTAACCGGAACACAATAGTACTAAGTATTACGGCTTGGAGGTACAATATATGATGGTACCTACTCAGTCGGGCTTGTATTGATTTGACTTTAGAAATATTAGCGTTAGCAATATTATACATTAACCGCTGTTAATGTATATTCATCCAATTTTTTTTATACTTGTCTAATATCTGTTCACGTCAAGTAGTCCAGTCAAATTATGGCTAAAAATGGGTTAAAAAAACATGAACGAACACAGTTTGGGGATTTTATGGGTCGATAGGGGAAAACGACGAAAAATAGAGAAAAAAGTAAAATTATTGCATTGCGGGAGTAATAACTTGAAAAATATTAATGTTATAAAAAAAGTTTCGAATAAAAAAGTTAATAAATTTCATTTAAAAGAGAAAAAGTCTCTACAATTTTTTGCCTAACACTGATATTTCTCGAGATATCGAATTAAACGCGTTTCCATCGAAGTGACCTTGAGCTGACCTCAGTACAACCCCTCAAATTGGAATTTATGCTCAGAATACACCCCCCTATCGACCCTTAAAATCCCCAAACTGTGTTCGTTCATGTTTTTTTATTTCATAATTTGACTGGACTAAAGCCTATATAAATAAATTGGATAGACCCCTAGTGTTTGTTAAAGATACAGGTTGTAAGTGAAATGGAACGTATAAGTCCGCGTTAATACGTAAAACGTTTAGTGAGGTGACGAGTGGTTAATAGAGGAATATTGATTGCGAAATTCTTGGTTGGAAGGTAAGTTAAAGGAAGTACACTCCAATAATATGGCGAAGATATTCATGCTAAAATATGATTGTGACTTCGATCGTTACGACAGTTTTCCGTAAGTGTTGGTGACCTGGAACTACTGAGTTTCTAGCCGGTTCTTCTCGGTAGAATCTAATTTCCGAACCGGTGGTAGCTTTGCATTTAATTCAACACTGTCACATAAAGATTCAGAATTGTTTTTATGAAATTACTTGGATAAAGAATATTTTGATGTGTTAGCGTAAATACATAGAATAGATAGATAGAGAGATAGAATAGAATATAGATTTCTGTGTAAAGACATAGAATTGCAAAATAGAAAAATGAGTCAACTGATACAATGAACAATTCTAGTAATTGATAGTTCATTAACACTGAAAAGTTTGATAAGTTTATTGGAGGAACTAGTAACGAACCTAATAATTGTCACGTTCTTTTAAGATAGATAACTTTAGAAACACGTCATGACTCAGTAGTTTTACGTATTCTGATATTTTTCGTATAAATAACGCGTTATCTTTCGTTACAAACATTGTCGAGTTTGTACACAAACAGTAGGTAAACATGTACAAATCTGTGCTTTTGGTCTGCGCTCTGGCGCTTACGATCCACGTAAATATAATGATTAAAACAACTAATTTTAATTAAGATAGTATTTTTTTGTATAATACTAATAATATCAATGGTTTTCGTTTCAGTCCATTGCTGGAGCATGCATTGGAAATGGATTGGGACCCTATGGTGTTGCTGGTCCTCTTGGTCTGGCTGAACATTTTGGTCTCGCTGAACCTTTTGGCCTCGGCGGACCTTTGGGTCTTGCTGAACCTTTCGGACTCGCTGAGCCTTGTGGTCTAGGCCCACTAGGTGCTCCTTACGGAGCATACGGTGCCTACGGACTCGGCAACTACGCTGGACCTTTCCGTGCTGGTTACGGCGCTCTCATCTAATCTAACATCTTACATTTCTGACTTTCAATACTTTCCAATGTAATAAGTATTTTGATTGGATGAGTTATTGGATTGGTTTAACATCAACAAATAGGAATGACATCATATCTACATATGTATGTAAGCTTTGGGCATCTCAGTAAGAAACGTATCATATTTTTTAATGACATAAGAAGTGTCAGTTAATTTAAATTGTAATTTAAATATTTATTTAAGACTTAGTTATAAACGTATTTTTTTTATTAATTAGTGTTCATTTAGAGTGGAAAGGACAATTCCAGTTCTCTTTTAAATAAGGAAGTAAAGCATGAAAATTATTAATAAGCAATATCAGAATTTTCAATAGAGAAGTTTTCAAAAAATACAACAAATGTTAAACAATGGTTAGATACTTTTGAAAGTGAATGTGCACGATTACAAATAGATACAGATATACAAAAAGTAGAAATTCTGAGATTGCTATTGGAAGATAGTTGTGTAGATTGGTACAGCTCAATGATTATTAAGCATACTATAGATTCAGATCGGTCTATATGGAAGAAAAGTTTGAGTGAAACATTTGCTGATAAAGGCTGGTCACCAATAAGGTACGCTATGAACTTTAAATATATACAAGGATCAATGTTAGAATACGCTCTAAAAAAGGAGAGACTGTTGCTAGAAATAAACAAATCAATAGATATACCAACCTTAATATATTTGATTGCCACCGGTCTACCAAACTTTGTAACGGATAGAATAGACAGAGAAAACCTTAAAGAAGTAAATGACTTATTTAACTGCATAGGAGGATTAGAAAGTTTAACAAGAAAAAACGACACAAAGAAGAACTTAAACACTGTGAATAAATACAATAAACAAGAAATAAAACAAACTGAAAAAAAACATGCAGGATTTGTGAAAATAAAGGAAAAATGAATAGATCTCATCCAGAGAGTTTTTGCTGGTATAAACTCTAACCAGCAGAAACTCTCTGGATGAGATCCTTAAAGTCCTTATTTATATTATATTACGCGAAACAACCTAAATTACATAACCAGCCTGTAAATTTCCCACTGCTGGGCTAAGGCCTCCTCTCCCGTTGAGGAGAAGGTATGGAGCATATTCCACCACGCTGCTCCAATGCGGGTTGGTGGAATACACATGTGGCAGAATTTCGTTGAAATTAGACACATGCAGGTTTCCTCACGATGTTTTCCTTCACCGCCGAGCACGAGATGAATTATAAACACAAATTAAGCACATGAAAATTCAGTGGTGCCTGCCTGGGTTTGAACCCGAAATCATCGGTTAAGATGCACGCGTTCTAACCACTGGGCCATCTCGGCTCAAATTAAAATTACACAGGCTTTAATTATAAAAATCTTGTCTAAGCCGTAATAAGTTAAACAAAAATAAGGATAATAATATTTTGGGCTAAAGAGCTAACGTTACTTTGACACAATCGTTTTTTGAAATGGATTATCTCTGTAGTAAGTGTTCATCTTACATATATGTGTTGCTATTTACAAGACGTGAAGTGCCATTATTTATAGGTAATTTAATGTAACCTGTGGTGAAATTAGCCCATCACTTAATAGGTTAACAGCGTTGTTTATAAGTAACAACATATTATTATCTTAGTAATATTTTAAATGAGAAAGTTTGGGTGGATGTAAGTTACTCGATCACATAAGAACGGCAGAAATTCGAAACAGAGATAGATTCTTGTCTGGAATAGCACATAGGTTACTTTTCATCCCAGAAAGATATAACTAATATCTGTAACAACCGCATTGGCTGAAATTAGTTATGTATTATTTATGAAGTTATTTCATAAAGTACATATATATTGATCAGTGCCGTTCCCTGTCGGATCGTGCACGACTATGTCGCGCAGTACCTTGTGTAGAGACGTAATAAAATTTTGAAGATAAATTGTCAGAACATTCAGAATTTTGTACAACGCTAGTGATTAAAATAAAAAACACTATTGTTTTTCTGACGGAGTTGTGGTTTCCCTCAAAAGCTTATCATAATTATGTAAGATCTAGTTCACCGCATAGTCTATTGTTTCTTAAATTGCTTTTATTCACAACATATTTTGTAGTGAAGTAGACTTTATACATAAGTTTATTAGGTTATATTTATTAGGTTTTATAGGTTTTTGGTTCGTGAAAATAAATAAATAATTCGAGATAAATATAATATCATAAATAATTTATTATTGAATATATACATGTGTTGGACGCCATTCATATTTGACGTAATACTCACGCTAATTATTTAGTCAAAAAATATGTTTGGTGTCGAAAAATAATCCAAGACTAATAAACAATTAATAGCTCGAAGTATCTCCTTTTAGATGTAAGCTCCGAATCCCAGACCAGAACGGAAAGGTCCAGCACAGTTGCCGATGCCGTAGCCGAGACCGTAAGCACCGTATGCTCCATAAGGAGCACCTAGTGAACCTAGACCATAAGGTTCAGCCAGACCAAGAGGACCAGCAAAACCGAAGGGTCCAGCACCCAATCCAGCTCCAATGCATGCTCCAGCAATGGACTGAAACGAAAACAATTAATATTATTATCATTATACAAAAAAAAACATCAGTATTTTAATTCAAATAATTTGATTTAATAGTAATATTTACCTGGATCGTGAGCGCCAGAGCGCAGACTAAAAGCACAGCCTTGTACATGTTTACTGTTTGTGTACAAACTCGACAATGTTTGTAACGAAAGAACTCGCGTTATTTATACGAAAACTATAGATTGAAAAGTTATCAGCGTCATGACGTGTTTTTAAAATTATCTGTCTTAAGGAAAACGTGACAGTTTTAAGGTCAGTAGCTAGATCCTCAAATCAATCGTCTCTTTTAGTGAACTATCAGTGACTAATTACGTTCGCTGTTACTTGTTCAGATAATGAAACAAAAGGCAAATGGGTGGGTACCACCCACTCTAGATATTTTACCAAAGCAAGGCACAAGGGACATAACATCTCAGTTCCCAAGGTTGGTGGCGCATTGGCGAAGTAAAGGATGATTAATATTCCTAACAGCGCCAATGTCTATGGGCGGTGGTGACCACTTAACATCAGGTGTTCCATGTGCCGGTCCGCCTACCTATAACATAAAAAAGGAGCGCTCGGAACAGTATAGTGAAGCAACAAAGTCGAATACAAAATAAAAATAAAACAATCGTAGTGACAATTTGTATTCGCTTTTGATTTTGTATGCGTTTATGTGCTAACTATCAATTACTAGAATGATTAATTGTAGCTGATTAAAATGAAAAACACACATACTATGCCCAAACAAATACAGGTAAGCCGCGTGTCTTTTCTGCTATTATGCCAGTACACAGATAAACACTCATACGCATATAAACATATACGTAGTATCGCAAAAGTGTCGAAGCGATCAAAGTCACACTCACATTTTGGCATAACTGTCTTTGCCATTTGTTGGAGAGTATCTGTGATATCTGCTTTCGAACCAATAACTTCCCCGTCAAAAATCTTCCCTTGACCACTCCCCACCTCACTCGACCGCGGAGTTGTACGATCGATGGAATAGATCTCAACCTTTCAATCTCTTTTCTACTAACCTCGCAGCATGTTTCTTATCACCCCTAACAGATATTAGACAAGTATAAAAAAACTTTAAAATAATAATATGTCTATGTAGGTAATGTCTTCCTTTTTATCAAATGTAATTTCAGTAGTTCGGGATGGCAAAATAAAATTATGTTTTTACAATGATGCTCCAATCTCTCTATCTATCTTTTCAATCCCTCACAATCATCCAATTGTTTTCCTTATGACAGCTCAATCGTTTTTAAAATAAGAAATACTGTTACATGCCAGTATTAAATGTTATCCCATAAAATAATATTAACTAAAGTTGTACAAATTATTGATCAATTAATTACAATAATAATTGTATATATTTATAATATGTGATATTATTAATGGTATAATTAATTATAATATCCTATGACGTAGCACCGTAAGGAGGCTAGGGCTAGTCTGTAACTCAAAGTTAAACGTAAGTTCCACTGGGTAGGTACCATCTACTCATCATATGAAAATCAGTAATACTGTAATACTTAGTACTTTTTGGTTTAAAGTCAGTAAAACTACAGGCACAAGAAACATGCTAACTCAGACCAAAAGGTAAGTGTCGCCTTTGATACGGCGCCAATATCTTCAATGGGCAGTGGTTACCACTTACCATCAGGTAGTCCATTTGAAAGACCTCCTACTGATACCATCAAAAGAGAAAGAAATGAATTATTAACTAAATATCCTCTAGATTCAACGGATAGTCCGAGGACTACGTTGACATCCATTGGAACGACAATTATGTCTCTACAAAATGTCGTTTCAGACGCTTTCGGAGCGAACTCTGCCCAAACTAATATTAATACAATATTAAGGAAATGTTTTAGATTTTTTGTTTCTTGTTTTTAGGAGAGTGCATTATACTTAAGCACATAAACGCATACAAAATCAAAAGCGAATACAAATTGTCACTACGATTATTTTGTATTCGACTTTGTTGCTTCACTATACTGTTCCAAGCGCTCCTTTTTTATGTTATAGGTAGGCGGACCGGCACATGGAACACCTGATGTTAAGTGGTCACCACCGCCCATAGACATTGGCGCTGTTAGACATATTAATCATCTTTTACTTCGCCAATGCGCCACCATCCTTGGGAACTGTGATGTTATGAACCTTGTGCCTTGCCTTGGTAAAATATCTAAAGAGTGGGTGGTACCCACCCATTTGCCTTCTGTTTCATTATCTGAACAAGTAACAGCGAACGTAATTAGTCACTGATAGTTCACTAAAACAGACGATTGATTTGAGGATCTAGTTACTGACCTTAAAACTGTCACGTTTTCTTCCTTAAGTCAGATAATTTTAAAAACACGTCATGACGCTGATAACTTTTCAATCTATAGTTTTCGTATAAATAACGCGAGTTCTTTCGTTACAAACATTGTCGAGTTTGTCCACAAACAGTAAACATGTACAAGGCTGTGCTTTTGGTCTGCGCTCTGGCGCTCACGATCCAGGTAAATATTACTATTAAATCAAATTATTTGAATTAAAATTCTGATGTTTTTTTTTGTATAATGATAATAATATTAATTGTTTTCGTTTCAGTCCATTGCTGGAGCATGCATTGGAGCTGGATTGGGTGCTGGACCCTTCGGTTTCGCTGGTCCTCTTGGTCTGGCTGAACCTTATGGTCTAGGTTCACTAGGTGCTCCTTATGGAGCATACGGTGCTTACGGTCTCGGCTACGGCATCGGCAACTGTGCTGGACCTTTCCGTTCTGGTCTGGGATTCGGAGCTTACATCTAAAAGGAGATACTTCGAGCTATTAATTGTTTATTAGTCTTGGATTATTTTTCGACACCAAACATATTTTTTGACTAAATAATTAGCGTGAGTATTACGTCAAATATGAATGGCGTCCAACACATGTATATATTCAATAATAAATTATTTATGATATTATATTTATCTCGAATTATTTATTTATTTTCACGAACCAAAAACCTATAAGACCTAATAAATATAACCTAATAAACTTATGTATAAAGTCTACTTCACTACAAAATATGTTGTGAATAAAAGCAATTTAAGAAACAATAGACTATGTGGTGAACCAGATCTTACATATGATAAGCTTTTGAGGGAAACCACAACTCCGTCAGAAAAACAATAGTGTTTTTTATTTTAATCACTAGCGTTGTACAAAATTCTGAATGTTCTGACAGTTTATCTTCAAAATTTTATTACGTTTCTACACAAGGTACTGCGCGACATAGTCGTGCACGATCCGACAGGGAACGGCACTGATCAATACATATGTACTTTATGAAATAACTTAATAAATAATACATAACTAATTGCTACAGATATTAGTTATATCTTTCTGGGATGAAAAGTAACCTATGTGCTATTCCAGACAAGAATCTATCTCTGTTTCAAATTTCTGCCGTTCTTATGTGATCGAGTAACTTACATCCACCCAAACTTTCTCATTTAAAATATTACTAAGATAATAATATGTTGTTACTTATAAACAACGCTGTTAACCTATTCAGTGATGGGCTAATTTCACCACAGGTTACATTAAATTACCTATAAATAATGGCACTTCACGTCTTGTAAATAGCAACACTGATATGCAAGATGAATACTTACTACAGAGATAATCCATTTCAAAAAACGATTGTGTCAAAGTAACATTAGCTCTTTAGCCCAAAATATTATTATCCTTATTTTTGTTTAACTTATTACGGCTTAGACAAGATTTTTACAATTAAAGCCTGTGTAATTTAGGATGTTTCGCGTAGTATAATATAAATAAGGAACTTTTAATGAGACTAATCTCATTAAAAGTTCCTTATTCCTTTTTAAATAGTTTTTTTGTTTTTGAGGATTTTTATGTGTCCGTAAATGGGTAAAGGTCATAATCAGTTCAGCCTAAAATTGCTGTCAAAATTATTATGCTAATTACATACGAACTTGTAATTTATAAATGTCTTACATTATTATAATGAACTTGCTTACGCGAGATTTTAGTATAGCGTTTAAGCGATCTCGTGTGAATCATCCATTCATAGAGGTTTTTATTGCAAAAATCGCCACTCTAATCATGTGTTCCAGTTTGAATATTTTACGAGTAAGCTTAATTGCAATTTATCGTCCGTTCGGGTTACGAAAGTATCGGTAAATAGACTGCCATTGTTTACGTTTATAATATCTCCTGTGCTGAGAATAGCTGCTGAGGCTGAAGTCGGTCTTGACATCATTGTCATTCTAAGAATAAAAAACATAATTATATAATGTATTATATGCTTTAAGATATATTTTTTTAATAATACTATTAGTACTTGGTGGTTGGGCTTTGTGCAAGCCCGTCTGGGTAGGTACCACCCACTCATCAGATATTCTACCGCCAAATAACAGTACTCTGTTTGTTGTGTTCCGGTTAGAAGGGTGAGTGAGCCAGTGTAATCACAGGCACAAGGGACATAACATCTTAGTTCCCAAGGTTGGTGGCGCATAGGTGATGTAAGGAATGGTTAATATTTCTTACAGCACCTATGTCATCAGGTGGCCCATATGCTCAAAATATACCTATTACGCCGATTCTTCTCAGGTCATGGTAATTTCTTTTCCGAACGGGTGGTACTTTTTAATTTGACTATCAATAAGTATTGAATAAGGGAATTTGAGTTTGAGTACATTCTATACAGTAAAACGGAACACGAAGGGAGACAGGAGCACAGTCTAAGTAAAACTTGTGATTGAGGATCTCTCGGCCTACTTTTCCCGGGTTACAGAAAAGGCAAAAAATAATTGGTTTACAGCCAAAGTTAGGAGTGATATGTATGTTGAGATAGATTTATAACAATGTATGTGTGTGTGTGAGTGTTTGTGGTTTACGGGACTTTAGATATGTTTGTATCCATTTAGTAACTTTTCTATGTCCTCGTATATAAGCATGAGAAGCCATTCCATGATTTTTCTCCTAAATACTATGGCCAATGCCAGCCTAGGCCGAATTTAAGTGTAGAGAAGGTCATGTAATGTAGCTTTCAGGGTGAAAATCAGGCTTATCGATCAATATTCCTTCCTGTAATAAATTGTACAAAATATAAATTTCGATGAACTTCGCGTTCGAAGTTCGGCGAAAATTTTGTAAGGAAACCTGCGTCGGATGAATTGGCATAGCATGCTGGAACAAGTTAATAAACCTTCTTTTCAAAAAGGATGACCAAGCTCAGCAGCGGGACATTATCAGAGAATTGGTTTATTTTAAATAGATAGTGATTGCTCTTAGCAAAACGGAAGATATAGGTATATAGCAAGGGCAGATTTGTGTGTGTTTGTGTAAATGTGTGTAAGTCGAATGCTCTTTACACATCATGTTTTATGGGATTTTATGACGTCCGTCACCATATTACATGTGATATCATTCATTAATGCACTCCTGGTTCAGCATATTTATTCATCATTTTAATTATTCTATACCATTTTTAATTATTTTATCTGCCTACTTAAGAATATTAATAAATAATTAATGTAATTTTTTCGGAAAAATATTTTCTAAGAAATAGTATTTTCAATCAGTTACAATGAACAATTCTAGTAATTGATAGTTCATTACCACTGAAGAGTTTAACAGGTTTATTTAATGACCTAGTTACTAAACTTATAATTGTCACGTTCCTTTAAGATAGATAACTTTAGAAAACACGTCATGACGCTGATAACGTTTCTCGGTCTTTATAGTTTTCGTATAAATAACGTGAGTTCTTTCGTTACAAACATTGTCGAGTTTGTACACAAACAGTAAACATGTACAAGGCTGTGCTTTTGGTCTGCGCTCTGGGGCTCACGATCCAGGTAAATTAAAATAATTAACCCAACATATTTGATTTATAAAAAATATGTTTTGAATTTTGTTTAAGTTAACATCAATTACAATAATCATTTCAAATATTTCCGCTTTAGTCCATTGCTGGAGCATGCATTGGAGCTGGATTGGGTGTCGGACCCTTCGGTGTTGCTGGACCTCTCGGCCTCGCTGAACCTTTTGGTTACGGCGGTCCTTTTGGTCTTGCTGGACCTCTTGGCCTCGCTGAACCTTTTGGTCTCGCTGAGCCTTGTGGTCTAGGTCCACTAGGTTCTCCTTACGGAGCATACGGTGCTTACGGTCTCGGCTACGGCAACTATGCTGGACCTTTCCGTGCTGGTTTGGGATGCGGAGCTTACATCTAAAAGGAGATACTTCGAGCTATTAAATATTTCAATATATGTTATCTTCTATTATGTTTCGAAACAAAATATACTTTTGATTAAATATTTTGTGAGAATATTACATCATATAATAATGGCGTCCAGCACATGTATCTATTTTCAATAGTAAAGTATTTATGAAATAATTGTCAAGAATGTTATTTCAATAAACGAAAACCTATGTAATAAGCTTATGTATAATGTCCAGTTTACTGCAAAATATGTTTTGAATGAAACAATAGTTTGAAGGTAGAGGTGGTGAACCAGTGTTGTCGCACACATATCTGCTTTTATTTTTTCAATGCTGATAATTAGCCTTTGAGGCCAGCCGAAACATCCTCAGAAAAATAACAGTCCAAAAGTAGGTAATTATTCTTTTTGTAACAAACTTTTAATACGATACATTTCAATTCAATGTCAGTTATTTTCGTCAAAGTTTCATTTATATATTTACCATGAAAAAAAATTAATAGAAAAATGTTTAAGAAGACGTGGATTATCGGGTGGCGATATTTCAATGAAGTTATTAGTAACCATAGAATAATCTTCAGCGATATTATTAACACTACATAATCATGGATGACTGATTAATTTTGATAAGCAACGCTCACCGAGCACGTGGCTGAGTGTGCATTTCAAGACTAATCAAATTTAACTGACAGTTTTACAAGATGGCCGCCTCACCAGTGATCGGTGTTCGTTAGGATATTGTCAATGTCAAGTTTGACGTCTGACATGACGTCTAAAACGCGGATTCGCCAAAGTTTGATATTTATAGACTCATAATGATGGTTATTATGACAACACTTTGTGTCATTGAGTACATTTATAGTAAGATATTGTTTATTATAATATTTGCTGAAAATTAATTGGCAGTAAATTGTTCTATCAGTTGGTCCAAGAACTTAAACCAGAATTTTGGGATATGTCTATGATATAATTCGTTAATGATATAAAAAGGAAAAAAAATGGTCCATTTTTGAGCTGCAGGCCACGTTCGGTATATTTATCCATTATTTTTATTATTTTGTCTGCCTACTTAAGAATATATTAATTATTGTTATTTTTTCGGAAAAACGTTTTCTGTAAAATAGTATTTTTCAATCAACTACAAACAGTTCTAGTATTTGATAGTTCACTAATACTGAAGAGCTCAACAGGTCTATTTGATGACCTAGTTACTGACCTTATAACTGTCACGTTCCTTAAGACAGATAACTTTAGAAAACATGTCATGACGCTGATAAGGTTTCTCAGTCTTTATAGTTTTTATATAAATAACGCTTGTTCTTCCGTTACAAACATTACTAGGAATGGTTAACATTTCTTACAGCTGTAATATCTTCCTACCTGTATAATAAAATGGTTAAGTATCATTAAGAAAGTATTCTGGAAACTACCTTTACTAAGGAATAAGTAAACCTTTATTGATTTTTGTATTTTTAAAGTCAGAAATGTATAAATTGTTAAATATAGTTTTCATTTTTATAGAAATCGGTGGCTAGCCAGTTGTTGTCGAATATAATTGCATTGCATGACTTTAGAAAAACTTTTTAAAATCTGTTAATATTTGGTGTGATTTTATTTTATTTATTGAAATTGTTACACCATCAACTTAACACTAAAAACCTTCGAATTAACAACTGATTTTGGTAATATTCAAAGAGATACGTCTTTAAAGGTGTAAATTGAATGCATCGCCAAATATAAACAAAACAATATTCTGTAAAGCATTTAAAACAATATATTTAATTCATAACCTAGGTCCTAACCTTAAAACTGTCACGTTTTCTTTCACAATAATACCGGATGGAAACAATTTCATCACACAACAGAAGCTGATAACGTTTCTCAGTATTAATAGTTTTCGTATAAATAACGCGTGTTCTGCCGTTACAACCATTGCCAAGTTTGTATACAAACAGTAAACATGTACAGTCAGAGTAAGAAAACCTTCGTCAGTTTTCAAATTCATTCCTTTATCAAGTCGTAAACTCTTGGTACCTTTTGAATCTAAAGCACTAAACAGACAACTGCATATAAAATTAAACTAACATAGTATGATAACTGGGTTCAAAATAGTGTAACATCTTTGGACTACGTCTAGTGTCATATCAACATAAAAATTTTTTTGTGGCCTAATTTGTCATTACAAGATTTAAATTAGATATGATATCTTCTACTGAATTGTCAAAGTCTGTCACTGTCATATATTTTCTTGTAATATCTTGCAATCTTAGAATAAAAACGCTTGTAATATTATTCGGCCGTGATTTTAAGTGACGGTTAATGTAATGACGTGAAGTGATGAGTGGTTCCATCGGCACCGGGAAGTGGTGGTGATTCCTTGGCCTGCAAAAGCGGCGGATATAAACCCTATCGAAAATCAATGGGGTTAGATGGTGCAGCGGTGGATAAATAATAACGATAGAACCAAAGCAGCTGTCGTAGAACATTGCCGAAGTGTTTGGGAGGGCTTCAGAGGAACCGACATAACTCTCGCCTTCTTGGATCAATGCGACAGCGACTACAAGCTGTGATTGATACGAATGGCGGATACACTCGTTTTTAATAAAATAAATAAGATTTGTTTAAATGAATAAATTTTACCATAATTACTATTTATTTTTGCTATTTTATTTACTACTTCCGTCCTGTGGTTTCACCCGCGTTCCCGTGAGATTTTATGTTTTCCTGGGATAAAAAGTGTCCTATATGTTATTCTAGTACATATTCTACCTGTTGCCAAATTTTATCCAAATCCGTTCAGTAATTTTTACGTGAAAGAGTAACAAACATACATCCTAGAGAAATCAGCCAGATCCATACACACAAACTTATAATATTAGTAGGAAGTAGGATTACTACTATGCACTCTCTTTTATAAAAGACAAGACAATGTCCTAATCTCCGATGTTACACGAGCATTCACGAAGGGCTATGAGGTTTCGTGAAAAGTTATTTGTAATTATCATCCCGATTGACAACAACATTGACTAACTATGTTGTACTTTATTTTGTAATTTATTTATGATCCGTCGAATCAAGTGAAAACTCAATCCATAATACACGAAGTCGCAATAATATTTTGTGCGTATCTTTAAATATAAGCCTAACTTTAGAGCCGAGATAGTATAGAGGCCTTTTGTAGAGAATAAAAAAACAACCATTTAATTTTCAATTTTCTATATTGCGATATAAGTACGTTAAAAACGTTAAAGCCCTTTTTTATATTAAATTTTATATGACATTATTACAACCGCAACCAGCGCGAGCGTATGGACCAGCTAGAGGTCCGATACCGTAGCCGAAGGGACCGTAGCCGGCCGCATCAACAGCCAAAGGACCAACACCGTAGCCGAGTGGACCAGCTATTCCAGCAGGTGCAATATCTTCAGCCAATATGGTCACGACTCCACTGCCACAGGCGTAATTGACAGCACCAGCACCAGCAGTCGGCAGAGCGCCTTCTATAGCCACGGTTCCTAAGAAAGGCAGAGCGCCGGTGACAGCAAGAGTTCCTTCGATGGCGTTTTCAGTTAAAACAGATACTCCGGTCGGTGGTATGGCTGATGCACTGGATATGCCGAGTCCACCTCCATTGGAAGCTGGAACGGCAGCAGCTTCTAATCCACAAGGAGCTGCTAAGGGAGCAGCTGCCAAAGGAGCACCACAAGGACCGGCTAGTCTAGAGCCTATGTACTGTCCCGCGATACACTGTAACAATTATCACCAATAATATTACAGAATAATTTCAAAAGAGAGTCTAAAAATACATCTCATTATGATTAACAAGGAAACAGTTATAGAATCAAAGTGAGATACAAACCTAGCCTAGACTCTAAATGATAAAACTTATTTAAGTAAAAAACTTTATACAATATAGATGAATATACTTCTAAAATACTGATCTAAAAATCTCAATTACCTGTATCAGGAGCGCATGAGCGCAGACGAAGAGTACAGCTTTCATCATGTTAATAGTTAAATGACTAACTTGGGAATAAATAAAATGGAGAGATTCTAGCCTTTTATGTAAATCAAATCAGTGAAAACTGGTGGCAGTTGTGAAAAGAAACGTGACAATAGTGTGATTAGTTAATAGGTCACTATGTAATTAATATAATTATGTAATATTTTAAATAACATAATGTATTATGTAAAAAAATCCATTACGTCATTGAATCAGTCTTTCTAGGGACTATCCTTGACTCCAAATTTCAGTATGGCACCCATTTGTATGCCCTAGAAGGGAAACTAAGAAGGGTCATTTATGCAATCAGAGCAATCCAGACTAGTTTATTTTAGTAATTTTCATAGTCCTATGTCGTATGGAATGTTGTTATGGTGTAATGCCGCAGATACTGAAATTGTATTTATTGTGCCGAAATGTACTCTCTGAACTATTTATAATATTAGTTCTAGGATATTGCGCGAAAATTTAAAAGAAATAGGTATATTAACGGCTCCTTCACAACATATTTATTGTAATGTAATGTTTATATGAACAAAATATGTTATATACAAGAAACTTGTAACCCCTTTCCGCTTGCATACGGTACAGAGAACGTTTTTGGGCAATGGTATACGCATGTATACGTTTATCAAGACTAAATTAATCAATAAATCTTATTATTCATTAAAATAATACTTTTTGAAAAAAAGACCTGGATTTAGGCTCGGGTTCCATCACAAGGTTGATTGAACAATAACTATGAGTAACAGCATTGTAAATCTGTTTATTTGAAAAGGGCAACTATGCGAGTTTGTTGACGTTTCTTCTTGCTGGGCTGCTTACAGAAATGATGGGTAGTGTTTAAATATTAACGACTTAAACGATTTAAAGTTTACCTAAACAAAACACATTTGATTTTCATTTTTAATTTTGATTATTTTCTAATGAGTCGAGGGAATGAGAGAGTTTTTATTTTATTTTTCAAAGTAGCAGCGGTTGGGCAATTTGACCACCTAAAAATAAATGGTAACCACCACCCATAGACTTTAGCGCTGCAAGACATATCAACCAATCCTTTCATCGCAAATGTGGCAAAATTTAGGAATTATGATGTAATATTCCTTTTTCCAGTAATGTCCTAAGATGTATCCTTCAAATCACAACATATTTATATTCAGTATATCTGCTTGGAGGTTGTATGTGAGTAAGCTAATTGGGTAACATATGTAATGGTGGCAAGAATGTTTACAGTATTTCCCCGTTGAATCGCAATTCTGAATTTATGTTTGAAAATGAACCAGCCTTCCCGTCACCGGTGGAGTCAATAAGATCTTGTATCTAACCCGCCTCGGCTTCGCACGGGTGCATTGCTGATACTAAATATACTACAGAATGTCTTACAACAATCACAGCTTTTTTGTCATTAGACAATACAAATCGCTATAGCCCTGCGTTTTAAATCTGTAATATCTTAGAAAATGATCATTTAAATTACATGGTGTAAGGGGCCATATTCATCTATATTAAATGCACAATGTATTTAAGGTACTTAATTGGATAAGGATTAATGCTGTATTGCTTAAAATCGCTTCGAAAATAAGCCATTATATCTCGTAAAAAGTAAAGGATAAAAAATGTTTGTCGTGGGTTATTCCAAAGAGTTAGATATGTTTATACCATCGCGAACTTTTTTGAAGACCTTTTTAAAGTGTGCAATACTGCAATACATTATTTTGATCTATCTCATAGGTTTAAGCCAGCATTTGCAATGTAAGCTCAAAAAATGTGTTTATTTACGGCATCACTTTAAATATCTCTAAAATTATCAGTGTTTCTCTACTATTTTGTGCATGTATTATACATATGAACCTACCTCTTGAATCAATCTACCTATTAAAAAACACCGCATCAGAATCCGTTGTGTAATTTTAAAGATCTAAGCATACATAGGGTCAGAGAGCGGTAAACGACTTTGTTTTATACTATGTAATGATGAGGATTGTTTCAACGACAAATGGAACACAGACATAATTTAAAATGTGAGTCGCATATCTAACGAAGTTTGCTCGAATACCTACTATTGGTAAGTCGAAAATTTATATCAGTCAGACGTAAAAGTTTGCCCCAGCACTATTTTTTTTTCTTAATCTCTAATATTTGTCAATTCAGCATCTAGATTGCTGTCGAGGTATTTTCCTTTGCGAATTACGGATGTGTGTTTCAGCATAGCAATGACTTTTTTTGCCAAGTACATTTTTAAAATGGACGTTTATAATTTACAGATGACTTTTTAATGCAAGACGTGGAGATATTCGTGGAGATATGTTTTTAATTTACTATTTATAATTACTATGACCAACTGTGTATATTGATTATAAAATAGAGCCAAATTAATAAAATTGGAGTGTCTGTTTGTAATATTAAAATAACCCATTTTTACTAAATGCATATGTATGTCTACACGGTACATATACCAAAATAACATTTTTTACAATTTTTGTCTGTCTGTCTGTTTGTTCCGGCTAATCTCTGGAACGGCTGAATCGATTTCGACGGGACTTTCACTGGCAGATAGCGGATGTAATAAGGAGTAACTTAGGCTACTTTTATTTTAGAATTATATATAGAATAAAAATAAAATCACGCTACAATATACAAATAACTTAAATTCAAACAACGCGCACGAAGTCGCGGGCACAGCTAGTTTGTCAAATAAAATAAACGTCGGGTCTAATGGACGTGTATCAGTAGAACCGTGTGCTTCGTTTTGATTTTTGAATGTAGGTGCAGAGACAGTCAAATGAGCCACCTGATGGTAATTGGTCAGCACCGTCCATAGACATTGCAACGGTAGGAATAACATGCATCCCTTAGATCACCAATACACCTCAAACTTAGGAACTAAGATGTTAGGTCCTTGTGCCTTTAGTTACTGGCTCACTCGCCCTTCAAACTGGAACACAACAGTACTAAGCACTGCTTTTTGGTGGTAGAAAATGTGCTGGTGCATTAGTGGTATCTATCAGATGGGTTTGCGCAAAGTGCAGGCTTGGATCCGTTGTTTTTGGTGCCAAATGCTCAATACATCAACGACACAGTTAAAAAAAAATGTTTTATACTAATGGTATGGCTTGGTAGGGCTAATAATTCAAGCAAGATCGAGTGAAATTTAGTTGAAAACGAATTTATTGCCTCCATAGGTGCTAGTAATGAAGGCTTAATGTTTTAACTGAACCAAGCAAGCTTGGACGCAGAGGAGGAGGAAACTAAAGGTAGACATGGTTGTTAGTTTAGTTGAACAATTGACAATTTTAATACAACAATCATCAAATAATCGCCGATGCTTTTATATGGGTTAAAATATTATTTCGAAATATTTATAAACGTGTTTTTTATTAGTTAGGAAATTTATTGTGATTCCTACTTCATTAACCTAATACGGTTACTGATTTTAGAATTACGAGTGACGTAATCTTGAAAATAGAACACATTTTTTTAATACTGTCAGTTGATTGGTTTATTTAGTCTAAACCAGATGATTCGTTAAGATAATTCTGACTTTTTTAATATTGTATACACTAGGTTTGGATCTATAATTACGAATATTAAAATGTCAAAAAAATAAACATTTGACATCGCCTCCGTTGCAGACGGGGTCTTCAAAAAACAGAATTGACAGTCATCGTTTACGTGTTGCTAATATTCTTGTCACCACTCCAGATAAAATATTGCGTAAATTAAGTTTGTTAGTTATATAGATGACAAACTAGCAGAAGTCCTGAGTTTAAATCCCAAGTCAGGTCTAACATACGTATTGGCGTCTTCTTTAAATATCTCCTCAATATCTGGTATTTGGAAGTTGTCAGCTTATACCCTAAGTCCCCATGTGAATCCGATAGCACTGCGAGCGAAATTGTTGCGACCAGCAAACGACTGTTCGTTTAGTTTACACTACTGTTAGTGTTAGTGCGCGTGTATTTGCGTAAACGTTTGTGCACTAAAATATGTCTTATATACTTGTCTTGTCGCTCTTGAGAATGACCAAAACTAGTCAGAAGGATATCATCATCATCATAGAAATAAAGTTCTGAGTAACGCCCTGGTCTAACCACTAAATTTATACTCAAAAAATCAAAATCAAAATATACTTTATTCAAGTAGGTTTTTGCAAGCACTGTTGAATCGTCATTTAACAAACTATTTTAAGTAAAGCTACCACCGGTTCGGAATGCAGATTCTACCGAGAAGAACCGGCAAGTTACTCTTTTTCAACATCTAAAAATATAGTCATGTCATAATTGTTAAATACAATTATATATGTATGTTATGTTATACCACTAAGATTATTTATGAGACTTTAGTAGTTGAGTAAGAATTCATAAAATTTAACTACAAATAAATCTATAACGTAGTTACGAAATTTTGTAAGTTATTGACTTGAGAATGGCTTTGATCGTATCGGTAAGGAAGACTATTTCATTATTAATAACTTTCCCTAAATTGCAATTAAGAGCATAAAATGTAATCGTCTTACGGTCGACGAAGCCCTCATGAACCACTTCGGAGCCATAGTAATGGCGGCACAGCTGTCCGGAGCTAGCGAGGTGGTCCTCATCGGAGATATCAACCAATTGCCTTATATCAACAGAGAAAATGTGTTCGAAATGAGGTACTGCCGACCAAGCATGACAACATACATCACCCGTGAGTTATCCTGTACGCACCGAAACCCCCTCGTACGTCGCATACGCCATTAGCGAGGTCTACCGTAGCATCTACTCTGCAGGCCCCATCGTCCACTCCCTCAAAATGGAGAGATTCACTGACGCCAACATACCATCCGACCAAACCAAAACCCTATATCTGGCCCATACGCAGGAGGAAAAGAAACTCCTGATGGACCAGGGATACGGAAAAGGTGAAGGGTCAAGCGTCATGACCATCCACGAATCTCAGGGACAGACCTACGGCGACGTTATCATAGTCCGACAAGAGAAGACGACAAGCTCGAAGTCCAGCGAAGATCTGCCGATGTTCAGTAAAAATATAAAATAACGCCAAAATTTATAAATGTAAAATGTAAAAAAGGCACGGGCAGCTGTGAGCCCGTGGATGTTGTAAATTAAATAATACAAAAAAAACCAACCCGTTAAGTCAGTTAAGATACATGTGTTCTAACCACTGCTCCAACTCGGCTCTCTTTATTGAAGCAGTGTGTTGAAATTAGCTCCAAACCTTCTCCTCGAAAGGGAGAGGAGTTCTAAGCCCAGCAGTATGACATTTACAGGCTTCACATATTTTGCTAATAGAACGATATCTCCTATTTTATAAAACCAATGATTAATAAAGACATTTAATTAAATATTTTGTCATACAATACATAACATCATAAAGTTACACAGAATAATACGAAATTATGTCAAACGTTTCTAACGGCGTTCTCTCACGTGTCACGTATTTATTTTTTTCATAACTTACGATTACATTAAATTACAAATATTTAGTATAAAAGGCTGATGTATATTCAAAAATATATTCTCAACTTTAAATTGCAACAGTAAACATGTACAAGGCTGTGCTTTTGGTCTGCGTTCAGGCGCTCACGATCCAGGTAAATCATAAAAGTAACATATTAATAATGCCTCCTTGGTCCAGTAAATATAAGGCCGCAGATCCTGGGCTTAAACCCAAGATCGGGTCGATAAAAAGTTATTTGTAACAGCCCGAAGTCTGGTGTGTGGAAGTGTGTACAATCGTGTGTCTTGTTGGTCCTGCGCCTGAAACTCTTTCCGACCGTATCGGATTTGCCGTCGCATCGGATTATGAGAGTGATTGAACAGAGATTGCGTCTGAGTTTGCGCCCATGTGCACTATGTCATGTAACTATATGTCCTACGTAGTTTGCTGGTCTTCCTTAAGATTAACAGCCGCAGCCGAAATTGCTCAGGGCGACGTCATTATTATTAATCTAGACAATTTGCTTCATAATCTATATCACAGAACATTCAATTAATAATAACTAATCTTATAATTTCCCATTTTAGCCATAAACTTTTTCACTGTTTTGAAGAAAGAATCAGAACATATCAATAGTATTCTGGTTGAGGATTCGAGGAAAATTCAAGATGAATGGAATCTAGCATTTAAGACAGTTATAGATTCTGATCCGAATCCAATCCTGCGAGATAATTAAATAGTCACTGGATTATTTGATGTTATTATTAAACTGGACATTATTAATTAACATGTTTCATTAATTTAATATTCAATTTAATTAAGAAAATATCTTCTTTCAGTCAATCGCTTCTCAGTGTATTGGCGCTGGATTTGCTGCAGCTCCCTGGGCATCAGTCGCACCCTGCGCTGCCGCTGCTCCTTTAGCAGTAGCTGCTGGTCCCTGTGGTGCTTACGGCCCAGCTGCTTTTGCTGCTTCCAATGGAGGCGGTTTTGGAGTATCAAGCGCATCTCCCATCCCAGCAACTGGTGTATCTGTTATATCCGAAAACGCAATTGAAGGAGCCCTCACCGTTACTGGCGTTCTGCCATTCTTAGGAACAGTGGCTTTAGATGGTGTACTACCAACTGCTGGTGCTGGCATTGTCTCATACGGTTGTGGCAATGGAGAAGTGGCAATAGTAGCAGAAGACATTGCTCCCATTGGTATTGGAGCTCCACTTGGCTATGCTGATGCCTACGGCTACGGTCCCTATGGCTACGGAAACGGTCCGCTACCTGGACCTTACTCTCGCCCTGGTTGCGGTTGTGGTGGCCTCATATAAATAGATAAGGAAATTATTATTTTTTTTAATAAAGATTTATTAAAAACTATCACTCTGAATTTATTCTCGACAATTTGCTGAAATTTAAAAAAGGATTTATTTGATCAACGATTTTTTTTTTTTTTTGAGCTATTTAATTATCGAGAAACAAACAGACATAATATATAAAATATAAACCAATCAAGTTCAAGTTACAAATGAGAATCAGAAACTAGTAAGCGAGACAAGAAAATTGAAAACCGAAATTTTAAACAATTCATTTTAAAATTAATAACAAACAAAACAGTAAACGGTGTTTGTTCACACGAAAAGAGATAATGCTACTTATTACATTATTGTGAGAAGATTCTTGCTACTTTGAATAAGATCGCTTGGTGGTAGGGCGTCGTGCAAACCCGTCTGGGTAGGTACCACCCACTCATCAGATATTCTGCCGCGAAACAGCAATACTCGGTATTGTTGTGTTCCGGTTTGAAGGGTGAGTGAGCCAGTGTTACAGGCACAAGGGATATAACATCTTAGTTCCCAAGGTTGGTGGCGCATTGGTGATGTAAGGAATGGTTTAATTAGAGCGCCATTGTCTATGGGCGGTGATGACCACTAACTTACCGATATCATAAAAAAAATAGTTCGGAATGGCAACGTTTGACCTGTTTTGACTGTAAGTAATTGAACCGCCAGTATTTATTATTAACAATACATCCGATAATATTACAAGATGTACTAAAAGAATTAAATTAAAAAAACTAACCAGTTGCTAGGTTAATCAATGTATTTGACTGCTTATTTTGTGTTTGGTCTTAAAACGGCATATATTATTAGGGGTATCATATAATGCGTTAACGTCACACAGGGCCGGACCGTTACTTTAGGGGGCCCTGGGCTAACACTACTTTGGGGCCCACCTAAGACATATCTGAACGTAGACTTGAAGTAAATTAATTGAATGGGTTTGATCAATTGCAGGACTCGCTCTACTGCAAACCATACGATCTGTTTAATTTAATAAAGTTATGGATTCCTTCGCATTATCGTCTATTTTTGACTATGACTCGACTTAGGTGGGGCCCCCTTAAATCCACGGGGCGCTGGGCTGAAGCCCAAAAAGCCATATAGATCCGGCCCTGACGTCACAGGCACATGGCATCTTATTACTGATGGATGACCTTTTTTGGACGCGCGATCCACCCGGTAACGGCACCGTCGGCACCGTCGGCACATTACGGTAAATGTGAGACATATTCGCTATTATACATAACGTCTCAATAAAAAAACGTGCTTAGTCTAGAGTTTCATAACAATAGTAATGTAATTATTTCTCTTTACCGACTTATTTTCGTTGCCTCTGACTTTATCGGTTTTAATAGAGATTTAAACACGTAAACGCCCCGGGCGAGTTCATTGATTTTAATCAAAGAAATCTTATTTTGAATTTCGTACTGTGATTGTATGTAATTTATCGTAATTTTTTTTTTTTAATTAAGTTCCTGTGACTGACGTTTTCTTTTATAAGTATGTACATAAGGTATGTACATTTGACGACCTCCGTGGTCGAGTAGTGTGTACACCAGCTTTCTTGAGTACGCCACTCCTAGGTCCCGGGTTCGATTCCCGGCCGAGCCGATGTAGAAAAAGTTCATTAGTTTTCTATGTTGTCTTGGGTCTGGGTGTATGTGGTACCGTCGTTACTTCTGATCTTCCATAACACAAGTGCTTTAGCTACTTACATTTGGATCAGAGTAATGTATGTGATGTTGTCCAACATTTACATTTATAAGGTTTTATTTAAATTTATTTATTATTATTTAAGCATAGAATTATTCTCAATAATTGTTAATTTATTTTCAATTGTTCGTTCCTATTATTAATAACGTTATGTATAGAGAAATCAAATTCGTTCCAAGTGGGTCCCGCAACACCTACTGGTTAAGATGCACGCGTTCTAACCAGAACGTTAGAACTTCTTAACCGATGATTGCGGGTTCAAACCCAGGCAAGCACCACTGAATTTTTATGTGCTTAATTTGTGTTTATAATTCATCTCGTGTTCGGCGGTGAAGGAAAGCTTCGCGAGGAAACCTGCATGTGTCTAATTCTAACGAAATTCTGCCATATGTGTATTCACCAACCCGCATTGGAGCAGCGTGGTGGATTTTGCTCCAAGCTTTCTCCTCAAAGGGAGAGGAGGCCTAAGCCCAGCAGTTGGATTTACAGGCTGTTAATGTAATGTATTTAATGTAAAAAATATCTCACAAATCGTTGCCGCATTTAAATCAAAACACGTAGACGTAAACTCAGTGACGAAAATAGCAAATCGTTTTGAGGGATCACTTAACCAACAATATCTTAAACCCGTTTTGTTGGACACAAGGGAAATCCTCGAAAGATACCCGAGATCCTTGTGACCGGGTTATACGGGTTTTATCTTAAACTAGCTTTTGCTCGCGACTTCGTCCGCGTGGAAGTCATAAAACGTAAAATCCCCTTTTTTCCGTGTTCCCAGCAAGCATGCTTGCAAGCTTCCGCGTGGTAGCTGGTAACTGGCTGTCGCAAAAAATATTTGGTCTATACCTTTTCCTTATAAGATTTCCTTATAAAAAATATTTTTTGTTTTTTTTATTAGGTGCCAGTATAAACAGATTGGAGGTGGAACTGACACGTGAGCAAGCCACATAAAACTGTCCATGAGAGAAGCAATTTTCTCCCAAATCTACGCCACCGACTTTTAAAGTTTGCCCTTGCGACTTATTTATTGTCATCGCGAAGCAAACTTTCAGGGGAAATTGAAGATCCATGATTAAACTGTATAGTGGCTCTGGAAGTGGTTCAAAAGCATCAAGTGGAACCTTCCCTCCACTGCAACACATACCAGCATTTTCCTCTTTCCACTTAAAAGCATTACACCATTGGCATTTATGTTCCATAGTCCCTGTACATACAGCTCTATCAGATTCATAGGATAACTCAAGATCATATGCCAGTCCCGACAGTAATTTTGTATTCCATGTTTTTGCTTTATTATTTTTACGATATTGAGACTGAATATTTCTTCGTTCCTCCGAGTGGGTATGTTGATAGTTAGCAACTGTTTGACGATGTTCATTGGGATGTGAGGCCTGATAAGCAGCTTGCGCCTGTCGATGCACTTCTGGATGCAAAGCTTGGTAATCAGCCTGCGTTTGTCGATGGACATCAGGATGCGAAGCTTGGTAAGAAGCTTTTGCTTTTCTGTAAACTTCAGGGTGTGTTTTTTGATACTCTGCAACCGCTTGCCGATGTGCTACAGGGTTCTTTTGAGCAGATTTTTTTTGCTGATTTTTCCCGATTTTATTCGTGTATCGCGTCCTACGCTTTTTGACGACCTTTTCTATTTGAATAGGCATCGCCTCGTCATTGTTTGACTCAGAGTCAGTTTCCGAAGTAGCGATTCCGGGGATGGGAGAAACAACTTCTAGCCTTCGCTGTATAATTTTTAATAACCTTTGTTGCCGAAACTTGTGTTAATGGAATATAAGCATCAAAATGGCCATTAGAAAAACCGCCAGTAAAGCGAAGACGTTTAACAGGAAAACCTTCAACTCCAGTTTTCACATAAAATTTTCCGTCACGGTAGACATATTGAAATATCATAAATATCCATATGTTGTGGTTTTCATCATGTCGTCGTAATATTCATTTTGTGTAGAATAGTTGTCTCCATTTGCAGCACACAACATAACCGAAAATTACATCCAGTTTTCAGCAACAAAGCTAACAATACGTTGACATCCCTTTCCGTTCCGAACATCCAAAAAGATAAAGCTCTAAATAAACAGGCACCATCCTTTCCAATATCTACAACAGTATGAGGTACATTTCCTCCATTAATAATTTCATGAATCATTTTAACGAAATGCAGTAACACAATTTTATTCAACTTTAACCTGCAAACCTAATTACGAACTAAAAAGAAACCAACTAAAAATAAATGAAACCTAAAAGTAACTATTCAATTGAAATTAACCTACCTAATAAAGTGCGAGTCGGACTCGTGGACCGAGGGTTCCATATACATATTTATAGGTATGCAAATAGCTCATAGATCTACCAAAAGGGAACGATGCTTGAAGATATTTCCCTTTTTCAAGTTTTCTAAATTTTCCAATGTAAGCAGAGCCCTGTTCCTAAGCAAAATGTACGCAGTGTGGTATCAATTTATATTGGGTATTTTTATAAACAAATAAAAATAAAAAAATTCATGATTTTCAGTTTTTTTTTTTAGTTTATTGCGCTATAATAACTATCTTCATGCCAAATTTCAAGTTTCTAGGACTACGGACTTTCAAGAAAAAAATACAATTCCCGTTTATTCCCTATCCCTTGGGAATTCCGAAATATCCTAAAAACAGTTTTTAGTTGTTGTTATAACCTACTTGCATGCTAAATTTGAAACCCCTAATAATTATAGTTACGGAGATAGAGCTACTTTGGTTCGAAAATATAAATCCCATTTATTCCCTATCCCGTGGAAATTATGAAAAATCCCTTCTTAGTGCACCTCTAGGATACTCAAGGTATACGTGTGCCAAATTTCAAGTCTCTAGGTCCAGTGGCTTAGGCTGTGCATTATCTGTCAGTCACTCAGTCACTCAATCACTCAGTAACGGAAGAGTTTTATATATATATTGATTGTTATACTTTAGCGCCTAATGCATCAATACCTTGAAGTGTAATACATTAAAAAAAAAAGATCGCGCGTTCGCCTGTCAAAGAGTCTTGGATTTATACTTTTTGGCGCGAGTTTGGATGTTTCGAATATACTTGTTTTTGTGTCATAGTAAATATTTTTAGTTTGTTTTCGTTATTAATTAGTATGCATCGACAGGCGCAAGCTGCTTATCGGGCCTCACATCCCAATGAACATCGTCAAACAGTTGCTAACTATCAACATACCCACTTGGAGGAACGAAGAAATATTCAGTCTCAATATCGTAAAAATAATAAAGCAAAAACATGGAATACAAAATTACTGTCGGGACTGGCATATGATCTTGAGTTATCCTATGAATCTGATAGAGCTGTATGTACAGGGACTATGGATCATAAATGCCAATGGTGTAATGCTTTTAAGTGGAAAGAGGAAATGCTGGTATGTGTTGCAGTGGAGGGAAGGTTCCACTTGACGCTTTTGAACCACTTCCAGAGCCACTATACAGTTTAATCATGGATCTTCAATTTCCCCTGAAAGTTTGCTTCGCGATGACAATAAATAAGTCGCAAGGGCAAACTTTAAAAGTCGCTGGCGTAGATTTGGGAGAAAATTGCTTCTCTCATGGACAGTTTTATGTGGCTTGCTCACGTGTCAGTTCCACCTCCAATCTGTTTATATTGGCACCTAATAAAAAAAACAAAAAATATTGTTTATAAGGAAATCTTATAAGGAAAAGGTATAGACGAAATATTTTTTGCGACAGCCAGTTACCAACTACTACGCGGAAGCTTGCAGCATGCTTGATGGGAACACGGGAAGAAGGGGATTTTACGTTCTATGACTTCCACGCGGACGAAGTCGCGGGCAAAAGCTAGTGCCTCATAAGATTAAAAACACTCGAATTCGTTGATCTTCAAATATCAAACCTTCATTTATCTTCATATTCAATTAAAGTTTAGTTTGTAAATAATATTTAGAAACGAACGATAGTTTTTAATATCTGAAGTTTTTATTGTATTTGTAAAATTTTTTTTTTTTTTTTACTTTGTGTAGAAAATAATATGTTTGTATAAAAAAATAACCTTAGAAAGATACAGCGCTATTGGGAAAAACAATATTCCTGATAGTTATAGACATAGCAAATTCTAACCACAAGAGAAAAAAGCCAAATAAACACAACAACATTTGACATTAAATTGACGTCAACGCAAACGCGATATGATTGGTCGAGAATCCATCTCTGATACTCGTTAAGGATTTGTTAAACGTCGAAGAAACTGTTTTGAACTAAAATTAAAGTGGATATAAGCAGTGACGTGAAATAATATTGTATTATGAATATAATAAATATAATAATAATAATAAATGTAATATATCAAGAACTGTTAGTAGTGTACAATATAGCTGAATTATTAGCAAATTTCATGGAATATGTAAATCTTAAGTTTGTTTGTCTTAGATATTTCTTTGAACGGAATAGGTGATAGATACTTTTCGATCGTTAAAATATAAATCGGATATTAAATTGAATTACAAACACATATTTAATAAATTAACTATTTATTATATTGAAATAGTTAAATAATTATTTATTTATATAAATACTAAATTAGATTATAGTTACCATTACCAAAACCGCATCCACACCCGCACGTGCCAAATACAGAGACTCTGCCAGAGGCTGGCACATCTCCTGCAAATCTTACTGAACCAATGATTGGTACTTGACCAGCGACGAGTGTGTTACCAATCACAGGCATTTCACCAACTACCGCTATTTCGCCATAGCCAGTCTCGCAGGGTCTATTTATTTGTGTGGCTACGTCAAGCGCCAGGTCCACGCCTGCATTGTATGAATTCAAAGCCAGCCCAGGTGCTAAACCTGTTCCAAAATCAGGTCCAAGGTTAGGTCCTAAGCCAAGACCTAAGTTAGGTCCTATACCAGGTCCGAGGCCAGGTCCTAAGCCAAGTCCTAAGTTAGGTCCTATACCAGGGCCTACGCCAGGTCCTAAGCCAAGTCCTAAGTTAGGTCCTATACCAGGGCCTATGCCAGGTCCTAAGCCGGATGCCAAGCCATGCGCCAAGCCAGGTCCCAAACCGTTCGCCAAACCATGTTGATAGCCATTGTTATGACCGAAAGCTGCGTTCATATCACCATAAGCATTTGGATTTGCGAGACCAGCTCCATAACTTCCATATTGACAAAGCACTTTCTGTAATAAAAAATATTTATATTAAAATGATTTCCAACTCTATACATTTTTTTTTATCCTTAATCAGCAAATACGAAATTTCAAAATTAGAAGCATCGATGTGAAAGCAGAACAGATGAACTTTAAATAAGTGAACGATAGATCGATGAGTGAACTGAAAGGAAGACCGGCAATAACGCAAATATCTGAAAATATAATTTTAAATTTTTAAGTCAAACCGTAAACTTACTGTGAACTTGTTAAATTAAAAATATAAAAAATTCGAATTCAGTTTATATTATATATATTTTTTAAATCATTCAATAGCTAATATTTTTGCTTTAAACATACCTGAGTTACAAGTGTCTGAATAAGAATGAAAGTTAGAATTGAAAAGTACATAATACTTCGGTTCGATAATGTCCAATCATTCGAAAATTGTCAAACTACAACATTTATCTTAAATTTATATTACATTTCATAATTTTTTATCTGTGCGAGATAAAACATTACATAAAAACCTATTCTTAAAGTTACATTCGATGATAATCGTTAAGTTACAAATAATTGATAAGTTTATCTGTGAATGTTTTGTAATCATTGTCATATAAAAGTGCTATTTTTTGAAAATTATTCAATTTACAACTGAGTTTCATTGAAATCAAACAAAAGATGTCTTTCAAAATAGTATTCTGTCTTTCAACTGTTCTTCTTCAGGTAGTTATAATTATTTTATCTTAAACATTATAATCTTTTCTTTTTTTTATTTTATTCGTTTTACTTACGGATGGTAGAATCGTCTACGAGGCGTAATTCTTATGTAGTTAACGCAAAAACTTAGAGAAACGGTTTTATGGCTCATAACAAAAATGATCGGTTACTTATGTAAAGTAACTTCAAGGAAAAAGATTTACGAATAGTCTTTGGTTTTTATGTTACAGACAATATCAGGACAATACATCGGTAAAGGATTTAACGGTGGCGTCATCGGTGCTGGCTTGGCTGCTGCTGAAAATGCTGCCCTGGCTAATAGTATGGCCTATGGCGCACCCTTGGCAGCTAATGGCTTAGCATACGAAGCCGCAATAGCAGCCAATGGACCGTATGGACCCAATTTAGCTCCTGGTTCTAGTATCACAAACGGTGGTGGTTTCAGAGTAACAAGTTCCTCTCCAATCCCAGCAAGTGGTGTTTCAGTGCAGTCTGAAAATTTAGTTATTGAAGGTCCATTGGCAGTCTCAGGCCAGTTACCATTCTTGGGTGTAGTGGCATTGGAAGGTCCGCTGCCAGCTGCTGGCCAGGGTGCAGTTGCCTACGGTTGCGGTAATGGTAATGTTGGCATCGTGAACGAAGGAGTTGAGCCAGTGGTAGCTCCAGCATATGCTAATGGGCTCCCAAATGGTCTTGGTTATAATGGGCTTCCTAATGGTTTAGGCTATGGGCCAATGTATTAAGTTTTTTATATTTATATTATTAAATAAATTACTAATTTATTTCAATACGTATTTTAATTGAATTACCCAAAAATCGCACCGAAGCTTGTCAATTTTAAATAGGGGATATCAATGGATAGCGAAGTCTAATTGTGAAATGAATAAGCGTCACGTGTATTCTTGCATTATCAGCGAACCAGGGCCGATTTTAGGTGAGGAAATCCGTGGCTGGAAATCCGGTGCTTGAACCCCGAGCCTTCCACGGGTAAGGGACACGTATACTTTAAATGACTGAAACAAAAAAATCTAAATTCCGACGAGTAAACAGATATAATGAATAGACACGCATATATATTTAGATAATTTTAATATACTCGTATCTACATATATTAGTTAATTTATGTAAAAGAATGAAATAAAAAATAAAAAGTTTATTTTTTTCCCAAATAATTTGTTTTAATTATTCAAATACGCGGCTGGAAAAAAAAAGTTTAATTGCAATCAAACCAGAAAATTGCAAAAGTAGTTAGTTAAGTAGTAACAATGGCAAAAATCCCGAAAGAAGCAAGTTCTCTTAAACATTGTACCAACTCTTTTAACTTGGATCAGTTCCGTCGAGCCACGATTGGAGAACTGCACGGGAGGAGCCGCGGATGCGTTATATCAACACGTTTTCGCAGCCTCTCCAATCCGTGCCGAGGTCGGCCATCGCAGTGGTTTTAGAGGGTAGGAATCCCACATAACCCGGTTTCCACCCAGGAGTCCGGATACCTTACTAAAGGCTTCCACTGCGTGAAGAAAAAAAAAGTTCCTTATAACAGTGAACTCGCTTATTGTTATCTAACCGATACGATTAACGCTGACCATTTATTTTTTTTTATCTACCTGCATTGTTCTCGCGTAAGTGATGTATGTTATCTTAATGAGAAATACAGTTCTTTAAACCAAAGGAGATCAGTCATGAACACACGCATGGAACCACAAGGAACAAATACCTGTATGTTAATACAGTAAGAATAAAGTCAAGTAAATTCTACTTTTTTGGTCCCATTTGCTGTTGGAACACTTGGACCTTGGAGTATTTGTGCAAAAAACTTTATTAAAAGAGTATGACCTCACCTTATTGCCTCCACTGGTGACTGGGCTGGTTCGTTTTTAGCCCAGAGGATCGGAATTGCGATTCAACGGGGAAATGATGCTAGCAATCTTCTCACCATTCAACGTGGTCAATATTTATACAGTTATGGTTAATTAATATTTAGCCGAGATGGCCCAGTGGGTAGAACGCGTGCAACTTAACCGATGATTTCGGGTTCAAACCCAGGCAAGCGCCACTGAGTTTCATGTGCTTAATTTGTGTTTATAATTCATCTCGTGCTCGGCGGTGAAGGAAAACGTCGTGAGGAAACCGTGGGAGAGGAGGCCTTAGTCCAGTAGTGGGGAATTTACAGGCTGCAAATGTATTCTTTATTCAAGTAGGCTTTTACAAGCACTTTTGAATCGTCATAAGTGAAGCTACCACACCGGTTCGGAATGTAGATTCTACTGAAAAGAACCGGCAAGAAACTCTTTTTCAACATCTAAAAATACAATGTTAGTTAAATACAATTATATATGTATGTTATATATCCTGGCTGGAAGTCAACAAGCATTCCTTGTTTGATATATCCGGTAGATAGTTTAAGAGGACGATTGCTGTACGCACCTAGTTTTAAAAATTGGGCCAGTAAAATGAGTAAAGTGTTAATAATACGTGATTAGAACCACGATTTAAGAATATTCCGTTAGCCGCCACAGCTAGTATCGGAATACTTGGCGTTGATATTTCGAGCCTCGTTCAGTTCCGCGGTCAATTGGAAGGCAAAGCCAAATTGGCATCAAAAAAGCTCGGTGTGCTCAGCAAGGCAAGACAGTATTTCACATCGGCCTCTCGCCTAAGACTATACTAGGCCCAAATTCGGCCTCACATGGAGTACTGCTCCTACCTCTGGGCGGGTGCTCCCCAGTACCACCTCCTTCCATTTGACCGTATCCAACCTAGAGCAGCTCGAATTATCGACGATCAAGCCCTCTCTGATCAGCTTGATCCTTTGGCTCTGCGTAGAGATGTTGGATCACTTTGCATCTTCTACCGAATTTTCCATGGGGAATGTTTCGAGGAATTATTTAGATTAATCCCGGCAGCTGAATTTCACCTTCGGACATCTCGTCAAAATTCTAAGTATCACCCGCACCACCTAGATGTCCGAAAATCCACAACAACGTGTTTTTTAAGTCATTCTCTGCCTCGCATAATCACTCTGTGGAACCAGCTTTCGCCGGCGGTTTTTCCGAACCGTTACGACTTGGGAACCTTCAAGAAAAGAGCGTACTCCTTCCTTAAAGGCCGGCAACGCACCTGCAAGCCCCCGGTGTTGCAGATGTCCATGGGCGGTGAAAGTCACTTTTCACCAGGTGCGCCTCCTGCTCGTTTGCCACCTATGACATAAAAAAAAGGAAGAAAGCGAGATAACTTATCGATTCACTAGACATAGTTTGCTATTATATATTAGTGAAAAATTCACGACTAGTAAAAATAAACACCATAGAACATAATATTATTAAAAAAAATTATGAAGTTGTCAAGTTGATCTGACTGATTTACAATATTTCATCAGAATGATGTATCGACATAAATAGTTTATAAAAATGTCACGTTTATTTCAGCCTAGTATCAAACAATGACATCAATAATTGTGTCATATTGATAAAAATGTTTAGACATGTTTAACAAATCGTTTTATTGATTGTAACATATTTTGGCGCGATCGTGTTGCCTTTTATTTCTTGACTCAAATACAAATTTTTAGTTTTCTGTTTACATATTTAAGTTTAATTTATTACAGTAGTTTCTCTATTCTAATTGATTTTATTTACTTTACTTATCTAATTAATAGGTAGTTAACCTAAATAAATTTACATTTGCCAATTAGAGTTACTATAAATTAAGCAGTTAGGTTAAAGGACTCCTCCAAAGATTGCCATTGTTCCCTGTTGAGTTCTATTTGACCCCAGTTTGGGCCAGCAATTTTTCTGATATCGTCGTCCCATTTTAGTGGTCTTCCTCTGCCCCGATTTCCTAGCGTGCCTTTCCAGAAGGTTGCCTTCACGGTCCATCTTTGGTCTGTAAACCTCGCTACGTGTAAATGTTTATATACCAGAGTCATATTTAAAACGAAAGATGTGTTCATGTACAAACATTATTTTTTCTCTTTTGTTAATTTTTCTTTTTTTTTTTTGGTTTTTTTTCTTCACTTTTGCAGTCGTAGCAAACAAAAGTAATTAATAGTTTTTTATCCTGTAATGTTTGCTTTTAAATTACTATACATGATCTATCGATGAGTGTAAATAAAAATATGTATTTAAAATCCCTAGCAAACCTAAATTAGCAGCCTGTAAATTTCCCACTGCTGGGCTAAGGCCTCCTCTCTCTTTGAGGAGAAGGTTTTGAGCATATTCCACCACGCTGATCCAATGCGGGTTGGTGTGTGGCTAGATGTGTTTATAAATCATCTCGTGCTCGCCGTTGAAGGAAAACATCGTGGGGGAACCTGCATGTGTCTAATTTTAATGAAATTCTGCCACGGGTGTATCAACCAAACCGCATTCGAGCAGATGGAATTAGCTCTAAGATTCTCCTCAAGAGAGAAGAGACCTTAGCACAGTAGTGGGAATCAAATCAAATCAAATCAAAATAAACTTTATTCGAGTAGGCTTTCACAATCACTTTAGAATCGTCATTTAACAAACTATTTAAAGTAAAGCTACCACCGGTTCGGAATGTAGATTGTACCGAGAAGAACCGGCAAGAAACTCAGTAGTTACTCTTTTTCAACATCTAAAAATACATTGGAAATTATAGACTGTTACTTTAATTGTATTTCGGTAATACGATAAACACAAATTGATTATAAAATAATGTAATCAATGTACGATATATCAGTAGTAATTCATTTTGATGTAAATTAATAACATTTTGAAATTAATTTATATTTTACAATACACATAAAATAATTATGCAATCAAAAAACTATATATAATTACGGTTAACCGAAAAATAATCATTCAATTTTAATCATTTCTTTTATTAAAAACGATCGAAAACATTGACATAAAAACCTTAAAAGATGTTTATCAGAAATATTAGTCTTCTATTATCAACCATAACGATTCAGGTAATTTTTATACCGTTATTTGAATTTAGAACGTAAAAAGTTTTGTTTCTCAAATATACATTACTCTGTAATAATCTGTATTTGAAATATTATATTACTCTGTATTTGAATACATTTCTTCCAGACAAGACTCTTTCGTTTATTTTTTTGAATTTGGAACGTTTAGATTTTTTTAGTTTTTTTACTGTTTTGTAATAATATTCTATATTCAAATCCTTTCCTTCCAGATGATTGCTGGGCAATGCTTAAGAAGTGCGTATAATACTGGCGTATACAGCAACGAAATCGCTGCAGCAAATATAGTCGCTGAAACCGCAGCACTAGCAAGCGCTGCAGCTGCTGGAATTGCATACGGACCAGTTGCAAATGCTATAGCATATGCACCAGTATATGAACCCATCTGTTCTATTGGAGTACCTGGACTCACTTTCGGTCTAAGCTTGGCTGAACTTGCCGCGTCAAATGGAAACGGTCTCCGCGTCAGAAGCGGCTCGCCCATACCACCCAGTGGTGTAACAGTGGAGTCAGATAACATGCTCATCGAGGGTCCATTAGCTGTTAGTGGTCAACTGCCGTTCTTAGGTGTGGTGGCTTTGGAAGGTCCGTTACCTGCGGCTGGAGCTGGTGCGGTAGCTTATGGTTGTGGCAATGGAAATGTTGGAATTGTGAACGAGAATGTGGCCCCAGTTGCACCAGCTTATCCAAATGCCTACGCTCCGGGATACCCCAGTGCCGCGCAATCGTCTGGGTATCCTAACGCACTAGGCCTTGGATACCCCGCTGGGCCGGGATGTGGCTGTGCCGCTATGTATTGATAGTGTTTTATTTATTTAATAAATTGTTGATTTTATTATACTTTATTCGATATTTTCATTTGAAATTAAACTAGTTTAAATTAAACAATTGCTGACTCATCATAACATAACTTTATTCAGGGGAATAAATTCAGAATCATTGAAGAGGTAAAAATATAAGAGATTATGCATCAATAATTTTCCATTAGGATAGAAAATCTCTATAAGCAAAAATACCCGATACTTCGATATATAAAAAAAAAATTAATATATTAAAATATGCGTTTATAGTATAATTTAAGTTCAATATCATTCTCTCCTCTGAATGACAAATGTTTTATAATAGTTGGCTTATTCAACGATGATGAGTGTCATCCTTTAACCTTCTACCTTTACCGTATTCAACGATATAGAAAAAAAAAAGAAATAATGACATTTAAAAAAAATCCCATCGAGTTTCTTCCGTCATTTATTTTCAATAATGAAGTTTTTATTTTATTTTATTTTAACTAGGACAACCAACAGTAGATACAATATTACATCCAAAATAAAAAATAAATTACATTTCAAAATTATCAAGGCAAAAGTTCTACTACTTACAGGTAGACGCCATGCAATATCACAATGTATGTATTGAAAATATAAATTAAGCGAAGCAATAATTAAATATAAGAAGTTTAATACTGTTTTTAACTATTATATAATAAATAAAAAAAATTCAAAATATCACCCGCACCACCTAGATGTCAGAAAATCCACAACAGCGCGATTTTTAAGACATTTTCTGCCTCGCACAACCACTCTGTGGAACCAGCTTTCGCCGGCGGTTTTTCCGAACCGATACGACTTGGGAACCTTCAAGAAAAGAGCGTACTCTTTCCTGAAAGGCCGGCAACGCACCTGCAAGCCCCCCGGTGTTGCAGATGTCCATGGGCGGTGGTAGTCACTTTCCATCAGGTGAGCCTCCTGTTCGATTGCCAACTCTAACATAAAAAAAAAATAAAAAAATACTAATAAAGTATGTTTTGATTTTGTTAATAGGATACTTTAATAATAAACGGAGCGTTATTAAATTATATGTGCGTATTTTTTATTTAATTAGCGATAATAATTAATTACTACAAATAAGTAAAATTCGCTGCTAATAGGGGGCAAAAATTAATCCAAGGCAGAAAGTGACCAAATTCAATACTTTAGCGAGCGAAAAAAAAAATCACCGTGTTGGCGAATTTATTACGAAAAATAAATAGGGTAATTAATTTAATTAAATAAAACTAATTAGAATTAAGCACAAATAAAATTCTTTATTTTTCGATTGAACTATTATATATTGAAGTTGATTTATGTATGAAAATAATATTCGAATCATGAAAGTTCATGTGTATTCCTTAAATTTTATCAATTACGATAATTGCAATTATATATATAAAAAAAAAACCTTCATTTTTAATTTATAACATCTTTATTAACTAGTCAAAAATTTACATTATATTTATACTAATTAACAATAGGTATTCATATAAATAAAATACAATTATAAATGTGTTTACTACATGTAATATGATTGTTGAAACAGATTACCGGTTCTTCCTCGGTATTTAATTTATATCTTTAAGTCAACTTTAAATTTAACTTGTCAAGTGACAAGATAAATTAATTTAAGAACATACTACAATAAAGTATATACGATCTAGTAATTATCAACAAACAAATAAATATTAATTAATCAAAATTTCGTTATCGACCCAAAACTGGGAATTAGACGGATTCACCAAAAACTCACTAATGGAAAATGTTCAACAATAACAATAATTTAAAATAAATTATTATAAATTAAAACGATGATGAATCATATTTGAAAATCCTCTCGTTCTAATAGCAGGACTATTCTGTACGAATATACTCGAAACTCACATCGAAACGAAATTGTATCGTGTCGAAAACAAGTGACATCCGACAGTTCGCCGTCTCATACTAAGAAAATGCTATGATCGTGTGAGACAAAAAAAAAAATCTATTGATGTGCAATATCCATGCTACTTGGCGGTAGGGCTTTGTGCAAGCCCAGAGTACCACCTATGTAATCTACCATCAAGCAACAATACTGTTGTGTTTTGATTTGAGCCAGTACAGGCACAAGGGATGTAACTTCAAAGTTACCAAGTTGACGCAATCGCTATGTAAGAAATGGTTAAAATTTCACACAGCGCAGGGCAGTGGTGAACTTACCATCAAGTGGCCAATTAGCCCGGTGCCATAAAAATAAATGGCACGTTAGTAAATGGAATTCGACGGTGTTGTTTGTTAACGGAATGTTCATACTAGTAGATCATACTCGATACAAAAAACATTTTATTGCAACTGAGATAACGGAAATCATACAGATAAGTTATGCGGATGATACTCGGTCACTCACATTCTAGTGAGCATGGACTACGTGTTAAACTTGTTTCCGTACCTGATACATTCATAACACGGTCATTATATGACACGGTGATTAGTTCCTTTAAAGCGCTTAATAGCGCTGCTGATCGATGCACGTCTTTCAAATCAGTGAATCCTGTTTTAACTAGTAAAATCCACGTGCTCCACATGGACCAAGTCTGCTGCCTGTCTGCCTGTTATTCGCGTCCCTACCGTCCGACCGATGTAACATTGTACAAGCGTCTAATATTTTCAATGTTTCTATTTAAATTTTACTTTGAAGCAATAATATATAATAGAAAAAGTCTTAAAATTATTCGGATAACGCTTGAATCTTTAGGAACTTTTGTATTATATGTATTTTTTTAAAATATTTTTACAATTTTTAAAATCATTAAATTAAGAATATAATATGTTCGTCGTTGCAAAGTTATGTCGATCAGAAAAATTTACATCTGTCAAATAGATCAAGCTATCTTGTACAGTGACACAGTCGAATGACAGTAGCGAGAGCACAGATAATAAATAACTTAAACGTCATGTTGACTTTAATGATGTGTTTTTAAAAAACAAAAGTCTAATGAATCATTTACACGATACTCAAGTTTTTTATAGTTAAAAAAAAATCATTGTGTCTCAACCATTGAATAATGAGAATATTCGAATGAATTATCGATTAAAATTTGGAATCGATTTTGCAAGTGCGAGCGATAAGGTATTCAAGCAAAACGAAAACAGTGTTAACTTTTCGTGGAAATTTGTTAATCATCTATAATATATTATCTAAGGAAGTAATATCTTCCTAGAATCTAACGCAAACGTATCCGATATATTAGGTAGCGGTAGATTTGACCGTTGGTTGTAGGGCTTTGTGCAAGCCCGTCTGGGTAAGTACCACCCACTCATCAGATATTCTATCGCCAAATAACAGTACTCTGTATTGTTGTGTTCCGGTTAGAAGGGTGAGTGAGCCAGTGTAATCACAGGCACAATGGACATAACATCTTAGTTCCCAAGGTTGGTGGCGCATAAGTGATGTAAGGAATGGTTAATATTTCTTACAGCGCCTTTGTCTATGGGCGGTGGTGACCACTTACCTCAGGTGGCCCATATGCTCGTTCGCCAACCAATGCTATAAAAAAAGTCCGTCTGTGTAGGTACCACCCACTCATCGCATATTCTAACACCAAACTTTTTTAAATCTGTAATATCTTCGACAATATTTATTTAAATTACATGCTGTAAAGGGCTGTATTTTAAATACTTAATTGTAGGGTCAAGGGTAGGGGTTATTGCTTAAAATCGCTTCGTAAATAAGCCATTATTTCTTGTAAAAAGTAAAGGATAAAAAATGGTTATTGTGTGTTATCCATAAGAGATAGACATATACTGTCGAGGAATTTTTTTTAGACCAAAGCCCTGCCTGATAGTAGAGTTTGCAAAAAATACACTCGACACATTTTTCATTTAAAATTCAAAAAAAACGTAATCATCTTTGATTATGATTGCGCGTTATTGTGTAAACAGCTTGCACAGCTACGGGCAAACGTACGGCGCGACCTTGCGCAAACTCAAAACATTATGTAACAATTGCTACACTAAGACATTGGCTATCTGTTTTTGCTATTATATTTAGCTTTATATTTTATTACTTAAAATTTAATGCCGATGTTACTTAAAACTTGAATTTGCTGAATGAAACGGCCCATTTCAGTTTGCGAAGTCAAACCACAATCATAATTACTAACAGTATTTAAAACGGGATATTTACCATGTTTTTACGAGACAGTCTCGTGAACAAGACATTCGTAGATAATGTCGAAATTTCGAGCTCCACCAAATAAAAATAAAAAACATGGTAAATATCCCGTTTTAAATACTGTTAGTAATAAAAATAACCACGTTAATTTAAAATCTCACAATCATAATGTCGTATATGTGGTAAGGGAGGTATTGGTTTATAGGCTTTTTTTTATGTGATAGGTGGCAAACGAGCAGGAGGCTCACCACCTGATGGAAAGTGCCACCGCCCATGGACATCTGCAACATCGGGGGGCTTGCAGATGCGTTGCCGGCCTTTAAGGAAGGAGTACGCTCTTTTCTTGAAGGTTCCCAAGTCGTATCGGTTCGGAAAAACCGCCGGCTCTACTGTGTAACTGTATCTATATACAAAATTAGCCTGTCTTGTTAGTCTAGTGGCGAGATATTCGGCTACAGATCCCTAGGTTCCGTAAAAGTTACTGGGATTCCATATTGCAGACACCGGTGTCTGCAATATGGAAGTGTGTGCTCCCCTGTGCTTCGGAAAGCTATTGGTCTTACGGTTGAAATCTTTCCGGTCGTGCTGGCTTTGTGGTTCCAACGGATTATGAGAGTGCATCTGTGTTGGCGCACATACCTGTGCACGTGCGTCCTGGTCTCCCTTGATCTTGGCCGTCGCAGCTAAAATCAGTCTGAACGACATCATCATACATATACTTGGGACTCGTAGACTTTGTTGATCTGTTTGATAAATGATGATTTTCATCGAGATTTTATTTTTCGAAACGACTGTAGTTTTTTTTTTTAATTTTACTATTAACAATAAGCGTAATGCTGTATTCAATGAAGATTTAATTTTTTTTTTTTTTTATTTTTATAGCAATAGGCTCTTATAAATGTTATTATTAATATTAATAATGATAATTACCAAATGACCATACGCACTTTACTTAAATATATTTATTTATCGATAGTCATGTTGAAAACTTCTTGAAAATATTAAATTAAGCAAGACAGATAAGGGAAGACAGTTTATTATTATAAAATTACTCAAAATCATTGATAAAATATCGTCGAAAGTATAAAATGTATGTTTTGCGTAAAAAAACATCATTTATATTAAAACTTTTATATAATGAAGTTTATAATTGCGATCTGTCTTCATGCTGTCATTTATAATGTAAGTCATGAACTTTTATAATATAATACTTTATTGCTACAAATATTTAAAACGGTATATTTACCATGTTTTTTTATTTTTATTTGGTGATCTAGTTCAGTAATATCGAAATATCGTGCTCCGACAAATAAAAATAAAAAACATGGTAAATATCCCGTTTTAAATATTTGTAGTAATAAGTATAACCTTGTTAATTTAAAATACGAGATGGCCTAGTGGTTAGAACAAGTGCATCTTAACCGATGATTTCGGGTTCAAACCCAGGCAGGCACCACTGAATTTTCATGTGCTTAATTTGTGTTTATAATTCATCTCGTGCTCGGCGGTGAAGGAAAACGTCGTGAGGAAACCTGCATGTCTAATTTCAACGAAATTCTGTCACATGTGTATTCCGACAACCCGCATTGGAGCAGCGTGGTGGAATATGCTCCAAACCTTCTCCTCAAAGGGAGAGGAGGCCTTAGCGCAGCAGTGAGAAATTTACAGGCTGCTAATGTAATTTAAAATCTTATATATAATACTTTAGTTAGATATATTCGTATGCATGACTCCAGTTCGCTTGTCATGATTTTGATGTGAATTCAATTTGATATCAACTTGATATTGTTAGGTATAGTTCGTGTCGGTAGGTGACGCTGTTACTGACATATTTATATATATATATATTTGGATTTCTCACACAGAAAATATGACAGTGATATTTGATATTTAGCTGTAGAATTTATTTAGACAATTAATGACTTATGGTCAACCTTTTTTGTTTACAAAGACAATCTTAATTAAGAGATACCTTCATGATTTTCCTTTAAAAATATATAAATAGTTTTTGTTTTATAATAATAATTTCGAAAAAAAAATCTCCTCTATATAATGTTAGCATTCAGTGTAATTGTGATTACTATGTAATCTCTTCATTGTTAAGAATTAATTTAATATTATTTCGTTGGTCTTTGGTTTATATCCTAAATAATTAGTACTATTTTTTTAAAGTTTTACATATTTTAAAATAAATACATGTAATAAATAATATTACGATTTATTAAAAAGAAAACTCCTTATTAGGGTTATTTTCAATACAATTATTATTAATGTATTTTAAATATTGTTTTTTTTTTCAGAATGTCTGTAGCATGCCCGTGCTACAGAACGGAAACAGCATGAACCAATACCTGTCAAGTAAGCCTGGTATAACTAATGCATTTGCAAACGTGCCAAGCACGTTTGGCATTATGAACTGTGTACCCAATACTATTGCAAATGAACCAACATTTAATATGAATTATATTCCGAACAATTTTGCCACAGGTAATGCAATTTTAGCCAACGAAGTAATATCGAACGCAAACATGCTTGCCAATGCTAACTCCGCTTTAGCAAATGAAATGATTGGCAATGCGGTAATATCGAGCGCAAACTTTATTCCCTTGGCAAATTTGCCAAGTGGATTTTCAAGCAATTTTCCAATGAGTCCTATAATATCCGAAATAGTGCCATCTCTGCAATATGGCGACATTACAATGGGTGGTGATTTACCAATTGGCGGTACGATTAAAGTTTGCGGTTGCTTCCCTGTTTACGGTATGGTCACAGTTGATGGCAGCGTGCCATCAGCTGGCACGGCGGTTGTGGCTGAATCGTTTAGCAAACCAGGAATGCCATGTCACGGTATAGCAATCATGTAATAATATAATTTAATATTTATATATACTGTAAATACTATTATTATCAACAATTGTGATTTTTATTTAAAAATATAATAAATTTTATGAAAGCTATGTTTGTTTGTATTCAACTTCCGCTCTTCTATAACATACAATTATATTACACGTGAAATAACGCACGCGTGCATCTTAACCGACGATTTCGGGTTCAAACCCAGGCAGGCACCACTGAAATTTCATGTGCTTAATTTGTGTTTATAATTCATCTCGTGCTCGGCGGTGAAGGAAAACATCGTAAGGAAACCTGCATGTGTCTAATTTAAACGAAATTCTGCCACATGTGTATTCCACCAACCCGCATTGGAGCAGCGTGGTGGAATAAGTTCCAAACCTTCTCCTCAAAATGGAGAGGAGGCCTTAGACCAGCAGTGGGAAACTTACAGGTTGTTTATGTATGTATGTATGTTTATGTATGAAATAAATAATAAGTAATTTAAATAGACACTTCTTTAGTCACGACTTCGTTCGTGTAGAGTCACCATAAAATATTGACAATCAAAGTACTAGTAAATGACATTGTCTTATGTAAAAACTTACCAGAAGCTACAGAGTATGTAATTTTAAACGATCCGCCCCGGCTTCGCACGGGTGCAATGCTGATACTAAACACACTACAGAATGCCTTTATACAAATATCTCTTAACTTATTCAGTCAGTTCTGGGCCATATTGATATATATTAAATGCACAATGTATTTAAGATACTTAATTGGATAAGGATTAATGTTGTATTTCTTAAAATCGCTTCGTAAATAAGCCATTTTTTTCTCGTAAAAAAGTAGTGTTGAGTTTTAGTTGAGATTTAGTCTTTATTTATAGCAATATCATTCGTTTTAAGGTTTTCGAGAACATTCCGTATACTTAATTTTATTATGGATGGCATTTAGTGTCCGATGGTATTTCAAGCTATATGTATGTATTTATTCATATTTATAGTTATATATGTATATTATTATATTTTATATACAGATATATAATTTATCAAAATGATTGTACCCTTTCCCAAGTTAGTTTTACAACCAGTCCTCTGGCCAAAGGTTGGAAAGATCGCTTTTAGCGATAAGGCCGCCTGTTGAATTTATGTAACTTTTAATGTTAAACCTTAGGTATAATGTTGTATTAATTGTTGGTGCAATAAAGCTTACTTACTTATTGATGGTCAAATGAAAACGGGTTCATAAAAGGAAATACCCTGACCTGAGAAGAACCGGCGAAAGGAACTCAACAATTTTATTGTTCACATATATTCAATATGAAAAGAAATAGCCCGGAGGCGGTCGTTTCATTTCAAAGATGTGCTAACAATCATAAACTCACTAATTAAATAACCTTTCGCGCACAAGCGTTCCTTAACATTTTTTTTTTAATTTGGCAACAGAGGCATTTTGTACGCTTTCTGGGATCCTGTTGTAGAACCGTATACATTGACCAACAAAATAGTTACTGCCTCTATGCAGTCGAGTAACAGAAGTAACAAGTTTGTGTTTCTTCCTTGTACCATTGCTACGAATATCACATTTTCTCATAAAATCATTAATATTTTTCCGTAGATACATAAAATTACAGAATATATATATTAATACACTTAAAGGAGGCAACAGTAAGGAGTTCGTACAGCATTATCATATGCGTAATACATTTATGTGCAGTTTTTTTAATCTGTATTTTCTTACCCAGCCAAAACAGTTGAGTACTATTTGATACTATTTGTTTGATAATTTGTTCACAAAATATTCAACTCTACATTATATTAAAACAAAATTGAGCATTTAATCAGATATTAAAAGAATTTATTTGATCCAGTTTATATCAGGATATGCAGTTCATAAACTGATGTATACAATCGTTCATTGAGGAACGAATGAACGTTACGAATATGCTCATAAGCGTCATAATCTTAGTTAAAATATAATTTAAAATTTATATTTTTAATATTTAAATATCGCTTTGGCTCCTGATTCAGTCGTCGCGTCAGAGATTATAAGTTCAACCGACTATAGGGGGGGCCAAATAAACCCAGGTTTATCTTTTAAATATGTTTTAATATAAATATTTTATTTTATTATTTGAATATAATATTTGGATGTATGAGATACCGGTCCCATTTGCTTTAACACCTCCTACGAGTAGCTGAAGGATGTCGCTCCTTCTCATCTTTATATATTTAAATGATTTTGAAAAAATATAAAAGGTTGAACACACAATGTCTATTAGCGACTTGTTTTGTAAGTAAAATTAAATTAGATATAAATTATTTATTTAACAACTAGCTGAATCTGCGGCTTTATCCGCACACAAAACGTCACAGCGGCGAATTATGGCCTTCCCCGCGACTGCAATCATCTATAATAGAGTTTACCACCTCTCTATTCAGGATCGACATATAAATATTTATAACTGGTGGTCGCCTGCGGCTTCGTTCGCTCGTCTTGGTCGTCAGGGATAAAAAGTAGCCTATATCCTTGGACTTCAAGCTTGCTTCATCAAAATTTCATTTGTTCGGCCGTGAAAGAGCAACAGACAGAGTTACTTTCGTATTTATAATATTAGTAGATATTATAATTATATAACTATAATTGTTTTAGATAATACAATAGCAATATCTGCTAATACCAGCTGTATGCGTTTCATAATTCCAGTTAGCTTGCGTTCTTGCCACCATTCCACGCGGTCAAGATTTATGCAGTGACTATTTAATTTTTTTTTATATATATATAATTTATGTCTTACTATAAATTATTCTTATGTGAGTGTTGTATTATAAATAAAGAAATATTATACACCTGTTTATAGTGCATAATATAGCTGAGCTATTAGCAAATCCAAGGTTCATTGGCTCTATTCCCTCTTCGATAAATGAAAATTTGTAGAGATCTGTGCCATTAAATTTACAGTTTGAACATGAGTCAACTGAGTTTTTTTTTTTTAATAACTTGACGAAAGTAATATTACCTAATATAAACCGTTATTCGTGTGTACGTGCTTAAATAAAAATGAAAACATAAAATATAATCTATGTTTCATAATAAAACATGAAATAATTGACACACATTATTTATTAGTTTATTACAATGTTGTATTGATGATTTTGAATAAATATTTTTTATACATTTTATAATAAATAATAATTATATTATGATAAAATAATATTTTTACAGGAGCGTTTGTAATTTATTCCTTTGTACTTAAATTAAAAAAAAGAAACATATTACAGATATAAACGTCATTATATTTTGTTTTTGTACTTGTTTGTAAATTAACATCAAGATTACGTAAACATCTTAAATTCGATAGATAAAAGAAAATATTGCCTACGAAACATCACAAATAAATATATATTTTTTTAAATTTAATAAGACACTCGACACAAAATATATCTACTGCTTACAAATTCAAAATTCGTCAAAGCCTTTTCGTTTTAAAATAATTTTAACTAAGAACAGTATCTTTTTTAATTTCGTGATTATATGTCACCACAGAAGAGTTTAGCAGAAAATATATTGCTGTCTTACTCGGAGTTAAAAAATTCAAATTATATTTACAAATTATATGAATAGAATCATCAATATTCTGCTAATGTCAAAATTAATCGTTTGATTGCGTAGCTGTCAAAATTATTGATACTTTTAAATCGCTGTCAAATATTTAACAAAGCCACGATACAGCCAGATCGACAATACAGCAAAGATCGATTGCCTTAATTTAAATGACAAAAACAAAATTCATATTAGGTACTATTGGTTTAAAACATTTTAACATAAAACAGTTTAAAATAATTTTATTTATTATCTGTATTTATAAAGCAAAACAAATCGCTTAAAACAGGGGACTGAACACACAAAACCAAGTGAAGTGTTAGTGACTAGCGTAGCGGAATAATGTCCTGTTAAAGCTACAGACACACCTACGCTACAAAGTGAGACATTATACTCTATTCCAAACATAACAGGAAAAAAGCCAAATAAACAACATTTGACAGCAAATTGACGCGTTATCATTGGTTTAGAGCTGGATTAATCTATGATATTTACTAAGGATTTACGAAAAAATGGCGTTTTGGACGTCGACGAAACTGTTATCGAGTTTTGGAAATAAAATTAAAGTGGAAATAAGTGTTTAAGTGTAATAGTGTTGTATTATAAATAAAGATATAATCATAAACTCGTAGTAGTGCACATGATAGCTGAGTTATTAACAAATCGCATGAAATACGTAAATCTAAGGTTTGTTTATCTTTTTTCCTACTTCCATTGGAATAGGCTATACAAAGATGGATTTGTCATGTTGAGAGTGTGATCATAATGTTCAAGAAACGAATTGTTTTGCTTACAGATAGTTGAATGATTTTTTGAATTGAATGTTTTTTTTTAATATGTACTAATATCTGTGGTTTTCATACATTTACTGATTAATACATTTGTTTTTAAATTAACATGGTTATTTTTATTACTAACAGTATTTAAAACGGGATATTTACCATGTTTTTTATTTTTATTTGGTGGAGTTCGATATTTCGACATTCGTAGATAATGTCGAAATATCGAGCTTTACCAAATAATAATATTAATACATTTGATCCTCAAGTAGTAAGCCAGTAACAACAACAACAATACGTTGAGGTAAGGAAAAGTATATTTATGTTTATTTTTTTTTTATAAAATATGTAGGCGGAGGCAAATAATTTAATTCCATATGACATACTTCTCTTTACCTCTCTATTGGTATTTTCTGAATTACGCCTTTTAGACAATTCTACTGTCCGTAAACAAAACGAATCGTTTCTTCAACATAATAACTTGGTCGAAGTCATGCATGTGACTTTGAAGTTTAAACAGGTTCTTTACAAGGTTTTATTTAACTTTACCTGTCCATTCTTACTAATTGCTTGTTATATATGGAAATACGTACATGAATCTCACCGAATGCAATGTGATGTAACCGTACATCGATACCGTAACATTGGAAGGCAGAATGATTAAGTTTTTTTTTTTTAAAGTTTCCCGAGTTATATCGGTTTGGAAAAACGACGATAGCTGGTTAAACAGTTGACTGACGCAGAAAAGGATAAAATATTGGCCACATCTTTGGTGTTTACAATACAATATAAATATTAATATGTTATATCAGACGTATATTATTGTTATACAATTAAACAACTTAGTTTTCGTCCAACGTTATTCATTCGATAATAATCAATATTGAAATTAATTTCAAACTTGAATTTGCATGTGCGTGATTTTGTTCTATAAATAACACTAAATCTCGGTAATAACTACCAAACAATTATATTCCGTAAGAAGAAACTCAAAACTCACCGGAGAACAAGAGCGAAATTTCATTGCTGAATTTGATAAGCGACATTGACAGTTACAATGACAGTGACGATTATAAAATTTATAGGATACGCATAACAAAATGGCGTAACATCTTAAGTCGGCTGTCGACATTTTACGAGTGAGATACCAAATACATTCGCATTGAATATGAGAAAAAGATCTATTTTTTCTTTGCCTATTCATATATGTATCAACCTTAGATCATTTATATATCTATATAATGTAACGCACTACAAAAGAACTAAAACAAACGAGTCATCTTTATTATCTTAGTGTGCGTGACAGCTACGCTTAACACTCGCCAAACACCATTCTACTTTACTAGTGTGCGTGTACTACGACAGGACAGAATATTTTTCAACGCGATAGTCTATTTAGACACATAAAAAATCTAAGATGAACGTGTTTTTCTAATTAAAAATCTACATATATAAATTAAAGTAAACCTTCAAATATTTCGAATATATAATTTAAGTCCATAGCTATATATTTAAATAATTTTATATTTGTTGTTACGTATTACGAAACAACTTTATATGACATAAATTACATAATATATGTACCATAGGGATAACCGTATCCGCCACATCCACATCCACAATTGCCAACTATTGGCGCGACAGTTGTTATTGGTCCTGGCGCACACATCGGACAACCAAATGGCAACTTCTCTGACAAAAGACTACTGACTGTGAGGAGTGATAGAGTGTCCGCTAAGGTAGTGGCAACTGCATTGGAAGTGACAACAGCTGGCGTAGATACGACGGCTGGAGCTACTCCGACTCCCGAGTACAGGCATTGGCCGTTAATGCTCTGGAATTAAAGACAATATTTTTATCTGTGATCCATAGTTGACATCAGTAAACGTCATTGTGCATTTCTTTTTTCAAATAGGCTAATATTGAATATCTGAAAAAATGCTGTCAAGTTAGTAGTCTAATTTGAAGAAACCACAGATTCATAATGAGTACAAGATTTTAAACGCAGAATTAATATATATATATAATCACTATTCTGCAATTTGATAATCGATTATTATCAACGAATTGTCAAAGTACTTTCACAACAATTTCAATTACATGATATTAATATTATGTAAATGTTATCTGTCAAAAATGACGTTTCATATTTTGTATGCTTTTGTTGATATTTTGACATTAGTTTTCTAGCAATCGTATCGTGATTAAAATTGATTAAATCGATCGAATCGATCGTTAAAATATCAATACCGATTTTATTTATTTTTATTTTATTTTCTATTGAATCGTAAATTGTACAAGGATGAAGTTAAATATGTTTTGATATATTCATTTGTAGTAAATACCAAAAAAAAACTCAAGTTTTTTGAAAGTACGTGATCTATCCTACGTAGCCTTTTGGCGTACTGTCAAATATAAATAAAATGCATATACTAATCAAAAACAATGATATTTAGACAGCCCATTTACCTATTTTTGCTAATATGACATATTCATAAGAGTAGAGTAAATATTTTATTAAAAACACTAATAAATAAGACAAATTACTTAACATAAGATTATACAGATTAAAAATACTTCAGTAATATAACTATTCAAAATGTCTTGTAGAAGCCAACTTTAAGTTAATATATTTTTATCGAAATGATCAAATTATAAGTTTAAAACATGCGAATTATATTATTCACGTGATAATCGATTGATCAATAGTAAAATTACGTTCGGCTTAAATATTAATTATATCTAGATACAACAGATAATCGGTCTAGCTAGCTACTATCGGGGGCGGCCGCAGCCAACGACTTTGGGGGTCAAATTAGATTTTACTGTTACAGAAAAAAACCTCTGATCATTTACGCACACCAAGATGGCGTTTGTTTAAGTTTTTTACTCGATACTCTATGTAGATAAATAAATAATCTGAGCAAAAAATTAATGAGACATTAATAAGAATGATAGTATTCATAAAATTATAAGACCAAAGGAAGTCTTATTGGCGAACCAGTTGATTATATTTGAGACAACTGTCGTTATATCTGGGTGACATGCTCGCCTCGACCAAGATTTTTGACGCCAAAATTGTCATTCGTCAAAAATTTTATAAACTATAACGAAGATGTTAATTTGTTGAATCTAATAATGCCTATTTTAGAAGGTTTGCTAATTTGACGTTTATGATTATGGAAAGGCATCATAAATCTTATTTGGCGAAATAATCTGTGTCCTCTTGGCACAAGTAAAAGCCAAAAAATATATATCTTATGGCCCTGGACCGCATCCGGATACAGTCGAAGACTAAAATACGAAATATCAATGTTCTTCATACTGCATCCTAACGAAATAGAACTGATACACCATTAAAATGCCTTTTCTTACATAAACGATTATATTTTATTAGGTGATTTTAATAACAATTAATATTTTTTTTATTCAATCGAAAATAAGCAAAGATTGTACTACAGACTGCCAAATTTCTAAAAAGATAATTTATAACTCTATATTTAAAAAACAAAGGAGAATAATTTCGCGTTTCCCTTCACCGTCAAAGTCGATTGTAAGGTTATTGACACGCATGAATTGAAGTACAGTCTGACCTCTAATATAACCTACGATCTGACATCCAGTATAATTTGCTTAAAAGATTATTACGTCTATGCGTTTATTGATTATTAGTTTCTATTGATTCTTAGTGTGAGTGGATAGGACGAGGCACATGTTAGGTACCCTATGTCTATGTCCTTGTCAAATTCTACTAACAAACTTTTTCGCAATCGAATCGAATCATAATCGTTAGCATTCAGCCGTTTTCCTACTTGACTAACACAACGATCCAGTTGCGTAGGTATCGAATTTCGCTAAGCCATATCATCTACATAAATGTTACAAGCAATTTACAATATACAGTTTTATTATTGAAAAAGTTATATTATTAATAAAATGTATTGTAGAAATATATATAAATTGTAAATACGGAATACATATATAATTTAAATTAAAATAAAACGATACAAAATATTATGATACTATGCGTTTGAAAAAAATAATTTATTTTAAATAAATAGTAATTGTAACATTAATTTTGATATGGTTATTTGAACTCAACCTTTGATAATATCATTATCAATTTTTCTATCTAATAAGACTTCACTTTTGAATACAGATAACATTTACCCAACAAATGACGTTTGAGACACAGATCAAATCGAGCAAAGATTGAAAAATTAAAAAAAAAACACATACCTGCAAAGCCATGAGTCCGAAAATAAAAATAAGTAATGCGACCTTCATTTTTGAACGTTGCTCAAAGTATTGTACGATTCTACGCTAATTTTTTTTTATATATAGTATCTGTGTCTTAATATTTATCACTAGAAAATTTTGTGTAATTAAATACAATAGATTTGAGTTCTTTACGACGATAAGATATTACAAATATACGTTTAGAAACAGTTGTAATGATAGCATTTGTTAATTCTCTATCATGTGATATGGCCGATCAATGTCTCACAGTAAGTCCTCGTTCCGATTAGGGAAAGTTTGAAGCCTTTGAAGTTTGTCTTAAGCACAACAATCGTCCGAGTGCATAGAGAGTTCTTGTCATCACCCCTCCTCCAGACGCACATGTCAAGCCAGGTCAAAAGTGACCATTATCTTTTTTTTTTTTAATAAATAAATAAATAAATATTGGACAACATCACATACATTACTCTGATCCCAATGTAAGTAGCTAAAGCACTTGTGTTATGGCAAATCAGAAGTAACGACGGTACCACATACACCCAGATCCAAGACAATATAGAAAATTAATGAACTTTTTCTACAGCGACTCGGCCGGTAATCGAACCCGGGACCTCGGTGTGGCGTACCCATGAAAACCGGTGTACACCCTACTCAACTACGGAGGTTATCGACGAGGCGTTTTCTAACTTGTACCCTGTGTTTAGACGAGCCTGGTTTATAACTTATTCCTACGCTATGTGTCATATTTTCAATCGACACGTGCGGCTTTTTTTTACGTTTTCCTTCCTTGTTCAGGGCACGAGATCAATTATATATTTATATAATAAGTTAATCCAATAAATCAATCAAATTAAAATATTTTTAATCAAATAGTCTTCAACGAGTGCTTTTGTATTATCGAGCTTTATACTGTGAGGATTATATGGTTATGCTGGCGGTTGTCCACAAAGTTAAACAAGGGTTACTATCTCTAGGTAGTATAAAACAAATTCGCTTCCCGGCATCTGTACGATTAGATCTTTTAAACTACACAATTTTTAACTGGATTTTCATCGAAAAACTGAGTTATTCAAGAGGTTTATATGTAAACATATAAATAGTTCTCAAGGTTGGTGGCACATTGGTGATGTAAGGCGTGGTCAATATTTCTAACAGCGCCAATGTCTATTGGCGTTGGTAACCACTTGTTGGGTGATGGTCCATTTGACGGTGCGCAATACATAAAAATAAAATATTATAGTACAGAATAACCAAAAATTTCAAATTTTCTTACCTGGAAAACAGTTAAAATTTAGCTAGCTTGAAATAGCTGTATATAAAGTGCAAATTAAATACAATTAGTTCGTCAATTTCTATACGAGATCCGTCAATATTCAATATTCTGAAAAAGAATAATAGTCTTATCTAAAGATTACTTTTTATATTTAACTATTCGAACACATTTTTGACCTTTGCGGACCGGTAGACAGCCTCACGATGTTATCCTTCACAATTGAACAAGTTACACATGAAAATCTGCAATACTTGCCTCTGTATTCTCTCTCTGTTTATAAACATAGTATATAAAAATATACGTTCACAAGTTTTCGTCTACTTCACTCGCATTTTAGAGATTGGTTGATTGTATAAGTTATATTTATAAAGTTTAATAAAAATCCATTCAGTAGTTTTTGCGTGAAAGACTAACAGACATCAATATAAACAAACTTTCGCTTTTATGTTATTAGTAAAGTTTTGTTTTGTCTCGTAAACGCACCTCGACCATTCATGCGACTAAATGGAAGTGGAATTCTGGAAGGTATCTATCGAGGTATAACTGCTTTAAAGTAAATTACGAAAAATTTTACGATTTATGACCACACAGTATGTTTTTTTTTTGATAGAATACCGACACGCTTTCCAATTGTTACACGTTGACTTGTAATTTAACAGAGGGTTTGTCTATAAAAAAAAACTCGCCAACAAAGATAGCCCTCTAAATTTTGGAATTTTTTCGCCGGCGGTTTTTCCGAACCGATACGACTTAGGAACCTTCAAGAAAAGAGCGTACTCTTGCCTGAAAGGCCGGCAACGCACCTGCAAGCCCCCCGGTGTTGCAGATGTCCATGGGCGGTGGTAGTCACTTTCCATCAGGTGAGCCTCCGGCTCGTTTGCCAACTCTACTATAAAAAAAAAAATTTAAGCACATACGCATCAAAATAGCGTATATAACCTTCAGTATGGTTTTAAGATTTCCACAGTTAGATACGAAGTGATTGCCACTCGATGGTAGAGTTTTTCAAGCCCGTTTGGGTAGCTACCACCTCTCATCAGATATTCTGCTCACAAACAGCAACTGATACTTAGTATCATTGTGTTCCGTTTTGAATGGTGAATGAGCCTGTGTAACTACAGGCACAAGAGACATAACATCTTAGATCCCAAGGTTGGTGTCGCATTGGATATGTAAGGAATGGTTAATATTTCTTGCAGCGCCAATATCTATTGGAGCTGATGTTACCAGCAAGTAAACCATTTGCCCGTCAGCTTACCTATACAATAAAAAAAGTAGGTACACTGGTATGGAAGGTATTCCATGAACAAAAGGTGGCCGTGTTTATGATAATTGCTAATAAGGAGAATTATGTAGACATTACGTTGCATAGCAGACATGAACTAGATAGGCATAAATATTAAAACATTTTAAGACGACGCAGCATTTTTGAAATAGCTGATCTAAAAACGGCAAATACTGTTTCGAATTTATACGTTTTACTAAATATACATTTGCTATAGACTACGTTATATAAAAAATATCAGCAATGAGAACAAAACAATCGAATGGCCTGTAAACAGAAAGTGACGTCACTTAGCGCATGCGTAAACTGTTGAGTTGCAACACGGGGTGAAAATTTATGGGGTTGATATTATACGATTTTATGACGGCAACTTCGTCTGATAGATTCGTGTACTCATGTGTTACTTCTTCGGTGTAGTTAAAATATTAATATATTGCTTGATTCAAGGTTTATTCGAAAAATCTCCTAATAAAGGATTTTAATGTTTCGTTTACCCAAATCGTAAACGGAACCCTATAACTACAACTCCGCTGTCCATCCGTCCGTCCGTCACCAGGCTTTGTCTCATGAACATATGTGATAGTTAGACACTTGAATTTTTGAGCAGATGATGTATTTCTGTTGCTAACAACGAATACTAAAAACAGAATAAAATAAATATTTAATGGTACTCCCATACAAAAGACATGTATTTTTTGCCGTTTTATAGATAATGGTACGGACACCATTCATGCTCAAGTCCGACTTGCACTTGGCCGTTTTTATTGTTATTTAAATTTAGATAAATTTTGAATACTTTAGTACAGTAAAACAAAATTATTTTCAAATAATTATTTTAATATTGATTTCGAGTTGAGAGCTGACCCTACGGTACGGAACCTTTATTATATACACGCGTAAGGAAGTTTTTTAGCTGAAGACTCTCTCATATTCGAATACAAATAGATTTGAAGGGTGAGTCCGACGATAAAACTACAGGCTCAGCGGACATAACAATTTCGTTGAAATTAGACATATGCAGGTTTCCTCCCGATGTTTTCTTCACCGCCGAGCACGAGATAAATTATAACCACAAATTAAGCACATGAAAATTCAGTGGTGTTGCTGTGTTTGAACCCGAAATCATCGGTTAAGATGCACGCGTTCTAACCATACCGTAATATGATGACCGTATGGTCATTATTATTGGGAAATAGTGAAAACTTCCCTAATAAATTATCTAGTAAACAGACTGTAACTTTTATCAAAATTAAACGTTTTCAATACCCGTGATTACTTTGATTTTTTTTTACTATTACCTCATATTAAATTCGTCGTCATTAATATCATAATAATTTCGAAAAGGAAGATGTGCAAGAGTTTGTGTTTAGAACATTATCAATGTTGCGTATTGTCTTTTTTACAGAAAATTTTGATAAAATACGTCCTATTTATGTAGAACAGCCGACGTATAGCCTATTCCAATGGATGTAGGAAAAAAGATAAACAAACCTTAGATTTATCTACGTATTTCATGCGATTTGCTAATAGCTCGGCTATATTGTGCACTAAGAGTTTATGATTAATTTATCTTTATTTATAATACAACACTATTATATTTAACTACTTATTTCAGTTAGTCAGATAACAGTTTCGTCGACGTTCAAAACGTTATTTTTTCAGAAATCCATAGCGTTTATCACAGATTAATCAAGCTCTCGACCAATGATATCGCGTCAATTTGCTGTCAAATGTTGTTTATTTGGCTTTTTTTCTTATAGTTGGAATAGAGTACAATGTGCTGACCACTTACCATCAGGTGGCCCATTTGCCGGTCCGCCTACTAATTACATAAAAAAAAACTGTCACTGCGGTGCCAATAATATAATTCGCATAACATATAAAATCCATGGTTGGATAATTATCCTGGCTCACTCGCCTTTTAAATTGGAACACAGGTGGAACAATTGGTAAATGAGTATGTACCTAAGTATTAATTTACATAGGCCGTTGTTTACATGGTCGTTTTACATGTCGTTTGACATAATAAATAGGTACATTTGTGTTTTATTAAGAGGGGTTTTTGTTTTTAGCTGGAATAAGGCGATGAATTAGCGTGCCAGCGTTACCTCACGTGAAACTTAATCAATAATCAGTAGAGTTATTCTATAAGAAGGAACTCAAAACTCACAGCAGAACTCGACCATGAAATAGCAAATTGTGCATATGTAACATAGGCTATATACTTAATAGAATTTATCGAAAATACGTATCAAAATGGCGGATCACCACAAGTCAGTTGTCAACCTTTCACGACTGAAACAAGTGAAGTCCTGCCTTGTCTAGATTTTCACTTATTTATTTACTTTTTATTTTATGAAAAAATTAAGGGTATCTAGTTAAAGTGAAGATATACATAAATATAATTTAAGAAGGATGAGTTCCTATTCTAAAAAAGAATTCGAAGTAATAGATTTTTTTTTTTTAAATGTTGTGTACCTGTTACACGTGTCGGCACAAATATTCTAATTTTATCTGCAGATATTTCATTGTTACACTATTTCTATTTCATGCCTTAAATATTGGCACCCGTGTAGTACAACCCGAACGCTCCCTCGGAGGGGTGAGGTTGATACATTTATATATTGTTATATAGCATTCGACTGCGGTATTAGTCGAAGACACACTTCCAAGCCTGAATGTCGTTAAATATCTCACCCGATTCCAGTAGCAGTATCAGCCCAAAAATTGTGAAGTCGTTTCATGTGCGAATATATAAAAAGACCAACAATAAACGAGTAATTGTATGTGTTTATTTGAGTGCAGTGTAAATCAAAGTGGAGTTATGACGTTACATGCCTTGCCGGCAACCAGTTACATGATACAAGAACAAAGGTTTAAAAGTATCGAATCAGCAACGAAAAGTATGCCATCTTTAGTTTTTCGGAATCGGTAAGTTTATATAATTTAATCGAGCGGAATATAAATCGATAATATCAACTGCGGCGTGGTTTCTACGCAACACTATCGATCTGTTTGACGTATTGTGACGTAACACGAACATAGTTTTGTTTTGACTAACGAATTGACAGATTGTAATTTCACTTTCAATTCGTCAGTTTGTTTATGTTTTATGACGGTATTCTCGTATCTTAATTATTGTTATATTTTTTACTATGGTTAAAAATTTAACATGTACATTTTTTAATATGTATTTTGTGTAAATAATTATGATTATATATTTAGTTTAACTAAGAGTATTGTAAATATCTTAAAGAGTTATAATAATTATGTTTAATAAAAAAATAAAATTTATGTATTTGTAAAAATAAAATATAATTATTATATTAGATAGATAAATTATTTAGTTAATTTTTATTCGTTTACTTTACTTTATTACAAAGGACTAACTTTGTTCAGAACAAAAAACGGAACGAATAGAAGTTAACGTCACGTTTCCGGCGGCCATTATGCGTGAATATTATAATGCGGCTAATTTTAGACGACTACAAGTAACGTGTTCTTTACTTAGAAACGAGGTACTTCCAGATTGTGCCACAGAGGGTTTCGGTGACACTTCTAGTTATTCAGTTGACTTCTTACATTTTGCCAGCATTCAGCAATCATTCTGCCATTGTGAAGGAGGCGTTTTCGCTGATTTCTTTTGCGCTGCGCAATTTATTCGCGAGAATCTACGGCACGACCGTGTTTTTGTTTCAACGTTTAGTAAAGGCTTAACTACGTTTTATCAAGATGACCAAGTTGATACAACAGTTAACTTTTAGTAGTAGTAATTACTACGATGTCGCTGGCATTGTCTTCGAACCCGAGACTTTGAAAGCGAAGACTTATCAGTAAGTATTATATTATTTATATGTTATTTTGTTTGTGTTATATAAGAATATTTTTGGTTTTTCTTTGTTTGATAGCATCAAATACGATTATTTGTACTGTCCTTGATCTAATGTGATACGTCATCAACGTCGCACCATTATGCTGATTAACAAAGTACCTTCGTTTAACGAAGAAAAAAAAATAAGGTTAGGGTAGAACGTGGATCGTTGGTATTACGTATACTTTTAGTACTTTCTCAATAAAGATATGACTTCAGTATACGATTCTAAAAAGTTAATATAAATAAATATGCTTACTCATACACGATCCGGTTATATATAAACATTGCTTAATATTCTATACGTAGGTATAATGTATTTTGATATATATTTTCCTAATTGAATAATTAAAACAAATTTCATCATATATATAAATTTATTAGTAAAATAAAGTCATTTCGATCTTATGTATATATATATTTATATATAATAAAAATTTAGTGTTCTATTAACAATAAAAATTGTTCATGAAACTTTATCAACCATAATAATGGATTAGACTTGATTTATATAAAATAAACTTATTTCATGATGACTTTTCTTGAAAACATTACTAAACTAAGTGAGTTAATATTGGAAATTACACTCAAAGCGTCTCTGTTACATATAGCTACCAACATAATGTTAAAATAACATTTAAAACTGATAATTGGGTTACTATGCATTATTTTTTAAATATGGAATGGAACAATGTGACTTGAGGTCATGTTAATTCTGGTCAAGAAAAATAGAAATGTGATAAATTGTCCTTAAAAGTAATAAAGGTTATATTTGTTTATTAGGATACAGGTTCTATAGTTCTTTAGTGTTTTAAAAGTTTTTAAATTTAGAATTTATCAACACATTTCAAAATAATTTCTTTTATTGTGCCACATAGATTGTGCAAAAAAACAATAACAAAATAAATCAGTTAACTTATACTCACATATGTAATATGTAAACACTACAAAGATCTAAGGAAATACAAATATATTTCTAATATTTGTGGTTTATCTATCAAATTATTTACCTAAATGTACCGCAGTCATTACAAGATTATGTGAGGTAGTGACAATTGCAAATGATATACAGTTTTTTTATTATTTTTTTTTTATTTCATTTCTATCAGTTTCTTTTACAGATTATACAAAATTTAACAATTAATTATAGATATATGTGTAATACAAATAGATGTATGTGTAATACAAATGGTACTAATAAAGAGTAAAAAAATTGTGTTCCTTCAAAACTATAAAAACAGCAGTTACTTTGTATAAAATTTGTTATTAAATTAGACTAAAAATAAATTTAATGTCATTATTAATGATTAGGGTTGCCATTTATCACTAGTTAATGTAGATTATAAATATAATTTGCCTAAAGTCAAGGAATTAAAAGAGGTTTTACTACATTTTACTTTATATTTAATACAAGAACAACAGATTCTAAAGTTATAGTATTATTAATATCATTGTATTAACATCATATATAAAAATGGATTTTGCTATGTATGTCTTAGTTGAATAGACATCAACATATATGTATTTTAATATAGCAGGTTTTTATACAACTGTTGCAACATATATTCTATATCAACATAGATAGCATTTGATTTATCCATGTAGCCATCCATAGAGCATGACAATTAATACTGGATTTTGCTAGTAATGACATAAAATCAAATGTCTGTATTGTGATATTTCCTTTTAAAATACTAGAACAATGTAACTATAAAGATATTTTAGTATAATATCTAGTCCTTGATGTACTGAATTATCTGATTAGATTAAATTGTTACACAGAAATAAAGTATACATACAACTCGCATAGACAACTAGGCAGAGCTGTAAAACAGAAAATTACTGGAATGGCAGGAACTTCTTAAATTATGACTCCTTAAAAACTCCTTAATGAACTTTTTACTGGAATCATAACAGTGTCAATGAGTAACTGGACAGATAGGGTTGCTGAGCCTTAAGATTAAAAATTTAGACCCGGTATTTATTGGAACTGAGTGTTTTTGCATTATGATCTGTTCATAAATATATTTTTAAGACGATCTGTATTGATATCTTCCAAGATATCCAAGGGTTAACTTGTCATAACAATTTTATGCTTGAGTCAGAGATAATGACGGTAAAAAAAAACCCATGATGATAGATATTTTTAAAAGTAGTGTTATATAAAGGAACTACTGAATTATTTTTCCTTGAGTAAAATTCTTATGGTATTGTGACCAGGATAATGTAACAGTAGTCATATATTTCAATAAACCATCATTACATAGTATAAAACAAATTTGCTTACCGCTGTCTGTCCCTATGTATGCTTAGATCTTTAAAATTACACAACGAATTTTGGTGCGGTTTTTTTAAAGAAATTGATTGATTCAAGAGAAAGGTTTATATGTATATACATGCACAATATACTAGTGAAACTCTGAAAATTTAATAGATAGATAGATAGACGAGATACATCAAAATAATGTACTAGAGTATTGTACACCCCAAAAAGATCTTCAACAAAAATGTCCGCGATGTTATATGTCTATTTCTTAGGAATAACCCACAATAACTATTTTTTATCCTTTACTTTTTACGAGAAATAATGGCTCATTTTCGAAGCGATTTTAACCAATACACTATTAATCCTTATCCAATTAAAGTACCTTTAATTCATTCTGCATTAATATAGATCAATATGGCACTTTACAGCATGTAATTTATGTGTATATTTTCGAAGATATTACAGATTTAAAACAGCTGTTTGTGTTGTCTAACGACTGAAAAACTGTGAACGTTGTCAGACATTCTGAAGTATATTTAACGGCAGCATTGCACCCGTGCGAAGCCGGGGCGGGTCGCTAGTAAATTATAAATCAAAGTTGAATTTAACGTAAACAGATCATCATTATTAATATTCATTAATCACTAAATTACTATTGTATGTCAATGCTGGCCAATTCGTTGGTCTTGAATATACTACGTAATTGTTATTGAAAATTAGAAAAAACATGTTTCGTTTTTTCTTTTTTTTTTTTCAATTTTTATTGATAACAAGCCAAAAAAGAAAACAGTCTGAAAAACAAGCGAAAAGGGCACTGAACTATCTGGTCTTTGCCTGTTTGTATAAAGATTCAGAAAGTATTATACAATGGACTTTAATTTCCTTGAATTGATTCTGCTCTTGAACAATTTTTCCTACGGTTTTGATATTAGAATATGACATTAATAGGCTCATTAAAGGCTTATTAGAAAAATGTCAAGCCAATACAATACTTAAATGCAACTGAATAAGGTTCTAAATTGTGTACAAATATTACGTTCTTAGTCTTTTATTTGGTTCAATTAATGCTGATTTGACCTTGTATTGAGTATGTTTTAGAATGTATGCGTTACGTATGTACATGCACACGTATATGAGTGGGGATAATTTTGAATGTGTGCGTAAATTTATAATGTTGTAATTTTCTTTAAGTATGAAACAATTCGATGCCTTTTTTTTTGTAAACGGAGTGGAAAATTTCCGTTTTGTATATATTTACATATTATATAAATTGTAACTTGTTCGATTCTCGTTAAGCACTTTTATCATTACAACAATATCATTTGTTTTTTTTCTAAAGCAGTCTGGACATCTGTCGTAGTTCTAGAAACATTTTGTTTTTATTTATCGTCTTCATGGCGTCTAGCTAACTGCGCAAGAGATATAGTCTTGCGCAAGTGTGTGTGTATAAACACAGGTGCATACTCTACGGAATTACGAGGCACAGAAGTGTTAACACTACTAATATATGAAATCGGGGCTGATATTGAAAATTTTTTTCATAAAAATTCAGTGAGTTCTATTCATCCGACTCTGATTTTAAAACGAAACCTCGGGATCTGCAGCCTTATAACGTCAGGCCAACGAGATAGTAAAAATTACGTAGAAACTACATTACATTGTTACATATTAGGTAACAGTTGACAGTTACAATCGTCACAGCAATAGGATCTCGTGGTTTTTATTGCACAGATAATATTAGATCTTGCTTTTTACGATGCAAATAGTTATGGTTAAAGGCGATGAAGCTACATTCATTCGTCTAATTATCATATTAAAAAAAATGCTTTGTCAATTTAATGTTATGTATTAAATTATGTATTAAAACCAAAGATAATCTAGATTGAATTAATTTACAATTATTTTTTAATTCTCCGCTTAAAATAAATAAAAATACATTTATTAATGATATACCTAATTAGTATCATGTTTTCCGATTTAAGCAATAGTGTGTTCCTATCTTGGTGCTTTTTTATCTTTTACGGATGACAAAGGCATTAAGGAAAAGCATTATTCAGTATTTAGCCTACGTATTGTTTCTAATTTGATAAAAAAAATCGTAATATTACGTAACGTAGTCTAAGATTTCAATGAAATATATACATTGATAACATCGTATTCCATTCGCTAAATGAAATGATTGGTGAGATGACAACAAGGGTCCGCGTGCAAAACAGTGGTCTGGCGATATCTATTCTATACATATAATAAAATTGGAGTGTCTGTTTGTAATATTAAAATAATGGCATTTTGCTAAATTTTTTTAAAATTTTTGCTTGTCTGTCTGTTTGTTCCGGCTAATCTCTGGAACGGCAGGACCGATTTTGACGGGACTCACTGGTAGATAGCTCATGTAATAAGCAGTAACTAAGGCTAATTTTATTTTAGAATTATTTATAAAATAATAATTAAGTCCCGCTGCAATGACTATATACCGTCCAGTACCACGCGCAGCCCTCGCACATGCCATCACTCCGCCGTCACGTCGGGTGCCTTCTACCGACGACTCAATATCACAAAAGCTGCCAAATACATAATTAATAAGTTGTAGTAAAATCTGCGAACAGAACAATAACTTTTTGTTAAATTCAAACGCACACGAAGTCGCGGGCACAGCTTGTTTATAAAATTTTTGTAGTACCAAAACGCCCTAAGCTTAAAATCTAAGATAATATTACACCAAAAGACCAATGTCCCTCGCTCACCATTTAAATAAACGAGACGCAATGTATAATTTACTCAAAAATGTATTTAGGCTGTTTTAGCATCAGATGAGACAATTTCACTTTTTATTATCACTACGAAATACAAACGTCTCAAGCTTTGGTACTAAAAGTGAAATATATCGTCTCACAGTAGTTAAGAGACTGGCTAGTCTAACTAGTATTCAATGATTCCTTGCTGTACGCATTCTAAACAGGTTGTCGTTTAATATGTTATATTTAAAAAATATATATACGTGTTCAGTATTTGTTACCTAAATGAGCATTATTTAGTCTGGGAAAAGGCAGAGGTATTTTATTATAAAGCCTTCACGTAAAATAAATTCGGTCCTACCTAGAAAAAAAAAACGTTACAAAGCTCGTTTAAAATCAGTTTGCATTTTTACTTAAAGTCTTAGTTATTCTTTTCAAGGCGTAATATAGTCATTAATTCTGTTTCGTTATCAGTGTCGTCAGAAGTGTTTTATTAAAACAATTAAAGGATTACATTCTACTGAGAAAATTTTATTTATTGTAACTGAATATGATATGATTTTATTTGAGCTGTAAAATTTTGTTTGCTTATACTTTGTGGTTTCAATATCATAACATTATGCAAATACAACACTTACATTCATTTTCTACAAATATTACAAAGATTACTCATATTCATATATACTTAAGGCATTTATGACATGTAATTTAACGTATTTGACATTCAAATTTCAATACAATTTCTTCGTTTAATTAAGTGATTAATTGCAAACTTGTATTTTAAAATCTTACATGACTGTATAAATAATTCCTTGACCGCCTGGTACACGAAATTAAAAATAAATGTAAACATTTCTCGCGCCAATTCGCTCACGTCATTTTTGTTTATTTGGGTTGGTTACTATTTATCTAGTCTCGATGGTGAATTGCAAATGGCGGATTATGAGCAGCTGACTTTTATATATGAAAGCGAAAACGTGAATTCGAATAAATTAATACGTCTTTGGTACATACTAATTGTTTTAAGATTAGATTGTAATCTAAATTTTAATTATATCTTACCCTTGACATAATAGAAGACAATAAAGTGATTTAATGTTGCAATATTAAAAATATAAAGTATTATTCCTTTTTACTGGCGTGTTTTTTATTTTTCGTGATTTACTAGTAGATAAAAATCTTATTTTAAATTGCACTACAGAAGATAAAAGCTTATATAAAATGACAAGTACCAATTTTTTTATTTAATCTGTGGTGAATTTACAATCGTTATAAATACCGTGGGAATACATACAATAATTAACACTGTAATATCATCAGATATTACAGTATGAATACTGTTCGAAGTATAACATATTAAATTAATATATTTATACAATTAAAGTGTATGGCATCGAGTCAAAATGTCGTAAACCCTTGGCGAGAAAGGCGGCTCGAGAATATATTTGCTATTTAGAAACTGTTGTTATTCCTGGCTCGTATTAATCTTATATTAGGTTAACTACGTATCGATTTTGTCGATAAATCCATACGATAAACTGCAAATAGTGCTGGAAATTTACTTAAATAACTATTTTGGACTGATCGCAATTGAATGACTTTAAAAAAAAATTATGCCATATTTCGATGTAAGTTTGTCGGTATGTCAAATATGTTTTTGTTAAGCATTCATTTAGGTTTTGTTATTATTTTTTAAAGTTACTTGGACAAATAGGTCTTGTGCTGGTGGTTGGTTACAACAGCCAATAAACATTGCGGCTACCTTTAAATCGCCAATATCTACTAGGGAAATAAGATTGTCCTTTGTGCCTGTAGTTACACTGGCTGACTCACCCTTCAATTAGGAACACATCCATATAGTAAGAATTAATGTTTAGCGGTATAATAGGATATCTACCCAGACAGTCTTACACAAAGCCTAACCACCAATAGAATAATAAAAAGAGGTAATATATATCGAAAATTAAGCATAAATACACCCTGTTTCCAGAGACATACAGAGATGTAGGATACAGTTATCCGCATTGCAGTGGAGGCGTTTGAATAACGAATTCTCCTGTGAATCGACCGCGAAAATGTCTGGGTTGTCATATAAAAATGTAGTTTTTATAGGTTTTCCTTTAAATGTTATTTGGACGTTTTTACAAAGTTAAAAGTCGTTTACGTATTCCAAAAATAATTAATATAAATTTAATGCGTACAGTGAACATTGCAATTAATTTAGACCCTCAAATTTAATCCTTATGTCCAAAGAAGTATCTCTTGCAGTCTTCCAAATAAATTGTATTGCTACTACAAAAAATTCTTCGATATTTTTGCCAGATAACTTTTCGAGTAAATTAAAAAAAAAATTCAAGTAAAGTAAAATAAATTTATCACGTAAATGATAAATGTATTTGTTCTATATAATATCATATCTTTGGACAATTCGAATAAACTTGACCGATAAATGAAAGTCAAAAATATATACCAAGACAAAAATCAAAATGGCGGCCCTAGGACTGAGATCCCTTATAGATAACCTCTGGTTGAAGGATATGTTGATTGGTAAGAAGATTAATCTTTCACAGTTTTAGACTCGATGCTGATAAAATATCTAGAATAATAAAACCAATGTAATATTTTTAAGAATAAAAAAAAAATTACATTGGCTATTGACCGAAACGTAAATCATTTAAGAGAAAAAAAAAAGTTAAGAAGATTTCCATTGACGTCCAGATATCAATGTCATATTTGGCTTTTTTTTTTTTAAGATCATAAGAAAAATTGACATTGGCGGAGTTCTTGTAGGCCGAAATCGCAGACCAAAAGGCCTAACGCACAAAAAGCCTAAAAAATATTCCATTGATTTCCCGTTTCTTAACTTCACTAATATTTTTACACTTAATTCTTTTTTAAATAAAAATACACACGAATTATCAAAAGTATACGTAAACTACCGTAATTTTTATCGTCATCATACAACACTAAAGTAGAAACATCTTAGAGAAAGTACGACGTATTTGGCAAAGCCTCGGAGTAAACATTATTATCTGGCAAATGTTGGACTTGATGTGTTTAATTATATAAATTATATTTATGATGTAATTGTTGTGTAAATATTACATTAGATCTTATTATGTAGGAATTAAACGAACATACAAAGATTTGGCTTTGTACAAGTAAATGTATTTAAAGTTCTGCCATCTTTAAAGTTGAAATAAAAAAAAACATCTTTAAAATTATAAAACAAAACTAATGTCCAGAGAGCTTTCTAGAATCTGTAGGCTGTGCGTAATTAGTCTGTCAGGAGTCACGACTAAACGATTTTATAAATATGGATTGTGTTTAAAGTTAAAACAGTCGTTGTATTGTACGTGAAGGCTAAAATAGTAACAAGCACGTAAAATATATTATGCTAGTCTTGAAGGACAATTGCTTATCAAAATATTGAAAGAGATTTATCAATTTGCTTGTTTTGTGAAAAATTGTAATTGCCATGGACTCGGACATATTACGAGTTGTAGAATAACAAATATTTCAAAAAAATCTGGATTTAAAAGTCTCTGTTTTCATTTATTGTTAATTTGGGATAGCGCTTTAGGCAAATGAGCATACCCCGTTTCTCTAATAAAACTGAATAAAGCTCGGTTTCTATATTTAAAGAAAATTTATTGACCATCAGTAACCGATCTTTTTTGAGCTACGAATAATGAACCATTTGCTAAAAGTGTGACTATTGCATTAACAGTAGCGAAATATGTTTTGCCTTGTTTAGATTCGAAACATAATCGACTTCTATGCCTTTCAGTGGAAATCGTCCAGCCTTTCGAACGTGTTTGAAGGACAAACATCCAAACGTACTTTCATATTTATAATATTACTAGTTTCCGATTGAGTCTTTTTCTGTATTCCGTGTGGAGAGGGGCACAGTTTTAGATACCTCATGATGCTTTTCTGTATCCCGGACGTGTATCGCGAAATTTCAACAAGTTAAGTAGTTAAAACAAATGAACAAAGTCACTTTCGCATTTATAGTTGGGATTTTAGGTTGTTTTTTTTTTAATATGATTTTGTCGGATGTATAAAACCTTAACAGTACAACCTTCTTCAAGTTGTTTTATCACTTTCTTCGAGTTGTTTAAAGTTACAGCCTGTAAATGTTTAACTTTTGGACAAAATGTTCTCTCGAGGACGGCTTGAACTTAATTCCACAACGATGCTCCAGAAAGAAACATCAAACTGTTCATAAAAACTTGAGTTACACCCGAAAATGCATAAAAAAACACCTATACAATCCTCTTTCTCCTTTTTGATGTCGTTTTGAAATTTGAATAACATTGTCATACACCCACTCGGGTGCTGTTTATTATTATTTGCAGAGATTTTGGCGCGGTATTTAGTCCAAGACCGTTTTTTTCTTCTTCTATTTATTCCATCGCGATAATGTTTTGTCTTGTACGCTGTTAGTTCTATTTTTAAATTTGGCAAAGATCTTGATTCGAATTTTGAATCCAGATGTGTTTATGCGTATCAGTCTCGCAGAGGATACCTTCTTGATCGGACGTGAAGATAAATAAATAAAACATCGGTTATTAGTAGCTCGTAATATGCTGTATATGGCATACAGCATCGTGACTATTTATAGAAAGATACCATCGAGAATACGTTTCAAAATAAATTAATTATTAATTATTCTATTAAACATTCCTGTCTGTGATAATTGTGATTTATTAAGTATTTAAAATATAATAACTAGATTTAGTTTTTATTTACGTTTAAATTTTTTGGAAAACTTATTACAAAGATGGTCATCAAGCTTATCTGGTGAGTGTCTTGGGTATTGTTTTGCCGTTTTGATAATATTTTAATGTTTAGTGTCTGTGTTTTTTTTTTTGCTTGTTCGTTTAGGATTTGTTTTATTGTAATAGGAACACGTATCTAATTCAAGATGACTAGTAGCAGTAGTTCTAATTCGCTAGTGTTAAGGTTTAGTTGACTTTAAATGTTTTGGACAAATTTATTTCATAGGCTCGCTTTGATTTTTCCGTTATTGCTTTATATTACTGTTATTTACTTTATTTCTTTTTTAGGTAGTTTATTTATATCTAGTATAGCGCTATGAAGTGTAGTGTATTGTTTTTGTTTTTTTTTACTTGCTTTATGTCTTCGGTAACTGACTGTCTCGTAAGTGTGACTGACTTATAAGGTTGCAAATCTCGTATGTTTCGTGTTCAAATCTTGGGTGGTTCTAAAATCAAACGTATGGTATTCTAAAAACTAAATCTGGAAGATGCCAATGTTTACGTTTCCGCGCATCGGAAATTACGGAAAAACATTCGACCAGTGCCTGAACTCCTCGATATTACTAAATTGCCGTTTTCTCGAAATATGAATGAAATAAACAGAACATTCGGGCGCTAGATATTAATTAGGCTGTAGATCTTGAGATCAAACTCCAGATTGGGCTGATAAAAAATAATGGGTTTTTCTACTGAAAAAAACATCAGGAACAGCTCTGGAGCTTTTTAAACCGAACACCTGACGAACAGCTCCGCAAACGCGTGCAAAGGCGAGTAAATAATATAAGTGCCAACTTTTATTGTAATCAATCAAATGGCGGTGGTATTAGTCTCGAACCGTTATGCCAGTAGTCAACATCAATTTTATACATATAATATATATCCTCTGTATGTAGTTTGTTTATAAATACGGACGATACGAAATTTCTGTATTATCTTAGATTATGTTATCGCTTGCTGTTCCATTACGGCAGTTGAAGTAGGTAGTGCATTTTCTGTTTAACTTTGCATTACATTTAATCACATAAGAACTGTTTACATTATGGCATCCTTATATACAGAAAAAAAAAACTCGCTGAACAAGTCGTGACCGCATGGAATGATTCGAAGAATGCGTTTGCATTTGAATCACAATTCCCTCTGGGCAAAAATGTAACCAGAAAATAAACCTCTTTTTTTTCGCTGCAAAAACGCGTTACGCTTTTCCCCCACGTGGAAAAGGGGGGGGGGTATTGTGACTCGCCGCTGCCCAACACGCCGAGTATGCTGGTGTACCGGTACACCGGAATACCCACTGAAAAACCAGCTGTAACCTCCAAGTCTCTTCAGCGTGCGCCACGGGTTTGCTTTCGCATGCTACCGTGCAACCAGCCCCTCTGGCACTAGTAGAAGAAATAATTGAGGTGTTGTGATTTTAATAAAGGCTTTGGTACTGCTACTCCAAGATGCAAGTTTTTCAACTGCAAATGCGATAAATACATCATTTGGATTAAGAAATAATTTTGATTTTAATTAAATAAAGGAAAATACTTGATTAGCTTCACTTTTTTCGTGGCGGCTTGGGCTGTTACATACAATGGTGATACTTGAACCTCGTTGATTTATGACGGTGTAATCAAAAAATATAACGAAATATAAAATCATATATAATATTACTATGATACTTTGTGGTAGGACTTTGTCCAAGTCCTGGAGCCTATTGAGTGAGCCGGTGTAATTATAGGCACAAGAATATAACTATCTTTGTCCTCGTACACTGGGCCAATGTAATTTAAAAGCGGAACCTATAAAGTACTAAGTATTGTTGTTTAGCGGTACAATTTGTGATAAGTTCCAAAGCGCTGATGGATGTTACCTACACATCTAAAAAACGAGTAAATTTTACCAAATCTCAAAGCTATTGCTTATGTATAAGTAGTAGTATCATTTCGTTTACATTTATATATATATTATATATTATAAATAACGAATTTATACATTTATTATTATGACATACGTATTACCTAAATGTTTATGTAAATGACAATAATGAAATATACTGCAATGCTGTTAATGGCTTCGATAAGAGCGCTCTGTCGAAGTGTGAAGTGCAAAATCTTGTCCAACGACTCTTGGGGTTCTTATAGTATACCATTATTGGACATATAAGTGTTATGTGAATATGAAGAAACCCCGGCAGACGTTATCTTGTATCTGACTGTCCGTCAAATTTGTCCAAAGTTACCATTACATCCCCACCTTAAAAATGAAAATTCCACCATGAAAATGTTATAAAATAAACTTATCTTCCAAATATAAGCGTCTGGAGTCAGTATTTTTGGATTTGCGTTGCCAGGATGTGCCTGTATGTTTACTTTTCCAGGCAGCATCACAACCAAAATTATAAGTAATTCTTGTGTAGTTAATGTTAGTGTGACTCTGGATTCTTAGGCTGGTCTTGACTGCATTGGCCAAGTTATCCATTAAATTGATGTTAAAAGTAATAAACATAGACTTGTCTCTTCTTAAATACTGTAGCTATGATTTTTTATTATCAGTGGTGATGGCGCGTCCCTGAACGCGGCCGGTAGCAAGCGCACAGCTTTGTCGGCGTCGGACGCCGAGTGTTTTTCGCTGTGCCTGGGCGCCGGGCCTCTGTGGTGAGTATACTATTTTACAGCTTTAAATTAGTGTCACTAAATAAAACATTTGATTGCATTAACGTTTAAATTACGTCCAAAATATTTTAACAATGGTAGTATAACTTTAAGGGATAGAAATTATTTATAAGAACTTCCCATACAATAGCCCAATAACAGAAGAATTACGGATAAACAAAACTTAAAAAATTCCATATGATTTACTAATAGCTCTGCTATACTGTTAATTACAATAAGTTCTTGATTAATATATCTTCATTTATAACACAACACTATGCCAAATGTATACTTATATCTAACACTTCTATACTGATATTAAAAATGCGAAAGGAACTTTGTCTGTCTTTCTTTCACGAACAATCCACTGTCCTAAAATTTGGTATGAAGCAATTTTGAACTCCTAGGAAATACAAAGGCTACACTTTTATGCCTAATACCTTACGGCGAACTTTAAAGGGGGAAGTCCCTCTAGACAACTAGTCGAATTCTACGAATCCATAATGAATATCACACAATATGGAGTCATGTTAATTCGAGGTCAAGTTTGTTTAGTTATATTTTCTTTATTTATTCTTATTCATGTATACATACATTTTTAAATATAAAATACAAAATATATAAAATATATTTAAAAATATAAAATACAGAGGCCAACCAGTGGCGGGAACAGGGTCCAAGCCATCGGTGGTCAGGGCCCCAGAGAGAGGAACTTCCTCACAATACGCGCCGTGCCGAGGAGTACTGCCTTCTGCATCAGGCCCTTGACTCAGCTGCCTAACGAGAGCCTCTTAAGGTGTTGGTCGAGGCTCTTGTTATATTATTATTATGTTTAGTCGTCGTGCCGTTGGATTAGGTCATAGACTACAATATTGTTATACGAACCAGGTGGTCCTGATGTCCCTGCTCATGGCTCGGCACCGCCCGGAGGGGTGAGCAGCGGGGCTTCGAGCCCCGCAACACCGTCCACCCCCATCCACGACGACAACAACCGTGAGTTATTATTATTATATGAGCCTTTATACAACTTTTGTTCATGTCCCAATCATCAGATTTTTATTTGGTGTTTTTGTGTTACGGTTTGAAGGGTAAGTGAGCCGGTGTAACTACAGGCACAAGGGACGTAACATCTTAGATCCCAAAGTTAAGGAGGTGGCGCGTTGGTGATCTGATGAATGGTTAATATTTCTCACAGCGCTTATATTTACGGCCTAGTATAAGTGGTCTATTTGCTCGTCTCGACAATTACTTAAAATCAGACAAATATTAAATATCTGAATTCGATTCAACTGCAATAGGCTATTTGACAATGCGAAAAATAAAGTGTCAACTATCGTAATCAGTATGTATTATGAGTTTAAAAATGGTTATTTATCAACGAAAGTTGAAAATAATAATTAAATTATTCAAAAATCCATAAATATAAATGTATTTTTTTAAGCGTTTGTCACGTGACACAAACCGCTCCTGATTGGTCGGGTTTATGATGACGTCACTTGCTTGTTAACCTCGTTTGATTACTGTATGTGGATTATATGTGCCACAGATTACAATACAGGCAAGTGACGTCACTGACCCCATTACAGCGCCATATTGCCAAAGTAGCTTTTTCGCGCGCTATTTAAATATGGAATTTTTAATTTGATATTTTTCAGCAAATATGTACTAGAATTTAAAAAAAAACAACGTTTTCTGGGTTTACTTAACTTCTACTAAATAATATGAATTGGATTTTAAAAATCAGTCAAATAGCCTATTATAAGATTGAATATTATGAAATATATTTTTGTTGACGGATGAGATATTTTAAATTCAATATAGAAGACAAAATCAATCGCTTTGTAGGCGGTTTCAGTGATGCCACAAAAATTACCGTAATTATTTTGTTCTTGTCAATGTATTATTGATGGTTCTATAGTCATTTTTATTATCTACAAATCGTGTAGGATTTTCTATCGCAATATATAAAAGCAATCTGTTCGGCTCCGTCTGGGGGCGGCGGATCGTGTGAAGAATATTTTAACGCTTTTTATTGCGAGGCTCTTAGGAGTATTGTTAATTCGACTAAGATCTCCGTCTTACATGTGATAGGTCTTTATGAAATCCCGTCTGGGTAGGTACCACCCACTCATCAGATGTTCTACCGCCAAACGGCAGTACACAGTATTGTTGTGTTCCGGTTTGAAGGGTGCGTGAACCAGTGTGACTACAGGCACAAGGGATATAACATCTATCCATAACGAATATCATAGATAATTTTAAGCTCTCGATTAATGTAACTCAAAATAACAATTTTAGGGCTGATACTTTACGCTTTAGACGACACAAATATATTGCTGAGTCGTGTATAGTGGGCTGAGATCTTAATCTGTATGGTGAGAAATTAATATATGGAATATTTTTGTTCATAGGTGACTTGTTGAGCGCCCTTCTTTGGGCAAGCGCAAGCTCCCTGAGCAGCAGCGCGGAGAGTCTATCCACTGACTCAGTGCAGACCAACCCCGCACTACACCCCGAGCAAAGAGAAGCGGTACGTTTCACTATTTAAAAAAACTAAATAGTTAGTGTTAAAGGTCCTCGTGAACTTTCATCATTCATGTTATTGGACAAGGGCGGGAATAACTCGCTAATCATATATTCTAACACCAAATAGCAATACTGGTCTTATAGTGGTCTGGTTTGAAGTGTGAATGAGCCAGTGTAACCACATGCACAAGGGACATAACATCTTAGCTCCCAATGTAAGCAATGGTTATTATTTCTTAAAGCGCCAATGTCAATGGGCGGTGGCAACTACTTACCATCAGGAGGCCCATTTGGCCGTCTGGGCTACCTATTACATTAAAAAAAAAATGTCTGACTGTTGGGCAAAGGTCTCCCACTCTTGGCCTTTTGAGGAGAAGGTATGGAGCGTGCAGGAGTCACGCTGCTTTTGGATACACAATGATGATTAATAATAATATTAATTTAATTTACAGGTCATCGGTAAGATCTTGGAACGCAAGGACAAGCAACCAGTTAAGATCGAATTCAAGATCTTCCTCACAGAGAATACCGTTACTCGCTGGGAAGCAGTAAGTTATAATTTATTTATTCAAACAACCGACTGTAGATACATTTACAATTAAAATAATACATTAAAATATTACTAGTTGAACTTTAAAATATTTAAATAGTCAATGATGTATACTAATACTATAAATGCAGAAGTAACTCTGTCTGTTGCTCTTTCACGGCCAAACCACTGAACTAAATTTGATGAAGTTTGTTGCGACAAAGCTTGTAATCTAAAGGATATTACAACACTAATGATTTTTTAGTTGACTGCACACCTTGGGAATGAAATGATCGCCTCCAGGCTGCTTCAAATAACTAAAATATAATTATCATTGTACAAATTAATGGTAAAAAATATATATATATATATATATATCCCGCTGAGTTTCTTTCGCCGGTTCTTCTCAGGTCCGAGGTGCTAAATTCCGAACCGGTGGTAGATTTTTGACAATCAATAAGCAAGTGTAAACACTTCTATATTGAATAAAGATTTTTGACTTTGACTTTGAAATACATAGGCTTTTTTAGACTTATTATATCTTATACCAGACGACCACCCCTAGAAGTCGTTATATATATATAATAAACGTTATATATAAAATAAAATATTACATTAAGAAGAAACAGGAGTATTCAAAATTTTACAATTAATATAATAATCATAAACGCTGAAAACTTATAATGCCTGTTAGGTGGGGGGGGGGGGTTATTAGATGCCCTATGTCATTTTTCATATGCAATATTTCATGATGATCGATGCTGTAGTTAAGATGTATGAGCAGAACAAATAAACCGGATCGGTTAGACCGATTACAGATAGTATCGGATGTCTATCGAGGACCACGCGTAGTACGAACGCTTGTATGAACACTGAATAATTTCAGGATTAGTACTAAACAATTTGTTTACAGAAAAATCTTCTATAACGCTAGCTAAATATAATATATATATAAAGTACTAAATATATATTTATACAAGACATATATTTTAATTCGAATGATATGCGGTCGCTTAACAATAATTCAAACAAAGTCGCTTGTACTTGAGAGAATGTTTCGTATATTTATTAACAAAGAAATTTAAATAGGCGTTGCAACTCGTATAATTACTTAGCGTTATATAATTGTTTTGTATATTATATACAGTTATGTATATTTGAAAACAACATCGTTATCAAGTCAATGACCTAGTTTATACACGACATCTGATGATAAGTAAAGGCATTAGAGTTCTAATTTTAGAACGCAAGATATAGTGTTAAGTCATTACCCGATTCTGTTCAACATATAACGTATGTATATAGCCATGTATGGTTTAAAGGTCGTCTCCTATTTGTCCGGTTTTTGTGAGTAAATTTAAGCGAGTGCTTAGGATGAGAAATGTATTTAAAATGGATGCTTCCAGAAATATTTTGGGATAAAACATGACAACATGGCATTAGCAGCCTGTAAATTTCCCACTGCTGGGCTATGGCCCTCACTCCCTTTGAGGAGACGGTTTGTAGCATATTCCATCACGCTGCACCAGTACGTATATATAATATATACTTCACTAAAAATGATTATAAACAAGTACTCATGTAAAAGTTCATTTTAGTGGAAATAAAGGCTAATATTATTTTATTTATGTCTTTAAGAATTAGTGAGTATTATTAATTCGGATATCTGCGATTTGTGAGCTTTCCCAGTAGAACAAAAACGACCTCATTGATAGATAAGAGCTTATAACAACATGTCTGACCTTAAGAGCAAAATATCCGACCTAATTTAATGTTGAATATTTAAACATAGTTATAATATGTTAAAATAATTTGATAACACTGAAAAAAGTGCCATCTCTGAGGTTACCTAAGTACTACGTAAATTGGTCTAGCCATTGACAAAAAAATTCGAGGAAATACGATACTGCTGATCGATACGGTCTTATCTTTGATGCTAATTCAAAAGTTGATATGCCCAAATAATGGATAGCTGGGATTTGTTTATTAAACAGCATTTATAATAACATTCATTATCAGAAGTAATAGGAAAAGCTGTGCCAAGCATGATTCTTTCAGTAAAGAGATATCTCAATGCACAGTCGAGAGATATCTACTGTGTTTTACTCTGAACTAATCTATCAATGTATGGATATATTTCGTCATATTAAATTAGCATGTATATTTTTTTTGACGACCTCCGTGGTCGAGTAGTGTGTACATCGGTTTTCATGGGTACGCCACTCCGAGGTCCCGGGTTCGATTCCCGGCCGAGTCGATGTAGAAAAAGTTCATTAGTTTTCTATGCTGTCTCGGGTCTGGGTGTTCGTGGTACCGTCGTTACTTCTGATTTTCCATAACACAAGTGCTTTAGCTACTTACATTGGGATCAGAGTAATGTATGTGATGTTGTCAAATATTTATTTATTTGTGTAATTGCAGGTAGTGAAGGGTGGTACCATCTATCTCCGCTTACCGGGAGTGTTACAGTCCGGCAGCAAGGAGAGTTTCATTCTCTTGCTGGATTTCGCTGAAGAACGCCTCGGTTGTTCAAAGTAAGTAACTAAAAAATGAACTTCAAACACAAATTATAACACGATAAGGTACTCACTCATCACATGCTCTATCGACAAACGGAAATAAATTATTATTGTCGTGTTCCGGTTTGAACGTTTGCATTTGCAAGTACAGTATAAAAAATGATAAAATTACTAGTGAATTATATTGTATAATGAAACAATGCTATGGGACAATGAGAGATTAAAAACAATTAATATGTTTGTAAATTATTATTCTAACGGAATGTTACAAACGTTCACTTAAAGGAACTTATCGGTTAGCTTATAAATAATAGTTTAACATATATATTAAGCGTACAGAGAAATCCAAATATACGTAGTTCAGTATCCTTTATAACATGGCAGCAACAATGACATATTTTTAAAAAGTGGGTAGTTTTATTTTACATTGAAGCACTTGTATATGTCAAACTCATCGTTACGACCAACGCATTTAGAATTTATATTTAGAATCTAATATTTATTTAAGTTGATTATAAATTTTGTTTCAATGTTATTTAATTACGAGATATGATTTTTATTTCATCTACCTTTTTATTTTATTTGATTATTTCTCATCTACCGTCTACAAACATTAATCATTATACGAATTTTGTATAAATAGCGATGTATTTAAAATGAACAAATATAATTATTGTTAAACTTGAGCAGGGTGGTTACTCTGGGCGTCACGGTAGCATGCGCAAGCGATCCCGTGGCGCCCGCCGAAAGACGGAGAGGGTACCGCTGGTTTTTTAGTGGGTAAACCCGGCGTACCTGGGCGCACTCGGCGTCCAGGGCTCCGGGGAGTACACCCCCCCCCCCCCCACCCCACCCCACTTTCCATCACGTGGGGGAAGCGCGTAACGCGTTTTTCCAGCGAGAAAAAAAAAGGGGTGGTTACTCTGCCGACTTAATAAATATTGTTTATAACAATATAATGACTATGACGACCTCTGTGGTCGAGTAGTGTGTACACCGGTTTTCATGGGTACGCCACTCCGAGGTCCCGGGTTCGATTCCCGGCCGAGTCGATGTAGAAAGAGTTTAGTTTTCTATGTTGTCTTGGGTCTGAGTGTTTGTGATACCGTCGTTACTTCTGATTTTCCATAACACAAGTGCTTTAGCTACTTACATTGGGGTCAGAGTAATGTATGTGATGTTGTCCAATATTTATTTATTTATTTAATAATTGTTTCGATGTCCTGGACCACCTTCCGTTTCACATAACTAAGTACCAACGTAATGAGTTAGAACGAAAAGATGAGTCACATCATGGTAGTCAATATCGATGTTTGGTTACCGGATGTGCCTTTCAAAGCACGATCATGTTTCATAGATACTGGGTAAGAATATGTAATTTTAGTTGGTTTCTGAAATGATTTACGTTAATATTAATAACAAATTAAACAAAAACATATTGATTCGTAATCGATTCTGACGCATATCGACTATATCAGTTCCTGAACTTCGAATACTTGAGCTAAAGTGTTGCACGTTGTCTCGCAGAGTTTCGTACCTATTTGCGACTAATTTCTACTTCTACTAACTAAAATTAAAATATTCTTTATTCATGGGCTCATAAAAGTATTTTGAATCGTCATGTTACACTGTTGGATTAAATTTAAAGCTACCACCGGTTCGGAAAGTAGGTTATACTGAGAAGAACCGACAAGAATTTCAGTAGTTACTCTTTTCTACCATTTTAATTACAATCTTGTTTTCCAAATCGTGTTGGCAACAAAAATAATTTAATTTAATGTGGAAACGCAGCTTTAGTTTATTAACAAATTATTTATTTGTTTCAGTTGTATCATTTGCATTCTGAAAAACCGTTCGGACCGAGCCACACTACTCCGTACGTTCATGTTCATGGGATTCCAACTTTTACCACCAAATTCGCCGCTGATGCAAGATATCAACAACCCGGAATACGTATTCTTGCACTACAACATGCAATAACTGTCCTTGGTGTTGCCAGGTAATATTGTCCTACCATACTAGTAGAAAATATAGACACTTGAAAAAAATATATATTCGACACTTTTTCGTTTATCAACTAGCGGTAGTTTTTCGGTGTTGCCAAGGACAGTTTTCGACAGCTTCGTTATAATTAAAAGAAAAATATATATAAGTATAATTTTTCGTAATTTTTCTAGTAGATGTAGTTGAGAAGTTTAAATTAAAGCTGTCATTTTACAGTATTCGAAGCACTTTCTCGTTTAAAATCACATCGGGCTTGCATAGTGGTAACGTTAAGGCGCCAACAAGTCTAGTATTTAGGTATTTAGTATATTCTTATATTACTATGATTAAATTAGGTAACTTGTGTTTCGTTTGATTTCTTCGACTAGATTATTGTTTGTAGCAACACTTAGAACTGTCGATCGTTTTTGTCGTTAAGGAAGTCAAAGGAAATGTTAGTTGGTAGTTTATTTTTCTACTATAGCAGATTTGAATGAAAAACTATCGAGTATTTAGTTCAAAACTGAAATAATAGAATTTATTTCTTTGTTAATTATACTAATGGATATATATGTCGACGTGTTTATTCACCCACTCCGGGGGTAGAGCGAGAAAAAAAAACTAAAAAAAAAACTAAAAAATATATAAAAATCTAAAAAAAAAATGTTTGTAATATATACAGCTCCAATCCAGATATTGTTAGACACAGATGTTTTTGTACATGCGTCTATGAATGAATTTTTAACTTTTTTTCAAAATATTAGCTACATTCAAAGTAGCCTTTAAAGACGCCGTGTGCACATTTATAAATCACATCCACTTTTTAAAAAAAAAATCACTTTTGGACGAAATATTAAAGCCGATTACACACGAGGAACCCATCTATGTCGATGGTAGTTTCTTCTGTGTAACCAGCCTTAATCGATTGCATACACATTTAAAATAATTAGTATTTAAGAGATTTTGTGTTTCTTTTTATCTTTTATTACATATTATTATATAATTGTATTACTTATAAAATTTATCGCTTTATGTTATATCTTTAAAATATATCCCATTTAAATTTATAGAAAAACTTTTTCATTATTACCTGGTTTTAAAAAAAAAACGAACTAAATTATTCATCCATGTGTGAATCTTAATATATTTGATAAACAAACATATTTCAGTATTAACAAATTAATATATTTAAATTCATAACATAAAGTGAGCATGTGAGCAGTCTGTTCGTTCGAGCTTACTGGCTCATGTGTTTTTTTCATACAGCGGTCTCCAAACAGTATTTGGTTCGACAAAGTATTACTTCAGTTGGGGCCCTGTCTGTAGTTTAGTTATAAGTTTATGTAATAATGGACGAATAATTAAAAATAATCTTTAATCATTGCTTGTTTTATTTCAACCTTACCTATAGCTTATTCAAACCACAATAGGAGTCATATAAATATCTTTATTATTGTGTTGCTGCAACATTATTGGGCTGAATGCATTACCGTCTTTACCACACAGGTAGACGATTTTTTAAAATTAAAAATAAATTCTTATTTTGTTAAATATTCTGCTAGATATTTAATTTTTTTATTGGAGAGGTCTATGTCCTGCAGTGGGCAAGTATGGGCAGCTGATGATTTAATTTTAGTAAATATCTAGCAAAGGGGCCCTGGCTCTGGCTGTATGATCATGTATACTATTCTTATGGATTCTCGAAAGAATAGCTTTTATTATTTATTTTTGAGAAAGACAGTTATCATAAAATTTATAATTAAAACATTTAAAAGATACGAAATCCAATCAAGTCTCAACATATTGTCACAAAAACAGAAGCAGACATAGACTAAAAATACATCGAATTACGTAACTTTAAGAATATATGTAAAACATTAAGAACAATATTAAAGTTATTCAATCAGAAACAATGATAAATAAGTCACAATAACACTTAAGTAATTTTGTATTTCTAAGTGTATTTTTAATTTCAGTTTACTTTTTTGAATGTCAGAGAAGCTATCGGAACTGGACTGACATTAAACAATAAAATTTATTTCTTCAAACGTCTTGTGCGTGGTAAAGTGCGTGGAGTCATATGCCTACCTGGTTAATTTATTTAAATAAACCCTGGAATATTAGACAGTTGTTAACACTTGTGGGATTTATGAAATTAAAACACAGTCCAATAATTAGTACACTTCAATTTATGATATTCGGGCAGCGTAACGATGTACCAGGAATTATTTAAAAAACCGAATGCTATCCTTTGGCGCGTCCTACCTTCTTAAATAAGGTTAAATTATTGTTAATTTAATAACATGATAATTAACGAAATTATTAATAATGCATTATATACATACTAAGGTATAGGTAAATAAATCAATAGGATTCATATAATTGGGACTAGTTATTCTATGCCACAACAAGCTGGGCGCCTATGTGCCACTTGTTAACATAACACACTTATGTCAAAAGTGTCGATAAGTGTCTTAGAGTCTCCGATAAGATATATTTTGGTTTAGTGTTATGAAAATAAATATTTTAAATATCGCAATAGAACATAACGAGGCTGTATTCAGAAACTGCCATTGGTTTGTTTGTTTATGAGTCAGTAGGCAGGCCTGTCATATTGGTTATAGTATTGCTCAGGCAGAGCCATCCATGCTATGGATAGTATCACTGTTTATAGTATTGCTGATTGAGAGCTATCGATAATTGTGCAACAGGGACAAACAAACTACGCCGTTATTTAGAGGGCCGGAGCAGTTTCTCAATTTTAACCAATATGGATAACTACACGCAAGTAATCGACATTATAGTGAAACAGAAGGCAATAACAGCTGTAGTGTATATAGATCTATAACATATTAATGAATATTAGATTTATATTTTATATAAATATATGTTATCTGTGTAGTTACGCATCTGCCATCTCGAGTGACACACATCACAAAAGCGCGGGAAAATAAGATTTATATAAAAATGGGCGTGCGATGATGACGGTGTGTGTGCATAAAATATATTTACCGCTATTAATAAATTAAGACATATCAATTTTATTTTATCTGTTACTTTGCTGAATGTCGTTTGATTAATTTTGGCGCGAAATGTGTTTCTATTTATTTAATCTGGAAAAGAATCGTTTAAACAATTAAATAAAACAAAAAAGGTACTATAGTTTTATTTGAAGAACACAGTATATTATACACTTCTAGGTTATGTTAACAATCAAAAAAGAATTTTATTATCGACGTACAGAAATGTTGCCAAAAAATAAGTCTTGGTAAGTTCTATCCAAAGGAAATTGCAACGATATTAATAGTTGCAAAATGCGTGCGGAGCAGAGCACGAAGATGTGTTAACTGACACCATTATGACATAACTGTCATAATGGACCCTCGAATCACCTCCGATTATTTCAGTGGCCACAGGGCCGGACCGTACGTTTAGGGGTCCCTGGGCTAACACTACTTAGACATATCTGAACGTATACTTGAATTAAATTAATTGAATGGGTTTGATTAATTGCAGGACACGCAGGGCTGCAGACCATACGATTTGTTTAATTTAATAAAGTTATGGATTCTTTCTCCTTTTTGTCAATTTTTGACTTTGACTTGACTTAGCTGGGGCCCCCTTGAATCCACTGGGCCCTGGGCTGAAGCCCAAAAAGCCATATGGTAGATCCGGCCCTGAGTGACCATGAACAATAATCCTGATAGACCCGAGAAAGTACTTCCTGAAAAAAAAAAAATTGTAATACCTAATCATATTCAGTACTAGTCCAGAGTTTGAAAGATGACAGTGTGGACAAACCCGTTCGTCAGAAGTTTTATTTTTATTTATATAAGTTACATTAAAACGGTGTTCCTGCTATATAATTCTTACCTAGTAACGGAATAGAGAGTGCACCTGTGTACAAAAATTTACCCTTGAGACGAATCGAACATTGGCTTAATATATACTTGATTTATTTGCAATAAGACTTAACAACATTAAAAATCGATATTAGGTGCAGAATGCGACCTAATTACCAACAGTAACTTGCTTCCTTCTTTTATTAAGAAATTTACAACCATGTTTATAAATATTGTATGTCTCCTTCCACCATCACTGATTGACATTTGAAAGTAAACTTTATTTAACTAAACACCCCTTAAACAACATTTATTGGTCTACCAAAAACAATTCATAGCCCTTATAGTCTTTGGTAATAATTTTAGGCACTTCTTTAGGCTTCGATAACAAATCTAGACATTAATAATAGTAAAATTGTGCTATTAACCTTTATATCAAAACTTCTTTTTGTTATTTTACCATCAGTAACAATAATTCCTTAAAACAATAAAAACTTGACTTAAAATTAATCCGCTTATTTTATCTAAGGCACTTATATTTTGATCCTAAATTCTGAGACTCCTGAATGAATGAAAAATTTATATAAAAAATGAATAACAGGCACTTATAGTTAGATTTGAAAGAGGTTGAATGAGAGCTACTATACCCTGTTCAAGTTAGCTTGATCTTTTTGACAGACGGGCTAGTGATGAGAAACAGAAAATATAAAGTTATTTTTCTAAAAAGAGTTATACCAGCTAAAGAGTCCTCAAGCAAAAGGACCCCCGTTCGTAACAATAACTTAACAACGATCTTTAAGAAGGATTTTTGTAATCGATATTTGTAGCAGTTACTGCCTGCTATTCGCGTCCCTACCGTCCGACCGATGTAACATTGTACAAGCGTCTATTATTTTCAGTGTTTCTATTTAAATTTTACTTTGAAGCAATAATATATAATAGAAAAAGTCTTAAAATTTTCGGATAACGCTTGAATCTTTATTAACTTTTGTATTATATGTATTTTTTTAAATATTTTTACAATTTTTAAAATCATTAAATGAAGAAAAAAATATGTTTTGTCGATCAGAAAAATTTACATCTGTCGAAAAGATCAAGCTATCTTGTACAGGGTATAGGCAGGTATAGCATGTAACTCCGTCTAGGTTGTCTATTTTGCTAGTTTGTATGGTACTAGCTTGCTCTACCAGACTGCTACTAGCATCGATAGCTGATGTCAGCTAGTCATTTGTAAGTCGAAATATTATGATATGAAATTCTGATTCCTTTGTAACTGTTGTTAGTTCTTGCAATGTCTTACTAAACTCAAATGTGTTATAGCATAAGTATTATTTTGCCATAGAATCGCATTAGCCAGTGCTTGGTTCATCATCACCACAATATCGTAGCCATTATATTCAATATATAAAAATACTTATATCACCACTGCGTTATATGCATATCACAGATAACTTAATTGACGTTGGATGAGAAAACAAATTCCTATTAAATTCATGACTATACCAAACATATTAACTGATACAAATAAGAACAGAACATTCACTGACATACACTTAAAAACTATCGTTTATATAAAAATATTTAGCATAATTATGAAATATTTGATTAAAGAATTATATTTTTGCGCTTACAATGTAATAAACAGTTAAAAATCAAATTCATTTTTTCGTTAATATATACAAATTTCAAGATAATAAAATTTGTTTTGCCGACCCTACATAAAAACTAATCTAGGTCAATGACCTCACAGTATATCAAAATATGGTTCTTATTCTTATTTACATCACTTTTATGCCAATGGTTAGAACGCATACATCTTAACGGATGATTGCTGGTTCAAACCCAGGCAAGCATCACTTAATTTAATGTGCTTAATTTGTGTTTATAATTCGTATGCATCTGCATGAGTCTAATTTCAACGAAATTCTACCACATATGAATTCATCAATGCACATTGGAGCTGCATGGTGGAATATGCTCCTAACCTTCTCATCAAAGGGAGCATCACATGCTGTGAAGGTAAGCAGGCAAGATTACCTATTTCACACAAAGTCAAATGGTGTGAAAATGTGCTTAAAATTGTTCATGCGGACCTTCGTGAGCCGATGGAAGAGGTCTCTTTGGGTCAAGCGTGTTATTTTTGTTTTTTGTTGAAGACTTCAGTAGCTTTTGTCTACTTCCTCAAGGCAAAAAATCAAGCTTTAAAGTATTACAAGGAGAACTCGGGTATAATACAAGCAGTGGTGGAAGACACTAAAGACATTGACCAAATTATTGAAGATGAAGAAGAACAGGATACCGATTCGAGTCCAGAAGAAAATAGCTTGATCTCTGAACAGGATGATACTTATATAAAATTAACTCAGAAAAAGTTACTCGTGAGTGTTTGGTGGACTAGCGCCGGTGTCGTTTACTACAGCTTCCTCAAATCTGGCAAGACGATTACGGCACATATCAAACCATGAAGGCAGAACTAGCTGCTAAACAACCGAGATTAGTCACTCGCTTGCGACAACGCAAGACCACACACTGCACAACAACCACTGAGTTAGTTTTTGGAATGTCTGCAACATCCACCATACTCCCTGGACCTTGCTCCAACAGATTACCATTTTTCCGAAATTTGGACAACTTCTTACAAGGACAAAAAAAAACAACTCCGATGCGGCTGTCCAAACCGCCTTTGAAGAGTTTATTAATTCTCGCCCCATGGTTTTTATAGTAAAGGGATCACTATACTACCCATATATAACAATGCCAATTGTCTAATTAATTGTGTCTTAAAATTATGTAAGGACCGAATACAAATTATTACGTTTGCGTAAAGATCATTCTCGCATAACAAATAAATAAAGATTGATAAATTCGGATGTGATCGGTTTTACGAAATTCGACGATCATTATATCTTGCATCTGACTACATAAACCAGGCTACACAACTCTAGCAAAATTCCTCTGACACCTTTCGTTTATAAACTCTGAAATAGTAATCAATATCCCCCTCTGTCTGTCTATCCTTTTGTATCCCCTCTTCATCAACCAACTGGAACAGCTGTTTATCGATGTTGGGGAAAAAAGTATCACATTTGAAAGTTTTTTGGATCTCTGTTAAGTATATTTTATAAAGGTTTGGATGTTCCATGGCCGCCTGGAAATAAAGAAAGCATTTGTTATTATTATTATTTTGATGTCTCTCTTCATATAGAGCCCTAATGTCTAGTGGTTAGAGGATTTGAATCTTAACCTAAATGATTTCATGTTCAGAGGTTGAGGAAAACATTATCAAGAATCCTACATGTGGCATATGAGATTCTGCCATGTTTATTCACCAACATGCATTAGTGCAGTGTGATGGCATACGCTCCAAATCTTTTCTTTGTAAAGAAGAGGCCTTAGCTCAGCAATGGGATATTCACAAGCTTATTACTTTAATTAATCTCTTACTGTAAAACATAATTGTAATTGAGAAATAATACCCAAGTTCCTTCTACCGGATCATCTTAGGTCTGGGCTGTTTATTTCCTAACCGGCTACAAACATAAATAAGCAACTGTAATGCTTCAGTATTTAAAAACTAGCAGTGCCCGCGACTTCGTGCGCGTTTGAATTTAACCAAAAATTTATTGCTCAGTTCGTAGAATTTACAATAACTTATTATTTATTAAAAGTAACTTAGGTTTCTCCTCATTACATCAGCTATCTGCTAGTGAAAGTTCCCTCAAAATCGATCCAGTCGTTCCAGAGATTAGCCGGAACAAACAGATGGACAAAAATTGTTTTGGTATATGTACCGTGTATACATACTTATGCATTTAGTAAAATTGGGTTATTTTAATATAACAAGCAGACACTCACACACTTGCTTTATGCTTTAAAAATAAGTAGCTAGTACTCAATTTAAATAACAACCTATCTGAAACTCTCATACAGGCAACTCTTCCACACACACTCAGAGTATTCACATAAACATAGACAGGAAATATCGGGACATTCAAATGCAGAAGTATATAAAATATGGACTACTAAAAATGCAGCATTGGAGAAAAATTATGAACTGTGTTGATGGAACTGTGCTATTTTACAAAAATAAGTAACTCACTTTATATACAAACGATCCTCCTATAACCCATGTCGATTCAATATCTTCCTGACCGTTTATATAGCTGATAGCTTCATCCAGCCCCGGCAGAACTACTACATCATTTGGTGCCTGAAAAAGAAAAGCAACATATGTCATTTAGGTTGGCAGACTGGCAATGTGCGACCTGAGGGTAAGAGGTCACTACTATATAGAAATTGGTAATATAATTATTATTATTCAATTCTGATATCATGGTATCAATACACCACAAAATTTTGGAACTAAGGTTTTATGTCTATTGGGCCTGTAGTTAAACTGGCTCTTTAACTCTTCAAACGAGAACTAAATAATACTATATACATATCTATTTGGTGCTAGCATATATGACGAGTGGGTGGTACCTACCCAGGATGGCTTGCATAAACCTTTACCACCAAGGTTACCAGCACATCTTGTATCTCACTGTAATGAAAGGACACTACTCCAAAATCCACATTTTCCCAGATATCTATGCACCAAAACACATTGGAACAGCATAGTGGAATAAACTCCCATCTTGCTTGAAGTTGAGTGCTGGTTTTTTTTTCTTACTGCTTACTAGTTACAGTAAAAAAGGTTCAAATTAAAGATAAAATAAAACTCATACTTCTTTCTTCACAGTATCCACTTGTCGAGTTAAAACAATATTGACTCTATTGTTCAACGGACGATACTTTCCCGGTATAGAGTCCCAAGTCTTTCGTCCCATTATAACTGCGTTAATCTTTGTTGAATCCTTCACTTTGGTAGTCATGGAATAGAAATGAACCATTTCTTTTCTGTAAATAAAAACAAATTTAAATATTTTCTATGATATAAAATAACTTGCAAGAACAATCAGATACTGTAAGGTATGAGTCAGCCAGTTAAGGCACAGTAACATGGAATTAGAAAGTATATTTGGCATTCAATTGGCACTTTCAAAGCTAATGCCATTTGTGGATAACAGATAGGTATATTTCCTAGTATCAGTAAAATAGTTACTAATTGTTGATGATCAATCATTGATGTTTCTTTCATATTTAATTATATCTATACTAATATTATAAATGCAAAAGTAACTCTTGTCTGTCTGTCAAACCACTGAACACAATTTGATGAAATTTGTTATAAAGCAAGCTTGAATACCAATGAAGGATATAGTCTACTTTTTATGCCTGATGATCAATCACAAAAATATGAGAGAAGCCGCAAGCGATAACTATATCTGTGAAAAATTTATTTTCTTTTAATTCCCATAATCTATATATTTATTTTTTAATGTACTTAAACAGTCAACATCACATATCAAAAACACTTATAGATAAAATGTACTTAAGATTATTTTTGTTAATTGATACGAGAACTAATTATAAAATAAACAGCACTTATTATCTAATTATTCAATAAATATAACTCTCAAAAGCCTAGTTAAGTACTAAAGAAATATACTAATAACTTTACTAAGTCCCACGTTACCTGTATGTGAAATTTTATAATTATTGATTTAGTTACTTATTGATGTAGTTACAAACAGACTGATAGATTCCAGGAGTGCCAGCTCGTCTGAGTAGGCACCACTCACAATCAGATATTCTACCACTAGAGCTCAGTGTTCAGAGAGAGCTCAGAGTCAATGTAACTACAGGCACAAAGGACATAACATCTTAGTTCCCAAGATTGGTGGTGCATTGTCTATGGGTGGTGGAGACCACTTACCATCAGATGGCCTATTTGCTTGTCTGCTTACCTATATCATTAAAGAAAAAAAAATACTATGACATTTATAATATTTACCAATAGTCTGATTCATTTCCTTCTCTGTAATATAAGCTTCTTATTTTCTTACAAAGTCATTCTAAACATATATTACTACTATTTGGAGGCTTCAAGCAATCTTAGAGGGTATTGTGGAGAGTGACATTGGAGCACTACACTTCAAATTTCAAGTAACTCTATCAATCATCATGAATTATACAGAAATGTGGTATCTGACATTACGCCCAGACGAAACTAGTCCCTAATTCATTTTCTTAGTAACTGATTCTTTAGTAGAAAAAGTTCTTTATTCAAGTAGGCTTTCATGTGCACCCATGAATCAAAATGTTACAGGATTAAATTGAACAAATTAAAATATACATATCTTTAGTAAACTGGTAAGGGCGAGCTGGAGTTGTATTTCTAAAATAAAATTGCCTGTCCAACCGTAGATTGCTTGTTTTATTTAAAAAAACGAAACAAAATATGTAGTGTTTTGAAAATATCCTTTTATATTTAAATACTTAACGTAAACTGTTTTCCACATCTCTGTTACCTATTAAGAATAACCTTAAAACTATATTATTTTTGCGAAACAAGAGATTTAGAGTTATGTAAAATATATGTTCAACGTGAGTTTTATTATCAATAATAAATTTCAAAGTAGAAATGTAATTGTTTGTGTGCTAATCTGATTTTTTTTTTAATACATTAATACGTACTTTAATCTCCAAGGCAGTGTTCCATTAGCACCGATACCCATGTTTTGACACGTCGCGGCAATAATATTTAATGAAACTTTAGACATAATTATTTAAATTATAGTCAGTTAACAGATTTTTATATACAAAAGTATTTTATGAATATATTTAACCTGTGATCGGTATTCAAACTTGAAAGACGATGTAAATTCAAAATAGTAAACAATAAAAGAGATGTCCAATAATAATTATCGATATATTGAGATTTACTTCAAGTTACAATATATCGATTTTACAGTATTTGAAAAAAATATTTATATCAATTCATTTATAAAAATGAGTAACTGCTAAATACCGAAAAATCATAATATGTTTTAGTTAAGTATAGAATATGCTTAACAATTTTTTTGATAAATCACCATGAAATGTTTTATCATTACTTACAACAAGCTCACCAGCAAGCTTATTGGTTGTTAAGAAGCAACACGTAAAAAAACTCTCTGTCCTTCTTACATCGATCACTGCTTTAAAATCATATAATGGCCCTTGGTTTGATACATACACCTAAAAATGTAACACAAAATAATTAACAACATTGTTTTTAAATAGAAAAATATTTCCTAATATATTTTTTTGTTTAATTTTTAAAGCGGCTTTAATGAGTGTAAGTAATTAAATTGTAGTAGCTTGGTGGAAAAATAAATTAGCAGAACCCATGTTATAAGTTTTATTTTCTTCGATAATAATTTATATGGCTAAAAGACGATATAAATATTAAATACATCCCTACAGCAATAACTGTCAGTCACAGTACATAACTATAAATCTGTGTTGCCCTTTTCTTAAGCTTACAATGAAAACATGAACTTTATCGTATCAACAGTGTAAAGGTTAGTTTTGTTGTTTGTTCCATTTCATTTTTACCTAAAAACTATGTACTAACCAACTTGCATATTCAGTTTTACAGTTTTATTACTTTTACTATAGACTGTCTAGTAAGTTTATAAGTTGCAGTAATTAATGCATAATAATATAAAATGATGATCTTTTGCTTATATGAGTTTTTTTTTTTTAATTTTTTTTGGGGAAACAATCAATGATATGACACTTATGGCATAAAAATATACAATATTACATACATCAGCTAAGTTTCCAATGATACTAATTACACAGTTATTAAAATAAAAAAAAAATAAGACTAACATACATAAAATCAAATAGGTAACATTATACAATTAATGAGATCAATAAACGTATACTAAGGGAAATCTTAAACAATTATGATGTTTTATATATATGTCTAAAATATCTACAGAAAACTTTTCTGCGAAAGCAACTTAGTAAATAAAATTAAAATTAAATTTTAACTTTCGTTCAGTTGTCACTTAAATTACTGGATTCATTTGGGTGAATTCTTTTAATTTAAATTAGTAACTATTAGGAGAAATTTGAATTTTTATTCCCGCAAAAAGGCTGTAAGTATTTTTGGTGACGTCACATTGATGAAAACAACAATCGAGTTTATACGTGCGACTCTCATTCAACGTCAACAGTTATAAATATTTGGTGCTTTTTGGGAAAATAATGGATTACAATCGGTATCGTTGCTGTGTATTGTCTAGTTGTGCAAATACAACGCCATTGTCTATGTGCGGTGGTGACCACTTACCATCAGGTGACCCACTTGCTCGTCCGCCTACAGATATCATAAAAAAAAAATACAAGCATCAAAACTCTAGAAAAGTTGTTTATCACAGTGCCAGATGATATATATTACATTTATATTACATTAGCAGCCTGTAAATTTCCCACTGCTGGGCTAAGTCCTCCTCTCCCTTTGAGGAGAAGGCTTGGAGCATATTCCACCACGCTGCTCCAATGCGGGTTGGTTGAATACACATGTGGCAGAATTTCGTTGAAATTAGACAAATGATCAAATCCTTACGATGTTTTCCTTCACCGCCGACCATGAGATGAATTATAAACACAAATTAAGCACATGAAAATTCTGTGGTGCCTGCCTGGGTTTGAAACCGAAATCATCGGTTAAGATGCACGCGCTCTAACCACTGGGCCATCTCGGCTCGATGATATACACGACTTTTAATATAATAAAACAGTAATGTGCTTATGATTCAAAATCAGTATATTTAAGTACATTTCTATGTCCATTTTACATTTTTATCAAATTTCATGATTTATTTATCACTACCGAAAGTACCCTATTGAGTACAACGATATCGATATTATGAACAACGTTATTTGGGGTAGAAAAAATATATAATTAGAAAAGAAAAGGAACCCCGAGACGTGCATTGCCTTGGAGTCCTGACGTTGCTAACCGGCCAAGCTTGTAAATGAATTGCTGTTTGGTGGAAGAATTTATGTTGATGGGTTCTCCCAAGGTTGGTGTATCAATAATGTAAGGGATTTTTAGGTATCTAGAGCTAGCAGAAATCCCTACAAACAACAAAGAACCAAAGTCACAAGTAACATTTAGCAGAAGCCTTATAAATATAACTAACGCTAACTAACGACCCGCCCGGAATGTCTTTATAAACAACTATACAACGTTCATGCTTTTTCAGTCACTATAGAACAATACATCATTCTATCTATATTAAATGCACAATATATTTAAGGTACTTAGATAAGGATTAATGCTGTACGGCTTAAAATCGCTTCGTAATTAAGCCATTATTTAAAAGTAAAGAATAAAAAATGGTTATCTTGGGTGGTCCCTAAGTCCTAAGAGATAGATTTTTAAGGTGTACAATCCTACTGTAGTACATTATTTTGATCTAACTCGTAGAGTCCAGTAAGGGTTTGCAACAATATAATTAGAAACCTCTAAAATTATCAGTGTTTCTCAACTATATTTTCCATGTATTATACTTATAAAACTTCCTCTTGAATCACTCTATCTATTTAAAAAAAAAAACGCATCAAAGTACGTTGCGTAATTTTAAAGATATAAGCATGCAGCGGGAAGCGACTTTGTTACTATGCAGTACTATATAGTGATGTATCTGAATATATATATAGGTAGTAGTTATCCATACTAATAATATAAATGCTACTAACTAGTATACACAACATATCTTGCCGTCCTTTGATATAATAAAAGTTTCCTTATGTTTCTTTCCTTCAACGCAGATGACGTAACGGACACAGACAAACAAATTAGTCACTTAAAAAAAGACGAAACAAGTTTCTATGTTATATTTTTATATAACAGAAAACATGTTCTATTTTTAAATGTAATTCTCATTTCCAATTTCGAAATTGACTTTTTATTGTTTTTTTTTTTAATATCTGTAAATTGCAATGTTGCTTTTCAATCTTCTAGAGGTTTTGCGCGGTTTATTTTAATCATTCGCTGTAGTTATTTTTAACTTTTTATTACTAAGACTCTGGACTTAGTTTTATCAAGTTAAATATAAACAATATTGTAGCTGCCATCTTTAATTGTATTAGAATTGCAAAACAAATTATGTACTTTATCTAAGGACGAGTGCGCGGGAATTGTTTTTTCCAGATATATTTGTTGCCATTGTTTAAAAAAAATATCTCCTTGACACGATAATAAATTTAAGTTTAGTCCTTGTAACCTAACTAATAAAAAAATATCTTATGATATACATATATACTAAAAGAGGTATTTGTTTATAAGTACATAATTATGTCCAAACAATAACTCCGTAATTACTCAGTCGATTATCTATTTGTATAATAATCACTATTGAGCACTTAGTCGTGTTTAGTTACTATTTACTCTGTAAACTCATTATTACTACAGAGACAAATTTTAATATATACACTCAAAGCTAATCAAAGACAATAAGATTTAGACATAGACAATCTTAGTACTTTTTACTAATATAATATATTCCAAACATGTTTTTACTTTTAAAGAGATACGTTATTTGAAATTTTTTACATTTTACATTACATTAACAGCCTGTAAATTTCCCACTGCAGGGGAAATTTACAGGCTTCTCCTTAAGAGGAGCAGGTTTGGATCATATTCCACCACGCTGCTCCGACGCGGGTTGATGGATACACATGTGGCAGAATTTCGTTGAAATTAGACACATGCAGATTTCCTCACGATGTTTTCCTTCACCGCTTAGCACGAGATGAATTATAAACACAAATTAAGCACATGAAAATTCAATGGTGCTTGCCTGGGTTTGAACCCGTAATCATCGGTTAAGATGCACGCGTTCTAGCCACTTTGCCATCTCGGCGCACTTTTCTAAAGAGTCATATTTTGATTAATTATTTTAGCAAACAGTACCTATTTGTTAAAATATATGATCGAAGTAAAAAATGTTATACCGAAACGTCCACTTACTGATACCTAGTGGGTAGAGGTATTGTGTTACGTTTTGTGGCACTAGAGACATAACACTTTAAACACCATATTGGCTCGGGAAACAAAGCAAACAGGATCAAAATGCGAAAGATGAACCAAATAAGCACCGGGCTGATGTCGTTGAAGTTGCGTTAAAAAACTGGATCAATAATGCCTAGGATAGACGAAGGAGGACTCAGAAGGGATCCTCAATATCAAATAGTAACTTTCGGGACGTAACATCTGAATTCGGTTGTAAGGAACGGTTAAGATTTCCAACAGAATCCATATCTTTTGGCGTTGGTGACCAATAAAAATCACGTGGTACATTTGCGGGTCCGCCTATCTTTTACATAAGAAATACTAGCAAGTATAAAGTAACATTTGATTTTGTTACTAAATAATCTCTTACTAAAGAATAATAAATAAAACTTTACTATTAATTTGATAACAATTGATGGCATAGGAATTGTTTTAATAGGTTTATTAAAAGGCAGTGTCATCGTAAAGGTCTCATACTCCTAATCGCGGCTCATGCTGGGCATGGCCTCTTGTAGGTGCCCAGAGCTCTCGCCTTCCGCATCCAGTAGGGTTTCGTAACCTACTTTAGGTCCTGGTTGAGGACTGCTCATTTGTTTCATAAAAAGATAGAAAACCCTCTTAAATATAATATATAAGTCAAGTATAGTACATACAAGACGATGTACAAAATCAAAATATGCTTCATCACTCGCGTTCCCGTAAATTTGTCTGGCGCAGCCGGAAAGATAGTTCCACGATAAATTATAGCCTTCAATCTATATCTATAAATCAATCTATAAATTATATCATATAGACAATCAAAATTCGATAGATTCGACCAGAAGGACTATTAGGAACTATCCCGAACCAAATAAATTAGACAGTGAGTGAGGAACCTGGAGCTGACGATGCTGATCGACGTTTGGTGAGTAAAACTTTTCACCTTCCTTATATCCACCGTCATCCAATGTTATAAGTAGGATAAAATTCTCCTTTTATAACGTATTATGGTTTATGTTACTAAAATAGATATAGAATATTTGAAAAAAAAAAAAATTGTTTAAAAAAAAAAAATTGTTAACTTTTTAAGTGCATAGTAAGCAATTAAAATTAATATTTTATTGCAAAATTATTAAAATATCTGTGAAAATAATTAAACACAACCATGTTAACCTTGTTAATTTCAAATTAAGTAATTACAGTTAATATTTAATATTTCAAATTAAAATTATTGAAATACCTGTATTTAATTGTTTTCGTTTCCATTTTTACCAATTGTATTTTATTTTAGGTTACATATTTTAAAATTAATTTAATTATATTATACTTTGTGTTTGAATAAAAGACAAAATGGAACAAATATATTTAATACGTAACGAAATTTTAAAATCCACTCGCGTTCCCGTAAATTTGTCTACCTTGAACACAAAGATGTGTGCACATCATTTATTTATTTATTATGACACAGATAAGATAACACTCATAGGTACAGATAACATAAAATGTTGACAGTTTAATTTAACACGAATAAATAAATTAAACGATGGAATTAATTACGTAGAAAACTTTTTTGGAATAAACTCTTTTGTGTACAGAGAAATTATGTCTATACTGACCGTTGAGTTCCAACGTCTGGAGTTTGTTGGGTGTGGAATAAGGTGCTTACCATAAAATTAACATTTGCCAAATTGTCATCGGAACGGAAATAAGGCCAATTCATGTAGGATTTTTAAAGCAACTCTGAATCGTTATTTTACAACTATATTTACAATTATTATTAAGCAGAACCGGCAAGAAACTCACATTTAAAATACAGTTATGTTAGTTAAATACAATTATATATGTATATCCTGCCTGGAAGTCAACAAGTATTCGCTCCACGCTTTTTTATCATCTATGTAATCTTGTATTGAATAATATGTTCTTTTTATTAATGTATTTTTTTACAAATTACTTATTTGAATTTATGAATGAACGTAGGTATCTATTACAACCATACATTATAAACACGGAAGTAACTCCGTATGTCTGTCTTTACTCCAGCGAATTGAATTTGATGAAATTTTGTATGAAGTGTCCCCCCCCCCCAATATTAGACGCGATTGAAGCCGCGGACGACAAAAAGTTTCAAAAATGTCTTGTCGGTTTTTCTCGACGGTTTCGTTTAATTAGTCCAAGCAGTCGCTTCCGAAAAAACTTAGAAGAGTTAAGACTTGGCTGTTTAAATAAAGTTTATTTCGTTTGATCGATTGTATTACGAAAATGAGATTATTTTTTTAATTAAATAATTTAACTTAAAGGACTTAGTTTCGGTAAGTTTGTATTTCAACTTTAAAGATGATATAGGCTTAAGTATTTTTTGATTAATAAGAAATTATAATATATATAACGGGGCGCGGTTACTTTGGTTGTTGATTTGGATAATATCATAGTGAATATATAGAATCATAGATTAATCAAGCTCTCGACCAATGGTGTCGCGTCAATTAGCTGTCAAATGTTGTTTATCTGCCTTTTGCCCTGTTGTGGTTGGGATAGAGTATACAACAAAGACGGTCAAGTTGCGGTTCGGTCAAAGTTTTATCAGAATATAATCGTTATCCTATTGTAACCGATACATATAAATAGAATTGATCTTCAGTTACGATTAAACTGAGTTTAATTATTGTGAGGAATATTCGAAGTTGGATCAGAATAGAATCGGAAACGTATCGCTAGTAATAAGTTAGTATAATGTCGCTGGCTAGTTACAAGTCGGTTGGGATAACTAATTTTAATAAAAAAAAAAAATTAACTACTTATCGTATTCTTTATCAATTCAATTAGAATCCTTCCAGCTGTTCCAGCGGAATTAACGATCATGTAAACCACAAAAATAATTTGTACGTTTGTTAGTAAAATAAATAAAAGTCAGCTGCAGAAGGCTTTGTACAAGATCTGGATAGTTATCATGCAGTCATGTTATTCTACCTAACATTGTTGTGATCCCATATGTAGGGCGAGTAAGCCTGAGCAGCTACAATCACATATAAAATAATTTCCTAGTTCTGTTGGTGACGTATTGGCAATGCAAGGAATGCGTGATATATTTCTCAGAGCGTCAATGTCCGTGGGCGGTGGTCATGATCATCAGCTTACTTCCCAGTAGTACGATTACCAGTCCGCCCTTTTATAAATAAGAAAAACTACCAAGAGATTTCTTACTACCAACTACTAGTACCCATTAAAGTAAAGCGGTAATGCGATATTGCATTAGATAACCTTATTTCGGACATTAATTTTACATAAAACTGACCAAGTAAGATTCCATTTAATCATATATAAGCGCTTAAAATCAAAACACTTACGGGATTAAATCGGAATTAATTCCCATAAGTGTGTTCCCAGCATGTAATGTCGTCAGTGTGTACCCGGCATAATATTTTATATCGAGGGGGGGAGAGAAAATAAAATATTTTATTTAGCCAGCCACCGCCTCGCAATAAAAATCCCTACACAATGCTCATCGTAAATTCTTAATGACTTATGGACCTACGTCCATCTTGATGAGTCGTTAAACATGGCCACATGGTTTAGACGTTATAATGAATTCCTTATTATAAACAAATGAAAAAAAATATAAAAATAACCAGCCAGCAACTCACAAGTCATCAGCACAACTGACAGACGTATAACCTTTTTGCGTCAAAAACTTTTCCCTAAAAGTTACATATAAAAAAAAAATCGCTTTAAATATTTACCTCAAAATATTGTAGGCTATTTTTCCTATTTAATACTCAATATTTAAGTCGAATGACTGCCATATTGCATTTATGATATTGTTTATAAAATCGAATATTTAAATATAGTCCAAATCGAAAAAGATTGCGAAAACACTGCTAAGTTCAATTACGATGACAATCTGAAATCATAAATTAAATTCTGATTGGCAGAATGACATTGCCCGCCAAATTTAGTGTCAAAAAAGCGCGTTCTTGATCCGTTAAATTAAAAAATACACCTTTCCATTTTACGCGTAATGAGAGCGTAATTCGATATTTTTGTCAGAGGTTTTTTTGGTTTGTAAGTGGCCAGGATAATGAACTGAAAGAGACACACGATGGAAACCCGGTGGTTGGAAAAGGACGACGATATTGTGTACTTTCTCTTATAGATTTGCTGAAAGCTGTACGATAGAGCTCAGTTCAGCTTCAATTTTCAGTACTGTTCGGACTGTCATCGGGAGCAGACGTTGCCTTTTTGCTCCGTTCTGTAATTTTTCCGTAAATCCCTACTTGTGTTTTTTCGTTGAAAGGAGGTCGTGATGCTTGTCAAGGAAGATTTAAGAACTGATAAATTTTTGAAAGTTCGCCTGAGGCCTAACTGATACGAGGAAAAAACATTACGTGTTTGGATTCGCGAAAATATTCAATTTTCAAACACTTGATTTGTAAAAGATCGGTGGTGTGTACATTTGTGTTCCAATTTTAAAATTTATTAATCGCTGTTGTGTTGTAAAAATTAAATATAGTGCAATGTGTTGTGTGTGTAGATTACAATTTTGAATTTCGAATATTCGGTGAGTGACCGTTATTTTTGCTATATTATTATTTTATTTACGATGACAGATCAATGTTTACGGTATTAATGGCAATCTGATATCGCTTTGTGAGCTATTATTTCGCTCGTCGAAGGTTACGATAAGGCAAAGTAAACATATGCTCCGTTTTACAGAAAACGTAAGCGATTGTCCGTTTTATTTTATTCGCGTTCTGTATAATTAAACTGTAACGAGGCCATATGTACAAGATATTTAAAAAAATATAAATTATTTCGGGAGACAAAAACAGATTTGATGTATACTCTGTACGCGGTAAGCACTTGTTTAAATACTCTGCATTATAGTTTCTTTCCTGGGTTTAACAATAAAGGTATTTTCCACGGATTAATCATCCCTACGTTGTCATAATAAGTGTCAGAAATGCAGCTAAGTGTATTAAATTAAATTATCTTTTTAATAAATATACATATGTAGTTTTATGACTAAGGAATGGTCTTGATCGGTCTTAATATAATAAATTTATTATTTTCCTTAGCTGTCGTGCCTGAATTAATTGATATATTTACGTAATTACTAACTATATCCGTTTTTATATGAACAATAAATATTTTCTTATAACAAATAAAGATTATTCTGAGATATTAATTAAAAGAAATACAGATTAAATATAAGTAATATAATAGTACAAGGTATTGGGAAGCTGAAAAAAAAAAAAAACTATGTTTATATGTAAGATTGCAATAAATTAAAACATTTTTTTCCTAAAAGTGCGACAATGTTTCTGGATGTCGCCAACAGCAATAGAGCGTCTTACCGAGTCACACAGAGCTAAAAGCTACGAAGTGCAACCGAAGCAAGCTTGGACCCCAAGGAAGGATATGGGCTACATTTTTACACGCGGGAGATACGCTAATAAAATGAGTGATATACGAGGAAGTTTTTTACATAATAATGGTTTTAATAACTTAATTTACATAAGAATCAACGGCCTTATATACAAATAAGAATTAAAAATAGTAGCTTTATAAATTATGACCGTTTGGAATGGTGGCACGAATGCTAACAGCATTTCCCTGTTGAATCGGATTTCCGATCCTCTGGGCAAAAAACGATTTAGAACTCCTGTCACCAGAGGAGGCAATAACTTTTATTGCTGTTTTTTTCACTACTAGGTCCAAGTGTTTTGACATATGTTTTAAGTTTTATTTAGATTTTTGTGATGTGTTTAAGTGGACGTGCGAATGGGCCGCCTGGTGGTAAGTGGTCACCACCGCCCATAGACAATGGTGCTGTAAGAAATATTAATCATTTCTTACATCACCAATGCGCCACCAACCTTGGGAACTATGATGTTATGTCCCTTGTGCCTGCAGTTAGACTGGCTTACTCACCCTTCAAAACGGAACACAACAATACTGAGTACTGCTGCTTGGCGTGGCGTACAGTGGGTGGTACCTACCCAGATGCGCTTTCACAAAGCCCTTCCACCAAGATTTGTACATAATTGTTAAATATTTTGTACAAAGTGCCTTAATTATATCCAAGAACATGTTTTCGTACGCTTACCGGGCCAACGCTGGCTAAACCTTAGGAGATATATCAAAATAATTTACTAGAAAATTATAGGTCAATAAAACGCCTACAGATAAATCCACCAAAGCATATGTCTGTCTTCTAAGATACAATTTTGATAACTATATTCGTCTACACGTTAGTAAAAGAACTATCGGTTATTTGCGAAGTGAATTTCTTCAGTACATTAATAATCCTTATGTAGATAAATATTTCAGATACCTTGGACATTTAAGATGGATTAAAATCGCCTTTTAAACTATAACATTTCATGCTACCGACCATAGACGTTAACACTGTAAGAAATATTAACCAACCCTTACATCGCCCATATACCACCACCAACCTTGGGAACTAAGATGTTATGTTCCTTGTGGTTGTAGTTATACTGACTCACTCACCCTTCAAACTGGAATACAACGTTACTATGTATCGCTGGCCATAGAACCCTTGATGAGTGGGTATCCAGACGGGATTGTACAGAGCCCTACCACCAAAAGTTCGCTGCCAAACGAGTGATTGGATAATGTCTTAAACAATAATATTTTGACCTTGGCTTTGCAATGCAAACTTGAATCTCTAAGCTGTGGACACATTTTGATCTATGTTTATTTATTTATTTATTTATTTAATTAGGTTTGCTAGCAGTTGTTACATTTTGATGATACAATTATTATTCGATTATGTTTCATAGTAACATAATCGAATTAATAAATATATGTATTAAATATTTTCTGGCTAAGCGCACTTATGATCGTCTTAAATAAATTGTACTCGTACAAAGTCATGGCAATCGCTAGTACTTACTAAATGATGTTCTGACAGTTTTCGCGTTACGCAGTAACGCTGGAATGGATTATGGCGATCCGTGGCCTAATTATAGCGTATTATAACATACCTTGTCTATATGTTAGATATGACTTGAACGTGTAAATTAAGGTTCCGTGGGAACTCAAAAATATACTTCCATAGTTTTACCTGCGATCTCTTTTGTTTATTAATGTTCCCTGGTATGTGGAATTCTGGGACTTTAGCCGGGTTCCGCCGTAAGAATATCGTAGGTGTGTGTATTCTCGTACGCACTCCTAAAACGAGTTGAACAGTTAATTGGAGAGGAAATAGGAGTATTTACTAATAGCCCATTGAACGTAAGTCTAACGCCAATTTGACAAACGATTTTTCCAGAAATTGTGACGCACTGTTACAGTTTTCAAACATATTATAAAACTTCAAGTTGAATGTTAGTAAATGATAAAATTGACAAAAAAATATAGACCCGCTGAGTTTCTGTCGCCGGTTCCCCTCAGGTCGGGGATATTCTTTACCGATTCGGGGGATAATGTATTTGACAATCAATAAGAAAGTGTGCTTCTATATTGAATAAAGGAATTAGATTTGATTAGGAGGCGGACTAGCGAAAAGGCTACCTTAATTACTTATCACCATAAGTGGTCACCACCGGCCAAAGACATTAGCATTGTAAAAATAAACCATCCCTTAATCCTCACCTTGGGTACTAAAATGTGAAAACCTGTAATAACATTTTAATTATTAAATTCCTTAAGAGCGTAGTTTTTAGCGTGGGAATTTATTTTAGAACAAACACATAGGTACCTTCCAATAATACAGTTGCATTGTGCAGTGTATCGTACGCATCCTCGGAGACAATTAGTTGCTTGTTTTCGGTGCAACGAATAAATTAAATTTTCATTGCGCGTTCATAACGTAGGATTTATAAAAATACATTTAATTACGAGTAATGTATTAGCTATAAGGTTGTCACTCGCAAACATAATTATAAATTATTTGTTAGCATAGGGTGCGGTCAGAGTGCATTAAGATGCCTCATTACATACATTATGATTTTTATTGATTCTACTGCTCTCCTCTAACTGAATAATTATTTTTTTCTGGATATTTTAAGGTTGGTACGTCTGTCGGCCACCAGGCTGTATCTAATGAACCTAGACAATTAAAATTTTCACAGATAATGTTTTTTAATTGGAATTTTTTTATGTATTCGATAAGTTTCTTTACGTTTTCCCATTTCATTCTGAATAAGATAGAAATTAAATAGATAGACCGGTTAGTAATACTTACTTACTTAGTTTATCTGGTTTCTTGAAAAGTAAAAATTAACAATTGCATCCCACGACACTCGCGCCCTTATTCAAACTTGTCTATGTGTGCGTAGACGATTCGCCAAATTATAAGACTCGGCTCGAAATAAAAACTGACGTGCTCCCACCTTGGGCTCTGGGGAGGGACTAAAAATGTATTAACAGCGATGTCGAATAAAAAGTCAGTCAAAACCGTCAAATAATTTTCTCCATACTAAATAGTATGGACGACGAATACCAAAAAGTAAGCAATATTTAAATAAAAATTACTATAATATTGTGTGATATAATAGAAATTGAACACGGTGAACTTATTATTTACACTTTTGTGTCCCCATCTAACCAAAAATACATGTATAAACTAGCAGCTAAATAGCTTAAAAAATGTTAATAGAAAAGGTCGATTTCAGTGTTTGGAGTGATGTTGACGATGAATTTACTAGGTTATTGATACAAATTTTATAAATATCATGCGGTGAAACTTGAGATCTATCTATTAAGATACTGAATGTTTTTTTTCATCCATAATCAATGCTCCAGTTTTAAGATATTTTGAAAATAGTAAGCGCTATTTAGGCGTTCCGCAAGGACTGTCCTCTTAATGATTCTTGTTTAAATCCATATAACGGTGTTTCTGGACTTTTATATAAATAAGTGGGCGGGTAAATGGGCTACCTGATAGTACGTGAACACAACCGCCAAATAACAATGGCGTTGAAAGAAATATTAACCATTCCTTGTGCCACTGACCCTGGGAACTATGATGTTCCTTATGTCTGTTACTGGCTCAGTACGTTAATTTAGCCGAGGTTGTCAACACAACGAGAACAAATTTGGAATAGGTAAAAAATACTACATAGCTCAAGTCATAAAATAAAAGTTAAAATAAATTTTAAAATAGACAGTTGTTTCGTCTCCTGTAAAGTTGCTAAAAATGACTTATGCGGTGTTGCTAGCTAAGGGACGATTTGTAACAGCGAAATTGATTTTGTTGCTCCAGCCATTTAAAAAAAAAACAAAACCAATTTAATTATAAGCTAGCATTTTTCGTTAATTAAATACAATATTGTAAATTAAATATTAATTGGTTTTCCCGATGACAATGCCTGCTTAATGAATATTTGTATCAGTCACCTTTCAACCCGTAACACATTGGATTTCTATTTGGCGGAATATGAGGCCGTCTGGGATGATGAGTGTCGACCCTGACGGATACATATTCCTCCTTGGTTTGGGTAAACCCAAACAAAGCTCTATTTATATTTGTAGTGAAAGACTATTTGTGATCAACTGGTAAACGTAAGAATTGCATTAACCTTAGCGGACGGATTTTAATAGCGATTTGAGGAGCGGCTTTGCGACATCGGTTACATCGACACAATAAAGATCATTCAAGTCGAACATCTCTATTTAATTACCTCTGCCTGGAACCTTCTCGAACTTCACAGCATTTGATTGGACCCCTATTATTGATCAACTCGATGTAAATATAACTCAAATAACTCATTAAGATTATGTACTAAAAATAAACAATATAAAAATATAGTATTGAAATCCTAATTTTGAATTATAAAAGCTCAATTTAAACCAATGACAATTGATGATCGACGCACACCCAAAACACTAGAGTGTAGAAACCTGAACATTGGAGCATAGGTTTATTTTATAACTTAAGCTAAGCTAAGAGATGATTTTTTGGAAAATTCAATTAATAACTCTGTACAAAATTTTATTCTCCGATCACATATCCATGCAAGCAAGTTTTTCGAAATTTTCTGACAAGCTCATTGTTCTTATTTTGGGTATAGTTCGGTTGCTTTTGAATTTGTAACATAAGTCTGATAACCCTGAACATATTGATGCACAAATAAATTTAAAAATCGAAGTCATAACCCTTATTAAATATTGAAGAATTAGGGACATTACACAAACGATATTGACTTAACAGTCGGCGATCGAACGTAAACACTTGACGAATAAAACCTATTTCCTATTTAATCAACTTCAAAGAGGAGGTTATCAGCTCTTTATTTTCAAAAATAGGTAGGCGAATAGGCCAATAAGCTCACTCAATTTTAAGAGGTCACCAACTCCCATAGACTTTACCAATGCGGCACAGGCCTTTGGAACTAAGATATTATGTATCTTGTGCCTGTAGTTACAGTGGTTCCCTCACCTTAAAAACCAGAACACAACAATACTAAAAATAGTTACTATTCTGTTTGGCGGTAGAATTTGCGATGAGTCGGTGGTACCTCTCACAAAGCCTACTAATCAATACGAATATGCCTACTAATCAATATGATAGCCTCGTTGTTTTAGTGGCTAGCAAAAGGGCTGAGATCCTCGAGGTCCTGAGTTAGAAATGCTTGAAGCTTTGACATTGGTTCTGAAACATCTTTAATGTTTTTTTTTTTTAGCTTCAAGATTCCTTTTCAAAATCATGACTTTTTTATCTAATTAACGGTATTATTTTAACTATTTATCATATTGTATTTTGAATAAATTATATTAATAGTACGAGTTCTATTTTCTGAAGTAATATCTTAAGCGCGATTGTATGATTTCAAGGTCGATTGTGTGAAACGTTTCTTTGAATACCGTTTCATACTGAAACGTAATTGATGGAAAAATCACTTTTTTGAGCTGCATGCGCTTTAGGGCTGCACAAAAGTTACACAGCTAACATTTGTAAATGTCGCTGCTGTGTAAAGCCTTATTGCCTTTCCACGGTGTGGCTTGGAGTTACTTTCCTGAAATGCAAATGTTGAAAAAAAGTAATTAATGACTTTCTCGTTGCATTTTTGAAGTGGAATATACATTCCTAACCGGATCGTGCTTGTAAAAGCTTACTTGAATGAAGAATATTTTGATTTGATTTCTGGTAGATTCATATGAGTCTGACTTTTATACGACACTTTTTTTTTAGAGTACCAAATGAATTACAAACAAGAATTACACAGATGACAACACCCCGGATGTGAACACTCACGATGTTTTCCTTCACCGCCGAGCACGAGATGAATTATAAACACAAATTAAGCACATGAAAATTCAGTGGTGCCTGCCTGGGTTTGAAACCGAAATCATCGGTTAAGATGCACGCGTACCGCCCACTGGGCCATCTCGGAACTATATAAATATGTATATATGTATACTGATTGAGATTCTGAAGGTCCGTCAAATATTTGGACATAATTCTAATAAGCGACGCTCATTCATCAAGAGCCATGGAACTAATTATTATTCTTTAAAAATGTACGTTAATGGCTTTCTTTCGAGACAGTTAAGAGTTTTCTGTACTGTTTCTGTAACAAATGAGGAAACTTTTTTGTTATGCATTACAAAAAATTGCTGAAAAACTAATAAGTAAATTTACATAAAACTTATACCTCACGATGAAGCGCGTTTTGGGACAATACGATTCAAATAAGAATAGGATTGATCTCGCTTTGTCTTGTGACGTCATAGCTGTTTTAAATTATTCTTAAAACTAATTCGTTTTAAGAACAATGATTTCAATGGTTTAAAAAGAAATTTGAAAAAATTCAAAATTGGAATTTTTTTTTTGTAGAATATGTATTCTATAATGAAACTCGCGCAAATACGAACAGTGACATTGCCTTTAATAATAATAACTTTTATAGAATACTATACTAGTACTCTAATAGGATTTCCACCAATCCACGTAGAATCCTCCATAGATGGTAATATACTATTGGTTGATTATATAATTTATTGAATACAGTTGACTCTTCCCACTTTTTTTTTAAATTAAAGAACAGCGAACTGAGACAACAGCTAGCGAATGTCAAAAATTAAACACATTTTTTTAATTTACAATTTTCAAATTTCGAACTTCGAATTTCGTGTCACGTATTGGTCAATTCCGTGGGCAAGTCGGTTATGAATATTCGCGTTTCGAATCTTAATCGAGTCGCGAATAATTCCTGCTATTATATTTAGATACCGATTTCGCGTTTTGTCAAGCGTTTGAAATCTGCGATGCTATGAGATTAGGTCAGTCTATTTGATAAATAGAGCGCGTCCGTGTTTAAATATTTTTCTAAATTTAAATTGGTATAAATTTGTTTTTTTTATTTTCACAACAACTTTACTCGAGATACTTCGGAGCGGATTCCTTAGTTCAGGAAAAGCTATTGACCTTAAAAAAAAGTGTTTTTTTTTTTTTATTAATTTTTTAGGAGCAATGAAAATAATTATAAGGAATGAATAGAACATGATTTAATTAGCGGACACGATGCAGACAAATGACTACAAAACGTTAAACCAAATCAAGGTGGACCAGCCAACTACGCAGGGCACGTCATAGTGCACAAGTGATTGCAACAAACACAGGTGCACTTTCTATAATCACTCTCATAATCCGATGAGACGGCAAATTCGCCACGACTTGAAATAATTCAGGCCCTTGACCAACGGCTCTACGTGCTTACCGAGGCACGGGATCATACGTCCATCTTCCAGACACCGGGCTCCGGACTCCAATAATCCTTTATCGGCTTAACCTGTGGTACGAAACCAGATCTCCCTGACCTTATATCGACAGTAGACCGATTTACATTTTTTATTAACATTAGAAGCCTGTAAATTTCCCACTGCTGGGATAAGGCCTTCTATCCCTTTGAGGAGAAGGTTTGGAGCATATTCTACCACGCTGCTCCAATGCAGGTCGGTGGAATACACATGTGGCAGAATTTCTTTGAAATTAGATACATGCAGGTTTCCTCACGATGTTTTCCTTTACCGCCGAGCACGAGATGAATTATAAACACACGTTCTAACCACTGGGTCATCTCGGCTCTTAGTAGACCAATGAAGCAGTCGAAAAGTGTCTTAGTACGTGTATACACACAAAATATTGCATCTTAACATTCTTCATCTATCTGTTTGTTACGCTTTAACGCGTTAACCATTCAACCGTCGTTCGTTAAACTTTCTATACATGTTGTCAGAGGTACAGGGCATGTAGAGTACCTAAAACCTGCCCCCCCACGAGGTCGCAAACCAGTTTATAATATCGGTAAGAGGTAATATTAATGTGTAGGTAAATTGACCGATGCGTCGTTAGTATTCAATGTCGTAAATATTCCTTAGTTTCTTATCTATTTTTTATCTATAAGGGCGTGTGCAGAGTGAACTATATCTGCGTAAATTATAATCACTAAATAGATTTATATTTCAGATCCTTGGTCCAATGTAAAACTAATAATAATTAATCGGACTGTTTGTAAGTTTAGCGGAGATGGCCCAGTGGTTAGAACGCGTGCATCTTAACCGATGATTTCGGGTTCAAACCTAGGCAAGCACCACTGAATTTTCATGTGCTTAATCTGTGTTTATTCATCTCGTGCTCGGCGATGAAGGAAAACATCGTGAGAAAACCTGCATGTGTCTAATTTCAACGATATTCGGCCACGTGTGTATTCCACCAACCCGCATTGGAGCAGCAAGGTGGAATATGCTCCAAACCTTCTCCTCAAAGGGAGGACGAGGCCTTAGCCAAGCAGTGGGAAATTTACAGGCTGTTAATGTAATGTAATATATGTAAGTTTATAGTAAGATTCTTCAGGTGGTAGGGCTTTGTGCGATCTCGTCTGGATAGGTACCACCCACTCATCGGGTAATCTTCTAAAACCAGTACTTAGTATTGTTGAGTTTTGATTTCAAGAGTGAATGAGACAGTGTATAACACGCACAAAGGAAATAACAACTCACTTCCCAAGGTTGGTGGCGCATTGGTGATGTAAAGAATGGTTAATATTTCTTACAGCTCCAATGGGCAGTGGTGAAAAAAAAATCCGCTGAGTTTTCGTCGGCTCTTCTCAGGTCAGGGTATTATCTTTACCGAACCGGTGGTAGTGTTTAATTTGACTATCAATAAGTAAGTGTAATGCTTCCATATTGAATAAAGGAATTTGAGTTTGACCACTTAATATCAGGTGACCTATTGCTGGCCCCGCTATTACATAAAAAAGGCTGTAACAATTATTATTATTTTTCAATTTGTGGCCAAGCTGTTAAATTTGTCATCTTATGGTATATAGTCAGCACTCAAAATCAAAATCATCAAAATCATAATATACTTTATTCAAGTAGGCTTTTACAAGCACTTTTGGATCGTCATCTAACAAACTATTTTAAGTGAAGCTATCACCGGTTCGGAATGTAGGTTCTACGGAGAAGAACCGGCAAGAAACTCAGTAGATACTCTTTTTCAACATCTAAAAGCACTGATTATAGTTATCGGTATAGTTATAATGTAAGTATACTTTACATCATCAATGCAGCCAACTTGAGAACTAAGTTGTGTTCCTTGTTCCTGTAGTTGAAATGGCTTGCTTAACCTTAAGACCGGAACACAACAATCCTAAGGAGCTTTGAATGAGTACCTACCTAGAGAACTTGCTCTAAGCATAACATACAACGTTTATAAGGATAAAAATAATTAATAAATTAATTTAATTTATACTTTAATCAAACATTATAGTAATAAATTTAAATATAAGAGTTAAATATAATGCTGACAATATAATTTTGATATTTAACGATGTAATTCTCTATATGAACTAACCTTTATAATACTATGTATATTAACCTTTAACTCCTATAAACTCGAACTAACGTAAACTATATTTTGAACTTTAAACTTAATGAGCTGCACAGCGAAGTGGCGACGTTTTGCAATGAACCTGCAACACGTCAACAAAACGAATTCTAAAAGTTACTCTGTTTCGAATTCGTATCAAAATTTCACAAGAGCATTAAAATTTAAACCTGCCATCGGTTCAGAATAAATATACCATCGAGAACCGATACGAAACTCATTAGTTACTCTTTTTCATAGCTGTAAAACTTTGACATTGCAAAATATGTTTCATTGAAACAATGTGATGTTTTGTGGCAAACAAAGATAGAAATATGTTTTGCAATTCCGCCACAGCGCGTTTTACAAATGAAAAACACCCAAGAGACAGACTCCGTCTCTGTTAACTGATTAGTACAGTGTTGCCAGTGTGTATAGTATTAACGCGTTACATTAACAGCCTGTAAATTTCCCACTGGTGGATACACATGTGGCAGAATTTTGTTGAAATTAGACACACGCAGGTTTCGTCACGATGTTTTCCTTCACCGCCGACCACGAGATGAATTATAAACACAAATTATACATATGAAAATTCAGGGGTGCTTGCCTGGTTTAGAACCCGCAATAATCGGTTAAGATGCACATATATTTATTAAGGTTATCGTTCGTTAAGCCTAGTATATATTTAATGAAAAATTGATGGTCTGTCGGATAACATAGGTGAAGTTTATCCGACGGCCGTTAATCCTCAGAAACAGCTTATGTGGATTCTTTTCCACTTAAACCAGTGTGATGGCTGTCTTTGGCGTGAATCGGAGAGGCTGCGGGATCGTATTGATATGGGGCTGCCTTCCTGTGCTATTCTCCTCTTATATTTGACGGAGCACTACTCAGACGTGGTGATGTCCCCACCTCGCACTGCTAGCTAGTGCGCACGGCAGCACATGGCCATTCCAGCTGCCATCCTCACCATTAACTAACAATACAATAACGATAAACTCAGAGCCATATGTAAAAATAAATACTGTCATGACCACGAACATAAAACAATTGGGGTGTTATAGTCCGCTGTGATGATGTGGAAGAGATTGAAAGTACTGCTGGTTTTAGTGGATAGGCTGGTAGGCAATGGAAGGGATACAAAAATATCAAGCGAAAAAAACAAGTAGAAAAAACATCCCGTGACGGTAGTTTGCATTTTGTTTGCAGACGTGTAACATCGAAATTCATGTTTATTGAAAGAATTTATATAAAGTCATCTCTCATCATCTCTCAACCGAAGGACGTCCACCGCTGGACATGGGCCTCCCCAAAGATCGCCACAACGACCGGTTTTGTGCAGCCCGCAACCAGCGGCTTCCCGCGACCTTCACCAGGTCTATAGATATATTTTTCGTGGACGTTTATTACACACACTCACACGGAGAAGCAACGAAATATATACGTGATACGCACACATGAAGTCCATTACTTTCTCTATTAGAGGTGATGGAGAAAATTTACGAGAGCTTCACGGCATACGAGTCGATCTTACCCACAATGCCATTAGATATTATGTTTATATCTGCTTTGTACACCTCTACCTCTTTCTATATCTGTTTCCTTCCTCGACCTTAAGGTTGCCTGGAAGAGATCGCTGTTTTAGCGATAAGGCCGCCTCTTGTGCATCTTTCTTAAACGTGACTAAATTATGTGTTTACTGGTGTACAGTAAAGATTATTTTGAGTTTTGATTTTGATTTCATTTGATGTTTCACATCAAAAAATCATAGCAGTAGTTCTTATTTAATCGGATCCAGTCTCGTCTGAAGATTTCTTTTTCCAAACTAGAGTTATTAATAGACGATCTATATTGAATTCGTTAGTTACACTGTTTGACAGACCGCCTGGCTGCTTCCATGATTTATTTTTAATCTATTTGTTACTTTGCTAAGCTTATGAATTTTATCCGGTTTTATCTATTCTCCATTTTCAAAAATACTTTTTCAATATGGAAATGTAAGCTGGATAGAATAGTTCTTTGACTATCGTGACAACCCTAAAATGCATAACTGCTGATTTTTGTGGTTTTTCCCCTTTAATACGAATGTTTAGAACTTCTTTCACTACATTCTCGTTTGTGGCGAATATTCTTCCAATATACAGGTTACCTCATGATCTTCTTCCTCCTTTACCTCCAAGTGCTTGGATTTGAACCAGCAATTTTAAGTTATTCACCTCTATGTCAAAGTCAAGAATCCTTTTTATACAAAGGAGCGTTACACTTGCTTATTAATGGTCTACAAGCTAACACCGCTTCGGAAAAAATACCTCGGACCTGAGAAAAGAAGAATCGGCCAAAAAATCAGCGGGTTTATTTTTAATATTATATTTTACAACTATCGTTTTCATACAATAATAAAAAAATATATAATCGATATTTGAAACAACCTGGAGGCGATCATCTCATTCCCATATATGCATTCAACTAAGAATCCATTAGTTCTGTATAATCCTCTACCAAACAAACGCACTTTAACGATTCTTTTAAATATTACAATTGAATATGTTTGAATTTCTTTTGGGATCCTTTTGCAAAAGCGCATAGATTGTCCCATAAAAAAGTTACTAACCTAAACAGTTTATAGCTAATTCTTCTTATAATTGTCAACATTTTTAAAGTTTTGTCTCGTGAATGACAAGTCCGCTACCCTTGCCTACCAGAGAGAATATCTCTCTGGGAAGTTCAAAAGTGTTGCATAATGATCTTTGTATATATTATAGTAAACCTGGCCGAAATACGATCTAAAATTACCGGCATTATCAAAGTCCTTATAAAAAAGTTTACCCAAGTAAATATAAAATAAAAAATTAGTTTTATTTTTATACCAAATTCGTTACATTTCCTTAATATTTCAACATTAAATATCTTTTGAAATGTTCCAACGTTTAATGTTTTATGAAGCGGAACGGCTTCTAAACTTCGTCGAGTAATTTTGCTTTTGGTGCCTTGATGTCAGAAATGAAACGAAATGACTTGTTACGAAATTTAACATTCCATAATATTTATTTTAAAGAATATTCAAACAATATACCTAGACAATATGAAAGCGAGTTTGCTTATTTATCTAACATAACTCTTCAACCGATCGTCATTAAATTTTGCATATCCGGGGCTACGACATACAAACACTTGAGACATGTCCTTACAGCCTTTGTCTTTTGACAACCCTAATATTTTCGTAAAAATATTTTTAATAGCGGTTTCGCTTATAATAATTATGTAATATATTTACTCGACTGTTTCTGACATCGAGGACATCCTAAGCCGAAGGGTGCCCCCTAGGACGTGCGTATTCTGAACCCTTAAGTGGCTCTTAATATCCGGCTTGAGTCTTTCGCCTCCCTGGTGACGCTGTCAGGCCCAGTAGGGCCAATCGAGTTCAGATTTAGTGATTTTCGTTTAAGAAATTGCGAATATGGGTTATTTTCATTCGTTTATTTAAAATTTCTTTATTACTGCCGTTCGGCATCATCTGATAGATCATGGCAAAGTTATGAAACATATATAAGATTGGTATAGTGTCGATCAACTTTGGAATGCTATGCTAATAAATACCAATTATATTTTATGATTCAACAATCAGCAGTAGTGTTATAAGTAGAATACAATAATTCAGTTTAAAAAATTGCAACCACGTCAAATCTGTCCCCTAGACCCATTGGTTTAGGGGACAGAATCGTAAGATCATTACTTTACGATATATATAGGATTTTTAATCAGTGATAATATCAATAAAGGTTAAAACAAACACTTGAAATCTTGGACAATATCACATACATTACTCTGATCCCAATGAAAGTAGCTAAAGCACTTATGTTATGGAAAATCAAAAGTAACGACGGTACAAACACCCAGACCCAAGACAACATAGAAAACTAATGAACTTTTTCTACATCGACTCGGCCGGGAATCGAACCCGGGACCACGGAGTGGCGTACCTATGAAAACCGGTGTACACACTACTCGACCACGGAGGTCGTCGTATAATAAGGTTAACTTTAATTTTATGATTATGAATTCAGAACTCAATTCGTAAATGTTAAAAATCGACTTACGTTGATACATTATTTTGAAGCATCGTCAGGAAATCTGTATTTTTCGTAATAAATTCGCCAACACAGTGATTTTTTTTTTCGCTCGCTTAAGTATTGAATTTGGTCACTTTCTGCCTTGGATTAATTTTTGCCCCCTATTAGCAGCGAATTTTACTTATTTTTAGTAATTAATTATTATCGCTAATTAAATAAAAAATACGCACATATAATTTAATAACGCTCCGTTTATTATTAAAGTATCCTATTAACAAAATCAAAAAATACTTTATTAGTAAGCTTTTACAAGCACTTTGGAATCGCCATTTAACAAACTATATTAAGTGAAGCAACTACCGGTTCGGAATGTAGATTCTACCGAGAAGAACATTCTGGGAATGAAACGATCGCCTCCTGGCTATTTCTTTTCATATTGAATATTTGTAAATAATAAAATTGACAAAAAAATACCCGCTGAGTTATTTTTCGCCGGTTCGTCTCAGGTATTTCCTTTTCCAAACCGGTGGTAGTGTTTAATTTGACAATCCATAAGTAAGTGTAATGCTTCTATATTGAATAAAGGAATTTGATTTTATTTGATTTAAGTCTACGGATCTACATCTGTTTAAAAAAAAAACTTAAATAAAAATTTTTGCCCCAAATGTAGATGAGTGACTTGCAGTTTACAATGAAATGGAATCAAAACAAAGCCTGTCATAACTTTCAAAATGCCTACAAAATCTTTTGAATAAACGTGAAGTTTCGCGGGAGACCAACTAGTAAGAAATTAACAAAGATTGATTATTTTGAAGACGCAACTTAATTCGGATGTGATAGATTTTAAGAATTTTGCCGATGCTACAGCTAAGTTGTTTCGTACTATACGTTGAAGTGACTAAAACGTAGTTATCCTGTAATTTAGATTAACAAATGGTCATCTGATGGTAACGTAACTTTAAACCATTCCTTGTATCACCAATCCTCTACCAATCTTGGGAATTAAAATGTTATGTCTTTTCTTTAGTTATACTGGGTCACTCACCCTTCAAATTAGAACACAACAATACTAAGTTGTGTAAGCCTATAAATTATTTTATATAAAATATTTATAAATAATCATTTAAGGTTGTATAGCTTTTAGCTATTGAGTTATATTCAATCACAGAATTATATAAATGTGATGAATACTTTTTGGTTTGACATTTTTATAATAAAAGTAGAGGAAGAATATTTTTGAATTTGACGTGGGAATTGTTAATCTGGGTTGAAAAGCGGAAGATAATGGATGATTGTAACAAAAACTGGAAAAATAAATATTGTAAACTATATTAAATATTCTTAATTACTTGACGTTCCTATTTACTTGAAGCTGGGTCTTCAGTTGGTACAACAATAAAGTAGTTTGGCGGTAGAATATGATGAAGGAATAGTTCATATTTCCTACGGCGCCAATATCTATGGACATCCGACTGATCCGATCGACATATCTTACGAAAAACAAGGAAATAATTGGATATTCCATTAAGAAATTCTCTGTATCACCCGTGCCTCAATAAGCTCCTAAAGCCGTCCTGAATTTGATTGCCATCCGGTCGTGGTGGATTGACATCCCATCGGATTATGAGCATAAGGTAGTGGTGGCATCTTTGTTTGGTTGTATTATCGAATATATCTTGGACAGTTAGTTCTCCGTTGAGAATGATTACTGGCCTTGAATTCTAGGCCTTTATTAGATCATCAACCGATCCCTGTTTCACTCAGACAGTGAGAGGCCCTGGTGCAACAGAGAAGTGGATAGTGGGGAGTTAATTTGGACAACTTAATTTCCGTCAGTCCGGTTTTTCAATAATTTATTTACGGATGACTATATTTTTTTGGTATTTTTTCATCTTTTTCTATTAATAACTTTAAAAAAAGTTAATAATAAGTAAAATCACGTGTCATATTTCTATTTTACTACATCTACATATAAAATATTTTATGTTGAAACTGTTAATGCGTCGGAATCATGTATTTTTCGGATCTTTATTGTGGAGGTCCTGAGACAGTTGCCCCGGTTGTGCCCCTATAAATCCGACCCTAGAATTAAAATTTAATGAAAAACAATCTACTTACTTGCTTGAGTTCTCTTCTCATAATATCTGACACCCATTAACATAAATTACATATTATCTTATACACAACATATATTGCATGAGGAACAGTTTTGTACGCGGGCTGTTACGTAGCGGTGGGCTGTCTGTAATACAAATTACTAGTGAATAGGAAGTTCTAATTGTATTTAACTCTGTAAGATTATATAACAAGGAGTTGCTACAACCTCCTACGATTATTTTAAATTCTGAGATTATGAGAATAGCTGTGTGTATGTTGCGTTGAGGTTATGGAAACAGTTCACAATATAACCGACTCTTATGAATGTGTGAATTAGAATGTTCGAGCATAATCATTAAGTAACTGTAATATATGTAGTTGAGTGAAGCGTTTACGTGTGTGCGTGTGGCTAACATCCTTACACACAAACATATATTTAAATTAATTTGTTAATCATTTCCTACACAATTGCGATACCGATATGTCAAAATTTTGATCTAAGATATTATGTCCTTTGTGCCTGAATCACACTGGCTCACTTAGCATTCAAGCACATAAGAATGCAAGCATTTTATTTTATGATAAAATTAAGAGGACCACAAGAGCTAAGTGCCCTTGAGAATCGCACGCGCACACTTACAAAATCGACAAAAACGGCAAGCCCGTGAACTAATGGTTAAGCGAGGTAACGAGGTTACGCCCAAATATTCTAATAGATGGCGCCAAACCGAGCGAAGTCAGATCAATCATAAATCTCATAAAAAATAGATAGGACAACAGAATTGTTTTTATTTCTTTCGATGTTAGTTAACAAATGATTATAAAATAAATCTGATTCAATTAAACTTACAATATTTTTATTTATATTTTGTATACAATAAAAAAGACAGTTAGTTTTTTCTTTTATTTATATTATTATACCACAATTAGTTCTTATACTAAATATTAAAACATACCAATTTTTAACATTTTATAAAAGTTTGATAATCTATTTATATAATAAATTCGTAAGTGTTTGAAAACTGTTGTGTAGTAACCGTGGGGTAACATATTGCGTAGTGTTTGTTCGTTTTATTAATATCGGTTCACAAAGAAAAAATATATATTTAATTTAAAAAAAAAACATCGAAATATTTACTAGAAAAAAATGTCGTCAAGTCGATTTGGTTGAATTATTGGTTAACTAGGTTAATCATACTAGGTTTAATCATAAATCTCATAAAAATAGATAGGATATTAGAATTATTTGTATTGCTTTTGACTGTTATTCGAAAATGATTAAAAAATAAAACTGATTTAATTAAACTTAAAATATTTTTATTTATATTTGGTACTATAAAAAAAAAATCATTTAGTGTTAATTTTTTTATTAAAATCTTTTATTTAATTTCACTTGTATGTATGAATGTATGTACATATGTCCTGGAATCTTGCAATCAATATTACACCCACTTCCACTGAAGCTATGGAGCTGAAAGTTGGCACACATATTTAGTCTCGATAACAATGCACGATTCATGAATTGCTGCCATATTCAATCCAATGTGGCGGACGTTACAAAAAAATTAAAATTTTTGAATTACGTACAAATTACACTTCTAAATATTCTAGTTCTCTGGTTCACAACAATTACATTTTTTTTGTTACGACTTTACTTTTTTTTATTATTAAAATTAGTTCATACATAACTTTAATTCCTATTATAAACAAAATCGATAAAATTAAACTCTTACGCAATATAAATAGCTTCCGTGTTATTGTTTTCGACTTTCTTTTTTCTGTAAAAAATAAATATATGTTAGTAATTATATTTTTTTTAATTATAAAAGTATGTATTTAAAAAATATGTATCTAAATGTGTCCTATAGTACTTTTACTGAAAAATATCATATTGCTTCGAGTTCATGGGGATCGAATGTAGTCACTCTCAATTGATGTTTTCCTTTCTTTGACCAAATACTCTATCGTAATATTTATAGTATAGCTCGAAAAATCTGATTCTAAGCGAACTGATTGCACATTTTTTCTAATAGATGTTTTCAAAATCCATAATTTATAAAAAATATAATATGTTTACTAATAAAATACTCTTACCTTTTAATTTCGTTCATATGTATGTTCGGCGCTTAATTTATATAAAAGTTTTTTAGTTTTCCTCACGCGTTTCGTTTTTTTTCCCATATTTACACAATTAAAATTTATAACAAATACTATTTTAATTTAATATATTTATTTACAAGAAAGAACAATATTTATTATAAGAAAACATGAAACAATGAATTTACAATGAAAATTACAAAAAAATATCTCGTAACGTAATGATGCGGCGAAAAGATCGACACGCCTGTATAGCATCAGGCCTCGGCCGGCAATGTCTGTACACGGCGTTTACGCACACATGCGTACGCATTTTGTTCGAAAATAAGAATATCTGATTTTAAAAAAATCTATTGGTTTTATTAAAAAAGTGACACAGAGGTATAATAGTATATTGCTTGTAGAATAATCTGACAAAAAACCAGAATTATTGAATGTATATAAGTATAGTTATTTGTTAAATTAATTAATTATTTGTTAAAAGATTTTTTTAGAGATAACTTTGTGATTTTTTTCTATAGTACCAAATTAATTACATAATTTTTTCAAAACAACAAATAACTAGCATGTATCCTGAAGATTATCATATATTTTTTTCATTTGGTTTACTGCATTGGATCATATACTTTTATGCATTATAAAACTTGCATTTAGCTCACGTAGTCCCCTTAATGATGAGGGGTGATACTGACACAAAGCCTTCCTACCAAGTTACCTATTAACTTTTTAGCTTGTTTTATATTTTTGATATCCGTGATGTAACAACTGTATAAATAAAATTGTTGTTGAAGTTCGCACTTACTGTGGTCCAACTGACCAAATGTAAATAAGGCGGTAGATGAATAATATATTTTATTATCATAATATAAAAATGGAGTATTTTAAGTAACACAATATTTTAGCATATCACTTTTGATTGTATAACGTCATCATACCAGACAACCGTATCGACAGACTCCACCTAGTTAAGGCGCTTGTATCCATCGTATTAAACATACGTATTTATTATTATATTATATTATATAATAAATAAGTAAGAAAACGAAAGTATTTCTGTCTGTTGCTCTTTCACGACTAAACTACTGAACCGAATTTGATAAAATTTGGTAAGAAGCAAGCTTGAACTCCATGAAAGGACAAAGGCTCTTACTCTTTATGCCTAACACTTGTCCATATAGCACTTAAACGCGACGGAAGCCGCAGACGACGACTAGTATTGAATAAATAACAAATATATGTAGCTGTCACTGTTCATAACTTTGTCAATGATTTATTGCAAGCGACTACGCAACTCTATATATTTATTGAATTCCAAAAATAAACAAATATATTTTGAGGTTGCAACAACTCTATGTGATGTCTTTCTGCCAACTTTGGCCAAACTAGTTCTACCTTTTCCGATCAATGGTAATGAGTAGACCCCAGTATCGTATCGCTATTATAAATGTAGTAGGTATTACAACCGACATTTAAAAAGAAGATGAATGTATTTATTTATAAATATTTTCTCTTTTTTAAATTTTAACCGATTGAGTTATCATATTTTTTTTTCTATATAATCTTTCCTCCGAAATCTACAAAACAATTGCATCTAGTTGTAAGATCTGGTGGGTGGGTGGCCCAGCTCTCCACGTTGTTTTCAATGTAACACACAATAGAGCTATTTTGATCTAAACAGCTAAATCAAGAGATCATTAAACTTGTTTGCTGTGATGGTCGCATTAAACGCGATCAAAGGAGTTGCCATAGATCGCCTAATCGCAGAAGTGGCATTTTTTTAATTGTATAGTCCGTGTATATTATACATGAGCCGAGGTGGTCGAGTGGTTAGAACACGTGCATCTTAACCGATGATTTCGGGTTCAAACCCAGGCAAGCACCACTGAACTATCATGTGCTTAATTCGTGTTTATAATTCATCTCGTGCTCGGCGGTGAAGGAAAACATCGTGAGGAAACCTGCATTTGTCTAATTTCAACGAAATTCTGCCACATGTGTATTCCACCAACCCGCATGGGAGCAGCGTGGTGGAATATGCTCCATACCTTCTCCTCGAAGGGAGAAGCCTTAGCCCAGCAGTGGGAAATTTACAGGCTGATTATGTTATGTTATGTTATTATGTACAATAAAGTATGTGTATTATATGAAAAAAAGTATAATTATATTAAATGATACAAAATAAAATTATTATTTATTTACAACATTTATAAGTTTCGCAAATAAATAGCAATTGTTACAATTACATATTCATTATTTATGTTCAACATAAGCATTCGTTCAAAACTCATTAAATGCTCACATGAAAAAGTATATAACATGTGCTTAATACAGCCTTATGTTGTTTATGAGTTAGTTATTTAAACAAAGCAATCTAATTCTTCCGATCATAACACGCATAACAATTTTAAGAAAACCGTTATCTCTTTTTCTCGTAATATATTTGACATACGAAAGAAGAAGACAGCATTGTTTCACTAAACACTCCCTGAGCATTATATCGGTAAAGTCGCAAATCTGTCTTAAAGGCCGGCAACGCATCTGCAAGCCCGTGGTGTTGTAGATGTCCAAGAGCTGTCGTAGTCACTTTTCATCAGATGAGGCTCCTGCCTGTTTGCCAACTATACAATAAAAAATATATCTAAATGAATATAAAATAAATAATTGAATCTAAAAGTGTAAATTCTCAGTATTTTGAATGAATGAATGAATGATTTGATTAAAAGTTCATGTAACACGACATATGTAGACTTCGAATCGTCTTGTTAAAAGATTAAATTGAATGTAAAGTTAAATCAGATCTCAATTAATTTTCATCCGAGAAGAACCGACAGGATTCGTTTTTAATCTTTGTTTCAATTCTGATATATTTATTCATCAAGACTTTCATTATAATATATATTATACTAGCTGAACCTGCGGCTTTACCTGCGCGGAATTTATAAAAGACAAACTTCCAAACCCCGTTTTACCCCCTTAGGGATGGAATCTACACCCTATAAGGAACCTAGATGCCAAATTTCAAGTTTGTATGTTTTATAGTTTCTGAGATTAATCAATGTGTGGTATTTCGCTTTTAAATTTTCTTAAAGGAATGCTCAAATCAAATGTTGAATATTATAATAATTTTATCCTCTACAATATTGTTAATGAATACAAATATCGTAAACCTCACAGGAAACGAGATATTTGTCAGAAACTGGGTAAAAAATTGACAATAAACGTTTAATCTTAGTCAAAAGCAGCGTACCATACCATATGAAGGTTTTGAGACAAGTTTTAGGATGTCAAATTAAAAGCCTATACAAGTAGCTGGGTCTTGAACTCCGAGGTGTAACGTTAAGGGTTCACGTATTTTTTTTAATCTATGATCGAAAAGCCATTAAGAAAATAATATCCGTTCTATGTAATACTCGTAAACCGACTTATTTTATTGTTGTCTGCTATTGCAATTTGCCAACGAGATTGGCGTGCCAGTAATTAAATAGTCATATAGTTTACGACTACATTGAATTTTTCATAGTTAATCAAATCCTTCAATTACTTTAATACGTAAAGTTTTTTTTATTGCTATTTTTATAGAGCAGACACAGTCGCTGTTTTTTTAAATCGAATTTAAATATTTACTTTATAAACCCAAATGGCTTAGTGGCGTGGACACATTCTTTACCAGAGACTGTGGGTTCCATTACGGTAAGCGCTAAGGCGTTTCATTTTTTTTTAAATAGTTGTTTATTATCGCGAAGAAAATTGCAAATTATACGGCATCTGTATCTATCATTGAGATGATAATCTCAAATTGTTTTCCTTAAGAAATATCGCGTAAGAATGACATTTACTGACACAAAGAGAATGGTGCGATATTCTCAAGGTACTGGCCGGGATACTAGGACCCAAAATATTGACCATTGTATTGACATCGTTCATTAGTACGTGTGCCAAATATCAAGATCATCAGACGCCTTGAAGTTGGTGAAAATCATGCTGAACAATTCCGTTACATATAGCCTATTTTAATCGAGATAAACAAACCTTTAGATTTACGCATTTGCTAATAGCTCAGCTATATTGTGTACTTCTAACAGTTCTTGATTAATATATCTTTATCTATACATATAATAAAATTGGAGTGTCTGTTTGTAATATTAAAACAACCGCGTTTTACTAAATGCATATGTACGTATACACGGTACATATACCTCAATAACATTTTTTACAATTTTTGTCTCCCTGTCTGTCTGGCTGTTTGTTCCGGCTAATCTCTGGAACGGCTGGACCGATTTTGACCGGAGTTTCACTGGCAGATAGCTGATGTAATAAGGAGTAACTTAAGCTACTTCTATTTTAGAATTATATATAGAATAAAAAGTAAATCACGCTACAATATCCAAATAACTTAAATTCAAACAACGCGCACGAAGTCGCGGGCACAGCTAGTTGGTACTAATTCTACTAATTCATATCAGTTACGATACGTTACTGATCTATTGGGATCCAAAGCTGAGTCGCAACTCGATCGTTGTGTTAGTCGAATAGGAAAACGTTTAAAAGGCAACGATTGTGTTTTGATTCGTTTGCAGTAACGTAATAAATTATTAGAAGAATTAGCTCCCAGGTCACACTAATAAAAGAGCGTTTAAGAGATATTTTCATGTCATATTACTTTATTAGAGGGACCTGTAAAGATCTCAATGAAATAGTTGACAATTCTTTTTTTGGCCAACTCATTGAAAGTGGTCACGGACCAAAGTACATTATCGTTGTAATACATATTAATCATTCCTCACGTCACCAATGCGCCACCAACCTTGGTCATTAAGATGTTCTTAAGAAGCCTTCAAACACAACTATACTAAGCATTCTTGGCGAGAGAATATCTAATGATTGGTTGGTACTTAAACGTTTATTAAAGGCCAGTAACGCACCCGCAAGTCCCCCGATGTCGTAGATGAAGAATTATTTTGTAGTAAACAAAATACTGAGAGCCGAGATGGCCCAGTGGTTAGAACGCGTGCATCTTAACCGATGATTTCGGGTTCAAACCCAGGCATGCATCGATGAATTTTCGTGTGCTTAATTTTTTTTTGTGTTTATAATTCATCTCGTGCTCGGCGATGAAGGAAAACATCGTGAGGAAACCTGCATGTGTTTTTAACGAAATTCTACCACATGTGTATTCCACAAACTCGCATTGGAGCAGCGTGGTGGTATGTGCTCCAAAACCTTCTCCTCAAAGGGAGAGGAAGCCTTAGCCCAGCAGTGGCAAATTTACAGGCTGCTAATATAAAACAAAATAATTCTTTGATAAATCACTTATGTCACTGATACAGCGTTTTGTTATTTCTTTATTCCGTGTGTTTATTGTCACGGGTTGTTGAAGTCTAATGGGCTTGATTAATGGTCACCCTTGATAATAGTTATCTTACGCTCGGCTCCTATATTTAACGAAACGTTATTGTCAAGTGACTGTATTATGTTTTGGATATTGACGAGCTTTAGATCAATAAAAACGATTGAAAAATCATGAAATTTTGCACTACCAGGGGTTGAGAATCGGTCACTGTGTGTTTAAAGTAGAGGGGGTCAAAGGGAGGCCCTAGCTCAGTAGGATATATCCAGGCTGATTCTATCATATTGTCTTGTTATGCATATTATGTTTACGCGAAATTTATGAATAATTGTAACGAGGAAATTGTTAAATTATCCTTATTTATAATAACTTTGTAAATAAACGTATAATATTTTGTATATAACAATATTCTTAAGCATTTATTATTTATTTCGTCATTAAAATCGTTTATTATATGTTTGGAAAAGTATCGCGAGGAAACCTTTGTGTGTAATGATATTCTTACGTACGTTTGAGTTTCTTATTTTATGATCGATATCAAATCAAAATATCTTTTATTCGAGTAGGCTCATAAAAGCACTTCTGAATCGTCATGTTAGAGTGTTGAATTAAATTTAAAGCTCCTGATCCGGGAAGAAGATACCGAGAAGAACCGGCAAGGAACTCAGTAGCTGGTAAAGTCCACCATTTTGATTACAGAATATGTCAGTAAAGAGCAATTACATTTTTATATATCCTGCCTAGACATAAATAAACACTAAATCCACGTTTTTTATTTATTTATATATTATGTATTTTAGTTTTTTATTTATTTTTTTATTTTAATATAATCTCTTATTGAGTAATAGGTGCGCCTTATGTTTTTTGACATGAGCTTGAATTTTTTTAATAGTCTAAATTCCATCCATCCATTCCATAGGCTAAATTAATTCGGCCTCCAGGAATAAATATGACATTAATACGTCAATCGTTTATTCATATTAATCCTTATAATACAAATTATTAATGATATTGTGCCTCATTATTAAATAATAAACCAATCAAACTAAAAATCTATACATATAATAAAATTGGAGTGTCTGTTTGTAATAATAAAATAATCGCTTTTTACTAAACGCATATGTACCTTGTATACAACACGGTACATATATCAAATTTTTTTTTTTTTTTTTAATTTTTGTCCGTCTGTCTGTTTGTTCCGGCTAATCTCTGGAACGGCTGGACCGATTTTGACGATACTTTCACTGGCAGATAGCTAATGTAATAAGGAGTAACTTAGGCTACAAGAATAACTTTTTTGTTAAATTCAAACGCGCACGAAGTCGCGTGCACATCTAGTTTATACTATAATTATTAATGGGAAAGTAACTGTCTGTCTGTCTGTCCTTCTTTCACTACCAAACCAATGAACGAAATTTTTTAAAATTTGCTATGAAGCAAACTTGAACACTAAAAAAAGTAGCTCTACGAGCTTGCTTCCACTAAAATCGGTCCAATTAAACCGAAACAGACAGACTTGCGTATTTATATTATATAATAGTATATATAAATATATGAAATAAAAAAGAACTCGGAACTAATACTGATAATTTCTTGTTAGAAATGTAACCTTTAATATACCTGAGCATAACTAAGCCCGTACCCTACAATACAATCGACTAAATACAATCATCCTCCTGCCCTTATCCCAATTTTACTTGGGGTCGGCGCAGCATATCTTCTCCCATACTTCTCTGTCGGACGTCATCTCACAAGTAACATTCTTTCTAACCATATCGTCTTTCACACAATCCATCCATCGTTTCTTTGACCAAATAAAATATCTTTATATAAATGTCAAATTATAAGTAGTTTACTTGGTGGTAGGGTTTCGTGCAAGCCCGTCTGGTTAGGTACCACCCACTCATATATTCTACTGCCAAGCAGTAATGCTTAGTATAGTTGTTCGGTTTGAAGGATGAATGAGCCAGTGGCACAGTCACAAGGTACATAACATCTTAGCTCCCAAGGTTGATGACGCATGGGAATGGTGGTGACCACTTACCATCAGGTTTTTGCCCGCCTACCTATATCGTAAAAAAGGTGCATAATTTCGCGCCAAAATAATTTTATTTTTAATTCTACACCCACGGTACTTTCATGTTTACAACAGATAAACGAAAATAATGTAAAAAATCACGTAACATTCCCTCCGTCGCTATAAATTCGCTTCGCAAACGAGGGATCGAAAATACTACGGTGTAAATATTTTTTACGATCGTGTATCTCTTTTCTGTTTTAAAAAATAAAATCGAGACAGATTCTTATTTTTGGACGATAATGAATGCGTCTTTGCTATGATACTCTTAACGAATCCAGTAAAAAAAAAGTGCGTACTTATTTACGCGCGTGAGTAGTTCTTATTCTTGGGAGTTATTATAAATTATTTTTAATCGTGTTCAAAATAATGAATTACAATAAAAATAATAATCTATTTATTATTAATACAATAATCTTATATATTAATAGCGTAAGCCGAAGAGCTCCAGCAGAAAATTAAAGAGGATTCTTGATTGTAATTTATTAAATTGTTGCAATTTAGCAAATAATTAATTTTAGAAAGCGGAAAAATGTTACGGCCGGTTAGAGAGCACTACGGCTGTATAAGAAAAAAATGAAAAACGTAAACAAAATTAAAGTAAATTGTTATCGACAAACTCCAATTCTAACTGAACTAATGTATACTATTTGACATTATAAATGTCATTGAAATAATTTCTCATAATGTTGGCGCCAAATACAGACAAAATAAAACCTGTCATAGGTTTCGAAATATCTAAAAAAATATTTTGAATAAACGCGAAGTTTCACGGGAGACCCACTAGTAATTATTATTATGACAAATGTAATTTCTTCTTTTCTTATTAAAAAACATTCACAGTATAAATTTGTATTTAATAAACACTTTGAAATAAGATAGAGTGTGAAGTTGTCTATTTCGAACGAATTGACACTTAATTGGCGGATTAGCGAGCAACTTCAGTGTGTAGTTATCGCGTCACGTGTTCGCGCGTATTCATTCACTCATTCATGTCAATGTCAATGCCGAAGGACGTCCACTGCTGAACATAGGCCTCCTCCAAAGATCGCCACAGCGATCTTGTGCAGCCCGCTATCAGCGGCTTCCCGCGACCTTCACCAGGTAGTCGGACCACCGTATGGAGGTACCCACGCTGTATCTTCCGGTACGTGGTCGCCACTCACATTTTAAAAATTAACTCTCATCATTTTTCATACCGAATAAGAATTAAAATAAAACAATCATACGTTCTTTCTAATTGTTTATAAACTTATTTCTTAATATTACATAATCGCTTTTACATTTATATATATTTTTATACTAGTTGAATCTGAGGCTTTATCCGCGAGGCAAAACTCAAACTCGAGCACAAATTCCTTTATTCAATATAGAAGGATTACACTTACTCATTTATAGTCAAATTAAACACTACCACCGGTTCGGAAAAGGAAACTCCCTGACCTGAGAAGAACCGGCGAAAGAATCTCAGCGGGTCTTTTTTTTATTGTGAAACTAATTAAATACATATATTTAATATGAATGGAAATAGCCAGGAGGCGATCGTTTGATTCCCAAATCTATACATGTCTATAGCACACAAACCGTCACCCCCTATTTTAGCCCCACGAGGAGTGAATTAAAAAGACTATGTTCTCTCCGGGGACTCAAACTATCTCCACACCAAATTTCATCTATTTCGATTCAGCGGTTTGATCGTGAAGAGATAACAGACAGTTACTTTCGCATTTATAATGTTAGTATATATATATCTGCTTATATAATACAAATATTAAATAACATCAATACTATAAATACTTATATTTTAATTAAAATAATGGACTTTATTTTAAAATACAAAAAAATATATAAAAAAAAAATATATTGCTTGCTAATTGACAGCTGTCAAATTTTCCCGCTCTATTGACAGATTAAAAATAAACAACTCGCTCCGTGTATTGACGTATTACAATGACCTCTACCTATGTTCATAGTTTTAGGTTTACCGTGTACCTGGCACTGGATGCGATTAATTGTTCCTAATATTTTGTTGTTTACGTACGACACTATTTGAGTAAAAAAAAAAACTATAAATATAAGTGTACGATTTACGAAATACTGAATTATCAATAAATAATTTGCATAATATCAGTTAATTTTTTGTGATATTTTTTAATACATTATATAATTTGAGACTAACTTTGTTTATTTCTCATATAAATATCGGGTTAACTCGGCATAAAATTCTTAAACTAATTAAAATGGAGGAAAAAAGAGCTAAATATATTGCTGTCTTTTATTAACATCTGGGTTTATAAATAAAGTATAGAAAGAATGTTGATCTTGTCAAATTAGTTGAGAAATTGTTTTAAACACAATCAGCATCAAATAGTACAAACAGGCGTATCTAGTAAAGGTTTAAAAATACTGTCTTGACATACATCGTACTCCCTAGACCGATGGCTAGGCCTTACATTATTTATATGTTTAGATATTGTCTAACTTCAAAATTACTAAAACAAACGAGCCAACTTTCTTATCTTGGTGTGCGTGACAGCTACACTTGGACGTGCCAACTGTTGGCTACAATTTATTTCGACGTTTAATTAATCAAAGACAGTAATAGCATGATGCTATATTGCTTAGGAATTCTTTATGGAACTTAGAAGAGCACTAATAAAGAATTTTTCGAAATTCATCCTCTGAGGGATTTCAATATTCATTTTTGAAATAGGATGTAAGGACATTTGTAATTTTTTTTTTTGAGGCAGGATGGGTCATTGGTAAACCGCGTGCATATTAACCGATGATTGCGGGTTCAAACCCAGGCGAGCACCGCTGAATTTGCATGTGCTTAATTTGTATTTATAATTCGTCTCGTGCTGGGCGGTGAAGGAAAACAACGTAAGGAAACCTGCATGTGTCTAATTTCAACGAAATTCTGCCACATGTGTGGTAGCCAAACCGCATCGAAGCCGCGTGGTGGAATATGCTCCAAAGGAGAGGAGGCTGTTACTGTTGTCTGTTTCTGTTGTGATTTTTTTTGTGAAAATTCCCATAATGGTGTGAAATTCAGGATGAAACGTTGCATGCAAGCTCGGTGTTTTTGATAGTTAAGGATGTAGGTACCGGTTTTTTCTATGCTTATGGTTGAAAATATTCTCCTAGTCAAATTTCATGGATCCCCTTTCCGAATGTACGGGAAATGGAACATAAATGGCCACATCTTTTAATTACGTAGACTTAAGTATTTGGTATTAATCTTTACGGGTTCCTGAGTATTGACGGACAAAAAGACAACCAGATGGCCAAAGAAGCGATTTTATAAGGGTGCCTCTTTTACTTTCCGGCACGGAACCCTAAAAAACCATAATTGTACAACAACTATGACGTTTAATAATATACAGGTATTGTTCCGAGATTTCCTGAATGAATGTAACGAACGAGATCTTTATTATATTTGGCCAAATACCAATCAAATTGCAAACAGGGCATTGCAATATGTGAACTGGCATTTATGGTTTAGAACGTAATTTATTCTCTGGTCAATTACGTAAACAACAGGTATTACATTAAAGTTATAACTGACTAGCGATCCGCTCCGGTTTCGGGCAAATTATTAATAATAATTACATCACATAAATACAAATTAATATGATATCGTGAGTGATATACCTTATAGCAATCGGGAATAATGTCGCTTTCCATCAGGGTTTTTTTTTAATTGGTTCCAGAGATTATTATTATTGTTTTGAGAATGGATGTGGATGGATATAGAGGTAGGGGACGACTAAAGAAACGATGGATGGATTGTGTGAAATACGATATGGTTAGAAATAATGTTACTTGTGAGATGACGTCTGACAGAGAAGTATGGAAGAAGATATGCTGCGCCGACCCCAAGTAAAATTGGGATAAGGACAGGAGGATGATGATGATGGTGGTTCCAGAGATTATCCACTATACACAAACATACAAATTTTACATCTTTATAGTATTAGTATAAATAAGGCTTCTTATAAACATGTCTATTTAAAGTAAATAATTCGTTTTGTGTGTAGACGTAAAATCAAAGGATATTACAAAACTAATTCATTTTATAGATGCACACCTTAGGAATAAAATAATCTACCCTTCGCTTTTTCAAATAAAAAAAATCTATTTTGTTTTTGTAATAAAACACATAGTAGTTAAATATGAGATGTTAAACTCGCTGAGTTTCTTTCGTTAAATCTCAGTCTCAGTGTGTTTTTTTTTTCGAATCGTTGATAGATTTTTGAGAAACAATAAGCTAATTTTTGAAAAAAGATTGACTTTGAAATTGAAAGAAGTATTTTTGTGCATCAGAAGTGTCTATCAAAATATATTAATATGGCTGCTAAAGCTAGAATATAAAGTGAGGAAGTTAAACATATAACGCATAAATGGATTCAAAATCAAAAATCTTTATTCAATATAGAAGGGTTTACACTTGCTTATTGATAGTCAAAAATCTACCACCGGTTCGGATTTTAACACTTCGGACCTGAGAAGAACCGGCGAAAGAAACTCAGCGGGATATATATATTTTATTTTCATGTTACATATACAATAATAAACATTCTTTAACGATTCTTTTGAATTTTATAATTGAAATAACATCCAAACAATGATTGTCATATTTATTAATCCCAATAATTAAAGTTTAATTTTCGGTAATTACTTCAGGTAGATACATCCAAATGATACTCAGACTCTCAGTGGCCGGACGAAGTCTGTTTACATGCATAGAAATGTAGAACATTCGTATAGTCGTACATTACCAAAATATACATTGTCCTAATCACACAGCTATAGAGTACCACACCGATCACCCAATACCACATATACAACCGATCGACCAAGGGTGACCGTTGTGCTATGGACAAACTATTATTAGTATTACTAGTAATTATATTATAAACTGTAACACTCTTAGAGTTGCAAATCGAGCGAATGAAGTTATTATCTGCTATCGATAACGTTATTTTGTTGCTCAAATAGCCATTCAATTCAAATCATATTGATGTTAAAATATGGCTGGGTTGACGTAGGTATAAAGACGGGATGACTTCGTTATCGTACGCAATAACGAGGAATCTGGGGTGGGGGGAGTTCACCTTTGCCTCGGAGGAGAGCTTCGCCATGCCAGGCGACAGAAGCTCTGCATGGGAGGGACGGATGCTATATATCGATACGATCCCGCAGCCTCTGCGATACGGGCTCTAGTGGGAAGGAATCTCACATAACCCGGTTACTGCTGACCCGGGTACCTCTCTGATGGTTTCCACTTACTCAAAAGGTATAAAAAAGAAGGCGTGTCCGATTTTCATATTATCTAATGAGTATTTAGGATTCTCTAAATCTGCAGCTAAAATGTATAGCACATGATAGTATAGCTAAAGCAATCCAATGGAAAGTTATCTTAAAATCTTATTGAGCTTGTATGTACTGTCCGAAGATAGAAGCACATCGTGTTGATAGAATTGGCCGCAGACCAACATATCAGTTTATAATCCATTGTTATGCACGGGCGGTCTTATTATTTATGGTGTTTATTTATGTTTATTTATATTAGATAAGGAGGTTACAGCTTAGCCCTCAAACTATACCAGATTTGAAGGGAATTCACAAATAAATAACAACTTCAAATAATACGTAATTAATGTATAATATTTTCTTGGTGGTATTTGTGCAAGCCCGTCTTGGTAGGCAACATCCACTCATCAGATATTCTACCGCCAAATAACAGTATTGTTGTGTTCCGGTTTGAAGGATGAGTGAGCTAGTGTAAATACAGGGACATAACATGTTAGTTCCCAAGGTTGGTGGCGCATTGGTGATGTAAGGAATGGTTAATATTTCTTACAGTGCCATTGTCTATGGGCGGTGGTGACCACTTACCATCAGGTGGCCCATTTGCTTGTCCGCCTACCGTTACATAAAAAGAAAAAGAATAGTTTGATCAAAGGTGGTTTGTTATTAAGATAGATTATAAATCCATCACGCTGTTCAATGCGGAATGGTGAATGGCCGTACGTAACAGATCATCAGCCATACATGTAGGCTTCCTATATTACAATATTCTCCTTCCGAACATGAGATTAGAATTGAGAATAGCAATGAGATTTTACGACCGAAGTTAGCCGAGAGAACAAGGCATGGAGTAGAGATAATCTTTTTCTTTTTAATTCCGTTTCTGTATGTTTGTCAAATTTCGTTCAAAATTCATATTTATCTTTTATCTGAGCGTAAATATGTTTCGGGTAGGACATGTGTATACTGAAATGGTTGTATGCGAATATTAGTCAATATATTTTGAAATTATGAGCAAATTAATGTAAAAAAATTAAGAAATACAAAATGAATATAAATTAAAATAGAAATAAAATATTCTGAGTTTAAACCAGATTTTAAACTCTTTTCTTAAAATTCACGTTTTACAAACTTATATTTCCATAATCTTATAATCCTATGGGTTCAACCCAGATCATAATCAGCTATTCTGTACGCACACTTCGTATCGGAATGTTTACTAAACGAATAACAACAAACACCTAAAACTATTTAGATATTATTTTTAATATAAAATAATACTTTAAAATTCATTCACGGTCTAACTAAATTCATATTATGAAAAAAAAATAGAACAAAGGCGGGCTTGAGAAATTGGCGGGAATTTGGTAGGCAGTATGACAACCGGATTTGTTGTAAGATGACTTAAAATAGTAAGCGTTGGTACTTAATATTAGAGCTGTCTTTATAAACACAATGTCATAAGGGAAATAATTATGAATTGGGTCTCACATAATGTTTACTCTATAAATGCTTAAATATTGGGTCTTAAAGAATGTTCCGTAGCTGTATAGTTTTAAAAAAAAAAGATTGACATCTCTCACTTGCTTCTGGAACGTTCTCGAATGTATTAACATACGGATTAAAAATCTTTTCTCATCTTTTTGGTGTTTGCATTTCCGACATTAATCTGTCACTTAATGTTTGTTAAAAATAAGTTAAATTAATTGCTTATATTATACCGGTGTTTTCTTGGACTGGAGATTACAGTAACTCACTCGTGTAATGTTCTTAACCGACTGCCATTGATACACGATTTTGATGCGTTTATCTTTAAAAAAATACAAATAGTATCATCAAAGTCGCGTAACACTTTCCGATATTAAACGATCGTAATCTGTGGTGAGGTTTGACATGGTCCGTCACATGTCAAATTACAAATGTATGGTTATGTAAATAAATATGGATTAAAATTAATAAACATTGCCTCCACTGGTGACAGGAGGGCTGGTTTGTTTTTTGGCCAGAGGATCGGTATAGCGATTCGACAGGGAAATGCTGCTAGCATTCTTGCCACCATTCCACGCGGTCAAGATTTATACATTAACTATTTTTAATTCATATTTATTTATTTTTAAGGACTTATTATGTTAATAATTCTTATGTAAATAAAAAAGAAAGAAAAGCATGAACTCGTATCAGAGTCAGACTTAATCCCAAGGCGTCAATAGATCGTAAGTAATAAGTAAGTAATTAAGAGCCCGTAAATACCACCGCTGGGCTAAGGTCCCTCTCTTTTGAGAAGAAGGTTTGAGCCTACTCCACCACGCTGCTCTAATGCAGATTAAATTAATTTTCTCATGATGGTTTCCTTAACCGCTAAGCTCAGAGTGATGATGGGGCTGCTGCGATTCTGTAGTCCATCGGTAATGTTCGCGAAATATCGGGTCGATTGTTTTTATGTCACGATGCGTAAAAGATGCGCAACCCTAGTGCGTAAAGTCAGTGGCAGCACCAACAGCATACTAAGGATGATCGCCAGCAGACTTGACTGCTTATATATCAAACACTGTTGTGCAATCTCCAACGGAATGTCGCAGAGTTTATTTTCTTTAGTGCTATTTATTGTACTCATACTAAGATAAGATAATTGTTACTAACAAAATGGACATATAGTCCGAAATAAATGATTTATTATTATATATTAAACACAAATTAAGCATATGAAAATTCAACAGTGCTTACCTGGGCTTAAAACCGCAATTCTCGGTTAAGGTGCACGCTTTCTAACTACCGTGGTAACTTTGCTTATCGTCAACAGATGTTTGCCATCAAAAGATGAACTTCACCGAGGGTTATAACTGAATACAATATTCCACATTTTGTTCGACATCCGTGTCTTTTATCTTTTCAATCTCATCAAGAGTGCAATCAATTGATTGCGTTTCGTTACTACATCAATGATTTAAATTCCAATTTAAAAACTATCGCAACTATGCAAAAACTATACGTTATTAATCAGTATCGTGACGTCAGCTATTACCAATGAGAAATCAACATTTTGACAGTGGCTCAGTTATATCTTAGCCCAGTGATCTTTAATATTAGCCATCATTGAATATACAGACTTCACTTACGTGCGAGATATATTTAATTCAAAAAGCTGTGGTCACAATTGCGAACCAAACCCAAACAAACCAAACGACTGCGAAGACGTTCTCGTTTCCGCTCATAGTTCAATTGGTGTAAATGTAGCTTTAGGAAGTGACATTAACTTGTTTTGTATGCAGCAGTCCACTGGTGTAGACGAAGAGGAGCAATCAAAGTGTCAAGTGACGAGGAGTGTCAAATGCTAATGAATATTTCAGACAAAAAACAAAATGCTGTTGACGCTCACTTGGATTCAATGGGAGTTTTACGAGTTTATTACTGTATAAGGTGAGAAAAAGATAGTATTTATCACGCCTGATTTGTGCGATCAAGACTCTAAATACGGTAGTAAATGGCGCAGAAAGTAAATCCCGCCCTACTCTGTTAAAGGGCAGGAAAGGATCTGCCCTTTATTTTATATTACCTACGTTCCTTTTACTCGTCTTGATACAAATTGATTTATAATTATTATTTTATATCGTGCTATCTTTATTTTTCTCAATGGAAAAACGATAAGAAAAACCACAAATATCAGCGGTACCTTCTAAGTCTCTCCGGCGGGCATCACTAGATCACTTTCAAATGATATGATGTTGACTGCGCTACCTATATTGAGCTCAATTATAATTTATTTACTAAAGTTTGCATAAAAACTGAAATTATGTTCTAATCTAAATAATATTAATTATTTTTACGCTCAATAATATCATCCGCCGGAATGACAAGACTCGTTATAACTTCCAAGTTGTAACGAATGTTTTCGTTACAACTTGGAAGTTGTTGTTGGTTGTGCGAGGCAGAAAATGTTGTGTATTTTCGGAATTCTGATGTGATGTCAGAAGGTGAAATTTAGCAGCCAGCATTAATCCAAGCAATTCCTCGAAACATTCCCCGTCAAAAATATGGTAGAAGATGCAAAGTGATCTAACATCTCAACATCTCTTACGTACAGCCAAAAGTACATATAACTTAAATCAGCTCCATTATAAGTGGTGGCGTTATACTGAATAAAGACCAGCTGCAAAAGGCCTCATCAGTCAAGAGATTCGTTTATAAAACTGCCCAATAACAATTATATTGCATAGTTTCTTAGTCTGCCATCTTCCAGCCTTTGTATAGAAAGTGCACAGTTTGCGCACGCACACATTTGTATACATGAACATAAACGTAATGTAATGTAAACAATTTGTTCAAGTACTAGTAAGAGTTACAATTATGAATTAACGTTCGCTGCAGTGCTGAATTCTTATAAAGTCATCTAATCAAACTATTGAAACGCACAGCGCTTATAGAGATTAGTTCTTTCGCGACCAAAACGTCTTAATTGCCGATACTCTAATGGCGCTTATGCATTTCGTTCAATGTTTATAACAATATACGAGATATTTGTATACATTTGAAACCGCAGACATTTGACACAGCTATTTTTTAATAATATATATTTTTCTTTTGTGGTATAACGATATTTACTAACACGAACAACAAGCAATTTTACTTGACTATTGAATTGTTACTTAAGTCCCGTTGATTCCGATTTTTTAATTTGTAAGTGGCGCTCAGCGCTCATACATGTGTACGGACTGCAGTACAGTTCACTCGAAATATAGTGAGCGTTCGGATCTCGAGGGCAAGTGCGTAGTTCACATACATATCGAAGCTTGTGTACTTTAATATGTATGCCATACGCAATTTTCTAGTATCTGTTATAAAAGGCTACCGTCGAAGGCCCGTCAGTAGAAGGTGAATCTTCAATATTTGAAAAATAAAAACATTATTTTCCCATGCAATGTGTTTCATCTCATGGTATCTTATCAAAGAGATCTATTAGTCGTTTGTATCTGATAGTGTAAACTATGCTTGTGTATTCTCTGACGAATGCAATTAATGTATCGCGCGAGTTGTCTCCTGAATTGAATTTGAAAACAAGATTCAGTAAAATAGTTTTTTTTTTTTTCGTAAATTCGTGAGTAATGTTGAATGTTTAGTCTGCATTCGTTTGAGATATTTCGTGTGATCATTGTTTTGTTTCAAGATGTCCGTAGTTTTGCACATTGTCGTTGATATCAAGGCTGGTTATTTTTGTCACGAACTTGGTACTGGTAAACAGTCTGCTTTCGTTACCTTATGGTACGTACGAACCATTCCTTACATCAACGCAACAACAAACTTGAAACTGTAACTTTTTTGTTGTATCTTGGGCCTTTAGTTAGACTGCCTTACTTGACCTTCAAACCATAACACAACAATAGGTACTAATTAGTGCTCTTCAGTGGTTGAATATGTGCAGGCTTGTACAAAGCATCTAAATTCTATTTAAATTGGTAAACAATGGCATTTGAGTACTTGGCGGTATGTGGTCACCACCCATTGTTAAATTAACCATTCCTAATATTATCAAAGCGCCAACAATCTCGGGTTAAGTTGTTCGGGTCGAGTTAAGTTGTTACGTCGCTTGTGCCTGTAATCATTGCATGAACACGAGACGTAAGGATAAGCTTATAAAGCCAAGTTCCTGACAACGTAAATTCAATAAATCCTTCTTGAGGTAAGGTATTCGTTTCTACAATAAAATTGCGCAGTAATTTTTAACTTTGCCGTTAAAAACACATTAATAAAGGATATTATTCAACACAAGATAATATAGATTATAAAAAAGCGTGGAGCTAATACTTGTTGTCTTTGCAGGATATAGTAAATAAAAATGTAATTAACAAACATAATTTATTTCAAATGTTGGTAAAGAGTAACTACTAAGATTCTAGCCGGTTCTTGCTCGGTAGAATCTATATTCCGAAACGGTGGTAGCCTTATTTTTAATCGCTCTATAAAATTACGATTCATAAGTGCTTGAATAAGGTATATTTGGATTTTGTAGTTACATTGTGTTACTGACCCTTCCAACCAAAACACAGCGATACTGATTGCTGTTTAGCGGTAGAATATGTAAAGCAGGCTCACACAAAGCCTTCAGACCAACTAATGGATACATTACCCTCATTTTTTAGAAGGCATATCCTTATGGCCAAGGTAGTACTAAGATGAATAAATATTCTTTTTCTCTGTGTAATAGATTAGGTTGAACCATTTTGTAAGAACGCAGCCTTGATGCTTGTATGGAATATAATTATTTCCCGAGCGCCTTTGCTTTTAAGAAATTTTGATGGATGACGCGCCTCCAGTAATCTTGTTTGTAGGTATTTAGTTGATAACATTTTTTTCTTTCAACGACGATATAATACAAACGAATAATGTTGACTGTTTAGTTTTTCAAGTTCGAATATCGACTAGGTGTGTTTAAATTTAGACGATTTATAGAGATACTGAACTGTACCCGCAGCTTTGCCCACGCGAAATTTGTAACACTTTGAATGCAAAACTATATAGAGTTTTATATTCCTTACTTGAAAAAATTATAGATTCTGCGTAACCCATCTTTTCACACCTTTAAGGCAGGCAAGGCCACGATAAAAACTAACCTATGTTCTTTCTCAGGACTCAAACATCTCCATACCAAGTCTCATCTCGATCGGTCCGGATTTAGCGTGAAGAGGTAACAGACAGGATTTTCGCATTTATAATATTAGCATAGATTTAAAAAGTACTATAACGATTTAACTTCAAATATTCCAACATTTGTACAATATAATAAATAAATAATAATAATAAATAAATATTGGACAACATCACATACATTACTCTGATCCCAATGTAAGTAGCTAAAGCATTCGTGTTATGGAAAATCAGAAGTAACGACGGTACAAACACCCAGACCCGAGACAACATAGAAAACTAATGAACTTTTTCGACATCGACTGGGCCGGGAATCGAACCCGGGACCTCGGAGTGGCGTACCCATGAAAACCGGTGTACACACTACTCGACCACGGAGGTCGTTATTTTAATTTATATCAAGATGGCATTTCAACAGACTGGGGATGTTTATCACTGTTACGGTGAATGGCATAATTCTAACAACGTGGCTGCAAGTTCATGAAATATTGCGCCACTCGGAATAATACATCTATACTGATATTATAAATGCGAAAGTAAGTCTGTCTGTTGCTCTTTACGGCCAAAACACTGAACCGAATTAGATGAAATTTGGTATGAAGCAAGATACGCCAAGGAAGGAGGTTATTATGCCTAATACTGGATGATTATACCCTAAAACGCGAGCGAGGCCTCGGGAGATATCTATTTTGTATACCTGTAATATTCTAGCCTTCGCACAGACCGCTGACGTGCTGCAAACAACGTGATAGTTGTAATAAAAATGGAGACACTATGGTGTCTTACAGCTTTGCTTTTTCGCTGGAAATACGCCTTCACTCGTTTGTATCAGTATGTGGTGATGTTTGCGTGGCTGTGAGGGACTGACCAGCGTCAAATGCATCGGAATACTGAAAAACCAACGGCACCCACTCCGTCTTTTCGGAGGTGTAACGGAATCGCTTGAACACTGTGCTACCCCAAAAGTTGCGCACGATTCCTAGAGGGATTCCTGGGTACAGTTAAAAGGTAGCTCTGTGATTGGGTTCCAGGATTCTTATTTCACCTTACGAAGTCGGAACAGGTAGTTATTTAAATCACAAGAAGAGTAAAGCCCAATAAAAAATATTTGACATCGAAGTGACTCGATATAATTGGTCGAGAGCTTGAATTATCTATGATATTCATTATGGATTCGCGTAAAATCACATTTTAACGAAGTTGTTAATGTTATTTTGGAAGTAAATGAAATGAATTATGGAATGAGAAATGAGAAATGGATTATTGTTATATTATAAATGAGAACTGTTAGTAGTGTACAATATAGCTGAGCTATTAATAAATCGCTTGGAATATGTAATATTTATACTAATATTTATATTTCTTTAATCCTTCGATTGGAATTGGATATTAGTATTATAGGAGTAGTTTTTTCTTATGATGTTTTCCTTCCGCCGAGCACGAGACAAATTATATACACAAATCCAGCACATGAAAATTTAGGTGTATTATGTCTAGGTTTCTAGATTGTCTAGGTTATAAGTTAAATTGTTATATTCACACTGAGGTAGTGCTTTATTATATATTCTACCGCCAAAAAAAATATTTAGTATTGTTGTGTTTCGGTTTTAATCGGGACTGAGCCAGTGTAACTACAGGAATATGGAACATAACATATTTCCAGGGTAGGGTGTGTATTGATGATGAAACGGATTCTACAGTGTTTATGTCTTTGGATGACAATTAGGACCCTTTGCCCAACTGTCAAACTTATAACAATAAAAAAAAAAAAAGTAAATGACAAACAGATAATATCTAAAATCTTTATGAGGGCAAGAAACGAATTCAAATGTTTACAAGCACGCGTTCAGCCAGCGTGCCATTCATCAGATTTCAATAGCACACAAAACGCTTACGTATAAATTCCTACGGATCAAATTGTCAGTCTTCATTCAAACACGTTCTGTTTTATTTCACAACAAGCGTTATTTACGGCCAGTATCTGACAGGTTATTATCGAATCGGTCGAATCGATTAATTTGATGATTTAATCGTTTTTTTTTTTGCAATATTAAAATAAATCAATCTTTACAGTTTTTTTCGTAGAGTTAATAGTTGTCTTACGTGACGAAAGATGTGTCGTTTTGTGTCCCTGGTAATTTATGTGTGTGTCATAAGGCCAATTGAGTAGTTGAGACTCGAAGTAATAAATAAATAATTCACATTTGTAATATTAGTTAGGAATGTCCTTCTGAAATCGTCGTCATACTCAAGAGACGAGCCCAATGCACAGCACAAATGATGACGTATTTTTGTGCAAATGTTTGTGCCTACATTCTGAACTGGTAGTAACATATCATTAAAAGTCCTATAACATCACGAGGATGCTTACTTTTGTTGACTTCCAGGCAGGATATATCACATACATATATAATTGTATTTAACTAACATGACTGTATTTTTAAATGCTGAAAAAGAGTAACTTTTTTGCCGGTTCTTCTCGGTAGAATCTACGTTCCGGACCGGTTGGAGTGTCTATTCGTAATATTAAAAAAACCGCTTTTTACTAAATGCATATGTATGTATGTACATGGTAGATATACCAAAATAACATATTTTTCAATTTTTGTCTGTATGTCTGTTCCGACTAATCTCTGGAACGGCTGGATCGATTGACGGACTTTCACTGGCAGATAGCTGATCTAATAAGGAATACCTTAGGCTAAAATAACCTTTTGTTAAATTCAAACTAGTCTTTAAAATAATCTTGAATCGTAATTACCCCTACAATTGAGCTTATAGCTTGTGCTAGGAGAGGGGAAGACAAAAGCCATAAGTCAGGATTAAACCTTTATTGACTTCTTACATCAACCAACCATTTCGCTCTTGGCGTTTAAATAAGGACCTTAAAACATCAATGTTGCCAACCGTGTAAAAATAACAGTAGCGTAACGAACGAATAAATAAAACAAACTATTCCACATTAAAAACTTATAACTATTCGCTTATTATTTATTAAAATAAAAACGTCAACGGTATTTTCAATTTATTTTTTTATTTATTGTACATCAAAGGAAATGTCTACGCAGATATATGCATTGCCATCATTCATACATTGTTTGTTTTTTAAAACCTTCATAATTTAAAAATCGAGCTATTTTACGCGGGAACACGTCAATGTGTCGGCACAGATAACATATATCTTTCTAGTTATTTAAAAATGTAACTGTAAAAAGAAATAGTTTAAAACATTTATAATTTTTTCGTTAACTGACGTATGCGGAATATTGTTATTAGCAGATACTTGGAGGGTAGAGGTACTAGCGAGGTGTGTGGGGGGGGGCGGTTTGAGACCGCTTTTTCTCCTCCTATGAAAAGTGGGACGCATTATATATAACGATCTCGTAGCCTGATCCATGCTGACGACGGCAATCGCAAATGTCTTCGTAGATAAGATTCTCACATAACCCGGTTTTCCCCATGGGATCGATACCGTTAAGGCTGTGAGTAGCTTGAAAAAAAGATAGGTCCCGTGGGCCTCAGGCGGAGGTTTTGGGTTATCTTGAGATTTTCTCGTGTTAATTTTTCACACTCAATAGTAAAGGAAAACATCGCGAGGATAGCTGCTTACGTCGGAAGAAATTAAAGCAAATTTATGGAGGAAAAAGTTTTCATTCAAGGACTGCAATACACACACATACGGAGATATACAAAGTCATGTACGCATAAGTAGCATTTAGGATTTTTTAGGGTTTTGCGCAAGCCCGTTTTGGTACCACCCAGTCATCAGAACAGCGATACTCAATACTGTTGTGTTCCAGTTTGAAGAGTGAGTGAGTCAATGTAACTACAGGCACAAGGGACATAAATCTTAGTTCCCAAGGTTGGTGGCGCATTGGCGTTTGGTGGTTAATATTTCTTACAGCGCTATTGTCTATGCGATGGTGACCACTTACCATCAGGTGGCAGGTTCGCCGTCACGGCACGCAAGTCGGTATTAAATAGATGTTTTACATAAAAACATATGATACAATAGTCTATTTTGGTTTAGAATTTACGAGTTATAATATTCGTTTTACAAATATTTCATAACTCATTCGCGTCGATCTGGTTAGTAATCTTTTTTTTTTTCGGAAATACTAAAATGTAAACTGGTAATACGTCTATATATTAATAGTATGAGCAGCTGTGACGAGTGTTTACGTGTTTGGCGTCACGTGGACTCGTGCGGGTTAAGATAATTTACTAGTACGGGATTGAATTTTTTAAAAGTACAGTCAGAAGAAAAAGTTGTAAAAAAAAATATTTTTTTTAAGCGCAATTTAAAGTGTTATTACGAGATCGGATTGGGGTTCAAATCAGGTGTAAAATTTTAAAAGACGCTGTGTTTTTTTGTTTCTGTAAACTTTAAAAAAGTGAGCCGAGATGGCCCAGTGGTTAGAACGCGTGCATCTTAACCGATGATTTCGGGTTCAAACCCAGGCAGGCACCACTGAATTTTCATGTGCTTAATTTGTGTTTATAATTCATCTCGTGCTCGGCGGTGAAGGAAAACATCGTGAGGAAACCTGCATGTGTCTAATTTCAACGAAATTCTGCCACATGTGTATTCCACCAACCCGCATTGGAGCAGCGTGGTGGAATATGCTCCATACCTTCTCCTCAACGGGAGAGGAGGCCTTAGCCCAGCAGTGGGAAATTTACAGGCTGATTATAAACTTTAAAAATCTCTTTTATCTTGTTCGTTATGTAACGAAAATATACCAAGTATTGATTACGTTGGAAGACGAGTGAGCCATTATCGTTACGGGTATAACATACATAACAAATACAACATAGATACAATACAATACGAAAGCAAGGAGTTAATGCTTGTTGACTTCCAGGCAGGAAACATAACATTCATATACAATTGTATTTAACTGACATGACTGTATTTTTAGATGATGAAAAAGAATAACTACTGAGTTTCTTGACAGTTCTTCTCGGTAGAATCTACATTCCGAATCGGTTCTTTAGTTTAAATAGTTTGTTAAATAACGATTCAAAAGTGCTTGTAAAAGCCTACATGAATAAAGTATATTTTGATTTGATTTGATTTGATAATGTTTTATACCTTAACTTTTTGTCATTGAATATATTATTTTTATTACAACGGTACTATTTTTCTTTTATACACTATAACTAGCGACTAGTCCCGACTTCGCGCGGCAATTTTGATACATTAGAAGACGCGTGTAAATTTTAATACGATATAATCGCTTCTAAGTTTTCTGAAAAATTCTAATTTAATTATAACTTTTTCTAGAATAATAAGAAAACTCAAAAGAAGATGGATAAAATTGTTATAGTCGTTGTCAAGTTATGGTGTGACCAAGGAAAATAGGAATTCCTACTTATACATATATATGCTTTTAAAAAAATATATTTTTGCATTTTAATTGATTACGATTTATTGTATAAGATAAATAAATAAACATATTAGAAACTGTCCGTCTATCTTTCATGCTGGAACTGTTCAACCACTAAACAAATTATACTAAAATTTGGTACGATTTTTTTTTCTGATATCGGTAGGCGGACGAGCAAATGGACCACCTGATCGTAAGTGGTAAGTGGTCACACCGCCCATAGACAATGGCGTTGTAAGAAACATTACCCATTCCTTACATCACCAATGCACCACCAACCTTGGGAACTAAGATGTTACGTCCCTTGTGCCTGTAGTTACACCGGCTCACTCACCCTTCAAACCGGAACACAACAATACTGAGTACTGCTGTTTGGCGGTAGAATATCTGATGAGTGGGTGATACCTACCCAGACGGGATTGCACAAAGCTCTACCACCAAGTAAATTATGCTCGACTCCTAATATATAGGTTACTTTTCATTCTTCAAGTGGGGAAACTTGGAGTTGAAGGGTTATACCAAGTTCTAAAAGTATTGTCATAATATGGACGCAAGCGGGCAAGGCCGTGTTACGTAAAGCTAGTCGCTATGAGCAAAGGTAACAACACACCCGTAGATAGTCACAATACATCGTAATTCATAAAAGAAAGTTTAAGGTTAAGTTAGTAAAACTCATTTCCCAAAAGTATAATTTTGGCGCTTAAGCGGTTCTTCTTTCAACTGACCTATAAAATATCCAAGCTTATCTCGGATAATTGCATCGCAACGCGTTAAATGAATGAACTATACATCATTCTTAATTGCACACCGAGTCACGCTAGTGTCGTTGAAAAGGCTCTCTATGATAAGAGCAAGATAAGTCCGACCTGGGGCTTGAACCTAGGCCCTTAGCGTAGCCACTTTAGCCAAGTTAGCCACTTATATTATATATTTAGTATTTTTTGTATTTATGTATTTGCTATATTTATTGAGTTGTATTCGTTATTATTTCATAATGTAAGTTTTTACTGCACCACCATATTGCCGTCTTCCATACACATTATCCTTCTAACCCAAAGGTTGTCTGGAAGAAATGGCTTATAAGCCATAAGACCGCCTTTTGCTTGGCCAATTTTGTTTTAAAGAAAATATATTTTGTATCTTTATGTATATTTGATGTGCAATAAAGAGTTAAATAAATAAATTATATTTTCAGTAAGTGGAAACTTTCAAAAAGGGGCACTTGCTGGGGGGTTGGTGTCTTATATGAGATTCTGACCCTGTAAAACTACAGTGATCTTCCTCGACATGAATTGAAGAGGCTGCGGGATCATCTCGATATAACGTATCCATGGCCGTTCTCGTACTGTGCACCTTACGAGACTCAGTTGAGCAATGGACCAAGCTAGCCACTGGAAAGAGCCCTTTCGTTGTCCTTTGTAAAACATATGATTCATATATTGTTATACATATTATACATATTGTTTAAGTATCGTGTCGGACTATTTGGACAATGAACCTCGTAATTGTTAATAACCCGTAGCTTTATATGAGCATACTTCAATAAAGAATATATTGACTTTGACTAATAGACAATTCATATTATTTATTGCGAAATAAAATTTAATAAAACAGTTTCAAGAAGCTTTGAAATGATAAACGATTGTTCTTCTGACACATGCACAACATAGCTTGCTGGATATGTACCACTCACTCATGACATATTCTATCGCCGGACAGCAATGGTGGTTGAGTTTCGGTTTGAAGGGTGACGAGGCATATATAGGCAACAGGGACATCTTAGTTCTCAAAATTATCTATGTAAAGGTAATTATCATTTTTACAACACCATGTATATGGGCGGTGACTTAGATGTGGTCGATTTTTCAGATCGTATATTCATTGGAAAAATACAAGAATGTGCAACAAAATAGTTCAAATTTCTATCCGATTGCTTAGCGAATTTAAAGTGTAAAATTTGCAATTTACTATTAGGTTATTAATAATAATGTTATTGTTATGTTTTAGAAGATATTTAATAGTCTTGTTATATATTTTTATAATAATCTTCCACTTTCATTATGTTTTCATAAAAAAATAAGTATTTAGCTTTTACAAGAACGTTTATCAAGCAGTTTAACAGTAAGTTACGTCACAAGTGTTATTCATCTGTGATTGGTAGATATATAAAATGGATGTTACTTAATTGGGTATTTAGGCATAAACGCCACCGCCCCAAAAAAAATCTGCGAATACGCCGATATCGGTTAGATTAGGTTTATTTTATTTTTGCTGCCGTGGCTTTGATACGTAATTACTTTTAATTGTTTGGAATTAAAAAGTGTACTATATACATACAGAATATGTCTTTATAAAACAAATGAATACTATGCATAAATCAAGTCCAGGACGTTCTATGATATACAAACAATATTTTACGATAAAATTTTGTTATTCCGATCCGAAACCAAGATCCGAAGTGTTCCCGAGACCTCACCCGTATTTATAAGCGAGAAACGTGACAGACGAGGAAGAACAACTCCATTATACCGTATTGTCGATTAAAACTTTCACGATGAAAGGAGTTTATACGAAATATAAAAATAGTGAAATTATTTGTTCCGAGAAAATTCATATCACTTCAAACGTATTGAATTCTAACTTCTAACTGAAAATAGATTATACTTTATTGATTTACCGCCAATATGTCTTCGTAGACTGACGTGGGTTATTGCTGGAGATAAGTCTTATATTATATACATTCATCAATATATATAACAGTTCCCTGTATCCTTTATGTAGTTAACCAAAGAGAAAACGGTTCAATATTTTTCTCTCCTGTAACTGTCAAACGATTTTCGTTTTTTTAATAGCTCACGAGCAATGGGAGTTGTAATAAGCTTAAATAATATATTTATTTTATTTTCCATAGTATAATATGATTAGAGTGTCTTTGAAATAAACGCTTTTTACTCAATGCATGTACACGGTACATATACCAAAATATTTTTTGTTTTTTACAATTATTGTTTGTCTGTCTTATTTGTTCCGGCCAATCTCCGGAACGGCTGAACCAATTTTTACGGAACTTTCACTAGCAGATAGCTGATGCAATAAAGAGTAACTTAGGCTAATTTTATTTTAGAATTATTATTATATATAAAATAATAATAAAGTCACGCTGCAATGTCCCAATACTGTCCAGTACCGCGCGCAGCCCTCGCGCATGCCACCACTCCGCCATCACGTCGGGTGCCTCCCACCAACGACTTAATATCACAAAAGCTGCCCAATACAGAATTAATAAGTTATAGTAAAATCTGCGAACTGAACAATAACTTTTTTGTTAAATACAAACGCGCACAATGTCGCGTGCACAGCTAGTATTTGTTACATATAATATATAAAACTTTATAAAATGGAAAGAGACAGAATGAAAGAGGGAGAAAACGAGAGGTGTCTTGGGACACTCGGTTGAAACGAAGTTGTTTACGCAACATATTGTGTATTTAAATACCACACTGGATTAAATAAATCAAATATTTAGATAATAATTAAATGGCAAGAACTAACATTATTATTAAAATACCGTTTGAATTAAAACAATAACAAAAAAATGTAATAATCGTATTCAATAGGAAAAGACGGAGGGAAAGGGAAGGAAACCCTTCCTTGTGTTGCTCTATCACGGCGAAACCCCTGAACCGAATTCGATGAAGTTTGTTATGAAGCAAGCTTGACCCCAATGAAGGATGTGCTTCGTCTACATCTTACGAACAATCCCTCCAATATCGTGTTTCGATTCTTTTACATTTTTATTTTCATTTTATTTATCGGTAAACGATAAACGCTCATCACTAGTTACTGAACAAAAATTCTAAATATCGATAAACGTACTGAACTATTTTGTCTCGTTTTAGATATTTAAGTAAAATCTTCTGCAGAAGTATACAATTATTAATCTATTTGAAAAAAAAAACCGCTTCACTTTTTAGATTAACAAACTTACAAAATAATAAAAACAGAAATTTAAATTTGGATGTTATTTATAAATAATATTGAATAAAAACATTAGACCAGAAGACCACGTCACCTGAACTTCCAAGATCATGTCGACTTGTCGATTATTCTGGGTCACCTTGACGTCCAGTCGGTTTAAGAGGAGGGAAATAAGTGCAACCCACGCCTCCATTACAAAACTCTTGCGCATTTGGCTAGACGTCGTTGTTAATGGCCTCTGTGGCATCAGTCAGGATAATGATATAAGTAATGCACAAATGGACCATTATTGGGAATTGGTGGCCAATATGCAACCAACCTTGGAGGCTGAGATGTTAAGTCCCTTTTATGGTTACTGGCTCACACACCCTTCAAACCGAAACACAATTGTTATACAAAGTGTCTATAGTGCTATGGGTTTCGAATCGCCTAGCGATGTTAAAAGTCGCGGGGGCGATTTCGACCCCTTGGTCTTTTGTCGTCGCCACAGGTAAATAGATGTATTAGTAATTACTTAAAATGGAGCTTACTAATATATATATACAATAATACAACAATAACAGCCTGTAAATTTCCTACTGCGGGGCTAAGGCCTCCCCTCCTTTTGAGGAGAAGGTTTGAGCATATTCCACCACGCTGCTCCAATGCGGGTTGGTGGATACACATGCAGAATTTCGTTGAAATTAGACACGTGCAGATTTCCTCACGTTGTCTTCATTTCCGCCGAGCACGAGATGAATTACAAACACAAATAAGGCACATGAAAATTCAGTGGTGCTTGCCCGGGTTTTAACCCGTAATCATCGGTTAAGAATAGAAATTTCAAGTGTTTTTTAGCAAAAGTTTTTTTTTACATTTGAAAATCGATTTTCCATTGTAATAAACAATACGTTTGTATCCGATGTTTGCCGATGCATGTAAATATTATAAACACGCTACAACAAACAACGCAATTCGCTCCGAATTCATTTTAATTGTCATTGTTAAACTACGCATGAAATCAAAGCATCCCTCTTCGTCAAAGATCGCACGGTTTATTTCAGACTCACGAAATCCAACCGCTGTGCTATCTCAACTTGATAACGTCAAATTCCAACAAAGACACACATTTAAAGATAGATTGTCGATTTAAAAACTATCACTGAGTCGGAAAAAAATCTTAATTGAATGAGTAACATTATGTATAAAAAGTTTTAGAGAGAGATTACTATGACTCCGTTGTCCGTCCGTCCGTCTGTCACCGAACCGAGCTGTATCTCATGGACCGTAATAGTTAGTCAATTGAAATTTTCACAGATTATGTATGTCTATTACCGCTATTACAAAAGATACTGAAATACATTAAAATAAATAACGCGAATTTTTTGCTCGTTTTTGCTTGATATTGACCTCCGTGGTCGAGTAGTGTGTACACCGGTTTTCATGGGTACGCCACTCCGATGTCTCGGGTTCGATTCCCGGCCGAGTCGACATAGAAAAAGTTCATTAGTTTTCTATTTTGTCTCGGGTCCGGGTGTTTGTGGTACCGTCGTTACTTCTGATTTTCCATAACACAAGTGCTTTAGCTACTTACATTGGGATCAGAGTGATGTATGTGATGTTGTCCAATATTAATTTATTTATTCATTTATTATTTATTATTGATAACGGCAACAGGTAGACGCTTGAAATATTCACAGAATATTTAGTTATATATACCCTTAAAAAATAAATAATCAAATTTAAATTAAACAATATTTAAGGAGAGTACGAAACCCTTTGTGCGCGAGTTCTACTCACACTTGGCCGATTTTTTAACATATTTTTCCGTAGCAAAGTGTCAGAAATAAAACTATTTCAATTTATACATTACACATGAAGGTTAATATATTAACTGCATACTTTATAATATCAAATCAAAATCAAAATAATCTTTATCGTAATAAACAAACACTAATAAACACACGTTCAGTCAACAACACTTAAACAGACAAAGATGCACACGAGGCGGCCTTATCGCTCAGTGGAAAGAAGCGGAGGTAAAAAAAAATTAGTTGCCTTAAAAGGTTTGTTTACTAATGAGAATCGCAAACAAAATAACGTTAAAACATGAACCATTACAAATTCCATGCATTTACGAATGTGCTAATTTCAATTATAGGCAACTACGGCTTGCTCCAAAAATTGGGTCGGCTACGTAATCAAATATATAACTTTACGATCAACCGGTTAGATGTGTCATTCATTTATAATAAAAATTAATAAATAAAAATAATAAAAATTAATAATAAAATCAAAATCAAAATATACTTTATTCAAGTAGGCTTTTACAAGCACTTTTGAATTGTCATTTAACAAACTATTTAAAGTAAATATACCACCGGTTCGGAATGTAGATTCTACCGAGAAGAACCGGCAAGAAACTCAGTAGTTACTATTTTTCAACATCTAAAAATACAGTCATGTTAGTTAAATACAATTATATAAGTATGTCATGTCTCCTGCCTGGAAGACAACAAGCATTAACTCCACGCTTTTTTATCATCAATATAATCTTGTATCGAATAATATGCCTTCTTTACCAAGTCTTTACAATTGACTTGAATCTATGAAACGGCAAAGTTAAAAACGTCTGCGGAATTTTATTATAGAAGCGGATACCTTGCCCCAAGAATGATTTATTGACTTTGCGGAGTCGGAAACTTGGCGTTCTAAGCTTATCCTTACTTCTTGTGCACATACAATGATTATCACTGATTTTATCAAAGTGATCAATGCTACTGTGAATATACATAATATTGTTGTAAATATATTGTGACGCAACAGTGAGTATTCCTACTTTGTTAAAAACATCCCGGAGAAGGAGAGTCTAAAAAGTTATAATAAATAATTAAATAAAAAAAATATAATTATATATATATTATAATATATTGTAATTATTAAAATATATTACAACATAATTAGTAAAAAAAAAATCAATATTAATTTTTTTTAAAGTTCGTACCGTACATCATAAAAATGAATACTTTTTTTTTCTAACGCTACACCGACACAGATCAATGACCAGCTGTAGAAATCTATATTTATCTGACGCGTGGCCAATGTATTGTAACGGACACGGATTGAGGTGTACCGTATGTTTGGTTTTATGTGTACAGAAATAATTTTTAGATATTCGCCTGTTTGATATTTATTGCACAACACATTACACTGTTTCAATTGCGTAACGATGTTGTAGCTATATTTTACTAACAGGCGTTAGTATTTTTTGAAGTGATTTTATTTTGGCAGTAGTTTTCGCTCGTGTGAGGCTCAGGTTCGGTTATCTGTCCCCTTTCACAAGTGAGCGAAAATGTGCAATTTGTCGAATCACAGTTTCTGAAACTATTCCCAGTTTTCATAAGTAAACAATAATTTAAATAAGTTTTAATTACAATAATATATTACTTGCTATGATCGTTAAGCCCAAGTTCCAAAGATAGAGCGAATGTTAACTAACAAACAAATGACTTTGATTTTGACCTAGAGCGTTTCTAAGCTTTAGTTTCCGAAACGCTTGTCAAAGTCAGATTTACTCATACGATTAAATACTGAACGCTAATTGGTCGACGATAGCGTCATCGGTTTCCATCGACCAATTATAATTAAAATAAAAGTGAAACTAACACATTGACATTTGACATCGATAAACCAAGATTGCGTGATGGTTGCAACACCTGAATCTTAACCTATGACTGCGGCTTCAAATATAGACAAGCGTAGTCTATTTAGATTAAATTATAGATCTAAACGTTTATTATGGACATAGTATGATTGTCACGTATTATGTACTTCAATACTCGTGTAATCGTGTAAAGCATCTACAAAACAAAGAGCTCGGACTTTGAGGTAACCCCTCTAATAACCTTCAAGGAAAGAGCGTACTCATTCCTGAAAGGCCGGCGACGCACCTGCAAGCCCCCCGGTGTTGCAGATGTCCATGGGCGGTGGTAGTCACTTTCCATCAAGTGAGCCTCCTGCTCGTTTGCCACCTCTAACATAAATAAAAAAAATCAGTCTACTTAGCTGTAGCGAGTACAGCAAGTATCATGGGATTTATTATGGGCTGAATGTGTCTTTATAATTTTTGGTGGAAGGGCACTGTGCAAACCCGTCTTCGTCCACCAACCACTCGTCTTAAATTCTACCGCCACTAATATTAGTATTGCTGCATCGCAGTTCGAAGGCTGAGTGAACACATGGTTCAGAACATTTTATAGCATCATTCATATCATTGGTGACTTCATAAAGTTCCAATCTGTTCTGCAGAATTATCTATAGTTGACCTTGAAAACTATTCAGGATATCGATAGTACTATTAGTATCGCTAGATTTCTGTAAGCAGTACTGTTGGATATCGATAATTATACTGTTGATACTGTCGATACTACGGATACTATAGTAGTATCAATAGTATTGCTCATGGGGAGCTTCCAATACTATCGATATTTTACTTCACACACCCTTTAAACTTGATATTCTATCGATATTATTATATATTGAGCCGAGATGGCCCAGTGGAACGCGTGCATCTTAACCAATGATTTCGGGTTCAGACCCAGGCAAGCACCACTGAATCATGTGCTTAATTTGTGTTTATAATTCATCTCGTGCTCGGCGGTGAAGGAAAACATCGTGAGGTAACCTTCATGTGTCTAATTTCAACGAAATTCTGCCACATGTGTATTTCACATTGGAGCAGCGCGGTGGAATATGCTCCATACCTTCTCCTCAAAGGGAGAGGAGGCCTTAGCCCAGCAGTGGGAAATTTGAAGGAAAAATTTGAAGAAGTTTTCAGGCTGCTAATGTAATGATGTCTATCGATATGCAACACTAGTGTTCCATTTGTCAGTCCACGTACCTGTATGACATATGTCAATTTATAAACCTTTAAAATTTTTAGAGATTTCATACGATCGTAAAATGAAGTATCCGAGGTTTATGTCTGTAAGTGCACTTGTTTATACGACTAGCGGATATTGTTCGCGGTTTACGCGTTACGATGATCTAGAACGAGACGTAAAGTTTTATCGCTCGACCGAATACCAAACTATTGTAGGTATGTTTTGTATTAACGCGTTAGGTCTTTAGATTCTCATATACACGCTGTCCTTTCCAAATGCGTGCGCGTAAAATTCGCACAAAGCCACTCCTCCCAGTTATCCCTTAAAAATAAAAAAAAATCTTGGTGAGTTTATATATTGTGGCAGAGGAACCTGTTGTAAATTTTATTTCAATCGGACGTACAGTTTCGGTCTCGGCGATTACAGCAACTGTTACCTCTTTAGACTTAAACCATTGAACATATTTAGATGTAATTTCGTATGTAGATAGTTTGAGTCCAGGGGATATTTTAGGGGGTTAGTTTTTATCGCGGAAATCATCATAGTTTGTGAAATGGGTGATGGAAATCAATTATTTATTTTTAGTCAGTAAATTTCTATTGAGCTGGGATTGGAGCCGCGATCACCAATTACGATGCCCACGTTCTACCCACTCGGTCATCTCGACTCTCGATTAATAAATACTTCGCGTATGGTTTATATTTTCTTTGCCAAAACTTCAAATGGAAATATTGTAAGAAAATGATAGTTGACAAAACTACTTTAATAAAAAACTTAGCGTTAGCATCTCGGCCTCCAGTCCAGCCTCAAGATACTTACACACTTTCAAAACTCGTCAAAACTTTAGACTTAAAAAGTGTTTTTTTTTTATGGCATTGCTTGGCGGACGAGCTTATGGGCCACCTGATGGTAAGTGGTCACCACCGCCCATAGACAAAGGCGCTGTAAGAAATATTAACCATTCCTTACATCACCTATGCGCCACCAACCTTGGGAACTAAGATGTTATGTCCCTTGTGCCTGTGATTACACTGGCTCACTCACCCTTCTAACCGGAACACAACAATACAGTGTACTGTGATTTTTTAAATACACTTTTATATTTTAAATAGACATTTATTTAAGGGACATCATATCTCAGTTAAGGTCATAAGGTTGCTGACGCATTGGTGATGAGGAATTCTTAATATTTCCTAAACTACAAATGTCAGGTCTTTGTAATTTTAGGGCTTTTTAATATGATGTCGTAAATAAACACATTTTTTTTACTCTAACGTTGCAAACGCTGGCTGTAACCTACGAGATAGATCAAAACAATGTACTACAGTATTGTACAACTCAAAAAGGTCTACAAAAAAATCCACGGTAGTATATTTTGTCTATCTCTTAGGGATAACCTACAATAATCATTTTTAATCTTTTACTTTTTATGAGAAATAATGGCTTGTTTTCGAAGCGATTTTAAGCAATACAGCATTAATCCTTATCCAATAAAGTACCTTAAATACATTGTGCATTTCATATAGATCATATATATATATATCATATACCCTTTACAGCATGTAATTAAAATGAATATTTTCGAAGACATTACAGATTGAAAGGTGCAGTGACATAGCGGTTTGTATTTTCGTATCACAAAAAGCTAAGAACTTTGTATAGAATAATGACATTAGTATATTTAGTATCAGTATTGCACCCGTGGGAAGCCGGGCGGATCGCTAGTATATTACAAACGCGAATGTAATCTATCTGTTTGTTTATTTGTTACGCTTTCACAGCTGAAACACTAAATAGATTCGATGAAATTCTTTATGAAGTAGGTTCATCAAGGATATCCCATTAAACGCCGGAAAGCCGCGGTCTAAAACTAGTATATATTACCAATGAATACGTAAAATGTTGCAAGAGTGCAAAAAATATTTGAATATAGAATATTATAATTTCGAACGGAAAACATTTGTTTACGATAGCGTGTTTTTATTCGAACACACCCAAACGTGCTCACGCGTCACGCATCAGTAACGTTAACTAAATTAGTTTAATCATAGTTATGTAAACAAATCAGATATATATTATTATAATAATTAATTAAATAAACGTTACTTTTAGTTATTCGTTTGTTGGTATTCAAATAACGTTATGTAAGCATATTATTATCACGGTAAATTCAATTTATCATCACGAAATTTTACTGACTTGCTGGATAACAACCCCCCCCCCCCACATACGGGGGGGAGAGAAGTATAATACTTTTTATTTATATAATCATAATTGAAAGTTAAATAAAACCGATGGAGTTTGTATATAATACAGTACACATAAACTGAATTGTATACAATTGACTTTGAATTTAATTTGAGTTAGAAAGTAACTACTTTGGTTTGCTAGTTCTTCTATTTTACGATATAGATAGGAATGGTAAACGGGTTACCTGATGGTAAGTGGACGCTGTCCATAGACATTGGAGTTGTAAGAAATATTAACCATTGCATAAATCGCCAATCGGTAACCGTCCTTGGGAAATAAGATGTTACGTCCCTTGTGGCTGTAGTTGTATTAGTTTACATTTTAAACTGGAACACAACACGTAAGTATTGGTGTTTAGTAATAGAAAATTCTAAGTATTGTTGAGATTATGAATATTTAATGAATGTCTGATGACTGATGGCGATGGTATGGTGTCAGGACGATTCAAAACTACCTGTGGCGTGATTCAAGTGATGTGTTCAGTGAGATTAACAATAAAATGACGACACTGAGTAAAGGTGCTTCTTTGTGAATTTAAATTGTCACAGTGATCAAACGTCTTGTAAATTTAAATTGTAGTGTTAATAAAATAATTTAAGTAATTTTGATTATTTTGGAATCTACGCTGCCGTCTTAATTAATTCGTGTATGTCCGCGTGTTAGAAGTTCTATTTTTTTGGCGTAATCAGAAATTGTTTTTAACTGCATGCAAATAAATAGTTACAATAAAATATTAATGATTATTATTCTTCTTTTATAAACAGTACAATAACATTCACTCGCAAATTTAAACGTTCACAATTTACTAATGAAGTCTGTAATATAGATCTTTTACTTGAACTTGGCTTGACACGCGACCGCGTGTCTAGATTGAGCGAGATGACACATAACTGTCGGCTCAGCGAGCAACTTCATCGTGAATTTTAAAGCAAAACCCCGAGCGCGCGTGTCATAAAAAAACACTCAGATATTTTTTCACTGCGAGTCATAATATAATTAAAACAAAATATTTTAACTTTTAATAGGTATTAAAATCTTCCCGCCCTGCCTTCCGTATTATAATGGAGTGTGCCCGGAACGAGGAATATAAACAAAATATGTAATTTATATCGCAATTAAAATTTTGTGTGGGATATAAATAGCATTTTAGGTGATCCCGATACAGAAAAAGCTTCTCAATCAATAAAATTAGTTAAGATCGGCCTTATACAAGACCCTGTACAAGATAGCTTGATCTTTTCGACGGATGTAATTTTTTCTGATCGACAAAACATATTATTTTCTTCATTTAATGATTTTAAAAATTGTAAAAATATTTAAAAAAATACATATAATACAAAAGTTCCTAAAGATTCAAGCGTTATCCGAAATTTTTAAGACTTTTTCTATTATATATTATTGCTTCAAAGTAAAATTTAAATAGACACACTGAAAATAATAGACGCTTGTACAATGTTACATCGGTCGGACGGTAGGGACGCGAATAACAGGCAGTAACTGCTACAAATATCGATTACAAAAATCCTTATTAAAGATCGTTGTTAAGTTATTGTTACGAACGGGAGTCCTTTTGGTTGGAGTCTCTTTGGCTAGTGGTTGGGCTCATTAGCTGGTATAACTCTTTTTAGAAAAATAAGTTAAAAAAAAATTGAATTCTAATTTGAATTACGCATTCCATCGTTCCATCGACTGTTATATATGTTATATTTTCTGTTTCTCATCACTAGCCCGTCTGTCAAAAAGATCAAGCTGACTTGAACAGGATATAGTAATAGACAGGATAATGTAATATTATAAGAAGTACTAACTAACTTAACTTTAATTACTCTATTATTAATTTCACAGAGTGGCTAATATTCGTATTGACGAAAAAACTCTATAAGTAAAGATAAAAAAAAATGTCGTATAAAGATTATTGAAGTGAGAACTTCCTTAGCCGCGTTTCGCACTTTTTGGTGGGGGAATGTCTTATGGGTTCGCGTCACGACCATGCTTAATAGCAGTATATAGATATACAGCTGACGTATTGTGCAACGATTGTTTTATATCTTGCGTTTTCGTTTGAGTATAATTTGGATTTATGATTTAAACATTAATAAATAAAAATAAAACAGCCTTTTTATTCCATGCAAAATCTACAGTTATTAAGTTACTATATAAAAATAGATTCTTGAATATTTAAGTAAAAAAAAATATGAAAATGTTTAAGTATATAAAAAATTAATTTGATTTCATAGGTAACGTGTTTCTTCTTGGAAATATTTGTGTTTGCATGGACCCCTGTCACGTGGAGGCCTCTCCAAGGCTTTCCATTTGTCTCTTTTTGTCGATTTAATCATTATGAAATTTAAAATTTTTAATACTGTAAGTTTTCAAGTTGAGTTTTCATTCCTATCGGCGTATTTATCCCTATAACTGCCAAATATATATATTTTTTGGAAACAGCTTGCATTAAAATATGATAAATCAAGTTTAAAATATATATAAAAACGCTTGGATATACAAAACTAAATAAAACGATATAAAAAAAAATCTAGCCTCTTGATAATGACGCGTGGAATTCGGCACTTAGAGTACGAACCGACTTATCCAAGCAATCTTTTTTATGGCGGGAGATATGAAATTCCTCGGTCGTTGGTCTAAACAATATGGATTGGTTTGATGAAAAATATTTGTGCCAGGAATTTTTTTATTGATTCTTATCAATTGTATGAGAATTAATTGCTTTCGAGTCCTCGTAAGCAATATCGGTCGAATGATCCTTTAATCGAAATATATTCCGTGATAGCAATCATACGAATTGTACGCTGTTCGTAATAGAACACTGCTTACTTTATTTTTATTTCATTCCGTTGATCTGGTTACCCAAGAGTTTAACTCAAAGACTGTAAACATAATACTATACAAGCTATGGGTTCAATGCCACAGAGCAATTTTTTAGCGTGCTTTTAACAGTTCCGTATTCAAAGTGTAAAATGGACCCTATTTCTAAGACTCCGCTCTCCGTCCGTCCCTCTGTCACCAGAGTGTATCTCATGAACCGTAATGGTTACATACTTGAAATTTTCACAGATGATGTATTTCTGTTACAGAAATAAAATAAACATTTAAGGCGGCCCCAATTCAACAGACATGTTTTTTTATAATTCGTGTATGATATCTTACCTAACAACACATAAAACGATTGATATGTTAATATTCGTCGACGTAGAACTGAATAAAGGCATTGATCGAATACAATTACCCGTATCAAAAGAAAAGACAATCTAATTAACTTAAAATCAAGGAGTTTCGCCGTCTATCCAATAGTCCGGCTAATAGAAAAATACGACGAAGCTTTGATTGTGTAATCAAGTTACTGCAGTTACTTTACGTTTCCAACATGGTACGATACTCGGCAATTTCCCAAAGCGAAAAGCTATAGAGACTCAAAGCAAAGCGTGTTCGTTGGAAGGCACAGAAAAAAGCTGCTGTTCAATGCCGTTCCTATTATTTAATCAGTGTTATTAATATATTTATTGACATGAATTATTAACATTGAAACGATAATTACAATTAAAAATTTAAAATAGAACTGTACAAATCATTTCTACGTTGAATCTCAATAATAAAGCGTAGTTTTTAGTGTTGATTATGTCAAATAACTTATTTTATTTAATACTCCTATAATAATAATGCTTATTTAGAAGAGTCCGTTGACACGTAAGGTATGCTAGTGCGGGTTTTGACAGTGGGCGATTTTAATATTGCATAGGTTTTGGTTTTGAAAAAATTCAATACTTAATAATACTTGTTGACTTCCAGGCAGGATATATTACATACATATGTAATTGTATTTAACTAACATGACTGTATTTTTAAATGTTGAAAAAGAGTAACTACTAAGTTTTTGCCGGTTCCGAACCGGTGGTAGCTTCACTTTGTTAAATGACGATTCAAAAGTGCTTGTAAAAGCCTACTTGAATAAAGTATATTTTAGTTTTGATTTTGATTGTAAATACAGCAATGTATTATATATACAGAAAATGGCTGGATTCTAATAACAATTATTATGTATACAAATATTCCGGATAATTCTGACGTCGATTGCTAGAAAAATTGGTCATACCGATTATTATCATATACTTTAGTAAAAGTTTTGCCTGTGAATAAATTTTCTATTCCGAGAACAGCTTCAAGTTCCGTACAGGGACGCTGTTAAGCTCTCTCCAAAAATACGAACAGAATTTAATTCTGATTTCTGATAGAGAAAATCAGGTACGAGCATTTTTATTCGAAGAGCACTTAAGCGAACCGAACTGTGCAGTCTACTATATTTCGAGGCTTTATTTAGGCTTAGTTTCACAATGCGTAATGGGTAGACTCTCCCTTTGTGCCTGTGACACGGGCCTATTCACCCTTCAAACCGGATTACAATGGTGCAAAGTATCTATGTCGAAAAGTATTGTTTTCTTTAATCGAATTTTCGATATCGATGGTGACCTACTATGGTTAGAAGTGATGGTTGCCAAAAACAACTGACTAATTTTAAAATACTAATATTGTACTATGTTTACAAGTGATCACTATTTCATCAGTTTTTTATCGTATTACTAATCATTCCATTCTTGGCAGGGCTTTGTATAAGTCCATCTAGATATGTACTAAACACTCATCACATTTTCTCACACAATAATGCTCAGTATCGCTGTGTTCCGGTTTGGGTGAGTGAGCCATTGTAACTACATGCACAATGGACATCTGAGTCTCCAAGGTTGGTGAAACATTGATGTTTTTAGGAATGGTTTTTCTTAAAGCGCCAATATCCACTTACAATCAGGTATGCCAATAAAAAGTCTTGAAAATAAACCAAGCAAGTAGCATGCTAGTTTGTCCTACATTTGTCTGTTAACATTTGTTGATGCACTTACCTGCACTCCGTCAATAAATATTATCAATTGTTAGGCTTAATATATTAAGACGACATAGAAAAACTCTTTTTATAAATGATAATTCTTTCGTAACTTGTACCAAACGCTGTAAGGTCACATGGCCATTACTTTCGTTGCCTCCGGGTTTCGTCGTCACGGAAGATACATCTGTCAATTTAGGGGTCATTTGTCTTTGTGGCGAAGTTAGAGTACGATGGAGTTGACTTTTTGCGAAATATATAAGATGAAATTATTACTTTTTTAATTACGTAATCTATTATATTTAGTAAAATAACAAATACGACTGAAAAGGAGATACAAGCCGACAAATATATTGTCTTCGCATAATAAAAGATATTGTCCTTAATACGTTGTAATACTACCTGACACTTCGTAGAGAAGGACTAAGAACGTATTTCAATAGGCAGTTCTATTTAAGGTTACTGAATTTATACGTGAGAACTTAATCGCCAGTAACTTAATGTTGGATTATTTTATGACAGATATGCTGGTGTAAAAGATCTAAGCTTAGCTCGGATAACTGCGTTATAATCATTCATCATCATCAGCAGCCCATAGTCGTCCACTGCTGGACATAGGCCTCTCCAATAGCACGCTACTGTGATCTATCTTCGGCTACTCGCATCAAGCTCCTGCCAGCCAGTGTTCTAGAGCGGAGACCGCGTCTCGGCAAACGTAGTGTAGGACGTCCTCAGACACGGTGGAGTGTTGATTTGCGCGTTATAATGCGTTATGTAAATTAAAGATATTTTTATCTGCACGCGCGAGAGATGAGTGGACTGTATTATGATGAGTAAATATGGCGGTTACCTCAAAACCCGGTATTTTACTTTCGAAGACACTGTCTTCCTGGGTCCCTTGGTCTTCACACACTTGAAGAACACAATCCAAGGTTGATGTTATTTGTAGGATAGGAGACGGATAATAGTTCGTTACACTAGCTAACTTTAAAACGCGGGGCACTCACGATGCACGCATTGCCGCGGCCCACACGAGAAGGGAAGTACGTCACACGTCGAAATCATACGATGGACAATTATTGACGTTTGAATGTAGGCCACGTTCGACGAAAGTTCCTTATCCCATATGTTTTCTTGTCCCAGACTCTTCCATCCCGTATACTACGTTCTCCCTCCTAAAGACCCTCGCTCTATTAATGTTGAATATTTGTGTTTAGTCCACTTTGTAAATATATTGGGTGTAATAAAATTAAGTTGTAAATATTTTTGTGATTGTTCTTAAGTGTTTAATAATGATTTTTATGTTTATCTAATTGTTTATTATTGTGTTGTTTTAGGTTATGGGTTAACAGACAGTCTACTACTATTTATATAAACTCAAAATTGAATTAAGCCTGTAATCTCGATCGTACCGTTCCATCTCCATAGCACGTGACATTGGTCGTAAAAACCAGTTTCGGTCGGACACTACCTCAAACATAAAAATCTTTACCAACAACAACTTAAGACTCCCGAAAATAGGATCTTTGCTAAAACTTTTAACAAAGAAATAAAAAAACAAAACGATAAATTGATCAAGGACATTTCAAAATTTAAAAACCGTATAAATTTGACTGCCCCATAAATGAGGCCTTTAACATAATATCCGTAAAGTAGATTAAAAAAAAAGGATTGACTATGTAATGTTTACATATCGCGAAATATATATAACGGGGCGTGGTTACTTTGGTTGTTCAAAGAATCTGTGCGCTTTCAAGCAACTGTGACGTTTAAATTTATGCATTATTCCTAAATACGCTACAGTATCATTCCTAATTACTCACCGAGTCAAGCTCACGACCGTAACCTTAATATCAAATAGTTTCAGGGCTCAATTAAGTAATTAAGTATTAAACTCGTGCACTTTCTTTTCTATAAGCCAAAAGCTGCAAATAAAAGTACTTTACTTTTGTGTTAGCGAATGAATACAGCGTTGTGACAATGTTGGAAACTTTCTAAAGAATAGCATGAGTCGTTTGACCTAGTGTTCATTTCAGTGGCAGGAGGAGTACAGATAATTGAACTAACTCTGACTTTGAATTGATGTTACAACGTTGGGTGATAAGATGTCGTTTTGAATGTAATTGATTTTTTTTCTTTTCTTTATAGTATCTTTATATGTTTAAAAAGTATATAATAAGTCTAAAAATTATTTCTGATTGAGAAGTCACTGGCCCCTAATATACGGGTTCTTCTAGTTTAGGAGTACATGGCCTCTTTGATGTATATATCATACTGTATAGTACTTACCTACCACGTTTCTCCAATGCGGCGGTTGAAATTTGACAAATGCAGGTATCCTAGAGATGTTTTACTTCACGGCCGAGCACGAGATGAAGTATAAATTCAAATTAAGTACATGAAAATTCAGTTGTGTTAGCACAGTTGTGGTGTTGGAGTTTGAACTCGCAATCATCGGTTAAGATGCACGCGTTCTAAGATCTCCAAACTAAATTTTTTTTTTCCTGAAATTAGACATAAATAGTTAATCGGTACAGTGTTGTAAATGAACATTCGCGAGTTTGTCCTCCATGCGTTTATAAGCCACTAGTTGTCTGTGGTTTTGCTCGCGTGTGGGGAGTGTTAGATACATTTTTTTCTGGTTAAAAAAAAACTATGTGCTATTCCAGACTATAATCTACCTCTGTGCCAAATACATTTAGCCGTGGCGTGATTCAGTACCAAATACGTATCCATCAAATTTCGAATTAAAAAAATATATCATATTATTTGTAGGGTGTCCGGCAAATTGATACCTGTAACTGATCACAACTGAACAAAGACATTAGCGCCGTATGTAACTTTACATAAACAACAACGAACCTTCAAAACTAAGATGTCACTACACTTACACTTGCTCACTCGCTCTTTAAACCGGAACTCAAAAATTCCAATTATTGGTGCTTGGACGTAGAATACGTATATCCACTATCAAGTGTATTACTTTAATCCAAATTACCAACTGTCCTGATTAATTCTGTGAATATATCGATTTTTATTACGTGGAAATTTTAGAAATTCTGCGAAAATTGTTTTATTTTTTTACGCGAAATGTTTCAGGTCTCAGGGCGATCGTTTCGTTCGCGACGACAATTCAATTATGATGATTAAAAATAAACTATATGCATTCAATTATGTTGTAATTTTGTATATTAATGGTTTAATGTTTTTATAAAATTAAAATATGTCTTAGACACCCCTCCCTACCTATCCTATCAATAATAGATCAACACGTGCATCAGACAATGCTGCATGATCTTTAGGGAAATGACCATTTATTTTTACACGACTGCTCAAAAAGAACATCAATGATTTCAAGGTCCATGTGAATGATTTTGAAGCGGATTGAATGACTAGGAAAGCGAGTTACCTGGCCGGGCGCTGGGGGCCACTTCTAGTAACGGTTAAAATCGTAATTATACGTACGATTCTATTCCACCTTCGACAATAGTTCATAATAGTGTTGCATGTCGATAGTCCACTATCGATGGACTATCGATAGTTAAGGTGTTAGAGATAGTTTCGATAGTCTATCGATAGTATTGTCACGTGTCAATAGTATCGATATACTATCGATAATACCGATAGTATCGATAGCTCCCCCTGAGCAGTACTATCGATAGTATTACTTTTAACCTAAACTATCGATAGTCCAAAACTATCGATACTATCGATAATATCAATACCAATAGTATTGCTTACGGAGAGCTAACGATACTATCGATAGTACTATCGATATCATGAATAGTTTTCGAGGTACTATCGATAGTCAAACTATCGTAGTTCGCAACACTGCTTCATAATAATTAACCTCCCACCCGTTTATGGTATTTTTCATTTTAATTAACGATGTCATTTTCTTTCTTTGGAATAAAGGAGGGGGCGGGATCTGTTTAAAGAGAGGGAATATGAATTTTAAGTCAAAGATTTGACTTGAAATTCATATTATAATTATTATGCAAAATTATGCAAATCCTTACATTTATTTATGCTAGTTTATGCAAGTATATTCAGAGAAAATGCTTCGCAGACGTAACGCGATCACGCTTACACTAAAGTCAAATTTAATCGACAAATCTTATTGTTCATTAAAATAATACTTTTTGTATAAAGATGCCTGGATTTAGGTTAGGATTAAAACACAGGTCACATAAAAAAAGCAACTACGCGAGTTTCTTAGCGTTTCTTTTCGTTAGAAGCAGCTTTCCAAAACGATGATAGATTTGACATATTGACGATTAAAAAAAAAACATTTGATGTACGATTCGAAACCAAATTCCTAAGGATATGATCATCTGTCGATTAAAATGTAAAATTGATTTTTGGTTAAATGAGCTTAATTATAAAAAATTGAGAAACTGTTACGTGTCGATAAATAAAGTAAATGGACACACTCATTCAAATACAACACACATACAAAACCACTCACACGTATACAGACAGAAATTCTCAATTTTTTGATTCATTTATAGTCTATTAACATCGAAGAAGGATTTAAGATAAACAAACCTGAGATTTACGAATGGCAAAATATTTTCTTAAGTTATGCTGTGCACTAATAACAGTTCTTTACTAATGTATATTTATTCACAATATAATATATTTCCACGAAACTACTTAAATACACTTTAATTTCACTAGCAAAGTTCCGATAACAGTTTCGTCGACGTTCAAAACGGCATTTTTTCGAAAATCTATATTGATAATCATAGATTTTATTCGAGCTCTCGACCAATGACATCGCTTCAATTCAATGTCTAATGTTTTTTTATTCGGTTTTTATCTATAAGTGGTTGGAATAGGCGATAGATTACAACACACAACATTAACAGTTTGTAAATTTCCCAGTGCTAGCCTAAGCCCTCCTCTCCCTTTGAGGAGAAGGTTTGGAGCATATTACATCACGCTGCTCCAATGTGGTTTGGTGTTGGCTATAGATTAGTTATACTTAAGATAATACAAGGCTAATGATGAGATGAGACAGTGTAAAATTATTATTATTGTTTTAGGCGATTATTAGGAGAAGCTCGCGAATATGATTAAATACCATTATGTTGTCCTTTTGACTAGTGACAGTCGCCATTCTGAGAGACAAGCCAACTGTGCACATATTGCAGTACACGTATACAGTAAGACTGTTCCGAAGCATGGAAAACAACCAAAGATTTCCTAAAAGAAAATCCCAGTATTATTTTAACATATCATCTTTAGATTTTTAGCTTTTTAGATTTATTTCACAAGTCACTTTGGGATCTACGGCTACTCAACTCCAGAAGGGGTTATGTTTTTATGTATGGGATTGTCACCTTGTAAAATAAAAAAAAAATCACTGCTATGGTTGGCATGGATCGGAGAACACGGGATCGTTTTTACGTAGCCATCTGTTGCTTGCTTGGTTTCTTATTTATTAACATTTTATGAGTGATTTTATGAGTATAGCTATTTGTAAATACGTGTATATATACGTCTTTATATATATATATATATATTTAAGTTTTAACTTTTACGAATCATAAATTAAAATAATTTGTAAAAAAATACATCGGTAAAGAATGCATTATATTCAATACAAGATTATATAGATGATAAAAAAGCGTGGAGCTAATACTTGTTGACTTCCAGGCAGGATATATTATATACATCTATAATTGTATTTAACTAAATTACTTTGTATATTTAAATGTTGAAAAAGAGTAACTATTGAGTTTCTTGCTGGTTCTTTTCGGTAAAATCTGCATTTCAAACCGGTGATAGCTTCACTTAATATAGTTTGTTAAATGACGTTTCAAAAGTGCTTGTAAAAGCATATTTGAATAAAGTATATTTTGATTTTGTTTTTGTTAAAAGCAAAAGCACCAGCCGGACAGACAGACAGAGATAATTTTTCATTAATAATATTAATATATGTATGTATGTATGATCAACTCTTAACATAATGAGAATTCGGACATTTTGGCTAAGTGGATTAAAATACCGCAATAAGTCGGTAAGGTCAAATGAATTATTCTAATTCGATTGTATCGAGTTCTATTCGGATAACCAGTCGTTATTCCGGAATCATAATCGTCCTTTTCACTATAGTTAATGAGTGGTCACACTTAACAAATGAAATAAGATGTGAGATGATCACGGGCTATGTATAAAATATATACTCCAACTTAGAAGAGTTCGAACTACTGTCCGACCGAAAGTTCGGTTTCGGTTTCGGTTGAGTTTCGACAAAAAAGTGAGTTTCGGTTTAGTTTCGGTTTCGGCAGTACACTTGACGAAACTGCGACCGAAACCGAAACTGCGTTCGGGAGTTGCCGCGCTGTGCTCGGTCATAATCGGAGCGGTAATTGTCTAATCATGTCGTGACTTGCTTGTGTTCGCAACGCGTTTTGTTTGTTGTTGTTGTTTTCTCTATTTTCCCTCTAAACGTGGTTCCTGCAAAAAAGTTTCGGTTTCGGCCGAAACTGAGACCGTTGCCGAAATTCGGTTTCGGTTGCGGTCGTAAAAACCAGTTTCGGTCGGACACTACCTCGAACATAAAAATCTTTACCAACAACAACTTAAGACTCCCGAAAATAGGATCTTTGCTAAAACTTTTAACAAAGAAATAAAAAAACAAAACGATAAATTGATCAAGGATATTTCAAAATTTAAAAACCGTATAAATTTGACTGCCACATAAATGAGGCCTTTAACATAATATCCGTAAAGTAGATTAAAAAAAAAGGATTGACTATGTAATGTTTATATATCGCGAAATATATATAACGGGGCGCTGTTACTTTGGTTGTTGATTTGGATAATTAATGAATCGAGTAGTTGGCAATAATGTTTGATGGCTGATTTACTTTTAAGAGCGGGTCGCCCCGAATGGAGTTGTAATTGTCATGGCAATGCGAGCCGTTATGTTTTGACAAGCGACTCGAATGCGATGGTTGCTTCAAACCCGCTCTTAATCGAAATGAATCATTTCACCTTTGATTTTCGTGGTGTACGATTATTGAATCAATTAATACAGTGATTAGACGATATTAAATACGTTTCATTTTGTGAATATCTCCATTTCACGCGCACATAGTCTTCCAAATGTCGGATATACCCCGATCCCAACTGTTCGGCATCCTGCTCCTCCGACATTTATATATAGTTACCGTACAGATCGTGACTGTGTGGAATTGTGGCAAGAATGCGGCATTTTCCTTTGAAATGCAATACGTATCTCGCTGAATATACCGGCCTGACACCAGCGACGTCCTCCAACCTCTCAGTATTTTATTACATTTCTAAGACTATGAGCCGAGATGGCCCAGTGGTTAGAACGCGTGCATCTTAACCGATGATTTCGGGTTCAAACCCAGGCAGGCACCACTGAATTTTCATGCGCTTAACTTGTGTTTATAATTCATCTCGTGCTCGGCGGTGAAGGAAAATATCGTGAGGAAACCTGCATGTGTCTAATTTCAACGAAATTCTGCCACATGTGTATTCCACCAACCCGCATTGGAGCAGCTTGGTGGAATATGCTCCATCCCTTCTCCTCAACGGGAGAGGAGGCCTTAGCCCAGCAGTGGGAAATTTACAGGCTGATTATGTTATTATGTTATGTTATGTTCTAAGACTATACACTGAAATAAACCAATTTAGTTTCATTTCAACTAGATTGCTTTTTAGGTTTACGTGCGTTTTGTGTTTTTATAATGATAATCTTTCTCTTGCTCTGTCTGTCTCGTATGTACCGTTTAATATGACATCATATAAACTTATTTTTAGTTATTGTTTTATGAAATAAATTGGTAGTACTTTTAATACCAATTTTATTTCTTGACATTTATTTGTTCTCGAGCCTTGTCAATTTATTGCATTTTTTTTATTTTTTAATATTTAATTATATTAAATAGGTATACAGCCTACCACTAAGTTCATTTTATCACATAAAACGTCGCCTTAAACTTGATATAAAATTAACCTTCAAATAGTAAATTAACTGTGAATTAACACAGTTGCGTTACAAAAAAATTGCGTCATTATAGTGTACTGCGTTTCGATTCATGAGCCGAGTACTACACAGGAGGAGCCTTGAATGCGTTATATCGATACAATCCCGCACTTTGATCCGTGTCGAGGACGTTCGCAGTGGTTTTACTGGGTAGGAATTCCACATAACCCGGTTACACGAAGGTTTTCGTAGAAAATAAGTGTATGCGTTCAGGACGCAATCGCGTTAATATGCCTAAATGGGTTGCATAATTCAACCTTGACACGTCAAGGCGCATGCCAACCGAGTTATCAACAAATTCCTAACAATAATTAGTAATCAACATTCAACATTAACAGCCAGTAAATTTCCTACTGCTGGGTTAAGGGCTCCTCTCCCTTTGAGGAAAAGGTTTTGGAGCATATTCCACCACGCTGCTCCAGTGCGGGTTGGGGGCAGAATTACGTTGAAATTAGACAGATGCAGGTTTCCTCACGATGTTTTCCTTCACCGCCGAGCACGAGATGAATTATAAACATATGAAAATTCAGTGATGCTCGCCTGGGTTTTAACCCGCAATCATCAGTTAAGATGCACGCGTTCTAACCACTGAACCAGCTCGGCTCTTTAATTATGGTAATTTCGTTACCGAATTTATAATAATAATTATTATTATTGTTTCGCGCAAAATAAACATCAAAAGGTACCATAATTTGATTTGGTCGTATTTTGATGGATGATCAGGAATATTTAAGCTCTCGAGATCCCGAGACGGATTGAAAAATCGTGCACTGTAAGGGATGTTCATTATTAATTCAACAGATATCGAAGTTTACTCAGAAGATAAGGTACTTATTATGAACGTAATAGGGAATATTAACGTCTTAAAATTAGCTAAAGAACCCTCTAAAATTATATCCGCTTTGCAATAAGGCGCAGGTGGACTAGCATTACTTTTTTATTAATTAATGTTACGAAGAAAAACGAAATTTCCCTTAGGGACTAAGTTGTCCTAACACCTGGGGGACAATTCCGTTTAATTATAAAGATTAACGCTCTCGATTTGTCCTCACAAAAATAATCCTCAATTGAATCAAATCTACTAATTTGTACTGAATGCGATATTTTCCGAATTCTATTACGATCCAACCAGGTGGTGGCTTTGTGCAAGTAAGTTTGGGAAGGTACCACTCATCAGATATTCTACCGTCAAACAGTAATACTTAGTATTGTTGTATTCCGGTTTAATCTCTTGTGAGGGAGCCAGTGTAACTACAGGCACAAGGGATATAAAATCTTAGTTCGCAATGTTGGAGGCGCATTGGCATTGGCGCATTTAATAATTCTTACATCGCCTATTTTAAACAAAGTAAATAAGTAGTGTACTTACTTACTTATCACATAAAAATCCCACTAAGCCTGATATAAAATTAACCTATTAAGCCTTCAAAAGTTTTACATCGAATAATAGATATACTGTAAATAATTGAGTTACAAAAACTTGCTTTAGTGTACTGCGTTTCGAGTCACGAGTTAAACGCTGCACGGGATGAGCCTCAGATGCGTTATATCGATACGATGTCACAGCCTCTCCGATCCGTGTCGAGGACGACCATCGGATCGGAGAGCCAGTATTAACTACAGACACTTTACCTCCCAATATTGGAGACGCGTTGGCGGTCTGAGGAATGGTTAATATTTCTTACAGCGCCTATTTTAAAATATAGGCAGGTCGCTAACCACTCTGCCTTGTTTCCTAGCCCTCTCATGACGACAAAAAACCAGATTATATCAGAATAATCAAGATCAGATCGAAAGTGATTCCCAAAGTGCAAGATATAAATACTCCTTGGTATCAAAATCATTTCAAGTCGTCATATTTCCTTAATATTTTCTTAAACACCTAATTACACGACGTTATATCGTACAAGCAATAGATTTGCATATATATTGCATTGGAAGATGAATAATAAATGATTCATGCATAAAATTTAAGATGTATTTTTCATAAAGATGCTATTTTTATATGCAAAACAGCATATGCCATTCATAGAATACTTTATTCTGTGAATGTTTAGAGGACTTAACGTATATATGGAAATTCATCTTTAATTTAATACGAATTTAATGGTCAGATTTCTGCTCTCAGCTTCCTTGAAATGCCTCGCTCGAATATTTAGCTGGTTAGCAATGCTTGAAGTAAATGTCCACTGCGAAGGCTTTTCTCGTAAAAAACGCTGTGATGAAATAATTGGATTAAAAGCTAAAGTTTATTGGATAGCCTAGAATTTGAGAAGTTAAATGTATGAGCCATCTCTACTTGTTCATACGTAAAAGTTATTAAGCTTCGAATAAGCGAGACTTGTTGACTATGATAATAATCAGCCTATGGTGCCTTAACAACTCCTATCCAGCAATTTTCAAGAAGAAATAGCGGCAAGAAGACTGCCTGCCTTAAAAATCTGCCAAATCCTATCTTGCAGTACTTTAAAAACACTTTGTGCCGTTTTGTAAATGGGTTTAGGATAAGCCAATAATAAACGTTGATGACATTTATATACCTAATAATTTTATTTATATTGAGGTCTAATTTATATACTGGTAAAAGTAGTTACCTTACAAATCATGAAGCGTGGAATTATGAGCAGAATTTTCCCATTTTGTAAGCATTCCGATCGAATGAATAATAATTTAAAAAAAGGAAATTTGATTTGAGTAAATCTGAGTTACTCCACTCACGATCCAAACTCCACTTGCTGAGTTCTGGTTAACAATCGTTATTGAAGTAAGACATAAAATTCCAAAAATGAACTCCAATATTTATATTTGATACGATGATGTTATCTATGACGACCTCCGTGGTCGAGTAGTATGTACACCGGTTTTCATGGGTACGCCACTCTGAGATCCCGGGTTCGATTCCCGGCCGAGTCGATGTAGAAAATGTTCATTAGTTTTCTATGTTGTCTTTGTTCTGGGCGTTTGTGGTACCGTCGTTACGTCTGATTTTCCACAACACAAGTGCTTTAGCTACTTACATTGGATCAGAGTAATGTAATGTGATGTTGTACAATATTCATTTATTATTTATGAAAGTTATGTTAGGTATATACAATTATATATGTATACAATATATCCTGCTTGGAAGTCAACAACTATTAGCTACTCGGTTTAAAAAAACAACCAAACGTTAGCGTGATTCAGAAACAAGTATTTAATCTATATAATATTAAATGGTTAACAGTGAGATTCGTCTATTAATTGGGTATTATTATTATCGAACCTACAAAGGAAATTCTAATTACTTAAGGTTATATAAGAGTATTTCGATGATAATATATTGGAGATACATAAAAGGGTTTTTGAAAATCTTGACAAGTATTGAGTGAGACGAATTCGCGTTGGCGTAGACTGTGTGTAGGTAGCAGATATTAGAAATGTTTACAAAATAACTCTAAATGTTTTCTTTTAAAGGTGACAGATCCTTAAATACATACTCTAATATGTATTCCTCTGAATAGTTATCGAATCTGGCAGCTATTTACAAGCTATCAAGCAACCGATCAAATATTGGTCAATAGTTAGGCACTAAGATCACGTACACTATACCCTGTACGAGATAGCTTGATCTTTTCGACAGATGTAAATTTTTCTGATCGACATAACTTTGCAATGACGAACATATTTTTTTATTAATTTAATGATTTTAAAAATTGTCAAAATATTTAAAAAATACATATAATACAAAAGTTCCTAAAGATTCAAGCGTTATCCGAAAATTTTAAGACTTTTTCTATTATATATTATTGCTTCAAAGTAAAATTTAAATGGAAACACTGAAAATAATAGACGCTTGTACAAAGTTACATCGGTCGGACGGTAGGGACGCGAATAGCAGGCAGTAACTGCTACAAATATCGATTACAAAAATATTGTTAAGTTATTGTTACGAACGGGAGTCCTTTTGGTTGGGGTCTCTTTAGTTGGTATAATTATTTTTAGAAAAATAAGTTTAAACAAAAATTGAATTCTAATTTGAATTACGCATTCCATCGTTCCATCGACTGTTATATATGTTATATTTTCTGTTTCCCATCACTAGCCCGTCTGTCGAAAAGATCAAGCTGACTTGAACAGGGTATAGTAAAGTAGTATGACGTTAACAAGTGTCAAACGTAACTGTCACGCACACCAAGATAAGAATGTTCGCTCGTTTGTTTTAGTTCTTTTGTAGAGCAACATTTTATCTGTATATACATATATAAATAATCAACGCCTACCTACATATATAATTGAATACAACACTATTCCAACTGCATTTATAAGTATAAAATTTTCGTTATTAATTGTATTATTATTATTACAAACTCTAGTTTGTAAATAAACATAATATCGAGGCGTATTTAATAATAGCTAAGGGATTATAAAATATTATACTATACGAGCATTTGAATTTATTTCATACGTTGTACGACTGCCAATATTGGGAAAGCGTATTTCCATATAAAATTGAATGCAAGCGAATTCAACAAGTGTGCGCGTGGGAATAAAAATTGTGGACTGATTTACATATTCATAAAATTTCTGTCTATTTTTAAATGAAATGTTTACTGCGTCGTTTCAGAACGGAGTATCTTTGGACATTTGTATGTTGTAATGGATTCGACTTTTGAATGTAACAAAATCTATTTTTTCAGACATCGAGGTCCGTTGTATGTTCCTTATATCTTGTTGACTTGATGTCGTTCTGACTGATTTCTGTCATGGCGGCAAATCTCTAAACGAGACCCGAAAATTATGCAGGACGTATTACAGTATAGAAGTGTCCTTGCAAACACTGGCGCACTCTCTATATCCTCTCATAAGCCAATGGGATGCCAGATCGAGACGATCGAAACCAGGACAATTGCCTTTACATGCTTTCTGATGTATAGAAGTGTACAGACTACCAGGTTCCAGAACTTCTGTAACTGAGATTTTTTGACAGAAAAACTATACAATAATCCTTTATCGGCACGATCTGGGATTTGAACTCAGAACCTCGGCATCGGTGGCCTTATATCAACTAGCCAGTAGATGACCGAGGTAGTCACTTTGTATACCAAGATGCACATTCAAAATAAAGTTTTTAAAATTAAACACATTTCATGGAAATTCTCGTCTGCATCTTTCGTATGCTACGCGCGTATCTAGAGGAGGTAGAACTTCAACCGTCCCCGTAACTATAAGTTTGATTTGGCGTATGTTAGAGATATACTCTAAAGATCTTCGCTATTAATATTGGTATAAATACTCTTCAGTTAAATACTTCACATGTAGATTTTCTTATGAGGATTTTCTCTAGAGGACATTAAACAATAAAGCATTTATTTACATATGAAATATTTACATTAAGGCATTTTAAATTCAAATAAAAATTACTAACTAACTAATACAAACATAACCGTGTGAATAGGTGGCAAGAATTGTAGCAGTTTGAATAGACAAAATAGGTTTTTCGTATCGGGAGTCAGTTCCGAGACTCCTGGGTGAAAGCCAGATACTTTCAATGAAAACGAAATTTCCAACCAATGTCTGACCTGTTATAACAAAAGGTGCTGAAACGTGGAAACTAATTGCGGGACTAGCCCACAAATTTAAATACGTTCAACATAATATCAGAAGTGAGGTTATCCGGAGACGAACCAGTGATAAAGCTTTCGTGATTGAAAATCATTCCTTGAGTGAAGATTATTGATCGGTAAATATGCTTTGGCTCATCTTGAAAGATCTAAGATCAGCTGTGGCCTGCGATTGGCAGATAATTGATAATAATAATCATGATTATGATGATTGTATTAATGACACTGTTTAAGATAAAAGCTATTACAAAAGCGTGGTTAAGGATTAACAAATACACCGTCAACATAAACATGCGATACCCGAGGTACATCCATCACGTTCGCTCCAGTAAGGCTTGGTATAAGCTAATCGGCCACTTAAATATAGCATTGATAGCGGAATCCTAAGATATTTTTTCGATACCTTTTGAAATTGCTTTACAATAGAAAAAAAATTATGGAGATCAGTACTGTACTGTTCAAAAATTATTTTTATGTGGAAAAAAAGTACAATATCATCAAAATAGTCCAAAAACTTTCCTTTCTTTTCCTTCGATCATCTGTGAAAACTGAAAAAATTGTAACTTAGCAATAAAAACACAAACGTAAAAAAAAACTTTTATTATCTATACGTATTGAATTTTATTCTTCTGTGTGTGACAACGTGAAAACTACCGATCATCGACTATATTCAATCGACGTAGAATCGTGTGTACGGTCACAGGGTATAATTTATTGAAATTCGTTTATACTTCGATCTATTTTTAAATAGAAAAAAAAATCTAGACAACAAAAAAAAGCGAAAATAATTTCCCTTTCACGTCTTAACTACACGACAGATCCTCATGAAATTTTGCATAAATACATCAGGGGTACACAATAGGACCTTAAAACAGGCAGGCGGAAACTATATTTTTAAATGATTAATAAAATACTAAATCATGCAAAGCTAAGTCAGCTGTTTACAATTGGTATATTACAAAGCGTGATGTGCCGCGGGCGTTATACAAACATACGTTTTGTCAACGTCAGAACGTGATATTCAGGGCACTATCCATCAAGATCGACGTTCTGACGGCAGCTCTGATATAACCTGACCTGGCAATACGAGTGCATAGTCAGCCAGTACACACTGATATAGCATTACTGCCATTTATAAAGTAAAATAATAGATTATAAGGGCATGTGATGGATTTAAAATGTATGGATTTGAAATTAGACAAGTATTACTTTCGAAGCGAGTAGCCGAAGAAAGACCACAGTGGCGTGCAATTGGAGAGACCTATGTCCAGCAGTGGACCAATGTGGGCTGATGATAATGATGATTACTTTCTCCTAGATACTTTCCTTCTTCACAAAGATGTAAGCCAGTATCATCTTTACCATAATCTTAATCATTGGGCTCTTATACTGTATTATAAGTGCTTAGTAACAATTTTTTTGTGACGTTTTTGAATTATTGACTTAAAATTTACTGATAGGACACATGGACAGGATGAATATCGTTATTTGGTTCTTTATTGGCCCCGTCCACACACTCAGCAGCCACACACTATAAGAAGGCACTTCGTATCTCATCGGTAAAATATTGAAAACAGTTTTACGTTCATACGTAATTTAGAGTCGTGTGTCGTTTAAATTGTTTTTAGTAGTCGGTTTTTTCTGACCGATTTTCGGAAAATTTGTACTTGATTGATATTTTGTACATCAAAGAATTTGATCGATTTGCCTTTTGCCTTATCTGAAAAGACGATCGAGGCCGATCAGAAATAGAGTAGATCTTTTAATATTATAATTAGCTACTTGGGCTTCATGTAAACCCACCAGGGCAAGTACCATTCACTCTTAAGATATTCTACCGCCACATAACTATACTTAGTATTATTGTGGTCGGGATTAAAGGGTGAGTGAGCCATTGTTGAGTGATCAAAATTCCCAAGGTGGGTTACGTATTAGCGCCTTGGTCTTGTAAAGAATGGCGAAAATTTCTTACGGCGCCATTGTCTGTTCAATTGCTAACCAGAAATTGAACTTTATTGTACTGGTGTGTCTAAGAGAGGAGTGGGTTTAGCCGTGTAATATCGACTCTAATTCCCATAAACGTAAGGAATAGCTAATTCATACTAATCGAAATGGGGTTACTTCTTATCATCACCTCTTCATTTTATCCCTGCAGTATTCGGGTAGAGTAATGCTCTAGGGCCCGGGTATCTTTCGATGATTATCCCCTGTGACATACCTGTGACCCCTCGACAACACGTATGCCCAGCCCGGAGGGTATGAGCAACTACCTCTCTTGTCAATTGCGTATAATTTTGTTTAATTTGATCACCTTGTTTATACAGCATGTATAATAACAGATTATTTTGTATAATTGGATGCAAAAAAAATAAGGTCATTCGTAATGTATGTACTCTCTGATTATCTCGATCGGTAATAAAATCGAAAGTAAATTAAAAAAAAAAAGTTCAGGAAAAAGATCGTCTCATACTTACCCCGCGCTAAATTTTATTTCTCTAATAATAATATTGAATTTTATATTATTTCAATGAGCCAGGTTATTAAATAAGCTATCTATTCAGCCCTCGAATCAAAGAACCTCGATATATAGTATGTTTTGTTTCCAGGTCATGCCGAACACAGCCGGCAGCGGGTTCCAGTGGGACAAGCTATCACCCGCTGAGTTCCAACAGCTGCAAGAACTAACATCATGTTAGTAAAATAAGCTTTTATTTTAGATGTAGATTTACCCTCTGTACAGCCGCGTCAAGCAAGCAGCGTTCTGGAGATCTCTCTTTCCTACTAAAAATATTAGAAACGATCGGGTCCGTGGCGCTTGGGTTCTTAGACTCCATACAACCTGGATTAAGACGCGTCACACGTAGACCGAGTAGAAACAAAAACAGAGTTCAAGTCACAGTTTCATAATTGTCTGCAGGGTTGGTTTAAGCGTGTCGTGATTTTCAGTTTCTACATTCAAAAAACTATTTATGAATGAATTAGAATTGTTTTTTTTATGATATCGGTATGCGGATGAGCAAATGGGCCACCTGGTGGTAAGTGGTCACCACCGCCCATAGACAATGGTGTTGTAAGAAATATTAACCATTCCTTACATCACCAATGCGCCACCAATTTCGGATACTAAGGTGTTATAACTCTTGTGCTTGTCGTTAAACTGGCTTACTCAACTTTCAAACCGGATAACAGCACCATTGTATATGGCGGTGGTGACCACTTACCATCAGGTGGCACATTTCTCGTCCGCCTACCTATAATATAAATATTTATATAACGGTCTACGATCTTTCTTAAATTAATACTCTGTAAATATAGTCTGCTTTGCAGTCTCGCGTACCTCTTGAGGTTTAGAGTTGATTTCACCATGCTGATCCAATTACGCACGGTGGTTGCATACTTTGTTTATTATTACACACCCTTAAAATCTCTAATAATTAAATCTACATTATATTCCTATTCAAATTAAAACCAGAAAAGTTTTAATTTCAATTTTATAACCAATTTTGACATTCAAAAGATAATTTAAAAAACAAGATTTTATATCAATGTCCATCAAAGTTCAAAATGCCATCAAAATCGTTTAATCATATTGAGTTGAAGATTAATCTCCGTCAAATTATCCCTGGAATTGGATCAATTTTGATTTTATTAAAAAATTTACACCTTCATAAATTTCTCTGAAAGCCTTTGTACTCAACGAAGTTAAAACTTTTGTAATAAAAGACAGATGAAACATTTATAATCTATTCAGACGTGACATTTCGGAAAATATACAACACTATATGTTCCCGCGACTTCGTGCGCGTTTGAATTTAACAAAAAAGTTATTATTGTAGCCTAAGTAGTGACTTAGGCTTTTTTTTATAATAAGGAGTGCCTTATTATATCTATCTGCCAGTGAAAGTCCTGTCAAAATCGGTTCAGCCGTTCCAGAGATTAGTCGGAACAGACAGACAAATTGAAAAACGTTTATTTTGGTATATGTACTGCGTATACATACATATGCATTTAGTAAAAAGCGGTTATTTTAATATTACAAACAGACACTCCAATTTTATTATATGGACAGATATAAACAAGTATTAGTTGTACGCCTTCGCCCGGCTTCGGTCGCGTTTTAGGGGCTGATTGTCGGGAGCTAGGCATAAAATAGTAGCTTATGCTCAACAAACCAATAGACAGATAGACAGAGTTACTTTCGCATTTATAATACACAGCAAAATGTATGTCTAATACAAAAGTTTCGAGTATATTCCGGTATTAAAAAAGGTTTTAAAGTGAATCGGAACAATAAAATTGGGGCGAGAATCGAATGTGTACCCCGAATCTTCTAAGCGAAAAACCATTGAAAGTTTTATGTAGGTGGTGTTTTCGACTCGATCTCGAGAAAACGGGGTGACCATACATTTTGTAACTACTGGGAATTACCGATATTAAATGATACGTAGTAATTTTCTGATCAACTAATTATTTCTGACAAGGTTACTTTCGCATTTAAGTAAAGATCTTGTCATATATATATATATATATTCACAGTAGCATTGATCACTTTGATAAAATCAGTGATAATCATTGTATGTGCACAAGAAGTAAGGATAAGCTTAGAACGCCAAGTTTCCGACTCCGCAAAGTCAATAAATCATTCTTGGGGCAAGATATCCGCTTCTATAATAAAATTCCGCAGACGTTTTTAACTTTGCCGTTTAATAGATTCAAGTCATTTGTAAAAAGTACATTGGTAAAGAAGGCATATTATTGGATACATGATTATATTGATGATAAAAAAGCGTGGAGTTAATGCTTGTTGACTTCCAGGCAGGAGACATGACCTACATATATAATTGTATTTAACTAACATGACTGTATTTTTAGATGTTGAAAAAGAGTCACTACTGAGTGTCTTGCCGGTTCTTTTCGGTAGAATCTACATTCCGAACCGGTGGTAGCTTTACTTAATAGTTTATTAAAAGACGAATCAAAAGTGCTTGTAAAAGCCCACTTGAATAAAGTATATTTTGATTTGATTTGATTTGATGCGAGGACATGTTATCATGGACAAATGTGTACGAAAATAAACTGTCATAATCCGATTGTCAAATAGCATGCGAGGTTCAGGTGCTGGACCAAAGGCGTTACGTTCTTTCCGGTAACGTAAGTCAACTTCCAAACCCTTGGTGAATACTGTGACTGGTCGGTTACTGTGAATTTCTGAATAGAAAATCCAATTTTTTTACTTTATTTTATTTGTTTTTAAAAATGAAACAATTTTTCTGTTTTGTGTCTTCGCACCGATTTCGCTTTTGAGTAGGAAGTATAACATCCGTTTCCAATTACAAGAATGCTATTTTTTAATATTCGTATGATTGATTCGAAGCCCGAATCTGGTGAAAACATTTATGAATCCGTTGAGATATTCTCAGAAATAGATCCCAGCTAAAAATTCGAAACTAGCTGCGCCTAATCTGTACCAAAACTAGCCGGATTGATATCCAATTCGTATCGGATTATCTGAAGAAATAGAGAATAGAACTGTCGTACTTTAGAACCTTCAGTTCTGGAAATTAAAAAATATATAGTAAGTAACATATTTTAGAGATACGAACACTCAAAATGCGTCAAATTATTACTCGGTTTTTTTTTTATGGCATTGGTTGGCGGACGAGCATATGGGCCACCTGATGGTAAGTGGTCACCATCGCCCATAGACAAAGGCGCTGTAGGAAACATTAACCATTGCTTACATCACCAATGCGCCACCAACCTTGGGAACTAAGATGTTATGTCCCGTGTGCCTGTGATTACACTGGCTCACTCACCCTTCTAACAGGAACACAACAATACAGAGTACTGTTATTTGGCGGTAGAATATCTGATGAGTGGCTGGTACCTACCCAGACGGGCTTGCACAAAGCCCCACCAAGTAAAGGTTACATCATTCGGTTAAGTAGTTCAACGTAATTCACTCGCGAATTTCCAACCGGAAAGCTTACATTGTTCTTAGTGTAATCGTATTTGTAGTACGGACGGAGACCATGAAATGAGAATTGATTTTTATGAAGCATACATAACAGACTCAAAATCAAAATATTCTCTATTCAAGTAGGCTCATAAAAGCACTTTGAATCGTCATGACGTCATCGTGTTCAATTAAGCGTATAGCTAACATCGATTCGGAAATTAGATTCTGCCCAGGAGAACCAGCCAGAAACTCCGTAGTTATTTTTTTCAATCATTTTGATTACACAGTATATCAGTAAAGAACAATTATATCTTTATATGCTTAGTAATCAATAAATACTAAGTCCACTGATACGGTTTATATATTATATACTAGTGGGTCTCCTTCCTAGTGGTTTTACTTTGATTTTTGAGTTTCTTGCCGGTTCTACTCGGTAGAATCAGCATTCCGAACCGGTGGTAGCTTCGCTTATAAACTTATAGTTTCTTAAAGTGCTTGTAAAAGCCTACTCGAATAAAGTACATTTTGATTTTGATTAGTTCAGTTAGAATAATTGGAGTTTGTCGAAAACAATTTACTTTAAGTTTGTTTACGTTTTTTTTCTTATACAGCCGTGATGTTCTCTAGCCGGCCAGTTACTTTTTTCCGCTCCCTAAAATTAATTTAGTAAATTGCAATGAAGAATCCTCAATTATTTGCTGCACATCTGATGCTGGAGCTCAAAATGAGACTAACCGAATTTTTATATGCAGCCATCGTCCTACAACCACTGGGACAAACATGGACTAACTATTATATGTATATGTATATAAATATATGTACATATATATTCTAATTGTAAAAATCTCCTCCATAAAATAGTACAAGTACTAGCTTTCATTGTAATTACGGTATACCACCGTTAATATCTATAAATATAGAATAAACCCGTTGGAAGTCAGGGCGAGTCGCCGGTCGATTATAAACGGCTATCTCAGGGGAACTGATTAATAAATTACTTAGCTAATATATTAAATATCCCGTGGGAGTTATTGTCATAGATTTAATTTATGGGAAGGTTCGTTCGATGTGCTTAGTAAATTGTTTTTACCATTAAATATAATTTACCGGTAATTTCGCTCTAAAGGATTATATGTCGCGGTAGTTACTTCTGCATGCATATGACGCCATTTAATGTCGTGACAGTGTTGCCTGTTTTCGTATTAAAAAGTCCCTGAGATTAAAAAATAATTATTATTAAGATCCAAAATGTATTTATTGGATTTTTTTCATAACGATAGTGTTGTTAGTCCGTAAAAAAAACTTAAAAGAGCGTTGTATAAAATTAAATCAGTAAAAATCAGAAGCATAACATGCCTTGGCCCGGTATAAAAAATTGTTTGGGGGCCCTTAGGAAGGGTAAAGATATCTTACAAAAGAAAAAAATGCATAAAATTAAAAGAAATACTTATTATATACTTATTATACTTTGGATACTTTTAAGAAATTGCTTTTATGACTTTTATCATTGGTGAAATAAAAAAAAAATATATTATTAATTTTTGCTTTTGCACACTGTATAATTGATACGGCAGATACAGAGGTAGGTAGCTACGCCCCTAATGAAAATGACGATAGCAATTATTACGAAACAAATGTGTTATTCTAGGTGACACCCACAGCTCATGCAATTACATAAATCATGAAGCTGGACTCGCTGGAGGCTGCTTTCCGAAACATGTTAGAGTTGAAATATTGACGATTCAAAAATGAATAATTGTGAAGATGATCTGTTTGGTTACAAAATTCATACGTTGTCTATTATCAGGGAGATAAACCATTGCATCCATACGCAAGGCCTAGCGCACAAGCTTGTAGTCTCTATTCCTTCCAGACCGAACTGACACGACGTAAAGAGTTCTGGTGGGAGCAATGGGAAGGTATGAACGTATTACCTCTGGGTGGGCGCCTTTCAGGGCTAACTTCTAGACCAACGAGTCAATCAATATCATTGCTAAAACGTTAAAATATTATTTTTCTGAAACCCGATTAACCGAATAAAGCATTGCCTCTAAATGTCTTAAATTATTTATATATTTAGATAAAGTGTCGCATGTTGTGAGGAAGGTCTTGAGCATGGATGTGGATGGATATAGAGGGGACGACCAAAGAAACGATGGATGAATTGTGTGAAAGACGATATGGTTAGAAAGAATGTTACTTGTGAGATGACGTCCGACAGAGAAGTATGGAAGAAGACATGCTATATGCCGATCGCGGCTTTGTCTGCATGAGAGAAGGATAGTGCAGATGGTATCTAGCGTAAGAGTTAACCCTACAATGCATGATTTTTTTTAAATCGTGTCAAAAAAATATATGTGGTTCTATATAATGTTTAGACATGATAAATAATAATAATAACAATTAAAATTCATTGATTTTGTAGTTATTTATTTTTTTCAATTCGTTGCTAAGTGTGTAAAGATTATTTCGTCGGTCGACATATGACGCCAGGCGTCTTTAAACGAAGAGTAGACTTAATTATTTTGATTGTACCAGGTATGGTACAGTACGCAATGTAGGTTTTAGAATATGCTGCGCCGACCCCAAGTAAAATTGGGATAAGGACAGGAGAATGATGAGGTAGAGTGTCGCACTACAAAAAAACTGAAACGAACGAGCCAACTTAATTATCTTTGTGTGCGTGACAGCTACTCTTGACAGTCGCCAAACGTCATAGTACTTTACTAGTGTGCGTGTACTGAGTGGGCAAAAAATGGACACTATTTTTGACGATACGTTCTCAGAAAGAAAAAAGTTCTATCTGGAAATAAATAATTCAAGTTTAATATATCATATGAAATTATCTGTAGTGTAGAATTTATTCAAAGTCAAAGTCAAAGTCAAAAATCTTTATTCAATATAGAAGTGTTTACACTTGCTTATTGATTGTCAAAAATCTACCACCGGTTCGGGATTTTAGCACCTCGGACCTGAGAAGAACCGGCGAAAGAAACTCAGCGGGATATATATATATTTTTTTTTTTAACCATTATTATGTACAATGATAATTATATTTTAGTTATTTGAAGCAGCCTGGAGGCGATCATTTCATTCCCAAGGTGTGCAGTCAACTAAAAAGTCATTAGTGTTGTAATATCCTTTAGCATTAGAGTTTATTATTAAAAAAATGTTGTAATATTAATATAATTTATACATAGCACTCGGAAGGATTGTAGCTTTCAAAGAGTGATTTTTTTTTTATTGGAATTAATTAGTTCCGTATATTACATACAAACAAACAATTTTAGCCTTTTATATAAGCATAGATTTTATTGATTTATAACTAAAACCAATGCAGTGATCTAATTCGTTTGTAAATTACTGATGATGTAGATTTAACTATAAAAATAATTAATATCGCAACGGAAGCGAAACTATTATTAACATTTTGTAACTAGCTGCTAGCCCCTACTTCGCTCGGCTATATTACAAATTACGTCATTCAAGATTTATGTGGAAGCTCTTCTCCATAATTTTCCAGTTTTAGCAAGATTTTTCATTGATACTCCGCTCGTATTGGTCGTAATGTGATATATGGCCTTCCTCGATAAATGGCCTATCTAACACTGATTTTTACATACAAACAAACATATATATTCTGCGTCGTAATATTTTTCAACTTTGGTCTTAACGTTCACAATACAAACCGCTATGTCCCTGCGTTTTAAATCTGTAATATCTTCGAAAATATTCCTTTAAATTACATGCTGTAAAGGGTCATATTGATCTATATTAGACGTATAATATATTTAAGGTACTTAATTGGATAAGGATTAATGCTGTGTTGCTTAAAATCTTTTCGTAAATAAGCCATTATTTCTCGTATAAAGGAAAGAATAAATAAATGGTTATTGTGGGTTATCCCTAAGAGATAGACAAATATCATTGCGGACCCTTTTAAAGATCTTTTTAAGGTGTACAATTCTGTAGTACATTATTTTGATCTATCTCGTAGGGTTCAGCCAGTGTTTGCAATGTAAGCGCAAAAAATGTGTTTATTTACGACATCACTTCAGAACCCTCTAAAATTATCAATGTTTCTCTACTATATTGTGCATGTATTATACATATAAATCTTCCTCTTGAATCAATCTATCTATTATAAAGAAATCGCATCAAAATCCGCTATGTAATTTTAAAGATCTAAGCATACACAGGGACAGACAGCGACTTTGTTTTATACTATATAATGATATTGCATTTACTCAAGAATTTTGTTTATTTTAAAGAGTGCCAATTCTGTGTTGTTATGTACTCTATAGTCAGCATTAGTTGTAAAAGGTTTGACCTGTAATAAATTAAAGACGCTCCCAAGGGGAGTATTGTTTTGAATGACGTGTAACCTAAAATTGCTCTTTGTGTCTTTCATATGATAATATGTTGATTGATTTATATATATATGTATATATATTACTAGGTTAATGTGATCGCATACATTGTGGTATTTAATTGGTGGTAGGCCGTCAGGTACCACCCACTCATCATATATTTTACCACAGTAACATCCTGCAAAATTCTCACTGCTGGGCTAAGGCTCTCCCTTTGAGGAGATGGTTTTTGGAGCATACTCCACCACGCTGCACCAATGCGGTTCGGTGGAGACACATGTGGCAGAATTTTGTTGAAATTAGACAAATGCAGGTTTCCTCACGATGGTTTCCTTCACCGCCGAGCGCGACATGAATATAAACACAAATTAAACAATTCAGAGGTGCTTGCCTGGATTTGAACCCGCAGTCAGCAATCATCGGTTAAGAAAAAAATGTATTTAAAGTCAGTGTGGGCCACGTTTTCCATGAAGACGACTAGCTCGGAGTCCAGCGAAGATCAGCTGATGTTCAGTAATAAAATAAAAATTTAAAACGCCAAAATGTATTAAAGTAAAACGTAAAAATGTATTAAAGTAAAACGTAAAAAAGGCCCGTGCATGCTGTAAACTTAAATAAATAAAAAAAATCGTCGTTTATGATGCACGCGCTCTAACCACTGGCCCATCTCGGCTCATATATTCTACCGCAAAGTCGTAATACTTAGTAAAATATTCTGTTCCGGGTTGAAGGGTAAATGAGACCATTTAAATACAAGGGATATAACGTCTCAGTTCCCAAGGTTGGTTGGGTATTGGTTATGTCAGAAAAGGTTAACATTTCATACGAGGTCAATGTCTATGCGCCCTCCTACCGATGCCTTAAAATACACCTCACTATTATGATTAAGCTGTGATTAATAAATTAAAATCAATAAATAATTTAAATTGTTAGAAAAAGAATGAAACGCATTTGCGTAAGTTAAAAGGTTCACAATTATGTACCGGACTTAAAGCCGTACTTCTAGTATGATTTCTTTTTATTGTCACACACTGGGTGCACGCACAGGGGGCTACTATCTTATAATAGCAATGATACGTTCCTGATTCTATTACAACATTAGCAGTCTGTAAATTTCCCACTGCTGAGCTAAGGCCTCCTCTCCCTTTGAGGAGAAGGTTTGGAGCATATTCCACCACGCTGCTCGAATGAGGTAGAATACACATGTGGCAGAATTTCTTTGAAATCAGACACATGCAGGTTTCCTAACGATGTTTTCCTTCTTCGCCGAGCACGAGATGAATTATAAACACAAATTAAGCACATGAAAATTCAGTGGTGCTTGCCTGGGCTTGAAACCGAAATCGTCGGTTAAGATGCACGCGTTCTAACCACTGGGCCATCTATTCTATTACTATCATCAGATTCTAATACGATCCAACTGATTTATTGTAACTGATGGCCAATTCTACTAATTTTTATCAGTAATGATACGATCCCGATTCTATCCCGATCCAATTTCGACGGAACTGCAACTGGATCGTTGTGTTCGTAGAACAGGAACGCCAACGATTCGATTGCGATAAATTGTCTATTTGTTAGTAGGATTGGCGCCCAGAACTAAACAAAAAAACACAATTTAAGTTTTTCTGTTTTGTTCTGTTGCAAAAGGAGCCAACTTATTATCGCTGAGTTGAACCACAGCACTGGTTTCCAGCTTCTCCCCTTGGTAATGCAAATCAAAAAACAAATGAGATAAAAAATACAATTTAAAAGTAAAATTATCCATAACGTTAACAAAAAAATTCGGTAGAAGAATATTAAAATTAAGCTAGGCTTGTTGTAAGTCCAGTGCGGTCCACTAACACAACGAGTTACCGAATTCCATGGATGTCATGTACATTTTAGGCGAATGCGGATTAATTGCCGTTGACATTTCTCGAAGTCTTGAGAATCTTCTCTTTTCAATCACAGGATGAGTTTGATATTATAGAAACAGCCTGTCTTTTAGAAATACAGTTTATTTTTAGAAAAGAAACGCCTGGATTTAGGCTCGGGTTCCATCACAGGACTCAATGTAAATCTGTTTATTTGAAAAGAGCAACTATGCGAGTTCCTTGCCGTTTCTTCTCGCTGGAGGCTGCTTTCCGAAACGGTGGTAGTATTTTAATATCGACGATTCAAAAACGCTTCATTGTGAACTTTACTTGAATAAAATTGATTTGATTTGATTTGTTAATGTCCGACTGTTGGATACAAATTAAGTATGAACGAAAGCATGAATTTAGCGGTGATACCCCGAGTTTAAATTCAGAATCATTGGTTAAGATTGACGCCATACCGGCTCTGTTTGATAATAAATCAATATTATTGGTCGAGATCTCGAATACTATATGATATACACTGTGGTCTGCCTCGCTGGCTATATATATGGTATGGAATTATTTCCGAAAATGTCCAGATTTGTCATCCCTTTGTATTACGAGCGTGAGAGATTTGAGAGTGTACCTGTGTTTACCAGGTTTACACTCACAGTAAATCTACAGGTATATATCTAATTGATTTGATATTTTCCTGTTCTCAATTATACTTTATCTTTGTCATTTAGAAAGTTTAACTCTTTTTGCAGATTCGAACAGAAAACTTCAAGATGTGCTCAAAGAATTATCCGAAGTCAAAAAGCAGAATCCGGACGGGGTGAGTTCTAATATTTTATCTTTTAATTTATATTTATTTATCATACATTATATAAAAATTTATAGAAATAAATATGTCATAGAGAACTTAGTATAAGGCAAGTTTATTTCTTGAAGATATTTCGCCAAGTACACTCCAAGAAGGAAATAAGAATGTGGAGACGTAAGTGAGTTCCGACTAAACTATAATTCTTGAAATGTTGAAAGTGGTAAGGTAACTGGTGATACGCTAATTTGATACGTATGCACGTTAAATGTTATCATTAAAACAGTTAATATCGCGTGTCGCCGTCACGAATGTGTTTTCCGACAAGTATAGAGTTAGTTCTAGCTACCGTCAGGGCGTCACGGTAGCATGCGAAAGCGATCTCGTGGCGTCCACTGATGAGACGGAGAGGGTACCGCTGGTTTTTTAGTGGGTACTCCGGTGTGTCGCCAACATCTTGGGCACCGGCGAGTCCCACATACCCCCCCCACTTCCACGTGGGAGAAACGCGTAACGCGTTTCCCCCAGCGAAAAAAAAGAAGGGATGCCATAAAAAAGGATAATTAAAATAACATCCTGTAAATCTACCCCCCCCCCCCCGTTCTTTTTGAGGAGACTGTTTAAGAGCTTTTTAACTCCTGTTCCAATGCGGATAAGGTTAGTGGTACCAACTACATTATCGATTATTCTATCAGTAAACAGTTCACGTGCTCCAGTTTGAATGGCGACTGAGCCTGAATTAGATATATTAGAGACGGAATATATTAAACCTCATGGTTAATGGAAATTTAACGTCGTAAGAAGGGTTTTATATTGGTTCAAACATCAGCGTCTATAAGCAAAGGCAACCGCGTATCATAGAAGCTTCGTTAGTCTCTCTACTTTAATTTCGGTTCTAAAAGAATAAATGATTGGTAGTACTTTTCCATTTGGGGGTTAAATTGAATGGACAATCTTTTAGGTCCACTACATTAGTTTAGGGATCGTGTGCAATACAATATGCACGATTCTCTTTACAATTAAGCTCAGTAAGTCGAGCGCCATCTTAATCGAAGGGCTTAAATCCGAGTAACGACTGGGTTTTCCCAGCGGTTAATTAGTTTTTGCAGTTTATCGTTGTCTGCAGTGGTAGAAATCTTATCTTCAGGATATCCTGTAATTAGTGATGAAGCTCTATGACTTCTCCAGTGGTTGTGGGACTAAAATATATCGTTTTGATTTTATTTATTAGTATAGCCAAATCTCAAAGCAAGACGAAAAAAAACATTTTATTATTCGAACCAGAAAACAAAGGCATACAAAATATGTCAAAGATAACTTATTAATATTCCAAGTTGAGTATGGAAACCAACTGATTTTCAATGGTACCGTTATATCATTAAATGGAAACCAGATTCATTGTTCCATATCACCAACACAACCGTAGTTTGTAGAACTTCTATTAACCTTCAATTTAGAACTTATTGTAATGGGTTTAAATTATGGAACTCCAAATTTTGACAAGTTCGCAAACTATGAAAAGGAAGTTATTTTAGTCTGTGAATTTGTGTATGTACCCGTATATAATTTTCTAATTGATATAGGTGCTACCTTTTAAACTACAGATTAAACAGAAGATATTTGCAGCTCAGAGGTTGGAAGTTGATAGAGATTTGTCTATTATTGTAGTCCCATACTTAAAGCAATTATTTTACCGGAAAGAGTTTACTACAACGATTGCCAGACCTGTGACTTTTTCCTGCCAAACGTATGTTCTGCTCATGATTTTATCTAATTATTTAGGATCTATATAACGTTGTTTTTGTGTAATAATCGTGTCATTTTAGAGCGTCTGCAACTGTAAGTCTGAGCATCCATATTGGAGTCAAAAAAACATGTTTGGTTTTCTCGTTAGAATATTTATTTCGAACCGGTGGTAGCTTTGCTTATACTTGAATAAAGTTTATTGTGATTTTGTTGGATTATAAGAAAGAACAGAGAGTTTTTCTGTACTGGCACTTGGCACACACATTTCTTTAGTGCAATATGTCCTGTGCAATTGGCTGATGGTTATGATTGGCCACTAAAGATGAAATTTGATTGGCTGTATAATAGAACTCCATATATTTGTGATTTTTTTGTCCACAAATCTCACACTCACATGACGATACCGACTCAAACCCAATTATTCCAACGCATACAACCAATAAAACCACCCTTATATTATTAATACGAATGTACGTTTATTTGTCACGCTTTAACCTCTTAACCACAAACTAATCAACCTTCAATTTTAGAGAATTTTATATTTTACAGAAGTGCAAAGGATACATAATACCGCAAACCCTTCAACCAAGGGCGAAAAGTCCCTATTGTTTATAACACACTTACTTCCTACTCGAATGGAGTACATTTTAAAATAGTTTTTGATATAACAGAGAAAACTCGAACCGAAACTAATTCCGATTTGATTTCATAACTGAAATGAGAAAAGTTTCTCATAGAACTCCGCAATGTTCAGGTTTGCGATATTTATTTACTGTATTATTTGTTTACTAGCGATGGCGATGGCATGGCCCCCGGCTTCGCACGGATGCCACGCTGATCACAGTTTTTCAGTCTTTAGACAATACGAACCCTAATGTCCGTGCCTTTTAAATCTGTAATATCTTCGAAAATATTCCTTTAAATTACATGCTGTAAATATTTCCTATATGTATGGCCCATATTATTTATTTATTTAAATGCTTTATTGACCACCATAAAGTTAATGGGACAAAAGGCGGACTTAATGCCTGAAGGCATTCTCTGCCAGTCAACCTTTAGGTCAAACAGAAAAACCATGAAAACCATATTGATATATATTAAAGGATTGATGCTTTTGTATTGCTTAAAATCGTTTCGAAAGTAAGCCATTATTTATCGGAAAAAGTAAAGGATAAAAAATGGTTATTGTGGGTTATCAATGCGTTTGCAATGAAACCACAAAAAAAGTATTTATTTACGACATTACTTTAGTAATGTCGTAAAAATCAATCTATCTATTTAACAAACCGCATTAAAATCCGTTGTGTAATTTTAAAGATCTAAGCTTTGTTTTATACTATGTAATGATTAGAATAGTAAGTGATATTAGAATTATTTATTTTTTTGTTATTTACAAAGATGTTAAGTATAGTAGTAAGTATAGTATAGTATATACGCTGCCTGCTGTATATAACGCCCTGCTTAAATGTTTGTTCGTGGGTACATATGTTGCAGGATTTCGTCTGACACAAGCAGGATTCCTTACGATGTTTTTAAATGATGTTTATACACAAATTAAGCATATTTTTTATTTACAAAATAAAAGGAAAATTCACAATATTCATATAGAACGCACGTGTGATTGCTTAGTGTGAGGGCTTTGTGCAAGCCAGTCTGGGTAGGTAACACCAACTATTATATTCTACCGACAAGCAACAATACTTAGTATTATTGTGTTTCGGTTTTGATGGTGAGGGAGCCAGTGTAACTACAGGCACAAGGGACATAGCAGATTAGCTCCTAAGGTTGTTGGCGATTGGTCTAACGTCTATGTACTGTGACCACTTAACATCAGTTGGTCCATCCCCGTACTTATAACACTCGCTCACAAATAAAATTCATTTTTTTTTTATATAAAATAACGTAAGGGGTGAATTTGTTGTCGAGCGACTCGACACTTACTTGCCGGTTTAATAACTTCATCATGTAGTTTCCATATCACGACATAAAAATTCACACTGTGCCGTCAAAGTTTGCCAATTTATTTTTCATACATTGTTATAAAATGCTGATCCGTAAACGAGATACAGTATCAAACAGCACAAACTACAGTCAAGTATCTAACAAGCACTTCTGAATCGTTAAGATACAACATTAGATTAAATTTGAAGTTAATCACCGGTTATAGCATCATTTAATTTTCCACCGATTAAATCACGTAAAGGTCAATCAGATACAATATAATTATTATTTATCCTTTGAAAATAAATTATCATTAAACAAAACACATAATATAAACTAAGATTTTATAAACAAAACTTGATGTTTTGATACACAAAATCGCTGAAATTTACATCATGAGACGTCGATCTTTAGTCCAGGCTCGGTAACGCTTCCTATTTCAGTGTCTACTTGATATGCTATCGATGGGCTTTGCAGAATACGGAATGATGAGTTCCATACCCTGCAGCACCATATCAGCGAAAGTCTGGATCGTTCGGTGAGAAGCAGATCAAAGGCAAAGAAGGACCACAGCCCAGCCCAACTCGCTGACCTGTAGTGCCTCAGCGGCAGCTAACAAAGCGAGGCCGTGTGAAGCGCGTAACGAGCACTCAAAATATCTAATTATATTACAATGACCTGATGCTGCAACATTAAAGTCAATCTTTAAAGTCGTACAAATGACGTTCTGAAATCGATGACACTTATTTATATAAAACCGGATACAATAGCAAAATATGTGTATATTAAATATATAACAATAAAGATGTATGTACAAAAAAAATATTCTAACAAATATAAATAAAACTTACGATTGAACACTAATATTCATTAAATATTAACTCATTCTAAACGCTGTTGAGACGCAGTTCAATAGCAAAATGTTTATTCCTAACACGATTCCTTGACAGATCTAAGGCTATCTCGAAACGATTATGCTAAATATATGAAACCGCGTCTCTTATTCATGGATTCTGTTTTTTTATGTTTTGGCTTCTAAGGCGGTATAAGCCATTGATTCTTTGGAGTACTCGAACAATTATCAATATTTTGTCCAACCAAAGAACCAAAGAATGTTGTGGACTTTGAATCCAAGATTAAAAGTACATATATAAATAAATTCATATAAGGTAATTTATGTTTTAATAAAAATGTTAATGTGATTAAAGTAAATGAATAGTCTGTTCATATCCCACTGCTGGGAAAAGCATTCCTCTGACTTTTGGAATGTTTGGAGCTAACTCTACTCTGCTCCAAAACGGGTTGGTGGCAGATTATCATTCCACGTGTCTAAAAGATATATTTCTTCACCGCCAATCACGATTATAAATACAAAGCACATGAATTCACCGGACTAGTACTTGGAATGAACAGGAAGGAACCGGTTTGAACTCAGAATCATCAGTTACGATTTAGGTCTCGTAACCCTTTACAGATCTTGAGCTATTACGCCTATTCTATTCTAATTGTTATATATTTATGTTTACTGTAAATAATATATATAATGTTATTGTATATAAGGATGACGTAGATATTTTTATTGTGTCACATTTACATACTAACTATCCGTCCCGGTTTCACACGGGTAGATTAATGGTTAATATTTTTTTTATAATATCGATAGACGGACGAGCAAATGGGCCACCTGATGGTAAGTGGTCACCACCGCCCATAGACAATGGCGCTGTAAGAAATATTAACCATTCTTCCCGAACGCAACAATACTGAGTACGGTTGTTTGGTGGTAGAATATCTGACGTGTGACTGGTACCTACCCAGACGGGCTTGCAGAAAACCCTACCACCAAGTGATTTATAACATAAGTACATATTCTAAAAGTAAATACTAAAAGCGAGTGACATGGAAAAACTCCAAAGTCTTTAACAAAACAGTTGAACATTTATAAACTGTTCCAATAAAGAAAAGAACAACAGTTAATTCCTGCAAAATGTCACCGAGTATCATTCGTAAATGTTGACTCCAGAGATCGGATTCGCGATCAAACAGACCTCGGATCGAGTTTCATTTGTTTGGAATCCCTTGCGGTGTTATTTGGCTTTTCGCTATCGAGATGGGAGTCTTGATTTACTGAATTGTTCCTCAGCGATTAGATCCTTAGCATTTCTTTCCGTGTTGCCAGATGAAAAATATAAGAAAGGTGATCGAATTTACCAAGTTATAAATATAAATTGGTTTAAATTTTCTTCGAAGAAAAAGTAAAACAAATGGTGTCATTGGATACCAGGATTGTAATGACGCTATGAATAATACCCTTAATGAAGTAAATGAACAGAATTTGAACGTATAGTAAGGTTAATTAAGTGTGCCTGCGTGTTTTTATTACCAAAATTAAAAAACAAAATAAAAAAGCTAATTATAGATTAGATACACCAGAGGCACAGACGACATGTCTATGGAGATACCAAGCTAAATACAATAAAAAAAATATAAGTACCGACAGAAAAAAATATAACAGCAACATTAATTACATCAGGTATTATCAGTTTACTTGTTGGTAGGGTTTTGTGCCAGCCCATCTGGGTACCATGTCCTCGTTATATAAACTTCCTCGAGCAGCAATACTTTGTATTATTGTGTTCACAGGCACAAGGGCCAAAAAAGCTCAGTCCCCAAGGTATGTAGTGCATTGGCGATGTAGAAAATTGTAGCAGTGGTGACCACTTACCATCAAGTGGCTCATTGACCCGCCTGCTCTGTAGTAATAATGTCTTGACGATCGGAGTCTTACACATATTTTGACCGAAATAAAAAGGTACGATTAGGACCTTCGTTCCAAATAGACAGTAGAATATATCACTTTTATTACCTAAAATAAATCATTTTTCAATCAATAAAACCAGTTACATCAACCATTTATTTCATCATTCGAATTATGATGAACGGATTAAGATGGGGTTCCGATTGAATTGTTTAAGCTCAACAATACATTTGATTGTAACAAATAATACCCATTTCGCTTTCCCGAGGCCATTGATAATGGGATTTTCATTAATTTATACCATAAACAATGTCTTGAATATTCAGGACGAGGATTAAAACTATATAATCGTTAAAGATCTACGAGTGCGGTAGTTAAATTTGTTTTGTTTTAGGGGAATCAGTTTTATTATTACCCTATGAGGGGAAATGAATAAAGTACCGCTGGTTATAAGTGGATAGTCAGGCATTAATCCAGAACTCCCATACTCCCAACAACCAACCTCGCACAAGCACTCTGTGGAACCAGCTTTCGCTGGCGGTGACATTCCCTATAATAGCAGCGAAAAGCTGTCCGATGCCGGTTTTCTCCTACTTGGGTGAAGTTCGGCCAAGGTGTACGTGTTGGAGGAACGCCCTTTGCGTTGCTTAAAGTGCATGAACCTTGGTCGCACTAAGGCGCTCTGCCCATCTAAAGCAGAACGAGGGGGACTTTGCTTCCGGTGTGTCAGTCCCAAGTCAGCTACCTGCATCGGAAAGTTGCGTAGCGCAGTGTGCACAGACGCTGGCAGGCTGTTCGAGCACTTGATGGAGTCAAGGGAGTGTAGCCCGCCCATCACAAAAGTAAAGGTAGTCGACGGCACCATATTACTAATAACATCGAATCGCTTCCTTCAGACGAATGCCATCCACTGCGCCGGGGTTAAGGACCTGCTACTGCAGACCTGTCTGTGGCCTGCGAGCCTCACTTCATCCCTTCCCTATCTCACTGGGTGGGGAATTTGGATGACACCGTGGCGATCCCAATTCGTAACGGCACGGATCCCCTCCGGAGCTCCTCTCACTCATTGAAAGGGGTTCGAGCTAAGCAGTGGCGGGGTGGAGATCGTACGTATTATGGTAACGTATGTATTTCTCGCCCAACCGCAGCCTGGCGGATTTCGAGATCTTCCTCGGCTCTGTCAGAGCTGCAGTGTTCAGGCAGCCGAAACCGACAGTGGTTCTCGGCGACTTTAACTCAAAATCACCTGCCTGGGGAAACCCTGCCACGAATCCACGAGGGACCTGCAACTTAATCACCGTCCCCCGGACAAACCCCTTCATTATGTGGGAGAAACGCTTAATGCGTTTTTTCAGCGAAAAAAAAAGAAAAGACCTTGGTATTATTAAAGAATTATAATTTACCCATCCATACTAATAGAATAATATCCAAATCTTCTACTTATTTGGGAGTTTAACGAGTACAATTTTCCTTTTAAATTTACAAGAACAAACTTAAGTAAGTTCTTCTAATAACTTTTTTATCTGTATCTAGATTTAAATGTTAATCCTTGATACATAACTTTTTTAATAAAAAAAAAATTATAACAAAGAAAAATTTCTCATATCTATGTCACTTTATTGTGTCGTTTGTTTAATGAAATAATGTAAAACGTATTATTTATTTTTAATATATGCAACTTCTTATGGCCGAAGGCTTCTCTTTAAACGGGCTGGAAGTCTGGAAACATAATGGACCTTTATAAAAATTCAACATAAACTTTTTAAACAAAAGTGTCCATTACATTTGGTCCAAATACAAAATGTAATAATTATAAAATGTTTTTTTTTTTTTTAAATATGTATCACCATTTTACAATACAAATCTAAAATAACTTCATCTAAATAGGCTGTTACAGATATATTTGAATTGTTGGGGATTGTAGATTCTACCATGAAACACCGGAACGAAACTTAGGAGTCTTAACGAAGCTCTTGTCTATGAAGTATTTATATGTAATTTATAAAATATTAAATAATTCTACATTTACCTAACGTGATTGTGAACTTTTAAACCAACTTCTGGTCCATTTTTATAGTGAGTAATGGTATTACCAGAGGTCGCTTGACAACAGATACGAAAATAGCACTTCTAAAACATATTAACGATGTACGAGAAAATCACGAAGTGATTTGGTATATTTTGCAATTTATCTTAAACATTCGATTGTGTAGAACACGAAACATTGTTATATACATTTAAATATTAAGGTGTTTAATGTAAATCTCTTGATCTCATTGCTTCATACAAGACGTAGTAAGGAAGGACGTAGAGTATAAAGAGTTTTCATTAATGGAATATAGTCCGATCTGTGCTAATAACGGGTGTACCACAAGGATAATTTTTGGTCCTTTTTTATTTCTCGTATATCTAAATGATGTTTTATATGTTAGAGGTATTTGTCATTGCGTATTGATGATGATACTTCATTAATAAATAAAGTTGATAGAAAATAAAAAAAAACTAATTTTGACGCAGATTTGTGACGAGTTTATTATCGAGGATACACAATCGACTTGCAACATTTACTCAGTCAAATAATCTAGTTTTTAATGCTTTAAAAACAAACGTTTAGTTTGTATCGTACCCAAATAGAGAAAGAAAAATTAAATTATAGCATTATATAGTAACAATCTCGATGTAACCGTTGCTATATTGTTTTTATATTAGTTGAAATTTCAGTGGAATCCTCATTTATCGTCCGTAACAAACTATGCTGAGTTTACGGTTAGAAAATAATTACAACTAACTGATACTGATACTGCTTGTATATTTTAGTTATTTTCATAGTATTATGTCTTATGGTACAAATCAAAATCTGTAATTTTGAATCTGTTTTAATTTTACAAAAGAGGATACGACCGGTCTATTTATAATCTTGGAGCTAACCCGGTGTGCTCTTAATAAAGTAGGAATACTATTTAAACTAATATATTTACAATAACAATATTATATTCACTATAAAACCGACAATTTTGATAATAAACAATTATAAGTAAGTTTAAGATTATAACGCCAAGTTTTCGACTTCGCAAAGTTAATAAATCCTTTCTGGGCAAAGAAAATGTTTCCATAATAAAATTTTCATAGATATTTTACTGATCTGTAAATAAAACAAAAATAAATGAGGTATATTATTCAAGATTGTATTGATGATACAAAGCGTAGAGTTAGTTTTTCGTCTTTCAAGCAAGCTCTGTTATGTAAATTTAATTGAACATTATCGACATAGCCTTTTATTTCAGGTAGAATCTACGTTTCGGACCAGTATATATAAGAATTAATCCCGGCAGCTGAATTTCACCTTCGGACATCTCGTCAAAATTCTAAATTTCACCCGCACAACTTAGATGTCCGAAAATCCACAACAATGATTTTTAAGGCATTTTGTGCCTCGCACAACCACTCTGTGGAACCAGCTTTCGCCGGCGGTTTTTCCGAACCGATACGACTTAGGAACCTTCAAGAAAAGAGCGTACTCTTTCCTGAAAGGCCGGCAACGCACCTGCAAGCCCCCCGGTGTTGCAGATGTCCATGGGCGGTGGTAGTCACTTTCCATCAGGTGAGCCTCCTGCTCGTTTGCCACCTCTAACATAAAAAAAAAAAAAATATTTATACCCGGAGTAGGAAAGAAAAGTCGTATCGGCAGGAGAGGACATCTGGGTCTCGGTAAGAAAGAGCAAGGCCGGCTTTGCCGTCTCAAGGTGAAAGTGAACGGCGTTCAAGTTGGAGTCGAGTCCCCTTATGTTGCAGAAGTCCACAGTGAGGGTGGTAGGGGTTGCCTTATGATGCCTGCTCCGCTTGCCCCGAACAGTGGCGAGCGCAAAATTCCCCCCCCCCCAGAATTCGGAGGACAGCCTGGGCATCCCTGCTCAGGTGGGGTACGTCCTGAGCATGGATGCCCAGAGAGGGATTCTCCACCGCAGTCGCTGAAGGTACCCTCCTGGGGTAATGTAACCAAATTCTGCACAACCATCATGTTTGGGGGGGGTATCGGGCCTCCGGTACTCATACCAGACGAAACGCGGTAGCATAGCTACTACTTTACATCGGTTTTAAGTGAGAGAGTAGTACTTCCCCGGGCGTGCCGGCCCATTCGGCTGCAACCCGAAGGTATGCAGTGTGGCACTACCACTTGCAAAATTGATTGATTTTTTAATGTCGAATACATTAATTCTCTATAACCGTCCAGTAACATTTTTCCGCTCTCTAAAATTAATTCTTTGTTAAATCGTAACGATAAAGAATCCTCTTTATTTTTCTGCACATCTACAGCTGGAGCTCTTCAAAATGAGACCATAACCGATTTTTTATGTGCAGCTATCGTCCCATGATCACTGGGACAAAAATCGGCTTACGCTATTAATATATAAGATTACATAAATTTATTTATTTCAACACTTTATTGACCATCACAAAGTAAATAGAACGAAAGGTGGACTTAATGCCTTAAGGAATTCTCTACCAGTCACTCTTTAGATCAAACAGAAAACAATTAACGCGGTAATTAATAATAATTAACAATACACAAAAATATAAATACTTATATATAAAACTATAGAATAAACAGAACATATACGTAGATATACACATAGTATCTACAATTTATGGTATTTTTGGTCTATCTTTACTTTTAGTTGTCTGACGCACACTAAGAAATTTAGGCTGATACTAATGCTCGCTGATGTGAGAGAACGGATCTATTGTCTATAGTACCGGATTCTAAATCAGAACCGTTAAGAACTAACCCGTTGCTAATGTCTCGTATCATTAAACATCCTATAATATTTGCACACGATGTTCTTATTATAGTGGTTATCATAAATACCACCCCATCCCATTAAAACTTTACGTATTACGTCATGAAGCTATCTATTACACGTCAGTTCAATGACGTCATTGTTAAGTTTAGTAAATGTGTTGGATTTTGAACCTTATTCTTTTGGTTTAAGATTGCGTTTACATTACCAATGTATTATGCCTTAGAATATATATTGGAAATGGTATCTGTGTAGTGCACAGATTATAAAATTTTATTAAAGAGTCAGATGGCCCAGTGGTTAGAACGCGTGCATCTTAACTGATGATTTCGGGTTCAAACCCAGACAAGCATCACTGAATTTTCATGTGCTTAATTTGTGTTCATAATTCGTTTTCATCATCTCATGCTAGGCGGTGAAGGAAAACATCGTTAGGAAACCCTTAAGTGTCTAATTTCAACGAAATTCTGCCACATGTGTATTCCACCAACCCTCATTGGAGCAGCGTAGTGGAGTATGATCCAAACCTTTTACTCAAAGGGAGAGGAGGTCTTAGCCCAGCGGTGGGAAATTTATAGGCTGTTAATGTAATTAAAGAGTTGAGATGTCCCAGTAGCTAGAACACTGAATCTGCTAAACCAAGATTGCTTGTTCAAACCCGTGTTGGCACCACTGTATTTGCATGTGCATAATACATCCTGAGGAAATCTACTTGTGATAAAAATCTTCTAAAAATTTATCCATCAACCCGCTTTGGGGCAGCGTGGTGGAATTAGCTCCAAACCTTTTCAAAAGCGAGAGGAACCTGGGAAATGTGATGTTTACTGTTACTTTTTACTTTATAGTTGAAAACTCATCATCATCCTCCTTTCCTTATCCCAATTTGGGGTCGGCGTAGTATATCTTCTTCTTCCATACTTCTCTGTCTGACGTCATCTCAAAAGTAACATTCTTTCTAACCATATCGTTTTTCACACAATCCATCCATCGTTCCTTTGGTCCCCTACCTCTATATCCATCCACATCCATGCTCAAGACCTTCCTAGTTATAGATGAAAACTATTATTATTATTATTATACTTAAAAATAATTCAGTGACAATTTTTATTTAATTCATTTGTTTTTTTGATGTGTTATATCTTTCCGTTCGATGTTCAATTATTGTGGGGGTGATTTCGTGAAAATAGACGCGAAGGAAGTGTGTAACAGGAAGTGGCTGCGTGCGTCAAGATCGTTCCCTACACGCACGCACAAGTTGTGGAATGTTCTTCCCCTAATGTTTTCCCGGTGCGCAATAATAGCTAATATAGCAACGCAACAGCGACTCCCCAGCGACTTATTTATTTATTTATAGGTACATCAACATCACACATATAATAAACTTACAACTATGTTAAAATTAAAACAATTTCACATACACGTCAGAAAAAATCTCTTTAATTAATTAAACAATTCAAAAACGATACAATAGGATACGATATTTTAGAATCTAAATAAAAAATTACAAAAGAAAAGAGTCGTAAGCGTCCATTTGCGACGGTGACCACTTACCATCAGGTGAATATTGTGGTCGTCATATGTGTGAATATCGTGGATCATTGTATCGGTACCACCATCACAGTTTGCCAGCTATAGCTAGATACAATAAAGTCGGGTAAAACTAATTATGAAAAAGATTTATGTACAAATGTATCACTTCTATTGAATTCTATGTTTAAAGGCTAACAGATAAAATAGAAGCATTAATGACACTTGATATGCAATCTTAGTACATCCCACATCGCAATAAAGTTGAAATTCCTTCAATATATATTTATTTACCAGGAATTATTTAATTTTATACATTAAGTCGATTGGAATATGGTTGAATTTCAAATGAACGTGTGTAGAACTATCGATGTAATGACGTATGGCAAAGGGTAGATGTGACGTCACGAATCCAATACTGAAAGTGAGTATTGGCTAAATATAAAACTGTTACATAACTATCATATACAAGTTGTACCCAATTATATTGCGACTTTATATAGAGTGATGTATATTATATCTTTGTAAACACTTTGGAAAAAGATTATATTGAAATGACTTGTTATATATTCAACATATTATTTAAGTACGTGGACGTATTGACTTTGTAAAATTACATCTATGCCTTCATATAACAATAAGGAATTTTTAGTTTAAAGCAACATTCAAATATTGGTCCTTCGAGCCGAATTAACAAACTGAAATCGCAAATTACCCTTACTCTTTAGGATTACTAATCCTGACCTGATAAACATAAATGAATTGATGGTATAACTCTGTGCAAGCCCATCTGTATAAATTAAACCAGTAATTCATTAATCTTATTTATAGAATTGTGTCCGGTATAATTAAAAGAGTAAGGAACATGAAAATCTGCAACACCGGGGGGCTTGCAGATGCGTTGCCGGCCTTTAAGGAAGGAGTACGCTCTTTTTTTCTTGAAGGTTCCCAAGTCGTATCGGTTCAGAAAAACAGACACACAGAGTGGTTGTGCGAGGCAGAAAATGTCTTAAGTTGCGCTGTTGCGGATTAGTGATGCGTTGGCTAACCATAAATATATATTTCGTGGCTAATGTGTATTGTAGTGACCATAGATGGTTCATTGGTCTATCGTTGGTGTATATTATGAAAAAGGTTGTGCTGTAGGTATGTTGAACAAAGCTTATGATATCCATATAATATATAATTTACTAATACCATATATAAATAATAAATGTTAAAGTTTTTTTATAAAACTAATTTGATTGTTAGCTGAGATCTTGTACGTATATTTGTTAGATACTCAATGATAAATCCCTTTTCAAATGTACGGGTATACGTGAACGTCATAAGATCTTATTGAATTTTCCGAAAACAAAATTTACTTATAAAAACCTTCTATTTTAGAAGTTCACTTAAATAAAAAGGTCGAAAGATCTCAAATCACTTAGATACACTTCACATATCCTCTATATATGTCATTGGCTACGCGTTACGTAGCTTGGCAAACGAGGGCCCCCGTGTGACATTGCATTGAGAAGCCCTACCTGAAATTTACTAACAAACTATTTAAAATAAAAATTAAAATATTCTTTATTCAAAAATCTTTAATAAGCAGAGTCGAATGAAATCGAAAGCCACCACCAGTTTTGAAAGTAGATTCTATCGAGAAGAACCGTTAAGAAACTTACAAAGTACAATTAAATGTATACGTTTCTTATCATGAATATAATCTTGTATTGAATAATATTTATCAATGTTTTTCGACATGATATTTAAATCCAACAAAGAGCTAGTCATAATTTGGTTCCTGGATCCCTGATGCAACCCATTTAGCCCTAAGATATCAACGCTGTTACCGGACCATATCTATAACCGTCTAATAGTCCTATAAAACGGACCGCTGTTTATTTTGCCTGATCAATACTTTTTACTTTTAGATTAGAAATACTGTCGTGTTTATGAACTCGTTTGCAAACATAAAATGTATCTGTAAAACGGATCGCTGTTTTTGTGTGGCCATAAGATACTGAATGAAAAACATTTTACTCTGATGTTATTCCCGTAGTCATACACTCAATAAAACACTCAACAACAAAAGCAGCGTCAATAGCGCAATGATTTACGGGCCGCATAGCGTTGAAAAAAGTCGCAGGATCTATCCTGACCATTTGGACTATTGTCGTCACTCCTAGCACAAGTGATTAGCTTAAAAGTTAATAGGAATATTAGTAATTCCATAATTATATGCTACTATTCTTTAAAAACAAAAGCAATGTACATAGGATGGACCTGTTCCTTGAAAAAATAAAGATTTTACTCAGATAATCAAAAGAGAGTTATTTGGCTCAGTTGTAAGTTTTGTTACGTCCTCCTTTCGAGCAGGACTTCTGAATTTTTATCCTTGTGTATAATTAATTTCGCAATCTGCGCTGAAAGAAAACATCGTGGGAGTAACTAATTCTTCTTGGTGGACTTTGTGCTGACCCATCTGGGTAGGTATCACCCACTCACCAAATATTCTACTACCAAACACCAACATATAGTGTAGCTGTGATCCGGTTTGAAGATAGAATGAATTGTTACTACAGCCATAAGAGTCGTAACATCTTAGTTCCCAAAGTTGGTGGAGCATTGGTGATGTAAGGAATGGTTTACATTTCTACAGCGCTAATGTCTATCGGCGGTGGTACTTCTTATCAGTAAGCTCATTTACCGTCCGCCAACCTACCTTATAAAGTAAAATATTTATCTAATGAAAATCAGCGTATACCTATGCCCAACAAACGATAAACTCAAAAGATGAGATCCTAAAGTAAAAAGTAAAGTAACTACTTTACTTTTTACTTTAGGGCGGTCCCTCACAGCCTTGCCTGTAAAGTATCAATCTACGATGCGATTGAATCATTACGTTTCTGTACTAACTCACTAAGTAACGAGCATTCGCCTCTAATGTGAAAATCTATGATTATATTTTGAGCATTTCCTGCAGTCAAGTCAGCTGTTATCAAACTGTAATGTCAGTTCTCTCTCACAGATGTAATTCTACAAATTGTAGAAATCATTATAGATTTCGCACTGTTATGCTTAGTTCTCCTCTGTGACTTATGTCACGAATCGGAAATTTTACAAAACAGGCGAAGGCTTCCGGCAAGGGACCGCCCCTATACATACATATACATACATACTGGTATTAAATGTTTAAGTCAAACAAAATAGTAAAAGAAATACGCTCAACGGACACGTTGATGTTGAGGTTAGTACTAGTTGGCTTCGGTTGCGATTTAGGAGTGGTCGTCAGGTGATATCCATAAAAAAAGTAGCCCAAGTATTTCCTTGGAGTTTAAGCTTGGTTCATACCAAATTTGATCAAATTCGGTACCGTGGTTTGGTCGTGAAAGAGCAACAGACAGACAGAGCTACTTTTGCATTTATCATATTATATATGTACAAAACAAAATATATGTCGAATACAAAAGTTTCCATAGTATCTTCCGGTACTAAAAAAGATTTTATAGCGAATCGGAACAATAAAATTGGGCGAGAATCGAACGTGTACCCCGACCCCTTTTAAGCGAAATACCATTGAAAGTTTTATGTGGGCGGTGTTTTCGACTATCTCGAGATAACAGGGTGACCGTCAATTTTGTAACTATTGGGACTTACCGAGATTAAATCAGACGTAGTAATTCTTTTGTTCAATTAGTTATTCCAAACCAGAATCACAGTTGACTAATAATATTAATTAGAGGTAAAGATAAAGATGCCAACTGTTGAGTTATGTAACCCGTTTGGGTAGGTACTACCGACCAATCACGTGTTCTACCACCGAACTGCAATACTTAGTACTATTTAGGTAATTTAGGTATTTATTTAATTTACTATTTAGGTAGTTAAAGAGCGTTTGTGTGCTAAAGGATATTACAACACTAATGACTTTTTAGTTGACTGCACACCTTGGGAATGAAATGATCGCCTCCAGGCTGCTTCAAATAACTAAAATATAATTATCATTGTACATAATAAGGGTAAAAAAAAAAAATTATATATATATATATATCCCGATGAGTTTCTTTCGCCGGTTCTTCTCAGGTCCGAGGTGCTAAATTCCGAACCGGTGGTAGATTTTTGACAATCAATAAGCAAGTGTAAACACTTCTATATTGAATAAAGATTTTTGACTTTGACTTTGGCTTTGACTAAGGGACAAGGGACATAACGTCTTAGCATGCAAGGTGAGCGATGCCATGGTGATGTAAGGAATGGTAAAATTTCCTACAAAGCCAATTTATAGGTGGCAAACGATTACCATCAGGTGGCACATTTGCCCTTCCGCATTTATATATCGTCCTATTTTATATTATTTAAAAAAATAATGACAAACTCAGTAATTTTATTTAGTTATATCAAATAGGCATTATGACTGCAAAGGTGAAATTGCGGTTGATTATCAGACAAAGCGGCAATATCCACGCAGACGGATCTCACGAGAATCACACAGAACATCACCAAAATAAAAGATTTTGTTCAATCTTGGACCTGAGTCTTGAGCTGAAATGGCCCAGTGGTTAGAAAGCGTGCATCTAAACCGATGATTGCGGGTTCAAACCAAAGCGACCACCACTGAATTTTCATGTGCTTAATTTGTGCTTATAATTCGTCTCGTCCTCGGCGGTGAAGGAAAACATCGCGAGGAAACCTGCCTGTGTATAATTTCAACGAAATTCTGCCATATGTGTATTTCACCAAACCGCATTGGAGCAGCGTGGTGGAATATGCTCCGAAACCTTCTCCATAGTGAAAAATGTATAGGCTGTTAATATTGATATAACTATAAACAAATTATACATAGATATATCTGAGTATATGTTGCGTGATAGATAATTATATATGCAGGATGAATCGGGAAATGTCTCCAAGAATACAACTCCATGGTCACCATGATAAGGAAATTCGTGTAAATACCAGCGAGTGCCGTCACAGTGGCGCGTACCGAGCTCGTAGATCGCTATTCCTTTTTTTTTGCTCAGGCGTTTGACGTCATTGACTTTTATACAACTTGTGATTTCTGTACGCCTATAATACAAGTTGGAATGGAATGTTAGATCTTTTAACAGATCAGTAGGCGATGCGGGAGTTCTCTTTTGATTTTAGGTAAGACGTACGGAAATGTACATATATTCGTTGTGATGTAATTGTTGTTTATTTCATCATGGGAATTGTTCTATTGGGTATTCTTATATGAAGAAATTGAGTCACCCTTAACTCGATATTCCCTCAATCTTAAAATCCGATGCGACGGCAAATCCGACACGACCGAAAAAATTTCAATCGCAGGACCGAAGTTTTTGCGTGCTTTCCGAGGCACGGGAGTGTACCTTTTTAACTTCCAGACTCCGGGTTGTTACTTATTATTTTACTAAAGAGGAATTCAATAACATTTTATCGGCCCGACGTGGGGTTTGCATCCATCCTTGGTATTTTCGGCCTTTTATTTAGCCACTAGATCAAAGAGGTAGTCATGGTAAGTAAGTAAGTAATTAAAGTAACAATAATAAAATTGGATACCTCATTGTTTTAGTGGCTATAAGGCAGGTCCTGAGTTCTCGTAGAAAAGCACTATGTTACTTTAGGCAGTATTGCTGACGTGATGAATTAGCACTGCAGGAAATATTAACCACTGTATACACTACCTAACAGCCGCTACCCATAAAATCGAAGATACTATGACACTTATGCCTGTAATACACTGGCTAGCCGAGATGGCCCAGTGGTTAGTACGCCTGCATCTTAACCGATGATTTCGGGTTCAAACCCAGGCAAGCACCCTTGAATTTTCATGTGCTTAATTTGTGTTTCTAATTCATCTCGTCCTCGGCGGTGAAGGAAAACATCGTGAGGAAACCTGCATGTGTCTAATTTCAACGAAATTCTGCCACATGTGTATTCCACCAACCTGCATTGGAGCAGCATGGTGGAATAAGCTCCAAAAACCATCTCCTCAAAGGGAGAGGAGGCCTTAGCCCAGGAGTGGAAAATTTACAGGATGTTAATGTAAACACTGGCTTACACATAAAAACTGGAACACAACATCAAAATTATTATTGTTGACGTTATAACCATTGTTGTTGTTGTATAAAAAGTCCAACTGCCAGAAGGAAGGGACGATTGAAGAATAGCCTATCTTCATTTGTCAAATATATATCTGCAGAGACCTCAAACACATTAAATGACATTTTTCTCTAAGCGTATTACCAAAAAAGCATGATATTGCCTAGAATAAATTCAAGCCAAGACTAACTCGAGTCTTTGGATAAAGCTAGTTCCTCGGTGTAATACGAGCTTCAATTAGTCGGGATGACGCAAGAATTATAATTTAATCTCTAGAGAATATGAGCTAATGCAGACATCGTACTTTGATATATTTTTTATCACGAATGGGGCGAAATATAGCTCACTCAAAAACTGTAATAAATATATAAATATTGGACAACATCACATACATTACTGGGATCCCAATATAAGTAGCTAAAGCACTTGTGTTATGGGAAATCAGAAGTAACGACGGTAGCATAAGCACCCAGACCCAAGGCAACATAGAAAACTAATGAACTTTTTCTACATCGACTCGGCCGGGAATCGAACCCGGGATCTCGGAGTGGCGTACCCATGAAAACCGGTGTACAGACTACTCGACCACGAATGTCGTATTATGGCCTCGTTGATCAAAATTAGGTTTTTAAATGAAGAAAGTTTATTACACGCCAAACAGCAGTACTCAGTATTGTTGTGTTCCGGTTTGAAGGGTGAGTAAGCCAGTGTAACTACAGGCACAAGGGACATAACATCTTAGTTCCCAAGGTTGGTGGCGCATTGGTGATGTAAGGAATGATAAATATTTCTTACAGCGCCAATGTATTTGGGCGGTGGTGATCATGCTCTCATAATCCGAATAATTAGAGTTCCATTTCCAACTTCTACACTTCTGCTGTAAATTTATCAAAAAAGAACGGCAAAAACATTTTATCGGTATTTCAATCCCAGGCAGATAGGTAAATAAAGCTGCAGGGTAAATTATATTGAAAGTACTAATTACAATATACTGAGTGAGCTATATCAACATAAGTTAATACAATTATTTTAAACGTGACCGCTACAGGGCTGAACTCTCTCGTTAATCAATTTATGAAAAATACAAAATGAGCGTAAAATGCAAGGTAGAAACTCGAAACTTTAAAACAACTTTTTAAATCTGGAAATTCGTTTATTATAAAAGATTCGCTTATTGTATATCTTTATATGCATATATAATTTTTCAAGATAGACGTCAAATAGTAGATGTCACTTATCCTCCTCAACGATTGGATTGACTTTGATGATTATGTTGTTCGTTTGTGAGCGGATTTCCGGGTGGTTTACATTGAAGCCGGTAAGATTTTTTATGGCATAAATAGACGGATCTATTATTGTAAGTGGTCACCACAGTACATAGACATATGTGTCGAAAAAAAAAACACATTCATCGCCCAAGCGCCCTGGTACCACACACTGGTAGTTACACTGGCTCACACATAAAACAAACCGGAAATCAACATTACTGGGTATTGCTTCGCGACAGATATATGATGGGTATTTGGTACCTACCCAAACAGGCTTGCACAAAGACCTACCACCAAGTGAATTGGCACTGCGATCGGGAATTCCAGGATTTTGGTGATCAAATATTTAGTTACTTTTATTCCACCTCTACGAAGTCGGAACGGACAGCCATTTCCATGTAATATATATTTAGATTTATGTAAATAAAAAAATAAACAAACATTGTAATTCCATTATTTCGTTATAACTTCGGACACGAAGCGAACTTCACTTGTTTGTTTAATCATGTTTGAATAAATTTGAATTTGTGGTTAAAAGTACTTTTATTATCAACATACTTGATACTTTTTTTTATTTCATACTGATTGGCAGATTGGCAAATGGGCCACATTTATATAAGTTGTCATGGCCTATAGTCTATATCTAAGATCCATTAATAACTAAGATGTTACTTCTTTTGTGTCTGTAGTTACATTGACACACTCACCCTTCAAACCGGAGCACATCAAAACTAAGTATTGCTAGTTGGTGGTAGAATATCTGATGAGTAGTTGGTACCTAGGCGGACTAGGACACGGCCCTGCCACCAATTAAAATTTGGAACATTGGTTTGGAAAAAATACATATTCATAGTTTTATATTTATATCATTGCAAGTTATTCGCCTTCTCCCTAACAAACCAATCAATCAAATCTCCTTAAAAAAATCACCTTCGAATATCAAGAATAAACTATACTATGTTTTACTTTAACCGTCTAGCGTCGCCTTATTCTACTAACGGTTTGATGCTGCGTCGGAATCGAACCGATCACGTATCGTAAACTTTATAAATCAGTAGAACTTGCCTTCATTTGAGGTATATTTTTGCGAGGAATAGTCGAAGTTGGAACGGAAACAAACCAGCAAGGTACTTTAACAGTATATATTAGTAGACTTATTCCCTAGAACACATTGCAGCGTGTAAGTATGGCAACATTGCTGGGCAGATATCTTCGGCTATTAATGAGAAGGTATAACAGTTCTACTAAACTATTAACTACCATCCGACCCATGCAAGTTCCATGATTTCTTTCACGAAGCACGAGAGACATAATAATCCGTAATATATAACATTAGGGCCTCATCTGTATGTAAATAAGAATTAAATATATATATGTATAGTATAGTATATAATAATAGCCTGTAAATTTCCCACTGCTGGGCTAAGGCCTCTTCTTCCTTTGAGGAGAAGGTTTGGAGGATATTCCACCACGATGCTCCAATGCGGCTTAGTGGATTCACATGTGGCAGAATTTCTTTGAAATTAGACACATGCAGGTTTACTCATGATGTTTTCCTTCACCGCCGAGCTCGAGATGAATTATAAACACAAATGAAGCACATGTAAATCCAGTGGTGCCTGCCTGGGTTTGCACCCGAAATCATCGGTTAAGATGCACGCGTTCTAAACACTGGGTCATCTCGGCTTATAATTAAAAATTGTTACTGTATAATTCATGACCGCGTGGAATGGTGGCAAGAATGCTAGAACTTTACCCACGTTGAATCGCAATTCCGATCCTCTAAGGAATAATGAATCCTCAACCGTCCTTATCAGTGGAGGCACTAACATCGGTGGCAAGTCCCAGCCCTGGATTGGTCGTTTCTGCAAAGCAGCCAGTCTGGACATACCGAAGGCCTTCGATCGCGTGTGGCACAAAGCGCTTCTTTCGAAGCTTCCTTCCTATGGGCTTCCCGGGAAATTATGCAATTGGATTACCAGTTTTTTGGCAGATCGGAGCATCAAGGTCGTTGTCGACGGTGCATGCTCCGACTTAAAATTCGTCAATGCTGGTGTTCCACAAGGCTGCGTTCTATCACCCACTCTGTTTCTTCTGCATACCAATGACTTGTTGCAAATCAGTAACATTCACTGCTATGCAGACGACAGCACCGTAGACATCTCATACACCGGCCGTGCTAATATTTCTCGAAGAAACGTCGAAAAAAAACCGGAACAAACTTGTGTCTGAAATCGAGTCTTCGTTAAACAAAGTCTCGAACTGGGGTCGACTAAACCTAGTCCATTTCAACCCCAAAAAGACGCAAGTTTGCCCGTTAACTGCTAAAAAAACACCATTTGTCGTATCTCCACGATTCGAGAACATTCCGTTAGCCGCCACAGCTAGTATCGGAATACTTGGCGTCGATATTTCGAACCTCGTTCAGTTCCGCGGTCATTTGGAAGGCAAAGCCAAATTGGCATCAAAAAAGCTCGGTCTGCTCAGCAAGGCAAGACAATATTTCACGTCGGCCCATCATCTAAGACGATACAAGGCGCAAATTCGGCCTTACATGGAGTACTGCTCTCACCTCTGGGCAGGTGCTCCCCAGTACCAGCTCCTTCCATTTAACCGTATCCAACGTAGAGCAGCTCGAAATATCGATGATCAAGCCCTTTCTGATCCATGAAGCCATCAAATATATACATATATTTGATGGCATAGGTTGGCGGACGAGCATATGGGCCACCTGCTGGTAAATGGTCACCACCGCCCATAGACAATAGCGCCGTAAGAAATGCTAATCATTCGTTACATCTCCAATGCGCCACCAGCGTTGGGAACTAAGCTGTTATGTCCTTTGTGCCTGTAGTTACACTGACTCACTCACTGAGTGCTGTTGTTTGGCGGTACAATATCTGATGAATGGGTGGTACCTACCCAGACGGGCTTGCACAAAGCCCTGCCACCAAATAATAAAGCCATTAGTTATAAATAATGGTAGATTATTTAATTTAATCGTTTGAAATAGTTTGTAATTAGTAAGATCTTTATTGCGATATAAAAAATATCGGTAAAACAATAAATAAGTATTTTATCTTCGATAACAAAATGGCCGACCTTTGACGTCAGCTCGATTGCCAAATTCAATAAAATGGCGGTGTATTGACGTGGCCTTTAGTTTTGTTTTTGTCACATTTTTTTACATGAAAAGTGTTTTATTCGTACGAACACGATTCAATTTGTACAGAACGTATTCGTGTTTTCAAATTCCGGTTGAATTGGAAATATCTGTAAATAGTACAGAATATGATTGGATGAAATAGGGAAGTTCATGAATATGTTTACAATATGGTTACATTTTTATGGTTATATATTTTGAGAAGCTATAAATAAATGTATTTAAATATATAATAGGTTTTATTGATATTAAAAGTTAAAACTACCACATATTCGTAAAAGAAAATACCGAGGGAATAACCGGCAAAAGAAAATTTTATTTTCGTCTAATAACGTCCAGTTCTAGAGTTTCTTGCCGGTTCTTCTCGTTGGAATCTACTTTCCGAACCGGAACTTTACTTTTAATTTAACTGTACATAACTGAACCTATTCGAATAAAGAATATTTTGATTTTCCTTTTTTTTCAGTTTTGTAATAGTTTTAAATTTTCAATATAATAAAGATATAGACAGAGACAATCATATAATTTTCAAATGCAAAGAAAAAATTTAATAAAAACATTTTGTCGTATCACACACAGCTGATGTTAAATGGGGATTTACTCGAGGATGGGAGGGAGCGTGGGGAACTATTGAATTTTGAAAATTACATGTAAATACTCACGCATGTCAGATATTGATAGTGTACAACGAGCCTTTGATGACAAAGGTATGCTAATCGGCAAGTCTGTATTATGCGGACGGCTATAGGGTAGGGTAGAAATAAAACATATTCGGGCGCGTCAGATATTCAGAGAGGATGTTAAGTGAACTCTAAAAATTTTCCCAAACAAAAGACTGACGATTTAGAAGCGACGCAAGCTCGTAGCAATTTTTTTTTTATTGCTATTCAAATAGCCATATCATGTGAGATATTTACACGGACGGTTCAAATAGATGTCCCAGTGATGCTAGCCAAAAATCTGACAATAATTTTGAGAGATAATGCTAATCTGACGGCTAGAAAAAAATTGTACATGACTTTTTACTTAAATTAAGATGATTTGGGCGAAGACGATTGGTCCGAGTCTGATACCGATATTTTCAGTAGTTTAAAACATAATAAACATACATAACATAATCAGCCTGTAAATTTCCCACTGCTGGGCTAAGGCCTACTCTCTCGTTGAGGAGAAGGTATGGAGCATATTCCACCACGCTGCTCCAATGCGGGTTGGTGGAATACACATGTGGCAGAATTTCGTTGAAATTAGACACATGCAGGTTTCCTCACGATGTTTTCCTTCACCGCCGAGCACGAGATGAATTAGAAACACAAATTAAGCACATGAAAACTCAGTGGTGCCTGCCAGGGTTTGAACCCGAAATCATTGGTTAAGATGCACGCGTTCTAACCACTGGGCCATCTCGGCTCTATCTCGGTTTATACAGAGCAAAATTATATTATTTTATTGCCTCGAACAAGATCGCCTGATCGAACACTAATCTATACTTATAAAATGATTTATCCCAACGACTAGATAGCTGCAATTTTGAATCTTTTTATGTAATAGGCACCTGGCTGTAAGTGGTCACCACCACCCATCGACATAGATAAGGAATAATAACCATTCCTTACACACCAATGCACCACCAACCTTGAGAGCTAAGATGTTAAGTATTATGTGTCTGTAGTTACATTGACTAACTCACACTTCAAACCGGAACTCAATTATATATCTGATGATGTGTGCTACCTACCCAGACGAGCTAGCAGACAGCTCTCCTACCAAGAAAATTTGAAACATTAGTTTGGAAAAACACATATTCGCTTTATATTTATATTATTACAAGCTATGAGCTTTCTCCTTCTTCTCTCCCTTGACTCTCTACGTGACATGTTTCTTCTCTGTCATAAATTCCATTTATATGCCATAGTCCTGAGCTATCTCTATGTCTGTCAATACGATTGTGTCAGTGGTCGGAATATGGTAACAAGAAGAAATAATTTCGTTATTTATAACAGTACTAGTCTGATATTAATAGTAAATATGACGTAGTAGGACTTAAAGCCGCACCTCGATGATGCAAATTACGTATCCAATATGCTCTTGAGGTAATGCAGTTATTCCGCCCGATACGAAAGCTGGCATATTCGACGCCACGATTTGCTATTTTTACACGAAAATTTCGTCCAACAGGTGACGCCAAGTTTTGGTCACCAACGATACCAACTTTTGAGCCAACAATTGGCGCCAATATCTGGGATATTAGCGCCAATTTTACAATGAGGCATAAGCCGTTAGCCAAGATCCCTCAGCTTATATCTCATATTGAAAAAAAAAACAAACAGAGGAGACACAATATCAATATTATTATCTGCGTATCAAAAATCAATGCTAATAAATAATTCGGCTCGACACTAAGTCACGATGATTATGAGAACAAAGCAGCTGCAGGGATTAATTATTAAAATGGATATCGAACTGGTTATCTGTTTTTCTGCGCAGCCGTTTCATGAAATAATAATCCTTTGGCTTATGTAAATGTCATTGGGTCAGCGTAACCTTCAAAATTTTACGAGCGAATTTTAATTCTATATGTCCGACGAATACGGTTCAATTTTAAATTTTGCGACGTTTTAATTCACCTTTAAAACGCTTGCAGCAATTAAAACTGTACTTTATAACGCGGTAATAAAGTCGATATTTAATTAAATTTAGTATCAATTATCAGTAATGGAGCGTACTTAAAAATGTACGATTTTAGTATTCGCAGTGGAATTGGAAAATTTTTGAGCAAAAGGAAAAATTAATATTTGAATTACAGATTCGTTTGAAATTTCAGATATGTTGAATTTTGCTCATTTCCGTGAATGTGATTTTCGTCAATGCTTTTGTACGTGGGAGGCGCATTGGCCCAGTGGATTGAATACGCGATATTTTATCGACGATGGGAAATTCAAATACTCCTTTATTACAAGTGTGATGTACTAATCAATTTTTGAGGGTTGGTGTAAAATTATTTTAAGTAAGTCCTATATTATTAGTTTTTTTTTATGATATAGGTAGGCGGACGAGCAAATAGGCCACGTGATGGTAAGTGGTCACCACCGCCCATAGACAATGGAACTGTAACAAATATTAACCATTACTCAAACCACCAATGCGCCACCTGACTTGGGAACTAAGATGTTATGTCCCTTGTGCCTGTAGTTACACTGGCCCACTCACCCTTCAAACACCCTTCGAACACAACAATACTAGGTACTGCTGTTTACCGGTAGAATATCTATCGTGGAAGGGCTTTGTGCAAGCCCGTCTGGACAGTATCCACCCACTCATCAGATATTTACCACCAAACAGCAATACTTCGTATCGTAGTGTTCTGGTTTGAAGGAACACACTTACTACAGGAATAGGAATATAAAATTTTTGCTGCCAAGATTGTTGGCGCATTGATCTATGCAAAAGTATATGGACGGCGGTGACCACTTACCATCGGGTACCCATTTGCTTGTCCACCTACCTTTTACATAGAAATAAATTTAATTTAACCAAAGATAAATATTATAACGAAGAGGAAAAATCCGTGCCATATAATAATTCCAGTAGATATACCACTTTAGATAATGCATGTCTCGTCAAATGTTCCCTGTCCCTTATACCCCAATCTCCAATGACGTCACACACCATCAACCCATAAATTTTTATATCTTCATTCTGTCTATTTATAAAGGAAGTCTCAAAATAAGGGTGATATTAGGCATGTTGCATACTAGTCGTTTTTCAAACCTTCGAATTGTTTCGTAAAGCACGAATTCAGTTCTGCAAGATGACAGTGAACATTTACGGATCTTCGAGAATCAAGTTACGATCAGTGTTGGCAATTGAACAATGGTCACATAAAACCTTTTTACACAAAACTTTTTTAAGTACGCAGACAGACGAGCTAATTTACGACGAGAAGAACTATTCTATCCGCATAGATTTGCTCTGTACGTAATATCACCACTCCACAAACACGCCGCGGGCGGGATCGTGATATTAATCATACATTATTCATGAACACACCCAGAATAAGCATAACCTAACAGGAAAATGTAACGCTCAGTGTGTACACAGCCTAAAACATTTCAAGTAACGAGGCTATTCTTGGGTAGACTTCCTACTTATCACGGAAACAACAGTCGTATAAACACAGCTTTACTTTAACCCTGCTCCATGATGAAGGATTTCGCATTCAATAACGTTCGGAAATAAAACTTCGTACCAGATATATCAACCATGAGATCTTGTACCTTTCGTGCTTAATAGTATAAAGTAATAAGTCTCATCTCTTTTTGAGAAGGTTTGGAGCATATTCCACCAGTCTGCTCCAATGCGGGTTGGTTATACACATGTGGCAGAATTTCGTTGAAATTAGACACATGCAGGTTTCCTCACGATGTTTACCTTCACCGCGGAGCACGAGATGAATTATAAACACAAATTAAGCACATGAAAATTCAGTGGTGCCTGCCTGGGTTTAAACCCGAAAGCATCGGTTAAGATGCACGCGTTCTAACCACTGGGCCATCTCGTCTCATCGTGGTTTATCGCAAGGGAGATCAACTACGCTGGACATATTATAGTTCTGTGCTCGCAAAAACAGTCAATCTCAAATCCTATGAAACGGCAAATTCAATACGACCGGAAAGAGTTCAAGCACAGAAGGCACGGGACTGTCACAGATAATTTACAAATTTGGAGCTACTGCTGAGAATTTATTGACTCACGTACTTCCAGATAAGTCGTATAAGCTAGCTACTTAACCAACGTGTATTCCCATTGACCCTTATCTATTAATTATATTTTAATATAACCATAAAATCATCGATAAAATTTTACGCACTTGATATGGCGTTCCGAACACTTACTCTGTTCGATTGAACTGTACTGCAGACCGTTCACCTGACATTAGTGTGGCTTTGCCATTCGCTCAGTGCGCCAGCGTACGGAGCGGCACTACAATAATTCGAAAATCCGAATCAATGTATGGGAATTAAGAAGTAGTATTACAACAAATTGTTTAAATTAACATTTTTGTGCATCGTAGAATATCTGTCAATACATAGAAATAATTGAGACATTTACTATAGACCTGCGTCATTTGACTATAAAATCGATATCCACGCTTCAGCAGTATCCCCTTAGAGTAAAATTCGAAATATAACCCACACCACCTAGATGTCCGAAAATCCACAAAAGCGCGTACTTCTTCCTGAAAGGCCGGCAACGCACCTGCAAGCCCCCCTATGTTGCAGATGTCTATAGGCGATGGTAGTCACTTTCCATCAGGTGAGCCTCCTGCTCGTTTGCCACGTATGCCTTAAAAAAAAGAGCTCACATCATACAGGAAACATTATAAACGGACTGACGTTGATGCGGTATTTTGATACGCGTATCCTTTAAGTTATAATTGGTAGTAATAATACCACAGTGTGTCGATTACCTAACTTTAAGTATCCTTCGTAAAAATGTCCTCATAACTTAATTCTATACGTTTTCCGAAGTAAAACTTCCTTCTTTTATTAAATTGTAAAAGGAATTGGCGCTCATTGATTGAATGAGGATAGATTTTGATTAAATATATTCCTTGTACCGAGGGGTGAAACTTTGTTTTTTACAGTATCCTTTTGCCGACATACTATAAGAATAGTTTTTGGAAATTAAAAATATATATGTATATATACATAGTAACGCCACTTTCAGCCATATTTTCACTCTTGATAAACCACTTAATAAAACACTAAGAGTTTTGTTATCGCCAAGATCCAATTAAAGTTTTACCCAGAGATTATCTTTCAAATAAAGTTATAAATAAATATTGTGTTACAGCATCCCGCCGGCTAATTGCCGCCCGATTGAAACCAACTACGTGCTCATTCACACTGAAGGTCCGTATTTACCGGTTCGTTTTTAGGAGATCCATCGCAACTGGAGGTCATGTTCACAGCGTATAGAACCATTTTTCTTTTCTTACGTCTGTAAAAGGAGCCGATGTATAGTTCGGTATTTCCTACTGGATAAACACTATCACGTGTGTGAACTTAATCGTACAACTAACTGTTTTCAATCGAACAAGGACTAAAGATAAACAAACCTTAGATTTATGAATTCCTTGCAGTTTGCTAGTCGCTCTGCTATATTTTGCACCACAAACATTTCTTCACTAATATATCTTTATTTATAATATAATAATATTCCACGTAACTTATTGTAAACACTTTTATTTTACTTGATGATGTTCCCAATGTTCTGATAACCTTCGTCGACGTTAAAAACGGCATCTCCATAATGAATATCGTAGATTCCGCAAAATCGATAAATCCTTCTTGGGGCAAGGTTGTCTATACTCAAAATCAGATGCAGATATTTTTGACTTTGCCGATTCATAACATTAAATCATAAAAATATACAGTTATAAAAAAAGCATATTATTCAATACAGGATTATGTAGATGACAAAAAGGGTGGAGCGAATACTTGTTGACTTCCAGACAGGATATATTATATATGTACATAATTATATAATTGTATTAAACTAACATAATTTTAAATATTGGAAAAGAGTAACAACTGAGATTCTTCCCGGTTTTTCTCGGTAGAATCTACATTCCGAACCGGTGGTAGCTTTGTAAAAGCCTAGTTGACTAAATTATATTTTGATTTTGATTGATTATTCAAGCGATATCGCGTAAATTGGCTGTCAAATGTTGATCATTTATCATTCCTTTCTGTGGTTGTAACTCATAACGTCGTGGCTAAATAAAGACGTATGCTATAATACGGACCCTGTAAAACGGACCACTGTGTGAATGAGGCCTAAGCGATAGATCTTAAGCCGTCTGACGCCTTTGCATCTATCTATAGAGCAGAAAAATCCGAAGTTAAGGTTTCATGATCATTAAATTAAACTGTAATCGTTTTAAATGTTAATCTAATTTAAAAAACTACTTTCACTGGGTAGTAAGGCTTTATATCAATCCGTTTGGGTAACCGCCAAACAGCAATACTTAGAATGGTAGTGTACCGGTTTGGAGGGGGTGAGTGAGCCAGTGTAGACTCAAGGGACATAACATCTTAGTTCCAAAGGTTAGTTGCATATTGACGATTGGATCAATAATATTTGCTGCAGTGCTTGTAGTTAACAAGCGATGGTGACCACGTACTATCAGGTAGGCTATTTACCAGCCTGTCTACATTATTTTATTAAAATAAATTCAATAATAAAAACATAACAGTTCTAAATATGAGCCGAGATGGCCCAGCGGTTAGAACGCGTGCATCTTAACCGATGATTTCGGGTTCAAACCCAGGCGGGCCCCACTGAATTTTCATGTGCGTAATTTGTGTTTATAAATCATCTCGTGCAGGAAAACATCGTGAGGAAACCTGCATGTGTCTAATTTCAACGAAATTCTGCCACATGTGTATTCTACCCGCGTTGGAGCAGCGTGGTGGAATATGCTCCAAACTTTCTCCTCAAAGGGAGAGGAGGCCTTAGCCCAGCAGTAGGAAATTTACAAGCTGCTAATGTAAAAAAAATGTATGTAATGTTATTCCAAATAATGAAATACACGTATTAATGAATGTTATAAGCAGCTGCTCGTCCCGACTTCATGTTGGCGAAATTGACTCAAAAGTTAACCCTCCCGTTACCCAAAAAGTAGAAATATCCAAAAATCTTACGCTCCATAACGCTTCACTCCGTGCCAGCTTTCTTCCTCCTTGCATGTGCGTGGCATTTATATAATATATACTTCGTTACTTTATATACTAAAAAATAACGAAACGTTATCTTTTTTTTTTGTATTTCACTAAATTTTTCTTAAATAATAAATTAATAAAAAAACCATCAATCCTTTCAAAACTGCCTTGCGTCTCGAACCAGAGACTTTCTGATCGACGTAATTTTGTTAAAAAAAAAAAAACTTCGCGTTCTAATGTTTTATTTTTAAAAATGAACTTTAAATTTATGACCAGCGAATGTAAGTTTACCTCGACATGTGTAAGTTACCTAAGACCTTAATAAAGATGTGTTAGGCAGCCATTCGTTAGTATTACGTTAATGTCCAAGGCGTGAACTATTTGCGGAAAGGGCTTTTACGATAAAATGTTTTTTGTGTCCGAACTTCTTACATACTTAAGTATTAGCTTACGGTTTCGTTTATGGATTTTATTATAGTTTATTTATAATATACGGTCCAGTAGTTAAAACACGTGCAGTGGCGTAATAAGATTTTTCAGAACCCACTGCCAAAAATAGAACTTTGTCCCAAAAAAAAAATGTTTCGTGCCCATTGAACCAGGGAACAAGCAACCTCTTTGGTTACACTGGCATAGCTACGCCATGAACACGTGAGTCTTAAGTGAATATCGAGGTTTCCAACCCATAGCAGCCATTACCTTCGAATTTTAACGTGCATCAAATCTACCGAATATGTCAATCAACCCGCTTTAGATCAGCGGAATGAACCCCGAACCCTCATCTACAAAAAGGTGGGGCTTTAGACCAGCAATGGGACTATGCACTGTAATATCTCCTACGCAGACGGTATTTGCTTAGAAAAGTCGCTGAAATAGGTCAGGAGGTCATCATATACCCACAAAACATATACATACATACATTACATACGTAAACTAAATCGATTTCTTATAACCTCAACATGTTGGATTGGCATGCGAGGTTTTTTTTTTCATAGGTAGACGTAGGTTAGTTAAACGCTTAGAATTAATACACGCGAATAATCCAGTAGTTAATTGCAAATTGTGTGCCTTCGCAGCGGAGAGGCGGGATTAATGGACTAAGGAGGGAAGGGGGCGCTTAAGAAACCGTAAAATTAGTGTGACGTAATTTACGGATGGCCTCGTATTGCTTGATCTTTCGGATATTATTAAATAATAGTATTCTTTAAACTGTTCTTGGTGGTAGGATTTTGTGCAAACCCATCTGGGTTAGGACCAACCCACTCATCAGATATTCCTCAGTCATACAGCAATACTTAGCATTGTTGTGTTCCGGTTTTAAGTATGAGTGAGCTATTGTAACAGGTACTAGTGACGTAACATCTTCGTTTCTGAGGTATGCCCTCACAAAACATCTACCGATGGATTGGTGGTTAAGGAATGGTTGATATTCCTCACAGCGGATATGTCTATTAATTGTAGCGACCACTTGCCATTGAATGGCACATTTGCTTATCCGTCTACTTATTTAAAAAAAAAAAGGATATAATCCTCAAAAATTAATTGGACAACATCACATACATTACTCTGATCCCAATGTAAGTAGCTAAATCACTTGTGTTATGGAAAATCACACGTAACGACGGTACCACAAACACCCAGACCCAAGACAACATGGAAAACTAATGAATTTTTTATACATCGACTCGGCCGGGAATCGAACCCGGGACCTCGGAATGGCGTACCCATGAAAACCGGTGTACACACTACTCGACCACGGAGGTCGTCAATTAATGGTAGACTTCAATGGAAACACTTTCAAACAAAGATTAATAATGGTACGTGAGCATTAAAACTAACTCGCACTGTACCAGTTTTAAATGTAATAGACCACTTCATACTCACATCTACCGACTGATGGAATGTGACTACCACCGGTCATGGATATCCACACTGGGGGATTCTTATAGGCTCTTTTCTTGAAGATTTCCAAGTCGTACACGTTCGGAAAAATCGCCGGCGGAATATGACAGAGTGATATTCCGCCGATATACTAGTCTATACTAGTAGTAGTATTATAAATGTGTAAGTAACTCTGTCTGTCTGTCTGTCTGTCTGTCGCTCTTTAACTGGCAAACCAATGAACCGAATTTGACGAAATTTGGTATGAAGCAAGCTTTAACTCCAAGGAATGACATAGGCTGCTTTTGCCTAGCACATGACATAGTCGCTGACCTCACGGTCATGGCTTCAGCTAACAGGTCCTCTGTTAGTGTTTAAAGTCGTGTGTGAAAAGTGTTTACTTAACAAGATAATTAAGACTAATGACTAGATTTTCTACTTGTTTTGAGACGCGTTTTAGATGTTGGCCGTCAGGTGTAAAGAGCCTTTCCTTGGCGTTCAAGCTTGATTCCTAACAGATCTTATAAATTTTGGTTCCGTGGTTTGTCCGTGAAAGTGCAACATATAAACAGACAGAATTACTTTCGTATTCATAGTATAGTATAGATTTCTTCTCGTTTTAAGAAAAAAACAGTTAAGCGCTGTTCTGGTCGTATATTTTCCGTTAAAACGTCACGATGACATCATCAGTTGTCTTCAACTGTTGCTTTCGTGTTTGATAGGGGGGGGGGGGGGGCTTATTATGATATGTCTCTTTCTGTATCCCTGATAGCATGTCTGCAGAATTTTATGATGACGACCGAAATGGTTTTAGTGCCGAAGCGAAGTAAAAAGTGAGCCCTTGCACTATTGGTGTCACCACTCCTGACACAGTATGCAAAAATGGAGGGGTAAATTATTTAACACATTTTTTTTGTAAATATTTGTTAAATTTACTAATAACAAAATATATGCCAAACATATATTAAGCTAGCACAACCGGCAGCAGTTACTCGCGCGACATTTGTAAAAAAATTACCTATAGCACACAAACCGTCAGCTCAATTTTACATCACCATCTCCACTTGCCCGTCCGCCTACCTATTACTACATAAATAAAATTAAAAAAACAACTAAAATTTAATTTCCGACAATATTAGCTACTAATGGCCGGTCCTCTTGACGTTAGAAAGACAGCTATTTTTTTTTTTTTCTTTATCTAGTAGATGTAATTTTAACAAAGGTACTAAATGATTCTGATTCTGGTATTTTAAAACTTATCTGTTAGTTTGTATAGTCATTCTGATGCACGGCAACGTCGGCATAATAATATTACCTGAGGATGTTTGTATAATCGCTGGACATTGTGCACCCGACGGACCAGCTTTGTAATTGGTTTATTTTCTTTTCGATGCCCTCAAAGCTTCGACGGTCGACCTTTGAATTTTTCAGGAGTTTTTTTAGGAGTACCTTTTGACACGACAATTTCTGTGATACGAGTTTTCTGAGATTCCGAGTATATTTACAATTCAAACGAGTTGATATTTTCAATTTTGTAACGTTCTTTACATTTCATTTAGTAAATCATTTAAATATACATTTGGTATTTGCACAAGCGTTTCAGCGATCGTCAATACAAGATCTGTTCGAAGCAAAGATGGCGCGTCGTCATGGCAACAGTTGCCTGGCAACGGAAATATGACGTTACCATAAATAGAATTCTAGGGACAACTCGTCAGTTTAAAGATAAAATAAAATGTAAATACTTACTTACAATTTAATTTTATATTAGTTATATATAATATTAAAAAGATGACAAAAAAGCGTGGATTTAACTTGACTTACAGGCAGGATATATTGTATTTAGCCACCATAATCCATCTCAAATGGAAAAGAGTAACTACTGAGTTTCTTGCCGGTTCTTCTCGGTAGAATCTATATACCGAACTGGTGGTAGCTCTACTTGATACATTTTGTAAAATTACAATTCAAAAGTGCTTATAAAAGTCTAATTGAATTAAATATATTTTTATATTATTATTTTTGGGTAATATCAATAGGCTTTCGTTAACACTAAATTGTCTTCCATATATAAAAGCCAAATTAATCTTATCGTTAGGTAAAACTCGCCTGGGTTCTTAAAATATTCTACTACCGAATATTAATTGAAATTTATATCACTTACAACCCAGGTGTATAGGTTAATAACCAGGTGTTAGGTAACCTAGCCCAAAAGTCAGTCAGATTTTACGTGGTCGCCTTCTCAAATGATATTTTATCGTCTGCCATCATAAAATAACAATAATTTAAAAAAAGAACGGTTTTTGGTTTTTAATACGTTCCTAAATCATTCATCCAATTTGGATGAAACCTTGATGAGTGCTGCCCACGTTCCTAGACCAAAAAAATACAAGTATTTTGCTATTGGCACCCTCGAGGATAAGGTCGATTTATAAGCCGTGAAGGCACACGGCTAGACGCTCCTCAATGCTACCTTTATATTTATAATTCATATTTATTAATTGGTTGCATTAATTAATGCAATCAATTTGTCTTTTTGATTTACATTTCTTTTTGATTACTTTTGAAATTAATATAAAATTATGTTTTCTTTTTATACATGCTCTGTTCTTCTTTGAGTAATTGTGACACTTAGAATAGAATATTACTTTTGTTATAATCTATTATTTTAATCAGGATACACATAGTCGAAGAACCAAATAAAATAAATAAATTGTCTTTAATTATAAAATAGTTAATTTCGATGTTTGTTTTTGGCGTCTCTTGACGAACACGTGTTTTTTGGTCGTATGCTTGTCCTTCAATATAAACGATTTATGTAAATATTTATTTTATTCATGACAAGCCGGGACGAGAAGCTAGTATTTGATAAAGAAAAATGTCAAACACATTAAATTCTTCTGTAAATATATCGATATGAAAATACACAAAAAAAAATCTCAAAAGGTTGCCATAGTAATCGTCTTTTGTATTCAAATTCTTTTACAGGAAAAACAAAGTGAGAACAAAGAGTTTTTAATGTAACATTTTAAGATATTTCATTGAATCCTTTTACCTATTAAGTATAATATTGTTAATTTTATCTTGTGTTGTTATATTGTATATTAAAAAAGCGTAACAAAAATTATCAAAGAAATGATGAGCCAAAACGATATTTTTACGTGAAACTTAAAGTGGGATCTAAGCCGGATAAGTCTGAATTTTCATGTGCTTAATTTGTATTTACAATTGAACTCGTGCTCGGCGGTAATAAAAATTGACGTATTATTTTTACATACATTACATTAGCAGCCTCTAAATTTCCCACTGCTGGGCTAAGGCCTGATCTCCCTCTCTCTCGTTGAAATTAGACACATGTAGGTTTCCTCGCGATGTTTTCCTTCACCGCCGAGCAGGAGATGAATTATAAACACAAATTAAGCACATGAAAATTCAGTGGTGCCTGCCTGGGTTTGAACCCGAAATCATCGGTTAAGATGCACGCGTTCTAACCACTGGGCCATCTCGGCTCTACTCGATGTATTATTTAATGACTTAATATATACACTTCTATTAATAATCGTGATCGCCCAGTGATCGAAATTAGACCATAAAAGTTATCGAATATGATATAAAACTATTCAAAAATGCTCCTAAGAGTATATTTGAATACAATTTAATAAATAATTATTTTGACCTTTTTAATATTGTCTTCTCTTTCCTGCCCGTGTCCAAATCTGTTTTGGGTTGGAACAAAAAATACCCCTACGTGTCGCCTGAAAGGTTACGCCCTATCGCGTATTATTTTTACATACATTCCATTCTTAGTATTTCTCATGCTGCAAAAATATTTGGCAATATGTTTACGGCCGGCCGTAAGGTGAGGACTGTTATTGGCCGTCTGGGTAGGTACCACCCACTCATCAGATATTCCTGTGTTCCGGTTTGGATCAGGATGAGTGATCCAGTGTAACTACAGGCACAAGAGACATGTCATCTTAGTTCCCAAGGTTGGTGGCGCATTGGTGTTGTAAGGAATGGTTAATATTTCTTACAGCGCCATTGTCTATTGGCGGTAGTAACCACTTACCATCAGGTGGCCCAGTTGCTCGTCCGCCTATCTATATAAAAAAAGTCCGATGATCTTCTTTCAACGGATGGGGTAGCCCTATTCCATGACGGGGTTACACGGCTAACGGATCTTTTTAAAAATTGTATTTCTTTTCCAGGACATTGACTATGAGGGGTTCCGGTGGTTCTTGGACACATACCTGGAGGTCACCACGCCCGATGAACTGTCCCGGTAAGTCTGATAAATGTAAAAATCTTCAGACACGTAGATTCTTTTTTTTTTTTAGATCTAGTACATCAAACAAGATGACATAAGTCGAAAGTCAGACAACCTTACTAATTAATTTTACAGGGGTGAATAGATACTCCGATAACTTTATTAAAACAATTCTTTTAAAAAAAATATTAATAGAATCATCAACATTTCTTAACATAAGAATTGTTTTACATGAAGGTTTTATATACAAATAAAAATTTAAAAATAGTTTCTGTACAAATCATGACCACGTGGAGTGCTGGCGAGCATGCTAAGTTTTGAATTAATCATATATATGTCTTATATATATATGTATTTAAAACTATTCTTGATTTTACAAACAGTCCAACGACTACAAAATGATCAATTAATACTATATGCCGATCGCGGCTTTGTCTGCATGAGAGAAGGATAGTGCAGATGGTATGTAGCGTAAGAGTTAACCCTACAATGCATGACTTTTTTTATATCGTGACAAAAAAATATATGTGGTTCTATATAGTGTCCAAACATGATAAATAATAATACTAATAACAATTAAAATACATTGATTTTGTAGTTATTTATTTTTTCAAGTCGTTGCTAAGTGTGTAAAGATTATTTCGTCGGTCGACATATGACGCCAGGCGTCTTTAAACGAACAGTAGACTTAATTATTTTGATTGTACCAGAAATGTACAGTACGCAATGTAGGGTTAAGGCAATATTCCGATCTATTCTAATATATACAAAAATATGTGTCTATACGTAAACTACGAGCCAATCCAAGTAACGAACTCTTTGTAGGCAACAATGCGTTTACTACATGGTTAAGCTGTTTTGAAGAACCCATTTCAAACATGCTTTTATACCAATGCCAAGAGTTTCGACTCGATATTCGCACCTTTCGGAAATTGCGCTCTGAATCCAACAGGCGTTTATTATAGTTATTCAAAGCATATAAAAAAAAATTATAGTATAATTTAAAAATCAATTGTGTATTTTTAGTAAATAATGCATTTAACTATTTTTATATATTTTATTAATTGACATTTTAATAAAATTCTATTTTTATTTAATATTTATTTTTTATTAATTATATAATAGTTAAAAAATGTATTATAACTTCTTATCTCTAATTATTGCCTTAATTTATTTTATATTTTGAATACATATATTCTGTAATATGATAGTACCTGGAAATAGTAGAACTTTTGCCTAGATAATTTTAAAATGTATTTTTTTTAATTTTGTTTTAATATTGTATCTACTGTTGGTTGTCCTAATATTAATAAAAATAAATTAAAAAACAATTAAATTTACTTGGTTATAGAACTTTTTGCAAGCCCGTCTGGATTACATACACTCATCTTGACCACCAAACAGCAATACACTAAGTATTATATAGATCTGTTCTGGTTCGAAAGGTAAGTCATGTACAAGGGACTTAACATCAGAGTTTTCTAGGTCGAGTAAGAAATGGTTAAAATCTCTGACGGTGCAAATGAGCAGTGGTGAACACTTACCATCAAGTGACTCATTTGCTAGTACACTTACCAACATGGGTTGTAGAAAAAATACAATCTTATAACACCACGTTTCCGTTTCCGCAAAGTAAATTTATCCTTCCGTGGCCGAGACGCGGAAGGAATTTTAAGTTAGCACCGAACTTCTATGATAAAACTCCTCAAATATTTTTAGCTTTGCCAATTAGTAAATTTAAATGTCATGTTGAAAAACTAAACATCGATTAATAGAAGTAATACAAAAAAAAATTGGTGTTTTTTTTAATTTTGTCTTTTATATAAAACCCTCAGCCGGGATGGCCCAGTGGTTAGAACGCGTGCATCTTAACCGATGATTTCGGGTTCAAACCCAGGCAGGCACCACTGAATTTACATGTGCTTAATTTGTTTATAATTCATCTCGTGCTCGGCGGTGAAGGAAAACATCGTGAGGAAACCTGCATGTGTCTAATTTCAACGAAATTCTGCCACATGTGTATTCCACCAACCCGCATTGGAGCAGCGTGGTGGAATATGCTCCATACCTTCTCCTCAAAGGGAGAGGAGGCCTTAGCCCAGCAGTGGGAAATTTACAGGCTGTTTATATGTTATGTTATGTTATATAAAACCCTCTCGATCTTAAATTTAAATTTTTGTGTTGTGTGCCGTTTTGCTGTCAGCCCTACTGGCCTTTACAGCGTCACCGGGCGTGGGGGCCAGTACTAGACTCAGCCTTGAAGTTTGAGCACTCTCGGGCTTCGAGTGACGTTCATCCTGAGGGTATCCTATAAGATCGCACCTGGGCTTAGAACGTAGTCGGTGGGGTGGGGAGCACAACTGTTCTGCACTGTTTGATTGATTGACGTCATGACCACATTCGTGACGTCACTAATCTGGGACCTCGTTTCCGCCGGCGGAAACGCTGTAGGTGTTAGGTATGTAGTGTTTTCCCGGCGCGTTTGTGACAATGATGCTACCGTCCTATCGTAGGACGCCTGAGTCTGTTCAGGAGATCCTCTGAAGGAGGTGTATGAACATGCTCGTGCTATCAACGGACTGATGTGTTGTTTTGCGCTCTCAAAATACCCCGTATTTTGAGGTGCTTGGTGATCGAATCGTTGTCGAAGTCTTTGTGGAGATCGACAATACGAATGTACCACGGCGAGTTCGCGGCGCTACGGAGAAATCGATTTTATATTAACTGCAGTTTTCTAATTTGGGACGTTTGAATGTGGGCAGGGAGTCATCACACAGCATCGCATACCTATATGACCTCATGACGGGACGAATGAAGGTTTTGTATAATGTCGTCTTATTTCCAAGGGACATTTTACTCCGCCCACAAAACATAATATATTAAATACATTTAAGGACTAAAGAAATGTTTATAAATTTTAGTCAGCATTATTTGTTTTCCTGCTGGATAAATAATAATACAGTATTTAATTATATCTATATAATTTAATTGTCGTATATTGATTTTATGTCAGTTCTTATCTGTAAAATCTATCATTAAGGGCCTTGATTCTGAAGAATCTTTACTAATAGGTATTATATATGCTACAGTAACTCTGTTACGCTAAACCACAGAGCCGAATTTAATTAAATTTGATATCAAGCAAGCTTCATCCCCAAGGAAAACCCCCGAGGACACCTCAAGCCCCCACCACCTAACATGGTGGCGAAGCTGTGGGTAAAAAATGATATTCTTATTTATATATAGCCACATTAACAGGGCTTTTGTTTTTAATTTTCAGACATCTATTTCTCTCCTTCGTACGGAGAGACAAGCGACCGGCTTTGCGTGAAATGGCAGCAGCTAGCTCCACCACCGCTTGTGCTGCTGTCACCGCTCATGGTGACCACCAGGTTAGTAAATTAAATGTGACATTTATGACAGAAACTATATCAATAATTTATCTTACGCATTGTCTCTTCAACTACCAAGGTACAGACAAAACTACTAAGCTTAGAAAGCCGATATTTTCCACATTTCACTTAGTGGTAGGACTTTGTGGAAGTCCATTTGAGTAAGTACCACATACTCATCAGATATTCTAAAGCCAAACTGTGCAGTTGTAGTGAGTGAGTCATTATAACTACAGGCACAAGGGACATAACATCTTAGTTCCCAAGGTTGGCGCATTGAAGACGTAAGAAATGGTTAATATTTCCTACACTGTCATTGTTTATGGGCGGTGGTGACCATAATTACCATCAGGTAACCCATTTGCTCGTCCTTATCATAAAAACACATCGTTTTATTTCGTAACGTAAGCATCTGTTAAGAAATGATTATTCAGAAATTTCAACTTAAGGGGTAGAAACTGGAGGAGTTTCGGGACGGATCGCTGGTTAAACATAAGAGAATAATTTTGCGGATTAACACCCCAGGAGAGGGTCCAATGAGACAGCGTTTAGCTATGTTCCTGTACCATTTATCTCTGTTCCAGGTTAAAACGAGCCTCGCGTCTAAGATTCACGGACTAGCTGAGAGATTACAGCAATTGGGCAAGAGTTCCAACGACTCTGTGGACGGTAGCGACAGAGGATCTCGAAGTAGAACCGGTAAATTATTTACTTCCGTCGATCTGACTCCTGATTTCAGACACACGTAATAACATAAAGTACTGATGCCTGAGGCTTCCATTATATATTTTTTTAATTCATGCCATTGTTAAATAGAACTAAAATGTATATACATTTATTTTTTAATATATAAATACGACAGTTTGGATGGATGTTAGATACTTAAGTACGGCAGAATGGCTAACCGATTCTGAATGAAATTCGGTGGAGATAATCTTATCTCGGAAAATATATCCAATATACTCAGCCGGAAAATTTTTTTAATTGTCAGTGTAAACAAAAATTAAGTTTTATTTAAAATAAATTAATGAGGAAGAATAAATTGTAAGAATTTACAAACTGTGATTTTATAATAAAAGGCAGGATGGAGCGTACGGCACATATTAAGTGAGCATCAAAAGCGACTACAAAAAAAAGTGAAATATTAATATTTTTTTATTTTTAATATTTTCTTAGTAGCGATTCACGATGATTAAATACATAAATTAAGGAATTACTAATATTCCGTTTGACCCCTCCAATTAAGCTAAAATTTGTGCTAGGATTAGGAGCGAAAATACCCAGGGCTCATGGTTAAACTTGCGATTTTTATAACTCTAGGTGACCATTGCGCTATTAATACTTAGTGAAAGTTCTTAACAAAAAATCGTCGTCTCGCACTATCGGATGCATTCGGTTTTAATTTTGTATTCGCTTATGTTGCTGCACTTTATCGTTCCACGCGCTCCATATGCCTTTTATTTCATATCTGAGACTATTGTATGTATTATAAAACAAAGGAAAATATAATAGCTATCCTCAAACGCAGAGCATACTCTCGACGATTTTATTGGAAGAGTGAGCCTTGGGATTATTCTCAAAGAAATAAGTCAAAACCAGTAAAGTGTATAAACAAACTAACACAATTCCAGGTAGTGTACATCCCATGATATCGGTGACCACACACCCGTCCTACTCGTCACACGAACTGTGCCTGGGTCGCCTCGAGACCAGCCCGAGCCACAGCCAGATGTCGCGCAACTCCAGCAGGAAGAGCAGTAACTCACTACGTGTCAATCAGAGTACCAAAATTGAAGGTTCGTTTGAGTTAACTAGTTATAAATACTTGCACCTAATGTGTATTATTTATTCTTATATTAAAAATACTAGCTGTGCCCGCGACTTCGTGCGCGTTTTACTTTTAAAAAAAAAGTCAATGTTGTTACTCAAGTTACTCCTTATTACATCAGCTATCTGCCAGCGAAAGTCCCATCAAAATCGGTCCAGCCGTTGCAGAGATTAGTCGGAACAAACAGACAGACAATTGAAAAAAAGTGTTATTTTGGTACATGTACCGTGTATATATATCCATTTAGTAAAATGCGGATATTTTAATATTACAAACAGACTCCAATTTTATTATATGTACAGATATAGATGAAGGGAACTCTGTCCGTCTGTCGCGCTCTTACGGTCAAACCATCGAATTGAGTTTGATGAAATTAGATTTGAAGCAAGCTTGAACTCCATGAAAGTACTTAGGCTACATTTTTATGCCTAACATCTGATAGTTAACCACGAAAACGTGAGCAAAGCCGCGGGCGACAACTATATTCTTCCTCTTGGTTTCAAGTACAAATCAAAAGCGAATACAAATTCCCAGTAGTGTGTAGTTATATAAAAAATTATTAATACGTTAATAATTTCCAACTAAAGCGACAGAACTTTTGACGTTAATTACGTTGATAGTTAAGACGATTATGCTACAACGAGTTTCTTGCCGTTTCTTCACGCCGGAGGCTTCTCTCAATTTAATGTTCCAAGCGCTCCATCTGCCTTTTGTTTTATAATCTGATCTGTTTGTAAGTTCATCTTCTTGCTTGCTTTGCTAAAACATTCAACCAATTGTGATCAAACTTTGCTTAGTAATTCTGCAAAGCAAAGAAAACCTGGTCCAAAAAATCAATATCTCTTTGTTCGTTCTTCAATATAAACGTGTTATTTCGATTCGTACTTTATTTCTATCTTTGTGAAATTGGGACGGGTGTCTTATAATTAATATTATTATAATTAATTCAGAAATTACATTATCCCTTACTAAAACAAACTTTATAAATCTCTTTTATGAGACTCTTAGAAAATTTTGAAATTTGAAAGAGACCCAGTAGTGACTCTTGATTTTAATCCGATTATGTACTAAAATTAAATCTATTCTGCATAAAATTCAACGATCACTAATGTCATGTTTTTAATATAAAGTAATTCAAAGACCCCCCCCCCCCACCCTTTCAAAGATGTGTCGGTTACCCTATGTCCTCGGTACTTCTGACACGATTCATAGAAACTGTACGTAAGATTTGGAAGCGTGACAACCAAACACCCATACACAATCCACATAATATTAGATAACGCACCGTATCGGCTGTAATTAATGATTCATTATAAGCCTTTTATTTAAGCCTTATAGGCTAATTTATATAATAAGATACCGGAAAATGTAATCAATTTATAAGTTACAAAATTTAAAAAGTTTATTAAGACTAAATTAATAAAATAATCTTATTCATTAAAATAATACTTTTTAGAAAAAAAAACGCCTGGATTCAGGCTCGGTTTCCATCACAGGACACTAATTGTTGTGACAGCATTGTAAATCAGGTTATTTGAAAAGAGCAACTATGCGAGTTCCTTGCTGTTTCTTCACGCTGGAGGCTGCTTTCCGAAACAGCGGTAGTGTTTAAATATTGACGATTCATTGTGAAGTTTACTTGAATAAAATTGATTTGATTTAATTTCATAAGGATTACCATATATATTAAATATAAATATTTTGGACAACATCACATTACATTACTCTGATCCCAATGTAAGTAGCTAAAGCACTTGTGTTATGGAAAATCAGACGTAACGGTACCACAAACACCCGGACCCAAGACAACATAGAAAACTAATGAACTTTTTCTACATCGATTCGGCTGGGAATCGAAGCCGGGACTTTGGAGTGGAGTACCCATGTTAACCGTTGTACACACTCGACCACGGAGGTCGAGATTTGATTTATATGTTATCCTCACAGTATAGAGTAGGACATACCACATGTACATTAGATAGTATGAAAACCAAGTGTATCTCTTTATACCTACGATGACGTCACCCTAGTGATTTAATTTGTTATAATAATAATAATAAATTTAAGCTTCATTTTATATCATTGACGAGATGTGAACCGAAAACCGTGGTGCAGTTATTAAGCGCCAGCAAAGCGACATTTCTCTAAATCAAAATCAAAATATACTTTATTCAAATAGGCTTTTACAAGCACTTTTGGATCGTCATTTAACAAACTATTTTAAGTAAAGCTACCACCGGTTCGGAATGTAGGTTCTACCGAGAAGAACCGGCAAGAAACTCAGTAGATACTCCTTTTCAACATCTAAAATACAGTAATCTTAGGTAAATATAATTATATATGTTCATCTTCTATTTCCTATAACATTTAAATTGTACAAATTAATTAAAAAATAAAGATATAAAAAATACACAATAGAATTAATTATTAAAACATTTCAAACAAATTCAACAAATAATTACATCTTGACCTTTACATTTAGACAAGACATTGTAAAATCAAATTTATTTAATGACAACTATTTGAGCAGCAACTTCACCGAGAGTAGGTAGTGCCTTCATGGAGTCGATTTAAAAAGAGAAGATTTTTGACAGTATATAACGGCACTAGGCATAAACTAAAGTAGTAGCGCGTCAAGTTTGTGCACAGCACAACTGTCACACTTAGACAAGACGGCTTGTCACATCTAGAATACGCTAGACCCTGTTCAAGTCAGCTTGATCTTTTCGACAGACGGGCTAGTGATGGGAAACAGAAAATATAACATATATAACAGTCGATGGAACGATGGAATGCGTAATTCAAATTAGAATTCAATTTTTTTTTAAACTTATTTTCTAAAAAGAGTTATACCAGCTAAAGAGACCACAACTACTAGCCAAAGAGACCCCAACCAAAAGGACCCCCGTTCGTAACAATAACTTAACAATCTTTAGTAAGGATTTTTGTAATCGATATTTGTAGCAGTTACTGCCTGCTATTCGCGTCCCTACCGTCCGACCGATGTAACATTGTACAAGCTTCTATTATTTTCAGTGTTCCTATTTAAATTTTACCTTGAAGCAATAATATATAATAGAAAAAGTCTTAAAATTTTCGGATAACGCTTGAATCTTTAGGAACTTTTGTATTATATGTATTTATTTAAATAATTTTACAATTTTTAAAATCATTAAATTAAGAAAATAATATGTTCGTCATTGCAAAGTTATGTCGATCAGAAAAATATACATCTGTCAAAAAGATCAATCTATCTTTCTTGTACAGTGTATAAATCTATCTATCTATGGTTATATTATTTAGCAGATGTGCGCGGTTATACTCACTGTACTGCCCATCACGGATCTATGATCTATAATTTTTCTATCTAACGCAATAATATTTTTATTAATTGGAACTCTTCGGCTTTTTAATTTCAGATTTCAAACACCTAATGCGTCGTCCATCGACAATAGAGGTTCACACCGCTAGAGTGTCTTTGAAAGACATCGTATGTTACCTGTCACTCTTGGAGGCTGGCCGACCGGAGGACAAATTGGAATGTAAGTCTCTTTACTTCACTTTCAGGACATACGTTTTACGGTACTCTTGATGGTAAATGGTCAACTCCCTTAGTCATATTTTACGGTACATTTGATGGTAAATGGTCAACCCCCAAAGGCATTGGAACTGTAAGATCCATCCATTAGATTACCAAAGCACTAGAAACTAAGATATTGCATCCACTTACACTGGCTCATTCACCTTTCAAACCGTGTAAGTGTTGGTGTTTTGCGGTAAAGTACATGATAAGTAGGTGGTACCTAGACGGGTATATAAAGCCTTAATAGCAAGTATTGTTTAATATTAGTTCAATATTGAAGAGAAGGGTTATTACGGCTACAGCAGAGAAACTGTTGCTATCAAATATTTGTCAGTATTATGGATTATGCTACTGCATAGGTCCATAATACTAATTTTTATTTTTTTCATTTGATTTGATTTGATATCAATCCGCAACAACATTCTTTAAAAGGACAGTGATGTACTATTTAGTAGAAAGAATTATCAACTGGCTTAAGAAGGGGGAAGGCTTGAATTAAAACATTTACGTAATGCTACTTTTATTTTTCATTTGCTTTCTACTACAGGCGCGAAAGACATAACATTTTAGTTTCCAAGGTTGCTGGCGTATTGGCGACTTATCTTTAGCTTTACAGTGCAGATATCTTTGTACAATGACCAAACACACTCATCCATTTGTAAGTCCGCCTTTCTATTTATAAAAAAAAATTCCATGAAAAACAATGACCTAACTACTAATTTTATGCCATCAGTCATGTTCCGCCTCTACGACACTGATGGGAATGGTGTGTTGGACACTAACGAGATGGATTGCATCGTTAATCAAATGATGACAGTCGCCGAGTACTTGGGCTGGGAGACTTCGGAGCTGAGACCGGTACGGTTATTTTGAAATGCTATGCGATTCGGACTTTAAACATTTCTTACAGTAATGGGTATATTTTTTTACTAATATATAACACCAGGTTCCGTCTTCGCAAAGTCAATTCATCCTTCCTCGATCTATTTGTTCTCCTATACTAAAATACCTTTTTTTCTTGAACTTTACCAATTAATGAATTTAAAACATAACACATGTCAAAAAAATTTTTGATTAGTATTACCAAATAAAAAATGATTTGGATGATAAAAAAGTGTGGAGTTTTCGTTGATTTCCATGAAGGATAAATAGAAATTCCATTTGTAGATAATTATTGATGTAACTTAAAGTAAGCTAAAGTAACAGACTGTTATATGACGATTTCAAAGAGCCTGCTTGAATAAGGAATATTTTGATTGAAATTTAGATGACCGGCTAGAAAATTAGTAGTTAAACTTTTCCGATGTTCAAGCTACATCGATTAATCCTTTCTTCGAAAATGATATTAGGCCTTAGCCCAGCAGTGGGATAGACTTTTCTTTTTTAATTTATTTAATGTAAAATATATAACAAATTATATGATTCCAGATTCTACAAGACATGATGGTGGAAATAGACTACGATGCTGATGGAACGGTTTCGCTTGACGAATGGAAAAGAGGAGGGTAGGTACACACGTGTGGATTATTCTAAATTCAATCTTAAACGAAAACCATAAGGTTCAAATTACCGGAGTAAGTTTAAAGATTTATGATAGTTAAAATTGTTTGAATGTGTTCGAAGTGTGCGCGTGTATGTGGACAAGTTTGTGTCTATGTGTGGATAATTATTTCGCTAATAGTTGTAAATGGTATAGATTTAGATAGAATGGAACTTGGTGGTAGGGCTTTGTGCAAACCCGTCTGGTTAGGTACCACTTACTAATCAGACATCACCAAACAGCAATACCGGGAATGACGGTACCAAGCAGTAGTGCTTAGTACTGTTGTGTACTAGTTTGGAATAGCAGTAGTAGCTTTGTATTGTTATATTCCAGTTTGGAAGGGTGAGTGAGCTAGTACACTAAGTACTAAAGCACAAGGGACAAAACATCTCAGTTCCCAAGGTTGGTGGGGCATTGGTTATGTAAGAAATAGCATAAATTTCATAAGGTACCCAGCTCTATGGGCAATAGTGAACACTTACCATCAAGTGGCCCATAGGCTCGTTCGCCTGCCGAAAATCTGATTAAGACTGGAAATTATCAGAAAGTGTTCAGGTGCAGGGGCAACGGCTGTAGGTGCTTTTGAAGGAACGGGAGTATAAATATCATCCTTCAAATTAAGGGATGTCAAGAATTTCTTGCTTGAATTTCTGGCATCTTTGGTTTTATTACGGACATAGCTGATGAACCTGCGCTCCACCACCTCCCACCATAATTTAAATGAAATTCAAATGTTCATTTACAGCATGACAACAATACCACTCTTAGTTCTGCTGGGCTTAGACACAAACGTGAAAGAAGACGGTGAGCACGCGTGGCGCTTGAAGCACTTCAACCGGCCGGCGTATTGTAACTTGTGTTTGAATATGCTCGTCGGTTTGGGCAAAAAAGGACTCTGTTGCATATGTAAGTAGAGTCCAATTTCCTTTAAAAATGAGTTGTATGTAATCTGCATCATTTTTAAACAATTTGTATAAATTAAATATTACAATTTTCAATAATTAATCATAAATTAATAAAATAGTCAAATAAATAACTGCTTACTTAACTTTAATTAACACGATGCTGTGACGAACGATAGATAGATAGTGATAGATTTACGACTTATCCAAGGCCAAAAAGCCTTAGGCTTAAGGCCTTATGCCAAAAATAGAATTGAATAAATAATAATTAAAATTTCCTATTCGTCATCGAATCACCTATAGTCTATTCCAATTGAAGTAGGAAAAAAGATAAACAAACCTTAGATTTACGTATTTCATGCGATTTGCTAATAACTCAGCTATATTGTGCACTACTAAGAGTTTATTTATTAGTTTACACTTAACTACTTACATCCACTTTAATCCTACTTCCGAAAATCCGATAACAGCTACGTCGACGTTCAAAACGCAATATTTCGCAAATCCATAGTGAATATCGTAGACCAATCAAGCTCTCGACCGATAATATCGCGTCGATTCGCTGTAAAATAGAATTCGATTGGCTTTTTTCCTGCTACGGTTGGAATAGAGTAAACCTCATCGAAGCAAATGTCCCCTCAGTCTGCAAGTTCACGGTGCACGAGCGCTGCGTGCAGCGCGCGCCGGCCTCGTGCATCGCCACGTACTCCAAGTCGCGCCGCGCGCCCGCCACGCTGGCGCACCACTGGGTCGAGGGTGAGCCTCCCGCGTAGTCAGTCACTGCGAGCCTGAGTCTACAATTACAATCGGAAAAAATAATCCCCCCTGAAACGAACTAGCAAATTAAATTCGGAAGAGCTTTAAAAGTTGGCGTAAAGTCGTAGAGACAAGCATTGCTATTATTGTTTTATAAAAGCTGATGTTTTCAATGTGTCGCCGATAAGAATTTTTTTAGTCAATTTACTAATAATAATTAATCATACCTTTTAAAGAATTCCTTGTTTGTGCAAAAAATTTTATTCCTGTAAAAAATTTTTTCTACGCAAAAGTAATGTAAGGATGAGTCATTTTTAAATTTTATGATTATTATTGCAGGAAACTGCCACGGCAAATGTGCGAGGTGTCGGAAAAAGATTAAGGGCTATAACGGAATTACGGGTCTCCACTGTCGCTGGTGCCACATCACTGTAAGTTATCGGGAGTGTAACCATTGACTTATTCATATACAACTTTTAGTACGAGTGAGTGAGTAAACAGAGAAACACGTTGTTACCCCCATTCGGATGGCAATCCGACGTGACCGGAAAGAGTTAAGGGGTAAGACCATTACGTGCTATACGAGGCACGAAAGTCTTAGACTCCGGGCAACTATTGAAAATAGGGAAAACCCCAAATACGGCATGGCAACCAGGAAACAAGATAGCTGATTTTGTTATTGGTTTCAGTGCATAAGTGTAATATCTTTTTAAATGTAACTTATAAAAGCGTATTATATTTCACGAGTGACAACAGAAATCTCGAAGTATCAGTAACGACTAGATTCGATGAAGGAGGATAATTTATAAAATGTAACTCGTGCAGACAGAGGATGGGAATGAAGATGGCATATTTTCTATAAATTTCTCGTTGACACGCCGTCGCTGCCGGTACAAAGCGTAGAGGGTGCGAGTGAGAGGGGTGTAGGCGCACCGCTAAGGGCGCGGTAGTAATGTCGCGTGTGTGTCAGCTGCACAACCGCTGCGTGGGCAGCGCGGGCGGCGCGTGCTCGATGGGGCGCCACGCGCGCCACATCCTGCCGCCCACCGCCATCCGCCCGCTCGTGCTCGACCGGCAGCGCTCGCTGCCGCACCGACACACCGCCGAGCAGGTACACACGCACGCACGCGCGCGCACGCACACGCACACACACGCACACACACGTGGAAACACAACGCGAGATGTCCGTGTTGAGCTAATGTTAAGGTTAGAAGCAATCGCACAAGCATCTTATATCGATATTTCTTTAAATGGCAAAAATAAATAACATTGCTTTCACTGAATAAAATCAGGGCCTAATATTTATATTTTAAACTCCAATTGAACTTGCGCTAGGAATGGGAGCGACAGTAGCTCAAGGGCTCCCTACGCTTCTCAAGTCAAACCAAGATTTTATTATATCAATGTATATATTCCAAGACTATGACAAATAACATCGAAACGATCGATGTATAAAATTAGGCATTACCTGTACCCCTGAAATGATTTAATAGAGTTTAGAAATATATGTACATCTTCAAAAACACAATAATTAGCACTGAAAACTGCATAAAAAAATGGTCTTTAATTAATTTTTTCAGCAAACATTGCCAGTGTCTATATCCCTCCCGATCTCTATAGCTGCGACCACAGAAGAGAAGAGAGAGGAGAAAAAGGAGAAAGAACACAGAGCTCCACCGATCTCCTTCCAAATCACTCCTCCGGAAGGAACTTGTCCGCTCTTGGTCTTCATCAATCCTAAATCAGGTGGACGTCAAGGTTCGAGGGTGTTGCGGAAACTCCAGTATATATTGAACCCTAGGCAGGTGCACGATATAGCCAAAGGTGGACCAATGCAAGGTTTGTATCTGATTATTGACTGTAAAAAACATTAACACCTTTTTCGTTTGTCATCAAAGAATATTTTCGTAGTCCTCATTTGGTATCTCCATTTTTTCTGAACTCTGCAATAGAAAACAGTGAATTCAAGCGATTTTCAATCAGAATAATATAATCATTCCATATAGGTCACATGTATTAATTTGAGAAATAGAGTGACTACTCAGTTTAAACCTCCTCTGAAACCCCCGAATACTGAGCTTCTTTTAGGTTCCTCTTCGTAGAAGTATTTTCAATTCAAAACCTATAACATAACGATTCTAAAGTATTTACTTCAAACCTATTTCAATAATAATTTAAAACTGAGAAAAGAATATATGTTCATTGAAAGATTCAAGGAATGAAATTTAATTTCAGGCTTACAGATGTTCAAAGATGTGAGGAACTACAGAGTAATATGCTGTGGAGGAGACGGTACTGTCGGCTGGGTTTTGGAGACTATGGGTAAGATTTAGACCAAGTTTTAAGGTGTAAAACTTATGTTATGGGTTCAAACCAAACAAGTACTAATATGATATCACGTGCTTAATTCGTGTTTATAATTCATCTAATGCTTGGAGGGAAAAGATGCTGGGATGTAAAGATTTAGATGCTGGGACTTAAATTATTAGTGCAATCTCTTGCCCTACTATAAATGGGATGGAAATTTAACCGGAGGGAGCACAACGGCAACGCACTTACGCACACTTTGCATGGGCTTAACTTCCGTGGTTCGTTAACACAGCTTTCAAACACGGAGGATTTATTGATAGAAAAACTGAAAAACTACCCTATCTTGGGATCTGCCCGGACCACGGGTTCCGACCTATAAGTTTGTCACTAGACCAAAGGATGTCCAAAACTATACTAAAGATGTGAAAATGTGTTGTTTAGATAAAATTCAAATGGAAACTCAACCAGCTGTTGGCGTTATACCCCTCGGCACTGGAAATGACTTGGCGAGGTGTCTGCGGTGGGGAGGAGGGTGAGAATATATTATCTAAGATTGTCCAAAATGTTTTTACGAATATTCTACCACGATAATACCCTGCATTGACGTATTCCGGTTTATGGAATGAGCCCGAGTAATTACAAATACAAGGTGACGTATCCTTAAATAGCATTATTAACGTTTATAGGTCTTTTTCCTTACAATGTCTATCGACAAAGTTGCTCGTGCCTCTTGTTCAAAGGCCAAAAATAAAAAACAAAAATCTTTAATAAGCATAGCTTTTATTGACTTACTAAAATCATTTTATCCCCTTCAAATAAAGCACAGCTCTAGAGCTTGTGCTAGAAGTTTTTCCTGAAAATAGTCCAAATCAAGATCGAACACTCATTTGCTCACATTCATCCATTCATATCGCTAGGCGGATCGTAAATATACCTGTGAGTTAAAATATAAAGTCAATCTATAAAAATATATTACATCAGCTCTAAAATCGTTGACGAGCTGTCGAGAGTATCTTACAAACTGTTCAAAAAGTGATCCATATTTGGCCATATTTTTATTTTTATTATAGTAAGCTTAGGTGATAAACACACAAAATACCATTTAAGACGACGTTAATCGACTAATAAAAATGAATAGAGAAAAAGATAAATTATCAAACGTCCAATTAACTAATCATAAGAATTTTCTAGTTACGAAGGTGAATCGATCCACAAGATCCTGGACAAGATAGCTCGCGCCAGCACCGTGATGATGGACCGCTGGCAGATACACGTCGAGAACTCGTCAGATGAGGTAAGATGTTTCTGGACATAGCGGAGGCCTTCGATCGCGTGTGGCACAAAGCCCTTCTTTCGAAGCTTCCTTCCTATAGGCTTCCCGGGAAATTATGCAATTGGATTACCAATTTTTTGGCAGATCGGAGCATCAAGGTTGTTGTCGACGGTGCATGTTCCGACCAAAAATTCGTCAATGCTGGTGTTCCACATGGCTGCGTTCTATCACCCACTCTGTTTCTTCTGCATATCAATGCAAAAGATACTTGTTGCAAATCAGTAACATTTACTGCTATGCAGACGATAGCACCGTAGACACCTCATACACCGGCCGTGCTAATATTTCTCGGGAAAACGTCGAAGAAAACCGGAACAAACTTGTGTCTGAAATCGAGTCTTCGTTAAACAAAGTCTCGAACTGGGGCGGACTAAACCTAGTCCATTTCAACCCCAAAAAGACGCAAGTTTGAGCGTTAACCGCCAAAAAAACACCATTTGTCGTATTTCCACGATTTGAGAACATTCCGATAGCCGCCACAGCTAGTATCGGAATACTTGGCGTTGATATTTCGAGCCTCGTTCAGTTCCGCGGTCAATTGGAAGGCAAAGCCAAATTATTTGGATTAATCCCGGCAGCTGAATTTAACCTTGGGACATCTCGTCAAAATTCTAAATTTCACCCGCACCACTTACATGTCCGAAAATCCACAACAGCGCGATTTTTAAGGCATTTTCTGCCTCGCACAACCACTCTGTGGAACCAGCTTTCGCCGGCGTTTTTTCCGAACCGATACGACTTGGGAACCTTCATGAAAAGAGCGTACTTATTCCTTAAAGGCTGGCAACGCTCCTGCAACTTCCCTGGTGTTGCAGATGTTCATGGGCGGTGGTAATCACTTTCCATCAGGTGAGCCTCCTGCTGGTTTGCCCCCCATAACATAAAAAAAAAGGCGAAGGTCCGTTTCTTTTTTTACAGGATTCTAAATAATGAATATAAATATATGTCTAGTTTAAATCATTATTCACCATACAACGTCATGATTATGTCTTACGTCGAAAGGACTAAAGTAAAATTTTCATAGACCATATTAACCACTATTAAAAGTTTTTCAAATGATAAGTAAATTCAGGTAATTAATCAGGATAAATACTAAACGTTCATTGGTTACCTGTTTCGTCACCAGGTGACACTGACCAATAACCATTCGGATTACTCCTCGATTGTTTTAATACTAATATAAATATCCTTCTCACCAAATTACGGCCACGATAGTCATTTTCCGAAGATTAAACATCTTTGCAGGAAATATTACAGGACAGAAGTATGTCCGCTAATGTGCACTAGGGTTCACCTTTATTCCTGCAATTTAGCTCAAAATCTTGGCAATGGACGAAGGTGGATGAAGAAAGATCTGTATTATTCCCAAATGCTTTCATAATTTTTAGGAGTTATTTTTTTCTTCGTTGGAATGACTTGTTAACTTGTTTCCCCCCCATGCAGAGGGGAGTGGGATTGTTATGTGGAACTTACTGGTGTCAAACCTGGTATACCTACTAAAAGTAGTATCCACTGCTTGTCTGGGGAGTTACGGGATCGCTTGCGCACTACTACCACGCCGCCGCGACGGTCAACTGCCCGTGCTCTCCACCACGGCCTCCATCTTGGAAGGATTCCCGGATATAGTTCACTATAGTATTGCCACCCACTAGACCTACTAGTCTACATTTTGGGATCACCAGCTAGTGATTAGGCTAAAAACATTTTTTAATTACATTTTCAGTGTGAACAAGTTCAAATGCCAGATTCCGCCCCCCATCCCACCTGTGTTCCGTACAACATCATCAACAATTACTTCTCCATAGGTGTTGTAAGTACATATTTGAATATTTGGTCATACATTTTTTACCCTTTGTGCAGTCGTGGGTTATATACGCGTTACCAAGTTTTTACTTTAGAAAAAGTCATAGTTAGGCGGATTTGATAATGGACCACTCAATGGTAAGTGGTCACCACTAAGTATAGACAGTAAGAAATTTTAATAATTTCTTATATCACCAAAACATTACCCAACTTGTGAACTAAGATGTTATGTCCCTTGTGCCTGTAGTTACCTTTCAAACCGGAACACGACAATACTAAGTAGTTACTTTTGGGCTTAAGTGGGTTACCCAGATGTGCTTGCGCAAAACCTTAACACCAACTAAGATATTTAGATAAGTTAATAAAGAATAACATGACAAAGTTCAAACGACATTTTCAAATTATGTAGTATTTGGTGATTTAAACATTCCCATTGTCCAGGATGCAGCGATATGCGTGAAGTTCCACACGGAGAGGGAACGTAACCCAGACAAGTTCAGCTCGAGGATGAAGAACAAACTCTGGTACTTCGAGTTCGCGACGTCCGAGCAGTTTGCAGCGAGTTGCAAGAATCTACACGAGAACATCGATATTGTTGTTAGTTCCGATGATATTTTACTCGTACTTAATTCTAGTGGTCGAGCCGAGGTGACCTAGTGGTTAAAACGTAGGGGGTCAAACCCAGGCGAACGCCGCTAAATTTGAATGTGCTAAATTCGTATATATAATGAAATTCGGGCTCGGCGGTGAGGGAAACCATCGGGGGAAACTTGCACGTGTCCAGTTCCAATAAAACGAGTACCTCGCGAGTAACCCTCCTCGCGCGCCGCCCGCAGTGCGACGGCGCGTCGCTGGAGCTGAGCAAGGGCGTGGCGCTGCAGGGCGTGGCGCTGCTCAACATCCCGTACGCGCACGGCGGCTCCAACCTGTGGGGCGCCGGCGCGCACCGCCGCGGCCGCTTCCCCGACGCGCACCAAGGTACGCCGACGTACTGTCGGATTATCTGGTACATTTCAGGGATTTGGCCGCGAAAGCGTTTGATGAAATTTCGTCTTTCATCATTATTGGTGACTTTCTTCAAAATTCGTAACAGTTTCGAATGCGTCAAGCTTAATTCGATGTTACGTATTATAATGGAGCTCAAAACATATTTCCTTTCAGACATTGGCGACAAGCTGATAGAAGTGATCGGTCTTGAGAACTGCTTGCACATGGGGCAAGTACGAACAGGTAATTTTATGTTCTTAAAATTTGTCCGAGAGTACCGACAAGCATTAATATCGGACGAAATCGTTTCACAGTAACTAACTTATAGACCTCCAGATCCCTCCAAAACCTTCTAGAACTAAATTCCCTAGTTAACGATATCTCACAACTAACGAATACTTGAAATATTGGTAAATCTATTTGGGATTAAAAGACTTGTATAGGTTTGACGGCACACCATACAAGTATGCATACATGTAAATCGTTCAATTGTAAATTTCATTACAAATTCATTATGTATCAATATGGTGCACAAGCTTAAAAGAAATATTCTCACAAATACAAAATAGGGAATTTTGAAGCCAGATGCGTGTGCCATGACAGGTGGTCGAAATAAAAAACCGTGCTGTTCTGTAAGATATCACGTCGTTTGTGAAACGTTGTGAACCGATTTCCAGTGATGCGCGATTTGGATGCATCTAAAGTAAAAGTAAACTAACATCTGAATATCCCACTGCTGGGCTTAGACCTCATCTCCCATTGAGAAGAAGACGTAGAACTTAATCGACCACGTTCAATACGGTTTGACACACATGTAAAATAATTTTACTGAAATTTGACGTATACAGTATTCGTCACGATGTTTTGCTTCACTGCCGAGGACGAGGTGAATTATAAACGCAAGTAAATAAAAATTCAATAGTGCTTTTCTGGTTTTGAACCCACGATCATCTCAGTGCATTCAAACTCAAACTCCTTCATTCAACATAGAAGCATTACACTTACTTATTGATAGTCAAATTAAACACAACCACCGGTTCGGAATAGGAAACACCCTGACCTGAGAAGAACCGGCGAAAGAAACTCTAACACAATCTAAATAAATACATATATTGAATATGAATAGAAATAGCCAGGAGGCGATCGTTTCATTCCCAAGGTGTGCCATCGATCATAAACTCACTAATTGTATAGTAACCTTTCGCACACAAGCGTTCCTTAACATTTTTTTTTTATTTGGCAACAGAAGCATTTTGAACGCTTTCTGGGATCCTGTTGTAAAACCGTATACATTGCCCCACAAAAGAGATACTGACTCTATGCAGTCGAGTAACAGGATGTTATTATGTGTATCATCATCCTCCTGCCCTTATCCCAACTCTACTTGGGGTCGGCGCAGCATGTCTTCTTCTTCCATACTTCTCTGTCGGACGTCATCTCACAAGTAACATTCTTTCTAACCATATCGTCTTTCACACAATCCATCTATCGTTTCTTGGGTCTTCCCCTACCTCTATATCCATCCACATCCATTTTCAAAACCTTTCTCACAACATGGTCCTCATTCCTCCGCATAACATGCCCATACCAAGACAGCCGGTTTCCGGATAGCTTCTCGGTTACCAGTGCCACTTTCAAACTTCCTCTTATGTACTCATTCCTTACTTACTCTATCCATTCGCGGCTATACTTAGCAGCAGGATGTTATTATGTGTATCCTTTAAATAAAGTAACTATTATAGTCAATGTCGGCCAATGATCGCTCTCAGACATTTTACGATCGTGTCGTGCGATGAGTTTCGAGTTCAATTGCTTTCACGACGTATGAACACGACATGTGTTTATTAGTGTGAGTTTAAATTTAAAAAAAAATGTTTCAAGGTCTCCGAGCATCAGGCAGACGGCTGGCGCAGTGCAGCTCCATCATAATCACCACGAAAAGAACCTTTCCCATGCAAATCGATGGGGAGCCATGGATGCAACCGCCGTGCAAGGTAATATTTGAATTATGACATATTTAAATGGTGGATAAGAAATTTTCAAATAGATAATTATCTTCGTTAATTCCAGGCAGGATATATTATATACATATATAATTGTATTTAACTAACATAAGTTTATATTTTAAATGTTGGAAATGAGTATAAGCTTATATTTTAAATGTTGGAAATGAGTAACTACTGAGTTAAATATAAAATAGCGTAAAGTTGTTTTTTTTTTTTAATTTTAATATGACGTTGCACAAAGCCTACCACCAAGTAAATGTAGGTAGCCCTTGCATCGTGGGGTGCTTCATCGATGTTGGTCATGTCTTGAACCACCAGTGAACCCAAGGAAGTCTCATAAAAATAATTGTACTACACAATATCTTTGAATAATAAATATATTCTGTTTCAGATAACTATCACCCACAAGAACCAAGTACCAATGCTAATGGGTCCAGCTCCAGAAAAAGGAAGGAGTTTCTTCAAGCTTTTCACCCACTGTTAAACCCACTCATTCCAAAACGTTAAAGGTTAGAAAGAGACAGATATATAAACTCAGTTTCATCTCTGAATGTATTAAATTATTATAATTGTTATTGTGTGTTATGTATAAATATGTACTTCTAGGGTTTAAAAATCAATATATTTTTTGTATTCTTTTTTAATTTATTTTAACTATTTTTTTTCTATAAAAAAAATAAATATTAAATAAATGGTTAAAAAACAAAGACTTCGGACTACTAAATGGCTTTTTATAATGATATTTTGTGCTTATAATGTTCTTAGACCAGCTTCGAATTGTACCAAAAATAATACGTCCATTTTTGCGAAATTATATTACTATAATATCTACAGAAATTTCTAGAATTCGCGTAAAATAGGTCTTAAAACCTAGAAAATAAGCTAATCAAATTTAACTTAAACATTATTTTATTGCATAATAAATAAAAATATATTTTATTAAAATTTTATTTGCAATAGCATTTTATTTTATATAAAACATGCATTTTTTTTAATAATATGCAAACTTTAGTTTTAATAAATTAAATATACTATAGTGAATTGTTGTAAATGTTTATAAATACGTCAATCTAGGTAATTTATTTAGTGATCTGTATTATAAAACGAAATTTAAGGTTTTTTTTTTTAAAGATACATCTGGACTAAGACTAATGATTTTGCAAAAAAAAAAAAAGTTTAATATTTTTAACTCTTTTGACATTCATATTTGCGTATGAAATATTTGAGCAAGGAATTAGTTATAAAAATTATATGTTTATTTTTATCTAATTATTACAATTAATATTTACTTCAGACTGCCTTTTCAAAACTTTTAATTAAATTTTATTTCATGTATAACTATATCTAATATAAATGTATAATTAAAATAAAACCCTACAGATATTAAGACAAATATACACAAATTAAAATATATTGTATAAACTTTAAAAAATATATAAGGTCTATCTAAATTGTATAATTGTAACTATAGAAAAATCACAACGGTTGTCTGCACGCACACCAAAATATTTTATTATGTGTATAATTCCGCATAAAATTATATTCCTCGTATTTACACAATAGTTTTAATATATAAATAGATTTAAATATAAACGACTTTCTTTCTTAGATGATTCAATGGTATGTCCATTTCAATAGCACGAGGAGTTAAGATAAACAAACCTTAGATTTACATATTCCATGTGATTTGCTAATAACTCAGCTATATTGTGCACCACTAACAGTTCGTGATTAATATATCTTTATTTACGATACAACACTATTCCAATTAAACATTTATATCATCTTTAATTCTAGTTCAAAAGTTTCGATAGCAAATTCACTCAAAGTCATATAAAACGCGTTTTTTTAAATCCATATTTTTTATGACATTGGGCCATTCGTTGATAAGTGGTCACTGTCGATAGACATTAGCACCGTTTTTTTAACTTTTACTTACATAACCAATGCGACGCCAGCGGTACATTATATAATTGTTTTTTTTTGCCACCTGATGGCCACCTGATGAGGTAAGAGGTCACCACCGCCCATAGACAATGTCGCTGTAAGAAATATCACTTAACAGAAACATTCCTTACATCGCCAATGCTCCACCAACCTTGGGAACTTAGATGTTATGTTCCTTGTCCTTGTACTGGCTCACTCACCCTTCAAACCGGAACACAACAATACTGAGTAGTGTTGTTGTTGTAATATCTGTTTATTTATCTTTTGTCCTCCTGCCATTGAAATAAGCTAAAGATTTCTGTGCAAAAATTTGATGGCGATCATATACCAAGTACACAGTAGTAACCCTACCAAATATAAAATACATTTAAATTAATTTTCTTTTACGATTGTTGAGCTATTCTTATAAAAGTAGAGTTATTAATTGCAAACAAATAATACTTTTTTCTAAATATATCTATGTTTAATTCGTAGTCGATACAAAATATTTCCGGCCAAAATATTGCCAAATTTTTGCCAAATATTTAATTCATGAATCATTATTATTTATGAAAAATTTAAAGCTGTTCTAGCCCACTCTGGGCAAGGTTATCTATTAAAATTAGAAGGGCATGGAATACCACGCGACGCAGTCGATACAAATCTATGGGATTTCTGTAATAGTGACAAATCATTAATTCATAAAAGAATATTATAAATTTAAAAAAAAAACGCAATATTTTACAGTAGACTCAACTGATTGCTTCTGAGCTGGCAGAATTACCGAAAGGAAAGGAAAACCAGTTGACAAGCGCTTCCCCACCCCCCTCCCCCCCAGACGATCTTTCGCTCTGTTTCGGTCTATCTCGTTCTATTATTTAAACTATTTTTTTGTTATATTAATAACAATTTTAATTCTCGTCATTTAGGTATTCTCAAAGGTTGATTGATTTATTTCATTGTCTGTTATATTTTATATATTATTGTTATGTTATGTATCTTATACGTAATATATAACCGGGTGTCCCGAGACGGCACTCTTTTTTTGTTTCATTTCCAATTTAAAATTTAATTATACAAGTGAAATTATTTAGCGCAGGAGGCGACGTTTACAATAATGTTTAATGTGAAGTTTTACGTGCAACGAGTTTGTACTTCTGTCGAATATGATTTGGTAGTGATTTTACATTTTTTTAGTATAAGATTTTTTTTTTACATATAATCTCATTGACGGGTTTTAATGTTTGTTGTTTAATTAAATAAAGCTTGTATCGTTATTATTGTTAATAATATTTAGAATTAATTATTTTTAAAAGGTCGATTTTAATAATTGTCTTTGGAAATTTGAATTTTTTTGAATATGGAACGTTTACGACGTTCGAATGTTTTACTTGCGTCGCGCGTGTTTTGTTTTTTTTTTTTATTTAATAACGTTAGCGTTAATGATTTCATCTACGAATCTTGTTACTCGTTTTAATAATTCAAGTATCGATGTAAGTTGGAAATGTTCTTTGAATGTTATTAAATAAATATAAATACATATAAGGATAATTTAAAGGCTTACTCAATTAAGTTAAATGTAAAAAAAACCCTTTTTTTTTTTGTTATAAATAGTGTTGTGCATTCTATAAAAGATCATTTATTCTATCTATGTTATCTAGTGTATATTAAAGTGTTGTCTGTCTGAATGTATGTAGAAAGTTGAGACTGTCGAACTAATTAATATTAATTGACATATTATTTATTAATTTTGTAATATATTATCTGTAAAGAGTACTTCATTCCAAATATAAAATATACGAGTGTGTTTTATATAAATCTTACTTTTTTTAATTGACTAATTAAAATATAGATTATATACAAAAGTATGTTTAATAACTACCAAAAAAAAAGTTAAAATTCCGTGAAGTTATTTCATAAGAAGTATATAAGATTCTGTTGTTTAAAGTACGTCCCTAATAAAACAATATATAGTTAATTTGATTTAAAAAAATATTTAATAAAAATCTCACGTCTCACTGCATAAAGCCGTCCCACGCTGTACGTGTTGTGTTTGTGTGAGTAAACGTTATACAATAATGTTCATGTTATTGACGGTTTTATGCAGAACCAACATACAGGTAGATATAATTCTTTTTTTATTTTATATATCACTTCTGACAGTCTCAATTTATTATTAGTGTATTGTTATTGGAAAAAAAAAACAGATTTTAGCGTCGCGATGAAACAATTAAAAATATGTGCCAGCTTTAATAGTGTTAAGATATATTTATTAAAATTATAAATATATTATTGAATATTATTTATCTTTGATTATTTATATATACTAGACAGACTGTCAAGGCTGAGAGAGCACCGGGGAAAACAGTGGGCAATACTATCAGAAGTACACGCACACTAGTAAAGTATTTATGACGTTTGGTGTGTCAAGCGTAGCGGTCACGCACACAGAGGTAATAATGTTGGCTCGTTTGTTTTAGTTCAATTGTAGTGCGACTCTATCTGTATATATAAATAAATTAAGATTATTGTAATGAATATATGTGCATTTAAAATTCGTCTTGTGTTTCTTTACCTGTTGCCATGATGAGGTTGGATGTATCGCCAAATCAAATCATCGGATGTCATATAAAAGTTCCAAGGTTTTTTATCAACAGAGTTTTTTAATATTCTGTGAATGGTATCCCAGTCGAGCCGAGATAGTCTAGTGGTTAGAACGCGTGCGTTTTAATCGATGATTGCGGGTTAAAACCCAGGCAAGGACCACTGAATTTTCATGTGCTTAATTTGTATTTATAATTCATGTCGTGCTCGGCGGTGAAGAAAAGCATCGCGAGGAAACCTGCATGTGTCTAATTTCAACGAAATTCTACCACGTGTGTATTCCACCAACCCGCATTGGAGCAGCGTGGTGGAATATGCTCCAAACCTTCCCCTCAAACGGCAAGGAGGCCTTAGCCCAGCAGTGAGAAATTTACAGGCTGCTAATGCTTACACTTGTTTGGCCCACCGGAAGATACTGTTTCGCGCTATGTCATTGTCGTGCCATGAGTGTGGTTGGCTTGTGGACACAGCGTGCCACACTGTAATGGATGTGCCGCGAGGGTACTCCAGCTCCATTCTTTGGTGGTATATGGACGGAGACCTATCGTTGCCGGGTGTGATAAACGCCATGCCATCAGTAGCGAGAGGTGCTGGATAGAGTTGGTATCCTTCTGTTGTAAAAATGTTATCGCAAAAGGAGGCCTTGGAGTAGGAGCTTGAGGAAAGTGCCTCGACTGACCAGAGCAGAAAAAATGGTAAGTAATAAGGTGGAACGAAGTCGGTCTTCGATAGGTCTGTCATTGCCAACGTAACTGGTGTTTTTTAATCTCTTTCCTGTTCAATTTCAAGTTAAAATAAGCAAGTAAATGTTGCTTAACGAAACGGCGAAATTTTAAATCGTAACTAGATTAAAAACACGTTAATTTAAAATTTAACTGCATCGTAATTGATTAATATTAAAATTTAATGAAAGAATGTAATTATAATTTCGTAAAAAAACAAACGGACATGTTTAATGTACACTATTCCAAAACCAATCATTTTATGTAATTTTATACGCATAGTAATAATTAAATTCCACGGACATTTATAATGAATAAAACTCCATCAGGCAAACGCCGAATAACATTTTCAAGATGAATTCCTACTTGTGGGTAAGGTTTTAATGTTATAAATTATAATTATATTTATTTTCATAAGACGTAGAAATATGAAATAAATACAGTTACTGTGTGATACTGACCGCGTGGAATGGTGGCAAGAATGCTGGTGAACAAGCAGCATTTCCGTGTGTGATCTTATTCAACAGCTCCTTTACCAAATGATGAACTTTTTGTACGCAAATGATTGACATTTAAATTTTAAGTTTAAATTATACTAGCGACCCGCCCGGCTTCGCACGGGTGCAATGCTGATACTAAATATACTACAGGATGACTTACAACTACAGTTTTTCTGTCATTAGACAATACAAACCGCTATGTCCCTGGGTTTTTAATCCGTAATATTCATTTAAATTATATACTGTAAAGGGCCATATTGATCTGATTGACTGGTAAATAGAGCACGTGATGGTAAGGGGTAACCCAGAGACATTGGAGCTGTAAGAAATATTAACCATTCCTTGCATCACCAATGCGCCACCAACCTTGTGAACTAAGATGTTATGTCCCTTGTGCCTAGCTCTGACTCACTCACATTTCAAACCGGAACACAATAAATACTATCTAAGAATGTATATTAGTATTGCTGTTTGGTGGTTGAACAATTTGATAGATTATATTAATATGTTTATTTATATTTATTTTATTTCTCTTTAATATTGCTCCCTTGCTAATAATTGTTTGGTTGCTCTCGAGTTTGGCTGGTAGAGATTTTATTCCCCTGAGTCCACCTCTTGTACAATACAAATTTGATACGCAACGTCTAATATAAAGACATAAATTTATCATTGAATTTTCAATATATAGCTTACATTTAAAAATATGCATGTATTTAAACATATGCACCTAGTTATAGAAATAAAAGGGAGTCGAGAAAATGTTGAAAAAATACGTTCAAAATGCTCAATAAGCGTAATGAAGTATTTAACGGAAAAATCATTGCGAATCCGCTAATGAATATCGTTTGAATTAAGAATTTCTTGAGAAGGCTAAATACACAAATATTCTGCCAACTTTACTTCATGAGATCTATATGACAAGTTATAATATCAATTTAACTTTTGCCAGAAATCGACGTTCGTTTGGGCACAACCAGTATGTCGCCTACCTTACTATTGTAAATAATTAAAAAAAACATAAAGTATTGTTCAGTTTTTTAGCTCGTTCTTTTCAGGGCTGAGATACATCCTTCTAATCCGGAAGATTTGGATTTTTTTTTTTATAAAAACGTTTTTTTCTTCACAGGTAGCTTTGGTAGCGGTGTGTCTAATCGCGGCCTACATTCAATGTCCGCACTGCAATGCGCACCCGCCGCGACAGTATTTACCAAACCATCGTTTTTAATTTTCGTCATCAAATAACATGACAAAGAACTCATCGAAAGGCCTAAACTTTCATAAATAAAAAATAAATATCGATCTATTTCAGTTTAAACGCAAATTAGGATGATATAATATATTATTGGGGACTAAAATTGTTTTTAATTCCGACAGTTAAGCCATTAGATGATGTTTTTCTTGTTTTACAATTATAAAAATTATAATACAAGTATAATAAATTACAAGTGTTAAAAAAACAGTATTTTTACTTCCCTATCCGCCTTGTGATATTATTAAAATTGATGAATTAATAGTAGAACATCCAATAATAATTGATGTACTGTTTAAATTTGCAAGAGATATTATTTATTGAATTTAGATTCAGACTCTACCGAGAAGACTCGGCGACAAAATCAATAGTTACTCTTTTTCAACATCTAAAAATACAGTCATTTTAGTTAAATACAAATATATATGTATGTTATATATCCACGTATCATCTGTGTACTCTTGTATTGTATCACAACTATGCATGCATTCCAATCAAACAAATTAAATCAGGTTCCGTTCAATCAGAGATAAGGATTTGTGAGAGACCGCATATTTCGAATTTAAGGAATAAATATAAACTTCATATTGATAATGTAAGAACTAATTATGGTAAAAAAACAATTCTGTTTGAGGGAGTACAGCTGTTCAACAAACTACCAGATGAAATAAAACTATGTGATATTATACGGATGTTTAAAGTCAAACTAAAAAATCATTTAATATCCTCGCTATAGTAAATAAAGCCTTTTATATCCAACGGCCCAGATGTTAAAACTGTTTTCTTGCAAATGTATAGAAATGTTCATTGTATCTAATTTTAAGTGAATGTTAAATTCTTATGAGAAAGAAAGTTCCTTATACCTTTATTGAATAATATACCTTCTTTACCTATTTTTTACAAATTATTTAATTTTATGAAACGGCAAAGTTAAAAATGTCTGCGGAATTTTATCATAGAATCGGATACCTTTTACGGATACCTTTAATTTTTAGCCGTCTCACATATTGCTAGAATTTAAAAACAAAACAAATAGCAATACTTAGTGCGTTGTGTTCCGTAACTATATATAGCATCATAGTTCCCAAGGTTGTGGCGCATTGGTGATACGCGGAATAATTAATATTTATTTTTACATTACATACAATAGCAGCCTGTAAATTTCCCACTGCTGGGCTAAGGCCTCCTCTCCCTTTGAGGAGAAGGTTTGGAGCATATTGCTCCAATGCGGGTTGGTGGAATACACATGTGGCAGAATTTCTTTGAAATTAGACACATGCAGGTTTCCTCGCGATGTTTTCCTTCACCGCCGGGCACTAGATGAATTATAAACACAAATTAAGCACATGAAAATTCAATGCTGTTTGCCTGGGTTTGAACCCGAAATCATCGGTTAAGATGCACGCGTTCTAACCACTGGGCCATCTCGGCTCTCTGCAATGTTTAATATTTGTAACAATACCAAAATTTTTATAGTAGTGACCACTAATCACCAGATGGCACATTTGCCAGTCCACCTATATGACATAAAGAATTACAGAAGCAAGCAAAAGCCAGTAAATTTCAAAACAAAAGCTGTTACTCCAAGTATTAAAGATTACTCCAAGTGGTAAGACGGTTTGGATGTTATTGCAATACGCTTTTTTTTCGCTGGAAAAACGCATTACACGTTTCCCCCACAAGATGTGGGGGGAGGTATGTGGGGCTCGCCGACACTGAAGACGCTGGAACACCCACTAAAAAACCAGCGGTACCCACACCGTCTTTAGGGGGGGGGGGGGTTTATTGCAATACGCTGTTCCAATGTAGTCTTACACAATTGACAGAATTTCAACTAAAACAGGCAGGTTTCCTCACGAAATTAGAGAAATGCAAGTTTTCTAACGATGTTTTCCATAACCGCTGATCATGAGTTGAATTATAAACACGAATTAAGCACATGAAAATTCAGTTGTATCACGTGTTCAAGCTACAGGGTCGTCTAAGCTCGATGCACTGTCTTTGGTAATCATGAAGTCATTAAAAAATACCATCTTTTTATAAATTGCCTTTCAACAGTTAACGGCAACACTAATTATTAGCGCTGCACAATCGAAAGATTATTGCACACGCGTCGGATATTACCGGTCGCTGGTTAAAAGTTGATTATGACATTATTTAGCTAATTTTACTTCTAATTACGCTATTTTTCACATTAATTTGATGAAATATTATTACTGGCAATACAGCTCAATTAAAAGGAAAAATAAACGGGCTTAGTTCGTATTACAAAATACAGCTAGATTATTAGGAATATATCAAATAATTAAAAAGTATCAAAATTGTCTATGTCTAAATCTTATTGTTATTGCTAATTTCAAGTATCTGTCATTAGCGACCGAACCCGGCTTCGCACGGGTGCAATGCTGATAATAAATATATTATATAATGTTATAAAAATAACATTAATAATTATACCAATCACAGGACGAGTAAAGTCAAATAAACAAACTTTGACATTGAAATGAAGCGATATCATTGGTCGAATCTTAAATAATCTATGGTATTAATTATGAATTCGATTTATGGATTCGAAACGTCGACGAATTCGAATCATAAATAAAGCCATATTCATTCCAATGACTCGATCGCCTGCAGTACACGAAATACACTGAATCTTCTGGCAAAAGTTTTACGTATATTGGGTAAGTACTTTCAGTCAGACAACAAATTAACTATTAGTACAGATGATCAAAATAATGAATAAATTGTAAGCATATTCAAATCAAATGTTAATTCCGGCGACGCCTCTGCGATTTTCAAATTGAAATATTCATATATTTAAATATAATTTGAATAAAATTATAATTGTTAAGATCATGTTATAGATGGCTGCATTCTTTGCAATGATATAGCAAGTGCCTACGTGTTTGCTCAATTAAAATAATTAGTTTAACGATTCTCTGTCATCAATAGTACTGGTTTATTCGCCCAGAGGATCGGAAATACTGACCGCGTGCCAGTAGCAATCCTGCCATTCCATGTGGTCATGATTTATATAGTAGCTTAAAATTTTATGTCGATGCAAATAATTTTTTCCCAAATTTACTTTTTTTTTAAGTAGACTACATCCACGGGCTCACAGTTTGCCTAACAAACCGTTTTTCTTATTTACTAAATACCAGCAGATCGACGCTGGAATTGGAGCTCGTCGACCTTCTTGAAAGACGTGACGTGGTGGTTCTATTTCTTTACTTACTTAAAGTGACTTTAAATTTAGTTAGTATAGCTGACTGGTTTCTGCTGGGTAATATTAACCGGGCGCATTGGAATGTATATTCTGCAAATTATTATATAATATAATTATTATACAGGGTTATTGGTAATTCGACGTATTCCCGTTAGGAGGTGATAGGGGTAACTATTTGCAATAATTTTAACCCCCATATGCATGATGCAAAAGTGAACCATTTTTGAATTATCGCGTTTTTTAGATTTTTTTCTAAATAAGTCAAAAATGCAACTTCAAAAATTTATTAAAAAAAAAGTATCAATACAAATCTATTTTTTTCTTCTGATTTATAAAAACGAATAAACACTGGTTATTTGTCAATATAAAAACAATAATTATCGGTCCAAATTTAAAAACGCGAGAGCAGCTCGCTCGCCGATCGCCGAGGCTCGATCGCTCTGTGGCGTGAACGTGCGGATCAGACAAAACGGATAATAATCCACCCAGTGACCCGTCTGTAGTTGCAGATGGTGTTGCTACCACTGTAGGGGGCCATCTCAACGACCAGTTATCCCATGCGGGCCTGCGTGGACATCTTGCAAATAAACATGATGATGTGGCACCTAATAGTTTTATTCGTAAACATTAGTGTCGTGGAGCATCCTTAGGATCGAGTGAGCTGGTTGATCAACTCAGTATTCTCATGTTTTAATTTGATGGATGTGTCAGCCGATGTGACTACAGGCGCAAGGGACATCTCAGTTCCAAGGTTAGTGGTGCGTTGGCGTTGTAAGGAATGTTTAAAACCTCAACGTTAACAATGCATGTCTGCAGTGGTGACCACGTAACAAAAGCTGAACTTCACATTTAAAAAAAATAACAATAATATAATTCAAACAGACGATAACAATGTCACTTTATATGTACACAGTGAATTTTTAATCATCATAATTTATTTGACTTCGCCTTCAATTGTAATTTGATAGATAAGTTTTATGAACGTGATTGATAAGGTTGATTTTTAATAGTGGGAATTAACCGTGGAAGTTTTAACAATAATAATGTTCTTAGATATTCACATCGTGGTTCGTAGAAAGTCACTGATGGTAAGTGGTACTTTAGAAAATAAGATCAGCTCTTGCAGCGTCAATACGCAACCAACCTTGGAACTAAAATGTTATATCCCTTGTGCCTGAACACTGGAACTTTCGCCGGCGGTTTTTCCGAACCGCACCCACTTGGGAACCTTCAAGAAAAGAGCTTTTACAAGCACTTTTGAATCGTCTTTTAATAAACTATTAAGTAAAGCTACCACCGGTTCGGATTGTAGATTCTACCGAGAAGAACCGATAAGACACTCAGTAGTGACTCTTTTTCAACATCTAAAAATACAGTCATGTTAGTTAAATACAATTATATATGTAGGTCATGTCTCCTGCCTGGAAGTCAACAAGCGTTAACTCCACGCTTTTTTATCATCAATATACTCTTGTATCGAATAATATGCCTTCTTTACCAATGTACTTTTTACAAATGACTTGAATCTATTAAACTCTGATAATCGAACCCCAATGACACTTTCAAAGCAAAGTCATCTCACACAGCTTGTCTTCGATATTCGACCGTTTTGGTTGAAATATCTTCAGATACTATACAATTACGTTTTTTTTAAACCATTTAAAGTATGATTCAGATTAAATAATTCATACATACAAACAGACGAGGTCGGTTACATTGAATTAATTCTTAATTAAACGAAAATATCCTTTTAAGTATAAAGCAATTTCATCTCATCGTAGAAACGAATTAAACGACAATAATACTATATATAAGTACTACATAAATGTGACATTTCTGTCCTAAACCAAAATTGTTTTGCCGCATATGGCTGTTAGTTATTGTGTATTAAAATTATGGATGTTTCGTTCTAATTTGTCCAGCTGTGTAGACAGAAATAGCATCGTACAGTTTTTCGTTATAGCTTAAGGATAAAGAAGGTTACATACAAAGAAACAATATTGCACAGATAATAAAACTAAAACGGAATAAGAACTTTTTTGTTAATTATTAAGTAAAGTTTGAATGTCATGAAAATTAATACAATATTTTTAACGACATAAGTATCATGACATCCGACAGAGAAGTATGGAAGAAGAAGACATGCTGCCGACCCCGAGTAAAATTGGGATAAGGGCAGGAGGATGATGATGATGAAGTATTATCGGGAGAGTAACTGTTAAATGACACCTACTACTTGGTAGGGCTCTGTGCTAGCCCGTCCGGGTCATCATCATATATTCTACCGCTGAATAGCAATATATATTTTGTATTTACTAGTTAATTACTTAAATATTTATTAGTAATTAATTTTAATTAAGTAAATAATAAAAATTAAAACACAACAATGCTAAGTATTACTGTTTGGCGGTAGTATATCTGATGGGTAATACCCACCCAAACAAGCTTGCAAATCCCTAACACCAAGTAAATCAATTATTATTTTAATTCTATTTTATTATAATAATTTTAATATATATATAATTGGTATTTTTGTGTTCTAGTTTGGAGGGCGAATGAGGGAGTAAGTACAGGTACAAAGGACATGACATCTCAGCTTCGAAGGTTGGTGGCGTATTGGCGTCACTTTTGTAATTTTTGCCGTCAGATACCTCTTTGAATACCTACCAATCTATTCTATATTAATGTTATAAATGTGAAAGTAACTCTGTCTGTCTGTCTGTCTGTCTGTCTGTCGCTCTTTTACAGCTAAACCAATGAACCGAATTTGATGAAATTTGGTATGAAGTAAACTTGAACTCCAAGACAGGACATAGACTACTTTTTTTGCCTAACACAAGATAACCAACCACTCAAACGGGAGCGAAGCCACGGGCGGCAACTAGTATGAGATAAAATAAAACAATGAAACTTAACCATATGTAATTTTTAATAAATATGATTTTTATATAAAAATTTTTTTTACGATCTGTGGATGCAGAATCTATGTAATGCAGAATCTTTGTTCTCAGTAACAAATTCTAGCCTGTGCGATTCAGCAATGTAAATTATTGTATTAAAGTCATCTATCTTTACCAGATTGATACACAATTAAACAAATTAACAAAAAGATGAAATTATGAAATATAGTACTTTTTTATATATATAATGTTTAAATCAAATTATATACTTATCACTTCGAGTACGCTTTTACAAGCACTTTTGTAGTAAAATGATTGTATGAAATTTGAACCTAGTACCGACTTCGTTATAACGAAAATAACAGCTAAAAACTCAGTGATAGCTGTTTGTCACGAATCAAGTTACACTTAACAAATAAAATTGCCTATGTAAGTACATTCATATTGCGATAGCCGCATAATTTTCCATTGCAGTTTGAAACATAACTTGCAAAAATGCAGTTTGTACATGCTTAAATCTGGATTAGCACGGCTGAAATTTCATGTGATTAATATGGGTTTATAATTACCTAAATTACTGCACAACTGATCATAGTGAACGGAAACAACAAAGCCTCATAAGAAGATACATCAACCCCTGATCCCCATTGGAGCAGCGTTCAATAAACTCCAAATCGTCCATTAAAAGGCGTACCAGGAAAACAAAGTTATACTCATAGACAACTGGCATTACAAAGCTATTCCTTATATCAACACAAACATTTTTTTTTGTTATATATTTGTGTAAACCTGATAACATATACGTAGTTTAATTTTGGAGTATTATCGTTAATGTGTTGTGTGTGTGCGTGACATTTCACACAGTGGGTTAAAAGGGCTACATGTATAAATCGTTTCCCACGTCAGGAAAAAATTGAATTTTTAATATTTTTTTAATAAAAGGGCATTAGCATTAGCATTAGCAGCCTGTAAATTTCCCACTGCTGGGCTAAAGGCCTCCTCTCCCTTTGAGGAGAAGGTTTGGAGCATATTCCACCACGCTGCTCCAATGCGGGTTGGCGGAATGCATATGTGGCGAATTTCGTTGAAATTAAACACATGCAGGTTTCCTCACGATGTTTTCCTTCACCGCCGAGCACGAGATGAATTATAAACACAAACAAAGCACATGAAAATTCAGTGGTGCCTGCCTGGGTTTGAACCCGAAATCATCGGTTAAGATGCACGCGTTCTAACCACTGGGCCATCTCGGCCAATAAAAGGGCAGACTTGCAAATTGGCTACCTGCTGGTAAGTGGTCCCCATTGCCCATAGACATTAGTACTGTAAGGAATATTAATCATTCCTTCATATCACCAACGCTCCAACCTCCACTAACCTAGCTCACTCACCTTTCAAAACACAGCATAGTAAGTATTGTTGTTTGGCAGTAGAATTCGTGATGATCGATGTACCTACCAAGGGCTAATTGAATGTAATTTGCAAGCAACAATGTACGCGAGAACAATCAAAAGCCGTCCGCTGTTATCAAAGCCTTTAATTCAGATATTTAAGTAGGTAGCACGTAACTGCTTTCTTCCATTTTGGGTGTAAACGACGTACAATAAGCGAGCCTCGTGCATCCTTGACATTCTATGAGTAACGTATGTCGAGTACCAAGATCGAACCGGTCGGGGTCGGTGTTATGCGAGACTGTGGCGAGATTATTCGTTTCTATATTTAAACATCGTTATAATCCGTTTTTCAAAATCATTTTTTGATTTTATTTATCTATACTTCAAGATTCGTAAATTAAAACTTTATTTAAAAACGGCGAATTATACAATTCATAAAAAGTTCTACACGTCATCAGCCATGAAAATAGATGCAGTGACGTCAAACATTTCCATAAGTTAAGGCTTCTAGACACTTGGTGGAGATTGAGAGTAAACATGTTAGAAGGGAAGACAGATTTAACTCTTCTAAATATATATTGGAAGATAATTTAAGACGTTTTAAATATAATAAATCGGCTTGCCAATGAGAAAAGAAGAAATATTTATAATAACCTGAACACGAGACACGGCCCTCCTGGTGGTATGCTTTTGATATGTAATTTAAATCAATCAAACAAAAACAAATCAAATCAATTACTATATAGCAATGAAGATTAGTTAATTACGAATGTAATTTTATGGGTTTTTAATATATATCTATATTGTAAATATAAAAGTAACTCTGTATGTTTGTCACGCTTGCACACTTAACTAGGTACGAAGCAAGCTTGAACGCCAAGGAAATGCAAAAGCAACTTTTTATGCCTAAAACCTATGCGCCTAACACGCAGTCGAAGCCGCGCCCGAAAACTAGTACACATTTCAATTGTCAAAGGCAAAACAATTCAGTAACTTTTTCTCCTCGGTTATATAAGATACGGTATAAATATTTACTCAGTATTTAATAATAATTATTGTCGAATATTTGTAACTTATATCGTTAAGTGCTTGCCTCTAAATAAGTTAAACTTAAAAAAAAAAAACCCTCGGATATTTATTATTTATTTATTAAAATTAAAATAATATTTATTAATATTCCTCTACTGCATAAACCTTTCACGCAATTAATTATACTTCGTCGGCACCTACAAAAATACTACACGCAACTTTATAGACCGAGAGTTGGATGCAAATTATTATTTATCATCAATTTATAATCCAGGAGCCGGTCGTAACTATATTATTGGAATCTGAATCAATTCATTATTACAATGTTTAAATGAGACGAGGCGAACCTCTTAAATAGACACATACAGTTCATTAATTCAACTAGACTATATGTTAACTACTTTATACAGGGTTAAGTAATAGAATTATAAATTATAGTATCGTTTAATGTTTATTTAATTCTAATTAAGCGTACCGTAATTTAGTTACCATTAGCAGTGTGATATTTTACAAATATTCCCTTCGATCGATCGTCGATTATTGTAATATTGAAAGTGTTATTATTGCGTGTAAGTACTGTCAAATAAGATCGTAACTTAGCTGAAGGGTAACCGCACTGAGCACGTTTCGATTTTTGGATATGATAGGATGATCTTCCACATCTCCTGCATAATGTAAGTGTCTCATTTTGGCGTTTACCGAAGCTGGATGTACCCTTTAGGGTAGGCACCCTGTACCCTATAATTCATTTCGTGTTCGGCGGTGAAGGAAAACATCGTGAGGAAACCTGCATGTGTCTAATTTCAACTAAATACTACCACAAGTGTATCCACAATGGAGCAGTGTGGTGGAATATGCTCCAAACCTTCTCCTCGAGGGAAGAAGCTTTAGCCCAGCATTAGGAAATTTACAGGCTGTTTATGTACTGTCAAATAATGTTATTACTGTTGCCGGTTTAAAGTCTAAGGGCATCGTTATCACATTCTCGAGGTCATATATAACGAAATGACTTATAATTCAATTGACAGGTGTCATCATTTGACATCACACGACTAATGTCACGTTACTACTTGACATTGACGATATAATCTGTACCCTGTTGGCACAATTAAACGCATTAAACATTAAGAAACATTAAGAATTGAATTTAGAATTAAATGAAATTAACTAATATGTTTTTGAAAAATTATTTATAAAATAAAATAAAAAAACTATGTTAAAACGCATGGCGACATGGTGGTAGGACTTAATGCAAATCTCTTTTGATAGGTACCACATACAGACCACATATTCTATCGCCAAAGAGCAATGCTTAGTATTGTAGTGTTTCGGTGTGAAGGATGAGTTATGATGTGAGGGCCAATGAACCTACAGGCACAAAGGAATGTTATGTTCTTAGTTCCCAAGGTTGGTGGTGCATGGCGACTTAAGAAACGGTTATATTACTTACAGCCTCAACGTTTATGGGCGATGGTTACCACTTACTATCATATGGTTGAAATGTCAGTGCGCCTCCATTTTTATAAAAAAAAAAAACCACGCCTTCTATATTTATTTTGCTCATAAGTAAAATAAATATAATAATAATACATATAATTTTAATCATAAGTTATAGGTTTAAATATTCATCTTAAATAAATGTGCCAAGATTTCATTTTTCATCATTGTCATAAGACTGATCTGAACTAAAAGGTATTTAAACTCATGGTTGACAATTTAAAGGAATATAATAAAATATAACATATCAATTCGAATCATCCCACGCTTATCTTAAAAATAAACGATACAAACAAGAAATATATACATTTTTCTTGTTACATATCAGAGCACAGCGCAGTTCTATTTCCTGGGTTCAACGTATGACATTTAACGCGTTTTAGATCTTACTATTTTATTTTGCGATGTGTACTTTTTTATCTGTCTACATATTTTAACTGTCATTTAAAAATAAGTTTCTATATGTTTTTTTTTTTGTTTGACAGATGCTTTATTGCATGTTTAAAGCAATTATTTGACGTTTTTTCTTAATGAATAAGAAGCGTGTGTATTTATTTGGTAAACAAAACATAGTTATCGATATTGTATCGAGTAAAATAATAGCTGTTTAATATTACATTGCTGGGTCATTAATAAAACAACAAACGGTATGAGATTTGAATATTTGAGATGGGAAAATATTGGAAAATTACGACACGTCGTTATTTAAAGAGATATTTTAATTTGTTACATAACTTACGAGGTTTATGGTTAGCGTTATGAAAAAATAATTAGAAAGATTTATTATGCCGCTCGCACAGAGTGACATAAAAACTACACAATGAAGTTGCTCCTTAATCCGCCAATAAGTGTCAAGTCGCTCGAAATAGACAACTTCACACCTTACCTTATTATACAATTTATTTTATTAAAAAAATAAATTGTGATTGTTTAAATTGTGTGAGTGTTACAGTATTATAAAAAAAAATACATTCATAACAATATTTTTTTTATAATTTTATTGTAAATCATTATTTGCATGCAAATAAAAACTATTTTTAATCACACCGAAGAAGACCTTCCCTTTTAATAGACAACTATGAAATGACTTTATATAAGAATAAATTCCTTAACCGAGGATTATTATAATAATTTGAGTGCTAAACTAAGAAGTTGATATTTACACTTACATAGATCTTCAATCCGCTAGCAAATGTTATTACGCATCCTTACAATAAAAAAACAATATGCCTCCTAGACTATATTTGAAAAAAGTCCTATTTTTTTTTTAGTTATTAAATATTTGGCCAGGCGTAACCACCACTATAGTATATGTGTATTATTAAAAAAACCCTCAAATATGCCTCTATAACCCAAAACGGTAAGCTTACACAAGTACTTACCACTTGTATTTATTATATTTTACAACAAAAAAAAAAACTATAATATTGTTTTCAAGAACCGCAATCTGGACGAATGAAATTACATCTTTGCCATAATATATATTTTTCTTAATATTGAAAAAGGTTAACATTGTTGCGTATTGATCAATTACACAGTTCAATAAATAGTCCATTTAATAGCTGTGTGGGCGTGTGTTAGTACGTATTACCTTACAAATTACTTTATATATCGTTAATTATCGATCGCGTTTGTTTTGTTTACTTAAAGAATGTGAATGTTTAACTCAATAACACCCCAACTATTTAATATTCTTAATTTGAAATCATTAGACCAAGATAATGAAAATACGTAGAAGAGATTGAACAGCAGGGGGGGTCGTAATGTAACCGCTGGAGCCTGGATGAAGCGAATTTGAATAGTATATTTACTAGTGTGTGTGTGTTTGTTTGTGTGCGTCGTCCTGGCCGTTAAAAACGCGGCAATTTTTTTTAACTATATGTACATCTGAAAATTTCAAAATCAGAATCATCCAACTTCGGTCGCTACGATAGGTTAGGCTCAATGATTTGAGACGTGAATTTCCTTGATGGTAGGGCTATGTGCAAGTCTGGGTACTACCCACTTATCAGATTGTTGTTGTTATTGTTGTGTTCCGGTCTGAAGGGTGAGTGAGCCATTGTACAGACACAAGGGACATAACATCTTAGTTCCCAAGGTTGGTGGCGCATTGGCGATGAAGGAATGGTTGATATTTCTTAAAGTATCATTGCCTATTGGCGGCGATGACCACCTGACATGAATGAATCATAAGCAATGTATCTGAGTTCAAACCCGGACAAGTCCACGAATTTTTCATGTGATTAATTTGTGTTTGTAATGTGAGTTTATAATTCATCTCGTGCTCGATGGTCCAAAAAAAAAACATCGTGAGGAAACCTGCATGAAGAGGATAAGTATCTGTGATCTATTTATTATCTCTGTACCTGTCCATCAGAAAGAAGATGAGGCTTTAGCCCAGCAGTGGGACGTTTACAGGATGTTATTTGAAGCTAATTTTTTAATATTGAATAAATATGTTATTATGTCCGTATGTTTTATTTTTAATATACTTTATACACGTAGGAAAGGAAAATATATTACCGTTGTTAAAGTAAAATGTATAATAAAATCGTATCGTTTAGGAATTTATGCACAACGCTCTTTTCGTTTACAATAAATTATTATCACGATAAAATTTAATATTGTCGTATCAATACATACGATAAATATACATCATGTTTTCGTATTGATTTTAAAAGAGTATTTAATAAAGTTTTAAATGTTAGTTACGTATCAATACTTTTTAATTTTTTATCTGTCATTTTTGACATCTTCATGTCAGTCCATATTCATGCGACATTTCAAGTCAAAATATATTCCAATGACATGAGAGGTTATGATAAGCATTAGCATTATTAGCAGCCTGTAAATTTCCCACTGTTGGGCTAAAGGCCTCCTCTCCCTTTGAGGAGAAGGTTTGGAGCATATTCCACCACGCTGCTCCAATGCGGGTTGGCGGAATTCACATGTGGCTGAATTTCGTTGAAATTAAACACATGCAGGTTTCCTCACGATGTTTTCCTTCACCGCCGAGCACGAGATGAATTATAAACACAAATTAAGCACATGAAAATTCAGTGGTGCCTGCCTGGGTTTGAACCCGAAATCATCGGTTAAGATGCACGCGTTCTAACCACTGGGCCATCTCGGCTGATATGATAAACAAACCTTAGATTTACATATTCCATGCGATTTGCTAATAGCTCAGCTATATTATGCTCTACAAACAGTTTTTGATCAATATATCTTCATTTATAATACTATTTTACTTACCTGCTTATAATCACTTTAATTTAACGTCTAAAGTTTCGATAACTATTTGTTATAACGTCATTTATTAATGCATATTTTTATTTAATGTCTAGACAGGTGGTGAAAAGTGAGAACACGTCGAAAATATTTGCTAATAGACAGTTGCTTAAGTACACTCACACTTGTAAAGTTGTATAACGTTTAGCGTGTGTCAAATCGTAGCTGTCACGCACACTAAGATAATAAAGTTGGCTCGTTTTAGTTCTTTTGTAATGTTATACTCAATCTAGATATATAAATAATCTAAGATACTCTATATTATTTAGATTTTAACCAATGATGTTATTTGAATTCAAGGTCAAAGTCAATATACAATCAAATAAATAATCATTTTTTTTTTCTTTTTTTTTTTCTTTACGTGGTAGTTGGGCTTTGTACAAACCCATCTGGGTAGGTAGCACCCATTCATCAGATATTCTACCGCCAAACAACAGTACTCAGTATTGTTGTTTTGGTTGTAGTGAGTGAGTCATTATAACTACAGGCACCAGGGACATAACATCTTAGTTCCCAAGGTTGGGGGCGCATTGGCGATGTAAGGAGTTAATGTTTCTGACAGCGCCAATTTCTATGGGCGGTGGTGATAAGTTAACATCATATGGCCCATTTTCCGGTCTGCAACCAGATGATAAAAAGCTCGAGTGATGAGAGGATAGCCAGTAACCACCAACAGAAATCCATGAGAATTAATTATCCAAATAGATATATATCCAGGATCATTTTGAAGATCATTCATCAAGAATATAATGAATGAACGACTGCAGAGAGATACCAAAGGCACAGATAAGACAAAATTATAAAGAGACCAAGTGCAACTGGTCGTTTATAAAGTAACATCATAACCTTGAATGAGTTTTGAGAAATAATCAACGTAACGTAAACGGTGAAGCTTAAAGCCAGGTGGTCCAACATCGCATGTTCAAGTTTAACAATAAATCTCCCATCAATTTTATGGCTATAATTAACTGTACTTAACTTGTACAATATTTTATCATCGTACATACAATAAATAGTTGATCTTTTTTTTTAATCTGGATTTTTTTTTATATTTATTTTGTTTAAGGAATACAATATTCAGTATTAAGTTGAAAGATCTTATTATGTTGGACTATTGGCGGGTTGGTTGTAAGACTGTCTCGTATGCCGTGATGGTAAGCAGACTGTGGCGTAGCTAGGTGGGCCAGGGGCCGGGTTAGGAAAAGAATCGGGCTTTCACTCCCTCTTTAACTTATATTGCCCTTAAAAATTACAGATAGAAAAAATAAACTGATGACCAGGGTCGAGGTTTTCTAGCTGCAGGAGCAGTTAGCTAACCCGCTCTTTTCAAAGCTTAGGCTAGAGGGCCACCTGAGCTCTGGGACCCTGGTGCCCTGCATCATCTGGCTTTACGATAGCTACGCCACTGAAAACAGCGTTACGCTCTCATTTACTGTCACGCCCCCCCTTCGCCCTAGTAGAAGGCTACTCCTTTGTGAAGAAGTCACGTGTAAACTATTTATTTCGGTGCTATATATTATACTAATATTAAGAACAACCTTCGTGCGCGTTTTAACAAAAAAAATATTGTTCAGGTCGCGGTTTTTACTATAACTTATTAATTCTGTATTAGGTAACTTTTCTGATATTAAGTCGTTGGTGGGAGGCACCCGACGTGACGGCGGAGTGGTGGCATGCGCGAGGGCTTCGAGCTCTACTGGACCATATTGAAACATTGCAGCGTGACTTTATTATTACTTTATACATAATTCTAAAATAAAATTAGCCTAAGCTACGCCTTATTACATCAACTGTCTGCCAGTGAAAGTCCCGTCAATATCGATTCAGCCGTTCCAGAGATTAGCCGGAACAAACAGCGTTATAAATATGCGTTTAGTAAAAAGCGGTTATTTTAATATTACAAACAGACACTCCAATTTTATTATATGTACAGAAGTTATAGATGTCACTAAGACTGACAGTAACTTTGTCTGACTGCCCGCTGCTATGTTTGAAGCGAGTCACAGATCCAAAGGAGTTTTTTTACTCCACGCACATTTATTATTTTGTCTATAAATGTATTCCATGGGTTTGTATAAAAGTTTTGATTATTAGTAATAATAATAATAATAAATAATATTTAATATGTTATTGTTGTTAAATGATAAATAAAAACATACATAAACAACATATAAGTATTTAACTCAACAAGACTTATTATAATAAGGTTTTATCGCTAAGAAATAATCTCTCGCAGATAACTTTACGGACGTGGTACATACTCGATATCTTAAGAACGGCGCAATATATAACATGAACTATTTTCTTTAATCCCACCACGCCGCTATATTGTGGGATCACATGTAGCAGCTTAATCAGAGGTGCAGGTTTCCTTACGACGTGCAAGAAATGAAAAATCGCTTGCCTGGATTTGAACCCGTAGCCTTTTGAATCATGTATAGACCATAGACAATCTCGGCTAATTTTTATTTTTATACTAGCAAATAGACTGAGCTCGTGTAGAATGAAGGTCTACTTAAAATGTTTAGTAAAGAACACGCACACCAAGATTATCTTTTTTGGGACTGCAGTCATCGCGTACCTACGCAGAACTCTTCAAGATCATGATAATCGAATATACTTTAAGTGTTACTCATCTCTACTAATATTATAAATGCGAAAGTAACTCTGTCTGTCTGTTACGCTTTCGATCGAACCACTGAACCGAAATTGATGAAATTTAGTCTCAATCAACATTGAACATAGGCTTTTTACACCTGCAGCCTGACGATCAACCCATAAATAGAGCGAAGCTGCGGGCAGCAACTATTTTTTAATAATATATAAATATATAATATATAACACTTGAAGCCTAATCCCTAATACGCGAGCGAAGCAGCCGACATCTAGCGGCATCTAGATTAGTTAATGTATGTATTCTTTTGTTTTTTTTTTTTTAATTTATTTTCTCATTTTCGCACAGAACTTATCGCACAAATAGTCGTTTTTCGCTTCGAACGACAAGACATGAAATTATGGTTTAATTCGCTTTGCAATTTAAATGATTAAAAGTTGGTATAAACATATATTTTTAATTTAAATTCAGAGGCATATTTTAGTTTTGATTAAGCTTCCGACTTGGTTTTTCCCCCAGCTTTGATAAGCGTACAAGGGATCAAGGGTGTTGTTAAGTACCCTGCTTTAAGTTAGGATGAACTATCTCTACTTCAAATTTCAAAATTAGTACAAATTTTGCGTTATTGAGTAACAGATGTAAAAATACACGTTTATAATATTTGTAGAATTTCATATCAATTTTGAATTTGTTTCTAGTCTATGATCGTAAGTAATATTTTATTTATATTAAAATTAATTCATCCTTTGTAAAAAAAAAGTGATGAAAATGATGATGAAAAAGGTGATGGTAATATGTAAGGTACCTACAAAGCCACACCCAGCAGAGGAACGCGGAAGTAACCCACGTGCAAATAAACCTTATGAGACATGGATGTATGTATCCAATTTATTTATGGATACGGTAAGTTGCTTTTTATTATTTGTCCTTGTGTCGTTTACGAGGTTAAGGCTGTGTGCTGTATTTCAATTTAGCTGTACTTAACTGGGACGTTTTTCCACACAACTTAGTTCTATTCCTAATTTTATTTTTATAGTTTCAAGATTCATAGATATATATTTTTTTTTTTATTATACTGAGTCAAGCATGGGATCGAATATATATTGTACCTTGTACACACTGCCTCATTCGCCTTTCAAACCGGAACAGTATCACTACATATTAGTGTTTAGCGGTCAATTTTTAATGCGTTGGTAAATTGGTGGTAAGATATTTTTATAGCGCCAGAAATGCATAAAAAGAATCACTAAAGACCATAAGAATTTATTTGTCAATATAAAGCGAGATCAATAAAAAATTTACTGGTTCGCTTTTCATTTTCCATATTGATATCCATTTGCGACATTATTTAATGCTATATCATAAACATAATACCATATCCATTCAATCCATTTACGAACTCGATGTGAAAATAATAAGTTTTAAGTTAAGTTTTTGCGATGCACTGAGACACGATATTTCAGCAATTATACTCAGATACTCTAATTGCGTTGATTATTTATAACAAGATTAAATGTCATTGAATTAATTAACATTAATTAAACAGGAAAAAAATAATAACGAACTATGAAGATCGAAGATATGTGTTCAAAAACCTTGAATTCTGATAAATATTTTGTATGTTAAGAAATGTTGCCCATGCAGAACGTCATACGAGTATGTCTTCGTCCTCTTGTAACGAAATGTGCCCAAACGTGAAGCGTTGAGATGTTACTATGAATTGTCGTCTATCTGTTGATAAAATGCATCTTCCTTTTTTATATATATAGGTTGGTTGGCAAATTGTGGAATGAAAAAAAGGAATGAGGACCATGTCGTGAGAAAGGTTTTGAAAATGGATGTGGATGGATATTGAGGTAGGAGACGACCCAAGAAACGATGGATGGATTGTGTGAAAGACGATATGGTTAGAAATAATGTTACTAGTGTGATGACGTCCGACAGAGAAGTATGGAAGAAGACATGCTGCGCCGACCCCGAGTAAAATTGGGATAAGGGCAGGAGGATGATGGGGTTGGTTGGCAAATTGACCACTATGTCTAAGGATAAGTGAACATTACCGCCCATAAAATGTTGGAAATAACCTTTCTGTACACCAATGAACCACCAACCTTGGGACCTAAGATGTTATGTCAGGAGAGTCGGTACCTAACACGGGCTGTTTCTTCGAGATAAATTTTCGATTTAAAGCTACATCTTCAGAGTTTTCAGAGCCGTCCAAATAAACGATGCTAGACGAACGAAACCGACTACACACCAATCTGCCATTCCTTATGCTTTTTCCAATATTTTCCGACATTTTTGAACAGCAATTTTACGCTCTTTGAAAGCTATGTCGAATAGATTTGTCATTTTACTGATTATGACTGTATTGTCTTATATGTCTCATCCTCCGCACGTTCGGGCTCAAATCGCTCTTCCTCCATTACTCGGTGCACAAATCAAAAAAGTTAACGGACATCTCAATATCTTATTTTACGGAATAAAATTGGTAATAACAAATTAATTCATGACAGCTCCATCAAAAACGCAGTGTTGCCGTTTCGCAAAATCGTTTTCATCTAATTGTCCACTTGACATTTCGATATCGAGAATTTATTAACTAGCAACACCGAGGCATAGTCCTTGATCGTATTGTCAAATGGCGTTGCTCGTTCCTCGACATATAAAAATGGATGTTAATATATTTGTTAGTGAATAATAGACTTCAATTCTGTTTCGTCGATTACCGTGAAAGTTGTCATAACCTTATTTAACCTTCTCTGTGAAAAAATACATAATTATGATTATATATATTTGTCGTTTCTTGCAATTCCCCGCTGGCCGCGCTACGCCATCATTAACACAAACTATACACAGCAGGCGTGTTTATAGAGGCGTGTGTATATACAGAGGGGTATTTATAGAGGTCATAACCCCTTCCAAATCGTATACGTCAAAATGAAAACCTTCTAAAATTAGACAATTTAAGATCTATAACATCTTATAATACATCATAAATGTTGGATAACATTGGACAACATCACATACATTACTCTGATCCCAATGTAAGTAGCTAAAGCACTTGTGTTATGGAAAATCAGAAGTAACGACGGTACAAACACCCAGACCCGAGACAACATAGAAAACTAATGAACTTTTTCTACATCCACTCGGCCGGGAATCGAACCCGGGACCTCGGAGTGGTGTACCCATGAAAATCGGTGATGTGTACTACTCGACCACGGAGGTCGTCACAATTAAATTCCTTATTAATTTAAATTTGAAATTATATTTCGTCTATTTGTTATATTTAAGGAACTAAAAATGTAGATTGACTAGAAATTATATTTCGTCTATTTGTTATATTTAAGGAACTAAAAATGTAGATTGACTAGAAATAATTAGAGATGTATCAACTGACCAATAAGATTGGAAGACTTCCATGTTTAATAAATATAATGGGTTTAACTGCGGCTTCTTCCGATACACACACAAGACTGTCTGTCGGGTTTTGATGGCTAAATATATATATAAAAGGATTAAAAACTTTTTGGTGTAAAAGTTATTGAATTTAAAAAGTATATTTATTGGCCAACTCAAAAAAAAAACAACCTTCGTTTTTTAAATATTTTTCACAAGGTCTTAACTTAACTTAAAATGCTTAAAATTCATCATTTAATTCACAATTTTCTTGAGTATAAATACGAATTGTTTAAGAATATCGAACTCAAAAATAAAATTAATTAAATATATTATTTTAAACATTTTTACAGAGGAAGTTTCGTCGACTTTTAAATTTTAACGGAATACGAACGCAAAAAGATTGAAAGAAAGACTAAATTATGTATATATAAAGTGTCGAACTACATAAGAACTAAAACGAGCCAACTATACTATCTCTGTGTGCGTGACAGCTACGTTTGACACTCGCCAAACGCCATACAACTTTATAAGTGTGCGTGTACTTAGTGACCAATTCTTGGTCACTATATCTTTCGACGCGTTCTCAGCTTTGACAGACAATTTTGACACATATAATCAAAGCTTGTACCATATAATTACATAAGGCTTATTACCATGAAGGTCTAAACTATATACAAAAAAAAAAATTGTTACTGTACAAATCATGACCAAGGAATAGTGGCAAGAACACAATCTTATGGAATTATAAGTTAAGAGATTTAATTATTTAAATGTCTAAATAGTCTGTCAAAGGATCGAAAGAAATATAAGAATTTGCAATTATATAATACTTATCATCAGAAAATATTTGTACGTCCACCTAACAATACCATCAATATATTTATATACATATAATTAAAAAAAACCCTGAAAACATCTGTCCATTTGCCTCCTATGTAATTTAAAAACTTGCTTTTATATATATTGTATTGTTATGTAATATTAATTTATGTAACACAAATAGATCGTATTTATGAATACATTAAAATGATTCATACAAATCAATTAGTTATCAATAAAATATTCATGAACCAACATATTTGAGATAACTAAGATTTGTACCAATGATAGTGTCAATCAAATTAAATGAATCACAATTGCGCACCGCTTTCTTGCTAAGAACAGGGCCGGACCGTAAGTTTAGGGGGCTCTGGGCTAACACTACTTAGGGGCCCACCTAAGACATATCTGAACGTAGACTTGAATTAAATTAATTGAATGGGTTTGATTAATTTCAGGACTCGCAGGGCTGCAGACCATACGATCTGTTTAATTTAATAAAGTTATAGATTCTTTCGCATTATCATCTATTTTTAACTTTGACTTGACTTAGCTGGGCCCCCCTTGAATCCACGGGGCCCTGGGCTGAAGCCCAAAAAGCCTTATGGTAGATCCGGTCCTGGCTAAGAAAACCGACAATTTTTTAATAGATCGTAATCGATAGTAAACAAAAACTCTTGTCTATGCTCTCGAAGCTTGAGCAGTTCCTTCCTGGTATATAATAATTCTTGTATTATAAGCCATTACTAATAGTCAGAAGTAGGAGAACTCTGACTCACGTAAAAGTATACTCGCTTCTCTCATTTAATTAGATCAAATCAAATGTTATTTTACAAGTTTATTTTATAATTGATCATTTTTGTATCGACAACATTTAAACTGTCATTTAAACATCGTTTCGGGAAGCAGCCTCAAGCGAGAAGAAACAGCAAGATCGTATAGTTGCTCTTTAAAATAAACACACATTTCCAATTATGTTATTCAAAACTTTTCAATCAGTCGCGTGATGGAACCCGAGCCTAAACCAGGCGTTTTTATTTTTCCAAAAAGTATTATTATAATTAATAATAAGATTTATTGATTATCTTATGAAAAAAAAAAATTAAATTTGTTTTAAATTAAATTAAACGGTAAAATGATTATATTTTCCGGTATCTATCTTCAATAATCCTAAAAAAAACTATTATTGACTTACCTACCTATGTACATATGTGAAAATCAACGAATATGCCTTATAGCTCTTATATAAGAATCTGTCAATTATTTCTTTACTTTTTTTACCTGATGGTAAGTGGTCACCACCATAGACAACGGAACTGTAACAAATATTAACCGTTCCTTATATCATCACTGCGCCAACAACCTTGGGAACTAAGATGTTATGACCGTGGTGCCTGTAGTTACACTGGCTCACTCAACCTTCAAACGGGAACACAACAATACTGAGCACTGCTGTTTGGTGGTCGAATATCTGATGAGTGGGTGGTCTAACCTACCCAGACGGGCTTGCACAAAGCCCTACCACCAAGTAAAACTGAGCAGACCGGACTTGATAATCGAACCTTATGTTAGGTTTAAAGTATTTATTTCAAATTTTCAGTCAAACATACTTCCATTCAAAAAAAAGAAAAAAAAATTGATATCTAAATAGTTTTTTTTTAATTGAAATTAAGTGAACTTCTGATTCAGTTTTCGTTTTTTTTTTTATTATTTTAATCACGTAGTATCAAATCAAAAATGCTTATAACAGAATATTTCAATAAAGTATGTACCATATTTTAAAATTTCATTTTGACATTTCATATCCTGTAAGAATGGAACGCGTTCAAGCATTTTGTTTTTTTTCTTTTTAAATTACATCTGAGCAGTCCGGGTAATTAGGAACGAACAAGACATCGTAATGTTGCCACATTCCTGAACGTAATGATCAATTCATATTCACCACCTAATGTAATTCATATCAGACATAATTACGAGTACTTAATGATTGAATTGTTATTAATAAAATTGAAAAAAAAAAACTTATATATTTATTTTGATTACGAACGGTTTTCTTTAAAACAGGATGTTGATATATTATATTACAAATTGTATGTTGTTTTATCACGTAACGGACATATTATTATGCGCAGGGATGTCAGATTACGAGAAAAAATGTAAGGTATTTAAGTCCAAGAAATCTAGCAATAGTCTATTCCAATCGAGGAAGGAATAAAGATAAACAATAATAAATAAATAAATATTAAATATTGGACGACATCACATACATTACACTGATCCCAATGTAAGTAGCTAAAGCACTTGTGTTATAGAAAAAAATAGTTCTTCATTAATATATCTTTATTTATACAACACAACACTATACTTAATATGAACTTATAAGTCCAATAATAGCATTGTTGACGTTCAAAACGTAATTGTTTCAAAAATCCATAATAAAGCATCTTGTGGGTCGAATAGACACAGGTACAAATATTTGTATTAGAAGAGGTTACAGGATCTATTTACCATGTTTATTATGAAATATATATTAATATTATAAATGCGAAAGTAACTCTGTCTGTGTGTCTGTCTGTTGTTCTTTCACGGCTAAATTAAACCGAATTTAATGAAATTATATATATATAAAATAAGCTTGAACCCCAAGAACATAGGTTACATTTTTTATGCCCAACACCTAAAACGAACGAAGCCGTCAGCGACAACTAGTAACTCATTTTTTTTTTTGCAACGTCTCATGCTGAATCAGCATACACAAAAAAACATTTTTCTTTTTAAAATATGTTTTTATATTTCAAAATTGATAATTAATAAGACTTCAAAAAAGTACTTCAAAGAAGCCGAGATGGCCCAGTGGTTAGAACGCGTGCATCTTAACCGATGATTTCGGGTTCAAACCCAGGCAGGCACCACTAAATTTTCATGTGCTTAATTTGTGTTTATAATTCATCTCGTGCTCGGCGGTGAAGGAAAACATCGTCAGGAAACCTGCATGTGTCTAATGTCAACGAAATTCTGCCACATGTGTATTCCGCCAACCCGCATTGGAGCAGCGTGGTGGAATATGCTCCAAACCTTCTCCTCAAAGGGAGAGGAGGCGCCTGTTGCAATTCGTGCAACTTTTGTTAAACCAAATGTCAAATTTAGTTTTTATTATTGACGTTCAATAAGTAAATAAATAAATTTGATAACATCAAAATTTGTCGCAAAAATAAATTGAAATCATTTGTTTAAATAATTGATTTTCACAAAATTATACAATACTAGCGACGTGACCCGGCTTCGCACGTGTTTTGTTTATGCTACGGATGTACGCTGTAGCACCCAAGGATAATATAGCCTTCTATGAATGCAAACATTTTGACGAAGAACTCATACAAAGTTTCGGAGATTACACCCTACATACAAACAAATTATACCAGTTTATAATATTAGTATACATAATCAAGTTTTTAATAATCATTGGTTTACGTATAAGTTATAATAATTTAATTATACAAAAATGTATTTTAATAAAAGTGTGTCGACTGACTTTCTTTCCCTTATTTCGGTATAATTTTACGTTACAAACCGGTGGAAAACTTAGCCTTTCAAAAAGACAATACCAGTACTATTTATAAGATATTGTTTAAAAAATACATAACATACTAGTGGTTGCCCACAGCGTCGCTCGCGTTTTAGGGGTTGGTCGTCAGTTTCTAAACATGAACTTTCCATTAATAATAATATTATAGATTATATAAATTATATGTTAACTACTATATAGTTACATATTTGTCATTTTTATTTGACGCCGTTTTCAGTATGAGTATTAATGTTTTCTGTATCGAAATAATAATCTTCAGATTTACATTTTTATATTATATATACACATACCGACATATACACAAACACCAATACAACCGCACACACGCACATGGATGCTCTCTAACGCACGCACGCCGAACAAACTATATTTAAAATAAACACAAGAAATATTCAAAATGAGAACAAAGGAATGTTATCTGTAAAAAAAAATGGATTTTCATTCATCTTCGTAATTTCAAATTATTCGTGGAAATGCGAGTATTGGAAAATTATCGGAAACAGTACGAAACATCATCAAATACATCACAAACAAATTTTGAAAATATGACTACAGTTTACATGATCGACAAATTCTGCGGGCGGAGACTAGTCAAAACAGTAATTTCTTTTTTTTTTAATAATACATTAATATTCTTTACCTTTTTTATTTTAATAGTAAAAAAAAGCAGAAAAGCTGCGTAACTGGTGGCCAATTTATTAATTTACGACCGAAATGAATGAAGCAAAAAAAAAACGTATGGAATACTGAATCGAAAATCAGGCGCTCCGAGCGATAAATGGACCAGCTCTCTCACGAAGCGATTAATGAAATGAAAAACTGATATTTAATTACACTTGCTAACCGTCGCGACTTCGAACGGATTTAAAGTCTTGAGATTTTATAAAAATATGAGTCTCTAAATTTATAATTCATGTAATTTTACAACTAGTCAAATATGTTGTTACTTTTTAAATCTACCGGTCCAAAGTATACGATTTGGATTTACGGAAACGTATTAAAATTAATTTCGCCAAGTTTTTAATTTTTCATGTCATAGGTGGCAAACGAGCAGGAGGCTCACCTGATGGAAAGTGCCACCGCCCATGGACATCTGCAACACCGGGGGCTTGCAGGTGCGTTGCCGGCCTTTAAGGAAGGAGTACGCTCTTTTCTTGAAGGTGCCCAAGTCGTATCAGTTCGGAAAAACCGCCGGCGAAAGTCGCTAAGTATTCATTTGTTTTAATAAGCTAGTACGCGGTATCGTTCGCCTGCAATTCGTTTCGTTTCCGAAATCTTTGTTCAGCTAATTCTATATTTAAATCTATATTAATATTATAAAAGCGGAAGTAACTCTGTCTGTTAAGCATTCGCGGCTAAACTATTGAACCGAATTAAATGAAATTTGATACGAAGCTAGAATCCCAAGGAAGGACATAAGCTACTTTTTTATACGTAACAAAGTCAAAGTCAAGTGAAAAATGTTTATTCAATATAGAAGTATTCACTTGCTTATTGATAGTCAAAAATCTACCACCGGTTCGGAATTTAACACCTCGGACCTGAGAAGAACCGGCGAAAGAAACTCAACGGGATATTTTTTTTTTCATTTTGCATGTACAGTAATAATTATATTTTAGCTATTTGAAACAGCCTGGAGGCGATCATTTCATTCCCAAGGTGTGCAGTCAACTAAAAAGTCATTAGTGTTGTAATATCCTTTAGCACACAAACGCTCTTTAACGATTCTTTTGAATTTTATAATTGAATAATTTTGAACGTTTTCTGGGATCCTGTTGTAAAAACGTATACATTGCCCCAAAAAAGAGTTACTAACCCTGTGTAATCGGGTACTTGGAGTAACAAGTTTATTCTTCTTCCTAGTGTTAATAGAACACCCGATGATAATCTCATAATAAATATATAAACTAAACAAATCATTAAGATTTCACAACTAGAGCAATTGAAAAATCCAGTATTCCGAATAATGACAAAAAAAAAATCGATGTTTGAGGATTATTACACTAGTTGTGGTAAAATCATCAATCTTGCAACACTGATATCAATAATACACGTTCCAAAATACTGGTGTTAATTGATTGCCAGTTGACATTGATTTCGTGTTATGTCCTTAATTAAACTTTTCAATTAAAATGATTATATATATATATATATTTTTTCAATTTACATGACATTGTCGAAATCGGAGCGTGTTCGGCATATCAGAATGCAATATAAAAAAAAAAAAACAAAACAAATAAATTTGGGCAATTCCAATGAATTCGCGATCCGAATTATCGTGTTGACTTTTATAAAGGTAAATACTTTTTAATTTTAACGTAACAAATATAGAATTATATATTCTATATTTGTTATGTAAAAAAGTTTTCATACAAATGTTAACAAAGAAATGCAAGATCCGTTATCGCATTCTTATAAACGAAAGGAACACGAATGTAAATAAATAAACTAGCATCTTTTGCTAATTTGTTTTTACAGTTTTTATTTCTCCTTAAACTCCTTGGTCGTTTTATTAAACGAAAACATATTTATCCTTTAGTAATCTGCGTAAAACATTAACCGCTTTAATTCGATACTCCTTTTAAAGAGCCTACACGAATTAAATAAATACATTTTGAAAGGCATAAAACTATAATATTCCTTTTTTTTTATCTCCTCAGCCTTTTCTATAAATGGAATGTTTTTACGTTTATCGAAAATATATTTACAATGAATAATGTAAAAATTTTAAATGCCTAAATACAAGTTAAACTAGATTGAATTTTTCGCCTCATAAATATTCGATACGCAATCAATGTATGTTTAAAGAAACATTTATCTCTTTGTGTTTATTCCAGTTTAATAAATCGCCCGTTGAAGATTATCGGACTTGAAAACAAGTGAATACGTGTTGAATTAACAGATAATATAATTTGAAGCAATTTTTTTTTTGTTGTTCATCCCATTCCGGATAAGCAAGGGTATCTTAACATACAGCCTAGCTGTTCAGCTTTTTATTTATTTAAACTCAGAAAGAAAAATAATTATGTTTTTTTTATAAAATTGTAGCTGCTAGTCACGACTTCGAATTTTTTTAGCAAAATGGTAACCACAGGCACATCTTAGGTGCCAAGGTTCGTGGCGCATTATGGAATGGTTAATTTCTTACGGCGTCGATGACTATATTATGGCCTATGGGACAATGGTGACCACATTTGACCGTCTGCCTACTTGCTTAATGACAAAAATATGTATTTTGTTTTTCGTAATTATATAATTTCGATACTGAATATTTTGGACTGGTTGGTTGTTAGATAATTGACATTATGCTATAAAAATTAAAAAAATAAAACTACATAAATAAAAGTAATTTGATTATTATTTAAAACGATAAAGAAGAAAACTCTCTTTAGTAATATCATATCGTAATCACGCTCCAACGACAGGACAGGACTAATGTTATTTGATATAGAAGTCAAGTAAATCATGGAATAGGTCATTTACGCCCCACTAATTTGACAGTTAACAGACGTCGACTGCCTCCTTGGTCTAGTAGCTAGCACCAAGACCGCAAATTTCGAGATCCTAAGATCAAATCCCGGTTTCGACAATTAAAAAGTTAAAAGGTATCTCTGTCAATGAAAGAAAAAACCATGGTCTGATTTAATGGCAACAGTTCAGGAACATTTGATTGTGAACACAACAGTTCTGGTGCAGAGGATCACTTCTAACGACTTAAAGTGTTTTTTTTTTATTTTCTCTTGGTGGTAGGGAAAGTTTGACCTAGATGGTGCCTACTTGGATAGTCATCATTTATTCTACTGCCATGCAGAAATACTTAGTACTGTTATGCAGTGTCCACTACAGGATCAAGCGATATACCATCTTATGATATCTCATAGTCCCCATATATGGTGGCGCTAAAAGCACCACGCAGTCCATGGTTAGTGGACACCATTTACTAATAAAAAAAAAAAAAAAAACAAAAAATAATCATATAACTGGCAACACTGCTGTTTACAGACACGGCGAGTTGTGATTAAATTGTGGTAAACGTAGGAACGTATCGTTTTCAGTAACAATATACGTTGGTCAAGAATTATTTGTCGAATGGAACGTAAGTGTGACCTTAACCAATATAATCGACTACTTTCCGACCGCATTCGTATCGGTATTCGATGACACTTGATTTCGTCGGCTTATATTCCGATAACTAAATGCGAGTTGCAAGAATTAAAGAAAAAAACTTTGGTACGTATATATTTTGTCGGATTGTATTATATTGTCCCAAGAAAAGAAGGATAATGTTATACTAGTTAACGCGACTTTTCCCGCGTTTGTCGTCAGGTTTTAGATACAAAAAACAAATTTTATCAAATTCGGTTCATTCGTTTGGACGAGAAAGAGTAACAGACACTGACTGACAGACAGACAGTCACTTTCGCATTTATTGTATTTATATATATTAGTATAGATAAATACGATTTTTTGTGTTCCAAATCTGTGTGTGTGTGCAACAAAAAGTTAACTACACAAATATACATAAAGGTTTGCATGAGCCGAGATGACCCAGTGGTTAGAACCGATGATTTCGGGTTCAAACTCAGGTAGGCACCACTGAATTTTCATGTGCTTAATTTGTGTTTATAATTCATCTCGTGCTCGGCGGTGAAGGAAAACATCGTGAGGAAACCTGCATATGTCTAATTTCAACGAAATTCAGCCACATGTGTATTCCGCCAACCCGCATTGGAGCAGCGTGGTAAAATATGCTCCAAACCTTCTCCTCAAAGGGAGAGGAGGCCTTTAGCCCAGCAGTGGGCAATTAACAGGCTGCTAATGAATGAAAATGATGATAATGATAAGGTTTTAGTATAGTAAATAATATCTGTTGACCTCTGCCGATCAGAAAAAACATCTGCCGATCAGAAACCTGCATGCGTCTAATTTCAGTGAAATTCTACTACATATATACCAAACATATAAACATATACACCAAACAGATTGGAGCAGCCTGTTGGAATAAACACCAAACCAAAAGGTCTAATCTCCGTTTAACGTTAGCAGTTGATTGTAATAATTCATATTATGATTCATAACTATAATAAATAATTGCATAAGAATTATTAATATGAATTAATTATTATTTAATAGCTTTTATTTAAATACATCTGTTTGTATGTATTTGTCATATCTTGTTATTGATTTTTAATATAATGCAAATACAATGTACTTTTTTTCCATTTTTGTCTCCGTTTTCACCGGAATACCCATTAAGAAGCCAGCGGTACCCTCTTCGTCCTTTCAGGGGGCGCCACCGGATCGCATTCGCATGCTACCCTGTCGCCCTGACGCACCTATGCGGGCCTCCAATTCCTAGCGGGATTCCCGGGGTACTGAGGACCCTCCTAATCCCAGTGGTGCCTATTGAGGACGGGGGAGAAGGTGTGCGTAACGATTTTTCTTCCTCTCCGGTCTTCTTCGGCGGATCAAGTCTGCATCCTATACAATGTCTACTAGATGGTAGATGAAGAGTGGTTAGAACTCGGGCATCTTAACTGATGATTGTGGGTTCAAGTCCAAGCAAGCACAACTGAAATGCCATGCACTTAATTTATGTTTTAAACGAATTTGGTGTTACGCAAAACTTTTTTTTTTTTGCGTTACGCGTTTACACAACGATCTAACAATATCGTATGATTTATAATAAATAAAGCAAATAATAAAATTTCACTTCACATTAAACACTTCTACTCTTGACTAAAAAACACACACAAAGACAAACAAAACTTACTTACTTAGGTAGGTTAGATACTAAAGTATGTATGTTATATTTGTATAAAAACCAATTAAGTAAAATTATGAAAATGTTTTATTGGCGTAAGTTTTTAATTGTGAGTTCACCACCACTCACCAACATAACTGCTCACTTACAACCACTTCGTAATTTTCAAGCGCTCTCGACGAGCATTTTCTTCAAGTCTTTCTAGAGTCACCAGAATGATTAGATCCCAAGATCCCATGTGATTTATTTCCTTCCAACACGAGCTTCCTTAATTATTTAAGTACTTATTATTTGATGGTGTATTACTTAAGTTTGGTACCTATTTATTGTATTAAATAAATAGTTCCTAGGGGTAACCAGGAGACCAGGACTACCTAGTTTGAGCACTAGCCTTTCTCACACATAATAGGCTATTTGACTGGTTTTTAAAATCCATTTTATATTATTTAGTAGAGGTTAAGGAACCCAGTAAAAGTTGTTTTTTTTTTCAATTCTAGTACATATTTGCTGAAAAATATCAAATTAAAAATTCCATATTTAAATATGGCAATATGGCACTGTAATGGTGTCGGTGACGTCACTTGCCTGTATTGTAATCTGCGGCACATATAATCGACATACAGTAGGCAAACGAGGTTAACAAGCAAGTGACGTCATCATAAACCCGACCAATCAGGAGCGTTTTGTGTCACGTGACAAACGTTTAAAAAAATGCATTTCTATTAATGGATTTTTGATTAATTTAATTATTATTTTCAACTTTCGTTGATAAATAACCATTTTTAAACTCATAATATATACTGATTACAATAATTGACACTTTATTCTTCGCATTGTCAAATAGACTAATATAATTTCATTAAGGCGCATAAAAATGTAAACTGTAATAATGTCTTTGAAAGCGAATAAATAAATCTAAACACATAAAAATACTATTGTGATACCCGGGCTTTAATCCACGGTCTTCGGGTATTATTCTCGTATTCTAACACTGAACCATCAAGTACCGATACGACTTGAGGACCTTTAAGAAAAGAGCGTACATATTTCTTAAAGACCGACAACGAATCTGCAAGCGCCCTGGTGTTGTAAATGTCCATGGGTTGTGGTAGTCACTTCTCATCGGGTGAGCCTCCTGCTCGTTGACCATAAAAAAAATACGTTATACATATCAAAAATAAATAGTAATTCAAACATAACTTTACTTGGTGGTAGGGCTTTGTGCAAGCCCGTCTGGTAGGTACCACCCACTCATCAGATATTCTACCGCCAAACAGCAGTACTCAGTAATCTTGTGTTCCGGTTTGAAGAGTGAGCCAGTGTAACTACAGGCACAAGGGACGTAACATCTTAGTTACCAAGGATGGTGGCGCAATGTTGATGTAAGGAATTGTTAATATTTCTTACAACGCCATTGGCGCCATGGGCAGTGGTGACTACTAACCATCAGGTGGCCCATTTGCTCATTCGCCTACCGACATCATAAGAAAAAAAAATCAGGTCAGTAGCGTCAATAGCGCAATGGTTCATGGGCCGCCTAGCGATGTAAAAAGTCTCAGGATCGATCCTGACCCTTGGTTATTGTCGTACCCACTCCTAAAACAAGTGATAAGCTTAATAGGAGGGGTAAGTAGGAATATTAGTAATTTATTAATTAACTTAGAGCATTGTTACTATTCTTTAAAGAAAATTGGTACCTTTGGTAACTTAAAGGCACTCGATCAAACATAAAACTAACATATGTTCGGAATGTAGAACGTACAATGAAAAAAATTTAAAAACAGTTACCCTTTTTCATGAAATAAATTGCATGATAACATACAATTAAAAGTATATATGATGCATGTATATGTTCAACCGTGTATTATTATATATGTATCGCGATTATGTTATTGATTACGTATGCATTTGTCATGAAAATTCGATATCACGACCGCTTAGCGATGCAGATTCTGTAAGAATTAATTTCGAATCTCAGTCGTGAAATTTTGACAAACGACTTTTGATACGTGTTTCTTAAAAATGTTACAATAATTATATCGTCACATTCTGATTTTGAGAGCCGAGATGGCCCAGTGGTTAGAACGCGGGCATCTTAATCGATAATTTCACCACTGGATTTTAATGTGCTTAATTTGTGTTTATAATTCATCTCGTAAAGGAAAACATCGTGAGGAAACCTGCATGTGTCTAATTTCAACGAAATTCTGCCACATGTGTATTCCGTCAACCCGTATTGGAGCAGCGTGGTGGAATTTGTTCCAAACCTTCTCCTCAAAGGGAGAGGAGGCCTTTAGCCCAGCAGTGGGAAATTTACAGGCTGCTAATGCTAAAAAAATTATGATTTGTGAATACCTCTCCTGTTCAGTTACATCGAGCATTACCCCGGTCGACTGTAATATACTCATATTGACTACAAATATAGTCATTGGTCACAATTATAATTATCTTTTGGGTATTGCAGAAAACCCTGGACTAATAAATGGGAAAGCTCGGGTTTAAATTTTGGTAATGTTCCAGCGTATCCAGAAGAGATCCTTAATTTTCCCGCCAATTTTTTTTTTTTACTGTATTGCGCTCTTCATAAATCACAGCGACAACAGTAGGTAATGAATTGCAATGCCTTGGAATGTTAAGTTGGTCCGGAAGGCTACAAAAATATGTTAATTTAATGTATTGAATTAGGTGGAGTCAGTCTGTTATATGTTTAAAAAAATGTAAGATCCTAGTGTTGTCAATAGAAAATGCAATAAAAATTTGAAAGTGATGATGAAAACATAATCTATATTTATAATAATTCAATTGATTATTTAAAATACTATGTATGTATATGTTATATTTCCAAAGGCAGAACCGATTTTGATGACATTTGATACAGATTATAATGTCGTGAAAGATATAGGTTACTTATAAATAGATAGTTTTAACCAAAATCAATATCTTACTCCATGTTACTCTGTATTACCAAGTGTGAATATAGTATCAATTTTTTTTTTTTATTAAAGTTTTATGTACAACAATTGACTCGATAAATCCTAAATAAATAAACTCCCTAGTAGAAGAAAAAAAAATGTAAGTATTATTAATATCAACATCGATAAATGTTTATTGTGTTATATAATACTTTTAATTACATACATATACAATACATATAAATTTAAAAGGTCATAGACCTTTTTCAAATTACACAAGTCAAAAGTACAAAGAATGGTTCGTGCAGCGGCGGCCTTAGGGGGTGGCGAACAGGGCAATCGCACGGGGCCTCGCTCGTGCAGGGGCCTCGCGCAAAAACCCAAGCAAAATTGAAATAGATTTTTTATTTAAAACTTTTGTTTTTGATCCCTAATTATTTATTAAGGTTATAAAATAACAGTAAATTAAAATAAAGTTAGTTAACTAATTCATTAATTCAGAACATAATTGAAAAAATAAGTATGTACTAATCGCGCCTTGAAACACTTGAAGATCGGTTTTTTAATAAAAGATTTTAGTCTAAGGAAGACGCCAAAAAAATCAATTAAAAAAAATATAATTTATTTATTTGTTAATTTTGTAATTCTTTCGATGTAAAATATTTTTAAATTACACAAAAATTATTTATTTGTATAACTTTACCATCTCTCGTCAAACATAACAAATACATAAACCAAACAACCAGACCCACTTTCGAATCACGTACATACTTTTCACCGAGGACAGGGGGCCTCGCAAAGACCTACCGCCCGGAGCCTCGCAATGGGTAAGGCCGCCGCTGGGTTCGTGTTAAAATATCTAATGTGTGGGCGTTACACACACAATATTATGTAGATAGTCGTATCATGCTTAACCTTAACGCTAACTAGACATAAATAACAAAAATAACGCACATTTATATTACAACTAATAAAAAATAATTAATATATTGCATTACTAGTAACAAGATAGCAATGACCGCACCCACCAAGGAAACCAAAACGATTATCGAATAATATTATTTAGGGGCTAGTTAAAAAAAAAAAAAATTCTATTCCGACATACTAAGCACATTTCAACTGGTTAGTCTAGAAACGGACAAATTTGCAAACGACCATTAGTGCACTAAGATTATTGAAAATTCTATATATACTGTAATTCAGCTAAATTTAATTACGCTGACATCTTTAAAAAAATCTAAGCTATAATATTAAATTAAATCGTATAAACTGCGCCCTTTACATTATAAACATAATCCTAAAAAAAATAACAACTGTCAGTTCTAATACATCTACATCAATAAAGTAATCATAAATTTTATTTCGTCACAATTATCACTCACGGCGAATAATATTATCCAAAACAAATTGTTAATAAATTTGTACTTATTAATAAAATTCGTACGTGTACGATCATGTTGTGTATAGTATCGAAAAAAGGAATAAACTTATTAAGGAAGACGAGAATGCGGCTCGCCAGTTAGTATAAATTGGATCTACGACAGCGAAAATGTATCAGTCTCACTGTTAAGTCGAGAGGATAAACAACCATGTACGCTAAACTGGTGAGATATTTTATTTAATTATATTATTATTAATTTAAATAGTTATGTCTATTCAAATTGATATCTTATACGCTTTATTAAAAATTTAAGTTAGTTCCTTTACGTGATTTACGTGTGCCTAATGTGTTAAAAAAAACCATTTGGGGTTGCTAAAGATGTTTACATTTACAAATAATATTAAATTAATATTAATATTTTAACAAAATTATCTTATTCTATCTACGTAGGTTTTATTATTACCAAATGGAAAAGTAATTTAAAAAAAAATACGCGGGTAATTTAATCTGTGTGTGTCAAATATTTTACGCAGGATTTTTTTTTATGTCATTATAAATGTCCAAACTCAAACTGTCATATTTTAAAAAGTAAAAAAATAGTGAGTTAATTATACCATTTCATACAATGAAAATGAAACTATTATTAAAAATATCTTTGTCAATTTCTTTGTAAAGACTAACTTTCTAGCTCTAAAGAATTTAGTCAGTATAATACAAAATGTATTCAGTGAGAAACGGACTTAGACTACATTTAAATAATTTATGCTGTAATCTCATAATTGCTCGGAGACATAAGTTAATCTCAACCTACATAAATTCATAATGAATAATACATTGATCAATAATCATAACTTGAGTTAAACAATCGCATGTTAAAAAATATGGCGATAGACTAACAACTAAATTTTATTTTAAATTTATTCATATTTTATTCCTACTTTTTATTGATAACGTTAAATCTGTAAATTTCTAAAAAACAAAAAAGTCAGAAAGTCGGCTGACAAAAATAGGTCTTTGCCTGTTTAGATAAATCGTATACATATTTATACTTTGACATTTTACTTCAAGATATAACTTATATGAAAAGATATCCCAATTATGTTATACGCTCATATTGAAATTAAAAAAGAATCGTAGGCAAAATATAGACCATCGTTGTTTTATGTACAACGAATTAAAAATATATATATATATAAATCCGTGCTCATAGGTGTTATCAGGTGTCAAGCATTGAGAACATATATATTTCAAAGATTTAATTCCGTGACATACAGCCGTTTCATTGACCTGTGAATGCGAATAGAAAAAAAAAGTTACGCCAATGATTTGCAGTAAAAGTTATGCACTATTTAATTTGACAATGTACAGTAATAAATACTTTTTGCTTAATTACTTATTGCTTCGTCGTTGCCAAAATATCCGTATCACGCAATTGCTTTTTTTTAATTCATGCTGTAGTTTCATTGCGCATATGTTGTTTTAATTAAATATACTTTTTATATTAACAATTATAAAATATTCGAATTTAACGAAAAACAGTCTAGAATATTCAGTGCAATATTTTAAAAAAAAGTTCTTTAGAGAATTAAAATATGTTGTTCTTTATTTAAATTTCAATAGCAATTCGATTATTTTAAAATATCTGTTGTAGACGATATGTTAGTTTTTTAAATTCCTATTAAACAAAAGATATTGAAAATTAAAAATAGAATGTTGACTATTATTATTATTCAAACATAGAGTTAGGAATGTAGATATCCAGGATAATCAAAATGTTTACATGTAGTAAATTATTAATAAGCCTAAACTGTTGAATGTCGTGTGGGCGAGACAATGACACGGTATTCGGTTAGATTGATTGTTACGTTCCAATTTACATAATATACATTTGTCGTTTGTTGATCATTCTGATGATTAGGAATATTTGTTAGCGTACAATATCGTTACGAGAATATTTGAAATATACCAAACTTCAACTGCACTGAAATAGTGCTTAGAAATATCATAAATAAAAAAATGTTGATGTTTTTCTTTCGTATTTTGATGTTAATGCTGCCAGTATAATTTTTTATAAGACCAATGTTCACAGAATCAAAATATGAATATATATTTTTTTTAATTGTTGTTTTTACTAAATATCCACAATAACCAAACCTAATTTAAAAAAATATTTAAAAAATACGTAAAGTTCGTGTCACTAATATTATCAATATACTCTACAGTTCATCGTTTGCGCCCTTGCCGTGGTAGCGCTTGCCCGCGAGTACCCGGCCGGCCTCCACCCCGCAGTATGCCCCAACTATCCCTTCTGCGACACCAACACCTTCGCCAGATTTACCCCGGACGGCATGCCGATACCTGAATGGGTCTACAACCCATCTATCCTCCCTGTAGCACCCGCTGAGTGAGTATAAAAAACTGTAAACTTGACATTTTAGTACTTAATGTAGGGAAGACTCACAGTGCAAGTTCAATGCTTGCTTTAAACAAAAATTAAAAAAAAAACATAAGACATTCTAATTCTAGGTAAACATCTATATTAGTATTTATTTTTGTAATAATTTTTCTTTCAGTCCCAACGCCAACGTTGCTGCTAAATACCCAGCCAACTTCAACGCTGCCAGTTGCCCTAACTACCCCTACTGCTGGTGAACAGTTTAGTTACAACGGCCTGCCTTCCGGATGGACAAACATGTTAATTCCAGATATTTCTACGAAACGTCACTCTGACATTTAATTTTTTTTTCACATCGATCCAGTCATTGGCTCAACACGTTTCGTAAAACATCTGCGCGTATTAGCAATGTACTGCCATATTTTTACTGTACCTAATTAAAACTGTGAATACATCTTGACTGATTATTTGCTCAGCATTTGGTTTTTTTTTTTGTAAAAAAATTTGTAAAAATTGTAAATAAATATGGTTAAAAACATGTACTTCTTTCATTTTTTAGTCTGTGCCTTAATGTAATGTTTTCTTCGTTTATATTTTTGAAACCTACAAAGTTTAATATATCAGATGAATATTTGTGAAGATTTACTAGATTTACATTTGAACAAAATATACAGCCCAAGACATATTATGAATCTTGTCTAACTTATTCCGTTAGGTTCTATCTAAAATGAAATAGAAGTAGAAAGAAAACTATTATATATAATAGTTTTCTATATTATATATAAACATATATAATATTTTTATTATATATATAATAGTTTTCTATATCTATATTTTTTTAATTATAATATTAAAACTATATAGGGTAAAATAACAATGACTTTTAAACGCTACGATAAGTGTAGTAGACTTCTTACAATGTTACTAACGTCAATAAGCAACAATTATTTATTCGTCGACATTGCATTGTATTGAAATATGTCAGCCATTTTGGTAATGCAAGGACGCGCATCCGAACAAGTTTCCCGCGCTGTCAAAAGTTGCTTAATTATGACGAGAAATGAATATAAATCATTGAAGAACTACACTTTTACTCGTATATATTGATTTGGAGATAATTAAAAATAAAATATACACTTATTTTGATCGTATATTTCTTACTTTTACGTATCGATCGTAAATTATACGATAATTTGCCACACGCAAGCAATATGACCGAGAGACTCTGTTCAAGCCCGTCTGAGTAGGTACATTCATAAAAAAAAATATTCTAACGCCAAACAGCAGTACTTACTATTTGTTGTGTTCTCGTTTGAAGGGTAAAGGGTTTGAACGGTGTAATTATAGGTATAAGGGATATAAGATCTTAGTTTCGGAGGCGCAATGTGTAAGGGATGGTTAATATTTCTGTGTTTGTGTGTGTGTGTGTGATACACTCAGAAAGAAGTTGCTTTCGCTATATTAAATGATTAGATTATGTGTTAAATCACAAACACACAGAAATAAATTAACAACGCTTGAAAATAATTACAAACCCGTGTATATAAAATCCCATTCGAAATAAAATATCTGGAAGGGGCATAAGGCATTTTCCTTACATGACAATTTCTGCCAGTTCACTTTACTGTAAGCGGTTTTAAAGAAAAAAGAAATATAACGCAAATGTCGATCCTAAGACGATGATAAAAAGTTGTTTTTACTGTCGCTAAATTATTTTAAAAGATTTTTTATACTATCTAATAAGATATACTTGCAAAAACAACGTCAATTGCAAACTAAATAATATTTATATTATACATTAAACAGTACCATGTCATAATAACATTAGTTACCGATAATATCATAATATCTTAATTGCCTCAATCGTTTAACACATTAATTCGTGACATGTAACGACCATATTACATACTAGTTCTCGCCCGCGGCATAACTCGGCGTTTTATTGATTATTCGTCAGCTGTTAGACTTGGAATTGAATTTTGCTTCATACCAAATATCTGAATCAAATTTTAATTCAGCGGTTTGCCCGTGAAAGAGCAACAGACAGACGGAGTTACTTTCAGATTTATAATATTAGTACAATTATTTATTTGGATAATCAAATCTTATTGAAAAGAACGCTGATACTTATAGGCTTACAAATGAATGTCAGCAGATAGTGCTATCGGGTAAATGTAATATCAGAATGTGTTGAAGTTTTGAATTGCACCAAGGAGTTTTCATTACAGATATAAAAATATAAGTTTTTTAAACCTACAACAATAATAACCGCAGACGCAGATAAAACTTAAAATGAACACTTGAGGAAAGTTGATCTTTCGACATCTCTAAAACTTGAGCTTTCTAAAAATAAGTCTCCTGTCTTTTGTAATTTTATAAAGTAATACTACTTAATTTACCCATTCGAAGCCTGGTAGGAGATTATTGATATTATATTTAAAAAAAAAATATATTAAGTTGACTTTTAAACCTATAATTTATTTACAATTCAAGATTACACATGCAAATATTTTTTAACAATTATAAAAACAATATCTCGGCAATGCAAGGACGAGTATCCGAACACAATTTTCCCGCCTCGTTTTGACAGTGACTTAATTACGGCGGAAGGGTAAATTGACGGGCAGTGTAATCTATATTTGGTGGGTAATTATAATTAAAATAAGAACCAGTAGTCTATAATGATTGAAACATGTCGCTTCGGTTTATAATTACACTTTTTCATTCGTTCATCGCTTTTTAGGACTTAATAAATATCAAAACTGAATGAGGAAATCTTAATATTTTAATTTTACAAAAAAAAAAAACAAATTAGTTAGTTAATGTTATGCCGCGACTTCGAGAACGTTCTATTTGCAGCGAATGCAGCGCCACTGGTGTCCAAATTTAAAGAAACTTCCAAATCGATCAATTTCGATTTTATAGAATCTGTGGTCATCTGTATTCCAGAATGTTCTATTGCCATGATCATAGGAGAATATTTTTCTGGCAAAAATGCTAATAATAATAATGATCCTATCCATTCATCTGTTATGGCGAACCCGGTTCCTTTTAATCTTAGTGCTGTCTCGACGACTTGCGTTACATAGCTAGTCATAGAATCACAGTTTTCTTGCCTGATTGAAATTAAATGTCGCAGCAAAGATATTTTTCTTGAAAAACCGAAGTCAAACATGTTTTTCAGCTTTGTCCACAGTTCAAACGAGGTTTTCGTTTCCTTTATATGAACATACAGCCCTGAATCAATAGTAAATATTAACTTTGCCTTAGTCCTTTCGTCATCTGCAGTCTTTTTTTGTGCGCCGGGCATCTTGATGTACTGAATCATGCCCTCTAGCACTAACAATTTTTCTGCTGCGAAACTCCACTCATCATAATTTTCCCTCCCTTTCAGTTTGGGAACACTTTGTATACAATTCAAAGCCATTATCTACACAAAAGTACAGTGTTTTTCTTAAACTGTAATACTAATTACTTAAGTAAATCATGACAGTAGCCCATAACCTATTAAAATATGCACTTTCGGTTAACGACTGACGTTTTATTTGACAGATACAACATATCAATGAAACAGAGGAGGCGCTACTTAAATATATTAAATAAATATATCGGACAACATCACATACATTACTCTGATCCCAATGTAAGTAGCTAAAGCACTTGTGTTATGGAAAATCAGAAGTAACGACGGCACCACAAACACCCAGACCCAATGCAACATAGAAAATTAATGAACTTTTTCTACATCGACTCGGCCGGGAATCGAACCCGGGGCCTCAGAGTAGCGTACCCATGAAAACCGGTGTACACACTACTCGACCACGGAGGTCAAGTCGAGATTTGTCTTTAATGAAATATTTTAATATATAACAAATAATACTTCTGTTAACACGGAAGAAACGCCCGTCCCTTGATGATGATGATGTCGGCCTGACCGATTTTGACCTTGGAATTATTACTTACACTATCTAAAAAAAAACCGGGTAACTACAAGGCACATAATATTATAGTACATCAGTGTGTGCGTGTGTGTAACACACATGCACTCTTTATTCCCTACTCGCATAATCCGAGTAAATTCCACACGACCGGGAAGAATTCAGGCGCACACACATCAAGTCCGAGCTGTTACTGATAATTTTTCGACAAGAAAACCCAACAACTGTTTATCGCACTGACTTGGACTTTTGAAATTAGACTCTCGGTATCCCCAGCCTCTAAACCAACGAGGCTGTCAACGAGATCTCGCAACAATATAATGACACCAGAAGCCGCTTTCAATCATATTTTTTCAATCACTGTGTACAGACACACCCATATCAAATATGAAAATCAAAATATACTTTATTCAAGTAGGCTTTTACAAGCACTTTTGAATCGTCATTTAACATACTATTTAAAGTAAAGCTACCGCCGGTTCGGAATGTAGATTCTACCGAGAAGAACCGGCAAGAAACTCAGTAGTTACTCTTTTTCACGCTCGCTTTCATGAGTCGCTTGTCAAAACATAACGGCTCGCGTTGCCATGACACTTACAACTCCATTCGGGGCGACCCGCTCTTAAAAGTAAATCAGCCATCAAACATTATTGCCAACTACTCGATTCATTAATTATCCAAATCGACAACCAAAGTAACCGCGCCCAGTTATATATATTTATATATATATATATAAATATATACCTACTAATTAATTATGCTACTTATTTACATATGCCGGTCTAGCTCGTTTACGGTTATAAAACCATGTTTATTTACATTTACTTTGATCTTAAATCAGAAATGGATATCTTCTTTCCTGTGTGAAAAACGGACACGCTCCATATATATAAATTGTAATTAAACACATCCGATACATCAATATGATAAATTCAGCCCTGAAACCTTAACTGTTAACGTGATTTGCACCTTCTAATTAACTCGAAAAGTATTGATACATAACGGTCAATGCAGAAGCGTTTGTAGAAATTACTGGATAGAGTTTTATACGGATATTATATTTTAAATCAATATCAATATATTATTTCAAACTCAAACTCAAATTCAAATTCCTTTATTCAATATAGAAGCATTACACTTACTTGGTAAAGAGGGCATATTATTCGATACAAGATTATATTGATGACTAGCTGTGCCCGCGACTTCGTGCGCGTTGTTTGAATTTAAGTTATTTGGATATTGTAGCGTGATTTTATTTTTATTCTATATATAATTCTAAAATAAAAGTAGCCTAAGTTACTCCTTATTACATCCGCTATCTGCCAGCGAAAGTCCCATCGAAATCGGTTCAGCCGTTCCAGAGATTAGCCGGAACAAACAGACAGACAGACAGGCAAACAAAAATTGTAAAAAATGTTATATTGGTATATGTACCGTGTATACATACATATGCATTTAGTGAAAATGGGTTATTTTAATATTACAAACAGACACTTATGAAACTTGTTCTGCAGATTATTTTAAAAACATAATCGTTTACTTAGCTTTCCGAAAATGTATAAAAACTAGGAATTTATTTCAAAGCAACCGAAATAAAATGATCAGAAAGGACGCTGGTGGAAATGGAAAAAAAAAAAAATATATATATTTATGAATATAATATTTTTATATGAATTATACTTTTTATTGTTGTGTGTATTATTGGGATGTACTTATGTGTAGTTTATTATTATACTTTAGTATAAATATTATTATATTATAGTTTTTATCTATTGTCTCTGTTTATATATGCACTTAACTGTTTCCGTTCTAAGCTTCTATCGCCAAAGGTTGCCTGTGTGAGATCGCTATAAACACCATTTACCTACATTTTTTTTCTGGCTATTCTTATGTATTTATGTGTTGTGCAATAAAGTATTTTAAATAAAAATAATATGTTATTGGAATTTATTATTTACACGCAATTAAAAACTATTTCTGGTTACGCCGATGAAGTTAAACTACGCGCCTACATATTTAAGTACACGCAACTTTTTTTTTTGTTACCTGTATAGATAGCATACCGAAATACCTTTGTTTTGTTTATTTAAAAAAGTTCATATCTTTATGTTACATTAACATACAACATTAACAGCCTGTAAATTTACCACTGCTGGGATAAGGCCTCTCTCTTTGAGGAGAAGGTTTTGGAGCATATTCCACCATGCTGTTCCAATGCGGGTTGGTGGAATACACATGTGGTAGAATTTCGTTGAAATTAGACACATGCAGGTTTCGTCACGATGTTTTCCTTCACCGCCGTGTACATGAATTATAAACACTAATTTTAACCACATGAAAATTCAGTGGCGCTTGCCTGGGTTTGGACCCGAAATCATCGGTTAAGATGCACGCGTTCTAACCACTGGACCACCTCGGCTCTATCGTTATGTTTGTACAAACAATTAATTAGTAACTAACGTAAGCAAAGATCAATTGCTTAAAGTAATTCCAAGTTCATATTAAGTTGTCCAGTTCAATTAGTGATGCAAATTAGCGGAAGTCGTTTTTATGGTCAGCCGGTATTCGATTTTCGCATTAGTCGCGTTACTGATAAAAGTTTATATAATAAAGAACATAGACAAAATCTATGATTATTCTATTATCTGTGACCTGTAAAATATCTACGTAAAGAAACTTTTTTTTTTAATTTGTGTATTATTTTCCTATTGTGTTAGACAAAGGTTTAATGCAGAGAGTCAAAATAAAAATCAGAATATACTTTATTCGAGTATGCTTTTACAAGCACTATTGAATCGTTTAACAAACTAAATTAAGTGAAGCCACCGGTTCGGAATGTAGATTCTACCGAGAAGAACCGGCAAGACAGTCATAATGGTTTATTGCTCTCCTTTTCAGAAGTAGTATAGTAACGTGCTTAGCGGATAATTTTTTTTTCTAATTTTTATATTATTTATATACATCATTTATTATATAATGACTAGCCAGCATATGACTACTCTTACAAAATGCAAAATTACAAAATTTACGATCTATTTACTTTTTCAATAATTCAATAAATAAATTCGTATATTAATTCATCAGTCATAACAAACACAATGTCTATTTAAAATATTTTAAGTTAAAAAAATATAGGCTGAATAAAATCACCTTTGACCATTAAAAAAAAAATATTATGAAAGACATCACAAAATGTCAACGTCAATAATAAAAAATAAAAAATAAAGGAACAAATATAAAATTGCATAAAATTGAAATAACGTTATAGCAAATAACATACCAGAGCAACGCAATAAACATTAAAACATACAGCTTACATATACAAATATAATTTTATTAACGACCATTATGTTAGGCGAGATATCTTTACCGCTCAATATATATATTTTCAATTCAAGGAGAATGACATCAAAATCGATCTAAGAATTTTAAATGCAATACTTTTACTTTTTGATATATAATAAAATATATAAAAAAGTATAAGGGGGACAAATGGGCCACCTGGTGGTATGCCAGGTGGTATACCCTTAGACATTGGCACTGTTATATAACAGTGGCCACAGCAATGCGTCACCAACCTTGGCAACCAACGTCATCCTTCAAACCGGAACACCGCCATATTGAGTTTTGCTGTTAGGCGGTTGAATTTGTAATGGTGGTACCTACACTTCAATATGGCCAATATAGGGCCATATCTATAATTATATATAATTTCCAAATGTTATATTAAGTTATTAAGCTAAGAGCCGAGATGGCGCAGTCGTTAGAACGCGTGCATCTTTACTGATGGTTGCGGGTTCAAACCCAGGCAAGCTCCACTGAATTTTCATGTGCTTAATTTGTGTTTATAATTCATCTCGTGCTCGGCGGTGAAGGAAAACATCGCGAGGAAACCTGCATGTGTGTAATTTCAACGAAATTCTGCCACATGTGTATTCCACCAACCCGCATTGGAGCAGCGTGGTGGAATATGATCCAAACCTTCTCCTCAAAGGGAGAGGAGGCCTTAGCCCAGTAGTGGGACATTTACAAGCTGTTAATGTATGTATGTATATTAGAAAAAAAATAAACAACCTACTAAAAATGTTATTGGACATTCACGTACCGAACGGACACTATCAATCAGGTTCATTGATTGATTATAAACTAATGACAACTTTAATAATTCGCTTGTAAAAATATTTGTATATTAAAATGAAATATAAAACCAGTACAATAAAGTTTCACATACACAACTTCGATTATCAGATTTCAGTCATTATTTCAATAAGATCAAGATAATAACATCAACACGATTTATTTTTATCTGCGTGTTGTTTATAATTTTTTTTTTAATATATCTTATGAGGAACATACCCAACGTCGAAACGATTTATATCAAAGACAGATTAAAAAAAAATCGATATAAATTCAATACAACATACATGTAATTAGTTATAAAAAAAAACACTTTCAATGTCACTAGTCTATGTACGATTAATTACTAAAACGTAAATTATTTTCGCGTTTTAATTAGCAAGGACGTTATATTGAGGGTTATAAACAAATGTTTTCCTATTTATTAATTAAAATCAATTTAAAAAAAAATTAATACTTCGAGCATTGACTGAATGATTATGTGCCTAGAACATGAAAAAAACAATTTGTTATTACAAAAACAAAAAAAAAATGTAACCTGTTTTGAGAACTTAAAAATATTAAAGTTGCGAATTCATTGTACAATTTCGATTCAAGGGTGAAATTTTTAAGGGATATAAATTAATGCAATAACAAATGAATTATGTGGTGTATTTATTTTAATAATATATATTAGTGTTGCAATTAAAAAAAAACATTCCAACGTATAAATACAAATTGTTACATGACGTAAGTATCCCATATTTTAAATTTCTTTCATTATTTATATATGTAAGTTTGTACATCGGAAACTGTATTTATGATTACACGACCGGCCATTAAATGTTAACAAGAATACGCGGCGACTTTGCTTGTTAATATTTATATTCATTTATACGTTTATGTTACTTATTGCTAGGGCTTTTTAGATGCTCCTGGGCTGTACCCAGATAGCCAGATTTAAGAGTCTGGATGCCCCGGGGCCATTGGTTTTAACATTTTGATTTCTGTCTGTCAGGTTTGGCAATAATGTGTTTAATCTTTTTAACAGCACTAACCTTCAAAATAGTAACTCGTGGGAATCTCTCTTGTGGGCCTCTAGGGTAGCTGCCCCAGCTGCCTTCCCCTAAATCCGGTACCGTCTGGGTAGGTACCAGCCTCTCGTCATATATTCTACAACCAAGCTGTGTTTGGGTTTGAAAGGTGAGTGAGCCAGTGTCACTACAGGCACAAGGGACACAACATTTAGGTTACCACGGGTGACGCATTGGCGACCTAAGAAATGGTTACAATTTCTGACAGCGCTAATGTCTACGGGCAGGGCAAACTTACCATGGCTCATTTGCCTACTAATGATAATTTTTGTTTGTAATTTACATTTGTCCCTTGATGATATATAACCTTAAAAATCATTCTGATAAAAAATATTGCTGGCCATTAAAAAAGCGGGCCTTGGTAAAAAAAAATTGAACATAATATTTCTTGGAAGGTAATATAAATTAAAAAATATATATGAGCAATTGTGCCGCTTTTCATCGCTTTTGACATCAGAATAAGTATTACGCAATTCAAATTTAATTGTTTTATAATTACTAATACCCTAATGCAAAAACCAAAAAAAAAATATAACATAATAAACACTTTAAAAATGCGACATACAAACCCACAATTTGCGATTAAATTTACTGAGTAAAAATACTTAAATATTTTTAGGCGGGAAATGTCAACTGTCAAGATCCATTTTGCAATTTAAAAAAAAACGAGATTCAGAGCGAAGCTTTGTTTTTATTCAATTTATCCAATTAAGTCGACGTATATCTACTTTTGTACGGAATACATTGAGATTTAACGACACAGTAATATTAAATAAATTGTCTTTTTTTTCATTGAATGAGGTAGTCACCTCTATAGCGGTTGGTATTTTAATATGTAGGGAACCTACCTCATTAATGGCATCTAAGAAAGAGGTATTTACTTAAATAAGTACGGGCGTAAGAAGTTCTAGTTCAATTTTATATGACAAATAATTAAAATAAAATATTAATTATTAGTACAATTTTTGTCTGTCTGTCTGTTTGTTCCGGCTAATCTCTGGAACGGCTGAACCAATTTCGACGGGACTTTCACTGGCAGATAGCGGATGTAATAAGGAGTAACTTAGGTTACTTTTATTTTAGAATCATATATAGAATAAAAATAAAATCACGCTACAATATCCAAATAACTTAAATTCAAACAACGCGCACGAAGTCGCGGGCACAGCTATAGGTGATAAATATAATTTCTTCTTTATTCTAATTAAATTTAACATTTATTTAAAACTTGTAATAAAAATAACATATTTAAACAAGATAAGGAGTAAAGTTGTCTATTTCGAGCGACGTGACACTTTATTGACAGTTAAGCAACTTAATCATGTAGTTTAGAAGTCATCCCGTGCGCGCGTTTTAAAAATTCACTTTCCCCATTTATTCATAGTTTCAAAAATATATCAAAAATAACTCTAAACATATGGGGTGCGAATATATCGTTATCAAATACTTAATCTTCTAATATTAGCACTAGAGATATCTCCTAGCGGTACCGTCCTCTTCCAATCACAGGACGAGTAACATCAAATAAACAACTTTGACATTGAATTAACGTGATATCATTGGTCGAGAACTTGATTAATTTATGATATGGATTCGCTTAAAGATGGCGTTTTTAATTTGAATGTCAGCGAAGTCGTTATCGGAGCTTTGGGAGTAAATTTAAAGCGGATAAAAATAATTGGGTAAATTTATTTTAGTATAAAAGAAAGGCTTGATCGCCTTGCGTCATATTTAGGATTTGTTTTACATATCTTCCCTCTCTCTTTGACAATCTTGACATTTCGCTCTAACAGCTGAATGTTTTCTTCTTCGTCTAGAAGTTTCGCAAACACGGTCATAATGTCACTCGGTAGCATGTTTGAGTCGTCAACTAATCTGTCAAGTTTGACAGCAATGGCGGCTCGAGACTCTGAAGTCAGCTGCAAGTTGTATGTAAAGTCTTATTAATTATTAATAATAAAAAATTAAAGTGAATTAAAATAAAAATTAATATAAGTTAGAGTTAGCAAATTGTTATTTATTTAGGTACGACACAAAACACGGTAATATGCGCAACCGATCTTGTTACGTACTTATTATATAGAGTATCGCTGGTTTTGGAGGGTCGTGAGGCATACAAACAGCTGAAGTCTCACATACTCTATCTATCTTTATAGATAACAGACAGATACAATTTTTATGCTTACAAAAGGGGGTTAAAATAACGACAGAAGTGAAATTGAGTAATTTCTGAGCGCCCCTGAGTATGATGACAAGCGTTACTGACGTTAGTTAGAATTATCAATAAACCTTGTAAAAAAAATGCTAAGAAATTACTAAAAATCTGACCATTTTAATATTTTTACTAACTTTCAAAATCGTATTGTTAAATTTCTCCAATCCAACATCAACTTCCTCCATCGGATTCCTGGACTTCAACCATCCGTAATTAGTGTTGATTGAACCTCGACGCTGCTGAAGCTTGGACTCCTTGATCAAAGTTCCAATCTAAGGAAATTAAAAAAAAAAACGCCTTCATATTTTTAATTTCAAATACATATTTGATGTAAAATGCAATTTTTAAAATAAAACCGATTATCCCTGATTCCTATAGTCTAAAAATATGACGTAAAACTGGGGCCGTTGATGCGTGAACATATCCTCACATGTCCTATTTAGGTCGCCCCTAAAGGAGAGGACGGTGGACGGGGTGGCCTCGCACTTTCGCAGTAGCGAGGAGTGCGAGATTGAGAATTCACCTTCCGCGGACACGTTAAATCGTCACGATACCGCAGCTTAGACGATAGTGATTTTAGTGGAAATTAATCCCACATAATCTGCTACCTTTCTGAAGGTTATCATTTACTGAAAAAGTGTTAATCGGTAGGGACATATGTCAACCGGCATTATCAACAATGAATTAAAGTCTGCTTTATTTGATAAAGGAAAACATTGTTAATTGCTCTAATTTTATCCGACACAAATTTTCACATAGCTACCAAGACACACGGAACAGCAATGTGTAGCCTTTTTGTCAAAAAGAGAAGCCTTATCTCAGCAGTGGGATGTTCATAGACGTTATTTTCATTTTTATACAAAATGTTAAGTTAGTGTTCGCAGTTTTAAAATAAACTTTGACTGTAGCAATTCTCTATGATATGATATATTGATAAATAAACAGTTAAATTCGTTTTAATGGATTGGCTGTTCTAAATAAATAAATAAAATAAACGAAGACGACGAAAGCTAGACAGAATAAAAAAATATATATATTTTGATTTTGAAATATTTAATTATAATTAAAACTGACTCGACCGATCAGAAGTTCATGTTACAATCAAATGTAATTCCCTTTTTAAATAAACAGTTCCCAAGACATTCGATCCCAAAGCATAGAACTATACAATAACTTACATTCCGCTGATTAAGCATTGTCTTCATGCTTTGTCCATAAAGCATATTATAGCTACCTAAACTTTATGACATTGATATTTTTTAAATTATCTTCAAAAATGTTTTAAATTAAAACCCATACTCACATACTGAAGTAAATCGGACGACGAGAAATTGTTCTCAGATATCAATAATTTCTCGCCGAAAAACATCGTGAACGGTGTTTCCTGAACGAAGACTATGAAATAATAACAAAAAAAAAAAAAAACAAAATCGTTCTTTAATAAAATTAAATACAGACACAATCTCGAGTGTCTGATAAATTATTTTTTTATTATTTTCTCCACATTCATATTCACGATAAACGTTATCAAATAACGATCTTAATTAAATAGGTATATCGAATGAAGTACCGCGTGTTGGAGTAAAAAGGCATTCGTCAAGTTCACTATTAAAAAAAAAAAATACGTGTGCGTCTCGGGACGCCCGACAGAAGTGACGACTAGTTGAACTATTTTATATTTAAATTGTTTAACTTGAGAAAAGCTTAGGCTACTTCAATTATATGTATATATTTTTTTTTTTTATATTGCACATCACATACATTACACTGATCCCAATGTAAGTAGCTAAAGCACTTGTGTAATGGAAAATCAGAAGTAACGACGGTACCACATACACTCAGACCCGAGACAACATAGAAAACTAATGAACTTTTTCTACATCGACTCGGCGGGGAAACGAACCCGGGACCTCGGAGTGGCTTACCCATGAAAACCGGTGTACACACTACTCGACCAAGGAGGTCGTAAAATTATATATATATATATATATATATATATATATAGATATAGATATGATATGTAAGGAAAGGTTATTTATTAATAAAATCTTTTATTGATTATAAAATATATTTTATTCTTAGTTACAATTCTTGAATATGTACATTAGAATTTTGTGTATGTAAATTATAAGTATCATGCTTGCCAACCGCTGCCGTATGCGTAACAGGGAAGCTGGAGACTGGACACTGAAGACTGCAGCCGTAACGCGTTACGTAACGAAGCGGTTTACACTCCCGTAAGAAGTTATCACTTCGAAATGTATGTTGTGGGCAAATTCACTACGCTGTTTTCATGTCGAAGGTAAACAACGAAATTAATTTTCTTTCTTTTATTTAAAAAAATAAAATAATCTTTTGTTATTGTTTAATTAATTAAATTCACACGACGTTTCAATAACAACTTTTTATCATCTCGTTTAATTATTCTCAAGCGTTTTTTATTTATTTCATTGTCCGTTATATAATACATATGTATGTAATTGTAAAATGTATTCCATGACAGCTCTCTTTTTATTACGTTTGGCCATTTCTATTTAAATTATGGAACGGAAGGCAATAAAATCTAGCATATTATATTATACAGCTCTGTTATTAGCCCCCCCCCCCCCCCCTCTTATCAATAGCCCTCGTTTCTCTGTTATTTCAGTTGTCATGGGCAAGTCTCTCTTGCATATAGCAATGACGTTCCGAAAAGAATGGTCTGGGTATTCAACTACTCTGGATAATGAGATGTGACGTCACGAATAATCGCAGACGGGCTTGGCGGACACTTCCAGCAGTAACTGTCGGAGAAAAGCTTTGGCTTGGATTGGCTTGGCTTAGCATATATCGGCTTGACAATTATAATAAAAATAATATATTAAATTTGGGCTACTATTTAAAAGAGCCCGTTCATGTAGGCTTTCTATTCTTTTTCTAGCGACAATGTATAATAAAAAAAAAAAACAACAACATTTAATAATTCATTGCTATTTAATTATCAACATAAATATTATTCAACATTTGGTTTAGCGTAAATGTATCACAGAAAATTGTAAAAAGAAAAACAAAAACAATACGAATATAATCAAATTTCAGATTGATTGATCATTTAGTTGTTACAAGTTGTCGCCCGCGGCTTCGTTTTAGGGGTTCGTTCTCAAGTCGACCTTGGGATTCAAGCTCAGCTTAGTTCATACCAAGTTTCATCAAATTGGGTTCAGAGTAACTTTCGCATTTACATATAATATTAGTATACATCTGTTCATTGAAAGAACTGTTAAATATCTTGCCGGTTCCGTAGAATTACATTCCGAACCAGTGGAAGAGTTAGATTAAATTCCAAAATGATTATCAAAAGTTTTTATAAAAACTTAATTTAATCTATGCATATAATAAAATTGGAGTGTCTGTTTGTAATAATAAAATAACCCATTTTCACTAAATGCATATGTATGTATACACGGTACATATACCAAAATAACATTTTTTACAATTTTTGTCTGTCTGTCTGTCTGTTCCGGCTAATCTCTGGAACGGCTGAACCGATTTCGACGGGACTTTCACTGGCAGATAGCGGATGTAATAAGGAGTAACTTAGGCTACTTTTATTTTAGAATTATATATAGAATAAAAATAAAATCACGCTACAATATCCAAATAACTTAAATCCAAACAACGCGCACGAAGTCGCGGGCACAGCTAGTTAATTATATTTACATTTATTTATTTTAAGCAGCAGATAATCACGACTAACTGACAGATATCAGTGACGCACTCTTTCAGCGGTATGACTAAGATTTGACGTCGTTTGTAAACACACTGTTATTTAGAATTAACAATTTTAAACAGACAGACATTTCATGGTGTACTGGACTAGACACCATAGCTGAGTAATTTATATGACGTCTGTATAAGCTTTCATTCCAGAATTTAACATTATTTTCGTGTCATATTTCCTATCGAAACGCCCAAAACTCCAACAGTAACAGACTAAATAATCCACCAATCATATTTAATATGTGTGCGATTATAATCAAACAATATCAAACCGTAAATATATAAATTTGAAAATAGAATCATAACGTCACAGTTGGTAATCTACTTTGTTTGGAGTACTTTGATATAACATATTTGCACCCATTCCGACTATAGTTATATCACTGGTGTAATATTGCAAATAACATTATTCTAGAATAAATTACAAATAATTGGTATTGTCTATTTTATAAATAACAAAATTACTATTAAAAAAAAAACCATAACAAAACTACCAAAATTCATACACTTATTTATTTAATAAGGCATAATTAAGGCATACCGTGTGCAACCTACGCCCAAATATAACAAAAAAAAAAAAAAACGCACCAGCAACGAATTCTTGCGTCAAAAATGTTCTACGTAAACGTTACGTATTGTAACTTCGCGCTAAATATCGACCTTGATATTTGACATCGCGACCGACGCAATTTCTTTAAACGAAGGACCTAAACTAAAACTCATGGGAATTATGGACCTTAAATTTTATAAAAAATGTTGTAAACAAGTCAGGTCAACTTCTACCAGGAGATATAATAGTGTGTGTGGGTTTGTGCGTGTGCGCAAATGTATGTGCTCTCCCCCCACCCCTCTCATCATCTCACTTAGTCGTCAAATAATTTCGAAATTTAGTATAATGTCTATTGATATAAAATACTTTATCACTAAAAATTATTTTTTGTTCTAACTATTATATTGCAGGAACTAATCTTTGCGTAGTCTTAGACGATTGTAAACGACGTTGCTAAACCTAGTTTTTTTTATTGGTAATTGAATTTATCTACATTTGAACCTTACAAACTTTTTAAATTTATTTCATTATTTTTTTTTAAATGTATTGCTTGTAAAACTTTCATAGTGCGGGATGCCTTTTTGTAGTCTAGGAGACAATTGTCAATTTATAACGAAAACTATGCATTACAAGTCGTACTTAATTCATTTTTGTGACATTTTACTAATCTTTAAAACGTTCTTTTTTTAAATAGAAGCGTCGTTTTTTAAATAATTTGTGTGTCTATAGCTTTATAATATATATAATCTATTAATTAACTTTTTCTTTAATTTGACCAGAGTATGGCCACAGAGCCAGTGCTGGAACCAATCTCAACAGCAAAGCTGGTCTCGCCATGTTTAATATAAATTGTAACGTATAGAACTTAAACGCGCTAGCTCTAGTGATGTTCTCCTCGAGTTGTTTGAAAGCGTATATCGATGCGGCGGTTGCGAATATCGATATTATAAGCGATCTGTTCTTTGTGTTGTGACGGTACCTGTAAGAAAACATGTTTTGTCATTTAAACAAGTAACTTTGTCAAATGTAAATAGTTTTGATATTTGATTTTGTTTTATAACGATGTTCTCAATCACGGAATAGACTATAGACACTCAGCCAATGAGAGCTAGGCCGTTTAAGTGTGAAACTTCATCCGTTACGACACTTTTGTTAGTGCGGGTTTATATGTATACAAGCATGTCTATGTGGGGCGTCACCGTCACGGTATTCGTATATGTTTAACAATTACTATTGTTGTTACCAAACAAATATAATTTTTTAATCTTTATTTATTCACTCTTGAACATTGTTTATTTATTTCATTAATACATACCAAATAAAGTGACTTCGTTCCAACAGAGTATCCCAGGACATATGTATAATTAACATTGTAATGTTAATGGCAAAGTATACCGAGTGTGAGCCGAGGTGGCCCAGTGGTTAGAACGCGTGCTTCTTAACCGATGATTTCGGGTACAAACTCACTGAATTTTCATGTGCTTAATTTATATTTATAATTTATCTCGTGCTCGGCGGTGAAGGAAAACATCGTGAGGAAACCTGCATATGTCTAATTTCAACGAAATTCTGCCACATGTGTATTCCGCCAACCCGCTTTGGAGCAGCGTGGTGGAATATGCTCCAAACCTTCTCCTCAAAGGGAGAGGAGGCCTTTAGCCCAGCACTGGGAAATTAACAGGCTGCTAATGCTAAAAATGCTAATAAATATACCACGTGGTCACCACTCCAAACACATCGGCTATCAGAAGGATAATCTATTCTACTTAACATCAATCTATGGTATAAGGATGTTACGCTCCTTATGCCTGCTATTACAACGACTAACCAATTTCGAGAACCGCAACACTTGGATGTTTGATGATAGAATACATTAATTGGTGGTACTTACCCTGATGAACCTGCATTTGTACTACCACGAGATAGTTAGATGACAGCAGTAGGTGTACCTGATGATAAAACATCTCTGCCAAAAGACATTGCTCGAGACATGCAAATGCCACGAATCAAGATAGATTCGGTCTGCGACCAGTGGAGGCGAATATAACCGGTGACGTCACGCGCTAGAGCGAGACGCACTGCAGCGTACTCACTCGGCGAGGGCGGGCGACACGCACAGCGCGCAGCCGAGCAGGTTGGCGGTGACGTCACGCGCTAGAGCGAGACGCACTGCAGCGTACTCACTCGGCGAGGGCGGGCGACACGCACAGCGCGCAGCCGAGCAGGTTGGCGGTGACGTCACGCGCTAGAGCGAGACGCACTGCAGCGTACTCACTCGGCGAGGGCGGGCGACACGCACAGCGCGCAGCCGAGCAGGTTCGCGGTGCACTGCACGAGGGCGAACATCGGCGTCGTGGACACGTGGATGCTGTCCGGGTTCTCACACCAACGGAACGCCTAAACAATAAAATTAATACATAAATATCTAAGTACATTATTAATTGAAAAAACCACATCAGAGCCAAGGGAGTGGAAATTAACCTCTAAGACAGGAACCTGCACTGACTTATTGGAACTCTCCTGCCTCAAGACAAAGTCCTTGTATAGCCACCAAGCCCATTTGGACCTACAGTATCAAACTCTAGGGAACAGCTAGTCGCTCCCAAGTTGAAATATTCAATGATATCAAAAAACCTTGGAAACCATCTTATAATATCTAACAGCACCTAGGTACATAACCAGTTATGAGGTTCACCATTATGCAAATATACCTCCTCAGATATATTGCCTGCGCCTTTAGGGTATCTCTTTGATTTGTAATTTTATTTTCACTTTAACATGTTTCTATATCCAGCGTCACAATTCAATTTTGAGGATAACATTTCTTTATATATAAGACATACCTATTTATGTTTACTACAAAAAATATATTGAAAATTTTTATTTAATTTAGGAAACCAAACCAAACCAAAAAATTAGACAAAAAATTAACACTCACCAATTTAACCGTGTAGTGTGGATCGATACCACACAACACGAGACTATAATAAGTGACAACACTGATCAATATGGCGATTATAGCACTAACCACGTGCCACATCACCGCCTGACTCGTTGGCATGGTGGCGTGAGTGCTGTACCGCCATATAAACGGATCAGTCACGTATATACACAGGGCTGGAGCTAGGAATAAACCTGAAAAAATATAACAATATTACAATAAGAGAAGAAAAGTCAAATAAACAACATTTGACAGCAAATTCATGGGATATCATTGGTCGAGAGCTTGATTAATCTATGATATTCTCTATGGATTTGCGAAAAATAGCGGTTTGGACCGACGAAACTGTTATCGCAATTTTGGATATATGGATATTGGATGGAGTAATATTAAAGTTCATAAGTAGTTAAGTCTAATAGTATTGTATTATAAATAAAGAAATCATAATATACTTTATTCAAGAGCTCTCATAAAAGCACTTTTGAATCGTCATATTACTGTGTTACCCGTTCTGAAAGTAGATTCTACCGAGAAGAACCGGCAAGAAACTCAGTAGGTACTTATTTTTACTTATCCAACATTTTAATTACAGATTATATCAGTACAGTAAAATTACACTTTTATAAAAGGGTCACGTTGTCAAGGGAAAGACATACTGAATTTTTTTTCTTTGTAATTGTTAAAGTACTTAGTGGATTTGCCTTTTTGTAATAAAAGTTTTAATTATAACAAACAGTCTTTATTGTGTCACAGAGCAGAGTAATGCTAAGAAGAAAAAAAAGGCGCGAAATTTACCACAGACTATACATAGTTGGCTATAGATAACTTATAATTTAACAGTAATATTACTGGCAGTTGGAAGAACATTTGGTAAGTCGGTCCTGGTACACCCGATATTAATATACGTTCACCGTCATAAAACAATACTCATATCAAATCCTGCTACAATTATTATTAATTCAAATGTAAATATATACGTCCCGTGCAGAATATTGAAACGAATGTACGCCTAGTGGACGTCGAATTCATCTGGCAACACAGATAGCGTTATGTCAGGTTGGGTGCTAAGACAGCCTCGATGTGTCATGGGTCAGTCGAGTGCTGCATTCTTTGCCTGACTCCAGTGAGATACAGACGCAAGGAGCTGTCACGTTTCATTACCAACCTGCTATAAGTGTAGCAAGATTGTCTTGAAGCTGATTAAAACCACTTATAGCACGAATATCCACTAGGCGCTAGTAAATTTCCCACTGCTGGGCAATGGCCTCCGTTCCCTTTGTGGAGAAGGTTAGGAGCATATTCCACCACGCTACTCCAATGCTTGGTGGATTCACATGTGGCAGAATTTCGTTGAAATTAGACACATGCAGGTTTCCTCACGATGTTTTCCTTCACTACCGAGCACTAGATGGATTATACAAGTTAAGCACATGAAAATTCAGTGTTGTTCAAACCCAGGTTTGGACCCGCAATCATCGGTTAAGGTGCACGCGTTCTAACCACTGGGCCGTCTCAGCTTACTTCAACATATACGAGTAATTGTTGCTTACCCAATAATGCACCCAATAAACATTGATGGGGGAAGTGTGTCGCAACAAACAGCCTCGCAAACATTACAGATATGAGGGCGAACCCAAACAACGGATATGTGAAGTATTTCCACCACCACGGATTCCACTTCCTGTAAATTGAGAAAACAAAACAATTTAACATACCATTGTGAAAAGGCTTATCTATAAAAAAAATACAAGACACGTTAATGGGCTATTATATACATATATGTAAAAATAACGCAAATATTTAAAAGAAACACACTTTTTTAATTTGCTATATTTTGTAAGTTTTTTTTTTTGTAGCCAACTGCACATAAACAATGACTGTAAAGTGAGCCAGTGTAATTACAGGCACGAAGGACATAACATCTTATTGTGAGTTACCAAGGTTGGTGGAACATTGGTCATCAGTTGGCCCAACTAACATGCAGTCTCAAAATTAATTAACATACCTATCATTACATATGTGTGACATCCACATCACAGCTAGAATCAGCACAGATGCAGCAGTGGTTGTATGACCAGAAGGGCTACCGGGACCGGTCTCACAAGTTTGCGATGTTTGGTGTAAATGTGGCCGATTTGTGTTGCTATAGAATGTAGTTTCTCTGACCCACCAATACGGACGGTCTTCTAAAAGCCACCTGAAAATTCACAATTTATTATATTTAATACCATAGATTAAAATTCATACATTGTTCAATAGCACCAAGCTTCTATAAAGCCCAGTTTGTCATATATTATGTAATATAATATTATTATATGTGATAATTTTGATTATATTTAATGTGTGGAAAAATATTAATGAGTTGGTACAAGGAATAAACACAAACTCCTGATACTCAACAGCATTAAATCAGTAATTCTTGTGTGGGGCAATGTATATGATTTTAACGGCAAAGTGTTCAATGTGTGCTTAAGGTACAATTGGTGAGTTCATGATAGGACACCCTGGGAATGAAATAATCGTTTTTTCTTTGTTATATGTTAAGATTTGGCGAAAAAAAAAACCTACTGAGTTTCTATAACTATTGCTTCTCATTCTCAAGTCTCAAGTCATGGTATTTTCATTTCCAAATGAATGCTAGTTTTTAATTTGACAATCAATAGATAAATATAATATTGAATATGAATATTAATACTTCTGCATTGAATAAAGGGTTTTGATTTGATTTAGTAAGCTTTAAACCTTCCAAATAGATTAATATAATACTTTAGCACAGATAGTGTAGAATTTACAATAATTTACCATCCAAATTTTCAACCATTTTTTGATACTCATGTTTAATCAAAATATATATACTGATATTATAAATTGCAAAAATAAAAGTCTGTCTGGTGCTCTTCCATGGCCAAACTACTGAACTTTTTTTAAATAGCACCACATGAATTTGTTGTCTAATTAAAACATTTAATTTAATGTGGTATGAACATTAAAAAAGAAAATGTCTTACCATTTCAGGACGGCATTCATCCAGCCCCCGAAAGACATACTCACGATCAGCTGAGAAGCAAATACCGAGTCCAAAATGGTGATAAGGGGGAACAATACTTCCATAACATAGTGCGGATTGGAGAAATGATTGACAATTTTAAAATATTCCCCATAGTCTCCCAGCCTTTAACGAAGAATGTTAAAAATTAAAGTACTTCCTTTTAATTATTTAAATGACAAAAACAAACGCTTCCAAAGTACGAACAGAAACGTAGTACGTAGATAAACATTAAATTCTTGTTGTATTGATTCATAGAAAATATTCACAAATGTATTTTATACAATTGTAATAAAATTATGTCTATATTAATTTATAGTGATTTTTTTTTGCTATTTCATTATTTCTTAGAATCGAATAAAAAATATTTTTTTATCCGTATTGCGATAATAAATATATTATTTACCAATATTGTACGAGTTCAATGCACGATACACCGAGCGCGTACACCTGTTCCATGTTTACAAAGTCTATTGAATGTTAATGTAATGTTACATAACTATATTAATTAATTTTAAATGCGAAAAAAAATGAATGTAATTTAAATCATAACAAATCGGCCTTTTCAATTCTTGTGAAGTCTGTACTGTCAAAATGACATGACCAATTACAGATATAAACAAAAAAAATAAAGAAGCAATATTTTAATAGTATACTTAAGGAATTACAAACATATATATATAATAATAAACCATATTTATGTAAAATAATTAAATCACATTTCACTTCTGTCCATTATTAAAAGACAATTCAAATATTTAATCAATATTAATAGTTTTTCTATTCGTCCATAGATGGCACTAAAATCTTTATCATTTAATTCTATTAGATAAGAGATGGCAGGACTATATAATTTTTCGAATATATAATAATAATAGTTTTGTTGACAATTATTCTTTAAAAAATATTTTTAATAGTCTCTTATTCTAAATTATTTTTATGTTATTTTGAAACACTTGGGCATCGGAGTAATAGTGCAAAAATCATTCGAAAAAGTAAGCATTAGCATTAGCAGCTTGTAAATTTCCCACTGCTGGGCTAAAGGCCTCCTCTCCCTTTGAGGAGAAGGTTTGGAGCATATTCCACCACGCTGCTCCAATGCGGGTTGGCAGAATACACATGTGGCAGAATTTCGTTGAAATTAGACACATGCAGGTTTCCTCACGATGTTTTCCTTCACCGCCGAGCACGAGATGAATTATAAACACAAATTAAGCCTGCCTGGGTTTGAACCCGAAATCTTCGGTTAAGATGCACGCGTTCTAACCACTGGGCCATCTCGGCGAAAAAGTAAAACCTTGCCTTAATGCCTTTACGAATTGCGATTCAGCGAGGAAATGCTGCTTACATTTTTGCAAACATTCCACGCGGTCAACACTTGCTACAGAAGCTATTTGTCACAAATAAATTAAACAAATATTTGTGATGATTTTATGCGATTGTCTTAATATGTGCTAAGATTTATTTATTGCATTCAAAAATTCGTACAATCGCTAATTTTACGGGACACATTTTCAAGTTTTTTGTTTGTGTTAGCCCGTAAAGGCTGACCGGTACATTTTTTACCAACTATTTATACCTTATAATTTAAACAAACAATATTGTAATTAAATGAACTATTAAAAATAAAAGAATATGAATTTTGATAATTGACAGTACTTTTTACTTAAAGCCTACTTTTTACTTAAATCTTAATGAATAAGCTATCTGGCTTAAAATAAAATCAACTTGTAGCATGTGCACAAATAATTCATTATCTTTTAAAATTTATACAATATATATATAATTGTTTATTTTTTTTATTGTAACTGAAAGTGTGAAAATTCGTCGCCCGATTGTTTCGTAAAATCCGAATAAACATCGAAGTTAAAAAGAGCTTTTAAAAATGTTATAAGAATTAGGAATCATTTTCTTGTTGTCAATAATATTGTATTCGATTCAAACTTCAAAGACTATTTAAACTATAGATACTTTATATGAAAATATTTCGTTTACAATGAGAAAAATAATTAAATTACACTCTATTCCAACCACAACAGGAAAAAAGCCAAATAAACAACATTTGACAGCAAATTGAAGCCACATCATTGGTCGAGAGCTGGACTATTCTATGATAATCACTATGGATTTGCGTAAAAATGACGTTTTGAACGTCAACGAAACAGTTATCGGAATTTTGGAAGTAAAATTTGAATTATAAATAAATATATATTAATATTAAACTCTTAGTAGTGCACAATATAGCTGAGTTATTAGAAAATCGCATGAAATACGTAAATCTAAGGTTTGTTATCTTTTTCTAATTCCATTGGAATGGGCTTGTGTATACATATATCATATTAGTCATACGGCGAGTCGCTAGAATATTATGTTTTGAAACTTTATCGCAGTCTGTCGTAGCTCTATACTTTCAAATGCATCCTCGTGTTCTAAATGTGACGATAGACGACAGTTACCAAATATCTGTTGTGATACATAATTATAATAGTGAATTAAATATTGTGTAAACATTCGTCACACCAAGCTTTCATATTCATTTCACTAAATGGTATTAAAAAATTGTGCTCGGTGGTGAAAACAAACACAGCCTTACGTTAAATTTTTATGTTATTATATATGTATGTTATTCGTCCCTTGCTCGGTGGTAACGGAAAACATCGTGAGAATTGCATTTGTCGGGATATAATTTGCCACGAGTGAATCCACCCAACCGCATTGGAACAGTCTGGAAATCCTAGGATAAGGTATCTTAGTATTTTCAGAAATGCCCAAATGTGCCCAAAAATTTGACATTGACTAACTGTTACTGCTATAAAAAAAGTCTGTATTCATTTGATTATTTTTTACAAATCAATGTGGCCGTTTTAATACAGGTAGGTTGGTAGCCCTGGCAGGAAACGAGATACAGTCTATATATTTGCATTCAGCCTGATTTACGTTTTCCAACAGTTCTATCGACACAGATGCGCTGTGCTGTCGCATAAATTCTCTCAGAGTTGTAATAGTTCTCTTATAATCAACGATAAAGAAACTTTTAAATATTTATTTTACGTCATTGCACAAAAAAAATAAATGAGCTTACTGCTTTTGCATTGTCTAACACAGCTACCAACCAGCTTAAAGATATACACAACGGTTTTTATCGATGTTCAAAACTAAATTAAAATAAATAAATAATAATAATATTTAATTATAATACAAGCAACCGTTTATTTAATTGTTTGTTACTCCAAAGATGACACGTTATTAAAGTTTTAAAGCCGACTATTTGACTAAGACATACCCTACCTTAGTTTAGTTTAACATCAAGTGCACTAACAAAACGTTGCAGTGCACGCCCTCGATTTAGTAACAATGTTTTATAAAAAAATAGTGAATAATATTTTGTAATCTGTGCACAATAATCCATAAATGAAGAGATAATAATAAAAAATAACAGGAATTTGGATATCAAAATCGTAGTTCCTATAGTAATTTGTCTAAATTTTTTTTGTTGATTTTAAAACGCTATTCACTGTTCAATCTGTTTCTACTTTGACTCTCGTTTTGATTTACTTTATGTTTATATATTATTATTGAAATATATTATTTTAAAGGCTTCCGAAAAAGTTGGAAGCGACCTTCGTTTTCCTTTATAGCTGAGTTATGTCTTATTTTGTTAAACTCCTTCCTTCTTATGTTCCTTGTGTCAACACTCAATAATAAAATATATGTACTACAATTATTGTTGTTTGACTGTAGAATATCTTAAAAATGGTAAAAAGTAGGTACGTATCCAGGCGGGCTTGCAGAAGACCTTTCATTTCAAGTACAAAAAAAATTACAAACTTATGCTTTGAATTGAAGATTAACAAAGAAACTCCTTGAATTAAAGTTAAAATGATTTTATAATTCAAACTACACCGATCCTTTGTGTCTGCCACATAGTATTCACTTTACCGAAATAATCTGATCTTTGTTGGTACAACAAAAAGCCATTACAATTATTATTAATTGCAGATTTCTAAGCCGTAATAAAGTTGTAATTACATTTTATGATATCATTTCTTTTATTATATTATATTTGTAATGTTTTAAGAATTATAGCGAAGGTTGTTATTTTTTCAGCCTAAAGACGGCACATTGTTTTGTAAATATGCATACGTTGCCAATTTATTTCAAATATCGTTAATATTGTTTAAAAATTATATCAACACACGGGCACAATTTATACGACATTGTCACGTAAACGGAGAGATGAAAAATATTTACTTAGATACAAAAGACCGACTGAAGTATTAACTCTTACTAGATAATATAAGACGGACGGGAAGTATAATTTTTATGGGATAGAAATAATGTTAAAAAAATTAAATAGGTAAGCTTACAAGTTACTTTATTTATGAGGAGACAGATAAAAATATTTTTTAAGCGCTATGGGCGTAAAATTCGAATAAGGTTAGAAAGTTTCTGTATATGTAACATTCAAAGTGCAAAAAGGTTTCACTACAACCACGACAGAGTTGAACCTATTTGTTTCTTTTTTGTAATCGACAGGAAAATGAAATTAAACAAAAGTTTATATAACCTCATAATTGTCTTTTATATTTAATATTTTACAATGAGCTTAAACTAAGACATTTGTAATGATAAAACATTAATTTCTATGAACACTTAAACCTTGCTACCACAAATATACATTTTTTTTTACAATACAATACATACTTGCACAAAGGAAAACAAACTTTTTTGAATGGGATCTCATTAAACACTACATTTATTTACATTGAAACTTATTCTAAAATTAAATCTGATTGAAAATTTAATGTTTTTCATTAAGTTCAGATAAAACAGAATGTATTTAAAAATATTGCACTAATTACATAATAATTATGATACTTTGGTTTCTTACTTATATTTTTTACACTGGGCTTAGTTTTGACGTAACTATTAATTATCTATGGTATTATGTCAAATTATACCGCGCTTCTAACCTTACAGATTAAAAATAAAATTATTTGTACACAATGGAATGAATTAAAATTTACAAATTGTCTTTTATAAATAGTTTAAAATATATTTTACAGTTTAATAATAAACTCGCAAAATAATATTTGTAGGCTTACTTAATAGCATCTGTTATTATATCGTTAATAATAAAATATAATAGCTAATCTTTATAGGTTATATGTACGAAATACTACTTTTATTATTCTATGTTTAATAAATTAACTATTTTTTTTAAAAACATATTTACATATACACAATAGTATAAACTCAAGTGACATTAATTTGATCTGTAGACGCGTTTCGTTCTTGCAAATGAAATTTAAAAAATATATATCAAGTTTTTTTTTAACTGAGCATGATGTTAAGGTACTTTGTCATTGGAATATATATCTCTACAAATACGAATGGGTCCTCTTTTTGTTAAAGGTCTAGATTTAAAAAAAAATCATTTATGTATTAGTTAAGGAAAATTATACAAAGTTGTTTAACTTTGCTGTTTTTAAAACATATTTTTTAAATTGTAATAAATGTTAAGAATTAAAGAACGTTATACCTTAATAAATATTAAAAAGAAAATAGAAATTGAGCATTCAAACATGTTGAGCGTAAAAGTGAAATTAACTTCGTAATTTCTGTTTGTGAGTTTTTTATAGCTTTCCTAATTTATTTTGTATATTTTAATCAATTCTTAAAAAATAATTTTAGCTTATATAAAACCTTATTTGTCGACATTAATATTAAAGTTCTGGTATGATGGCCGGAGGTTTGATTCAGTATTAACCGGGGATGGAGGAGTTGGGGGAATATAGGGATATCTTGGGTAAGGTGGGTACGGGTAGGGGTACCCTGACGGTAACAGCTGTGGGTTGTGGAAGGGTGGGAGGAGTGCCGGGGACGGATAACCATAGGGTAATCCCACCGATGATGCAGCAGCTTGGAGTATAGATGCTGCGAATGCTGGGTCGCTGTAAACAGCAGCGTAAGGCCACGCTACTGCTATACGCTGCCTCTTGTCTTTCATCCTACGGTTTTGGAACCATACCTGTTGACAAAAGAAAATAATTGTTAAAATTTAAACAATAATAATATATTCCTTTATTTACAAAAGACGAGTAATTTTAATAAATTGTATCACGTATGTAATAAATAAATGGTACAGACATTGATACCTACTTAAAAAGTCTTGATGGATAGTTTTTTTAAGTACTTTGAGAATTCGATAATTTTCTATATAAAGTACATAAAATAAACATAATTATGTTTATTGCTATTATAATGAAATATATTTAATTCATATATTTTTTAATTAAGGAAAATAAAGACATACTTAGTTAAAACTAAAACTTGATTACAAAAACAAAAACGAGTATAACACGACGCTATAAAGAACCTAATAAAACTTGAATCTGGCTGTATCAATAAATACCTAATGCGTTATCACTCGGTTTAATTTTCCGATCATTCTTACATTTACAACGGTTTAATTCACACTATATCGCTAATGACTTGTATATAATATATTATAGTAATATTCTATTTAAAAAAAACAGGCCCCAGTAGAATTACATATGCGAAAATTTGTTAAATTATACTAAAATAATAAATAATTTAAATTAGATTTATAAAGAACAATTTTACACTTTTTGCCGGTAGTACATTTTTGAGATTCAAGATTATACATTGTATTAAGATTTCAATGTTGCTTATAAGAATAAAACCTTTTTTCCATGATTTAATTAATCTATTTTAATACAAGAAAGATTAATATTTTCTTTAATACTTTGTCTACTAAATGAAAGAACGTCATAGAATATTATTTAATATTAAACATAACTCATTATTACACGGAAAATAACACTTAACAATAAACGTCATACTAAATAAGAAGTAGATGGGTTTACGTATACATTTAACATAATAAATATATCCACTTATAGCCGTTTATTTGAATGGTAAAAGACTTATTTTCACTTCTGCATGTGCTTTAAATAAAACAAACATTCACTGAACATTAATATTAAAAGCCATCTTGAAATCATTAAAACTGTTATGGTCGCTCAGACAACAAAGTGTGCAAACAAAAACCCTTGGAAACCTTTAAAACGCCTTTTGTGTGTATGCAAAGAATGACGTGTTAATTGGCGGGTATTTTGCGAAGGATAGGATGCAAAATGGCGGATTTTCAGTTGCATCATAGACAAGATTATTATCTCTTAAAGATTAAGAAATACGGCAAATGTACTCTTACATCCAACTTATAATCATTATATTAATTAATATTTGTTTATTAAATTAATTCATATATAGATAATTATTTTTTTCAACACATTCCATTGAAACAAATGTTATAATATACAAACTTTCTGAGCCTTTTATATCGCCATAAAACTTCATCACAATAAACAAACACACGAAAAATCCATCTTTATAACGCATCAAATGGTAGCCGCGGCTTAATTTAATAGTTTTTAATTGGTATAATCTCCCCATAAAACAGCTGCCCGACCATAGACAACCGATGAACTTTTCATGGAGCTATTTAATGGACTAACAATACGAATTGCGCGATAATGAGCCAGAAAATCGTATTTAAGAAAAAGAAAATGTAAATTATGTATATTTACGTTACAAATAATATGTGAAAATTATTTACTGCAAATGAAATAAATACTATGTTTGTGACTTTAATAAGATTATTAATAAAAAATATTTAAATATTCTTTTTGTTATTTTTAAAATACAGATAAAACAATAAAAATAATATAGTTTGTTTTTTTCAAAAAATATAATGTAACACAATCTCCAACTCTTTTCAAGCGTGGAGTCTATTTGTCTGTGGTTATAATGATAACCTTTTTTTTTAATCTTGAACGTTCTTTTCGGCATTAATGTTCATTAGCGTCGTACAGCTACTGAATAATTCGGTCGGTTTCTTTTATTAATGCACATCAACAAATTAGCGTGAATGTAAAATTCGAATGAGCCATAAACACGTTTTTTTTTACCGCCGGTTTTCTTTTTTTTACTGGAAGTGATAATTGACATTATGACTGGACAGGCTATGTATACGGTGAATTTGAATTTAAATTGGCGTACAGTATTTGAATGTAGAATTAATTATGTTTATTGGTTAGATAAAAGTTACAGTTTTTTTAAATCATGAATAAATATTACTCATTTACAGAGAAGTGAGTGGATAAATTAAAAAACTAATAATACGTTTCATATAACACTTCTTGAAACGTCAAAATACGATCCGTCTTTATAACAACACCAAAAATAAATGGCGATTCATTTAAAAATCGAATACATTCTTATTTATGTGGCCAAATTCAAATTGATCAGTTGTTTCACACGTTTGTATCGTGTTTCTGCGAATTAGCGGACCGCCATAAATTGTTCGTGATGGAAATTATTGGGGATCTAATTGAAGCATCATACTGTACTCGTAAAACACTAAATGCGCCTTCATCTTAGACAAATAGTAGCATTGGCTGTAGGTACATTTATACAAGCTAAGTAAAGTTGATCGTGCATTAAAAAAGTACCTTATATCAATTTAAAATGATCAGCCTTCTTACATATATATTTATTAAGCATGTAAATATATAATTATATTATTGGTCTGTATACATAAAACTATAGAGAGCGATGATTTTTTTTTAAAGGAATAATAGCATGTAGTTCTTGAAATATAAAGTGTCAATTTGGCAATGAAAATACTTTATCATACGAACTAACAAATGAGGTTATAAAATAGAGGTTATATATATTTTTTTTTAAACCAATACAGATAATTAATATTTCTTTAAGCAATTGGTTTTAATATTCTTTATAATGCGTATCACTAAGTATTTAAGTAGTTTCAATAGGAAGTCTTTGATCATGTGTCACTTCCTTAGCTACTCCACAAAGTATGATATCAACTTGTCGTAGAGCTGTCATGTTACGAAAACGTCTGTCCGTTGTGATGTTATGAACAGAGCCTGTTTATTCGGGTCACGACGTGGGCGGGTGAAACTTCAGTTTCAAAACAACTTCATGAAAATGAACGTAGGAGCGGAGGTTGAATCTATTAGAATCAGGTGAGACACAGTATTCGTGGAAAATCTTACGTAAAAAAAAAACAGTGTATTTTCGAATAACAATATTTTAAAATCATTCATAACAGCAGTTACTCGGTAAGAACTCACTTCGTGTCTATTGCGAAATGTCGAATGCCGATGTACGATGATAAGCTGTTTTGAGGCGTATACTGTTTAAATGCTATAATTATAATAAACAATATCGCATGTTCCGAGAAGTTTCGAGTTTGTAAGATTTTAAAAATAGAATTCTAATCGAAACGTCATTTCGATTGTGTGATTGTTAAGACATAGACAAATTACCTTAATGGTGGACTCGGGTAACTGCAACTGCGCGGCCAATTCACATCGCCTCGGTCTGGAGACGTAGTTCTCCTTCATGAATTCCTTTTCGAGTCGCGCTAGCTGTTCCCTCGTGAATGCTGTGCGATATCTCCTAAACAAAAAACATAACAATGCGTTAAATAAACGTATAAAAATTAATTATATGATACTTAAATAGAGTTCCAATGAAAGAACTCAGTGTTACAACATTTAAAATTGAAACGATAAATAAAAAAAAGGAAAAGATTAATCGTATATTTAATTTAATAATAAATATTAAGGAATATATCCTTTATTTATATGACATCTATTTATATCAGTCTGGTTGATGACAGTGATATTAATAAAATCATCTTACCTAATATTTGGATCTGGGGCTGAATTGCTTGTGTTCATCGGTTCCGATTGCGGGCTCAAAGATTCTGTAGAAAAAATATAAGGATTAGATATTGTTATTGTTACAATTAAAAAAGAGACACAGATAATAAATATATTTATTATTATATTACACATACGCAAAGGTATGTAACTTGCTAATCCTAGTGGTTATGGTTTCTTAAGTAAGCTTACAGCAAAATTCAATTTTATTTATTAAATTATATATTTCAAATGTTTCAATTACTAAACGGAGTACTGAGATAGTTGCTAATTCTACTCTCATTCACATACTTTCCGAACGACATACTCTACTTGAACCAATTTGAATTACAAATACTTATATATATATTTTTAATTGAAGTAAAAAAAAAATAGATTTAAATATAAGTAATAAAAATGAACATTATTTATAATTAACAACAATTCAAGTATTGTACCGCTTAGTAAAACAGAATTAAACTTATCTCTTCAAAGTAGCACTAAAGGGTTATAAGTACTACTCGAAGCGGCAACTTTCAATGGATTTATCTTAATTACTGTTTTGTCTAGACATCAGCTACTTGTACTAATACTTAATCCCCACCCTAAGTTAATGGTTTAAGAATTTATCTCTTTAAACGAACTATTTTTTTTTTTTTTTACGAAGACAAATTTAATTAACATCGCTTTGCATTTTAATTAAAGTCATATTACAATATTATAAAAGTTGAATAAAATCGTCCTTTGTCAGGTTAAATTAAAAAGTAATAAAACAAAGCTGTTCGTTATTTGTATAAATATTTTCATTAAATCGTTGACGAGATTAGTATAAATAATTGTTAATAAATTATAATGCCTTAATTTAAAGTTTTATTTTCATTTAAAACTTATTTTTTATATAGCAATTTAAAGTATTATCGTCAATAAGGAAGGTCTTCATATAACGTAATAAATAAAATCACACCAACTTTTAATTTTGATACAGAGATGTTTAAAACTAATTACCCCGAAGATTGACTTATCATAAAATCGCTTCGGAGGAACCAGTAGCCAGAGGTGTTAATTGTACACCCAGAGTTTCAAAAGGAGTACATTAACACAAAACAAACACAAATAAGCTATTGTATAATTAAATATTTTCCCATGCTTTCTGTTATAAGTATTTTACAAAGGTACCGAAGACGGGCGATCGTCGGCTTAATTTAGAAAAAAAAAAAACTACCAAAAACCGCCGACTTTACCGATCTGATTAGTCGTTGAAGTGGTTCTAAATTTAAAAAGGGCGCGCCGTTATTGACACTGGCCGTTGAATGCTTTCAAGTCACGTTTATTGTCTATGGACGTAATGGCGGCGTGATTAAGACGTTCGATTGTCATTTCCGGCGCTTCATGTAAGTACCTAGAGCTATTTAAATTCCACTATTTAAATTGCCAATTATAACTACATTATCTGTACAATTCTTATTGGTGTTCTACAAACACTATTATTATAATATTTAGGAGAAATCATTGAAGAATATATTCAGCTGAATTTATTTACATATGTTTGTTACAAATATGAATATTGAAATTGAATGTTACAAATGTATAACTTTTTAAATACATCCAGTAGAAAAACTTGTAAAATATATTTAATATATTTGAGTAATATTCTTTACCGCAACTATCGTCATTTATATTGACTTCTCAGCGACACGTTACCTACTTATAATAATCTATTTAAAACGATCTGTCAGCTCTTCCATGTTTAAATGTTACAATATAAAGACGATTTCTTGTAAAATACTACAGACTATAGAAAAAACATCAGTAGCGATGTAGTTATATGAACGAACATGATTATAGAATATTTATTGCGTGTAGTGCTCTTTTTAAACGTCTCAACCACTTGAAATATTCCCATGCTGGGTGGCGACAGATCACTTAAACAATTCGCATAGTCTAGCCTAACTTCCTTTTTGTTAGAAACAGCATGGGACCTCTTTAGTCGGACCTCTTTGAACCAGCTGTATTGGCGTGTGTCTTTAATAAAAAAAAACATAGACAACTTCGAACGCTTCCTGAATTAGCTTCCGTTCCATTTTAAATGGATATTTTTATAACTGGCGACATGAGATGTGTTTTATTATTGGATTTTAAGTGAGCAATAAGTATCAAGCGAAGTGCATGACATTTTAATTGCTTAAAAAAAACTAAGTGGGCCGTCATATATTTTATCCTTAAATGTGACATTACAAACTATTCTTCGTTAAAAAGAGGTTCCATTGAAAACTTAAAACTTTTTTTTTTAAATAACGATTTTAGACTTCGATCCAACTTGATAATGCCATATAAACACTAGTTGTCTTTCTGTAAATCATTTCGTAACCGGGCCGTAGTCATTGTTTCAACATACGCTAATTGACAGCCAAACATAGGATCGTAAACTTAAAACATAAGGGTGATGACATACAAGAGTTTTTTTAAACGTCTCATTTAATAATATAAACATATTATTGCAATATCGACTAAATATGTTAAGGATAACTGTTTATTTTAACATGATTGCAGTATAGTGGTACAGTAAATGGTCATTACTTAGAAAGGTGAGATGGTAGCTAAACAGTTACGTACTTGGCCTTATGAATATATTGAATATTTAATATTATATAGTTTATTTAACAATCAAGAACAATTTTAAATCGTCATTTTTTAATTTAAAAAAAAACCGGTTATAACCGGTTTGAAACGTCTACATTAAAGTGCTAATTTTTTTTTTTTAAACCAATTAAAGTTAATCAATAATCAATTGTTGATCACAATCGAAAACAATATATTATATTTATACTGTGTTATTTTATTAATACTATACGTACACCCTGACCCACTTAATCTCAAACGAAATTAGCACGAAATTACACTTATATCGAGTACCATAAAGGTAATTTTCGCATGACGGCCTTCAATATGAATCTAATAAGCACAATATCAAGATGTTACGAAATAATGTTTTTGTTTCATTATCGCTTTTCAATGAAGCTAATCATAACTGTTATATTGGAGATATTTACGATATTGAGGAATTTGGGAGTTTATAGACTACAATTTTTCAAATGGGGGGGGTTTCGTAGGTAAAAGTAGATCTATCTATTAGTTTCGTTAAATACCATTGTTTTAATAAAATAAATAACCGGCCTATTACAATCCGACGTATGAAAACGATGATGCTCACACATTCGAATCGATTAATCGACTAAACCGATTACCTTTATGCTAAATGTCTAATTAATAGTGGCACCGGTCAATTTGGATACCAAATAGCCCTTGTAATGGCCGTAAAGCGATTGCCATCCATTAACAATTGGAATTATCGAGAATAGCCATCGGCACCCTCCGCACACGCACGCCACGCGTCATATATTTTTCTGTAATTGTAGCCATGTTTATTGTCTATGACACGGTGTAACCGTTACGGTTCATTTGAAATTAGAACGTTTATTTCTTTTTGATGTTAGTTAAGATAAAGTTTTGTCAATAAATAATAATTTTTCGATGCGTATTCTGTACTTTATGTATGAGAGGAAATATATTATTGCACTTAATAATTTTAAATACAGACTCATAATTAATTTTTTTTTTGCTTTTAACTACACGAAAATAAACGATGTCTTTTTAGTAATATCAGTTGTAGTATAATAATATTCGTTTATAAGAAATATAATTAAATTACAAAAACGGATAATTCACCCCAAGTATTAAAACAATTTAGTGAGAATGAAAGCAAAACATTTGCCGAACAATTATCCAATGTAGAACCAATTATACGGTGTCATCCCTCGGCACGCTCCCCTAAACCAATTTTCATAATAAAATCCGTATCCACTAGTCAGCAACAATGTAATGAAGATAAATATCTCCATAGGGAGCCGAGTAAGATAAAAACGAAATCAGTTTAAGCCCTATTGACAAGACATACTGCCTTGACATTCTGACGTATAATTAAAAATCGAGTTCTGTCAAATAGTGGCGGGAAATCCACCCGCGCGTTGACATTTTACTTTTTCTATAGGTCATAGAAGATTCATGGACAATTGACTTTTGTTGAGGACAGCTGTGGTCATTTCGTGGTCAGTTTTATTGTCCCTAATTGGTTTAAATGTATTTATAAATTAATTTTGCAACACGTCAATTGGAATGATTTGAAGGTTTTCGGTCATAGCATTGAAATAAATTAAAAAAAAAAAACTTCGGATTTTAACTTGCCAGAAGTGACTTTTCTTTAATTGTTTTATTGCAATCGTTCTAAAATTGTTTGAAAGTGCAATTTAAGTATTTAGAATAATCCAAAGGATGCGACAGATCTTAAGGGCACCTAACGGTAAAAATATTGACCAATAATAAATACATCAAATAAAAATATAACAAAAGATAAAGCGGTTTCAGATACATCGTCGGTATCTCACAAAGTCGTGTAAAAATCTCATAATTGCTTTACAACACAAACATAAAAAAAACATAGCACATATTGCGAACGTCTTTATCGTAATGACGTTAAGGTCGAAATTCGTTTGAAAAGATTGTGCTTTCAAATTACCTGCCGAAATTTTGTTTACAAAACAGTTTATGGTATAGTCTTGTGCGGGTTTTTGGTTATTTCTAAGGTAGTGTTGTAATTAGAGATAACTGTTCTATGTTAATGGGATTTAGACTAACAATAGTAATTGAGAAAAATCTATAACTTTATTGCTATGCCGACGTATGGGAATAAATTTAAAACAAACAGCCGCCTGAAGTTAGCTAGAATATCAGTCATTATTATTATACAGAATACTTATTCACTTATTTATATATAGAATTAAAGGTTCAATATATTTGATATGTAATAATAGTATGGTTAAAATCCAAACAATTAAAATATCCTCCTGTTTAAATTCAATTGTATCTCCGAAACTGACTTTAGAATATAGCGTTGTTCTTCCTTGATCAGCACGAACAGTTCATTTAGTTTAAAATATATGTCTGTGTATTTAACATAAGACATGCTTAAAAACTTTTTTGTAAATGAAACAAAGATGTTTGTACCTTTAGTCTTGGGCGAAGAAGGCGGCGTATTTTGTATAATATCACTGTACACATGTCTCTTTGACATCATATCTGATGACAGATCTTTTAAATTGCGTTCGATTGAAAAAATCCTGAACGAAGCCATTATAAAAAAGAAAAAAAACAAGGATTTAAAACACTGGCAGCTTATCGTCGCGCGCTGAAAAAGTAAACTGTCACCGTCAATGTGTGCGTAGAACGCCTTAAGCTCTACCCACACATTCAGCTTCAGTAAACCGTTCTCTATTCTCAAAGTGATAAGGACTTAAGTTGCTTACGTCAGAGCGTGGTTAACTCTACTAAAAATCCATAATTCGCTATCCAATAACGCAGCTCGTTTCTCTCCCCACCAATGGGGCGGGACCGATATAATATATCTGTCCCTTTCACTCACGAGCTTTCACATTATAAGCTTATTGCGCGTAAATACTTTAAGCTCGCTACATACTGGTGTTTTAGAATTTGATTGAGGTCTTGGTCACATCTGATGCTTTCTTTGTAACTAAAAAGAGAGTGTTCTTTATCTTTAATGTGTTTTGGAATAATTTATCGATATTTTTATAAATGTTTTTAAAAAAAAAAAATGTTCGGATACAATTACCATTTTACAATTAATTTACTTTTTGTAATGCCTCTCTAATGTCTGCTATAGTTTGTGCTCGAATAAACTATTTATAAATTTATTTCAAAATCAACTAAAACGTTGCGAGTATTATTATCGAGTGTGAACCAACCTTTACAATTTAATTCCGTTCATCTCATTTTAATCTCACAGCATCATCGGGCGTTATTACTCGACCGGAGTTATTAATACGTTACAACACCTCAGATAATTTGTTTTATTAAGTGTTCTGCTTTGAGATAAAATCTATAATTCCAGATAACTTTAGTATTTACTTAACGCGTTTGCTTTTAGTATCGACTATATAGATATAGACTGGCAAATATTACTGTAGGTAAAATTACGAAACTCTATAGTTTAACATAATGTCAGATTGTAGAATAGATTCGCCCGTGGACATTGACGTCGTAAGAAATATTAATCATTCCTTACATCGCCAATGCGCCACCAAACTTTGGAAACTAAGATGTGTGTGTGTGATATGTACCTAGTGCCTGTGGTTACACTGGCTCACTAAACCTTCACACTGGTACCTAGCAATACTGAGTATTGTTTTTTGGTGGTAGAATATGCTGTAGTCCAATAAAGAGAAACCAATGACTAATTTTCCTTAAATTTTGTAATTTGAAATGGTTTTTAAATTGCCTATTTGACTTTCGTTAAATGTGAGCAAATTATTTAAATACTTAATAAATTAAAAAAATAATTAAGTAATTTGGTGAATAAAATAGTTTTGAAGTAAATAAATTTGATTATACGATTCGTTTCCAATATTCAAAACAGTATTTCCAAGTAACATTACTTGGAACTGCGAACTTGGAAGCAATAAAATTCGAAAAATTAAAACGAACCAGGAGCCATAAAAGAGAAATTTTTAACCAATGTCTATTGTTAAATTGGCCACAATGCACCACTCCATAATTGAGCAAAGAACTGTGTACCAAACACGAAAAAAAAAGTTATTGTTTATCTGTCCATATTGTCTATGCTGTGCTATTGTTTTGGCGGTAAATCTGACAGATATCATGCAGCGACAAAATGGCGGATACGTATTATCATGAAGCATAGTTATTTAAACAAATTGCTACTGGATGGGACGGTTACTTATTGACAATTAAAGCGTGAACTTGTTTTGTAGTATTTCCGAAAAGTCTTTGCTGTGTAAACATTATAAAAAAAAATGTTGAATATGAAATGACGATCTAAACAAATTGTCCAAACAACAAAATTACGAAATCATTAGATTTTGAAGTATATGACGGAAATTAAATTGTCAATTATAAGAGTTCAAACTATTTTTAGAGTTAAAAAATAATTTAAGTCATTATACGAGTATATTATTTATTGAGACTTATATAAATGTTTTTTTTTTTAAATTATAATTATATTTCTAAAAATTAAGATAATCATAACATATAACGTTGCGTTTCAAATATTCATAAACGTTCGTTTTAGACGTTATAAAAAAAGACTATTGCGGTAAGTACCTACTATGTACCCAGTATAATGTCGCTATTGCAGTAAGAATCGTTTATTTTCCGGACTTTTTGCACGGATTGAACAGCAATCTACTAGAGTAAGATTTATCTACTTGCACGGAAACCTACTAACAAGCATTTTAAATACATTTAAGCTAAATATCAAACAAAAAATCTGATGTCAATGTTTTGAATGCTTAGAAATTAGTAGTTAACGTAATTTTCGTGAATAATTTATAATTGTTATCATAAATATTAGGCAAAATAAAATTAACTCGCCTTCCTTCTAAGGACCGAACGGATGGTAGAATTATGACAATCAATAAGGAAGTGTAATACTTCTATGTTAAATAAAGATTATTGAATTTTGAATCTGAATATTGATCAGCCTCCCCATGTATCATAAACTACTAAGTATGCATTTAACTTAACAACTACTGTTGACACCTTCGTAATATTTCGACCGATTTACGCAAAACCGTATTAAACACCTTTTTCGTGAATTTCTCCGTCCATTCGAGAAAGCCGTATAAAATTCTGTTAGGTAGTTTATTGCGTTCAGACAAAAATTTTTGTTAAGTATCCATAATTTAGTTTTTAATTACTTTATTAAGTTTATATTTTGGTTTATATGAACGACTATAATAATAACCTACACAGGTTTTTTTTATCGAGAAGTCAGGGAAGAAAATATCTTTTCAGTTTATAAATATAATAATTCAACGAGGCTGACAAAAAGATTATAAGGTCCGTTTATATGTGCCGGTAAAATTTTAACTATTTTATTCAAAGTGTTATGTATTTTATAAAGGCACAATAAAATATGATCGTCGACTAAAAGACAAAGATGAAATATATCTAGTGTTATTTTTTTTTATTAACATAATTGCTTAATTATATTTCGAATGATTTACCTAAAGAATAAAACTAAAAATGTTTATGACATAAAATTTTACGTATATAATTCTATAACAGTTAATTTTATTAACGTTACTTAAAAAGAACATCAAAGTTTATGGTCTATGGACCTTTATTTATAAATTCGACGTTAAGCCTATGACCGTCGGCCCTTTGAAGTTACAATACGCCGTCGTTAAGCATTCACCGCTATGTTTTAAAAATGGTAATTTGACAAAAGAAATTCAAAAAGTTTTTACGTGCTATTAAATACATAATGTATTTATGGACGAGTGATTGCTCTTTTGGTATGCAAAATTAACATTTGCCTATATTTAATATATTTCGAAAAGCTTTTTTTCTCTAAACGATGAAAATGATTGTCAATAAATAGTGATTATTGATTTTAAGTACATATATATAATGTACAAATATACATTTGACTATATCTTTATCTCATTTATGCGTATATATTCTTGTAATATTAAAGTTCTTTAAGTCATAATAAAGAACTACTATAATTTAAAATCCTAAAATAAATATAAATAAAATTAATTAATAATTATCTTTTGTTTATAATATTTTCTCCGTAATACTCTGTATAAACACTAAATTACAGTAAAAGTTGTTAATTACCCAAAAATCCCATTCAAATTTTATAAAGAAAATAGGAATCTTACCATGCTGCCGATCATCAGCGCCGTCGCTATCAACTTCGCTCCTCACACTTCCAGGACTCGCCCTCTTCAAGTCCTCACCTCCTTGACCTTCTGGATAACCAGTACCGATAACTCTCTTGTCATACGACATGAAAAACGGGAAATTTGGTACTCGATTTTGTTGGAAATAGTAACCCATTTTCCCCTCCCTCAGTTTTAAATCTTCATCTTCAGAGTGATCGTTATTAAAATCTCCAATCGTATTCTCAATATCGATTTCTGGTGAACGACGGTCGTTGAGTCCGACAATCGATTCGATCGAAAAATTCTTGGGCGGTATCTTAGTCTGCATCTTGTTTATTTCCGATTCCATCACTCGATTTATTGATTATCTCAATCACTACACGCACTGGCCACTAACACAGTTTGTATTTCGAACGTCCGTATCTGACAGATCCCTGATGAGTTTTGTGGAATCTGTAGAGATTGTGAATAACCACGCCTTCTAGTGGGGGAGTTGACTAAAGAAATAACGATACAATTCATTTTGAACCTTATTATTTAATCAATAGAGTACGTTTCTCAGTGATGTCATATTCGTATAGACGTTGAAAAAAAATACTTCAAAACAATTTGAACTTTAAATTAAGAGTCATAAAGTCGTTTTTATTTGTAAATAATAAAGCAATATAATTGCACGTAATCTGTTGCGGTTTCCATTGAAAAAATGAGACCGTTTTTATACTAAGACTTCATTATATTGTATCGTCTTTTTATATACGACAATCCATCGATGACACTTTTTTTATATAATGTTTGTATAATTTGTATTGCCTTTAGAAAAATGTCAAACCAAAATGGTTTTCATGGACAAAAAATACTTTGAGATCTTCACAAAAATATTACTACGAGTATTAAGTAAAAACTTTTTAATTATTATGTAAGTACAAATATTTTATTGGTAGCAACTATTATACATACGAAGCGAAGATAGCAAGCTCTAACTAAGGTTAGAAAGTTTATAATAAATCTTATTAAGGTTTTACTAGTTTAGGTGCAATATACCTACAATTAGTAACTTGCACTTGTAACGTAGGTACCTACCTAATTTTGTTGTAAAATGACATTTAACATACTTTGTTGAGCTGCCATAGAGTAACTTCTTTTTTTTATATGCTTAGATCGTTTATATGGAAAGGACATTGATACAAATGAAAAGTCCAATTTTATTTTAAAAGGTTAAAACATTTGATTTTTTTACTTAGCTTTTTTATATAAATTTAAAACAATTATATTAAATATAGAATAAGTTCAGTTTAAAAATCGTACGTGTCTCGCAATAATCAAATACCCTCTCAATAGATAAAACTAATAAAATCAACATACTTTTTAATTAACGTCAATATGTCACAGATAATACATGGCTGCCCTAATTAACGCGTCGCCGTCGCTATAAACGGGACTTTATTAGACGTTGAAAATGCTGTGTCTTAATTTTCTCCATCTCTATAATTACGCACAACATTTTGTATTTTAATTTTATTTACTTGGTGGTAGGGCTTTGTGCAAGCCCGTCTGGGTAGGTACCACCCACTCATCAGATATTATGCCAAATAACAGTACTCTGTATCGTTGTGTTCCGGTTAGAAGGGTGAGTGAGCCAGTGTAAGTACAGGCACAAGGGACATCTTAGTTCCCAAGGTTGGTGGCGCATAGGTGATGTAAGCAATGGTTAATATTTCTTACAGCGCCTTTGTCTATGGGCGGTGGTGACCACTTACCATGAGGTGGCCCATATGCTCGTCCGCCAACCAATGCCATAAAAAAACAAAATGTACATAAAAAGATTCAATATTAAAAATAAATTGTGTAAATAGAAATTAATTTAATTTTTTTATTCTTTCAATTGAATTGGAAGCTACTAGCTGATTGGTTGGGCTTTGTACAAGCCTTGCAAGGTACCTCCCACACGTGACATACTCTACCGCCAAACAGCAATACTAAGTATTATTGGAAGGTTGAGTGCAACTACAGACACAAGGGACGTAAAATAGTTTCTTATTTCTTATAGCGGCGCTGACCACTTTCCATCTGGTAGCCCATATGCTCGCATACCATATTCCATACCAAAAAAAAAAACATATTCTTAATTTAAACAAAATAAATAAATCTTCCTTTTTTTTTTTGGGTTAGTGCAAATACGCGTAGATTTTCATCCCATACATGCAGGTATCCTCACGTTGATTTTCTGTACAGTTACTTAAATTGAATATGTAATCTGTACTAATATTAAGTATAAATCCAAATGTAACTCTGTCTGTTTGTTGCTCTTTCACGGCTAAATCACTGAATCAAATTTGATGAAATTAGGTACGACACCTTTTGCTTAATATCCGCCAACCAACACCTAAACAAAGAAACTGCTGGTGAAGTAGTTAGTAGGTATCAAATATTTACACAGATAATAAAACCAGTTCGAAAGTTTTTTTAAATCGTAAACTGACTCCCCTATTCTGGAATTACTTACACATAAATAAATTCGACTTAACAAAACTGTTCTTGATAAATTTTCGCATAATAACAATGTTATAACAAATATGAGACATACATCCACTTTTAGATACGAGTAATAAATGATAAGCGTATTACGCAAGAAAACGTTCCGTGTAGGGTGACCATTATTATCTGTACTAAGTGGTTAATATATCTAACCTAATATTATGTATCATACATATATAAAAGCTATATTCTTCTGTTATATACACATATAATTATTGTACTCTTTTCTTAGTTAATTTTATTAGGTAATTATTTATTTATTTTTATAGATTTATTTCGTTCTTAAAGTTGTTTATTCCTAAACGCACGTTTTTTTTTTTTTATTATAACTATTATATTATTAAATAAAGACGTTTATTTTCGTAATGCCTAACTGAAAAGAACTTACACTAGACGTTACGCGTTTCGGAGAAGATTTTAGAGTTTAAAATTAATATTCATTAATAGATACTATTATATTAATATTATTACATAGATTTTTGTTATTATAATTAATTTTGTACTCGGCGGTAAAGATAAACATCGTTTGCAACTGTCTAATTTACCCACTTATTCCACCCGCAATGGAGTAACGTGGTGGAATAAGTTACATACCTCCTCCTCAAAGGAGAGGAGTTCTTAGCCCAACAGTGGGACATTTATACGCTACCACTTTATAAATAACACCCGCTCGATTTATTTGGGAGAAGTTAAATGTAAGTAAGCTTTTTTCATAATTACAGCTCCTAGATGGGCTTAAATTGACTGGCAAGAATTCTCGTATGTCACTCGCTCAATGTTGAAACCAATTTCCAGTGATAAGCAATTTTGATTCAAGTTTCCTTTGAAAACTATGACTATAATGGCCGATGTCGCATGTCTGACTGATGTATCTTACATTTAACAATTGTCTTTAGTTTGGTTTTAATTTAATATAGTCGAATTCGGTGTATGTATTTGTTTTTTTTTTTATTATTGCAATTTATTTATTCATTAAAGCATTAAAGTCAAAGTAAAAGCCGTATCACTACTAGGCTAACTTCGAAATACACTTATTAAATACGATCCTTTATATATTATACATATTTATATAATGAGTGCTATTTTATTAATATGGATACGAATATAATTTTACATAATAAACACAAAATAACCTCAAACGCTAAATGTCACCAATATTCGAGAGGCGATGACATTTTGATACGTCAATTGTGACGTATTTGTTTACCTATTTTAAAGTAATAAAAAAGTATGAAAATCTAATTGAATTAATAAAAATATTGCACTGGAGTGCAGTTCGTAACATCAAATACAAAAAATAATGCTATTTTTTTTTAAGACGTAAAGTCCGTAACTTTAAATACATTTTTAATTGTGAACTTTTTTCAGAGGCACATTTGCCATTAACAAAAAAAGAATTGGAAGGAAATCGAAAAAAGAAAGTATGTAATAGAAAAAAATGTCTTCATAACATAAAAGCTGCTTCAATATATAACATAGTATTTTGATTGTACGCAATCATAGCTGCTACCATAGTGAACTGACCGACAATAAAACAATCACAGAACACATCAAATATGACGGCCAATATAAGTCACGATTACGCTAGAACGGTTTAAATATCCCTTATAATAATATGCCATGAAAAATATATTCATTCGATCAAGATATCGACGCAATAAATGATAAGGGATGCTGGGGGAAATGGTATATTGCTATAGAGTGACCATGATTAATATAAGTAGGCAGGACAGTCTTGTAACCATTGTGAAGCTTCTTTTGTGGTATTGAGAATATTTAACCAATGTTTTATGTGTATGTATGTGTTTATGATATGTTACACACTTTTACTTGACGGGTTTGCAAGCCCGTCTGTGTAGGTACCACCCACTCATCAGATATTCGACCGCCAAACAGCAGTACTCAGTATTGTTGTGTTCCGGTTTGAAGGGTGAGTGAGCTAGTGTAACTACAGACACAAGGGACATCAATGTACACAAGGCACAAGAGACATAACATCTTAATTCTCAAGTTTGTTGGCGCACACAAGCAGCACAAAGCTCTACCACAAAGTAAAAGTAATTCTTCCTATATATTTAAAAAATTGAGCATTCATGTAAATACTTTAAATTTTGAAGAATCTACGAACATAGGTGACCTCTACTGAATACGATGTACACCTAGGTATAAGTTATAGAAACTTTTTTTTTTGACATTAACGTTTCTCTCTAACGTTACATATAAAAACGCTGCACGGAACGATTTTGAAGTTTCCGTTCAAAAAAAACTATTTCTCATCAGAGCTGTATATAAAGCGCTTAAAATCCGAACCGACACAAAGAAACTAAAATAAAATCAACGTTATAAAAAAAAAGCAAAGCAAAAATACAATAAAGACACTCCAATTATACCGATTCAGCGACTAATGAAAAATACACCCAATGAATATTAAGGGTAAACAGACGCGTCACTCTATTATTTAGCAGAGATACGACGTGAGGTATTGCTTCAAACGCCTGTTTATAGCATACGACAATTGATATTTAAGTTAAAGTATTCATATGCCAAAATCTTCATTGAAGTTTTGAGCTATGATCTGTCAAAACTCTACCACAGATTCCGAAAAATATAACGACAATTAAAGGCATTTAGTCGTTCTAATTTTAGGAAGTACGATTTTATATACTAGCGACCCACCCCGGCTTCGCACGGGTGCGATGCTGATACTAAATATACCACGGGATGTCTTACAACGTTCAGTTTTTCAGTAATCAACACAAACCGCTATGTCCCTGCGTTTTAAATCTGTAATATCTTATATCTTCTATAAATAATTATCTTATATAAATATTCCTTTAAATTACGTGCTGTAATTTATTAGTAGTAGGGCCATATTGATCTATATTAAATGCACAATATATTTAAGGTACTTAAATGGATAAGGATTAATGCTGTTTTGCTTAAAATCGCTTCGAAAATAAGCCATTATTTCTCGTAAAAGCTAAAGGATATAAAATGATTATTGTGGGTTATCCCTAAGAGATAGACACCATCGAGGATTTTTTTGAAGACCTTTTTAAGGTGTACAATATTGTAGTACATTATTTTGATCTATCTTGTAGGGTTCAGCCAGCGATTGCAATGTAAGCGCAAAAAATGTGTTTATTTACGACATCACTTCAGAACCTCTAAAATTTTTCTACTATATTGTGCATGTATTATACATATAAACCTTCCTCTTGAATCAATCTATCTATTAAAAAACCGCATCAAAATCCGTTGTGTAATTTTAGAGATCTAAGCATACATAGGGACAGGCAGCGGTAAGTGACTTTGTTTTATACTATGTAATGATTAGTTGTCGCCCTCGGCTTCATTCCCACTTGAGGTCATCTGGTTTTAGGTATAAAAAGGAGCCTAGTTCCTCCCTTGCGGAGCTTGCTCCATACTAAGATTCGTAAAATCTGGTGCAGTGGTTTGAACGTGAAATCGTAACAGACAGGCACATAAACAGACAGACAAAGTTAATAATAAGTTATAATATTAGTCTTATTTAATTTGAATATAGAATGTATTCGTTTTTTTATAAAATTGTGAGACAGTCGGGCCACGTGAAGGTAAGTTGACAGTTCCTCTAACTGTTTCCTCATTCTTCGCCTTCAAGCTGTTTCATACAAAATGTATTCATATTGAGTCATTCATATTATCGTGGTACAAAAACGTATATTTAGATATGTGCTGGATGTGCGAGGAAGCATTAGAACTATGGGCTGTGTCAGCTGTACGAGCTTAACGTAATAACTACTAAGAAACTTAACACTTGCGATATACCCCACCTGCTGTTCGTATAGAAGAGGCAAAAGTGTCATTATGTAATCTCTTGTTTTACGAAACAATTACAATGATTTGAAAAAAAAAAGCCTTATACATGTGAACCTTAACCGAAATTGCAAGAAACTCTGTATAATCATGTGCTTAATATGTTTATAATTCATCTCAAACTTGGCGTTTAAGATCACCTCGTGGGAATTTATATTTGTCGGATGGAGCTGTAACACCTGCAACAAAGCAGTGCCGGACTAACCACGTAGCAAGAGTAGCAATTGCTACGGGCCCCGCGCAAGAGGAGGCCCCGCATATTTAATCCCACTCATCTCTGCCTGAGTGTAATTTTTTAAACAATTTGTGTAGAATCATCAGTTTTCAATTGTTAGTTTCTTATCAAAATTATAAATTGCCGGACAATCTCATCTCTGGCTTTTCGTACTAGTCAGAGCCTAGCAGGTCTTATAGTAACCTAATATTAATTACCCACAAAAATGTAACCTGAATGTAATAAGAACCCATAGCAGATCCAGCGCTTGCTTAATCCCGCACTGATCCAAAGCCTCATTAAAACTAGAGAACGCCCGGCAGCGTTACAGTGTCTTTACATTGAAGCAAGTATCAAATCTAGTCGGTCGCGCCTTATTTAGGTAATTTAATGAACAATATCGCACGACATATCGTATCAACTAAACAACATCACGTTTGTAATTTCGGGGTGCATAATATAGAAAAGTATAGAGATGACAATCGGTCCATCTTAATTTCGTATGTAATGAGGAAGAGTAGATTGTTTTTAATGTTCTCCGCTATCTGGTCATAATAAAAGCATGGTCTACTTATTTGATACGTTTTTTTTTTAACCAGAAGTGTAATGGCGTCAGAAGTAATGAAAGCATTCGAGTACATTGTTTTGAAAATCATTGTTCTTTAGAAACAAACGCATGACTAACAGTAGCGACTGATTCGATACGGTACTGACTGTGGATAATATTATTTATGTTTTCATTTTAAATCTATTGATGTTTGTACAAAATTCGCTTTATTACCGTAAACTTGGCGACTAGGCTTTCTTTCATTTGTCATTATAAAATTTTACTAACACAAAAAAATTACAGATAAATATATTGGTTGGATGTAATGTCTTTTCTAAAAGTTCATAATGCTCGCGGAAAATCAGATAATTGTACCAAAATTGCATTTTCATTCAGCCAAATAATGTCTGCGTTCACTTATCCGGGCCAAAACTGAAACGTATAAATTGGACGTGAAAACTCTTTGGTTACGACCTTTTCGATCCGACCCGCATGGCGGTTACGACTTTTTAAATTAACGCAATAAAGAACACGGCGCGAGCAATTTGTTTTGGCCAATCGTGAGCTGAGTTGTTTTTTTAAAACAGCCAATAGGTGCGGAGTAAGAAAGCCCGTTTCGTTCCTTTATTTCGTTCGGAGACTCCCTGACCCTCCGAATAAGGTTGCTTGGAAAAGCGTTCAGTGTATTTTCGCCCGTACTGTATTGTATAATCAGCCATCATGGAAGCCGAGGGCGATTCATGAGCGGTTTCAGAACGCGAAAAAGCTTAGCTCGCCTGATATTTTCCTGCGTGCTTGAAAGAGAGGGATTGATGTATTCGAATATGCGGGACAGAGACAGCAATGAGTGGCAGTTACGTCGTTTTAGACATTCGTTTCGGTAAAGCAATTTTCTGCCTTTTATTCATCGCGCAGCGCGAGCTGTAACACTACTATGTTGCTTAAGAATATTTATTTTGTAGCTGAGTTGTTATTATTGTATGTTATAAAAATAATCGACTGTAATAACTTGTTCATTGTAATTGCGTTTAATAATCATATATTTTTTTTTATTTTCTCGTAACAATGAATGTCCAGTGTATGAATATGTATATTTGTAAGCAAGTGTTAGATTTTTGTCGTTGGACAGCACGATCTTTTGGTTATTATAATATTTCTTCTTTATCTTGGCCAGATATTTGCTCTAACTTATCATGGAATTATTAAGATTTTATACTAACTTTTTACTTTATTTCGTTTAATACGTTGTTAAATAACATTAATTATATATATTTTTTAAATCTTAACGCGACTGCACTACGTATTACAAAATAAAGTCCTTCCGCCGCGCCTGTATGCGATAAACTCAAAAACTGCCAAACGGATTTTGATACGACTTTCACTAATGGATAGAGCGATTCATGAGGAAATGTATGTTATGATATATTAACATATCATAAATCTTTGTTAAAAAAAAACTAGGTGCCCAATATTACGCAAATAATATTAATTATTACATTTTAAATTTATTTATTTATCAATACGATTTTTTTAGATCTTTACCCATTACGTCTATTTATTTAAAATCGTACAAAAAATACTTGAAATTACAAAAAAAAACAAATATTTTTTTATGAATTAAATAATTCACAAGTTTTTCGTTCGAAAAATTCAAGTAGTAGCGCCGTTTAATAGCATAATATCATAAAACAATCCTGCAGTTTCAGAACGTTGAACGGACAATGATAGCAGTTTATCCGCGGCGGGAAACAATTCTAAATGACGTTAATTTTGGCGCGGAATTCAGCCATTTTAGTTACACGGCAAAATGGCCGACCTAATTTGTTTTTCAGCGGTATACACTGTTTTCATTACAGTGGTATTACTTCGTAGTTTTCATATAAATAAAATAATATACAAATTATAAAACGAAACTTACATTACATAAAGTATACCTAAATATTAAGACATATTTTGATTTTTTTTCTATTGATCTGTCCGTGAAAACTTTGATTAAGATTTCGGTGAAGTTTCCGTCGGATACGACTAACATTTCAAAGTCTGATCTCTATATTGAGTATTTGAATACAAGCAAGCAAAACAATTTCAATATTGTAATGTTTCATTTGAAATAATTAAAATGGCGTCCTATGTTCGATTTCACGACGTAATACTGCTCTACATACCCCATATGGCTATCTGGAGACCATTTAAAATCAGTTTCAAAGCGATTGAGCGTTGATTATCTCCTGATTTAATCACGATATTTTACCTATATCGTGCCGGAGATTATATACAATTATTTGCCAGTATGTAATTCGATTACATAAAAAAAGGACTATTCTTACTATCTATATTTAAAACTCGCATAGGTACTAAAAATTATGAAGTAACTATGTCTGTTTGTCTGTCTGTCGGTATGTTATGCTTTCATGGCTAAGCAACTTGATGATATTTGATGGAATTTGGTATAAAGCACTTTTTTGTACATACCTAAAACCTACGACAAACACGCGGACGAAAACTAGTTAAATAACCTTAATGTTTGAATTACTTTTTTAACTTAATTTAAATATTATTCTTACCAAAGTGGCACTCAATGAATATCACTCATCATCATCATCTAAATACAACCGCGTACTTACAAAATAGAAACTTTTTCAGCAGTAAACGTGACATAAGTGAATTGTCATTTTATTTCAATTTGGTAACAGAGAATATAACAGAATGTTTCACATATTAAAAAAATGTTAATGACATAAAAAATTTAACTTGTTTTCATTTCCAAATTTAAATTTATTTTTACACGGAATGTGCACATGAGTTTTCTATTTCCTGACAAATGTAACCGTCGCATGTGATCCGTCGCATTCGATTTAGTAAATAAAAAGCTCAATGAGAGCGAAGAAAAATATTATGCAGCCATGAAATGTTACAAGTGATTTATCTGTCAAATTTCTTTAAGGGAGAAAAATCTGAAGAGTTTTTCTGTTTGTTTGTATGAACGCACTTACCTCAGTATCTGCAAATCTAATTTGAAATAAGATTTAATCGTTAGATTTATTACGAAAGGTTTGGGATAGAGTTTAAAACATAATACTAGGGCCCCCGGAGATTGAGTAAAGTTTACCGCCGGTGAAACCGAGCGGAGTATAAATATATAATGTTTTTTTTGTACGTCAATCACGTGAAAACTACTGAACGAATCAGTATACCTAAGATTTTGACCAATCGTCGCGGAAACGTCCGTCGATGGTTATTAACTTTTAATTTTTTGGGTTACGTTGATTCTTAACCTTTTTTGACAACAGAGCGAGTAAAAATTAAAGAACAATTATATAAGGAATATATAAGGAAGTGACATTATCAAAAATAAAATATTTAAAGAGATTGGAATTGAATGAGAAATAGATATCTTGTATGTTTAGCCACTAGACTCCACGTAGAACACTAGAACCACCACACGCAAACATATGTTTATACCCATCCAATATTTTGTTCAATAAATTCGTATACTTTCGACAGTTGAAGACACGTTCATGTCATAACCACGAAGAGCATTTATACTTGGATCTGTTCGAATAGGCAAACTATTTAGTTTGACTAGCCTGAAGTTAGACACATGAAAAACCAATAATTGTAACGATCACTCACAATATGCCTATTCGCTTCTAACCGAAGTGGGTTTTGTTTAGTATTAGTAAAAATTAAATCCCATCAACTACTTGTGACAGATTTCAGATCAGTCAACTTATAAAGCATGTTTTGTACAAACTAAGAGTACCTAATTACTTTCCTAAATATTAAAAACTCTATCAATTTTAATTTTATGTAATTCGATTAACATTAAAAGACATAAGCACAGACACCTTTGGTTCTTAGTTATATATAACTATTTAAAGAGATTTATGCCTAATTTTTTCGAATCAATAAAACATGTATTATGAAGAAGTATGTAAAAAAAAAGCAATTGTTTTTAGAAACGTTGTAACCATACAAATTCTGCGTTTACAACTAACCAGAAAGAAATTGTAACAAATTTCTTCCAGAGTTGGCGAAACAAACGCTTTTATTACTTCGTACATAATGAATCAAACACAAAAGCGGTGACAGCGCGCCATTGTTACGAGGGAAACATTTTGACATTTCAAAAAAGATGGCTGACGTTTATTGCGTTCAGGAATCGCACCGTAATTGTTCAAAAAAGGTTTTATATTTGTCAATAATGGGCGGTTCCCCGCTGAGATGAGTTTGTTAATACGGCTACCGGTAGCAAATGATTAGTTTCGGTGAACATTTTAAAGTGTAAATAATCTTGTTTCATATTGTATGTGAATCTATTGTGAGGCGATGACCGAACAGCTTAGTGCCGGTGAAGAAAAAAATATTGTGTCTAATATATTCGTTGAAATGAATTAAAGGGTAGGATAATTAAAAAAAATGTGGTTGTTGACAGATATTCGCTGTACCAACATGCTTACATTCTCAGTTCTCAAGGTTGATGGTGCATTGTTTATATAAAAAAATGGTCAATAATTTCATACTGACCGAACATCTACGGACAGTGGTGACTTACAAACAGGTGGTCCAATACTCGTCCAATGCCATAAAAAAAGTTAAGTCTCGGTGTTCAGAATTTGTGCTTTAGTAGACACGTATTTATGTAATAAAAACGCACACAGTAAAAAGAAATTGACCCTGGAAGAATTCAGAATTCCAACGTCAATGCTCTTCCAACTATGACATCGATTCCATGTATGCCTGTGTGTATCATACATTCTTACATGTCAACCCGGAATACATCAAAACAAAATGTTTAAGTTTCCGGGTAAATCATAGTACGAGAAGGTCGTATGTCATCGGACGGTACTATATAAAGTCATACTTTAAAGTAATTGATAAGGCTGATTGTATTCTTTTTTCAAACATTAAGATAATAAGTGGCTATGCAAATGTTTATAGGCTGAGGTGTAATGGTTGTCGGTCTATTAAAAAAAAAACTTTAAAAAAAACAGAAAATTATAATTGTATTTCACTTGGTGGTTCAAACTCATTATATATTCTACCAAACAGAAATACTTAGCATTGCTGTGTTCCGGTTTGATGGGTGAGTGAGCAAGTGTAATTACAGGCATAAGGGGCATAACATCTTACTTCCGAAGGTTGGTGGCGCATTAGGAAAACATTATGTTTATTAAAAAGTACCCTTTTGTCTATGTCCTATTTGCACCTAAAATATATAAAACATTCTAAAAGTTAATGAACTTTTTACAAAAAATAAATGTAAATAAAAAAAAACAAAACATTTTTACAGATCTTGAAACATACATAAGACGGCGGACCCAACATTTTACCGGGTAAAAAATAGTGCAGATAGGAACATGATTGCCCCGGAATATCCTTTATCGGCTCCCACCCGGTGTTTACGATGACCCGAGTGACCCTATCCGGTAAAGGTGACGTAAATATTTTATTACTCGAAACAAATAAAATTTCTCATATATCATGTGTTTTGGATATGTTTATTCATACAACGTCATGATTGTATTACAAATTTAATTAAAAAGAAAAAGGTTTTATTCCTGTAATTGTCTTTTGACATTTAATAATGTTCAATTGTTTTTTATCTGTACTTAATAGTACCACGTGTTAATTATGATAATATTTTTTAAATTACATTTAAAAATCGAATACTCTTTATTAAAGTAGGCTCATATTCCATGCTTCGATATTTTACAATATTAATTATTATTTCGTTTAGTTTCAATTAAGGAAACTAGATTTTACGTAGATTAACCTACAGGAGGTAGGTATTACTCTTTTGTTCGGATTATGGTAAATATTCTTACTAAATATATTTTAACAATATATTTCGTTATCCTTCATGAAGATCAAATAATACTAATTCAATATTTTTTTTTCTTTCATCAATAATTTTATTTCATTTTTAATTATTTATTTAACAATATTTTATCAACCTGAAACTGCGATAGCAGTCCTCGACAGCGATTGAAGATGCTGGATCATTTACATAACTTGCCTCAAAAAGTATGTTTTTTTATTTCAAATAGCTTTGTGGACAGTGTAATGGTATTTATGAAATTTCAACCACCCCTTACAACACCTTGGCAGCCAAGATGTTATATCATTTGTGCCTGTTGTTACACTGGCTCACTGACCCTTCAAACTGGAATAGAATAATGTTTATGAAGTATTACTGTTTAGCGGTACAATATGTGATGGCCTACCACCTAATAAATGTACATGATATCTTTGAATGATATATAAGCTCAACGACAAATTTGCTCGTATTAATATTTAATTTCAATACTTAGCAAATAAATAAATATATTAAATTTGATTAAAGAAAAAATGATATACCAACCCCAGTGACTCACAAAACACAAAAACAATAACGTCTCTATAATCCCTTGTAATATAATAACAAGATTAAACTTCATTTATTATTAAAATTTTCGTCAGAGACAACCCTCGCGCCTCGCCGTCCCACGGCAGTCATGAAAATAAAATCATGGCGCCCGACCCGCGCAGATTGAATTCAAAATTGGAATCAAAAGACAATCCTTTTTTTCTTTTTTTATTGCGACAAATGGCGATCGTGCGAGTGACGGCCGGGTCGCCAGTGTTAAATTTTATATTAGTCTAGGAAATCGACATTCGTTCGCTGTTAAGGTATCAAAGATTTACATAAACTTAAATCTATGTATAGACCGAAAATAAATTAAATTAAATTTTATTACATTGAAATCGAAGCGATTTATTATAAATATAAATAGACGGACGAAACTTAAAACAAATATAAATAAACACCAATACTTTAACATCAAACATTCATTTTAAAAGCATACTTCGTAAACCAATATGTCACAGCTGAAAGTATCAGCCAATAAAGCAGCAATTAGGCGTAGTTTTTTAAAACATAAATAGAATGAGGGCGCCACAATGTGTTATCCTTGTTTTTAAAAAGAGAACGCTCAATTAGAAGGATGAGTGTTTACGGAGTTCGTTAATGGTTCTTTTTTTTGGTTGGATTATTTCTGTATTGAACTGATTGACAGGATGTAGGGTAAGCTGTTGGTACCTACTTGCATATCTTCGCACGAGTATGTTCAAGGTTTTATTATGCAGCAATTGGGGAATATTGTATAAACTACTTTACTTGGGATTATGAAAATCAAAATATTCTATGATCAAGTAGGCTCATAAAGCACCTTTGAAGCGTCATCTTACTTCCTTATGTTGTACATTATTTCCTAAGTCCCTTCTATCGTATCCTGAAACGTAAAGAAAATCTGTGTTCTAATAATAATGCTGTCTCTAATAAATATCTCTTGTCTATAATACGTATTATGTTAATTGTCCTACAACATAGTATATTTATAATGTTATCCATGACACATACTTAATTTAACACTATAATATTATTACAAAAAACTCGACTTCCAACACCCTTTGATACTCAAATGTTTATTCACAATAACCGAGTCAACACATCAGCCGGGCTAAACCACTTAGAGCCGGCTAAATCCACCCCGATCCAGTTAAAACCGGCCAAATCCGTATTAATAGTCTGTCAAATTGCAAGGGGGTGCACCTGCGTCACGTATTTTGCCCCTTTTTTAAACGTTTAACTTGAACCGGCGTTTATTATTTTGTTTTGATACTCATAGTAAATATGAGGGGTTGATGTGTGAGACTTAGTAATGAGGATTTACTCTAAGCTATGAAAATAAGTATTTATAATGTAATTTATCTGTTAAGTGTGTTATTGATACACAATTGTAATTGAGATGTGATATTTGTTAGCGTAAAATGGAACATGCACGCTCAATCTAAGCGTGTTTTAAAATCAAAAATCAAAACGGAAACATTCTTTTTTCAACTATGTTCGTCATGTTAGAGTGTTGAATTAACAGTAAAGCGACCAAGTCGAAAAATAGATTCAACCGAGAAGAACCGGCAAGCAACTCAGTAGTTACTCTGATCAACCATTATAATTATGGAGCTTATGACAATAATATACAATTAAATTTAAATATATTCTATCTTGAAATCGACAAATACTAACTGCACACTTTTTTATCATAAATATAATCTTGTATTGAATAATAAGTCATCATCAATAAGTCATACTAGGCAACCATTTATATTCTTCTCGCATATGAAATAAGAACTGTTTACGTTCTTTATTATTTAAATTAAAAATTAAAAAAAATATTTAAAATATTTCTAAATAAACACAATATATTACAGTTTATATTGCGGTTAAAATATATTATCTGTTATTAATACTTTACAACTTAAAATTATAGGTACTAAAACGACTAATTTAAAATTTCAATGAAATATGGCGGTCACTGTCAAAGTTGCCGCCAAAACAATGAGGCAAAGACAATGTATCCGACTTTTATTGTCGCCAGAATTGCGGTAGTATCTAAATTACCTATGGTTGCAATATAACAATTAAACACTACCGTAAAGTAAATATGAATAGAGTTATAAAGCAATTTCTCCGACGGTCGAGCGGCGACCGTAGACAATTTAGTCACGCTTTTAAAAATTATAGAATATTTTGCATCTTTTGTGAAGTGTCCTTGAAGATTTTCGAAATTTTCGACACATTTCAACGATTATCGTTTTCAAACGAAAGTTTTTATTATTTTAAAGCCTGTGGTTGTTGTTAAATGTGCAATATTATATATCAATAAACAATATTTATATTCCATTTCAGAACGCTCTTTTTTTTATAAGAATAATCGCAATGACTCGATACTTTTTATCCTATAATAACGATACTGTGATATTATAATTTAATGAGTAGTAATTATTAATTAATAGCGATCTTCTCGACTTCCCCTCAGTACAAGTTAAAATAATAAAGTTCATATGTATTTAAAAATATAAAAAAATACTTTTAGCAGTTTATCTCCCAACATGCCTATCGATTTTCATATTTAATACATATTTCATTAATTATTTACTAATTAAATTTAGGTAGAGAAGCGGAGGGCGTTGGCCGCTGTAAAAAAAAATTAAATTTGTTATAACACCTTCATGGGGTGAGATATTCATTTCTATAAAAAAAAAAACTACAAAACAAAATTGTATAACAGATGAAATGGTTTTTAGTCTGTATTATATCTTATTTAGTTAGTAGAAGAGAGAAACTAAATAAATAATAATACATAATATATATAATACACAATAAACTAAAAAAAAAAGTAAATTTTCCACAGGTTTTTCAAATTCTCGGTAGTACATATTTACTCCGAACTACATAACAAATCTTAGTGCTTAGTCAAATCGTCAAAATAACACTTAACTGCTTGTAAGAGATTAATTGAATGACTTTGATTTTGTTTTTTTTACATTAATTACATTGAGAAGCATATATTTAAGCACGACGAGAGTCAATTGTTTCTGTACAAAATCATTGCTCTCTACCTACATAGCACGAACACTGTGAACTAGAAAGAGACAGCACTATGTAAACGGTAGACTGGAAGGGGTAATATCTACCCAGGCGAAGGTAGATTATATTTTAATGCAATAATTCTACGTGATCATACCGCGTTTACGAGTCGTGTACGGTACACACGTGCAAGACGGAAACGATCGATCTTCAGATATCATTTAGAGACGTAGGTTATTTTCCGAGCAACGCATGTAAAACTATTTCTAGTACATATAAACTTTAAATCTCGACTAGAAAACAGATGAATAACCTTGATCGTTTTATGGTCACGGACGGGTGACCCGATCCACTAAGAGAGTTAGTTAACACTCTGCACCCGCTCGCTTGCTGTTCTTGCTTGGAGCCGGAATACTTTAATGTAATAGGTATAAATACATATGATAAAATTGGAGTGTTTGTTTGTAATATTAAAATAACCGCTTTTTACTAAATGCATATGTATACACGGTACATATATCAAAATTATTTTTTTTTTCAATTTTTGTTTGTGTGTCTGTTTGTTCCCGCTAATATCTCGAACAGCCGGACCTTTGTTGACGGGACTTTCACTGGCAGATAACTGATGTAATACGGAGTAACTTAGGCTACAACGTTAACTTTTTGCTAAATTCAAACGCGCATGAAGTCGCGGCCACAGCTAGCTACGTCATATTTTATTTTAATCATAAAATTATAATAAATAAAAAGACACGTCACTCAAAATTAATACAAGGTGAAAGTATTCCTCTTCTGCGGCGAAAAATGTCAAAATATTAAAACAAAAAAATATATAAAAAACGTTGCATTCCAAGTCAAATTTGAAACTTTACTCTTATCGCAAAGATGTAACAAAAATATATTTTTAATTGATGAATACAAAAATTTATATCATAAGATCAATTTGTAGAGCTAATCTCGTGTATGAAATATCCCGGAGAACGTTGAAGATTAAATTTGTCGAAATACACCAGGGCTTCAACAGCCGTACACCCGCGACCACAGCGAGCTTCCAAAAATAATAAATATATTATTTTAAAAGTTACTGTGTTATCAAACTAAGATTAATTTAAAAAAAAAAAACACATTTACGAATAAATATAATTATTTCCTTGCATCAGAAGACACTATTGTCAAATATCTTAATCTATAAAAAAATAATTGTTCATTACTGACAAATACAATACACAGTAAGTAAAATACTGGAAAAGACTAATTACTGAGTTTCTTTCAAACTTCTACTTCGGAAAGTAAATTCTAGCTTTAAATTTAATACTGTAATGATTTGATTTGATTTAACTCAAAGTGTTTTATAAAAGCGTATAAAAATGGCATATTTAAAAGTTAATTAAACACTTCAACTAAATGGAAAGAACTCTAATTATTTGGCGGTAGGGCTTTGTGCAAGCCCGTCTGGGTAGATACCACCCACTCATCAGATATTCTACCGCGAAACAGCAGTACTCTGTATCGTTGTGTTCCGGTTTGAAGGGTGAGTGAGCCAGTGTTATGACGTAACATCTTAGTTCCCGAGGTTGGTGGCGCATTGGTGATGTAGGGAATAGTTAATATTTCTTACAGCGCCATTGTCTATGTGCGACCACTTACCATCATGTGACCTATTTGTTAGCCCGACTACCGAAATCATAAAAAAAAAAAAATTAAGAGGAGAGAAGGCTTTTACAGATACCACCTACTCACCATATATCGTACCGCCACCACATAGTATTGTTGTGTTCTGGTTTGAAAGGTGTATCCAGTGTTACTAAAGGCACCACTAAAACTTGTGTGTGTTATTTCTCAAAGTTGGTAGCGCTTTGCTGACATGAGAAATTATTAATATTTCTCGCCATGTAGTTACTGACCATAAGGTTGTCTATTTGCCAGTTCGCCTACATATATACAAAAACTGTGTTTAGTTTACGAGTTTAGAAAGTTAATAAATACAAATGTCGATAGAGAAAAGTCTTATTCCTAAACATAATTCTAATGGTTTTAATCGCGTTTGTCTTGAAATTTTGTAAATTGTCAAATATTCATCAACCCAATATTTGTCGGTGACGTGATCGAGTCTACTCCATGATAAAGAGTTGTCGTCTTCCCAAGGCAAGCTGAAGATTCCTTGACAAATAACTAGTAATAATATCCTCGTAATTAAAAACTCAGTAACATGTGTTACCAGATAGGTAAGTATAATAGTTACTGTTACTAGCTCCACAGATTTAGAGAAGGCTAGATACCGCATGCTCGTTAGATTGTATGAAATCTTTTGTATAACTATTTTCTAGTATATTTGTTATGATTTAATGTCAACCTACCCATACTTGAACATCGTAATAAATGATGTTAAAATTAATTACAGCTATTTGAGCAAATAAATTTCTTATCAGTGGTAGTTAATACCTGTATTGACTCTATTTACTAATCTAGAAGAGTTTTTACAGTTTATAACGGAACAATTACACGAACACAAACCAAAATGGTAACGCGTCAACTTTGGTCTTCTCTAAATATCTGTTCGCCGTTAATCGTGATATTCAACAATAATCATTATGGAAAATTTGAGGCAAAATAAATTCCACATTTCGAATATATTTATTTCTACTCCAGCTATTTTTTTTTTATTATTGACACTTAAGCTCGTCAATAACTAGAAAATAAAAAAAAAAGAAAATTGATTGATAAACAAAGAAAATTTTATTTTTTCTATTTTATCTGTGCCTATTCCTAAAACTATCCAAGATTCGCTGTTTTTTTTTTAGACGAACACGCAAAAACCGCTGCATATTATGACATGAAGATGTGTAGGTACCATTATATTCATAATTCAGCTATTTTTTTGGCTAAACAATGGCAAAGCATTATCATACAATAAAATTTAATTTATTCAGTATTGATGTCAGTTTACTTCGGAAGAAGTGGTTATAAACTAGTTTCCTTTTTCATATATTCAATAGATAAACTTGTGCTACCCACCGTACAGTTACCATGAAATAATATTCAATTATTAAAACAATAATCCTGCCTTCATCCTCCGGGGAACAGCGCCATCTATACAACGCTTAGTGCGCTTAAAATATGTGAAATTTTGAAGGAATTTTCTACGATATATTATAATTTTCTCCGTTGTTGACGTTTGTAACTGAAACCCATCCAAAAAGGAAACCCCAAATCCACCTATTTGGGTATTTTTTGTTTTCGAATAGTCGTAGAATCTCAAAAACAAATAGAGAGTGCCGTTAAGGAAGCGCGCGATGGGGCAACGGCCCAAGACGCCAAATTTGGAGGAAGGCCGTGGTCTATAGTCTCCTCCCTCCCGTACTGTGCCCCACGCATATTGTTAGAGCTTGTCCTCGATCACACTGCAACACACAAATAATAATAATAATATTAAAAATTGTCAATTTCTAACTTTTCATTTGTGGCCCAGTTCCACCCTGGTACAATATAAAGAGTACGGAATACGTCCAGACCGGAGCGCATAAAGCTGGCCCTGCCAAACAACTGCCTGCTTGAAAAACAACTTGATCTAAACATAGAAGATTTTATAAAGCATTCAAAGAGAATAAGCACTACGCTTAGAGCAATCTAAAGGTAATGGCTGAGAGCAAAAGGCGCAGTGTTCATGAGCGATCGAGAACTGTCTACTCGCAGTCAAATGGAAATTGTAATTATGCTATAATGCGTCGTAGAGTAATGTCCCATTATTAAGGTTAAGGCCTCCTCGCCGTTTGAAGATTTAGAGCTTATTCTAACTTTCAAACCTAAATGCGTGTTGGTTTGTTTTCACCCGACCCATTCTGATTTACCTACGATATATTCCTTCACCGACGAGCACGAGATGAATTATAAACAGAAATTAATTTGACCCCACAATCAATATTCAAGTGTTTCTAACCAGTAGCCTCGTAAATTATAAAAAACACAAAAGCAAAACACGATTATAAGAAAAGCAATAAATATCTTATAATTTTTTTTAAATTTTATTTATTTGAAAACAAAAAGCCTCATTGGAGTAGAATTAAAATTTTCTACAATAATATAGTATCAAGATCATCATCATCCTCCTGCCCTTATCCCAATTTTATTTGGGGTTGGCGCAGCATGTCTTTTTTTCCATATTTCTCTGTCTGACGTCATCTCATAAGTAACATTTTTTCCAGCCATATTGTCTTTCATAAAATAATAATAATTTAATATATAATCAAGATACCAACTCTATCTACGTTAATAAAAATTATCTAAATAGCTTCTAACTTAAATTTATTGATGTATAGCTTCACTCAAACTGTTTTTATGGTGGTGTTTTTATTTTATTAAAATATTCAGTGTATTATAAAAATAGTAGATTAGAGTACGTAGATATTTTATGGAACTTAATGCCTTAGAACGTGTTTTCATTCGATCGCTCATAAAGACGTGTACTGTAATGTTTTTTTTAATCAGTTTGACTAACTGATAAATATGCCTCCGATGCATACATTTACAGCCTAATTCGGCCTCACTTGTTTGTTCTCCGCGCTCAGCCTATAATATCTTTGGTCGGAAGCCATACCCTGCACTGCCAATAGAAAGCTAAGAAAATATATATACAAGCTTACTCTATCCGAATTGTAACTCTATTTTGGGTTTAAGTGAAAAGAATACAATTTGGTGTAATTATATTGCAATACATTATATTGCACGTTTTTATCAGTTTATTATGACTTTATAAATAAATGTATACATTCATTCAAATAAACTAAACATTAAATCGTACAATAACTGCTTAATTTAATATCCATAGCTAAGCTATTATATTAAATAGCTAGTTTCTAGCGATACAGCTTCTAGCAACGCCATCTTTTGTTGAATAGATTCTTCGACAACTTTTCTGAAGTAATATACTATCTATTAATAGATGTCGCTTTAAGAACTGTAAATAAAAAAGCTTAGTCGGTTTTAATTAATAGTTCCATGCAAATATCAAAGAAGGCGCTGATTCCAAAAAAATAATAATTAGGTTTTCTTAAGATGCAAATTCGAATAATTATTAAATATCTAAGAACTATGTTTTAAAATGTGAATATTAAACTCTTTAAATTCCCGTTTCATTTATCATTTAAAAAGTGCTAATTTACTGTTTATTATTATTACAAATTGTGAATACAAGTACTTGACGGAGTTATTCTATCTGTGCCTTTTTTAAATTAACGAAATAATCTGTGCCCTGTCGGTACAACTATATAGTCCGTCCACAGTTATTTTACCTCTGACTATTCAGTTGGCTAGCTTGAGCCATGTGTTGCTATAGCTAGTCTCTAAAAATCCTTTGTATAAAATTAGGAAATCGTGATAGATGAGGGAATATTTGGTGGTAGTGGCAGAATGATATGAAGTTGTTCTTCATATAAAATACCTATTTACTTCTACCTGAGCCAAATGGAGAATTATATTTTTAACCCGCGTACAGTGGTCTATTCTACCTACATAATTCGGTGCAACCGGTGATAGTAACTAGAGACAGGCCCGTAGATGGATGTAGGCGTGGCGTGGTGTATTATAGATATAATTATATCTGTACCAATGCTCATATGTTCTAACTATATAATTGTTTTTTGGTAATAAATAAAAACAAGTATGGATTGGTCAAAGTTTTTATTTATAATAAGAATGATTTAAATGGACATCATCAGAAGAGAACAAATAATCAGAAGTGCTATCAGACTCAGTATCCGAGCCATCGTTTACTTGTGTAATATATTTTTTTCAATTTCATCGTCTACGTTTTAAGTCAATATCGATCTTTAACTCTGCTAAAAGTTTCGTTAAAGATGGAACCTCTTTCCTGACTGCGTACATTTCGTGTATTTTATTTGTAACTCCAGAGATCAATATCGTCTATCTGTATTACTTTTTATTAAATGTGTCTTTTCCTCGGTATAGAGATTTTTCGAGACGTCGAAGCAACAATTTCACATGATTTTCTCAGACAAATCTGAAATTTAAAAAGCTTAATTAATAAACTTACAACATTAAATTAACGATTTCACTTGTACGAACTTAGAAAATACTTTTACTACGTATAGTGTGTGCCATGGATGGAAGGTGAATAATGACCCGTATTAGTACAAATCTATTTATTTGTAAAAATTGTAATTTTATGCAATTATCATTAATCTTAAATTATAAAATTTCACTGAAGTAGAGAATTATTTTTCAACATAAGGGAAATGTTTAATAGCAGGTAACATTATTCTACATACCTGTCATGGCAGCAAGCCGTTTCAAACCGAATTACCTTAACTAGTTTCTTCCTTTTCACAAAATTCACGCACAGCTAGCACCATCTTTATTCCACTACTCCGAATTATTTTTGGCATGATTAAATGTAATTAATCGCTGAATTTATCATTTAACTCGAGGAGCTCTGAACAATTAGACAGTCAGTAATGCCAATCCAACGCGCAGTCTTTTTGATAGATGTCAGAGATAAAATAAATGTGAACGGACTATAGATAGTACAATCTTGTACGCCTGAATTTTATTTCGTCTGACCTACCCTACTTAGTAATATGTTCTTGAGTATTTCATTACACACCAAATACTTAATATATAATTTTAGCCGGCTTCTCGAAGTTGATCTGATTTTGTACCATCAGAATTGGACCTTTGAAATATTTTTGACGGGAGAGAAGGTCGTATCACCAAAACATTTCTTGCACCCGGGCTCTTATTGTTCTTATGGCGCTTATGGCGGGGTTTTACATTGTCTATTCCAATCAAAGAAAGAATAATGATAAATATACCTCACATTTACGTATTTCATGCGATTTGTTAATAACTCAGCTACATTGTGCTTAACGACTTATATCCAATTTAATTTTAATTCCAAACAGGGCCTGACCATAAGTTTAGGGGGCCCTGGGCTAACACTACTTAGGAGCCCTCCTAAGATATATCTGAACGTAGACTTGAATTAAATTAATTGAATGGGTTTGATTAATTGCAGGACTCGAAGGGCTGCAAACCATACGATCTGTTTAATTTAATAAAGTTATAGATTCTTTCGCATTATCATCTATTTTTAACTTTGACTTGACATAGCTGAGGCCCCCTTAAATCCACGGGGCCCTGGGCTGAAGCCCAAAAAGCCATATGGTAGATCCGGCCCTGATTCCAAAGTTAAGATAACAGCTTCGACCTTCAAACAGACATTTTTCTCAAAACCTTATGGATTTTATTCGTTCTTGAATACCATAGATTATCCAAGCTTTCGACCAATGAGATCGCGTCAATTCGGTGTCAAATGTTTTTTTATTTTTATTTTGTCTATTTGTGGTTGGAATAGACTACAGATACATTAATGTTTATCGGACGGAGAATTGCAAGTGACCTAGCGTAGAGGGTCAAGGCTGAATTTAATATTACACAAATACTTAAACACTAATAAGGCTATAATCACTAATATAATTTATACCATAAAGTTGGTTTAATATAATAACGGAATAGATTTTATCATTGCTCTGACTACTTCTTTAGTCTAAAGGCTGCGTCCAGGGTTCAAAAGCCGGGTCGCACCAATTAATAATTATAGCCTTATAGTTTATAGTTTGGGCTTTGTGCTGGCCCGTCTGGGTAGGTACCACCCACTCATCAGATATTCAACCGCACAATAGCAGTACCCAGTATTGTTTTGTTTCAGTTTGAAAGGTGAGTTAGGCATTGTAACTACATTCACAAGGGACATAACATCTTAGTTCCCGAGGTTGATGGCGCATTGGTGATGTAAGAAATATTTATTTCGGTGATGACCACCATCAGGTGGCCTGTTACCTCGTCCGCATACCTATATCATAAATATAATGTGTATAGAAATTAAGGGAGTTGTTTTGTGATGTTTTATTACTAAAATATACGTTATTAAAGTAAAGCAGTGTTATTGACTCATGAAACCTGATTTGATATAAAATCAAGGCTTATATAACAATAAAACGAGGCTTAAAAAAAGAATCCTGACTCATCAGATACGTGACCTAACCTCGACCTTCTCAAACCTGCCTCCAAATAACCCCTATAAAATTATCTGAGACCCTGAAAAATGTTTTTATTCAAAACTCGTTATAACCGTAACTTCGTTTGTTTCACGTGTATATATACTAATATTAAAGATGCGAAAGTAACTCTGTCTGTCTGTTTGTTGCTCTTTTATGACCAAACCACTGAAGCGAATTTGATGAAACTTAGCTTGAAAGCAGTTTGAACATCAAGGACGAGAAATAGTGCTTTTTTATGCTTAAAACTAAATAAATACTTTTTAATATAATGTCTTTATACACGTGTTAAGTTCAACATTATTTTTGAAAATTTTAATATTTTTGTGATAAAAATCACAATTGAGTTATCGAGTCCTACATACATACATACGTTACATTAGCAGCCTGTAAATTTCCCACTGCTGGGCTAAGGCCTCTCCCTTTGAGGAGGTTTGGAGTATATTCCACCGCGCTGCTCCAATGCGGGTTGGTGGATAATTACTAATAGTAAATAAAATTTATTTACCTATATACTAATTATTACTGCAAAGTCATCCAGCATAGACTAACAATGAATTATATTCAGACATAGTCAACATTGCTACTTTTCAATAATACGATATATTCCTAAAAAAAAGTAGATTAAACTACACATTCAAGTCAAACACTCGTGATATAAAAAATATATTCTAAGACACAAAAATCATTACAAATATACGAAATGAATGAGAGTGGTTGTAGGTCGTTATTTTTAACGCGTTTCATGACAATATCGAGGTCAACAGCAGATTTACAAGATTATCCAAAATGATAAACAAACATTACACGTGTATCAAATAAAAGTAAAAATAAAATGTCAAGCCTTGCATTTCTTGGATATACAAAACAGCTTCGTCGACGTTTTTGACAACACCGCTCGCTTTTAAATATAACGGGGCGAGATTACTTTGATTGTTGATTTGGATAATTAATGAATAGTTGGCAATAATGTTTGATGGCTGATTTACTTTTAAGAGCGGGTCGCCCCGAATGGAGTTGTAAGTGTCATGGCAACGCGAGCCGTTATGTTTTGACAAGCGACTCGAATGCGATGGTTGCTTGCAAACCCATTTGCTCTTAATCGAGATGAATTATTGTAATCCTTTGATATTATTGTGTTGTACGATTATTGAATAAATTAATACGGTGATTAGACGATATTAAATACGTCTTATTTTGTGAATATCTCCATTGCACGCCCACATAGTCTTACAAATGTCGGATTAATCCCCGAACCCAACTGTTGGGCATCCTGCTCCTCCGACATATATATTTATTCTTATAGTATGACACAACTTAGACGCAGCATCGGCAGAATTCGTAAAACCGATCACATCTGAATTAAGTACGCCTTCAAAATCATCAATATTTTTTTCTTATGTATAAATGTTCTTTAAGCAAACGTAATAACATGCAAATTTACAAGAACTTGATAGCAAAATAATTGGTCACATAATTAAACCTTCTGAAATGTAATTGTTTTTAACTTAAATAGGAAGGTTATTTAGATATGATTTGAAGGATAGAAGACCGAGTAAATACGAGACGGCTTTTACGATAAAACACCTGTAATTTCAGTAGTTCGGGATGGCAATAAAATTATGTTTTTTACAATGATGCTCCAATCTCTCTATATGTCTTTACAATCCCTCACAATCATCCAACTGTTTTCCTTGTGACAGCTCAATCATTATTAAAATAAGAAATAGTGTTACATGCCAGTATTAAATGTTATCCCATAAAATAATATTAACTAAAGGTGTACAAATTATTGATCAATTAATTACAATAATAATTGTATATATTTATAATATCCTATGACGTAGCTCCGTATGGAGGCTAGGGCTAGTCTCGTAACACACCTGATATTATAAAAACAGTTATTATTCTATTATTCTTATGGTTACACCTCCAAACTTTTTTTTTATGATGTGTAGATGATAGATACTATTTAATTCAAATTATTAATTATTATATCTAAAATTATGATTGTTATTAATTGTTCAATAAATTGTTAAGCTTTAATTAATAATATTTTAGGTGGCATAATATTTAAGACTGGCATAAAAACCTTTATTTCTTTGTTTAAAAATATTGATGTATCAGACATTATTGCATTCTCTAACAGCCAAACTCAAAACGTTCAAGAAAGTTCCTAAATCGGACTATATGTGCAAAAAATATGGAATAAAATATAATTAAATTAAATAAATATTTATAATTAAAAGTGCTATGCACACACACATATATAAAACAGCCTGGAAAAATCCCAAAGATTTTATTTTAGAAGAAGTTTTGGATATTTTTCTTCAACGCGTCTCTTATACTTGGTTGATACAAATGTGGAAGATTTTCTAACTCATGTAGGTTTCCTCACGAGGTTTTCCTTGTATACACTCGTACATTAGGTTTACAATGTAGGAAAGGATTCGAACTAATGGGCAGTTATCAACGGTTAATCTTTTACGAATTTGTACATAATTTGTTACAAAATCTTTACCTATAACGTAGTATTGTCCGTTACATTAAAAAGTATGGTTATGCTGTCATTACGGTTTAATTATATTTCCGCGATTTACGATAGCTGCAGCTTACAGGTTCTCTAAATGGGATATACATTGCGACACTAGAGCCTATTTTAACAGAATTATTATTTAATAATACATTTATTATTATTAATAAAGAATACAATTTAATCTTTAATTTCAGAACTTTTTATGACGTTTATTTTCAATCTACAAAAACTTGTTAACTAACAATAATTCTATAGTCTTTCATTCCTCTTAATCTATAATCTTCTTAATAATAATAATATTAATGCGTAGGTAACTCTGTCTGTCTGTTGGTCTTTCACGGCCACTGCATCGAATTTGATAACATTTGATATAGAGCAAGTTTGAACTCCAAGGAAGGTCATAATCTAATTTTTTATGCCTAACACTTAACAATAAATCCCTAAAACGCGAGCGAAACTTCGGGCAACAATTTGTACTTAATATTATCTGTGATTCACCTGCCGTAGACCCTGTTCATGGGTACAGAGAGGTAGGTGCAAGGGGGTACTTGCACCTTGCAATGAAAGAAAACACAGAAATTTATTTCTTTGATTGCAATTGTAAAATTCGCAGGTTCAAAACCTATACGTCTGTGTACACAAGATTTATAACAATACACGTTGTATTGCCAACTACATGACTCCGGACTGCTACTGAAATTTTCTTGATAAAAACCCCCAATAATACTTTAATTCGCCCATGACCTCTAGATCAACGAGGCAGTCGTATATTTCGCATATTTTTGTAAATAAATAATCTTATTAAAATATTATTGTATAATTAATCATAATGATTATACTGTATATAGATATGTATATTTTAAAAAGTTAATTCTTTAGGGAGATGGCAATAAAACTTAGTTTAAAGTGCAACGAGATCGATAACGTTGTAAACCTTTTTTTAATAATATTGGAAGAAATATTTCTAACCGAACCGTACAATTGTAAATAAATTGTCAATGACAATTTATTTACGTATTACGTTGTATAAAAGCGCTGAAAACAAGTTCACTTGTTTCATTTCAGTTATATTATCTGTTGAAAACGGACGTAGAAATCATAATAAAATAAATATTCGAGTTTTAAATTAAATAATTTAAAAAAATATTTTAGTGATTCTGTTTAAGTGCTTCAACTAAAAATTTAATTATTCTGCGACAGATTAAAATTGTAAAATAAAATTGAAAATTTTCTATACTTAAAACTTAATTGCAAAATAATATTATTCATGAAAAACTTAGAGAACAATCATCAATCAATAATAAAACAAAAAGAAACATAATTTAACTTTTTAAATCTTTGCATGTAAAATCTATAAACAATTAAAAAATCAAAATTTTCGGACTGGCTATATATTATTTAAATTTAAATACAAGCTCAATGTGAAAAAAGAGTTTATTAATGTAAAGGCGTCAAATGAAAACAAACATTTAATAATATGGGATTAGAGAAAATGATCACTCCCAAAACGTGCTAATGTATTTTTTAAACATCCTCCAAGATTTGTACTAATTTAAACTAAAATTAAAAAAAAACTATATCGTTCTGAATTCAACGTCAAAATGGATTTGAACTGGACATATCACGTCGGTCTGCGGTCCCCAAACCTCACAAACACGACCGTCAACTTACAGGAAAACTTTGAGATTGATTTGGAAGATACAAATTGGATCTTAACATCATCCTTCATCATATTCACAATGCAAACTGGTTTGTATACATTTTATTACTTAAGGATTGATAAATAATTTAATAAACTTCAAAATATCATCTCCGTTAATTAACAATTTATATATTTTTAGGCTGCAAAAAGTAGAGCCAGCGTCCGAAAGGATGCTACACTTACTACTAACGCTTAAATGTCATAGTTTTTTTTTCGTAATTTTTTAGTGTTATCATATGTAGGTTTTTTAAAAAATAATATGGAAATAGCTGGGTTTTATGAATAACGAAAAAAAAAAAAAAAATATTATGATTATTTTTTGCAAAATTGCCACATGATTTATAAGTGGTCACACCGTCCATACACTCACTATGAAAAATATTATACAATCTACGATACATCTCCGATGCGCATTACTTTACTTTTATTTATAAATAATTAATACTTAATAATATTTAATACTTTTATTTAATAATATTTCCAGGTCTTCTTAAAGTAAGCTAAAATAAAATGGCTGAATTCAAAACAAATTAGCTTGCTTAGGCGGATGCTCGTCTGCCTTCAATTACAAGTTACACATTAAAAAACGAATTATAAGAATTTTAAAACAATAGCTGTCATAATTTGACTGTCAAAAACTTGATATATAAATACATACTTAGAGAGATTACGAAAAACACAGACACACTGTGTAGTAAGAAATATTAATATAATATTGTTACAATATGACGACCTCCGTGGTCGAGTAGTGTGTACACCGGTTTTCATAGGTACTTCACTCCGAGGTCCCGGGTTCGATTCCCGGCCGAGTCGATGTAGACAAAGTTCATTAGTTTTCTATGTTGTCTTGGGTCTGGGTGTTTGTGGTACCGTCGTTACATCTGATTTTCCATAACACAAGTGCTTTAGCTACTTACATTGGTATCAGAGTAATGTATGTGATGTTGTCCAATATTTATAAATAAAAAAAATCATTATGACCACAATGCATTCCAACTTATAATGAAACAAAATAAAGACGAGATTCGTTACAAATCATAATCATTTCCGCGTTAAATCGGAATTCTTGTTCTCCGTGCGTAAAGTCAACCTCCTATTGCTGAGGCAATAAGACTGAGTTTAAAATGCTTAAGAAAAGATTTACACGATTATCCAAGATCACTGTTTCAACTACAGACGGCACGAATCTAATCTATAATTTGTATGCTTATTTATATCCTCGACGTAGATAACACTTTTATTGCAATTTATATTCAAAACGGCCATCACTAGTAAAAAAATTGTAACATTTTGCTTGTTTTCCTTTAAAATGCATGTCGTCGTGACGCAATATTTGCTATAGGAACTGTTTCAAGGTGTTCCTACAGCCTTAGAAGTTAGATAAAGGAAATTTCCTTAACACATTGTTTCAAAGTGTTGTAAGTTACTCGAGTAAATAGAGAGGAAGCATAAAAGATGCCATCTATTTTAGAAAATCCTTTCGATCCCGCGTTTTTGGGATACTAGATCTATCTATAACAAATAACCTCTACCTATCTATAAAAAATAACCTCTATCTATCTATAATAGCCTGTACATTAAATTCCCACTGCTGAGTTCTCCCTTCAAGGATTGGAGGTTTGGATCTTATTTCATCAAAATTCCAAAGCGGTTTGTTAAATACACACGTGGCAGAATTTCATTGAAATTAGACACATGCTGGTTTTATTAGGCTTTTATTCCTTCATGCACGCGTTCTAACCACTGGGCCATTTTGGTTCACCTTTATTATATAAAGTTGATTATTTTAAAAGATATTTATTGTATTGGTTTTTTAATTCTGGTTCTTGAGTTGATTTGATGACTTAACATTAAAATGATTCGTTTCTTATTATGTTTTATAACAAAGCATCAGATATCAACAGATCTGACAGTGTGATGTTATCTGAATACGTCGAGGTCTAGTGACTAGGTTATTAGCCGCAGAATCTGAAGTCCTGGCTTTAAATCCCGGGTTGGACTATGAAAATGAAAAGCGTGTACACTCCCGGGTTTTGATGAGTAAAGCCCTTGGTCATCAAACAAGCACCTGAACTCATTCCGGTCATGTCGAAGTTGCCACCTCATAAGATTATTAGAATAGAAAAATTGAGAGCCAGGCACTAGGGGCACAGTATCTTAATTTTCAAAGTTGGTCACTCGTTGGCTATGTAAGGGATATCGGTGGTGACCACTTACCATCAGATAGCCCAATTGCCAACCTACCTATATTATAAAAAAAAATCCTTTTTGACCTACTTCTTTGTTTATAATAAAGCATATAATATACATGTATTTTTATTTTTTTTCAAGGTTTCGGAATGCTAGAGTCTGGTTGCGTGTCTATAAAGAACGAAGCTAACATCATGATGAAAAATCTTGCAGATATCTCTTTAGGGGGTGAGTATAAACTTATCTACTTGATAATACATGGAAAGAATGGTGACAAGAACGCTGGCGACATTTCCCATTTAAATGCAACTCCGATCCTGTAAACATATAATTAACTAACCTATGCAATAAGACGATATTATATATGTTTTATATACCTGTATAAAGGTGAAATACCACTCAATGATTAATCACGAAATCTCAGCAAAATCTCAGAAAAAAAAATTGATAGGTAGGTTTCTTATAGGAAGAACGGATTTTACGAAAATCCACCCTTAAGGTAAAACGGAGTGGGGAGTTTGTGTTTTATAAATTTCGCGAGGGTAAAGCCGCAGTTTCAGCTAGTATGCAATGTTTTGGTTATTTGTTACTATCATGTCATGTCAAGATGATACTCGTACAATGTCAGATGTGAAGATTAATGTAATGATAAATGTACTTACCTATTATTTTAACTTTTCTTCACCCATAGGCCTGACATACTGGATCTTCGGTTACGGCATGTCATTCGGCGAAGGGGCCCTTTCTAACCCATTCATCGGAGTTGGCAACTTCTTGGTAGACCCGCCAGTGGGTGACGCGCTGATGGGACCAGTCTTTGCGTCATTTCTATTCCAGTTGTCGTTTGCGACGACAGCGACAACAATTGTTAGTGGAGCGATGGCAGAGAGGTGAGTATTTGTAACATTAATTATGTTTTCAAAGGCGAAGAGTATTTTGGTCTAGGTGGTATCACTCAGTCATCAGATATACCACTGCCAAATAACAATACGTCGTACTGTTGTGATCCTGTTGGCAGGATAAGTGAGCCAGTGTAACTGTGCACAAGGGCCATAACATCTTAGTTCACAAGATTGGTGGTGCATTGGCTATAAAGGGAACGGTTAATATTTCTTACAGAGCCAATATTTATGGGCGGTGTTCACCACTTACCATCAGGTGGCCCATTTGCCCGACCGCCGAACTATACTATAAAACATTAATTAAATCAGAACTATGTTATTCAAATCATTTTATTAATAAGTTTTAAGTATATTATATTTGTAACATCTTAACTGTCAATATTATCTAAGCAAAACAAATAGTCTTGGAAAAAAATATTGAGCGTTTTGATTTATTTAAATAATATATTCAATGTTGCATAATTATTTCTGAAATTTCACGAACGTGCCTGCGGTGAGTTTCTAGTTTATTCGTTCAGAAATCTAACGAGACAGATAAAAATTATTATTTCGCCTTTTAATTTTTACAATGATTAAAATTTAAGTAGTTCTCACATTATTCTATAACAAATGGCATCATAAAAATAATTATTTTTCCTTAGATGCAACTTCAAAGCATATTGTCTATTCTCGTTTTTGAACACCATCGTCTACTGTGTGCCAGCGGGCTGGGTCTGGGGTGAGCATGGGTTCCTGAACAAGTTAGGGGCTGTGGATATAGCCGGCTCTGGTCCTGTGCATCTTATTGGTAAGACAACCGGAAAATTTTGCAAAAAAACCTTCAAACTTATTTTATTATTGGAATTTCATTATTTTGTGATTAATAAATATGTAATAGGTAAAGAAAATATTATTGTATTTTTCTATTATCTTTTAAAAGTACTCATACAGCGACCATAACATTCTCCTGTTGTATAATACTTATTTCTACATAAAGCTTACCATACGCTTAAAATTTTAAAACTTGCTCAAATGAGAATTCATCTCACTTTACCTAAGGTGGGTCGTCTGCCTTCGCGTCCGCATTAATGTTGGGACCACGTCTTGGACGATACGCCAGAGGAACCGATCCATTGCCCCTGGGAAATCCTGTCAATGTCGTTATGGGGACGTTCGTGCTGTGGTGGGGATGGCTTGCTTTCAATTCGGGCAGCACTTATGGCGTAAGTTATTTTCACATTCAAATTTCCCGCACTTAATCTAGTAGAGACTAAAACTCAACGTCTTATAATCGATAGAATTAAGACCAATTAGGCATTAAAATTCCATTAAATTCTAATGATGAAGAGGTTTGAATCCCAATCATCAATTCTCACCCTGTAACGTTACCCCAACGATAAGTGACCCAGTATAACAACAGGCAAAAGCATTATATAATCTTAGATCTCATGATGTTGCAGTCGTAGCGTAAGACACCAAGGATACATTAAAAATACGTAAAAAGTATTTGTATCTTTCTAAAGACGAAACAACGAAGCTTAACGCTTGTTTAATTTAGTTTTAGTATAGTCTTCGACTGACAGAATTGGTAAAAATGAATATACATTTATAAAAAATATAATTAACAATAATAATATATAATTTTAAAGTTAACATATTCTGTATTATGCACAATTGACAGTTCTAAATTAATTTACCTTCATTTATAAAACAAAAGAAAATCACTACATAAATGATTTCAAAATTTGACACCAAATTGACAATGTATCATTGGTCGTGTGGTTGAATAATCTGTTATATTAATTATTGGGTTTCGGAAATTGCTTTTTTAACGTCGACCAAACTATTATTGAAACTCTAGAAGTAAAACTAAATTTGATATAAGTCGTTAAGAGAAATATTACTGTATTATAAATAATTTCATATTAATCAAGAACTGTTAGTAGCGCCCAAACTCAAACTCAACTCAAACTCAAATTCCTTTATTCAACATAGAAGCATTACACTTACTTATTGATAGTCAAATTAAACACTACCACCGGTTCGGAAAAGGAAACACCCTGACCTGAGAAGAACCGGCGAAAGAAACTCAGCGGATCTTTTTTTTTTGTCAAACTAATTAAATACATATATTGAATACTAGCTGAGTAAACTAGCAAATCGAATTAAATATCTATGGTTTGTTTATCTTTATTCCTACTTCGATTGGAATTGACCATAGATTATTTTAGAATTCGACCAATGATGCCATGTCCATTCAAGGTCAAAGTATTTAATTGGTTTAACTCCTGCCATTGGAATAGTCTACCTGAAAAAAACAATATCCGAGCAATGAAATCGACTACTTAAACCTTTCTATGTTCCATGGAACAAGGTTGTAGGAAACAAAGCAAATAGCTCTTAACCAGATAATGGTTAAGCCAATTAGCTTTAAAACGTTCTATTTACATGACAGTAAGCACGACAATTCGATGACTTGGCTTAAACGACGCCATATTACGAATTGATGAGTTCAACAAATTGGTTATTTTATCGTGCACGCTGTACTTTTGTGTAATCGTGGAGCGATTTGCATAGATTGATACGTTAGTTTTATTGAAATATTTTTTTGCTTATTTAGTTAACGTTCCTTCTCTGCTTCTCTAAGGGAGTTGAGGTATTAGCCCAGCAATGGGATATATACAGGCTGTTACTAAAATACAGATAAACGTATAAAAAACTATACCTACCTATTAAATATTACGTTACTAAACATAAATAATAACATAGCCTCGACGTATTAATAAATTAAAATGTATTGGTCTATTTTGGTCAACCTCTATGCGTTCCTAATTCATGTATCTGATAGTGAAGGTTTTTTTTCTTTGTTTGTCCTACAATGCAGATTTACTCTAAGGGTCCGCCACATAGGCTAGTAGGTCCTGGTTGCCGAAATTAGGAGGAGAAGAAATAGGGCTAGCGTTATCGATGATACATTTTTTATCTTCCAAAAATAAATAAATGTAACGTTATGCTTACATAAAAAGCTTAAAACAAATTCGGACATGAGGTCGCTCCTTAAAATTCCCACGATTTAATTGTTTAAGTTTTGTTCGAATACAAATTTCCACCAGCTTCCTTTGTGGTAATTTTTTTACTAGTTGCTATACATTTTTGAAGAGCTAGTAAAACGTTTATGTTTTTAAAGTAATCTGCAAAACAAGTTTCATGACGATCTTTTTGGAAAAAATCTCAAAATAATATTGAAATCGTATCGGTTTCTCGCGTTTTTAAATTTGAACTAATAATTGTTGCTTTAATATTGATAAATTACCAGTGTTTAATCTTTTTTAGAAATCAGAAGAAAAAACGAAATTTAAATTGATACTATTTAAAAAAAATTACGTTTTATTTTTCAATCTAAAAATTGCACATAGAGCAGGGTAGGTAGCTAGTTCCTAATATACGAAAATTATTTCAGGTAAGCGGAGCGAAATGGCAGTATGCAGCGCGGGCGGCTGTCATGACAATGATGGGCTCTTTCGGTGGCGGGTGCTTCGGACTCCTGTATGATAACTCTATTGCTAAACCTAAAAAAAATTAACGGTGTACCACTTTATACCACCCAGTCATCGGGGATTCTACCACCAATCATGATAACGAGTACAATGATAATAAACATTAATTAAGGGTACAACTGCAAGATAATGCTTAACGTCAGATTAAAGTAAATTTTGTAAAATGACAATTCAAAAGTGCTCTCAATAATCTACTCGAATAAAGTATATTTTGATTTTGATTTTCATCTTAGACGCCACTGTTCATTGATTATTTACAAAAAATCCTTACAAAGACATCTTTTAGTGATTGACAGTTAACATTGAACCAATTTTATTGAGTTTCGAAAACTTATTAAAAAAATGAACACTACCCTCAAGTTGAGAATAAATATCTAAGACCATGCCCAAAAATACATCTAATGTTGACATTTTTGTATATTTCAAACAGTTTACGTCGCTTTGGTACGAAATACTCCACTGCCAAACTGCAATAATTTGTTTTACAGCATTTCACTTCGAAGAATGATTTATCCAATTTAATTACATACATAAGCTTGATAACATTATGTCACACCTTTACCCGATTGCCTTGCAAATATATATTATATATATGTAAGTATATACAATGTATATTTGCAGTTTCACATTAATAAAGAACAAAGGACGCGCTGATGTTATGGAATTGGTTAACAGCATCCTGGGTTCACTGGTCGCTATAACTGGTGAGTGTGTTTCGTTTTAATAAATTGATTATTTAAACTGAAACTCATGATTGTAGTGTCCACAGATCTATAATAACATATTCATTAGTATTAGATTTATATTTTATATAAATATATATTATCTGTGTATTTATGTATCTGTCATCTCGAGTGACAGACGTCGCGAAAGCGCGGGAAAAGAGGATGTATAAAAATGGGCGCGCGGTGTAGACGGTGTGTGTGCACTGCGAGCTGATATTTAAATATAATAATTGATTTATCTAATTGGTAAATCGACCTTACATGTGAACATTACAATGACCGTTTAAACTGAGACTCATGACCAACCATGACCATGGATTTGATCGCCACGTCCCATGTAATGCGTTGTCAGATTTGTAATTAAACCTCTCCTGAGTAATAACATAACTTCGCGGCCAGTAAAGTTATTATAACATAACCAGAGAAATCCTTCTAAACATCTTCTGGAATATGCAGGTTTCCTCAGGGTATTCTCCACGTCTGGCACGATATTCATTGGTGTTACCACAAATTATAAATGAACAGCACTAGATTTACAGTAGAGCCAATCGGGGCTAGTGCCTAGGGCAAAATTAGGATGATGAGAAATATTGGAAGGAATTTGGATATTCTTCGCGTTATTGAAAATGCTTTGTGAATACATTTTCAAATATGAATGAGTCATTTTATTAATTAACAAATTGTTTACATATTGAAACATTATGCAATTTATGCAAAATTTCGATAATATGGCGGTCTTTTTTACAATTCCCAGCGGTGCTAGTGTTAATTCTGGTACTGTAATTGAACCTGCCTGACCTTCTCAGCTCTTCAGTGCTAAGTTAAAACTCAAAAGAAACAAAAACGAGCCTACATAACTCTATAATGTTACCAAATATTTATCAATTTTCTTACAGCGGGTTGCTTCTTGTACCGCGCTTGGGAGGCTGTAGTCATCGGTATGCTGGGTGGTGCCATCGCGTCCGCTAGTGTTCCTCTATTAGATAAGATGAAGGTCGACGACCCGGTCGGTGCGTCAGCTGTTCACGGAGCTTGTGGACTTTGGGGTAAGTTGTCATCGAATCTAATCTCGACCTCAATTCATTTATTTGATTATTATACCTATTTCATTTAACTGTAAAGAGTAAATAAGCACTTAATTTGTTGTCGTTTATTCAAAGGGGAATCTAGAAATTACAATTCAAAGCTTCTTATTACAACTTACTTGAATAAAGTATAATTTAATTTCGACTGATTTTAGGAGGGTCTATGTTTGCGCTTGTGCTAGAACATATTTTGTGGGGGAAGCTAGCTCTAAAATTTGTTTTTGTTGCCGAAATTTACTCAGGACGCTAATTAATTATTAATTTTAGTACACTCACGATCCAGAAAGTCACTTCCGTAGTTCTGGTCGACAATGATTACCACTAGGTAGGTGATATTTGCAATAAAACACAAAGTTAACAAGTCGAGACCCTATATATATTGGGGCGAACCAAACGTTAGCGCGGTTCCGAAATCAGCCCTTTGATACACATTTTCAGTACAAAACAATAGATCTTTTCCGGTTTAACATTTTTATTATTTCTTTTCATATTATGTTAGGTGTAATAGCAGTCGGTCTGTTTGCTGATAATCCAATACCCATGGACACTACTAATGGAAGATCTGGTTTATTTAAGGGTAAGATGTTTTAATATTTATATAACAATCTATTAAATTAAGCTAAAATACCTCCACTAGTAATACCACTGTAAGAAATCAATACGGTCTCTTGTCCGAGAAATCTGAACTGCCTCGATATATAAGAAATATGGAGCCAATTGAAAGAAATGTTATTTAAAATTTATATAATGCAAATCAAGAAAGAGACAGATTATATATTAGTTTGAAGTGACGTTAGACATAAGGTTAAATTTTTTTTTTTTAAATGTCAAACTTTATGGCGTGCGTTCTTAGCCTAAGTATCGCGTTTTATTTGATTCTAAAGTTGCATATATGATTTTTATTTAATATACTATATATACATAAATATTACAATCTTAAAAAGAAAATTACTAATTATTCTATCGAGACAGCCCGAATAATAGTTTCGTGCTAAAATTGCTTACAAGTGATTATTCAACTAATCAAAGAGAATGACATTTTGACATAAACAAAACTCCTTTCTACTAATGCATCTCGTTAAAGTCGTTATCGAAACTTTCTAAGTACTTTATTGAATTAATATTTATATAAATACGTTGTTAAGTGGAAGAGTGTTGAATTATAAATAAACATATATTAATTAAGAACTGTTTGTTAGTGGTGCAGTATAGTTTAGCTGTTAGCAAATCACATGGAATACCTAAATCTAAAGTTTGTTTGTCATTATTCCTACTTCGATTGGAATAAGCTATAGTATTTAATATGTGTATACACATAAATATTTACAGTAACCACATAAAGTCTGTTAAAAGTATTTTTTATAAGAGTTTTATAAGGAGTTAAAATAATTCAATTTGTTCCGCTATAAATCATTCAAACGCCAGACTGAAAGCAATTGTTTAATTTACTTGCAAAATAATTAAGGGCATCCCCACCCCACTCCTCTGTTGCCCCAGAATTTATTGGAAATCCCTCTCTAAATTATTGGATGAGTGATAGTTAATTATTCTATAAATCAAGGTGGCGGATGGTACCTCCTCGGAGTCCAGACATTAACTGGCGTATGTCTAATGGCGTGGGGTGCGCTAGTTACCATGGCGCTATTGTGGCTTATCGATCTCGTGCTGCCCATCAGGATGGATCCTTATGAGGAACTGCTGGGCGCTGATCTGACAGAGCACAAGATAAGACATTCTCAAGTGAGTAAGACACGCATAACCCACCAGCGTGCAACGGACCCGTTTAGCGAAATATCCGGCGTCATGATTAAATTAATAAGTAAATTGATATTTAATTTGTTCTATAAATGTTATATTTTTGTTTCGTATGTTTTTAGTTTAGAGTTAAAAATTCTTGGTTGTAAAGAGTTAGGACTTTATGTTAATAAATTAATCTAGACTGTCGATATTAATATTATAAATGCGTTAGTAACTCTGTCTGTCTGTTGCCCTTTCACGGTCAAACCAGTGGACCGAACTTAATTTGGCATGAATCGAGCTTCAACTCCAAGAACATAAATTTACTTTTTCATGCCTAACACTTGACCAATCAAGACGTGCGATGACTAGCTATAATTAAAAAATAGCTAATTTCTCTATTGATAAGGGAGCAGGCTGACAAATTCAAAATACATAATTTTGGACTCTCAGTATAGATCATACTTATGGTCACTCCCAAATCCAAGTCTACAAGAGTTAGGTACGACAGGATACTCATGTAAGATACTTTAAGGCAATATAAATGTTTACTTAGTGGGTAGATACAACCCACATCACATGTTATGGTAAATCTACCACATAGCTTATATATTTGTATTCCGGTTTGAGTTATGAGTGAACTCATTCATTCTTTAAACCTGAACAAAACAAGGACGTAGCATCTCAGACGCTAATTTCGGTGGCGCATTGGCGATGCACTTCAATAATGACCACCTACCATCAGCGGGACCAGTTATCTGTACGTCGAAGGATGTCCTAACAATTGGCATTTATTGACTAAGTTAACCAATTAAAATGAGAACTGACTTGCAATAATGATTGTTTGTAAATAATTTTGCAATGAAAGTGTGTATTATTTGTAAACCCTAGGTGGACGTTTCTCGTGCGGTCTCAGCACTGCGACCGTATCACCGGTCGGTCAGCATCGAAGAAGTCGGCGGTATTGGGGTGAACACTGGACATAGTCTTGTCGTGGATAAGTTACAAGAGGTCAGTTTAATACATTACGTTCATTGGTACCAGCTCCGTCTTAAACACAATAAACGCCCGGACGCAAAAAAATTAAAGGTTAAATTTTTGCACTCCTTGCGCCCTGTTTTAAGATGAGTATGATTCATACATACAATGAATGTAGCTGCCTACTCATTCGTACATTTATCATTCATAAATCCTTAGGCTGGTTATTTATGTTTAAATTTATAGTTTTAATTTAATATTTAGTTTAAAAATTATTCGTGTGCAAATTTTCACTTTTACTAAATATATAATTAAAAAAACAGCCGTATAGTTTAGTTCAATAACATTTTGTTTAATGGTATTATAATTTTGACTGATACTTATACCGAAAATTTCACCTTATCCAGATTCATAAGAAAAACAAAGGAAAACTCAACGGGAACTTGAAAATATTCACCAATAATGGTTTTATCGGAGATACTGTATCCGAGCCAAGTTCGTTTAAAAATAACGGGTTTTTAAATAAACGTCCTGGCAACCCAGAAAACGATCTCCATCGCGCCTTGGACTCAATGGAAAAAGAAATTAGCGGAGAGAAATTTAAAAATCGAACACACCCTGAAAACGTCGCGAACATTAGAGTGATACCTGAACAATTAAAAGGAAAGAAATTTAAAGAATTGTCTGCGAGTGAATTGGTTGAATTGGGTGAACTTAATGCGAGCGAGGGCCGATTTAGATATCGATTTACAGAAGACGATTATAAAGACGATGTTGAAAGAGGCTCAGTTACGAATCCGAATATGCGATGGATCGATTAAGTCACTTTTAACTATAGACCACTAGAGGGCTTTTTGAAACTATAAGAACATGTTCAATGGCTCAATGTTGTTTACACCTTTAAAGGCGTATCACTTTGTATGTTACTCAAGTCAGATATTAATTTTAAGTGCTTAGTGATAAGTTGATCGTGTAACTTTTCCAATAAATAAATAAACATGCATTACTAAATTGGTGCCGAGTATTTTAATGTGATTATAGTACGTACATAGTAGTTATGAATTTTTAATTTTACAAATTTGGTTGTATAATTCGTTTTTTATAATACGGCTAATGGCCGTCTCGCATACCGTGACGGCAACCGAACTTCCGGAGAAGTGGCGCAACTTCTCCGTCGCTGTGTACTCCCGTCTCCCATTTGTGCGAGAGGCGCTTATACCATAAATTACTTTGCTATACTTATAACAATTAAATAAAACAAATATTTATTACTATTATTCCATCTCGGTCATTTATGATAGTTTACAGTTTGCAAAAGCCTTGTTATCCTTTTTTAGTTTCACGTTTATGATAGGCATAGAGAATAATTTTATTGTTGTCTAATTATTACTATTAAGTTAAGAGATCGTGTATAACAATCCACTACACTTACAACACTACTTTGTAATGTACAATATTTATTTATCGTACCTAAACTAACTAATTTATTGATTTAACCTGATTTGTATAGATAGATGTTTTTTTATGCTAAGTTCTACAATTTCGTACAAAGTCAGCAGTTAAATTAATTAGTAATTGCATTTGTAACGTTATTTTAAGATATAATTAATAACGTAAAATTTGTTTTTAATTTAATTTATTCAAAATGTGACATACATATGTAATAAAGTATATTTTTTATCGTTGCGAAATAAAAAAAATGATATTGTAAACATTTTTTTATTTAAATAAAACTAATAACAATTAACGCGTTAGACTTCCATCAACACATGCTGGTTTCCCCATTTCCTGTTTTAACACTTCTTATTTTGTCTATTCCAATCGAGAAAAGAAGATCGATAAACAGAACTTGGATTTACGTAGTCTATGCAATTGAATCGCAATTATGCATTATTAGGCACCAATATTTCATTTAACTACTTATATCCTCTTTAATCGAACTTCCTAAGTTCTCATAACAGTTTCGTTAATGTTCAAAACGCCATTTTTCGATAATGAATATTGATAATTTTAGCTCTCGACCAACGATATCGCTTCAATTCGTAGCCAATGTTTATTTGCGGGTGGTTTCTTGTGGTCGGAATAGGCTGTAGTTTTAATTCCACCAGAATTTGCTGTTAAGAGTCAGTGTCTACCCTGGCTCTTATTTCTGTAGTCATTTCAGCTTTTTTACGTAGTCGTTAGAGTAAACGATGGTCTCGACATAAACCCCGATTTGCCTTCCCTTAGCCAGCCCGATTGGCCTCACTTTAGCCAAATGTTTAGGTTGTAACTTAAAAAAAACGACAAACAAAAAATAAAGTTTATTCAAAAAACAGAGTTGTTGAACCAATGATTTATTTCAGTTGGCAGCGCTTTAAAGCCCTTCATTGCTTCCTTGATATCTTCCAACGGAGCTGCCAGTGTGTATAGCTTATACTCCTTCTGAACTCGACTGGTTGTTGTATCTGTATTGTAAATAGAGTCAGTGTTCTTAACTGGCATTATTATCTCCAGTTCCTGTAGATGTTCAAATGCTTTGAGGATCACTGGCCGTGGTACTGTTTGGGTTGAGGAATTCGTGTTTGAGAATTTTGTATATCTGTAACATATGAAAGGAATAATTTTTAAGAGTATATAATCTTACCACCGAATGCATCGATACCTTGTAGAGTAACAAATTAAAAAAAAACAAGCGATCGCTTGTCACAGAGGCTTGGGTTTACATTTGGCGCGAAATTTGGATGCATCGGACATACTATTTTTGACTCAGAAAAATTGTCGTTTTACTTGGTTTTTGTTCTATTTTTCATTATAATTATTATTCATTTAAAATATGTTATTGCTAATTAATGTTATTGAATATCGCTATTTGTTATTATAAATTCAGAGAACTATTAGTCTATAGTATTCTTTTTAAGAAGCCATTAAGAAATAATAAATTACAGTAAGAATAAATTATTTATAGTCAAAGTTCATACGAAAATATCATTTTTAAGTTTTTGTCCATTCCAACCGACGAAACCGTAAATCACCTTGCACCTCACTATCAATTGTTTTAAATACAGTGAGAATATCAATCAACAGCTGATTCAAAATACTTCAATACAAAAACATTAATGATCCATTTTATTATTTAAATATCTATACTTAGGCATGACTTTGTTAAAAAACGAAGGCTTAAAGTATGATTTCCTATATTAAAAATCTATGTAACCGTTACAAAAATAGCTGATTTTCTAGTTAAGTTTAATATTTACAGTATATAAATCTGTAAGACTCGCAACTATATTCGGATACAATAATAGTTAGGCGGGGCTAAAACATCGAACGCCGAAGTTCACATAGAGTAAAAAGTGGTAATAACACTGATCAAAATTCTACATCCAATAATTTACATTCATAGATATCTCTCACCTGTGTAATACCATCTCAAAATTCATCGGCTGACCGTCAAATATCTCCATACCGTGCATCATTGCAATGACCAGAGACAATTCCAATATGGACAGAGATTGCAGCAACTTAACTCTATGTTCAGGTGATACTGTGTGGTCTATGCTTGATGATATATCATTTACATCTATGTATGACTTCGATAGAGACAGTTTAGATACTATTTGAAACTGGAAAATTAAAATGTTCAAGTATATAATATTTTTTTAAGTTATTTTGACAAGGTACATTACAAAATGTTCGAACGATGGGCGAAAGGTGTTATGTCTCTAGTAACTGTAACTACACTTGCTCACTTACTTTTCAATAACGAAGTCTAAATCAACCTTTGGAACTATTAACTAAATGTATAATTGGATAAGGGTTTAGAATTCAGCAAATCCACAAAATGTCTTAAAAATCCACAACAGCGCGATTTTTAAGACATTTTCTGCCTCGCACAACCACTCTGTGGAACCAGCTTTCGCCGACGGTTTCCGAACCGATACAACTTGGGAACCTTCAAGAAAAGAGCGTACTCTTTCCTGAAAGGCCGGCAACGCACCTGCAAGCCCCCCGGTGTTGCAGATGTCCATGGGCGGTGGTAGTCACTTTCCATCAGGTGAGCCTCCTGCTCGTAAGCCACCTATGACATAAAAAAAATTCAGCTACTAAAAATAAATAATTTAATTCTAACCTTAAAATTTTGTTGTTTATTAACAATTTCTAAACTAAGTGGACTTCTGCGCTACGGGATGTGCAACCTTTCGTGACAAAGCACAACACGATGTGCCTGTGCTTTGTCATGGCATTATAATTGTCCCCAACAGAACCTTCTATAGATTATTTAACCTTTTTAATTTTAATCGATGTCCTATATTATGATAGGTGGCTTAGATTTTAATAATACAAGTCGAAGCCAAAGTTATTTTTCTAGACCCAAAGACATCTGCTTGTTTATACAAAAAAACCTACCAAAACGTCTTTAAATAGCTGCTCATTGACAGTATAGTAAGAGAATTTTTCCAAAGCATCAATAACTTTCTGATCTTCCACAAGACTTTCTACATGTGCATTCCAGGATTCAATGAAACCGTATTCCAGATTTTGGAATTGGCTAGAATCCACTTTGCATCTTGTGAAAACTTCTTCTGGTATTGCATATTGGTTATCGTCAATTGTATCAACATCCATTTTTTCTTCTACATTAACTGAAATAAAACATATATTTAAATGACTTTGATTTCATACACTGGCACTTATTTAACACTTTCATAATACAGAAATAGCCGCAGGCAGGCAAACAGGTGCAGACTCTTTGCTCTCCGTCTCAGAAACTGATGTAACAGACTATCCAACGTGAAAGAATTTAGGGGCAGTAACGGCATTTTGCGCATTTTATTTAATTGCGTATGTTACAACCCGATAGAGATACATGTCCAGTTTGCTACTGGGTAACTATCATGTGAAGTAACAATAGTTAAATAATTAAATAGATTACATTTTTGTAAAGCCTGTATCAAACTCCCTTAACTCATTCACCACTTACACTGGCATACACACTCGGGAGTGTTACCATTGCCATTTCTAAGAATTTCTTGGTAGATGGAAGAAATTGACAATTTTTTATCGGTTCCAATTCTATGGTTTGAAGTCAGGACTTCGGAATCTACAACCAGCAGAAGAAATGGTCCAATACAATAGTCTTTAACCCATTTAGAAGATTACTCCTTTGAAATGAAAATGATTACCTATAGACTTTCTTCCTTTACGTTTCTTTGATATCTCTTTAACATTTCTCTTGGCTAAATTCAATGGCATGCTGAGATATTGAACAAAGATTTCTTTGCATTTACTTAAAGGTGACTTCTCAACGCCTTCTTGATTTTCGTTCGGAAATAGGAAGATTTGCCTGTGCGAGAAACGGGATTTGACTCTCTTCTCTAACATTTCCATGACATCTATGCGGTTTGTTATACCTGAAACATAAACATCAACATAACTGGTTAAATATTAACAAATGCTTAATAGGAAGGCCTAGTCTATCTTCATTGGTATTTAATATATCTATTATAATAGCCATCAGAGAATATCAATCACGCAGAAGATAAGTGTAATCTATATTTCCTCACTTTCATAATCCAATTGATGGCTATCCAACAACCAGAGAGAGTTCAAGCGCAGGATCAAGAGCTCTTAATGCATTATGAGGTATAATAGAGGAACTGCAACCCAACTCTGAGCTACTACTTATATAATAATACTTGAAATAATATAAACGATTAATATTTTTTTTTGGTAATAGAACAACATACCATTCTTGCCAGCCATTATACCAATAAGATATAATAAAATTTGTGTGCAGTCATGAACAGTGAAATACTATCATTCTTCTAACAATCATTCAATCTATTCACTCTGCCATTTATTTCGGACCATTCACTGAGATCACTAGCCGCCAAACTCCTAATACCAACATTTATCCTTCATGCCTTCACGCTGGTGGTATATATTGTTCAAAATAGTTTTATCATCATAAAGATAAACATTAATCAGTAGAAGTAACAAACACTAGATTTTTTTTTTGTTTATTAAGTAAAGAAACTGTTTAAAAATCATCAGATCACTGTCAAATTATGAGATGGTATGTCCACAATATTTCATTCAATATGAGAAGTGGTAATACAATAAATATATATATATCAGACATTATTCATATTTTATAATAAATTGGTGGTCTACTTACCTAAAACACACATAGGTGCTTGTTTACTGTGTGTAATATCAAACAAATTGTATAATAATGTCTGTGTTCGTCCACTGTGACAGAACATATCAAATTCTTCTAAAACAAATACCATGCTTTTGCATTTCCTATCAGCTCCACTAGTAAGACAGCTGAGGAGGAAACTTAGATTCTCAGCGAATGTACCAAATACACGATCACCGACAGCATTTTCTAATTGCATCTGAAACATTAAAATTAAAATATCTTGTTACGATCTATAATATATAAAATACTATATGATTTTATGGTATTTTATATACGAATATTATCCGTATCATCGCCAATACACCACCAACTTTGGGAGCTAAGACTTAATTTCCCTTGTGCAGTTACTGGCTCACTCACTCTTCAAACCAAAACAAAACAATATGAAGTATATCTGGATGTATGTAGAATATCTGATGAGTGAGTCGAACCAACCCAGGTGGGCTTGCATGAAGCCCTACCACCAAGTTAATTGTGATAAATATTATAAATAGTCTGTTTACAATACAAATACTCTTTCGGTAAAGCAATTTAAACTTATACATAGAAAAAGAACATCAACTATTATAAGAAGAATACATGAAGCATAAATGTACCGAAAAATACCTTATTGCTTATTTAAAAGTCTATTTCAATCTATCTTAAAGTAGAAAAGAGAACAGTAGCGATAAGGTGTGGTAGAGCTCTGTGACTTGATAGCAGGGGTTGTGCTAGCCTGCCTAGGTAGGTGCCACACAAAATATTCTTTATTTGCTAATAAAAGTTTGCTAATAAAAGCACTTTCGAATTGTCATGTTACAGTGTTTTTTATCAGCTTTTCTCCTGACGACTTTAAAAGTAATTAGGTATCATTAACAAACAATACAATATCACAAATACCTTTAACAAAAAGAAAGCCATTCATAGACAACACAAATAAAACAGGACCAAAAATAGATCCTTGTGGAACACCCATTCTTAGTACAGATCCAAAAGACATTAATAGACACCTGTTGAATTCTTTGATTCGAGTATGAAACAGTGAGAACAAGAACTTTACCATTAACACCATAATTTTCTAGCTAATACAACAGCATTTCATGCTCTACACAATCATTGGATGATTTACAGAACATGCCGATAGCATTCTGTAATTTCACCCATTTATCTTATTAATATCCAAGTAGTGCCATTCCAGCATCTGTTCTTGAGTGACCCTAGTAAAGCTAAATTTACCAAAATGATTTAACATCATTTTTTCCAATATTGTGCTCAATAATGTAAGTATAAAAATAGGCCTATTTTAACACAGATCACTTGCTTCCCTTTAATAAATCAGGAAATTAACTTATTTACAAACAATCGTTAAAAACTATGGCTATATATCATATATAAAATTATTGATTAGGTGTATGGAAAGACCCCATAAGCTCATAACCCCATAATATCTGAAAATACATTAGTTGACATAACATTAAAATGGATAAAATTACAAAGAAGTACAGATAAACAAACCTATGACGCTGCAATGTTTCATGCAATTTGCTAATAGCTTTACTATATTATACACTACAAACTGTTCTTGATTAGTATATCTATATTTTAATTCCCATTTTCTACTTATATGCACTTTAATATTACTTACAAAATTTTGATAGGAACTTTGCCGACATTATAAATATATTTTTTTTCATAAATACATAAAGAATTATAAATTCATTGCTTTTCTTTTTTCTCCTATGATTGGAAAATTTAAAAAGAATAATCAACAGGAACTATTTACCTGTGCTGTTATGGACTTTAGAGCAATTTTGTCATCTTGATGTATTAGACCATTTAGTTTTATGATGAGGGCATCATTCACTATATCTGCTTCCTTTGAAATCTGTTGTAGCACCGAGTTGATGAGCTGAAGACAGAAATAGTTATATAAATATACATTGAATATTGCCATATTATTTGAGGTAGTACGGCGTTCATTAGTATTAGTATATAAGTATATATAAGTAATAGTAGTAAGTAATAAATATAAGTAATAGTAGTACGGAGATCATTACTGGATCATTAAGTCTTAAAGAGTCGCACACTTTATATTAAGTATAAATATGTTTATATGTATAGCCTGTGTAAGTGCAGTGACTGCTGATGGTTCTTAATAAATAAATAAATAAATTAAAGTTAAGCAACACAAGCAAATATAAAATCAAAACCAAATTCCCGTGAAAGTAAGTTCCTGGTGGTACCAAACGACACGGCCTTTTGTTAATACGTCGAAAGTGTTGTCGTTTTATAATCGCGCCGGAGACATAGTTAGTATTTAGTGTTAATACTTTCCGTCAATCTCATGTCAAATTTTATTTCTTATATTGTAGTATGTATCTATGTATTTAAATTATATTCCTAAGCCCATATCGAAATCCTAGGCTAACACTGCGGCAAAAATTTATAATTAAAGATACTGGCTTATAATATAAATACGACAAGTACAATACGGATTATAGCTAGAAACTTTATTTACTTACAGTAGTCTTTCCACAACCTCGAGGGCCAATAATTAGAGCTGAATGTGACTCTCCGTGCATAATTGAACGTGATATTAAATTGTAAACATGATTTCTTTCACTGTCATGATCCCGAAATCTAATATTATCTTCTAATATTTTAAGTTTCAAATATTTTCTCAAGAGTTTTATTTGATTTAGGGACTGACTTTCTGATAATTCATGCATTATCATCAATCTTCTATTATTGTTAGAAGAATATTGGTGCACCCGCACCGCTTTATGACACCGTAAAAACACTGTTATGATTGTTGACGTTTGGCGCCAAAATAAAATTTGAATTTGACAGTTGACATTATAAAAGACAGCCAGAAATTGAATCATTAATATAATATTTTAAGGACTACACTCTCGTCATATTATTTATGAAAAAGTATAATAAACATTTGAAACTTTATTTATCGTAGGTCAAAGAAAAAACAAAATCAAGAAATTTATAAAAGCATTCAATAAATAACAACTGCAAAACTATTATCAACTTTTTTTTTATATAAATTAATTTGTTAATAGTCAAAAAATTATTATAATGATGTAAATATTATTCTAATAGAGAATAATAAAAAACAATAATTTAAAATTACAAAGTGCGCATGTGTTGTCACTCCCATCTGCGCACTGCGTGAAGTTCATAAATCGATACGCAATGGTATACATGAGATAAAAAATAATATTAGTAATTCACTTAATATACATATTATTATTGATAACTATTGACTTAATAATTTCTATTTATTTGGAAAAGTGCCACTATATATTATAAATACTAGGATTTTTAAATACTTTTTAGATATTTTATTCGTACATTATTAGTTGCATACTTTGTTATTACAAGAAACCATAAATGTATAATACTTGAAATAAGTAAGTAATGAATCTCAAGATAAGACTTGAGATCAATCCCATTGACTTATTTACCATGCACCACCATAATTTACTATGTACTTCTCTTTCTAACACTGAGCAATTTTATTCTTCTATCTTTGTTTTGACCTTAAACTCTGCAGACTTTACTTTGTCACACACGTGATAAGTTAAGGCTACTGATTTCTATAAATACACAAAATGTTATTAAGGGATATCGCGATTTCTTATGAGTGTTACTATTAATATATTTTTGTATAATCTGAAAAAGACATCGTCCGTCATAATACACATTCAATAAATGGATATATTCAATAACGAATAAAGCTTAAAATCTCATTCCGTAACTAGTGCCGACATAACAGTGATCGCGATTATTTTGAATTCATATCAAAAAGTGTATTATTTAAGAAAATATCCCTTTTAAAAATAAATTTAATACAAAAGTATGAAAATAAATAAAAAATATAAACGGTGAAAGATAATAATGTACTGCTAAGACATATTGTATGACCATAGAACGTACAGCAGGTTCTAAATAGCAAATATTTATATAAATTTTGCACATATCACGAGCAATAAATAATCACAATGTAATTTGTAAAATATTTTTAAACATCAGTGTAGTGTTGCTTTAAGTGTGCATAAAAGGCTAGAAATATAACGATAACAGCCAAACATCTTTGCTTAAAGCTTAAGAATTGTAAGTAATGCTTTTTTTATATTTAAGCAATTATCTTTTATATTTACTACACATAAAATTTATTTTCAGTGTAAATTTCATACATAATATTATTTAATTTTACATTATTTATTTATTTTATTTTGCAACTTAATCCTGATGAAAGCCCAGAAAAAAATCTCGCTTAAAATTACACATTGCCGTCAATCATTAGTAAATGTGATACATCACTTTAATTTTTTTAATGAATAAGTTGAGAATTACTTAATTTAAATTACAGCTTCCTGTGATTGTGTTTAATCTGTGTTAGCCTCGCTTTGTCTTGTCTTGACTTCTTCTCGCATGTTTATTTTGTTTATTTGCGTGATAAATATTGTAATTATAATGAAAATAAGTGCCTGATATCTTCCGTTCGTTGTTAAATTAGAATTATTGCAATAAACCGTGAGTATTATAATGTTTCCGCTGCATAAAATCATATACGTCAATGTTTTAATTTCTATATAAATTCACATATTTTGCTTATAGCATGGAACAATTGATTTGTTCATTTAAAGATAAGTTATCAGTGTTAAAGGCAGTGTTAGAACTATACAATATTTTGAAATTTAAACGATACTGTTAAAATAGTGTTTTAATTGATTCTGTCAAAACTGAAGAAGTTTTTTGTGTATTCATCCAATATAAAAAGTATTTATTTTTCCTAGTTACTGTTATTTTTAATCTTAAATTATTAGTAAAATTTAACTAAATGTAATTTTTCTTTATTCGTATAAAGTGAAAAGATTCGTATTGTTAAGACCATCTGGTAGAATATTTTTTAAATCATTGTTCACAAATTAAGCACCGAAAGAAAAAAAAATTGAGTCATCGTGATAAAATTACTCAATAATTAAATTTCGAACATGTTACAATCCACGTCCTACAACTAAAACCGTCATATATTTACAGCATATCTTTTTTTTAATGGAATTTTGTCAGATATGTTTTAGAACTAACATAACAAGCATTATTGCTCTCTTGAACCTAATAATACGTCATTACTATGAGATTTTCATTGTCTGTATTTAAATTTAAAATTCAACTATGAAACAACATATTGTTAAACTGTCCAAAACATGTACTAGGCATCTGTTAGATACTGATAAATACACTGTAAATACATAGAGATATTTTTTTCTATTTATATGACTTTCACAATAATACTATATATTTTTTATTGTACTACTTGTAATTGTCATATCTATATGATATTTTATTTTATTTCTTATTTTAAAACTAACAACTAACAGTGTATACAATATCACATGAAAAAACAAAATTACATTTCAAAATTATCTTAGCAAATGTTCTGCTATTTACAGGTAGTCTCACCATGGTCTATCACAGTACCCAATACATATTAATGAAATAATAAACATAGATCAATCATATATGTGTAAATCATAACACAGGTTTCAAAGTTGAAAGAAATACAATATGGTACTAACATACATTAAAAATGTAATTTAAACATAATCAATGATTACAGATTATTTTTACTTAATAAAACCAATTAAAATATACCATAAAATTAGAAATGATCAAATAAAATTCTTCATTTTTCGATTAATTATATGAAATTCATTTGAGAATGTTACTGATTCTGTTAAACAGACATAGAAATATTAGTTTATTGTGTATATATTATTATGTTTTTATTAGGGTTAGTATTGGGCACAAAATCCCCTTCAAGAACTGTAGACATACTTAAAACAACTAAGTGAAATATTATAAAAGTACATAAAAGTTTTAAACAAGCAGAAAATGTGTATTGTAGAAACTGTAAACAGAATTGAATTGTACGGATTGTCTGTTGATTTTAAATACCTTTTAATACAAAACGGTGGCATAAAATTGTATCTATTTATGTCCACAAATTCTGTAAATTGAACTAGTTTGACCAGAATTATTAAAAACTTGCGTTCTTTTTAGGCCCACTTGATAAGAGATCACATTATTGTGGTTCTATCCAATGAACTTACATATTTTGCAAAATAATCACCTATCCTAATTCTGTGGTCTGTTGATAAAAGGTTCAATGTCAATAACCTTACATTTAGTAATCAGAATATAAAACAATGAACAAATGTTTATTGTTTTATATAATAAATGCCTTTTTTCATAATATTATTGATATTAGTAATGTCAAACTTATGCCGTTTTAGCACCAGGACATTAAGTTACAAAATATTTTACATTTATATATATATAACTACATCTCCTTATTGCTTTATTAAATTACTTTATCAAAAATTGTCTTTAAGAAATCCGCACTGTTATCTATAGGACCTATTTAGCACATAGTTTATTTTTATTTACAAAGATATTTCTTGGTATAAAACCTCACATTCTATTTTATGATATATCATTGCTGGTGGATTTTTGTCCAATAGTGTGAGTTTAAGTACCACTATTTATTCAATATCTGCATATTATGGTATTACTTTGGATACTTTGGGTATACCATTGTAATTACTGCAGGCACAAGGGACAAGACATCTTAGGTCCCATGCATTTATGGTGTAAGGAATGGTTAATATATCTATCAGTGACAGTGACAGGTGACACAATTGTTATACTACCTTCCCATATATACTAAATACAAATAAACAAAATTGAATGCCATTTTTAAAATTAATATTGCTATTAGCAATTTAGCACGACCAAAATAATCACAACTTTGGGAATTGAGAAATTGGTACTCTGGTTCTGGATTTTCCTTAAATTACAAATGTAAATATCCAATGTATCAGTTTTTATATCAATGGTTTATTACAATTCGAACATTACGTCCTTTGTTTCCTGCTCTTTTGATATTATTTATGTTTATTAGAAGGTTAATATGATAAGTGAAAACTCTTTTCAGGATTTTTCGAAATTTCTTTAAAGATAACTGTTGTATCACTTCAATTAATTTTGTTAGGATTTTTTGTTTATTATTTCATATAAGAATCCAAATTTAAATTTAAATAGGGCGATCTTATTCTAGTTTTAAGTATAGAATACTTGATTTAAAAATAACAATTTATTATTTAAAATCCTTACCCTAAATATTATTATAGATATGAAATTGACTCTGTTTGTTGGTTACGCTTTTACCTCTTAACTACTCAAATGATCATCAAAAAATTTGTCATATAAATAATTCGGAGTACAATAGTCATAAGGTACTAATACTAATCATACGCGGGCGAAAACGCGGTCGGTAACTAGTTGTAAATAAAAGGGCGGGTACTTCAATTACAGTGAACAACATAATCCAATATCCATCCTCATTACTAAGGATGACTATATGTCTGGGAATTTTATTAAATAATTGTTTTGTAATCCATTCCAACTATATTTAGATTTATATATATTTATTTATGTAAATAAATGAAATGAAATATCAGGGATAATACTTTGTAATATTTAAATTATTTATTTAATTTAAACATTTACTAATTGCCTCATTAAAAAGTTGTTTTTTTTTTTTTAATAAATCTTTTCTAAATTTTTCTCTGAAGAGTTTTGTTTATATGGATATTTTTTTATTTTTTGAAATATGAATTATATTATATAACTAATGTGATATAATATACCTAGTTGGACCTGATTGGTCAAAAATGCACAAACATTATAAAAGTTAAATTATAATGAGTTTTATATTAAGAAATGATTGATTTAACATTTCACCCCCCCTTTTCACACCCTTAAAGGATGATTTCGAAAAACTAACCTATCCCCTTACCTATATCACTCATCTATCTCCATATGAAATTTCGTCTAAATCGGTTTAGGCCTGAAGAGGTAACAGACAGAGTTATTTTCGAATTTATAGTATTAGTAGGGATAAAATATTAGTAAGTCGTAGATTGAGAGAAAACCCTAATAAGCTGCTATTGAGTTTAGGTTATATATTTTTATATGCTCCGATTGCATGTAGTACGATATGGCATATATTTTAGTGTTATGTGTGTCCAAGTATAGTCTCCTAAATAAATGTATCCAGTTTTGAGCGAGGCTTTTTTTAATGATATAAGTAGGCCGGGTTAATAGATCAATAAACAATGGCGCTTAAAAAAAATATTATCCATTCCTTACTACGCCAATGCGCCACCAACCTTGGGAAATAAGACGTTATGTCCCTAGTGCCTGTAGTTACACTGGCTACTGCTGGTGCTGCTGTTGGGCGGTAGTATATCTGATGAGTGTCTTATACCTACCCAGACTACCACCAAGTATAGTAAAATTAATCAAGTAGTATGTTATGTATAAGGAACCTTTGTCATTCGGTTTTTGATAGAAACGTCAGGCGTCTTAATATCTAGTGGAATTTTATTTAATATAACATCTGCCGTTACGATTGAAGTGTGGTCGTAGGTTCCAGAATATTCTCATAATAATTTTAAGCTGTTCATATGTTCTCATTTATAAAATTGCCCGCCTACGAACAATTTATATTATTTCAAGGACGTTCCAACCGTACCAACAGCTCGTTTACTATATTTTACAATAGCACTCGTTCCAGCATTTTCATGTACACGGAGATTTCACTATATGTATTTTAATAACATCCTATTTGTAAGTTATATTTAATTAACGATGCAATTTAGTTTTTCAAATGTACAGTCAGCGTCATAAATACGTGACAGGAAAATGTTAGTGACTTAATTAATTAATTTATTTATGTTAGGATCACCGGCGTGACACAGAGTAAGTTAAAAGAAATAAGCAATTCAGTTGCTGTATTTATAGGTAACCACAACATGCATAGACTTGACTAAGCGTATCGAATTCAAAATGAAATGAAACATTAAACATAAGACACTTATATTCCCTTTCGAAGAACGTTAATAAAACATTACAATGAGCTATCACTGTAAGAACCTCGAGTATAATATCAGAGACTTCAATTATGCAATGTTCGAGAATATGTCCATATCCAATTTGTTAGGTAAATTATTATATGACTTGTGATATACTTTTTTTTTTTAATTACACAAGGAAGCAACTGTTACGACGTGTAAGGTCTGATGTAATGTAACTCTATGATATATATAACCATTTTTACTATATTCTAAATGGCTACTGACTGCGTGTGCGTGGAAGGGAGGGGGCAAATTCAGGTATGAAAAACTTGACCTGAGTCTCTTAAAGACAAGATTGAGATTTATTCCAATACATGGTGTTCGATTTTCAAAATCGTCTCGGTTTAACCCCTAGAGTACTATACATATATAGGCTACTGCCGAACCTATTACCTAGTTACGCTGATTTTCTGTTGACGTATTAGCCTAGTGACCGCTCATTTTAATCTAATTAAATACAGAATTTTTTGTTGCATTGTATGTGATTCTACGTTTACATAACTCTAGTCTTCGTTATTATGTTTTAGCGTCGTAAAAATTATAACGTGGGCAAATTATATGTCCGAGCCAAAGGTGATACTGTCGTTATATACAAAACACTGGCACACAGTTTGCGCCCGCGGCTTGGCTGCTCGTGTGGGGGGGGATATGTACCTTATGTCGTTTTCTGTACCTCAGGTTGAATAGTTGAGACGTGAAAGCGTAACAAATAAACATACTTTTGCAATTATAATATTATTTAAGGTGGTAGGTGGTAGGTGGGTTGCATTGCATTATTATTTTTTATTCATAAATTTGCATTCATATACAATAGCAAGCAAATAATATAGCGTTGAAAGACAAATGTGTTGACAAAATTAAATGTCATAAATATGAGCATAGCTGAGTTAGTACGCGTAGTCTTAGGTTGCTCGCCTAAAAACTTTGTGTTCCGTATGTATCATTTAAGGAATACTCTAGGTCGACTGTATGAAAAATGTTTTTTTGTATACACGTTTTTGTTGCTAACTGTACATTTAATAAGTATCACTAAAATGATTCAAAATGAACAATAAAATTTATTTGGTTAACTGTACTGAAATATTATATCTAGAGTAAAGTTTTTTTTTTTTCTATTCATATTTGGGAATATATGTTAAAAATATATTTAAATATATGTATAATATTAACTAAGGTTTAGCAACGCTTTCGCATCTATCTCCCTCATTTTCACCTTTCTCTCTCTAACATGTTGTAATCGTTAATAGATATAGATTCCTGCTGTCTTTGCAAATGGTCGTCCTGTGGCTTAAATTACTTTTCTAAAACATCAGTTTCTCTTATTAAATGATCTATTTATTATTGTCATATGTTAATTTCCAGATGTATCGCAATATAGTTTTTATTGACACCCCGCACAATGGAGGAACAGGCGTGTTTAGTGCGCACACGCTCCGACTCTGAGAGCTCGTCAAAACTGGGCAGCTTCGGGTCCATTTCGCACACAATGACTTACACGGAGACGAGACTTAGCGGTAATTATGTTTTTATTTTTCAAGAGATATACGCACCGAATTTGAATGTATTTTTTTTTAATGTGCTCTTTAAAATTTGATTCGCCAACCGTCTAAAGTTTTGACAGCTTAAAAAATGGGCGCGAATTTTATTGGGGAATTATTGACTTGATTAACTGCAAATTTATGTTAAGACAAACTTTTTTTTTTTTAATAAATTTATGATTATTTATGATTAAAATATTCTCACGTAAAAGTAATTGACGAATATATACTGTTTGCTAATAGGGATATTTGTGAAGTATATCACATTTTTAGGTTTGTCGATATGCATAGTACACAGCGATCGTTTGGAGAACTTCTAGCTAGGAGACCACTCAAAGCTTGATTGCTGTGCAATAGGTACTAACGAGAATCAGTTTGACTGCCTAGTTTATAACTATCAAAATACATTTTTCATCTGAGCTACGTGTTTTCTAAATAATTCGTATTGGAAATATTATTACATTCACGGTTTAACAATTCAAAAAAGAAACAAAAACAGTACAAGGAAGTCTGTTTAATGGCTGTCCTGTGTGTGTGTGATTGTGGGAAGACAGAGTATTCCTCAATATTTAATTGCACGGTTATACAAATTTCATTTAGAGCTAACTTATATTAGTTAAAAATATAATTACATATAAAATTACTAGCTTATTAACCTTGACCTTGATAAAAATCTTTATTAATTACAGTAGCGATACACTAACTTCATAAATAATTCTCAAAAATCACCGTCTCTGAAGACGAAACTTCTCATGGACTCATCTTGCGGGTGCCGGGTCCATTGAAACTTCGAGCAGTTCCCGGGACCCAAGTATAGGTTTAAGGGGCATCTCCGCTTAGCGCAGCTTTGGATATTCGTTTTAACATAGAACAATAAAAAAATGCTTTCATTTGAAATAGAAGACAAAACGAAAATTCAACGAAATACTATAATTGTACTAGACTTGGACAGAAAATTCCGAGACATTTGTCACAAGTAACGCCACCTTTTAGGTATCGAATAACATCGGGGCTTAATCGCAAGATGATTGATCGCACTTGTCGGATAAATTACAAACTCGAAACGGTTTAGTTACACAAAGATTAAATCGATTTAGTCGATGAAACTTAGCGTTAGAGAAATGCAATACCTTGTCTGATGTTACAATACGCGCTTTGAGAACGACTTGGAACTTTGTTCGAGTATTTCGTAAATGTCAGGTCTCGAGTGAAGGGGCGTTAGTGAAGAATTTCGAATAAATCTGACAGAGTCAAAGGTGGGAAGTCACTTATCATCAGGTGGCCTATGACTTATTAATGTAAATAATTAAAAAAGATCACCATGTATAACCAAATACTTATCGGTGAGAACGTTTGCAGAAAGATACATAGTGGTAGGGCTTTGTACAAGTCTGTCGGGGTAGGTTCCACTAACTGATCATATATTCTAGCGCTAAATAGCACTACTTAGTACAGGTGTGTTCCGGTTTGAAGGGTGAGGGTGGGTACAGGTAAAAATGACATAAAATCATCGTTCCCAAGGTTGGTAGCGCATTGGTGATATGAGGAATTATTAATTAAAGTACCAATGTTTATGGGCAGTGGTGACCACTAACATGAGGACACATCAGGTATGCATGTCTGCTTAACATAGGAACAACTCAAACTGAAAATATTTCGTCTCCAGGGACAGAAGGCGCTGGCGAGCCCGCCAACGCTACCAACATGACGAACATGCCACCAGAAAACCCAGAAGGAAATGAAAGTGGCGAACTTCTTGATTACAACGACTCAAGTGTACTGGAACAGTTCCATGAGGATGCACTACGGCAGGTCAGTGAATGTTGACCAAACCGTCTAGGTTTGGTTTTAAATATAAAAAACTTTACTTTTTTCTTTTGTAATCGTTTTTTTTTTTATAATACCATGTAAATGTAAAAAAAATACAAATTACATGTCTGTGGAGCTACAAATATAACAATAAAAAAAAATGGCTGTGACATATGGACGGACAGACAGACAGACAGACATGACGAATCTATAAGGGTTCCGTTTTTTGCCATTTGGCTACGGAACTCTAAAAAAGAAATGTCCAGTTTAACAATTAAAGTGGTTTCTTGGAGCGTCAGTGTTCCGCGTAGAAAGGGTTGAGAACCCATGCATAAATTTTTTTTTAAATTTCAGACTAGGTTTGGTCTATCCCAGGAGAGTTATATTTTCCTATTTCAGGCTGGGTGTGGTTTGTCCCAAGCGCGCGTATACCTCGCAGTGTGTTTGGCTGTGGCCGGAGCGTCCTTAGAGCTCGCGTCGATAGCCTTCGTTCTACCTTCAGCGGAGATTGAACTCTGCATCTTACCTCACGAGAAGAACTGGCTCGGTACGTGTATAAATGATTCCGATAGTTTATGATTGAATTTGAATTTTTTGTGTTATTTTAAATGGGTTACTACGTACGTGTTCAAGTATTACATAAGTATATTTATGTTGTTGTACCCCTGAGAATAATTGGGGGGGGGAGGTTCATTATAAATACGATTGTAATAGGAAGTTAATTGAAAACAGATGTTTTAACGAAAAACCTTTATATATATAAAAGCGAAATACCGCTCATTGATTAATCACAAAATTACAGAAACTATAATACCTACAAACTTGAAATTTGGCAGGTTTGATTTGGCGGATTTCACGAAACTCCACCCACCAAGTCTGTGTTTTACAAATTGCGTGCGGATAAAGCCGCAGGTGCAGCTAGTTTTATATAATAATGTTAAGTTTACAGTGGTGGATTAATGAGCCGAAAAAGTTTATTTAGCTAGCTCGATGGAAATTTAAGACTTCCTGAAATATTTTTCAAAGAACCGCCAATGCGCCAATACGAGTGCACTCCGAACTACACTGTGATATCGTTCCGCTTACCGATACTTCAGTGATGATAATTCCTCATCGAATAACAATTTGATTGTAGAGTTTTCGTCATGAGGAAAAGTATAACATAAAGGGAATGGTTCCCCCAGTGCTGATCAGCATAATGGGCTGGTCGCTGGGCGCGGTGGGCTGGGGCGCGCTGGCGGAGCGCGGCGGGCGGCGGCGCGCGCTGCACTCCGCGCTCGCCGTCAACGCCGTGTTCGCCGCCATCGCCGCCTTCATGCCCACCTACGGCACCTTCATGATGGCCCGGTACGAGTCTTCCATATGTCGCTCAATTTTGGGGATCTAGAAATTTCTATCGACGTTTTGGCAGCGTTCGTTTTAAAAAGTTTATTAATGTATTTAAAACAAATCAAATCAATTTATGCTTTATTTAAGTACATAGTATTAGTCATTTTACATGTTCAAATTAAAAGGGAAGCTACTATCGATTAGGTATGTAGATACACCTAGAAGAAACAAAAATTGTACTACTTCTTATCCCGGGTGGGCTACTCGAGGATGAGGCTCTGTTCGTCCCGGCCGGGACGGTACCACCCTCTTATCCGAAACTCTACCGTCAAACAGCAATACCTACTATTGTTGTGTTTCATTTTAAAGGTTGAGTCAGCCAGTGTAACCACAGGGACAGGAGACTTAACATGTCAGGCCCCGAGGTCGCCAATGTAACCGCGGCTTCGCGGCCGGTGCGTGCAGGTTCTGCTCGGCGATCGGGTCGGGCGGCATCCTGTCGGCGGGCTGCACGTACGCGGGCGAGGTGGCGGCGCGCGGGGTGCGCACGGCGCTGCTGGCGACGCTGGCGGGCGGCATGGCGGGCGGCGTGCTGCTGTCGGCGGGGCTGGCGCGCGCCGTGCTGCCGCCCACGGGCGAGCGCGCGCTGGCCGACAGCCGCGAGCACTTCAGCGCCTGGCACCGGTATCGCCTCCCTGTTTTCCTAGATAGTGGACTCCGTCATTAACTGGAGCATCAGTTGATGTCAGTAACGTTATGGTTTTCGTCGGGGTCGCTCAGCCTGTGAGCTTCTAGTTTACCCGACACGTAGATGGGCGGCAGCAGTTGAGTCCATGCGGAAGGTTCGGACACAGCTGAGAACTTAGAAAGCACTTCTTTCGATGCTTCCTTCCTATGGGCTTCCTGGGAAATTATGCAACTAGAATACCAGCTTTATAGCAGATCATCAATATACAGCCGACGGCACCGTCGATACTTATTTACCAGCCGCGCTAGTACTTCACGAGAACACGCAAAGTCTTCCTGCCTTGAGGAGAACGTTTGAAGCTTATTCCAGCTCAGTTACTAGATAACCTAGGTTACCAGTGTTCTTTCACAGCCTAACGCAATCATGAAATTTCAATAGTGTCTTCTTTGAAACTACAATCTTCGGTTGATTTTCAATTCTTCAAGCCCCTTGACTTATTTTGGCTCGTTTAACAAACGTGACAATAACTTCGTCTTCCAGATACCTGCTGCTCTGCACGATACCAATCCTCGCGTCGCTGATCAGTTTGATATGGACGCAGGAGTCGCCCCGGTATCTACTAGATGTCGGACGAGAGGTCGACGCCATGATGGTGTATCAGGTAAAATACTCTAGTATACACATAACAGTCGGTACTTTTGAAGTGGTAACTTCTCATGGGAGAGTAAGCCGCTTCGTTACGTAACGCGTTACGGCGCCAGCCTGTCTGGCTTCCCTTTCTGTTCATACGGCAGTGGTAGACAGGCTCCTCTCTCACAAACCACAGCGTACCACTAGACGTATTTCGGACAAACTTTTTTTTTTTTTTAAGTTATCACTTCTGTCGGGCGTCCCGAGACGTGCACGTGTTTTTTGTCGTAAATTTTCGACTTTTTCAATTTTTGTTTTTTTTTTTTTAAAGGTTAAGTTTATGTAAATACAGATCTTTACATATATTCTGTTCTAATTGAAGAAGGAATAAAGATAAACAAACCTTAGATTTACGTATTCCATGCGATTTGCCAATAGCTCAGCTATATTGTGCACCACTAACAGTTCTTGATTAATATATCTTTTTTTATGATACAACACTAACTTAACCACTTTAATTTGACTTCCAAAATTCCTGTAATAGTTTCGTCGACGTTCAAAATATCATTTTTTCGTAAAACCATAGTTAATATCATAGACTATTCAAGCTTTCGACCAATGATGTCGCGTCAATTCAATGTTTTTGTTTATTTGACTTTTGTCCTCCTGTATATATATACTATAGATATAATTGTGATCAGTTCGGTATTATAATGTTGTAAAATAAGTATGATGTCGTCCGATCGATTTCGGTCACGTTTCAACTACGCAGCACATATTATAGTGAGTTCGCAAACACGGGTGAATTCTATCGCGTCACTCTCATAATCCGATGGGACCGCAAATCCGACACGATCGGAAACATTTGAGACGCAGAACCTGGCTTTACGTGCCGAGGCGATGGTTTACACACGTCCAACTTCCAAAATTCGGACTGTTACTAGGATTTTTCTACAGAAAATCCCAATGTTTTTTTCATCGGTCCGATTTGGCATTTGCACCCGGAACCTCGGCATATGTGGCCTCATTCAAATCCCAACCCCTAGACCAACGGGGCACATAAAGAAGTGTTCTCAGTGCGGTATGTAGCGCAGCCACGCGAATGTAACGTGTATGTGGCGGGTGCGCAGAGCATGCACGTGAGCAACCAGTCGCGCGTGTGCGGCGCGGCGCGCGAGGCGGAGTACCGGCTGGGCGAGCTGGCGCTGCCCGCCAAGCGCCGCCCGCCCGCGCTGCACCACGTGCGCCACTCGCTCAAGATGGTAACTATGCCTCCCCACATGTATTAAAGTATACTATGTTAAATTCGTTCGCTCGGCGGAATTGGCGAGGTCCCCAGAATCGGACCCGATAAATTTAATAATGTCATACGTTACCGACAGTTCTGGCAGGCGTTTTTCCAAATATTCTCGAGTACCTACCGAAACACGACGCTCTCTTTGGCTGGGATGCTACTCTTCGCTGTTGCTATACAAGTAAGTCGTTATGTTTAAGCATCTTCAGATATAGTAAAAATGTACGTACTTGCAAAGTAAATTCAAAATATAAGTCAAAATCTTAATTAATTATCCAAGGATTACGAATAATTTACCACTTTTTCGGAAGGAACTAGGGTGTTTTTCTTTCCGGATCTGAGAAAATAAGCGAAATAAACTTAGGGTTACTCAATAATTAATAGTGTTTAAGGGGGTGTAAAGACATATGCACACTTTTAACTTACCTCTCAAATTATAACCTAGCCGGAGACGCACGGAAGTGTAATCACTGCTTAGAAACTTCCAAACTTTGGACTGCTACTAAAAATATCTCCATAGGAAAGTTAGCATTATTGGTCAGGCCTATGGTCTGTATGCAAGACCTCAGGTTTTACAGCCACAAGAACAACGCAGATGAGATTCATGATGATTTTTCTTTTTTCTTTTTTTTTTTCAGTTTTATCTGTCGTCGTACATACCAGCGACTGTCATGAAAATCGAGACGGAAGCGTACGATGCGTCCAAACAGACGATACAGAACGTGACGTACGAGGGCGTACATTACAATAAGACGTTGGAAAACATCGACTTTATCGACGTTTCGTTCAGGAATTGTACGTTCCGTGACATCCTTATGTCTCACGTTGAATTCATCAACTGCTCGTTCGTGAACACGGCGCTTTCGAATATCAAGACTTCGTATACCGCGTTTAGAGGAGCCGTCTTCGTTAATAGCACGTATGTTTAAAATTATTTTTATTTGGACGTTCGCTACACAATGAACTTCGAACATTGATTGTATTCAAAAAAGATAGACTATTATTGAACTCTTTAACGCAAATTTAATTTTGATAGACCGTGAATTGATTATAGAATAAATATAATTATTTATTTACAGTTTTACTAGGTATGATGTGAAGATGACAACAATACCCCATATATTAAAATTTGTTCAGACATAAGTTATGGTGGTATAAATAAACCGTGATAACATTACACTTCTTTTTGGACAGTTAAGTAAGCAGTCATTGGACGCCCTCGGTAGTGCTCCCATTTGAAGTTACTTGGTTCTCAATCTATAGTGCTGACTCATCCTTGATCTCCCACTCTGTTCTGATTAGACTTAAGTTGATCTTAACGGGAGAGGCGAGTAAATAATATTGGACTGGAATTGGTCGAGATTTAAAAAAATAATTTCAGTTATCCATAATTTCGTGGATGATGCAATTCTAAGGTTTGTTTATCTCAGCTCCTCTTGACGTTGGAATAAGTTATAGAAAAAGATACCCTTGTTTTCAATCCGTTCCCAAATGAAATGATATATTCGTAAAAGTATGTATTGTATATGCATTGGTTTGGTCAGTACATCAGATTTTATAAAGGAAATAAACAAGTGTTAATTTGATGTCCTTTTAATCAAACTATGTGATTATTTACAGAATTTGATGTTTTAATAAGATTATAAATAAATTTTGATGACATAATTTAAAAAAAATCTTAGCCAGTGTGCTGGAATCATTCGTACATCACCATACGCCGTTCAGAGGTCACCGCACCCGCGCTAGGTCGGAAACATAATAACAAAAGTTCGAAGCTCACCTCGGCCCCCGCCCGCAGCGTCATCGACACGGACATGGAGGTGGGCCGCGAGCTGGACGCCGAGTGCGTGCTGAACGCGAGCACCGTGCGCGGCATGCGGGGCGCCTGCGCGCGCCGCGCCGACCTGCGCTGGGCGCAGCGCGGCCGCCTCGCCGAGCGCACGTACGCCGCGCACGCCGCGCTGCTGGCCGCCCCGCTGCTGGCGCTGCGCCGCCTGCACCGCCCGCCCGCGCACGGTGAGTGGCGCTGCGGTGGCGCTAAATAAATATCCCCGCGGCCAGGATGATATTTCGATTTTATAGGTACTGGATACTCGGTTTCAAAGGATCTCGGAGACACGCCAACTGAGTACACTTTTGATGATATCACACCAAAATAATATTTAAATTGATTTAGTTTTATATAATATTTTTCTGGTATTCTTTTTATTAGGACGACACAGATAACGAAACACAATTGAGTTTCTCTGTAAAAAGAGATTTATTTGTTTAATTTTACAATAATAAAAAATAAAATAAAAGTTTGTATTTACCTACGCATTGTTTTACAAAAATAATATTTACGCACCTGTAAAAAGAGAAACGACATTTAATGTTTATTTATTAACAACGTCTGTTCCTAAATCACAGGATACTTTACTTTTCACAATCACGAGATTGATTCTTGGTTAATATTTTTCATGGCTAACAAAATTTAGTTGTCATGTCAGTGCGCGTTCGATGACGGTTGATGCGGGGAATTCAAATTAAAGAAAAATATTTTTTTTTTTCTTTACATATATGATGTATACCATTAATTTATCACCTTTTTATATAAAGAACTCTTTTTTTTTTCAGTGATAATATGTGCGTCTTGCATATTGCTATCCCCTTCGCTCTACGTGGCGCAGAGTGAGACAGCGCTATACATAGTGGAGGCGGTGTACGGCCTACTAATTATGATAATATTCTTCAGTGTCGCTGTTAAAGTACTTGACACTTACCCAGCTAACTTGAGGTGAGTTATTTGACATCTTGATAATTCCATCCATCAATTTTGTTTAGTGGTTTATTACAAACAATGATGTGTTTGTCTCTTTCTTTCGAACGTCAAATCAATGTAACAGAAAGAGAGAAATCAGAGTTTAACTAAACTCTAACTAACAGTTTATAAGTAAAGCTAACAGTTTTTTCTATTAAGTAATATGGATATCGACTTTGAACGGTCTTCGCCGAATTAGAACAAAGTCCATTTCAAATCTCGATGTCTTGGTTTTACCGTCTGGTGGAACAAAACGAGCATAATTCAAGTAGTTTAGACGAAAGTGTAATTGATCAGTCAAGTCCTTGTTTGTCCAAAGCCCTTTAAAGGTGTCTATTAGCCCACTTATACGCGTATCGCTTTCTAACACTATCAACGAGGATGTCCAATCAAAAGTTCGTCTAAAATAACCAATCAACGCAGAGATGTCATTACATTTCATTGCTTTCGTTTGGAAATATATATAATCTACTTGCAGGTGTACAGCCCACGGTCTGATCCTGTCCATCACGTACATGACGGGCGCGGCCGTGCGGGGGATGGGGGAGTTTGGACCGTTCGTGAGCTGCATACTGTGCGCACTCTTCGCACTCACGGCCACTGCGTTCGCGACCCGCATACGGTAGAGCGGGACGGAGATATGGTCACCTACGTGTCAGACAAGGACGGTTATATTAATTGTCAAAATTTAAAAGTGGATAGTTGTAATATAACGTTCGAAATTTCGAAAATGAGTGATTAATTAAGGTATGAAGTTTAAAAATATCTTTAATATGGATTTACTAAACATATGCGGCTTAATTTATAAATGTTGTTTATTGGGCGTTTAGTTACATAGCTTTGTCCCCTTCTGTCTAAACTATTTGACATTCGATAGAAGAAGACAGCATTGTTTAACTAATAACCCTCTAAAGAACATTTATAGAAAGCCGATAGGAAATAAAAAATGATTCCTCGAAACTGACATATTGATCAATTAAATAGCAATATTGTTAGCAATACTTATTTAATACGACAGAGGACTATAACTTTGCCATTCCTACTAAACAAAGAACCATTTCAATTATTGTACCTTTCCTAAATAATAAATAAAACTAATTAAAATGATTATAAACTCAACCTTCTTGTACGGAAATGTACCAATCAGAAATACTATTTAAAAGTTATTAAGATTGAAATAGAACATTTTTACAGTGACTAAGTCTGACATAGTGTTATGCATATTATTTTAGAGTCATCTCATTTATATATGTTACATACTATGGTTTTTCTTTTTAAATCTTAAGTTTTTATTTATTCTGTTTGTTGCAACATTTCCGTACAACGCGGTCTAATTCATGTTAATTTAACCTTTAATTGTTATATAAATAGGGGTTATAATACAATAAACAATAAAAGTTATTGAATAATGTGAAAAGAACTTTAAAAACAACCAACCAAACAAATTTAATTAAAAAAAAAAAACGAAAATAAACTTCCATGATCATAATTAATATTAAATAATTAAAATAAAAACTAAGACTAATTGGATTAAAATTCAAATAATATTAGGGTTTTGATAAAATTCCCACCGAAATTATACCTAATAGTTAAACTAATTCTTATTTAAAATTAAAAAATACCCTTTTTTTCTGGCCAAACATTTTATATGATTTAAAAAAAAAATGGCGGCGACAAACAATGAAATAATACGTGTAATAAATTGGCAGCTAAAAGGTATAAAGAAGATGTAAATATTGTAATAAATTTAAAAGTTAATTAAATACATTTTTGAAATTGTTCTAATTGTTAACGAATTCACTTATTAATCGTGTTTGTGGGTGATCTGTGAAACTATCTCGTTTCCAGTGCCATAACTACTTGACCCTAGAGTCAAGGGGGGGCGTGCCTGGGTCTGCAGGCCTTGTAGGGGTGACCTAGGCGTCTTTGATAATAGTAAACCATTTAATATTACTTTTTAATTTAACTTTTCCAAAGAAACTTGGGGAACTTATTTATTCAACATTATAAAAGTGCTCTACTTATTAAGTAACTGTCTCCTCTCAATTGACCGTATAATACGTTTTGTTCCTTTAACCTAACGGTTGCATTTTTGTGTCAAGCCACTGTTCGTCTCCTTTAAAATGTCAAATCAATAATGTCAGAAATCTCTGTTTAACTGGACACCCACTGAGCAACGTTTATAATTGAACCCGTTCATTATGCTTGAATTAAATCTTCCTCCGATGTAAAAATATAACCGTGTTGTGATTTAATCATTATAATATTCAAAAGATCCTATAGATAAAAACATACGTTTCGACTCGAACTAGTTCAACAATTAAACTAATATCTAATTAGTCATTTTGCTAATACAATATTGCACTACTCATATACCTAGGTTATTAAATTAGTTGCGTTTTAGTCATTGGTCTAGCCGATGGGGATTCCCCGTGGAATTGTAAATGAAGACGAAATGAACTATCATGATGATTATGTAAATTTTTAGTTATAATTAATGAGTTATCTCGTAACGTCCGGCTTCGTATCGTTTGAATATTAAATATTTGTGAATAAGGCAAAAAAAAAATATATAAGGTTTTATACAGATTAACAAGGAATTGAATATATTTTGAAAAATTACTTTTTTTTTAAAGCTTTCTCTATGGCGGTTTTATTTAGTGGATTTATGTCCCAGGACTGTAGCTCCTTTTTTAATATAGGTAGGCGGTCGGGCAAATGGGCCTGATGTTACGTGATCCCCACCGCCAATAGAGAATGGCCAATCTTTACATCGCCAATGTGCCACCAAACTTGGGAACTAACATGTTATATCCCTTCTGCCTGTAGTCTCACCCTTCAAACCGAAATACAATAATACTAAGTACTGCTATTTGGCGATAGAATATCTGATGAGTGGGTGGTACCGAGACGGGCTTGCACAAAGCCCTACCACCAAAGTAACCAAGTAGCACATGTTATCCCCTTAATTCGGCCCTGAGTATATAAGGTGTTGATTTACAAACCGCGTAGCATAGTATGTATTGTATTTATCCAAACATTTCTAAAAATACATAAGCAATAATACATAATTGCGTTTTCAAAGGAATTTATTTATATTGTTTTCAATAAAGATCTCAACAATCGAAGTCATATAAAATAAGAATTTAGGAAAACGAAAAGGTCTTGTCATTTTGTATAGAGGAAACAACAGTAAGACACAAAATTTATTACTATTTACATAACATTTTTGTATTTATTATCTGTACAGTATTTCTGAACTGTAGTTACATTTAAAAAAATATTAAAAGCTGTTTCTGGACCAAATTCACTTGACATCAACAAAAGGGTTTCAAACGGAAATTGAATGGAATATATTTATATTAAATTGTTTCGTGTGTAATTTTTTTTAATGTTTTATCATGTTTATTGTGGTTTTGCTAAAGAACTCTTAACAATTAATTTTATATGGAACGGAAAATGTGTTAGTATGATATTAAGATTCTTGGGTGTATTCAGTTGGGTCAGTTTAGCATTTACAATAACATATTTGAAGATTCCGAGTTTAAATAAACTTAAATGAAATTTAAATGAACTTTTTAAAATGTTTTTTTATCAGTTTCAACAAAAATCTAATGTTTTTTTTTTCGAATTGTATTATATAACTATTACTTAGTTCGATATGTATTGAGATGTCTCTTTTTTTGTAAAAAAATAAATCTGATACGATTTATGTTGATGGTACAACGTGACCGTCAGCAAAACAACAGATACTTTGATATTTATGTTATACATTTAAATCTATGTACGGACACGTCCACGTATAAATTAACATCACAATAAATATAGTCAGTGTAATTAAAAGTAGTTTAAAAAAAAAGTTATAAAATGATTATTAATAATAATAAATGTTTGATTGTGGTGTGGGATGTTTAAAATGTAAGTAAATGACTGCGTCTTGTAAAGAAATCGCCAAAAGCAGTCGGTAGTGTGTGATTCGTTTCAATAAAAATTGCATAAGATTTGATCGAGAGTGTAGGTAAATTTATATTCCAGGAAAAATATCGTTTTATTTATATTAAGTTGAAAAATATTATCTAATATATTATGAATATTCGCCAATTCGAAAATCGTTAAAAAATCTATATAACAAGTCAAAAACTAAATTTCCCATGGCGGCCATTTTGAAAAATGACTTGTTTTTTACAACATTTATCTAAGTCAGATGTGATTTCACTTTGATCTGATTGGTCGATGGCACCGGATGACGCAATGAGCCACCAATGAGCGTTCCGTATTAAATTGCATAAGTTGATATGATAGGCGGTTATCAAAAATCAAAGTATTCTTTATACAATTTAGATGATAAAAGCACTCTTGAATTGTCATATAACACTATAGTATACAAAGCTATCACCGGTTTAAAGTGCAGATTCCTCTGACAAGAATCGACAAGAAACTCAGTAGGTACTCGTTTTCCACTAATTTAAATAGTAATTTGTTTCAAATTTTGTTCCAAGATTTGAGCCAAGTATGCTAACAGGTTAGTGGTGTGATCATTTCAACTTTATACCTAAAATTATTTTCGATCTTCGATTGGTGAATCGTAGTTTTCTGATAATTTTCCTGTTAAATAAAACAATATTAATGAGACGAATAAACATGAATAAATATACAATAAACTTACCGTAAACGTAGCGGTTATTTTCAAGAGAATTTGCACGAAAATTTCAAACGAATCTGAAACTTTTAAGTTGTTTTTTTTTTAATACTATCATTTACAAATTCTCTTGGAATTGTCAAATAAGATTATTAAATTGTAATTAGTGGAATAAATATTTGATTTTAGTGGGTATCGTTTGTTAAGGCTGAACATATCGTGACGGTTGGGAGACATGGTTGTAATTATTTTGTATAATGAATTCATTTTTACGAAAAATTTCAACTGTTCCATTTATTTATATTTCAATTTAAATATAGAACAAGATTCAATTTAGAACAAAACTCTTAATATGCTCCCAGAAATGATATTCTGGATTTTATATACCCCCTCACCACAGAACTGAAAACATTGAAACCACGTGAAAATTAAATAACAATTTATTTACGTATAATGTTCTGTGGCAAAAGAAAAACTCTGTATAGCTGAGTCAAAACACAACGAATTAATGACTATTTCAATATTTAATCATCTTTGTGTGCTTGAAAGAATACTTCGAATGGGATAATTGGATGATTTATTATGTTCTCTTAAAATGACAATATTATTAACAGCTCTTCCAAAATTTCAAATTTCAGTCTCTATAATTAATACTATACTTTATTAGATCAGGACATTACCTAAAAAGTAAACAATGAAACGAAAAAAAAACTTTATTTCCAATGCAATAAAGTCTCATTTCGATCATATTAAAGTTGGAATTTTTCGTAAGATATTCATGATCGTTTAGAAGTAGATAAATTAACGTAGCGAAGCCATATCTATTATAAGTGATATTCATATAGACTGCTTTTATTTACTAGATATTGAAAAGACATTATTTCCATACGAATCAACTGCCAAGAAAAATATCTGGCCTGGTGAGTACTGCTCTTGTAATTAAGTGTTACTATTAAAAAAATGGAATACCTAAATGACGTAAAAATGTATCAGTATCAAGATGAATACTTTAACAAACTGCTCTATATAGTAGATGTATTTAGAATTTGAGAGATGATTAATTTCAGGCCAAGTGACATTTGAAAATGTCGACGTTAGTTCTACTTTTGTCCACCAGCCCCGATAATTTTATGGCACTTTAGTTATTTTGCCATATATTTTTTTTTATTTCGATTGGTGGATTTTGGCGCCAGTTTCGATCTCAGGAAGACAAAATTTTACATTTAATGTAGTCATTGAAATATAACTTGCCATTCACAATACTCAGATTAATTTCCTTGGAAGGCCATCGTTCACCATCGCTTTTCTAGTATAAGTTTCAGAATTATAGAGAAAAATAATTTGCGTAAATAATAGTTATCACAAATAGGGTTGTCAATGTAATTTTAATAAGTTACGTCCAGTGTTTATTTCAATTTGTAAAAACAAGGAAGAATTTTAGTAAAAATATTAATTAAAGTCTCCGTCGATGTCAACCCTATCTTTTATAACACATTCTTTCTAGTAATTTTTTTTTTTTTGTAATTTGTTATATGAATTTGAAAAAGTAGATAAAAAAATATTGTTTGTAATGTCAATTTGCTATGATTGTAATGGATTAATATTTCCAGTTCAATTCTAAAAACATATTTGTATGAAGTCGTTATTACAAATATAATTCATACTGCGTTTCGAAAATAAAATGTGAAAAAGGCGCGAAATTACAATTGTCATTTTTAAATGTTTAATTTTCTGCCTGTGGTATTGAATATAAAGTTTTGAAACGCAGTTTTTTTTTTAATATTAACTTAGTGGATAAAGGTATATTTACACGCATTTTATTTTAACGAATTTTTATTGATTAAACTGTAATGATATGGAAATGATTATTAATATTATATGCATATATTAATTAAAAGTTTAGTCGAAATTTTTATTTATTTAATTATTTATTGTGCCAGTCATTTGGATTCTAAAAACAAATTATGACGTTTACGATAGCGAACAATGTACATAGAGAAGACTTACAGCGTTTCAAGCGGGATAGATTTGTTTAAACATCATAGTTTGTATTGATGTTACAATATTACAGATATCTGCAAACATCTTGATCGTGTTAAAATCAACAGCAAAACAATATTGGTAGGTTAAAAATTAGATGAGTATATCATCCAATCGCGTGCTTGCATCGATATAACGCGATTCGGATCTACCAATCGCGCGCGTTTGATTTAATTTGACAACCGCTGTTGTCAATCAAATATCTTACAAGCACATTTTATAAGAATAAATAAAATTTATACTTACCAGCAGTTCGGAGAATGGTTTTTGACAAAAAAATATTAAAATGAAGTGCTTATTTATACGTTCTAATTCGCTTATTTTATTTTAGATGAAATTTAACCAATGTATTTACATGGTTATCTCTATGGTACAGAGCCTTTAAAGGTTATGAAGTTAAATTCCTTTAAGTTTAATTATTAATACTTAGCTTATACGTGTAATCGAGATGTTTGCTAATTACTGTTATACTGTATGGAACTGGAATTTTTATTAAAATTGAAAGTAAGTCAAATTTGGCGGCAAATTTTAAAATGTATAAAAAAATATCAAAATTTATTTTAATTCTAAGATAGTTGTATAATTGATTGATTATTATTTATATCATTTTACATATCGTTTAGTTTTTATTTACTTGAAGTATATTTAGTTTTTTAATAAGTTTTGATGTTAAGTCAAAGGTTGGAACCCATAAATCATTAATATCAAAATTTTATGATATAAAAAGGATTTGTCTCACTGTGCGATAAATAGCGAAACGACTTTGATAAGTCTTTGATAATTAGAATTATAAGTAATAAGCCCGATGACCACTTTGATTTCGCTTATTAGTCGCAAGGTGTGTTCAAACCTTTATATTTCTTTTATATAATCTGTTTTAAACTTATAAACCTAATCTAGTTAAACAATAGCTTTTTAAAAATTCTTAATATTTTCTATAAATATTTCAAAGCTTCATTTTATGTTGAGTAATGATTTTTTGGTAACGAAAATGTATCTTATGTATTAGAAAATAAGATTCAATTTACAATGAACGTCAAAACAATAAACTTTAGAAACTATTGATGTGCTATTATTTCTTTACACTTAATATATATGGAAGGTCTCTCCGGGAACATTGTCCTGTAATGTAACAAGCTAGGATTCGATTTTGCGCGCTACGTTACATAACTGGCTTACTGAATAACGATTCGCCTGTAATGTTATAATAATAATGAATCGCCTTCAAACGTGTCAGTTGTTTTTACAATGGACGAATTGTATATTACTCCGAAAATCCACAACAGTGCGATTTTTAAGACATTTTCTGCCTCGCACAACCACTCTGTGGAACCAGCTTTCACCGGCGGTTTTTCCGAACCGATACGACTTGGGAACCTTCAAGAAAAGAGCGTACTCTTTCCTGAAAGGCCAGCAACGCACCGGCAAGCCCCCCGGTGTTGCAGATGTCCATGGGCGGTGGTAGTCACTTTCCATCAAGTGAGCCTCCTGCTCGTTTGCCACCTCTAACATAAAAATATATATATATATATGTATATATGTGGAGCACTGTACCACTCGTACGAGTTTCAATTAGTCTTACGATAATAACGTATCGCTTACTCGAAAACGTTTATGAAGTATTTGCATTCGGTAGTATGAGTTTAACATTATACGTTTGCGTTAAAACTATGACAGCTGAAATTAACGAAAACGTCAATTTACATGCGTAAATCTGTCGAAAGTTTTACTCGTACTACCGAAATGTCGAAGACCGCGCGTTATTTCGACTTCAAAGTCAATAAATTAGTTATAAAAACTCGTACTACCGATTTTAGTTCCTCTCCGTTTTCGCTTGGGGCGCTGTATGGAAGAAAACCGAAAGTAAAATACTTTATAGTCTAAAGCTAAACTGTCAAAATCGTACTTAGGGGTACTGAGTTCTTACTCACTTATGTAATCCTCGATTCTTAACTGTTACAATACAGGGAATGATACCTGGGGAACTATTTTTATACTTAAATCTGTTGCACGTGTGCAACTATACAGTTGGACGGAATTCGATTTTTTTTAATTAGTCTGTATTTGAGTTTTGATGTAGGACGGACGGCTTAAAATTCAGATTGAGCTCGACGCAGTGTGTGTGTCTAATTAATACTACCGTTATTTTCACTCCAAATTAAGTCTCATTGGTAATAAATATAGTTTTAAATTGATTAATTTAATTGTATGTATGTAGTATGATTCAAACTTTATTTATAATAGTTTGTTTTACGTGATGCTCAAACTGTAGTTTTATAATATTGTAGCGGACGTGCTGTGAGCTCCGTACTAAATAGATAAAGAATGTATCGGTTGGAATTTAATGTTTAAGAGGTTTAAATAACTGCTTTACTTGGTTTATTTTTATTTACATATATTCCCATAAGCCTTTTTCCTCTCTTATATAAAAACCACATAAATTATTAAAGTTAAGACTTTAAAAATAGATAGATTATGTCTGAGCCTCCTGGGGGTAAGTGGTCACCACTGCCCATAGACATTAGTACTGTAATTCTTAATCATTCGCCATATCAGTAGTGTGTCACCAACCTTGGCAACTAAGTTGTTGTCTCTTGTGCCTGCAGTTACACTGGCTCACCCACCCATCAAATCGGAACAACAATACTGAGCATGGACGTTAAATGGCCGAATATAGATTCGAAATAAAAATTCTTTATCAATATTTTATCTGTTTATTTACATGGAATTCACATCTATAATATATATGGGCCTACATACAACACTAACAGCCTGGTAATTTCCCAATGCTGGGCTAAGGCCAACATGGATACATATGGATCTACATATCTATACATATAATAAAATTGGAGTGTGTTTGTATTATTAAAATAACCCATTTTCACTAAATGCATATGTATGTATACACGGTACATATACCAAAATAACATTTTTTACATTTTTTTTCTGTCTGTCTGTTTGTTCCGGCTAATCTCTGGAACGGCTGAACCGATTTCGACGGGACTTTCACTGGCAGATAGCGGATGTGATAAGGAGTAACTTAGTCTACTTTTATTTTAGAATCATATAGAATAAAACTAAAATCACGCTACAATATCCAAATAACTTAAATTCAAACAACGCGCACGAAGTCGCGGGCACAGCTAGTATATACTACAATCGTCGTCCGCGACTTCGCTCGCGTTTTATTGCCTGGTAGTCATGTGTATTCGCAATTTTAATATTAGTATATATTATATAAATCTAAAGTTTGGAACGGCTCCCAGATCAGATGTCAGGATCTGCCGGTCTTATTTCATGAGTTTTTTGTGTTGAATAAATTTATTGAGATATATAGACAGCGATACAAAAATTCATAGTTATATATCTATGGTCGGATATTAAAAGGACCAATATATAGAACCCTTACTTTTGATAATCAGAGTTTAATGTTTACAGAGAGAACTGTGTATGAATGTTTATTGAAAGTGAAGAAGTGTATGTTTATTATTAAGTATGTTTTTTTGCATAATATATTATTGGCAATGTTAACCTCACGCAGTTCAACACAATTTTTTATTCAAGTGACAAATTAATTTTACATTTTACTCAAAAAGGTACTTTGGCCCTTTTAGCACGCATATATAATGTGCATAATTAACTCCTACCCACTACAGAACTTGAAATGACAATCGATCCAACAATCTGCAAGTCAACATAGGGATGAAACAAAACCATATAACGCGAGACGTATTTACATTACATTAGCAGCCCTTGTGAGGAGAAGGTTTGGAGCATATTCCACCACGCTGCCCCAGTGCGGGTTGGTGGTATACACATGTGGCAGAATTGGAATAGACTATAAAGAATAGAAAGGATAGTATTGATCATCGTTGGATTCTGGATTCCTTCCTAAGCTGACCTATCCATTTCTCTAATATATATAGATCACCACTTTAAGGTGGTGGCCCAGAATCTCCTCGGTAGACACTGTTTGTGTTTTCTTTACCGGTATAAATAAATATTTAATACTAATGATAAAATTAACAATTAATTTTTAAATAAACATATTTTCTTGTGGCTGTAATTGATGAGTCCTTTCGTGCTTGTAAATTCTGGAAAAAAAAAAAAAACATTTTTTTTAACTAAAATATTTTATTAAATATTCAATACTATAGTCATAAGCCGAGCTTGCTTCTCTTCATCTCCCTTATTATGTAGATTTTCTCTCAAAGACTACCAACCAATTCCCAAACTTTGGGCAAGCAAAAATTTCTTAACAAAGATACTTTTTTAATTCTCGTTTACCAGACCTGGGGTTTCAACGTTGAGATATCTTGTAAGCTAACCATTAGACAACCTAGGCAATCATTTTTGTGTCATAAAGGTAGACGGACTGACAAATGGACCACCTCGTTAGGTGGTACCATCGTACATGGACATATTTAATTTAAGAAATATAAATCATTCTTCGTAACACCAATGCGCCGCCAACCTTGGCAGCTATTAGCTGTAACGAAAGATGTAACATCTTAATGTTATATCTTTCGTGCCTATACACTGGCTCACTTGCCCTTCAAACTGGAACACGATACTAATAAGTATTGCTGTTTTGAGGTAGAATATTTGATTAGTGGGTGGTAACTACTTTTTTTTACTCGCTGGGAAAACGCATTACGCGTTTCCCCCACGTGAAGTGGGAGGGTTTTCGGCCCAGTATCTAGTGTACTCTAGTACACCGGAATACCCACCAATAAACCAGCGGTACCCTCTCCGTCTTTTCAACGGGCGCCCCAGGATCGCTTCCGTATGCTACCACGAAATGTACGGCAAGCTTACTGTCAGCTGTGGGAGTTCGAACCCACGCTTCCTCTCGGGAACCAGAGCTTAAATCTGGTACCTACCTAGACGGGCCTACACAAAGCCTCGCCGCCAAGTTTAAATACGAACTAAAATTATACTCACACAAGTCGACCGTCCCGATCTTCTTTAACTTCAAACTGCAATAGAGCATCATTCAGCGCCTCCAACAATTCGTCCCTCTCGTCGCATCGCGCCGTATCTCTTTTCGAACATATTTCGAAAAATAACTTTATAGCATCCGCCTCGTCGTTATCGAACGGCCCTAACAATCTATATTCGGTATAATTCGTGTTCTTCGAGAACTCTTTGAAATAATCTACCAATTTCCCGAGGACGCTTCTCGGAGCAACTGTTTCAGATTTCGTCCGTTGATTTGAATTTGTCTCGTCGTTTTTAACGTCGAGAGCTTTCACTTGCTTCGTGAACCGTTCGATTTCAGATTCTTTTTTCGATATTTTAACGTATTTCTTGTTGCTTTTCTCGTCGACTACAACGTCTTTCAGATCATCCGGTACGATGAGGTAAATATGCGCAGGCGCGTCCTTGAACAGGCATAATTGTCTGGAAGAAAATACAATATATTAAAATCGAAATAATTTTATCAATTATATACAAGAGGAGGAGAAATAAATAAACATATTTGACCTTGAAACGAAGTGACATAATTGGTCGAGATCTAAATAATCTATGGTCTTCACTATGGAGCTAATGTTTATTAAAATCCAGGCAGGATATATTATACACATATATAACTATACTTAGCTAACATAACATTGTATTTTATATGTTAGAAAATAGAAACTAGTGATGGTCTTGATTTTACTGTGTCTATTTATTAACAAGTTATAAGTAGATGTACATTGCAACGAGCATATACAACTCTTGGATCGTACAGTTAAACCTCCACCAAATCCCAAACTGCTAGACAGACTTCACGAATATATTTTTTTTTTATGGCATTGGTTGGCGGACGAGCATATGGGCCACCTGATGGTAAGTGGTCACCACCGCCCATAGACAAAGGTGCTGTAAGAAATACTAACCATTCCTTACATCACCTATGCGCCACCAACCTTGGGAACTTAGATGTTGTGTCCCTTGTGCCTGTGATTACACTGGCTCACTCACCCTTCTAACCGGAACACAACAATACAGAGTACTGTTATTTGGCGGTAGAATATCTGATGAGTGGGTGGTACCTACCCAGGCGGGCTTGCACAAAGCCCTACCACCAAGTAAATATATATATATATGTATATATATTTTACAATAACTCACGAAAATAAACTCACCGATTGGGGGCCTTCCCGGCGCTCTTCGTGACCAACAAATACATATTATCTCTAATGATATCACCGGCTATTGCCGTATCAATTGGATTATCGTACGCCAGCTCTTCTACAATTTCACATTTCCCTAACTCCTGAACGATGTTATGTACCCGTTTCCTTTCACACCTCCACAGTGCGGCATCGAACAACAGATCCACTTCCAGATCGTTTTTAATAAATCCCAGTATGTGTAACAGTACATTCGTTCGGAAATAGTTATTGAACTCCAGATCGTCGTCGCGTTCTTCGACCTGTTCTGGTTCTGTCACGTGACCGAGACCGAACGTCTTCGTCGCCTGTGAATTATCTTAAATTAATTCCTTATCGCTTTGTACTAGGGATTTTTATACATAACACATTAAGGCCACAGACAGTGGCGGACTAAGCCTGTCACAGGCCCGGGGCGGCAAAGATGAATGAGACCCCCCACTTTATTATCAACTTGTTTGTATATAAAAATAAGTGTTTATGTTTGTTTAATATAGATATGTGTAAATAATCTAGATGTCAGTAGAGTGTAGCGTATTGACTTTGTTGAAATTATGCAGGTACTAAGCACATTTTTAAAGTCTTGTTTAGGATTTGATCAGGGGAACGCGGATGCATTTGGGGGCCCCCCAAGAATGGAGGCCCGGGGCGAGCCGCCCCTTCAGCCTCCCTGTTAGTCCGCCACTGTCCACAGATCTCGAGATTCTGATTTCAAATCACACAACACAAGTTTATCACACAAGTTTGGACAACAGCCCGAAGTTCGAAAGTTGGAAGTGTGTGCAATCACGTGCCTGGGCGGGCACGTGCAATCATTCGTCTTGCGGCTGAACTCTTTCCGCTCGTATCAGTTTTGCCCATCGGATTATCAGGGTGAGTGACAGCTCACTCACTCGTGCAATGTCCTGCATAGTTGGCTCGTCGTTCTGAGATTCGCCGACGTGACCGAAATTGGTCGGGATACCATCAACATCACTATAGATATGAAATTTCGAATTTGGTTTTGTAGACGGATATATGAACAATATTTTCACAGATTCCGATATACAGATAAGAATTTAGATCAAGTATAAGTAGCAATTATATTTGTCAGTATTCCATCCTAATTTGTACAATAGCTATTGGTACATAATTAATAAAGGAAAAAAATGATCATGTTTTATTAAGAAAATAAACACTTACATAAGTTACTTTTGGTATTATTGGTTCCAATATTCCTGCTCCATCTTTACCGAGGCCACCGCCTTTCCATCCCATTTTTTCCAACATACTGACAAAGGATACAAAAAGGAAATAAACATAACAGTCTGTGTATTTATAACTGCTGAACTCAGGTCTATCCTCTGAGAGGAAAAGGCTTGGAGCTTTCACTACACCGCTCGGATACAGTTTCGTGGATAAATGTTTCTGATTTTTATCTAAGACTTTTCGGTTTTGTTACAAAGTGAATCAATTCAATGCCAAATGCAGGATGTGTTCTCAACACAAACTAAACAAATGAAAAGTGCTTGTCTGCAGTTATGTTAGACAGAATCTCTGATTAAGTTTCACATGTACCTAACTTATTCAAATCAAAACAAAATATTCTTTATTTAAGTAAGCTCATAAAATCACTTTTGAAACATCATGTAACAGTTGAATTATATGTAAAATTACCATCAGTTCAGAGAATCGATTCTACTGAGAAGTACCACTAGTTCAGTAAGTAGTTAAAAATATAGAATCACCTATGGTAAGTAAAGTTCCTTTCTTAGTTAAGCAATGTGATTTTAATTTCTTACTATCTCTCAATATATAAAATTAATTAATAATAATATTATATTCACCTTTTACCCTTGCTTATCTCAGTTGGTTTTGCAAGCATTTTATTTAATTTCTTTTCAAATTCATTCTTTTTTTTATTATTCCTTCTTCTTGACTTCCCTTTCTCCGGCACTTCTGGAGTGATAGGCATATCTTCTTCTTTTCTCCAATACTTCATATCGTTTTTTAAATTACTTAATTTATAACTGAGGAATCTGAAAATTTGTCAGTCATTTTTTTTTTTTTTTAAATCGTAATCATTTTGCAAAAACGAAAATAATAATCAAACATATACATACAACTATACTATACAATATCTTTAATTAATAAGTACCTATTATTATGCTTATATGTTTGCACTTCAGGACTTCTATATAAATCTTCCCTTTTTATTGTCCTTAGTTCATTATTGTTTTCTAGTGTAATTTTTACTTCGACATTTTTATTAACTTTTTTATCTTTGACTACACCAGAAGACAATTGAATTGGGATGGGATCATTGTAATATTGGGAATAATCAAAATTTTGACCACAGTTGAATGGTTCAGTGTCATAAGGCCGTATCTGAAAGCTGTCTATTTGATTACGTGATTTCCAGTTTTGATTTTTACGATGTTTCGGCATTGTGATAAAAATGACAAAGGAATAATGTTGAAAAAAATACAAAAATGTTTTTGTACTCTAAGGTCAGGAAATAATATCTTAAATTAATGCTATTTATTTTTAGTTTGTTTCTTTGCTCAACAAAATTATTATTTTTTGTTCTTTTCACTTATCGCGTATGTATAAACACTAGTTGAGCGCAAAATATACTGCCAATGTAACGTATAACAAAAAACATGTGAAATATTCAATTTGTTATTTAATAACAAAACATCAATAATAACAATCTGACTTTTGACAGAATTATCAAGCAAAGAGAATAGAAATTCGAATCACTCCGTTTAAGTACTTTGACAATAGACATCATGACAACAAGATTTATAGAATCAATAAATCTAAAATTTCTGAACTCAGTGCTTTCATTAACAAATTTTATTTCTGTAATGTTTTATTCTTAAAATTATTATTAATAATGTTTAAAAGGTATTTTATACTTGTAATTTAATGAAGCTAAATACAAGAAAACAAAATAAACTAGGGACCTGCCCTGGCTTCGCACGGGTGCAATGCTGATACTAAATATACTACAGAATATCTTACAACGTTCACAGCATTTTTGTCATTAGACAATACAAGCCGCTATGTCCCTGCGTTTTAAACCTGTAATATCTTCGAAACTATTTATTTAAATTACATGATGTATAGGGCTCTATTGATCCATATTAAATGCACAATGTATTTTTACTTAATTGGATATTTATACTGTATTGCTTAAAGTCGCTTCGAAAATAAGCCATTATTTTTCTTAAAAATTAAAGGATAAAAAAGGGTTATTCTGGGTGATAACCCAGAAACTTAAGAGATAGACATACCATCGCCGACTTTTATGAAGACCTGTTTAAAATGTACAATACTATGGTACATTATTTTGATGTATCTTGTAGGGTTCAGCCATAGTTTTCAATGTAAGCGCAAAAAAATGTGTATATTTACGACATTACTTAGGAACCTCCAAAATAATCAGTGTTTCTCTACTATATTTTGCATATATTATACATATAAACCTTCCTCTTGAAACAATCTATCTACTAAAAAAAAACGCATCAGAATCCGGGACAGGGACAGACAGCGGCAACATTGTTTTATACTACGTAATGATGATAACAAGAACTTGAATTTGAACTTATGTTTCTGTCCAACATTTGGCACTTCTACTCTAGATTGCAACTTGATTTTAATTAAGCCATCTATATCTATATCATCTATAAGCAGCGTTACAGTTAGTGAGCCCTCTGTTGTCAGTTTAATACATATAAAATTTCCACAGCATACGTAATAACATCTACAATTTCCAAGCTCTTATCGTTTGCTATGATTTAAAGATCCTCGTAAATATATCTAATAACAGTGCATTAACCTGAGATTGGTACTACAATAGTTTCGGAGTAATTTCTAGCAGATATTATAATTTATAGTAGTTTAAATATACTGAGCTTAGTGCTACTTTCAGCTTTACTAGCTTTTATTATTCTTCGTAATGCCAACTCCTGAATTTGGTATCCATAATCAAACAAATACTGATTAGTAGGTTTTCTGGGTAAGCTAAAAAGCATTTCTTCCGAAACCAGAAATCACAACAGATCTTACATTTTTGGCTCAAAATCATGAGAACTTAATTAGTTGAGTAATATGTTTGGCTTCGTCCTTAAATAACTTCTTTCGCTTGATTAACAAACAAATCAGAACGAAAGTGTACGTTCCGATTTACGTAGTTGACAATCAAATTTTTTGAGATTTAATAGTACTTACGTAAAGGCTAAGTAATCATTTAGCCTGCCAACATCACTTATATTCTCTCGCGCCTCCATTGCACGTATCAGTAAAACTTTCGTCAATATACATTGATTTTCTGTTACTTGCCATGTTTAGAGTTTGAAAGTTTATGGGCCACTAAGAATATGATAACATGTAAATAATACGTGACTTCTAAAAACAACAGTCTACACGTTCAAGCAAATCTAAAATTGTAAACTAAAAAACGGATTTCTTAGAAAGTTCAATATGACATTACATGGAATGAAATATGTAAATTAATAGTTTGTTTATCTTTTTTCCTACTTCCATTGGAATGATGGTACTTTTCAATTTTACTTTAATTTAAAGTCGTTTTAGGTACACGAAATAAATAACGTCCCTTATAGTTGATAGTTGCCGATCGTCTTCTGTTGTTGAAGTTATTTTTTTGGTCCCAATGTAACAAAAGTAATCTTACTAAGTCGCGAGACAAGTGACAATATTCCGCGAAACAATCTCTGAAACTTAATAAAATTTGCAAATTGGAACCTAACACATTCGATGTGCTCGAAATTTAGTGTATATATATGGTGTATTAACATGCGAGTTTCTTGCCGTTTCTTCTCGCTGCTGGCAGCTTTCCGAAACGGTGGTAGTATTTATATATCGACGATTCAAAAACGCTTCACTGTGTTTACTTGAATAAAATTTATTTGATTTGTACACCTAAATAAATTTAAAGTTTGTTTATCTTTATACCTACTTCAATTGGAAAGGAAGCCTTTTATGTTAATAGTTTTAAATGTTAAATATATAATTATTTTATACGTTTGTTATATACAGTAGGATGAAAAAGTCTTAAAACATTTATGGTTGAATTATTGCACATTAATCTATACTAATATTATAAATGCGGAAATAACTCTGTCTGTTTGTGTTGAAATTTGGTATGAATCGAGCTTGAAATCCAAGGAACGGTATGGACACTTTTTTATGTCTAACGATGGCGACATTTAATCTAATATAAATTAGTTTATTATGTTTGTATAATATATAGTCAATGTAAATTGTATTATTCCTCTTGTTTTTAAATATACCTCATGTTTTTTTTAAATATCATTTGTTTTCTAATATGGATTTCAAATTTAACTCATGAAGATAATTTCCCTTACAACTATTATTATGGTATTTTATACGATATTAAATAAAAAATAAACATATTGCCAACATTTTATTACACTACAAATTATTTAAATTGCTAACATGAATAAAAAGTAAAACAGCAGATGTATGAAAAAATTAAATACCTTAAAAAAAAACATCTTTTATTTCTTGATTATGTGATTTGAAACAAGAAAAATAAAACAGTTTAAAAACTTTTCGGATGTTTTTTACTTTCTTTTTTAATAGAGCGAAATATTTCGCTTTTTCTAGTATGCTGTCTCACTCGCGTGACTAAAATGTTGCAATTATTCGGTCATCCAGTACAGTCGGGAACCGAAGCGCGCGGGTTTCCTTTCAGCGTCATCAGGCAGAGTTGGGGTTGCGTCTGGATAGACGGCCTTTTCTTCAACAGCGGGTTTAGGTCTGCAAACACAATTATATGATGAACTATGCTATTTTTTGTCTTCCCTCATCTTAAATTGAAATAATATAATAATGGCACATGGTCACATTTTTATAGAATATAAAAAAATCGACTTTTTTTTAAATCAGGAGGCAAGGTCAAAATGTCCACTATTCATATGTACACAGATACAAAATGTATCTATTAAAATTATGAAAAAATAAAACAAATACTAATTGAACACAAACACAAAACTTAAATATTGATAATAGTTAATAAAATTACAATAGCGAAAAATAAACCAATTTCAAATGTAGGTATTTATAACATACTTAAAAAAATAAGTAGACAAGGATTTTTTTACTTGCATTATGCTCAGGTGAAGAATGTCAAATGAGCCATTTGTTAGCAATTTCCTATCTATTCACCTATAAAAGACTTGTTACATTGTAAATACTGAGCTAACCATGTGATGTATGACTTTTTGTACCTATATTTAAAAAACATATGTATATAATTTGTAAAAATACTAAATAGTTTTACCTTTTAGTGTCGTGAACTCTCGCTTCACAGAAGTAGCCGAATGGGGGACGTTCCAGATTTAAATTTTCGAGCATACATTTATCAAATACACCCTGAGTCTTACGGCAGCTGTAAAAATGTTTATTTTTTTAAATTTAGTTTTATTAATACAAAAACACAGAATAGCAAAGGAATTTATATTGTTAAATTTTTACTTGGATTTAAAACAGATAAATGTAAAATGTATTAAATAAAATTGAAATTAAAATTAGCCAACTTTTTTTTTATAGAATCTTGTCAAGATGTTACTTATAAAATTCCATTATAATCTGCTAAGCAATATCAATGTTTTTTAATGTAATGTTGGGTAGCTCATGAAGGGTAGCTTTTATACTAGTAAATGTTAATACAGAGTTTAATGGCGGTTCTTCTCATCTATTTTAGAATCTATTTTCTGAACTATTGGTAGCTTTTTTGGCTACATTTCATTCAACATTGTAACATGACACTTCAAAAGTTCTCATAAGAGCCTACTTGAATAAAGAATATTTTGATTTGGTATGATTTGTAAAAATAAAAGTGCTTGGTTTAAATTATCTGAACAGTCTTTAAAAAAATATTTCTATACTCACTGCTGTAAGCCAAAGTCCCCGGAGCTCTTGTCAAGGCAATTAGCGTATTGATTAAATTCAGCTACACATGCCTTTTTTACCTTCCGGAAGAAATCCAAGGTACAAGCTGTGACGACTTTGCCTTCATTGATACACTTTCGGGGATCTTGCTCTTCGATACGACAGAGCATAAATTCCTAGAAGATATATGTTTGCTTATCACATATTATAAAATAAAGTCCTTCCACCAAGTCTGAACACTACAAACTCAATAACTAACAAATGTATTTTTATTCTGTTTTAACTAATGGATGTAGTGACTTATGGGGAAGGTTTGTATGTATAATTCTTAAAAATTTGTTGAAGAATAGAAGAATTATTCAAACTTGATCGTTGAAGTGGACTGAAAAAAATATGCTAGTCAATGCAAATTAATAATTATATGATAAAAATGTTTTATGTAGTTTTATATTCTCCTAATGCAAAATGGGTAGCTAGTATTATATAAATATTTTAATACTTGACTTTATTAGCAAATATTATTTAAATAGGCACTTTACAGAATCAATATAATGTACTTACAATACACTAAAATTTTAAATCATACAAGTTTATTAATTACTTGGTATATAATAAGTTATCATTTAAAAAACAATGTTGTTGTATGTGAAACAGGCATTGCCTGTTATTTCACTTTTAAAATTATACAGATTAAGAAAAGGAAAATAATTGGAATAAATATTGGTTCTTTTTTATTTTGTAACGTTATTTCGTTAGCAATCATTATTGATATCAAAACATAACCTACTTTGGATCTGATTATGCAATCAATTAAATATTAAATATACTGTAACCGAAAGTTCGTGAGGGAAAGACATTTAATAAACAATTAAAAAACAGCTGTTTCACTTACATTGTTCGCTTTTTCACAATATTTTCCCAAATGGAAAGAGCCAGCTCTCAAAGTAGCAGTTGATAAATTAACTTCCTCCACGGTCAGTTCCGATTCTTCCGGCAAAACAACATCGTTCGTCAAGACCATTTTGTCCTCTATCAATTACACTAAGAATTTATCTTATTAAATTATTAAAACTATTAAAATTTCTTCCACGAAATCATGGAAGAAAATAGAGATTGTAAGGAAAGTAAAAATGGTACGTATGTAAATATTGATAAAGAGAAACAGTTGCCTAGACGAGACATGGAAATAGAAAGAGACGAACGAAAATTTTGCAACTTTCTAATATAGCCAGATTATACAACTACATTGACATTGACTTTTTAACAAACATTCCGTTTTATGCACTTATGATGACATAAGTAATATGAACAATAATTAACTAATTATGAAATAAAAAAATGAAATTGCATGCATTATTTATTCTCAAAGTTTATATAGTTGACAGTGACTAGAAAAGAAACGAATATATTATTCCATCGTTTTCCAAAACGGATTGTGTTGAATATTTTTTCAATGATTTCCATAATAATCTTCTTGTTCTGCAGTCAGTTTAGAAATATTTTCATCTGAAAGTTATTAATATTATATTAAAATATGAATACTTCCATTACATAAGTCTAACGAAAACTGATATTTATCAACTATTTAATATTATACCTTCATAATATTCTGAGTTTTCGGATGGAATTTGATATAATTTCGGAATATCAAAACGATTCGCCTAAAAAAAGAAACATTTTTTTTTTAAATAAAAGTTATACCACATCATAGTTTAAAAGAGTTTCATATAATATCTTACCGAATCATAATTTCTACGACCCATTCGCGGTATATTTTTACTGGGAATAGTTTTAATAACGTATCCCATCATACTTTGATCAAATGGGCCATCAGCTTCATTGCTTCTTCCTACCCTCGGTACGTTGTTAGGTTTTATAAAAGAACTTTCAACTAAAACGTAAACTAAGCAGAATGCAGATAGGGTAAACGTCAATTTTGAAACCATTTTAAAAAAATAAGCAAAGTGGGCGCGAAAATTCGTTAGCTTCACACTGTGAATTAATAGCGTTTAGTTATTTTGGTAAACTATGGAGTTTATATACTAAAAAGTTTCGATCTATCCCTCATCATAGTAAGATAGCATCATTAACCCGTATGGTGTAGTTTTAAGAATACTAATTGATCAAAGATGGGTATCAGTCGAATGTGGGAAGAGATTAAAATCTGCGTAACTACATTTTGATAACGATTGTCCTAGCCACCAAAACATAGTAATGATTTTAAACAAAAAAATAATGGTCGAGTGTATGGAAGTTGATATTAATTAATTAAGGTAGTTACTTTAAAATAAGTAGGAAAACTTGTCTCAATATTGTCTAAAAAAATATGTCTATATTAAAACCTATGTGCTATGAATATTTAAAATGATTAAACAGTTGTAAAACTGTCGATGTCAAAATCATATTTTCTTTGTTTGTTACCTATTGGCTCCGTGCGCATCGCATGTGGCGCCGCACTCGCGGCTCAATCGGAAAGTTAGTAGATGCCCGTGTGGTCATGTGGTGACAAGTCGTTCGGAGTGAGCTCGTGCATACAGATTGAACTTGTGAAAATAATGCCTGCCAAAAGATATTGTTGTGTTATTGGGTGCAACAACTCCGAACAAAATAGTCGGCAATTAAAATTTTACTCGTTTCCTAGAAAAAGCCATGAAATTGACCGAAGGAAAAAGTGGATACAAGATGTGAGACGAGTGTCTGCAGTGTCGCATCTGCAGTGCTCATTTTGATGGCAGTGCGAAATCAACGATTGAAAATAGCCCATTGTATATCCCAACGATTTTTCCACCAATCTATAAAAAAGGGCTTTATCACAAGCAGCCCCTGCTCGACATGATCGACTCCGGAAACGAAAGATTTCAAATCCATCGGAGGTACACGTGGAGGCTGTAGTATAAGAAAATGTCGAAACAGGTTTGTGGAAATTCAGAAATATCTTTCTTCAAAAATATGAATACAATGGAAAGAAAGCAAACTATAAATCGGGAATTTTTCAGGGTTGCAAGAAGTTGGGGAGACGTCTACTTCTATAAGTGTAGGCTGCCAAACAGATGCACATAATTGTCAAGAAGAAAAAATTATGTTTTTAATCACACAAGGACCACAGCACCAGTGCCATACATCATGCTTTGAGGAAAACGAAAGAGCAAAGCATTAATTTATTAGTGCAAGAGGCTAGTGAAATTGCTATGAAACTCGAATCTACAATTACTCTAAAAATACTTATTTAGTTAAAATTTATAATATTTTTTTTTTTCATATACCTTCAACGTAACATCGTACGGAGGGTTTGTTACCCTAGTTTGTGGTAAAACTTTTCCCTCAATGATACGTTTACCATCTACATCAATAATTTCGCTCACGTTGGAGACATGCCTGCTTTCGAATAGTTTTTTACCTAAAATTCAATTCAATAATAAGCGGCAACACATTCACTCGGAAGGGTTGGATTTCTAATTTTTTTTGGTACATCACTTACCTTTTGATATCGAATTTGCACGAAAAAAATGTAAATAGATTGATTGAAAAACCACATTGGATTATCGTCGAGGTCATAACGTTAATTATTTTCGATTAATAATGACCTCGAAGTGCGTATGAATCATATACTACTTGGGAAGGCCCCAGTCAGCTGGGCATCTACGTATTGTCACCACTGTTCCGCGAGATGGCGCAACAGTAGGCGCATCGCGATACGCACGGGGCCTTATTCTAGTTATTAGCTCATTCGTTCTCTGCTACTATACTCTATAAGCTTATAAATATAGTCTCAGGTTCTCAGTTTTAGCTAGTAAAAGTTATTTCCTGTTATTAATTTTTAATAGCCTACTATAGTAGCACAGAAACTATTATCTTTTTTTTCCACGCTGCAAAGCGGCACCTGAACATTCACCGGTCGTGTCAGATTCATACTTTATTCGATTAGAAGATTTAATAAAAATTATATTCTTATTATATCACATCAATTGTAGATAGTCTCTCGTTAACCATAGGTACACGCCGTGACTATATACTATGATTTAATATTTAAATTTGAAAAACAACAAATACTATTTTGTCAGATACCTTTATACTTAGTATAATCTTGTACAGATTGTCTTTGTTTTTCTTTTTTTTTTTTTTAATATGATCATAAATTAATGTATTCATTGGTTAATGTAAATTGAACTATGAGAACAAGAAATAAATAAATACGAAAGTATGTTTATTTTCTGGTGAATCAATATTTATTAAACAAAATTATAATATATATGTACAGTCAACCTGTAGGCAATTTTGTAAAGCCATTATTCCTTATTTAAGCGTTTAAAAACGATGTTTTCTATTATCAGTAACGTTACCATATAACATCACAAAGATATAAATACTTTTTAACTAGAATATAACAGACCGCGTAGTTTGGTTATATAGAATTATATCAGAAACAAATCTAAAATCCGACCCGACCGTATTCGCTTGTGAAATGTAACAAACATTAAAACACAACTCATGGATATACAATAATTATGTAGTTTTAACACGTAGGTAGAATATTTTGATCATAATTATTATTGGTTGGAAATTTGAGGAATACCAACTTCATCAATGGCTACCAAACAAAAGAAAATTAGTTCACAGAGGAAATATTTAAATTTTCTGTCGTTATTATTAAAAAGCCTCCTTAAGTGACCTAATTTGACTATTTGTGAGTTAAAAAAACATTTTTTTAGTTTATCATATAAACACTGATCATATTTTGGAAAATATAAAAGAACTACCATTTTGTGTATTGTTATTTTTTTTAATGCCTGATTCGTATATTTTTATAACCTGTCCAACCGATTATTCACTTTTTGACAGATGTAACTAGCTATTACGGGAACGTAACATCTTATTATTGATTTGATTATTTTCACTGATATGTAGTATCAATTTTCGATTTCTGCCTTCGTAGAAATTTTCCTCTATGAAATTATTAATAATGATTGGACAGATAGGGTATAGAAAGTTGTATAATATATGACTTGGTAGTATTTGACTTATATCAATCAAAATCAAAATATACTTTATTCAAGTAGACTTTTACAAGCACTTTTGAATCGTCATTTAACAAACTATTTTAAGTAAAGCTACCACAAGTTCGGAATGTAGATTCTATATATGTATGTTATGTCTCCTGCCTGGAAGTCAACAAGCATTAACTTAATAAGTATCATTTACATATTCACGGCAAAGGTCTAAAATATTCGGCCAAATAATTTATAATAAATAAAACACAATTAAGAAATACTGTATATTTAAAATATATTATCTTTTCTGTCCAAGTGATATCGGTAAAAAAACTTGATATTTCGGGGTGTTCCCTCCCTTCGCTATCACAGCTCGAACGATCGAAAAAGGATCCAATTTCTTCTTCACCACTAAAAATCTGTAATAAAAATTAATAAATGGATATATAGTATTCAAGGAATCGTTATTTTTTTTTAATTTACTATTTTTACTGTTGCTACACTATTTAATTTTAAAAGGGAAAATGGGCCCCTTGATGATAAGTGGTAACTACTGGCCATAGTCGTTAGCGCCATATGAGTTTTTAATCTTATCTTATCACCAACCTTGAAAACGGTGATGTTATGTCCATGGTGCCTATTGTTACAATGGCTCACTTTTCTGACTCCTTCAAACCAGAACACATAAATACAAATTATTGCTGTTAGGTGCTGAATATATGAGTGGTCGGTACCTACCCAGAAGGGAACAAAGCTCTACCTCTAGGTTTTCTCACTATGCTATCATAATCATCTTTAAAACAGATATGTATGCTGAAAAACTTTCCTCATCGTATAAGTTAGGACACCTTCCTCTTCTGTTCAAAGCGATTAGGAGACATAATCAAACGCAAATACACACATTCACTGGCCCACTGTGCAAGTGCTTCTTTAAATATATTTACCTTTCAGCATCACCCCCATAGCTCTTGGAAGCCAGGCCAATCCGTTGCGCGGTCTGGTGAAGGACCGCGCGTTCTTCTTTACTGAACTCGTTGCTGAATACGAGGTCCACGTCGATCGCGTCCGAGGCTATGAACCTCGTCATCAGCTGCTGACCGGCCCGTCTCAGTTGTTGAATATTTACGTTACAACCGAGACCGGCACGGTTTACCTGAAAAATAATGGACAATAAATTAATCCGATGGTTTCCTACACGATCAGTCCATATGTTATGACCCTCACTCAATTTTTTGTTTAAGCATGTGCTTGGTAGAATATGTAATGAATTGGTGGTACATTTACAGAGCGGATGGCACAAAAATCTACTACTAAGTAAAACTTGGCAACATAATTCATTAAACAAAAAAACAAATTTTATATTTAGCGCCATCTTAATATTGACAAAAACCAGAAGTGGTTCGAATCATCCGGAACGAAAACGAAAACGAAAATTATACACACATTGTAATTAAAAAACAATAAGAAAAATTAAGTTTAAATTACGTTATATAAAACAAATTTATGTAAAATAGAAATAGACAACGAGAACAAGACAGAGAGGGATGTGACGATTTCTGTCAGTTCTGCCGCGTAAAAGAAAACTTAATTCCAATCAAATTGTATTGAATTATGTAGACTGGAAAGATGTCAAAGTAATACCATTTGTAAATGAGGTTTTATCGGCTCTTCTATCCCTTGGGCATCCGCCCCCAGCCCTCCACCCTTCCAACCCATCAACTTCATCATCCTGCAAACAAGTTGCATTATAAAAAAAAAATACAATGTGATAGTGTTATAGGTTATTTCCAACAAAATTGGCTCCAAGTTTCCTGACCAACAGCCAACAATTCAATTTCTCGGGATGTTACGGTGAAGATGTGTACCGCAAGCACTGGAACACACTATTCACTCACTAATCCGATGGAACTGTTGGACACGACCAGAGAGAGTCATGTTCCAAACAGAATAATTTTCAATAATTTCTTGATAGAAATCAGCAGTAAGGTTTTATTCGAAATGAATAATATATACTTACTTGACAGCGACGCTGGTTTCGACAGGTTTCCCAAATTCCCTCACTTTGCTCACGTCCCCGACCGACACTCGGTCCCCTTGCGCTAGCCACAGTTCCTTTATAATAACGCTTACCATTTGTTCCCGTAACCTCTGAAAATATTTGAGTTTTATCATACATCTATGTATATTGATTATGAAGCTGATAATGCAATTATCTACAGTAAGGATGTACGTCAATTTAGGATAGGGTAGTGTGTAAGGCTAGACCTTGAGCTTCACATGATATGATGTTTTTATTGGAAAAAAAAACTTTTCAAACAGCAATACTTAGTTATTGTGTTCCATTTTGAAGGGTCAATGACCTAGTGACATATAATTCTAGCTTCCAAAGTAAGCGGCGCATTGGCGATTGCAATGAATGGTTAATACTTCTTACAGCACCAACGACTAGGGTGGTGACAGAGGAACACGACAATACTGAGTATTGAGCCTTAGAATATGTTGATTGCGTATGACAGGCCCAGATGTATCAGCTTGTACAAGTTAATTTATGTTTTATGATTGTAAATAAGACAAAACAGTATAATAAATATAATACACATACATACATTCCATGCCATCGTTTCGACGACACTCTTGGCATCCACTTTCAACCCAGTCGCTTGAGCGACAAGAATCCCTTTTATAAAAAGTGAGAAACAGTTGTCCTTATACGTTGTAATTATTGGCAAGTGACAAGCTTGGCAGCTGGCTGAAAAGACGACAAATTTTATTTATTAAATATTTAAATATCTATAGTTAATAAAATTATTTTTAAATTTTTCATATTAATTAATGATTGATTTTCCTGTAAGCAATAAAGTATGTTTTTAATATTTGTTAAAATTCTGATTATAATTACACATATTGTCTACTTCAAAAACACAATTAAATCTATATTAAACAAGATTTTGGCTTAGGTATTAAATAATATATGGTATTCATATGGACTCAGGTAAAATATGCATTTTTATTAAAACATTGAAAAATAAAATATATGCTTATGAAGTTTACATAGTGAAGTGTTGTATTGTATATAAATATATATTATATAAAGATAATCAAGCTTTGTTTATCTTTACTGCTTATACAATTAAAATATATGTAGTATATCTATACTAATATTAAAAATGCAAAAGTAACTCCATATGTTATCTCTTCACTTTTAAACTGTTCAACCAATATAGATATTTCACATGGAGATTTGGATCATGGAGGAGAGAGTTTGAATTGTGGGGTAGAACGTAATGTATTTTAATTCACCCCTTGAGAGGGTAGAATGGTGGTGACTGTTTCTGTGCTATAGATAAGGTATATTTTACATGCACAAAGCCACAGATTCAGCTAGTATAAAATAAAAACTTACATTGTATGTTACTTAGTTTACTAGCCCATGGCCTTATCAGAAGAACCATTTTACCAAATTCTGTATCGAACATTTTATCTGAAAATCTACTAACATCTAAGCATTTTAGTGCTAACATTTCACTCATATACTCATCTGAACGATCAGACTTTTTATCTGTTTTACTTTCATCAACAATCGGTAAATCATTATCATTATATTCGGGTGTGTTTTCATTGTCATTATTTATATTTTCAGTTATTGCTTCTTCTATGTTTGGTACAGGCACGGTGTCATCTTTAGTTTGAGGTACAAAGAGAATTTTCATATTTTTACTATTTGGACCATTTTTAATGACTCCGCCTTCTCGTTTCACACCTCTTGCTCTATCTTCTGCTGCGTCAGATGCTGATACAAATGTTCTTTGTAATTTCGTTTTTTTTGATTTCCTATACTGTCGTGTGACCTATAATTTAATTATATGTATATATAAATATTATTTTAACGTTAGAATACTTTAAAATAATATAAAACATTAGATATAAAAAGGTGTTAATGTTTAGGTTATACTAACATCATAAGACATTCTAGCAACTTCCTTCATTACTTCCGTAGGGTATCTGCATCCCATAAATTCTATGTTTGCAAATACCTGAGCCAAACAAACTAATCTCTCTTCGGGATAATCGTTTTTCCATCTTTCCATGAATGCTTTTCGTAACAACCAGTGTTCGTCACTTTCATGTTCCTCCTTGTATTTATCCACTTCCCAACTCACGTCAAAAGACATTTTTAATTTATTTATATTTCTATTTACTATTGATCCATTTAAATTTAGACAAAATAAAAAATAAAGAAATCAAAATAACAATGGAATGATTATTGTTTATAATTCACTATGACAGTAACATTCTGTGCTGCCAATTAAGAACTTAGAATGGAAAAAGTACTATTACAATTTTTTAATTTCCGTAATCCCAATTTTTACAGATTTTTCCCACGAGTGTCCCTCTGAGAATTAAAACTCCTAATTGTGGTATTTTGTTGATTCCAAAGGATTCTTAAATGAACATAGAATAATACGGTATCCCAGTCACTTATTTCGACCAAAGATCACGATTTTTTTTCGTGCAGTTCGTCCTGATCAGAAATTCTCAGTAGCAGCCTAGAGTCTGGAAATTTCCAATATTACATCATAAATACAGTGTTGTTTACATCATAATAAAAATATATATTAATTATAAAGAATGTAATCCAATTTAAAACTTTACAGATCAAGTTTTAGATAAGTATTACAGATTAGAAAAATAAATGACTCAAATACAGAAAGATAGAGAGGGGATTTTTTTTTTATAAATCGTAAGATTGAGTTTAATGATATACAAACAATCTGCATTCTCCAACGCTAAGCAGTTAAGCACGTCGGCACGTCCTTACTTGCCTACTCATTTACTGCGTGGAAGAAAAAGTTAGCATAATTTACGTTTTTTTTTAATGATATTATATTTTCTACTATTTACTATTCTATTTTATTCTATAATTAATAACATGGCTCAATAAGATAATGATAAAATAAAGGTAAAGCCCCATTATATTAACTATAAAATGTGGCAACAGAACATTAATATTTATATGAAAATACTAAATAGCAACACATGAGTTCTATCAAGATTTTATAACTTATTAGCCGGTAAATCCAACTCTTCAGGGAAGTTTTTTAATTTTAATCTGGTGCTACGGGAATTCGTATAATAAATAGATTTGCAATTGAAGCAGTGACTTTGCTCACAGACATTTAATAACATTTTGATCTATCTTCACAATCTTTGTCTTCAATAATATTCATTTAATAGAAAAAATATATATTTGCAAACCTTGCAAAAACTTTTGTTTTCACATCATTTTAACAAAATAAAGTCTTACGGTGCATGTTTAAGTTTCTTAAGTTTCAAATAACAATTTGTTGCTCAATAAAGTTACGAAGATATCTGGTATGTATTTTTTATTTAAACATTTGAATTTGTTATTTTTATTTAACAATTTTTGTGTTGTTAAAATATCTCGTAATAATATTTTTTTTTTTAGAAAAAATGAGCGATGTTATCTCTCAATCATTCAAAGTGGAATGGTTAAATACAACATTAAAATTTATAAAGAATGATAACCAGATGATTATGGAATTCCCCGAAATGCCTGCATCTCATGTAGAATATCTGCACAATTTAATTTGGCAGCGTAAAAATGATGTTGGTCTCGGGTTTAAGTCACTGTACGCACCACTCTGGGAAGCTATGAGGATTTACAGCTTAAAGTACAGATTTAAAGTATCTGTTTTGAAATCTATCGATAATAGGGGGTATGTTTTATATTTATTTAGAAATTGGTAGGCAGACGTCCAAATGGTACTGGCCACCTGATAGTAAGTTTTTACGACAGCCCATAGACATTGGAGTCATAGGAAATTTTAACCAATCCTTAAAACTACAATGTGTCACCAACCCTCACAATTCAAATTGGAACACAAAAATACAAAGTATTGCTTAGTGGTAAAATATATTATGGGTACCACATTTACAATTTTTATTCTAAATTATTATTTTTTTATCCAGTTTTAGTCATAATCTATATTTTCTTATATCTATAATCAATATGCTTTCTTTAAACTTGTTTGTGTATGTTGATTAAAAAGTAGTATCTATCCATTCAATCTTTAAATAACAAATATGGTGATTCTGAAGGTTAAATGAAGCTAGTATTTAAATTTCAAACTATAAATTTTATTACAGGCATTTAGTCATTGAGAAAATAAAGAAAACAGACCAAGGGGAGGAACGGGCAGAGTGAGTTTATAAAATTAATACAACTATTTAAATTTTTTATATATATATATTTTTTATTATTGACGTAAAATATTTTCAGTAGTAACAATGAAGAGTTAGTAACAGATGCGGCGAAGGTCTCACAACCCAGAGCTGACAAACAAATAAAAAAAAAGAAGGAAACTAAAAGTGAGAAATATTTGAAAGAAAAAAGTAAAATCATTGAATCAATATCTCCGCCGTTTCTCCGAACAACTTTACAAAGAATCCTTGATTTTATCAAAGATGAAAAAGAAGCCAGTCTCTTATTTACCGACTTAGCACCAATAGAAGCTAAGTTTCTGGAGAATTTCCTCGGTATATATAACAGAAGGCATATGTTTGAGACGATGATGTCGCCAGCTTGCAATAACATTTTTAATGAAATGTGGAAATGTTTTAACCAATTTGATAAAACTTGTAAGTTGGAAGTAGATGCTTCCAAAACTAATATGAAGACAAAAAAGAGGTACGTAATATTTTAAATACTTTTATTGATTTAAAGGATTCGATGATACAGTATTGTCTCTGTAATTTGGACCCTGATCTTAAAGAACCTTACAGTTCACTTGTACGATGAGCAATACATATGTTAGGTATTTACTTTTTAAATTTATCTTAATTAGTCTTGAACCTCAACACATGACAAGTTCGATTTAATGTGCATTCAAAAGTTGCTAAGAATATCACATTAATACATTATTTCGTAATGAAATTCATCTAAAGGAAGCGATTTACTATTTTTATTCAAAATTAATTTAATAACAAAGTAATATTCGACAATAATGGTTTTTATTTCAGGGAGGTGTCATTTTTTAAAGTACCAAGATATGTTAGACCTACTATGACAAGAGCAATGTAAGTAAAATATATGAATAACTCCTCTGTTTCTTAGTCAGATTTTCTATTACTTAACTTATGACATGATAAATAAGGGTTTTTTGTGTAAGATTTTTGTTATAAGTCATATAACTTTATTGTTGTACACAGCCTCAATAAGTAAAGCTGTAATTCGATGGGATGGTAAATCCAACATGACCAAATACAGTTAAGCTGTAGAACCAAAAGCTTTAAGTTCTTTGCGAGACACAGTATTGCACATGTTTTCAGCTACCTGGACGGCATCGGATGTTACTGTTCCCACTGATAAACCTAATAACTTTTTTTATAATATATGGAAACAAAACCATTTTTTTTGGAAATAAATTTTTAATGTTATTTATTTCAGGTTAAAAAAGGAACAAAAACAAACTGATGTTGAAAATTCTTCGACAGCTGATAAAAATGATGTGAACCCAAGAAGCAAATTCTTAAAGGCTTTATCGGTGAATAAGGACTTAAGTAATGAAATGTAAGTTTAATTTAAATAATAGATTGTGCTCGTACAAGATGTCTTTGTGTGCGTGACTCGTGAGATGACTATTTTATTAAAAATATATTAATTTAAGGGCGCATAAACATAGCCTTTGTTAGTTCCATATTTATATTCTATATAAACAAATCTTAGGTTTACATGGTAATAATATGTTTATATATTTTTATTTATTATATATCAAATTAATATTCTACTTAAATATTTATATGTTTATTTAATTTTAACTTCCAAAGTTTCGATAACAACTTCCGAAATTCGATTGCCATTTTTTTTGATAAACGTAGCAAAGCTCTGTTTTAAAGAATTACTAATATTCCAATTTACCCCTCCAATTGAGCTAAAAGCCTGTGCAAGGGTAGGGACGACAATATTCCAAGGTCGTCAGGATCTAACCTGCGACTGTTAACGTCGCTACCCGCTACGTGTCCCATGAACCAATGCGTTATTGACACCAGAATTTTTAATTGAATGGGTTCATTAATTAATTATTAATATTTACCATTTCAATTCAACGTCAAAGTTGTTTATTTAAAATTTTATCTTCCTTCGATTGGAATATGCTTTATGCTTATATATGTAAATCTACTATATGTTATCTTTTTCTTCTCTAACATTACTTTTATTAAATTATATAAGAATTAAACGATCCTAATCGGTCCATTCCAACCACAAGTGGAGTAAAGTCAAATATATAACATTTGACAGTGAATTGATGCAATATCATTGGTCGAGAGCTTGAATAATCTATGATATTCATTATTCATTATGGATTAGCGAAAAATGCCCTTTATAACGTCGACGAAACTCTTATTGCAATTTATAAAATATTACGTGGATATAATTAGTTAATTATTGTAAATAAATATGTATTAATCAAGATCTTCTAGTTGTTAAAATATAGATTATAATTAAATCTAAGGTTTGTTTATCTTTATTATTTCTTTGATTGAAAATTTATTATATAAACCTACGAAATTAAATGGTTCATATACGATCACTGAAATGTATTTAATTTTAAAAATCTAAAATCTCGTCTTGTAAAAGTATATTTTTTCCAGAAATGCACCACCATGTAACATTCAAGTTCGAAGTAATGTTAGAACAGTGAGCAAAACCTTAGAGATCAAAGCGCACAACGACAATTCCAAAGATAATCAAAACATGCTCAATACCATAAACAATTGTGTAATAGACAAGAAAACAACAGAGGTTAACGGGAATAATTCTACTAAGATATGTGATACAAGGAATGGTAGTTCTCAGAGAGACATCAAAACAGATAGTAAAAAAAATCTCACAACCATAAACAATCCAGTCATAGACAATGTACATAGAACTGAAAGTAATCTTGTGTGTAAAGAAGAATACAAAGAATGTTATAAGAGGGAATTAAAAGATGATCAAGAAGAAGACACTACCAGCACTTCTGTTATGTACTATGTACTGCAATCAGAAGAAAAATGCAGTATTGATATTAAAAATTCAAATAAAGATCGCTACAAAAGTAGTTGTCAAGAAAAAAATGTTACAAGTGCCTCAATTGTTGGCAATGCTTCTTTAATACACAAAAATGTTTTACCGAAATCATGCAAAACTAGCTCAAAGGAAAGTATAGCTTCGAAGTTCCTAAAGGATCCGAGTCAGATGTAATTTTTTTTTTTTTTTATTCGGTACAGTTCGTTCTATACTAATATTATAAATGCAAGTAATTGTCTGTTTGTTACACTTTCACTGCTAAATCCGTGTTAACCGATTCTGGTGAAATTCGACGCAAGTTTGAACCCCGAGGAAAGACATAGGATTTTATTAATGTTATTATAATTTCTCCATAGATGTGCCTTCACGTTTTTTTGTATGTAAAGTAAAGTATAAATGTTTTCATTTCACAGGAAATTACCACCAAAAAAATCCATAACATTCGAGAAGTCTACAGAGTTAGACACCACTAGTGCGATCGGAGTACAGGATATAAACAGCTGCATAGAGAAGAGAGCCAAGGAGAGAAAGAAGGAGAGTTGTTCAAGGAAGAACAAACTATTAGAAGCGATGTCGACACCTTTGGAAAGCGATAAAGGGTTAAGGTGACTCTTTTTTTAATTAATTATTTACTACTCATTTCCGTCAGCTTCGTTTTCGTGTTAGGAAGGGGGGGGGGCGTCTATATTTATATCTTGTTTTTTTCCTGTACTCCTGAAAATTTATATTTAAAATGTAATAATGATTGATGAGTGCTTAAGGCGTAAAGCGTAACGTACAAACAAACAAACAAACAAACAAGGATGTTTATTTTTAATTAATCCAAGTTAAATAATTTAATGCAAATTATGTTTGATATGATTATGTATCTAATTAATTTGTATATTTCAATTAATAAGGATGATGCAATTAATGGGCTGGGAGGGCGGAGCGCTAGGGCTCCGTGGCGAGGGTATCACGGAACCAATCATACCGATGCTCTATCTCGTAAGTTATCTTTTCTATACATCTATAGTCGAAATACTAATGTTATTTTTAGCACGTTAATATATGTACTGTTACGAGCTAGTAGGTAATCAAATGCCGTTGGTGAGAGTGAGAAGTGATTTATTCACACAAAATACCCAGTCACTGAAGCTTCGCAGAGGTTTTTCTATAATAAAATTACGCAGATATTTATTTTTACTAGGTGGTAGGGCCTGGTGCAAGCCCGTCTGGGTAGGTACCACCCACTCATCAGATATTCTACCGCCAAACAGCAGTACTCAGTAATGTTGTGTTCCGTGTCTACAGGCACAAGGAACGTAACATCTTGGTTCCCAAGGTTGGTGGCGCATTGGTGATGTAAGGAATGGGTAATCTTTCTTACAACGCCATTGTCTATGGGCGGTGGTGACCACTTACCATCAATTGGTCCATTTGCTCGCCTACCGATATCATAAAAAAAAATATGTCTGTCGATTCATATATTCAAAAAGTTTGTAAAAAATACATCGGTAAAGAAGGCATATTATTCGATACAAGATTATATAGATGATAAAAAAGCGTGGAGTTAATACTTGTTGACTTCGAGGCTGGATGTATTATATACATTTAGCGTACCAAATCATACATATTGATGTAAATTACTTACTCAGTTGAGCTTACAAATCCAAATAAAACACAAATAACACTTTTAACAAATTACAAGTCAGTTGTATAGTTAAAGGAATCTCCTAAATATACATACATATAAGTATTAATTGTATTTAACTAGCATGACTTTGTATTTTTAAATGTTGAAAAAGTGTAACTACTGAGTTTCTTGCCGGTTATTCTCGGTAGAATCTACATTCCGAAGGGGACACGTTCAGATGTACTCGTGTAGTTTGTTAAATGACGATTCAAATGTGCTTGAATAAAGTGTATTTTATGGTAATTGGTCACAACCGCCCATAGACAAAAGGGCTGTAACAAATAATAAAAATACCTTACATCAGACTAAGATGCTATGTCGCTTATGCCTTTAGTGACACTCACCTATCAAACCGGTACACAATGATAGTAAGTATTGTTTCTGTAAGCAACTTAATATAACAAACAGAACACGACTTTACGTTATAAGAAATAAGAACTATTTTAGTTTTCCATATCTAACGGTCATTAATTTAAGCTATTTATTTGAGTCATATTCTAAATCTTTCTTGATCGATCGATAGAACACTTCGGCGTTTTTTTTAAATGTCGTAAAAATACATAAAAAATTAACATCCTGTTGATGCAGGTAAATCTCAAGATGTTATATTAATCTTCTGTTATATACAAACTTAATTTCAACTTTCCGACTTCCCTAGGCACCAGGGGCAGGTTTAGGGCATATTACGGAAAAATCTTTAATAAAACAAGCAAAAGTCGACTTCCGTATAGATGTATTCGAAAAGATTCTGAACCTACTCGACAAGGATATTTCTGACGTTGTAATTAATTTCAAAGACGAAATATCTAAGAAAGACAGGAGATTCCTGAAGACGACCTTGCTGAGTTTCAATAAAAGGAAGAAGATATCTCTATCGAATGGCGTTGAAAATGATTTGGGACAGAAGATTTTAGATAAAATGATCATAGATTCTAATATGTATATCGAAATGACGATTTGCTCAAACAACAGGTAAGTGATATTTGAAATAACTATTACAGTGTAACCTTAATATAAAGTACCTCATTATTACGAATTCCTCGATTTAACAAATTCTTCGTAATCCCCTTGAATTGTCCATAAGATTCTTTATAACGAATTTTGAACTATCAAGAAAAAGCATAAATACCTCTAATTAGCGAATTTTGTCAACCCAAAATCTTTATATAAAGTTACCAACGAAAATATTTGTTACCCACCTGATTTGTTTTAAATAGAAAATACATACAGATATTTGATAAAAATGTGTTATCTTTTATTAGTAGAAGTCGTTCGCTATAATAAGACAAGAAATATTGAGGCGAATAAAACTATTATTTTAACTCTTTTTAACGAATTTTAGACCAACGTAACCTCAACATAACAAAGCTCAGTTTAACGGATTACTTGATATAACGGATATTTACTTTCGTTCCCTTCAGATTCGTTATATCGAGGTTGGTATCCTAGAATCTTAACCGATGATTGCGGGTTCTCAGGCAAGCACCACTGAATTTTCATGTGCTTAATTTGTGTTTATAATTCATTTCGTGCTCGGTGGTAAAGGAAAACATCGTGAGGAAACCTGCATGTGTCTAATTTCAACGAAATTCTGCCACATGTGTATCCACCAAACTGCATTGGAGCGGCGTGGTAGAATAAGCTCCAGCGTGCTAATACTACAACGAGCTCTAGGTTGTAATTAGTACGTTTACTTGGTGGTAGGGTTTTGTGTAAACCCGTTTAGGTAGGTACCATCGGTACGTCAGATATTCTACAACAAGCAGGAATATTATGTATTCTCGTATTGGGTCAAGAAAAATAACATTTTAGTTATCAAGGTTGCTCATGGGCCATGTAAGGATTGGTTAATATTTCTAATATTGTCTATTGGTGGTGTTTATTACGTACCATCAAGTCTGCCTAATAAAAGTGCTGCTATGTCTCACTTCACCACACTGCTCCAATGTGGACCCTTACTCGATTGATCTTTATTTATAATACAATGTTATTCCACCTAACAAGCTTATATGCACTTTAAATATATACATGTATCTTTTCACGAACCCATGATGAATATCGTAGAATATTTTGATGATGATCGAACAATGATGATAAGTTCAAGTTCACATTTTTTTATCTTTACTCTTGTGATAGGAATGGACTCTATTCCAACCATAACAGGAGAAAAGTTTAACAAACAACATTTGACAGCAAATTGACGCAATATCATTGGTCGAGAGCTAATCTATGATTTTCACTATGGATCTGCGAAAAAAATAGCGTTTTCAACGTCGACGAAACTGTTATCGGAATTTTGGAAGTAAAATTAAAGTGGGTATGAGCAGTTAAGTGTAATAGTGTTGTATTATAAATAAATATATATTAATCGTAAACTCTTAGTAGTGCACAATATCGCTGTGTTATTAGCAAATAGCATGATATACGTAAATCTAAGGTTTGTTTATCTTTTTTCCTACTTACATTGAAATAGGCTATATATATAAAATAGGTTGTAGAATTACAAATGGCTTATACTCGCACTACTTTCGGTTAAGATTCATGACTTCTATAAACTATATCAGCATGGTTCAGGGATAAAAAAAATGAAATGAAATGTTTGTTTCAGAGAAATACTAATAAAGAAAATATTCCCTGATGATAATAGAAATCAATCAAAACCTTCTAACAAAAAGAACATCAAAGAATTATCGAAAAACAATCTGACAGATGCAAATAATATAAATTCTAATGTACTGAAACTACCAGGGAAGAAGAGAAATTTTAAAATTTTAATCCTAAGCAAAATCCTAGAATTACTGAAGAGCGAGGATCAGTATGTTGAGATCAATTTCGACAGTGCTCTGCTGTCTAAGTACTGCGATTGTCTGGAGAAAACCTGTTCGAATATAAATGAAGGGCGAAAAATTTACGGTAAATATGTCAAAGTTGTAGCGGAAGAAGTTAATGACAATATCGGTAATACATGTTTAAATGTGGAATATGGCAATAATATGATGTAAGTATAATTTACTCTTGGCTTGTACATGAATACGATCAAGTTTCAGCTTTGTTCATTGGCTCCTCCAGTTTCTGGTTTTTATTAATTTGTTATTGGCGCGCTTTAGGGTAAGACCCGTTCTTTAGGCAATCACGGCAAACGATACAACTGGCGGCCAGGCTATTATCAATTTCTCATATAACAAAAAACAAATGGCGATCAATCCAAATAAAAGCATTTGTTTAAACGTGTCACTTAAATAGCGTAACTAGACTTTTTCTTTACCAATAGATTATGAATATGATAGTCGATGACATTATATAGTCAGATTTATTAACATGGTTGGAATTTATTTAATGGTAAGTCAGATTATAATATACATTTATAACCTTTTTTAGGTCCTTGATTCTAAGAAAAAAGATTAACGAAAATAGGTTTATAAACAGCGCGACGAACGCTTTAAATACTGTCAGAAATTACTCTGAGGAAAATAATGATAATGCAACAATATACACAAAAACAGATGTGAAAAACAATACAAATTTATCTAAAAATATTAAGGATAACGAAATATTAGTGAAAAATGAGAATTTGGACGTTAATGATGAACTTGACAAAGTAACGCATGAAGTTTTAAATAATAAGAGTAACCAAAGCTTTAAACTTGATTTTCACGAATATTACGATGTTATAAATCAAAATAGTTTAAATATCGAATCACGTGACAATATACATGACGGAAATAAAATAGACAAGTCTGTGGCAAACGACTGTGATAACGATAGAGCTAAAATAAAAACAGAAAATATAGACAATAAAGAATTAAAAATAGATACACTCCAGAGTAATGATGCAAATAATAACAGAAACGACTTAGTTACGTTAAGAAAACTATTACAAATTAAAACTGATCTGAGTAATAAGAAAAAAACAGAGAATGATAGTGAAAAATCAGTTGAACTTAATACTTTAGATAATATAAATAACACGGATAATATTCATGCTGTAGAAACGAAACCATCCAAAGAGATCCTAAGCAAAGAGTTTGAAATTAATAGTGATAAATTAAAAGAAAATATTAGCGATGAAGTGAATACTTTAATTGGATTTTCAAAGAATAAACAAACTTTAAATAAACAAAAAGTATCAACGTTTATTCATTCATATAATAAAGTACAAAAAACCGTAATAATAGCAAAATCAAGTGATATGCGCTGTACACTCTTTTTAAAAGTGATCCAAAATTTATTAGCGAACAATATCAGTGAAAATTTTCTACCACACTTAAAGTGCCATGGTACTGATAAACGTGGTGTTATATACAGTTGTTATAATGAAGATACTTTCTACTGGTTAAAAGAGGTTTTAAGTGATTATAAAATCATAGACTATAATGGGACCATAGACATTAAGTTTACAGTACAAATTAAATTAAACACAATGTTCGAAGTCAAAAGAGTTCTAAGATTGTTAGAACTGTGTAATGTTGGACTGTGTTGTGATAAGTGGATGATTTTAGAAGAGAAATATAGTGACTTTTCGGTTTTTATTGTTGATATGGATCGTGATTCATTTAATTATGTTTGTGATAATAATTTCAAGTTATCAATCGGTGTTGATGAAGCACTATTTAGTATACATTGTTATTTGTAAGGAGAGTACTAAAGTTTTTTTAATTATTCTCTTGGAATAATAATTTATTCCAATCTAACTCTATTTGGAATAATGATAATTGTTTTGATATCTAATGGATCCATGACATATTATTAGAATAATCCTTTCTAATAATAAATAAGCATAAAATATAATTAATAATACATTGTTGTATCAAAAACAAATAAACTATTAGTTAGATTTTAAGTATAAACCAACCCAAGACAAATGCCTCCAAATATTCTACAGGGAACGTCGGTAACAACATTAAGCATAATACAGATATAGGAAGTACTTAAGCATTTTTATGATTTTTCATTTGTTTTTATTTCATCATTATCAATTCATATTAACGAATAAACCTGCAACTTTGTAATATGTAAGTTGCAAAGTTTTCTCCGGTAACTTTTAAAGTAAGAAAGATATGAACCAACCCTAGTATTTAAATACAAGGGACTTTTATAATTCAATTTTTTTGAATAGCCTAAATATAAACGATATTTTCTACATATTCGATAAAATTTGCTAATAGCTCTGATATATTATACACCACAATAGTTCTTGATAAATAACTGTTGCGGTGTTAAATTTTTGTAATACAACACTATTCCAATTAACTACTAATATGATATATTGTTTTACTTTTAAAGTTACAGCAATTTTGCCGATTTGTAAAACGACATTTTTTCACGAATTTGCAACGAGTGTCATAATTCAAGATGTCGAGTCTCGAACAATGATATCGCGTCGATTCAATGTCAGGGTTGTCAATTTGTCTTAACTACTCCTGTGCTTGGAATAGTTGGAACAGATTCACCAAAATGGCGTTATATATGAACTCCATCGGCTCTTTTATATTCCAACCTGTTTCTACTAAAGGAGTGATCATAATCCATATGGTTCTATTCAAGTCTTGTATCTCTTCATTCTGTCTTTAATTTGGTTTACAAAGCAGCATGCTCAAGCCTTAACTTGAAGTGAAATTCAATCATGATTTTTAAAGATGCCCAAGTCATAACACAGAAAATTTCGTTGAGAATCGGCATTTTTTCGGATTGTGTTTGGTGGAAAAATTTGAAGCAGCAGCTTAGTGCTAAGTAATAGAAAAATTTGCTGAAGAAGAACATTACACTAAAACGTCCTATTTCTGTTTTTGCTGTCGGCTTGATTAACCCGTGGTGATCAAACTTGCTTACGTCATGTTGAAAACTATAATTTAGATTAACAGTTTGAAATAATTCAAAAGAAAAACGTACATTCTCCTCTAAGAATACCTCCCAAACTTATTTTAATCGAACCAAACCAAATAAGGATGTTTTGATTTACAAGAGTTTATAATTCGTATATTACATGCATTATTTAACTTGCAATGTTTGATTTATATAAAATTATTATTATATATTCAATGAATATATAATTAAGATAAATTTATCTTATTTATATCGGTTAAGATACGATCCCGCGATTATATTCCGATCCCAATTCAAAAAGGTATACCGTTGAACGGCCATCGTAGAATTAGGACGCCGACTGTAGGAATGAATGCCATTTCTCCGGCGTGAACCTAGCTTGACTATTCATGGTGAAACTTTTATTTTAAATGTAATCTAATTATTCAACCAAAAGCGGTGAGTTCCCAAGTCCTAAAGGGGTATTGTGTTGTTTCTTATCCTGTATATATTTTTATTTGGTCATGAAATACATTTATAATTGTGCCAAAAAAGAAAAATTACAAGTGACGTGGATTTTACTGTACTTTCCAAGCCTCATGAAGGAATACTTTTTACGTAGTAAGTCCACGTCGTTTGTGTATAAGACCTCGAAATAACGTTTCAATGACTTATCTTTAGTCTTTATTTTATTAGAATTGTTTTGTTTTGATTGTTTTTTTATCGTTTTTTGTTTGATTTACTAAATATATTGATGAAGATTAATTATTTTTGTGTTTTTTTTTTCTTTAACCGATGTATATTTTACCTTAAACGTGCAACTTTGCTCAACAAGTGAAATGATTATGACGTCAAGTGTATAAATAATATTTTTTAAAATGTAGGCATGGATTCAGGTTGCTTCAGTTAAATGTAACAGACTGTGTCCTTTGAGGAGATTTGGAGCTTATTCTACCACGCTGATTTATATCCGGTTTGGTGGATTTACCTGTAACAGAATATTTTTGAAATTAGACACATGCAGGTTTCCTCCATCGAGGTTTTGCACGAGTACGAGATGAAAATTCAGTGGTGCTTGGCTGATGTTGAACCAGCAATCATCAGCTAAGATGCACGTGTTGAAACCAGGTGATCTATGTATTTGCTTAAATATTTCGATGATTGGATTTTTTTTTAATGACTCCATGGTTGTTCACGCCGATCCGACTTCTTGCATCTTAAAGATTAAGACCAATATTACGCGAACTAATTTTTTTAAATATTTTACTGTAGTAATATTTAATTATAGGCAGATACGAGTTGTTTCTGTAATGATCCGATGGGTAATTTTGATCTGAAGTATTTATTTTAATTTAAATTTACTTTTATACATACACAAAAAAATACGAGAGTACCTACATTTTAACCGACTTCAAAAAAAGAACTATCTCAATACATATTTTGTATTATTGTTTGTTCAGAACCAGATACAGCGCATTTATTACTTTCATTAACTTAACAAATAGGCACCTTAAATAATAATAAAAACCCTTAGTGTATTAACTTATTGTATTCTTTTAAGCATACATAATTAATTTGCCGTTCATAATTAGAATACCAGTAAAATGATTACTTAAAGGTTAGGGTAATATATTTTTTTTTTGTAGAATTTCCTTATCAAACAAAAGTTTTAACCGGAAAAATTTGGTAATAAAATTACTCAAGAAATCATAAGCACCGTAATTTTACGGCTACTATTTGTGACAATCGACTTTAAAATTTTACTCAAAGTTTTTAATTTTTGTACATTAACTGTGTGCATATACAATATATTACAATTATTTCAGTAATTTATTTTGATTCGTATGTCATTTTATTATCTATCCAATTGAAAATAAAACCCATAGAAAATGGTAAATGTAAAAATACTCAATGGTCTCGTTATATACGAGATACGTATTAAACATGTTTTTAGCGAGATATATATATATATCTTCAGACTGCTGTCTATCTGCCACCGATAATTAATGGGTATTTAACATTATTTTACAAAATACCTGCCTATATTTTTTATTTTATATGCACCCGTGATTTAATGATTATGTGTAAACTTTTCATTATTGTATTTTTTTATGGCTTTGATACATTTAATAAGGTACATTTTATTCTGCGCAAATATGCCAGAAATTTTAAAATTATGTTCGCAAACTATTTTATACTTGTAACGTAATTCTAACTAGTAACTACGTTACAAACGTAGTTGTAGTATTACAATCATAAAACTGTTAACGCCAGGTGCCAAAGTCATAATAAGTACAATGCAATTATTTACGGTGAAGTTTCAAACGATACAAATTAGTTTCATACGAATGAAACAAGCGATAAATACATTAGCACTTTAAAGATAATGAGTATGTAGTAGCTCTAAACAAGATAAGTTCTTATCGTATTATGTTAAATAAAATTTAACGTCTTTAAAATGTTAGAAGGAACGATAAGTAAAAAATTAAGTAATATATTTGTTAGTAAACCAGCATTTATTCACGAAGACGACAAGGTAAGTCTTGATTACTTTAAGCTGTTTACTAGGTATAAGTATGTTTTAATAACTACATAATATTTGCTATATTTATTTTTATTTACTTGAAGCTTATTTGAAATCTGCAAAACATGTCCCTAAAATTAATTGAAATAAAAAAAAATATCTACTGTTCAAGATGAATTTATTACACGTTGACATATTATTATAGATTAAAAAAAATACAAAATAATTACAACCTCATTGGTTTAAATAGTTCTAAAAGAAGTTCCTAATAGAAATATTCTTTTTCTTTAATAATATATATGTAATGAAGTAAATAGGCTGTTTAACAAAACTAAAATTAGTAATAAATGAAAATATTCAGTCACTCAGACTCATTAACATATTAATATACTTAATTGGTATTTAATATAATTAAAATGTTGTCAAAATATTTCAGTGTATGGTTTTTGAAGAACAATTCAACCCACAAGCTCCCATACACTTTCTGGTTGTGCCTAAACGAATGATATCACACCTTACAACAGCCTCAGGCGAAGATGAAAAATTATTAGGTAAAACTGATTTTTTTTTACAACAAATCCATTCTTATATTGTATTTAAATTTTAGATAAAGCCAACATACTGATTGTTCAGCTGTTTTGTCTTCAGGGCATTTAATCCTGATAGCGGGAAAAATAGCTGAAGAAAAGGGATTGCTACAAAATGGTTTCCATATGATGGTTGATGAAGATCACAAGACATCGAGATTTAAATGCTTGCATGTTTTTGGTAGAGCACTTCAACATATGATATGGCCAATTGCACCCGCAAGTAGACTTTAAGACAAGAGAGAACTTTTTTCAAAAGATTGATTAATTAGGGTTTGGATTTCAATTAAATAATATAATAAAAACATCCCTCTTATTTGTAAAATAGCTTCAATATATTTTGTAAATTTAAACTAATAATGGGCATGGATTAATGTGACCTTATCTAAAAAAGTTGTTAATTTTAACAACTTATAAAAAAAAGAGGAATGTAATGCAAGGCTTTGTTTTTTTTATAGTATATTTATCTAGATATTATCAAAATAAAAGAACACAGATACAACAGAGATTGTTAGTGTGTTGCTAATGAAGAATTGGTTTTATTTGGTCTTCATAGATGAATTTATAATATAATTTTAAAATAATTATATCACAATTAATTGTATCTATAAGCACCTTTGAATTATTGTATTGTGAGCTTTAAATTTAAATTAGCATATGTGTTTATTAGACCTCATAAGCAAGAAGTTGCAATTAACACAATGAAAACGACGCGACAAAATTATCTAGTAATGAGTGGATTTCTTTACATTCATTTCAAGAACTGTAATGACATAAGTTAAAATGTCAAGTGAAAATAAAAAACACAATCCATAAACATGGCGGGCGGTGAAGTGGAACTCGCTCAATCTGCTTCTGATGGAGGCGATACTATATTTGGAAAGATATTGAGAAAAGAAATTCCAGCTAAATTCGTTTACGAAGACGACCAGGTAGTCTGATTAACATTTTTCAATGCATAACTATAAAAAAAATAGTAGCCGGTTTATTAACGAACAGCTGATATAACCAAAGAAAAACAAACATTATTTTTTATTAGTTATTCTTTATTTTATTTCTTAGTATCGTATGTATAGGCAGTATTATTTAATTAACAAACCAAATGTTATAAAATAAACCAAAGACAATGATGCAGAGTGATCAATAATTAGCATATTTCAGTGTGTCGCATTCAACGATGTGAACCCTCAAGCTCCTACCCACATCCTCGTCATCCCCAGGAAACCGATCTCACAGCTTTCTAAAGCTGAAGATGCTGATGAACAACTCTTAGGTAACTAATTTAAAGTTTTATAATTCTTGTTCCTATTGTGTAACTATAAAATAGGTATGGCTAATGGCTAATAATAATATCAAACATTTGTTGCGGATTGATAAATGTTGCACAGCACAGCAAATATTTGATAGCAACAGTTGCTATCCTATAACCGTAATAACACTGCTGATGTTAAGTGGTTTCCACTGTTGAAGGACATTGGGGCTCTAAGAAATATTAACCATTCCTTACTTCATCAGTCTTGCTTACTAAGATGTTATGTTCCCCTGTGCCTGTTATTACATTAGCTTACTAACTATTCCAACAAGAACACAACAATATTAAATAATGCAGTCACAGTAGAATATGAAATAAGTGAAAGACAGCTACCTTGGCAGAAGGTATATGTAGTGAAAATAAAATTGTATAGTTTTGATTATAAGGAATAATATATATATAAAATTTAAATTAACCTTATATGTAAAAAATATCTTTTCAGGTCATCTGTTAGTCGCAGCTCGTAAGGTTGCAGCTCAACAAGGTCTGGACAAATCTGGCTTCCGTTTGGTGATTAATGATGGAAAGAATGGTGCACAAAGTGTTTACCATTTGCACATTCACATTCTAGGAGGACGCCAAATGCAATGGCCTCCTGGTTAAAAAAAAATATTGTTGTAGTCTGTGATTAATAAATCAAATATCGTTAAATGAATAACTCTTTTATTTTCATGGTTTTGGACCCTGGAGAACTTTGGTTTTAAATAGGAAAATTATTATGTTTAGTGTTGATATATTGACAAACATCAAAAACTTAATTTTGTTATGGCGACACTGGCATGAAGTTACAGTCAACATTATATTGATGAGTTATTCTATAGTGATTAAAGCGAATAGTGTTTTTTATTTCGTGGATGAATATATCAATATTCGAATAGCCTTTCTGTTGTATATTCCAACCATAAGAAGAGAAAAGTCAAATAAACAACATTTGACGGCAAATTGACGCTATATCATTGGTAGAGAGTTTGATTAATCTATATTCTATGATATTCACTATGGATTTGCAAAAAAATTGCGTTTTGAACGTCGACGAAACTGTTATCGGAATTTTGGAAGTAAAATTAAAGTGGATATAAGTAGTAAAATGTAATAGTATTGTAATATAAATAAAAATATATTAACCATAAACTCTTAATAGTTTTGTTTATGTATATTCCTACTTCGATTGGAATAGGCTATAAGGTGTCGTGATTATAGCCAGAGATTCGATGGACTGACACTCATTGCAAGGGAACGGATGGTAAAATATTTTTTGACTATTACCATTATACTGGGTGTTGTACAATAAAGCAGATTTCTAAATTTTTACGATTATCTATTCTCTCTTAAGATATTAAAAAGATAAAACCAAAATAAGCTTAATTCTATGAATATTTTGTAAGATTAATTATAATTTAAATGTAAAATTGTCACCGGTTTTGAATTTAGATTCTGCTAGTCGTAGAATCGGCAAAAAACTGACAGTGGAAACTTGAAAAGAGTTCCAAAAAATAAATGACATTGTTATTTATTATTACTTAGTTAATTAAATACGGTATAATTTTTATTTATTCTACATGAAGAACAAACTAATATTTATTCAATATCGATGTTTTGATATTATCGATATCGAAAAACAACCTTATCGTTCAACCGAGTGCCGACTGCTGATTACTAAGTGTACAATCCCTATTGAATTGAGAATTAATAAATAAACAAACCGATTTATTTTGTAACGATATTAAGATAAATAAAGGAAAATGAGTGGAAACCATGTAGTCAATACGATTTTCAGCGATTTTCAGAAAAGTTTAGACGAAGAACAAGAATTACGCGAAGTGAGTAAAAAATAAATAACATGCATTATTCCGCAATAACAGGATTTATACATGTCTTATTAATGTTTGCTATTTAAAGAAATTAAAACTTGAAAACAATTATATATATTATTTAAAGTATGAAAACAAAAATGTTGTATGTTTTTAATTGTACTTGATATTTAATATTTAAATTTTTTAGGTTATTCGTAATATTTGTAAAGATGTCGACCAAATATCCCGTAAAATAACGACAGTTTTGCAAGTTATACATCACAATCAAGCTGAGAGTAAGTAGCATTAACCAATTATGATAATAAGCCGTAACCTAAACCTTATATTAATTATTTTTCTTACAAACATAACTCGTAAAACTATAACTTTTTCTGTCACATTTTAACTTTCGAAATGCGATAGGCATATATATATTAGTATATATATATATATATATATATATATATATACTAACATATATACAAAAATACAATATAGTACACACTGTCTAAATGTTAATATTGAATAAGCTTAATATATGTACTAATTTTATTTACAATAGATAAGTTGTCATTGCATTGCCTATAGACATTGGCACAGTAAAAAAGTATATATATTTTTTAATTATAGTTAATAACTTTGGGAACTAAAAAGTTATGCCAAGTTATGATAAAAAAATTAAAATGTATTTATTTACATTAATATGTAATAATTAAGATATTTTTTTTCTGAGTAAGATTATAATTTATAGGTAAGGCTTAAAATAAAATAATTTAAATAATTTGAATTATTTTCTTTTCAGTTGGTCAAGCATGCTTGCAAGCACGTGAGTTATTTGAGAAAGCAAGTGAGGGTTATGGAAAACTTAAAGAAGCTGTGCCTTCAACAGATTATTATAAGTATGGTATATTTACACATTTTCAATTTAGTTACTGCTGTATCTTAGTACACACATACATACATGTATTGTATATAATGATAAATAACCTTATCCAATCATAAAAAAAATAAAGATAAACATTCAATTTGCATATTCCAAAAGAGTTATTCTAAGTACAGGGTTATTGGTAATTCGACGTATTACCATTAGGAGGTAATAGGGGTGACTATTTGCGATAATTTTAACCCCCATTTGCATTATGCAAAAGTTAACTATTTTTGAGTTATCACGTTTTTAAGTTTTTTCAAAATAAGTCAAAAATGCAACTTCAAAAATTTATTTAAAAAAAGTATCAATTAAAATTTTTTTTTTCAGTTTTATAGAAACGACTAAACACTGGTTTTTTTGTCAATATTAAAATAATAATTATCGATCTAAATTTAAAAATGCGAGACAGAAAAAGATATTATTTAAAAATTTTTTTAATTTTTTTTCCACAAAAATGCCTTAACAAAAAAAATCGTTATGAAACTTGTCCTGCAGATTATTTTAAAGACATAACCGTTTTATCAGCTCTCCAAAAATGTATAACAACTAGGAACTTATTTCAAAACAACCGAAATAAAATGACCACAAAGGACGCTGGCAGAAATTCGTATTCGAACATGAATGAATTCGGACTAAAGTTCGCTCTTTAAAATTCACACAAAATTAATTAAAAACAATACCCAATGTAAATAAAACTGAAATACAATTTTAAAAGCATTACACTTATTTATTGTCAAATTAAACACAACCACCGGTTCGGAAAAGATTATACCCCGACCTTAGAAGACAGGGTGAAAGAAAACCAGCGGATCTCTTTTTTATTTGTCAATTTTATTAAACTTTATCATTTCAACACTCTGTCCACCCTGCTGGATGTGTATAATAGTTGTACGTTAAGTATAGCAGCTAGGTGTTATTATTAATCATTATGTTTCAGATATCAGGATCATTGGCGATTCATGACACAGAGGTATTGTTTTCTCATCTCTTTGACGATCTGGTTAGAGAAGGGTATCCTAGCACCACATGATACTGTTGCATCTGTTTTAGGAAGTGAGTATTGTTCAGTATTTATTTACACTAATGGCGGTTTAATTGACCAGCATATCACAAAGACCTTGTCTAAAATTTGAACGGGATCATTAAATGAGCATGTTTGACATAGAGTATGAGATTGGATACACATTTGTGTGCTGTAGTATTTCTCGAGCAGATGTCTAGTTGCCAAATGCATGTTGTTTCAATGTTAATAGGTAATAATAAATAAATGATCATTAATCATAATTTAAATTAAAAAATATGTTTTTCAGTAATCTAAGACTTTATTACTGAAGGAAGAAATTACATGAAGTGTATCGTGCATTTAGGCTGGGGTTCATTCCTTTTTTTCCTCAGAAATGATATAGAAATTTATTTTTTTCATCAATACATTCTAGAGTAGGCAATGTGCTCGTGTATGAATTGTTTACAGAAATAACATACGACTCATTTTTATAGGTGAAATAGCGTTCAATTTACACTGAAATAAAAAAAATATTTTTATATATATTTTGAAAACATGCATTTTTAAGAAATAATTTGTCAAAAATCAGTAATGTTTATTAACGTTTCTTTCAAAATATTCTATTAAAAAGAGACTACACTTTTGTAGAGTATTTTTTGTTTAAGTAACTGATAAATAATTGGCTCACAATCCCTTTAAAAAGTCCCGTGAAAACGTTTAATTCGTCATAAGATCTTAAAGTTGTCAGCTGTATAGAAATTAGGTGATTGATGTCGTCATTTAATAATAACAATTTCTTGATACATTAATGCGAAATTGGTGCATTAATTTGATCGGCTTTTGATAAATCTAATCTTATTTTTCGTCGTGATAATTAGTATATGTCTGTCTGTTATGTTAGCTTTTATGACGTCATTGCTATTAATTTATGTAATCGTAATGTCTATGTGTTCGTAAGTTTGGAGAACTCTTGGAATTATGACCTGACTGATTTAGGTTATGGCATATTGTAGTGCGAACAGGTGCACTCTCTATTCCGATGAGACGGCAAATTTGAAGTGAAAAGTTCGCGTGGTAAGTAAAGGCGCAGGTCCAACTGCTTTATAGCCTATTCCAATGGAAGTAGAAAAAAAGATAAACAAACCTTAGATGCGATTTGATAAATTAATTGAAGGGGTTTGGTTAAATGCAGGACTCGCAGGGCTGCAAACAATACGATCTGTTTAATTTAATAAAATTATGGGTTCTTTCGCATTATCGTCTATTTTTGACTTTGACTTGACTTAGCTGAGGGCCCTTGAATCCACGGGGCCCTGGGCTGAAGCCCAAAAAGCCATATGGTAGATCCGGCCCTGCTCTCGACCAATGATATCGCGTAAATTTGCTGTCAAATGTTGTTTATTTGCCTTTTTTCCCGCTATGTTTGAAATAGATTATACAAACTCCGGGTTGCTTATATGGATTAGGGAAACAGCCCCGTAAACGTAAACGAAACTATCGGATATCCGAAATAAAAATCTATCCGTAACCGAAGCTGATAAAAAAATGTTTATTATATTTTTGTTTTGTGTTAAACTTTAAGAAAGTAGGTAATTGTATTTTCAAGTTGTTGTTTTTTTCTGTGATTATACCTAATACTAAATGGTAGCCTACGAATAAAGTAAAATTTAGATATTGTTATGTTTTCTTTTATTATTTATAAATAATATCTTTAATTGAAATTATCTGAAACAATCGGATATTCCGAAATAATTTCGTATCCGTAACCGTATCTGAAATTACATATCCTACTATGAAACTTGTTGTTATTGATAAACTATTATTCAAACCATGTCTAAAATTTTCGAACGTTTTCTGCTAACTATACACTATCAAAGTAAATATTAGTCGCCGCTTTCTCTAACGTTACGAGTTATACTTCATTCGTGTTCCATGTTTTTCGTTTTCTACATTTATACAATATTTTTTTTTGTCGTGGTTTTTTTTTTTTAATTTTCAAGGTAAATCATGATTATTATTATCACTAATTACGATACTATCGAATATATCATCGAATCGGTCTTCGTATTAGTGGTCTTGACTCGGCTAATTATATTTTGCAACCGATAAAATAAGTCTTACTTCCATATCATATATTTTTAGGACTAAAGTAATTTCTATTTGCAACTTATATATTTTTTATGACATCGGTAAGCGGACGAGCAAATGGGCCACCTGATGGTAAGTCACCACCGCCCATAGACAATGGCGTTGTAAGAAATATTAACCATTCCTTACATCACCAATCCTTGGGAACTAAGATGTTACGTCCCTTGTGCCTGTAGTTACACCGGCTCTCTCACCCTTCAAACCGGAATACAACGATACTGAGTACTGCTGATTGGCGGTAGAATATCTGATGAGTGGGCGGTACCTACCCAGACGGGCCTCACAAAGTCCTACCACAAATACATTTTACTTTTACGTTTTATCATGAACAATTGAAATAATCAGTAGTATATCTAATTATATCTATTTATCCATTTTACCGAAACAATATAATATCTATCTATCATGTAATATATATCATAATAATGCTATTTATATATAAAAATGTGTTTTGATGTAATTTTTCGTGTTTAAAAGACTGAACGATTACCATTTCTGTACATATAGCCTATTCCAATGGAAGTAGGAATTATGATGAACAATTATTTAATGCGATATTGTTCACTACTAAGAGTTTATGATTAATATATATTTATTTATAATACAACACTATTACACTTACCTACTTATTTCCACTTTAATTTTACTTCCAAAATTCCGATAACAGTTTCGTCGACGTTCAAAACGCATCTGGTGTATCTATTTCAATAAATAAATATTTTGTCAGGAATGTTTTTATTACGATTCACTCTGTTACAACAATATAGAACGTAATTTTTATTTTTCACGCCCCCCACTCACATACATAAACATACACAAAATGAATTTCTGGAGACGTGGAGCAACAGCTACAAAATTATATATATAAAATTCATATGTTTTAATTGCCAATGATTCGTAGCGACTGATCGCTGACCAATTGTGAAGATATATTTAAGTTGTTCTATTTGTTACAGTAAGTGCGGTCGAGGAGAAGGAGGGATTCCATCTCGACATTGAGGACTATCTCGTTGGGCTCTTACACCTGTGTTCTGAACTGGTAGGCAAATATACATATAAAAAAAATAGCCTTTATTTCCAAACCCAATTTCCAATTTGATTCATAAATAGTAATAATGTCATATGTTATATATATAGTGTTGGGCAAAGGCCTCCTCCATGTCTTCCATGGGCAAAAATAAATAATAAATTGTTATGTTTGTCCCTATAGCAGAGACGTAGAAGGGCAAATGGGTCATGTAATGGTATTTCTTTGATTGTGGTGGTGACCACTTCGCAGTGATTGGCTCATGCTTTAACCATTATTATTACCAGGAATGGTTTACCAAATAGTTATACTTAAAATGCACAAAGTCACAGGCACATAATTGTATTTATTGTGCCTCAGCGGCCGATAGTTTGTTGGGCTACCAACCATCCCTTAAAGGTCGTTGGCAGTCGACCGAGCTTACTAACTCCTAGTTAGCTACGACTCTACAAACGAGGCATCGCAATCTATCTAACCTCAATCATTACAACTCAATAAAGGCGTCTTAAGCTGAGGTTCGGCCTCACAGAAAGCACCGTTAGGAAGCACGTATTCTGAGCTCTTAAAGTGAGCTCGAAACATCTCTTTTTTCCCCCACTTGGAAGTGGGGAGTATGTGTGACTCGCCGGTGCCCAAGATGCGTCCTGGTATACCGGAACACCCACTAAAAAACCAGCGGTGCACTCTCCAAAGCCTAATTTTTATTTACCCAAGTCCATAAATAAAATTACATCGAAATCGGCCCATCATTTTCTAAGGAGTCCAGTTAAATACGTACAGAAGATTTTTATATGTAAAGATATTATGTTTCATCTCATTTGAATAATATTTCCAGTCTCGTCTTGCAGTCAACTCGGTGACACGAGGCGATTACGAAAAACCGTTACAGATATCGAAGTTTGTCATGGAACTTAACGCTGGGTTCCGGTGAGTTGGCTAACAAAAATCTCGAATGAATGTGCAAAATAATTTTTCATTTCAAATTTTATATATTCTTATATTTAAGTAAAGAAAGCAAATTTTATGTAATCGGCCAAGTTTTTGTAGCCGTATCTCCAGTTATTAGAGCTCGAAATCGCAGCGAAACTTCATACTTATAAATGACAATTGAAAAGGGTTTGAAGAGCCTGTACGATATTTGTGCATGTAGTATACTACGTTGAACGTCTTTTTAAAGAGTTTGTAAGAGTTTATGAGCACAAGGGACACAGACTCAATTTAGTTCATCTTAACTGTCAGGAGTTGCTGTCAATCCCCCCCCAAATCTATTTTGTTTATCTGTACTAATATTATAAATACGAAAGTAGCTCTCTGTGAATGTTGCTCTTTCACGGCCAAACCACTGAAACGAATTTGATAAAATTTCGTATGAAGAAAGCTTGAAGTTATTTTTTAAGCCTTACGACCGATCGATAATAATCGAACAAAGCCGCGCGCGATAACTGATGGTATATAAATTAATTTTTATTTATTATTTACAGGTTATTAAATCTAAAGAATGACCACCTTCGGAAGAGGTTCGATGCGCTAAAGTATGACGTCAAGAAAATAGAGGAGGTTGTCTATGATCTGAGCATTCGAGGACTTTTGCCCAAGGCACAGCAAAGTACAGAAGAGGCTTAGACTGAAAATATATTTTTTAATAAAATATAAAAAAATATCAATATTGTTTTATTGTTTTTATAAGAGTTAGACGTTGACGATTTATTTTGTACTTCAGAAGTAGTTTAAGAAAGCTTTTCGCAACAATAGCTATTAGAATCCATGTTAAGAGATAATTTATCATATATTTTTGTCTTACAAATTAAAATTCTTCATAGTTTTGACAGTTGAATTTTTACGTTAAATAGATAAATATATATTTTATTCTACAGATTATGTCGATCGATTTCGGCCATAGAGAAAATCTATCTGCGCAGGAGATCAGACAATACCGGATAGAGTTCAGGGGCAGGACCATTGGCTTGGCATGCTTTCTGAGGTTCAACAAGTGGCTTAGCTACCTTATGGCAAGCTGGTGTGGGGCACTAAAGCTGAACAGTGTGCCCCAGGGGCAAACATCGTCTATTCATTCATAATTATTTTATTTTGCTAAAATTTCTCTTGTATGTCATAGTTATTCTTATTAAGTTTACGTTCTAGTAAAAAGTTAAATAAGCAATTTAAGAGCTGGTATAAGTTATTAAGTACGTGGGAAAAGGGGACGGGGCCACGGTTTTACTCAAAGCACCGCAGCATAGGTGGCCTTATCTATCTAGCTACGCCACTGGGTGTGGGACTGTTAATAGTACATGATATTTTATTCTTTTTCTCAATCGGTGATTGTCATGTGAGCTTGTAACCTTTTGTACTAGCAATATACGTTCGTTGGATTTTTCTAAGTAATCGTTTATTTATTTCCACCTAAATATCAACCATGATTATTTATAAACGGGTGCCAATGATTTGAAGATGTTTTTTAATCAAATAATTATGATAGCTGATAGCTAAAATATCTGATTAATTAATTTACGTAACAATTAATCACAAAATAAGGCCACGCAGCTGATTGCAGTGCGTAGGCAAGCAAGTAAATTTATTTTATTATTTTTATTAATGCATGTTCCAATTGAAGAAGGAGCATAGATAAATTAACCTCAGGTTTCTGATTCCATGAAATTTGACAACTACTTTTATTTTTATACTCTACTAGCGGTCCGGTACGTACTTCGCTACGTATAAAGTGATATAATACAAAAATGAGTTAGAAAATCGATTCATTTCTTAAAAAATATATATTTACTTAATTGCTAGCTAGCTAGCAGAACAGAAACGTAATTTTTTCTCAAATCCATATTGGATATCATAGAATAGAAATCAAGGCGTTCAAACAAAAAGAAAAATTTATATAGTAGAGATTTCGATTTAAATCACGATATTGTTACGTACATAAATATATTTTTATTAAAGATTCAGATTAGAAACGACTTAACCGCGTTATCGAAATATTTTATCGTTCAAAGTATGTAGTAAGATTTTTTTTTTCCAAATTAATGATTAATTGAGCACATACCAAATGCGATAAAATAATTAAATGATTTGATTTTACGAAAGAGGTTTTATATATATATTATGTAACTTATAAATATTATCTCCATGACCCGCATTTTATTAATCTCTTTTGATTTACGTATAACGAATTTTGTTAAACAAACTTATACATCCAAATTTAAGAAATTCATCCTCGTCTTTGGCAATCTGACATCCACTGCTGAACTGCTCTTTAAGGTGCGCCAAAGGTTCCCCGCCTTCCGCATCCAGTCGTGTTCCACCATCTTCAGCTGATCTGCCCACCTGGCTGGAAGGCGCCCGACGCTGCGTTTGCAGAACCGTGTTCTTCAAATTAACTTAATTAAATATAAACAATATTCTTCCCCCATACTAGTCAGTTAGTTATTCGTATCTGTTTACTATTTTCGACATATTCAAGAACCCAATTTAGGAAGTAGACCAATCAATGAGGGAACATTTGTCTGTATTACATACTCTACCTGAAAGAAAACTATTGAATCATTATATCTATGAAATTTCTACCACAATATACAGCTGGTTTCGACGAAGGTGTTGCCAGATTTAAAAAAATTGTTAAGGAACGTTTGTGTGCGAAAGTACTATACAATTAGTGAGTTTATGATTGATAGCACACTTTGGGAATGAAACAATCGCCTCTTGGCTATTTCTATTCATATTCAATATATGTATTTATTTAGATTGACAAAAAAAAAAGACCCGCTGAGATTCTTTCGCCGGTTCTTCTCAGGTCAGGGTGTTTCCTTTTCGGAACCGCTGGTAGTGTTTAATTTGACTATTAATAAGTAAGTGTAATGCTTCTTGAATAAAGGAATTTGAGTTTAAGTTATATAATATTATCTTATAATTATTATGTACGTGTATATAACTGAATTCTTTGATTTCAATAAAAAATAGTGTGATTTATGTCCAATTGATCAATCAAATCTAAGTAATTCTGGATGGTTTATTAGACTGAGTTGATGGCTTTGCGATATTCTTTCATCACCCGGACGAAGTCGGGGCAGGCAGCTAGTTAATATATAATGTAGTTGCGCTTCGCAATTTCAGAATTCAGATTATTGGCGAGAAGCGTGTTCTCGCTGTTATTCATCCTCCTGCCCTTATCCCAGTTTTATTTGGGGTCGGCGCAGAATGTCTTTCTCTTCCATACTTCTGTGTCGGACGTCATCTCATAAGTAACATTCTTTCTAACCATATCGTCTTTCACAAGCGTGTTCTCGTTATTAATACACAATATACTATAATATGAATCAGGTATCGGTTTGTTTTTAACTTTTCGATGGTTTATATTTCTTACAGTGCTAATGGCCATGGACGGTGGTGATCACTGACCATTAGATGGCCCTTCTGCCAGTCAACATTTTCTTAGATAAATATTAAATATGCTACAAAGATAAGAAGCTCGATAACGTATTAGGATAAAATATTATTATCTTCGTTTCAATATCATAATTTGATAAAAGTTCAAACTTATTTTGTAACCGTTCATTTGGTTGCACGTATCTTTGGTAACGCGAACTAAAAGTAAAATTATAATAAAAAATGTTACTACTTTTGATAGGTGTCATAGTAATCGCTCTGTACTTTTACGGTACGAGGAATTTTAAATATTGGGAGAAGAGAGGCGTTAAGTTTGAAAAGCCGTTGATTTTCGTTGGCAGCAACTTGAAAATGTTTATAGACAATGTCAGCGTGTCTGAACGATTCGCTGCCCTGTACCGATCATACCCTAACGAAAGATTTGTTGGATTCTTTGAGGGCAACGGGCCCGGGCTACTTATACGTGATCCCGAACTCATAAAACGTATCCTCCTCACGGATTTCCGCTATTTCCATCAAAGAGGGCTTAATCCTCATAAGACGGTGATAGAACCTCTACTGAGAAATCTGTTCACTGCTGATGGCGATTTGTGGAAACTTATGAGACAGAAGTTGACACCGACCTTTTCAAGCGGTAAGTTAAAGGCCATGTTCCCGTTAATCGTTGAAAGAACCGAAAAACTGGCGAAAATCGCGGATGACTTAGCTGAGACCGGTGAAGAGGTAGATATAAGAGAACTCATGGCGAGATACACGACCGACTTCATTGGGGCTTGCGGCTTTGGAATCGACTCAACTGCCTTAAACGACGAGAACTCAGATTTTCGAAAATTAGGCAAGAGTATCTTCAGAATAACAAAGCGAGACCATTTTGTGTCTTTCTTAAAGAGAATGGCACCAGAAACGTTCAAAAATCTCACTTTCTTGGCACCGGATATTCAGAATAAAACCATTTCACTCGTTAGGCAGATCATGGGGCAGAGGAATTATAAGCCATCGGGCCGAAATGACTTTATTGACATGATGCTGGAACTGAAACAAAAGGGAAAAATAACTGGTGAATCTGTGGAAAAGCGTAACCCTGACGGTACCCCGAAAATAGTTGAATTAGAACTCGATGATCAATTGCTGTCTGCCCAAGTGTTCATTTTCTTCGCTGCTGGCTTTGAAACGTCTTCTTCAGCTAGTAGTTTCCTTCTACACATGCTTGCTTACCACCCAGAGGCTCAAGAGCGCTGTCAGAAAGAGGTAGACGAGGTGCTACAGAGGTACGACGGTAAGCTTTGCTTTGAAGCTGTAAAGGAAATGAAATATATGGAAATGGCTTTCAAGTGAGTATTTATTTCTTATCAGACTATAAATAAAGTTTGAAACCTTCAAATAATTGAAGGCAAAATTATAATAATACACTCGTGCTAAATTTGGGTTATTTATGAGTGTTTAATATTCAGCAGCGCGATTCTCTAAAAGTAAGTAAAAAACGATTTTAGTAAAGGTTAAGTGTTTTTCATGCACAGATTTTTTTAAAGAGAACGCTGTCGTGCATTTTTATCGGTAATAGAGTTTTTTTTTAAAATGTAACAGAGTTTAATGAGACGTTACACAGGATAATAAGCAATACCAGGATGTACAAGATAGTAACAAGAATATTATTAAGTTAAAAAAAAATCGGAATAAACAAAACACTTTTAATTTTTTTTATAACATATATATATATATACTTTATGAAGGCACTCGGCTATTGGCAGGAACGCCGTTATCATCTTTGTTACCTTATATAAATCCTATTTATTTCAGTCATCACGAGAGCGCGGGAATGTTGTAATTAATTCCGGAAATAAAAGTTAGTATCGTTAAATTATAATGTTGTAATATTTTACACGCGTTCGTACAATAATTTTCAATTGTTAAATCGAATAATTAACTGGGATTCCAATTATTGACGTCGGCGATCGGTTCGCGTGACATACACCGCCATTACGGGCTGTTATCCGTTGCCTTAGCAGTATCAACCATCTAGCGGCGCTGCCCGTCAAACGTTCCACCAGAGCAAGCTTGGCTCGCTCTCGTCCAATAATCGAACCCTTACGATTTTATTCGGGATAAATCAATTAGATGGCACCGCATTTGGCGCGCGCCGTCATATACTTATTTACTGAATTATTATCAGAAGATTCACTATCCAATCTCCTTCCTATAAAGACAAATCAAAGTTATTTCTTGTTAAAAAAATTAACATTTAATAATATAAAAATCGCAATTAAAATTATACACATTACTAAGAAAATATTATTTACTCCAAGAAGACAACCAGCCATTATTGTGTTTAGATACGACAGATTACAGATACAAACATGCCTTAAAATATGTAGTTATAAAATCTATACTAATTCTAAGCCTCTGTGTAAAATGTCTCTTGCAACAAAATAGTTAGCAAATATTTATAGATCTCTATAGAAAAAAACCGGTCAAGTGCGAGTAGGACTCGCGCACGAAGGGTTCCGTATAATTATTTATAAAAACGGCAAAAAAGTCATGTTTGTTGTATCGCAACCCACTTAAATATTAATTTTATTCTGAAACAGAAATACATCTTCTTTTAAAATTTTGACTGTCTAACAATCACGGTTCATGAGATACAGCCTGGTGACAGATGGACAGATAGACGGACGGACAGTGGAGTCTATAAGAGTCCTAAAAACTTACATTTCGATCAAAAACTCCTTGCCAGGTTACAGTGCCATGTTTTTCGATAACAACCCTTTTACAGATAACACAAAACGAGAGTTAGCGCGTGATCATTGAACGATTAATTGCTATTTTCCAGGGAAAGTATCCGCATTCTCCCGTCACCAGGATTTCTATTGCGGAGAGCTGCATCGAAATACACCATACCAGACACAGATATTACCATAGACGAAGACACGCTCGTGATAATCTCAACTGAAGCCATGGCCTCTGACGAAGATTACTTCGAGGACCCAGAAGAGTTTATTCCTGAAAGATTTCATCCGGACAACATTGACAAAATAAAGAAATGCACTTTTATGCCCTTCGGAGATGGACCCAGGTCGTGCATAGGTAAGATGTCTTATATGTTACTTTTGAGCAGAAAAACAAAAACAACACAAATGACAAATAATTAATGTCCGCCTCTTGTGTTGTGTCAGAGGTTAGGGTGCGGGCAGATGTTATATTAGGGTAGGGTTATGTTCTGACGCCTGTCGAAGAGACGAAGAAGGTACCGCTGATTGTTTTGTCGGTATTCCGGTGTACTAGATGTCCTGGTTATCGGCGAGTCCCCCCCCCTCTAATTTCCCGTGAGGGAAACGCGTAACGCGTTTTTCCAGCGATAAAGGAAAACAAGGTTAGGTTGAGACTATCTATGCAAAATATCAAGATCGCCTGAGTCGTTAAGACGTCAAAGCGTAACAAACAAACTGTCTTATATAGCATATGTATTTGAGGTTTATTTACAAAGTAAGTGCATGTGTTCCGGTTTGAAGGGTGAGTGAGCCATTGTAACCACAGGTACAAGGCACATGACATCTTAGTTTACAAGGTTGTTAACGCATTGGTAAAGTAAGGATTAGTTAAAAATTCTTACGATGGCCATTTACCTCTAGGAGGCACATTTGACCGCCTATATAAAAAAAAAAACAGAAACGTCATTTTTTATCAAATAATAAGTTTAGACAATCATATATAATATTCAATTGTCTATGACAGATAGCTTCAATTCAATTTAATTGATTACAATAATTGACACTTTATTTTTCGCATTATCAAATAGCCTATTAGCACAACAAACAGACAAACAGGCGAGCAAAGTCACTTTAGAATTTATAATATTAGTTAAGACTAGCTAAGCCCCGTAGACGTTCCTGTCTTTGTACGAGGGATGTTACGGAGCTCCGTAATCGAGCCGATTGTATATTCTAAAAATCAAAATCAAAATATACTTTATTCAAGTCGGCATTTACAAGCACTTTTGAATCGTCATGTAACAAACTATATTAAATTAAGCTACCACCGGTTCGGAATGTTGATTCTACCGAGAAAATCCGGCAAGAATCTCAGTAGTTTATTTTTTTTCAACATCTAAAAATACAGTCATGTTAGTTAAATACAATTATATATGTATGTTATGTCTCCTGCCTGAAAGGCAGCAAGCATTAACTCTATACGAAATAAAAATCTATACGAAACTGTAAACGAATCCAATAAAAAAAAAAATGTTTATTCTAGTTTGCATAGCATTATGGCTGTTTTTTTTCTGTGATTATACCATAACCAAATAATAGCCCATAAACATAGTCAACATTTACTGTTACCAACCGATTTTTTTTACAATTTTTAAATAATCTAATATCTGTTAGTGAAACAATCCGAAACAGTCGGATAATAATTTTGCATCCGTAAGTCCGTATAGTACGACACAATTTAAATGTAGCATCGACATATTAAAAAAAAAAAAACAATAAATCGTTCAAAGTTGCATTTTTGACTTATTTTAAAAAAAGCTGAAAAACGTGATTACTCAAAAATGGTTTACTTTTGCGTCATGCATATGGGGGTTAGAACGCGTGATTCTTAACCGATGGTTACGGGTTCAAACCCAGGCAAGCACCCCTGAATTTTCATGTGCTTAATTTATGTTTATAATTCATCTCGTGATCAGCGGTGAAGGAAAACATCGTGATGAAACCTGCATGTGTCTAATTTCAACGAATTTCTGCCACATGTGGATCCACCAACCCGCATTGGAGCAGCGTGGTGGAATATACTGCAAGATGCCTTAGCCCAGCAGTGGGAAATTTACAGGCTGTTAATGTAAAAAATATGGGGGTTAAAATAATTGCAAATAGTCACCCCTATTACCTCCTAACGGAAATACCTCGAATTACCAAAAACCTTGTATACTTTTTTACATTAAATTCAAAGTATAAGCATAAAACTTTCTTATTGGTCATCAAGAATCTGTCACCGATTCGGTACGAAACGTATCAAACTTGAGAAGAACAAGAAAGAAAGAAACTATTTAGGACACGGCACTATTGAAAAAAAGTATAAACAAATCTGATAAAAAATAAACAAATTATACATTAGTTAATCTTAAAATAGAAAATACTACAATAATGAAAAAGAGATTTGATAGCCAATGACAGATGATTAAAATGGTGGAAAAGAATGACTACTGAGTTTCTTGCCGGTTAGTAGAATCTATTTTCCGAACCGGTGGTAACTCATTTAATTCAATACGGTGATTTAAAAATGCTTTTATGAGTTTACTTGAATAAAGGATATTTTGATTTTGACTTATTATATTTTTTGGTCCAATGTTGTAATTATATTGTTTAGTGCCTTGGGTGGTTTCATTTCTATGGTGTGTTATAGTCTAAAAAGACGTTATACGTTTACATACACGTTCTATTTTTGAATATTTCCTAGCGTTATTAATATGAAAATAAAATATACACTACGTTATCAGTGTCCTACAAATATTACCGCCATTACAATAAGGTTTAAGAGGACACAGTATTTTTCTTTAGTAATGTTACTGGAAGTCCGTTGCACATTAGGGACCCCGCTAGGTAAGGACGAGGGCAACATACCTACGACAGAAAATCGATTTGGGTATATTTACAGAAAGCAATTTCAGTATCACAGGATCCTGAAATACCGGAAAAATAACTTTAAGGATCGAATTATGGTCATGATCATTTTTTGTTCTACATTTACGCTCGCGTCTATGGTTATGAGTAAGCAGAAAGGCGGATAATTTAATAAACTACCGCTAAAGGTGATCGTAGAGAAGAAATGGATAAATGATAAATCCAGGAAAAATTATAAAAAATACAGAAAGTAAACGACTCACTGATATGTTATTTCCGGACGGATATTCTCATGGTCTTTGTATTTGTCTAAAACTATTATCAAACCAATTAAGAAAGGGAGCTTGTTAAAATGAAAATTACGAAAATGAGATCTATTAGGTCTTTATTGGGATTGATTTCCGAAGTCCAAGTGCACGCTGTTGGATTCCGCAATATACCTGGATCCAGCTGGACTAATATGTTTCGCAAATACCTGGATTGCATTCCCTAGATATATTATATAATTGAAGTAAGTAAAGGGAGAGGAGTAAAACAAAACGATGGTTCGACAATGCCTCATGTTTGAGTCACGGGCACCCGAATACGCTAAGACCTGCCTACAAAAGTACTAAATACGTAATCTTGTAAAATAGGTTTCTCGTGGTAGGGCTTTGTGCAAGCCCGTCTGGGTAGATACCACCCACTCATCAGATATTCTACCGCCACACAACGGTCCTCAATATTGTTGTGCTCCGGTTTGAAGGGTGAGTGAGCCAGTGTAACTACAGGCACAAGGGACGTAACATCTTAGTTCCCAAGGTTGGTGGCGCATTGGTGAGGTAAGGAATGGTTAAGATTTCTTGAGCCGAGATGGCCCAGTGGTTAGAACGCGTGCATCTTAACCGATGATTTCGGGTTCAAACCCAGGCAGGCACCACTGAATTTTTCATGTGCTTAATTTGTGTTTATAATTCATCTCGTGCTCGGCGGTGAAGGAAAACATCGTGAGGAAACCTGCATGTGTCTAATTTCAACGAAACTCTGCCACATGTGTTTTTCCGCCAACCCGCATTGGAGCGGCGTGGTGGAATATGCTCCAAACCTTCTCCTCAAAGGGAGAGGAGGCCTTTAGCCCAGCAGTGGGAAATTTACAGGCTGCTAATGCATAAGATTTCTTACAGCGCCATTGTCTATGGGCGGTCGTGACTACTCACCATCAGGTGACATATTTGCTCGTCCGCCTACCGATATCATAAAAAAAAAGTGTACGATCGTAAAGATTTTCTGGTTTAACTGTAACATATCATCGTCATATCTACATTGTAATTGGTAAATTAATTATAAACAAAATTTCATTACGAGAACATCATTTTAAACTAAATAAAAAATAATTAAATTTTATCATGATTAGTCATGGAAATCACGCGTTCAATCATGTGAACATTACTTAATAAGGTAATGTTGACTTAATCGTGTCAGCAATTATTGTGTGTGACAGTTTCGAATTACGCAAAATAAAGTTACTGTGTGGTCATCAATTTCTTTATTGTTATTTATACTTTTTAAAATACATAACATTGTTTAAAAACCCAGGACTGAGAGAAATAAAAATATTACTATAAAAGGTAGTCTTAAATTGGTCTAAGTGATTTTATCTAGAACTTTGGGTAACATTTGAAAATTTAGATCAAAGTATATATCGCCAATCCCGATATATTAAGAGAAATGACAAGCACCACTGTGCTTGTTGGAGGTTTTAAACCCTTAAATACTTGAGTTTTCGATTGAGATTCACGTATACAACTGGACCATTTCGGGTTTTAAGTTTTTTTCATACGATTGCTCTAATTTTAAGCTATCCTATCAATTCTGACGAAACATAAATATGAATTTAATAAGATTTCTCAATCGTGTTTAAAAGGCTGTTACACAATTATATTTAGCTGTTATCATAAATATTTGATAAAACTTTTAGCAGCGGAAATTATTTTAATCAAATTATAATCTAGATAATGAAATAATTAACACAATTATTACACGGATGTTCGTAAGGATTATGTTATGTACGCAATTTAATAATAGCCGTCCCTATTTTTTAGTATTAGTACCAGGAATAAGCATAAACTTCTTAAGAAAGTTACTCGACTTAGGCTTAAAAAGTGTTTCGTTATATAATGTACACGCTTCTACAAGAGGATCCTAGAAATTGTTATAAAAAACTCATTATAAATTTTACAAAAAGGTTAATAAATTTCTTCTTAGGTGATTGATGACATCTTGGGAATTAAACGACCGTCTTCAAATCGTTCCAAACAGATATTTAAATAATTAAATTTTATATTATCAATCTGTATTCAATTTATTTTTATATTTGTATTAATTCTTATTTTTCTTTAATTCCAGGCGAACGAATGGGTATAATGCAGTCAATGGCAGGAGTGGCGACCATTTTGAGAAAGTTTTCCGTATTGCCATCTCGTAACACTATTCGCAAACCTCTCATCGACCCTTACTCTCTCATCGTTCAGACAATTATTGGAGGTTTACCCTTAGCCCTTAAACGAAGAACAAATATTGCCAACTAGTATGTTAATCTAATTTTAAATTACCGATTAAAAAATACGGTATCCAGAATAACGACACTATACAATTCTAATAAAATACTTTTTACAAGAACCTTTATTAATGCTATTCTTTCTTTTTCAAAAAGGCAAAGGTATCCTATTATACAGCCTGTCATAATAACTATAAGATTACATTTTTATTCTGTTCATGAAAATAATTGTACATAATATTAAACTAATGATAATTAGTTAATAGCTAATGATAAATAAAGATTGTATCAAAATATATTAGATATGGCAATTCATACTAAATAAGTCTAGGATTTAAATATTGCTCTTTTTCATACTGGCTTAAACAGAAATTATTTTATGTTAAGTGTTGAAGAAGTTTAATAATAAATATTGTAATTAATTAGTTTATTTAATGCTACATGTATAAACTTTGTTAAAAATAAATGTTAATTTAATTAATATATTTGTTTAAAAAAAATACGATACAATAGGACTATCACGCTACGTTCAATAAAAATGTATCTGTTTTATTTGAAACAAGACCAATCACTCTTGCACAATTGTCTATCCGATTTTAAATGTTATTCAACTTTCTAGATTAAATATTTAGTCGATAATTCTTCAAAACGTGGATGAATATCTACGACCACTATGATCATCAACCAGTGATGGAGGAACGTGGTGGAATAGACTCCAAAACATCTCCTCAAAAGAAGGGCGACGTTAGCCTAGCAGTGGGAAATTTGCAGGGTTAATTTAATTCAACTGTGTTCAACTGTCAAGAAGCAAATTAAGTATTAAATTAATTTGTAATCTCTTATTACAAAAGTAATATATGTCAACAAAATAAAAGTTTGACATTTGGAGCGAATTTCAAATACAATGTATATTTATTTACTAATTAGATCCTAGTAGATATTAAGTATGTACAACAGACTATTAATCAAATTGTAGTTACGTTCAAATTCAGTTTTAACAATCTAATTTTAAACAGTCAACCCAGAGAATGAAAGTAAGCACTTGTAAGAATTTGGTCGTCAGTCATATATTTAATTTTATAAGATTAATAAATAATGTTTTACTCGATGCCCAATGAAAAATATGTAACCGAAAATTAATTTTCCCGCCATGACTAGTATCTGTCAATGTTCATGTTGACAGATCAAATAGTATTGTAATGATTAATTTACAAAGTGACAGATACACGTCTGTAATATACAGATAATAAAAATTAATATAATATTTAATATTAAGTATTACGTTCTAACTGGGTCTTACAAGCTTAAGTCATTATTTATGGTTAACAACAAATATTATATTCGCATAGGCCGCAGTTAAAATTGCAAAGAGAATGTCCATGTATGTAAAGACTCATGTCCAGTGAGACTGTTGGGGACAGTTCCCTGTTTCCTGGGAAAAGTGACTACTCTAGACAGAATAAATCAAAGAGTGGACTGTACTAAATTGATATTGGTATATGGGAGCCTATTACCATATATAAAGTTAATTAGACAATGATAAGACTATGCAATAGTCATGTGTCATGAGAACGGAGATCTTCTGCCCAACAGAACGACGATGTTTTATTCTTGCCGTCCCGCAGCCCCCGCTCCTATACTACTCGAATTTGAGAGCTTTAAAGTTTGTTTTTCAAAATTAATTGAGAACACGTGCATAAATCTATAAATAAAATTGAGCAAATAAAGATACATGCACGTTTTAAACAAACAATTAAAATTGCTTGATAGATAATAGCCAATTTGCTCTATTTTTAAATCGTATCAAAAGTTGCGATTATAATTTACAAATATAATTCTAATTAAGTAATTAGTAAGTCTTCATGTTTTCACATCCAATACACTCACAGAAAAAAAAATTAAAAAACACAATTAAAAAAAAATTGTATAATCGGTCAGAGCGTTTGTTTTGAATTTGAAGATGAGTTAGTCATGGGAGCTTAGTTAAATTTATTGCAAAGAATTTTGCCTCCAACTTAAGTAAAGATACATATTCTGTAGTCATTCTTCAAAATGTGTCATTCATAAACTGTTTTTAATCTATTAATTTTAGGATTAGTGCTTTTATTAGGTCATATAAGTTTTCTTGAATTACCACGTGCACAAAACATGTTTAAACGTGAATTTATCATTTTTGTATTCTTTTTCAACATCTTTGTCCTGTACTGTGAGGACAATGACTCACGTTAAGAAGAATAACATTTTATTTCAGGTTATAAGTTAATTTTAAATTACGTGAGACGTTGGATCAAGAAAAAAAAGTGTTAAGATTGATACTGGTAAATTACTTGACGGACATATAAGAAAGATCTACCCAGGTAGAAAATTTTAACAAAGATCTTTAATAAAACGTCTTTAGTGTTAATAAGAAGGTTATATATTATTTCCTGGCAGCGTCCTTTTTAGTATTTAAATTCAGTTATCTATATTTTTCTTAAGAAATGAAAAGCTTAATTTTCTTCATTATCAGACTGAACGTTGTTTTTTTTTTTTATGTACCTATGCAAAGAAGTTTGGTTAAAAATAGTGATATTATGTCTAACTCTTAATTTTAATAAATTTACGAGATTGAAGGTACCACATAAATAAAAAAAGTCAAAGAAGATATTGTTTAGTAATATTCAGGTAGAATTAAATAAAAAGATGTGTTATTGTATTATTGATTATTGTAGAGAAATTGTTGTACGAGTGCAGAAATAATTATCCATTTCAAAGATATTTTAATAGGCTTGGTGACACTGCTTATATAACTATAGATAATGGTCGGCAGTTTAATAATATTAAAATTACTTGCTTCGACAGCAATATAAACAACAGAAAATCTAATAAAAAAATCCGAATCCAAATGAAATTTCTTTCAATTGCGATGATATTGTTTAATGTTATGATTTCATATAAAGCGCGTTTCGTTACACGTATTCAGGCGTAATTAATACGACATTTCATAATTTGCTTAAAGCTAAACAAAACTTCAATAGACGAAATAACGGATATTTATTTACAGGGAAAATAAAAAAGTCTATATAATAATAAATTTATCACTCCTAAACGCCATTTAATAATTAGCGTATTATGATTATTTTCTATTATCTGGGTATATACCCATGATGTCATTCTATTATTATCACGGTGATAAATGATATTTGTATTAAACAGTGGTTGCTCATAGCAATGACGGTACTAAAAAAATCAGCGTTTTTGTAAGTGTTGTAATATATAAATCATAAGTTTCTGAAAATAAGCTTGGACTTGATGAAACATATTTGTTTGTAATAGAACTGAAAATGTATTAGACAACAGAAACCATAAAATCTATACATTGTAATAGAACAGACACCACCGTTCATACAAAAATCATTAAATTGTTTATCTTATCGATATTGCTGTTCCTAATGAATCAGATACAATGGAAGATATCTGAAAAACTAAGTAAATATCTTGCCATAGACAATGAAACTTAATGGAAAGCACAGATAGTGCATATAGCCCCAATAGTCCTTTCATCGACATTTATTGTAACAAAATCACTGACAAAAAGTCTGATCACTCTACAAATGTCACATGATAGGTACTCCTGAAAAACCTTCTGTTTTATTTGAAAGGTTAAGTTATCTTCAACTTTATCGTCTTAATAAAAACAGTCCCTAACGCTTGGCTAAGGCCTACGTTTTAGACTTTATCCTCTTCGAAAGAGGAGAATCAGTAAATGTTATAAATTAATTACATTAGCAGCTTGTAAATTTTCCACTGCTGGGCTGAGGCCTCCTCTCCCTTTGAGGAGAAGGTTTGGAGCATATTCCACCACGCTCCAATGCAGGTTGGTGGAATACACATGTGGCAGAATTTCGTTGAAATTAGACACATGCAGGTTTCCTCACGATGTTTTCCTTCACCGCCGAGCACGAGATGAATTATAAACACAAATTAAGCACATGAAAATTCAGTGGTGCTTGCCTGGGTTTGGACCCCATATCATCGGTCAAGATGCACGCGTTCTATAACCACTGGGCCATCTCGGTACAAAAATGAATATATAAGAATAATACCACGTTAGTGGATCAAAAAATAAAATAATTTAAATAAATATAGAAGGTGATTCATTTATACTTTTGTATCATATCTTATTATCACTTGGTATCGCCCGATAATGTTACACCCCCGAAGTATTCTGGTAACTCAGAAACGTATCAGGTGTTCGTCTACAAATTGCCCCAATCATTATCATCAGGAATGTGTGAAATATAATGAATCTACGTCGATATCACGATCTAAGTGGGTATGTCCAGAGTGCGATAAGCATTATTTAATTACGGAAAACATATAACGAAGAAAAAGTCACCTATTGGCTCTAATAAATCACCAGATGTTTGTACTCCGAATTCTATTCAGGACAAGATTCTTGACGAAATTCGTGGTTTAAGAAATGAGATGAATGACAAATTCAAAGAGCAAATTCGACTCAACGTTAAGTAACATCCGAAAAGATATCCAAGAACTTGGTACAAAATTTACTGAAATGCGTACAGAACTTGACGAGGTTGTAAAGACTGTCAGTTTTTTATCGGAAATACACGACGATCAAGTAAATATTAACAAGGAAAATTTAAAGCTGATTTCGAATCTTGTAACGGAAAATAGTACTTTGCAAACAAAACTAGGTGAGATAACAGTAGCGCTAGAAGAAATAGAGCAGAGAGCACGAGACTCTAACATGGAAATTCAATGCGTACCAGAAAGCAAATCTGAAAATTTGTTTACCCACATCAAACAAATTGCAAACACTGTGTCGTACCAACTATCAGAAAAAGATGTGTTAAATTGTCATAGGGTTGCTAAATACAACCCAGGGAACAAAAGGCCTCGCAGTATTATTATAAAAATGATTAGCCCAAGAGTTCGTGACAATTTTCTAGCAGCTATCAAATTATACAACTTTAAGAACAAGGATAATAAACTCAATTCAACACACCTTGGATTTACAACCAATCGGCCCATTTATGCGATGGAACATTTGTCGCCTATGAATAAACAACTGCATGCAGCTACAAGGATAGTCGCAAAGGAGAAAAAATATGAGTTTGTTTGGATACGCAATGGGAAGATTTTCGTGCGCAAGAATATTAAGTCAGAGGCTAAAATAGTCAGAGATAAAGACTTTTTGGAAAAACTATAAACTTAACGACACATTGCCATTATCATTATTTTCTGTATCCATCTGTGGCTGCCGAGCGATCGTGGGTAGGCGGGCGAGGAGAATTAAAACCACGTGTTTGAAGGTTTTACAGTATAACAGTAATACAATCAGCACTTTTGATATTATAATAAAATAACGACGCTCCACCAGCCACGTCTTGCTTACGACAAATGAAAATGCATTACACAAAAGAGCCTGAAGTTGCGTCAGAGTGAAGAAACGTCAAACCGCACTATATTCAATTTTACTGTCAAAAATGTCATTATTACTTTTTTTCGTTTCTTGACACTCTCAAAACACAGTAGCCCGTCAAACTTATTAAGTTAACCAATCTAAAGTATGCCTATTTATGTTGTTTATTTTTATAAAATTCATTTTAAGTATTTATTACCAAAATGTAAGAGGCTTAAAAACGAAGGTAGAAAAATTTCATTTATCTGTATTATCTAATGATTATGATATGATAATTTTGACCGAAACGCGGCTAAATTAATCTGTATATGATTACGAGGTAATAGATCAGAGATATAACATATTTAGGCAAGATAGATATTCCTCCTCATTTTCTTCTCACAAAAAAGATGGGGGCGGTGTAATGATTGCTGTCTCAAAGAAATTTGAAGTTATTCGAAAGTATGAGAAAGTCGGCGTGTGAGGACTTATAGATTAGCGTGAAATTAAGAGGGAGGAGCAGTATTAATATATGTGTTGCTTACTTTCCACCGCCTTTGGATCGGCAATATGTTGACACATTTCTATGTAACTTATCGCGCGTGATAACTGGAGTAAGCAAGAAGTCATCCATAATGTTGCTGGGGATTTTAACTTAAGTGACGTATTGTGGGAATACAAGCCTGAAGCTAGCTTTCTATTACCATCGATATCCGATGAGCACGTAGTAAACAGCTTTCTAGACAATATTACATCTAATAACCTACACCAATGTAATTGTGTTTCGAATGAAAATGGTAAAATGTTAGATCTAGTTTTTTCTACTGACCCATCTTGCATATCTATCTCCAATGTCTTAGCATCTCTAGTACCTTCTCACGTTCATCATCCTCCTCTCAAAATATCTATACAAGCGTCTTCATATGCCACTGTCAAATATAATAAAATTCTAAGATACAATTACACAAAATGTGACTATGAAGCGCTGAATACTGCCCTAGAAGCTATAGATTGGACAATCATATGGGATGGATGCTCGAATGTTAATGAAATCGTTGAAATATTTTACTCTAAATTAATGTCAATTATCCATGAATTCACTCCAGTTAGATTGCCCATGAATGAGAACTTCCCTGTATGGTACACTTTATCTCTTATTAAAGCTTTCCGAGAAAAAGCGAAATACCATAAACGATACAAAACATACAAAAATGAAATGGATAAACTTAGTTACATAATATTACAAGAACGATGTGACTTTTAGATAAAGGAGTGTTATACTAGTTATATAAATAACACACCTAATACTTTACGTCAAAACCCGAGGTATTTTTGGAGCGCTTTTAAAAGTAAAATGAGTAACTGTACTTCAATTCCAAATGAAATGACACTAGGAATTGAAAAAGCAGTGGGTGGACAAGCCATAGCTAACCTTTTTCCCAAGCATTTTCAAAATACTTATAATTTAAGTCATGCATGTTCAGAACTGCCAACACTAGATTTTAGTAATCCATAAGACAACGTTACGTCGCTAAGTAAATTGTTCGTAGCAGAAATCGACGTTTTGAGATGTCTTCAGTCTTTAAATACGAATAAATCATCCGGTCCCGATGAATTACCTCCATTATTTTTAAAAAAAATGTGCAAAAAATTTGTATAAGCCCTTAACAACTATTTATAATAAGTCGCTGGAGACGGGTATATTCCCATTCATGTGGAAGAAAGCTCATATAATACCAATCCACAAAGGTGGTGATGTGGGTGATGTAACTGCTTATCGTCCTATTTCTTTACTTTCAAATTGTGGTAAGATATTTGAGTCCATTGTGCATAGGGAAATATTAGGCCACACACGTAAATATATAGATTGTAATCAGCACGGATTTTTGGCTGGTAGATCAACAGCATCAAATTTAGTATCTTATGTATCTGTGATTGCCGATACCTTAGATAAGAAAGAAGAGGTTCATTCGATATACACAGATTTCAGGAAAGCGTTTGATGTTGTGAATCATAGAATATTATTGAAAAAACTTGAACATATAGGAATTCATGGTTCTTTATTGAGATGGATTGAGTCTTATCTAGAAAACCGTTCACAATTAGTTAATATTCGTGGTTTCAAGTCAGCAGAAAATGAGGTAGCTACAGGAGTTCCTCAAGGATCACACTTAGGACCTTTACTTTTTTTAATTTTTGTAAATGATTTATGCTTTAACATATAATCAAATTTTAATTTTTTTTGCTCATGACTTAAAAATTTATCGTGTAATAAAAAGTGATTTAGATAAGCTAATATTGCAAGCGGATGTAAACTCTATTTGTGATTAGTGCCACATAAATCAAAAGTACATCAACCCTAAAAATTGTTTTTACATAAAATTTTCTCGCAAAATTATTTCTGAGTCGGTGACATTTATATTAATGGCAGTTCAACTATACAAGAAATAAAGAGCATACGTGATCTTGGCGTTATACTTGATAGTTCATTAAGTTATAGGGTACATGTTGATCATATAATAAAAAAAGCATCTAAACTATCTGGATTTATTACTAGACAGTTAAAAATATTTAAGCAGCCGAGTGTTGCTATTCTTTTATTCAATACCTTAGTTCGAAATATCCTGGAATTTTGTAGTATAGTATGGAGCCCTTGCTATCAGGTTCACATTAATAGACTTGAACGTGTTCAAAAGAGATTTTTATATCACCTCACTTACACTGATAATAAATGTCACGAACTTAAATCGTACATACAGAGGCTCCATTTTTACAGAGCAAGCTCACTTCATACTAGAAGAAAAATGAACGATATTATCTTTCTTTACAAGCTAATTCATGGGCTTACTGACTCGTCCGATATCCTGCAATGCATAAAATTTTCCATCCCTCGTTCAAACAGTCGCGTGCCCAACTCTACGACCTTTAGTCTTCCTACCTCTAGAACAAATGTTCTTAGCCACTCGCCTTTATACCGCATGTGTTCCTCTTACAATAGTATTAGTTATTATTACGATATTTTTGCCGATCGTTCTATAGCCTCATTAAAAATGGTTTTAAAAAAAATATTTTAATAGATTAAATAAATCAAAATAAACAAAAAAAAAAATAAAAAAAAATGTATGCTGGGTATCTGCTGCTCTCATGGACTAGACGCTAATTGGTACTTAATATTAAATGCATGCCGTGTCTACATCATGAAAAATGTAATCATGTGTATTTTTGTGATTGTCATTTTGTTTTGTAGACCTAAAAACATAAAAATAAAAAAAACATAAAAAAAAAAAATAATTCATCATGAAAAGATTCATACATACATTTCCAAATCATTCACCTATATTACGAAAGTCAACGTTCTGTTTTTCGTGCATTTCTGGCAATATATGGTGTGCGTATATATGTTCTGAGACGACTATTGCCAATGCCATCTGCAAATTTGAGGATCAGTTTATATTTTTGGATGATACGCACTGAATAGAGAACTGAATTTATTCGACGCTTTTACGTGAAGATCTTGGTTTGAAGGCGTACAAAATCTTACTCGTTCAAAAACCATTTTTGTTAGCAGATAATTTTGCGTTTGGGTCTTGTCGACTGACCGTGTAGATCATGTGGGGTTACGTGTCTTCCTTGATAACTACGATTGGAAGTCAATACTATCCTCGTGATTGGGTAGATACCACTAACAATGCTGGAAATAGTGGTTCAAAATTGGAACAAGAAGGCGTAGTCTCAGCCAGCATTTAAATTAAATTATTTAAAAATAAATATAAATCAAAAATTGTTTGTTCTTTCAGGTCGATACAGATATGACATTCGGTAATGGAATTCTATTATATGTGTAAAAAGACTTAATGAAATAATGAATGACTTAATGAATAAGTCTTATCAACAATTTACGTATGTTTAATTTGGAACTAATCGCAGTACTTATTGTGACATAGCGATTGAGATTTCGTTTCGGATTTTCATTAAAATTGATTTAATTTGAATGATTTTTATCTCTGATCAAATATTTAGTTCAAAAATATTGTCTTTTAGCCAGACATATAGAAAAAATAAAGAAAATAATTATGGTATAAAAAAAACAGCACCAAAAGGTATATACGTCGACACTCTTCGCTCAGCTTAACAACCTTCTGACTAATGCCGCCGTCCCATTCTTAACAGATTTTTAAATTTATGATAAGTTCTAAGATATTGTTTTAAATTATGTAATTGTAAGGAAAATTTATTTTTTAAGTACATACTTAACATGATAAGAATATTTATTTATATATATGTTAACGAAATATCGCAATTTATCGTTAATAATATTAATTACTAACGACCAAATTATAAGTACTTTTTTTCAAGGAGGTGTTGTGCAAATTACTTTCCCTAAAGCTATAAACTCACGAAACTCTCTGTTGACAATTTGACAATAGATTCTGAAGATATCTAACTTATAGGTTCAGTTGTGAAATGTGTGATTTATCTATTTTGTAAAATAAAACCAGAAGAATTTAGGTCTCTTCAAATTTTGCAAAATTGTTTCCTCATAGAATTATTTCTTCGTCAACATCAATCGTCTTAACATCCACAGTTTTGTTAATGTTTCGTGTACCTGTGGAAATTTGAATATAAATCATACGTCAGAGAATGCACCGTTGACAACGACCTTGATGCTGCTTGATGGAATAAGAAGAAAGTTTCGAAAGAAGCGCTTTGTGGCACACGCGATCGAAGGCCTTCGCTGTATCCAAGCTGGCTGCTGTTCCCCCTTGGGCTCAACTGCTTGTCTCTAACATACCGTACAACTTAACGTCGATTTTTAGTTATAGTATTAATTCACCGGTCGTGCTACTCGACTGCAATCCGAAGATACGTATGCAGCGTGGCAATACCACTAGGAAAAGTGAATTGAAAAAATAAATTCGACTGTTTCGGACGCCAGAAGCGCGGTAAATCTGTCGATGCAATATAATCTTGCGACATACGATCACGATATCAGCTGCATGTAATATTTGAACTAATCTTAAATATCAATTAAGATTACGATAGCAAATTAATAATTACATTAATCACCGATTAGATGACATTGATGAATAACTTTTAAGAGTGCATATGCTCGTACATCTTTGACCTTACTCGAATGGTTGACCTTACCGATTGATACGCCCCACGCAGACCTTATAACCTCAATGCCTTGTGTTTTCGGAGACAAGTCTCACAGGTCTATTTAGAACAACGCCCGTCCCGCACTATATTTCAAATGACAGAGGGTTTGCAATGGCATATGAGGGGTTTACTTGATATAGTTACAAATTAAAGAGTAATTGAGTCAGTGTAACCGTAGGTACAAAGGACATATTTGTTCTCAAAGCTGGTGGGGCATTAATAATATAAGTGATGGTCAATATTTTACACGGAGCCAACATCTATTTATGATGGTGCTCATTTCATATAAGGTGGCCAGCTTACCAGTCGGCCGACATTTTTAAATAATAAAAAGGAGACTTAGGAAATAATTGAATGGTGGTGAAGATTTACATTAACAGCCTGTAAATATCCCACTGCTGGGCTAAGGCGTTTTCTCCCTTTGAGGAGAAGGTCTTGGAGCATATTCCACCACGCTGCTCCAATGCGGGTTGGTGGAATACACATGTGGCAGAATTTCGTTGAAATTAGACACATGCACGTTTCCTCACGATGTTTTCCTTCACCGCCGAGCACGAGATGAATTATAAACACAAATTAAGCACATGAAAATTCAGTGGTGCTTGCGTGGGTTTTAACCTGAAATCATCGGTTAAGATGCACGCGTTCTAACCCCTGGACCATCTCGGCTCATCGGGTGAAGATTTACCAATATCTAAAAGACGGAATAACAGAAGTGATAACACTGCTGGGCTAAGGCCTCCGCTTCTTCTGTGGAGATTTTGAGTTAACTCACATGTGGCAGAATTTCATTGAAATAAGACAGATGCAGGTTTCCTCACGATGTTTCCTTCGACCACCGATCACGAGATTAATTATAAACACAAATTAAGCATGAAGATTCGGTGGTGGTTGCTTGGGTTTAAACCCATAATCGGTTAATATGCGTTCGAACTGGGTCATCTCGGCTCTGATTCGGCTCATACGGAATACATAAATGTAATTGTATATGATTATTACGTGTACTTCTTTGTTGATGATAAAGAGTAATTACTGAGTTTTTTGCCGGTTCTTCTGAGTAGAATCTTAATTTCTAAACAGTAGCAGTTTAATATTATAATTAATTTTGTAAAATAATGATTCGTAATTGCTTTTAAGCCCTTACTTGAATAGAGTATATATATATTTTGGTTATGTAAATTTAATTTAGGAACGAAAAATAAACTTATGAGATTTATAATTTATATGCCAAGGATTGTATCATTGGCATGTTATCTACGATACACAGAGCGTTTATGTAAACAATTTATTGAAATAACGGGAAGAGTCAGAACTAAATTTCGCTGCAGCGATAAATCTTCATTCTGTCATCTTTCCACGAATTAATTCTAGATATAAGCCATTATTGAATGTGCCGATTTGTAAAACGAAAATTTCTAATAATGTCTTCTTATACCGTAGCTGCCAAAATTATAATAAAGTATATTCCGATATTGATATTTTATTCGACAAAATGTATTCTTTTAAGTAAGTAAGATAAATTTATGTATCAATTTATAAAATATGTTCTGACATGTATAAATATTTAGCCTGTAATTAATTAATCCATGTAGTCATTAATGTCTTATATTTTGTTATTTTTTTAATTATGTATGATTTCCCTCAGTATACGTATAATAAAACAAATAAATAAATATTGGACAACATCACATACATTACGCTGATCCAAATCTAAGTAGCTAAAGCACTTGTGTTATGGAAAATCAGAAGTAACGACGGTACCGCAAACACCCAGACCCAAGACAACATAGAAAACTAATGAACTTTTTCTACATCGACTCGGCCGGGAATCGAACCCGGAACCTCGGAGTGGCGTACCCATGAAAACCGGTGTACACACTACTCGACCACGGAGGTCGTCGAATGTCACCTATTTGATTTTATGTATGTTAGTCTTTTTTTTTAATTTTAATAATTGTGTAATTAGTACCAGTGGAATATTAGCTGATGTATGTAATATTGTATATTTTTATGCCATAAGTGTTATTTCATTGTTTGTTTCCCTAAAATAAAAAAAAATTTAATTAAACTATTGAAACATACAGCGCCAGATCGTCGACAGATATTAGTTTTCTCGCGACCAAAATGTACTTAATTTTTTTTAACGGTGCCTAATAATATGTCGTGTCTATAAAATACAATTTTAAAATAAAATTTATAAACAGAAACAGTTCAGTAGCTTAGTTAAAATGAAGACATTTCGTAATTTAGCCTTATTAAAGTTCTTGTTCGAAGTGACTTCCCTTATTGCGTACGCAAAGCCGCATTACTAAGTTGTGACTTATCGAACTAGTCAAATTATTTCGCATCATATCTGATGAGTTTGCAATTCTTATTTTGCGGTCTTCTGCGGATCACACAGGCGAAACGTCGTAAGCTAGGGATTTGATGTGACAGAATGGGTCCACCTCGACCTATCCATACCAAATACCTATACCAAAATATGCAGGACATCGGTCTTACTGGTATATGATATTTTGCCTTGTAATCTTCTTCTGTAAGTCTTCGAGGAGGATAGGACTTTTGTACACTTTCCCGATCCAATCACGTTCAGTGTGGTAGTAATCTCATCTTGATCGAATTTGGATTCGGCGGCCCAGAGGATTTTAAAAAAAAAAGACGCTCTTCCTAAATTCTCATTAAGCACGAATCTACGAAAAATAACTCTCCTATCAGGGACCTCTTCGTGAATAACTTGCACAGGAGTATAATGGTAAGGATGGAATCCTGCGTTATGCACTGTCGACCATGCTTTCCAATGTGTTACAGAGAGTCGTGCGGCGAAGGTGTTGATCGAATTGGTTGGTTCATCGATAAGTTCTTATCCTCTTCGTAATTAAAACCGTTGCCTGGAAGTCTTCCGATATTAATTTGTCGTCTCCGAACACTGACAGTTTCCCGGATTCGACTATACACTCCATTAAAAACTTGATTAAAAAAAATCAATCGCAAACGCAAATAGTCACCCCTATCACCTAACGGGAATACGTCGAATTACCAATAAACCTGTATATTGTCGCTGTAGGAAATTGTTAATCATTTTTTTCATAACCAATGCGCCACCAACTTTGGGAACTGAGATGTTATGTCCCTTGTGCCTGTTACACTGGCACCATTCAAAATGGAACACAACAGTATTAAGTATTACTGCTTGGTAAGATATAGGGTGATTGGGTGGTACCTACCCAGACCGGCACAAACCCCTACCACCGAGTATAATAGCTATGTGTGTATATGTCACATATTATCAAAACAATCTTACTAAAGTTATAAGTTAACTTCGGTCCACGACTTCGCCTATGTGTCAAAGTCAAAGTCAAAGTCAAAAATCTTTATCCAATATAGAAGTGTTTACACTTGCTTATTGATTGTCAAAAATCTACCACCGGCTCGGAATTTAGCACCTCGGACCTGAGAAGAACCGGCGAAAGAAACTCAGCGGGATAATTTTTTTTTTTTTTTTTAACCATTTTCCATGTACAATGATAATTATATTTTAGTTATTTGAAACAGCCTGGAGGCGATCATTTCATTCCCAAGGTGTGCAGTCAACTAAAAAGTCATTAGTGTTTTAATATCCTTTAGCACACAAACGCTCTTTAACGATTCTTTTGAATTTTATAATTGAATAATTTTGAACGTTTTCTGGGATCCTGTTGTAAAAACGTATACATTGCCCCAAAAAAGAGTTACTAACCCTGTGTAATCGGGTACTTGGGGTAACAAGTTTATTCTTGTTCCTAGTGTTCCTAGTGTGTGCGAAAAAGAATCATTGATGTGATAAAAAAAAATACCTGTTATATCTAAAGATACATAAAATTGATACGGTGCGATACAGCTATATAGCTACAGTGCTACAGTGCAGTGTTGCAGTGATTAGGTATTATTTTTATGAATGATAAAAATGTTCTCATATGTCGAATGAAAAACATATTTTCGTCAGTTATTAATCGGATTAGAGAAAAAGAATACGTTTAATCTATCAGTGAAATTTAATTAATTAATAATGATATTAATTTTGATAGTTATTTTTTGTATTGCCTTTTACTTTTATGGCACACGGAATTTCAAATATTGGGAGAAGAGGGGTGTTCCGTACGAGAAACCACTTATATTAGTCGGAAGTAATTTAAAACAATTTATAGACAGGGTAAGCGTTTCTCAGAGATTTTCTGCATTTTATCGAGCATACCCAAATGAAAGATTCGTCGGTTTCTTCGAGGGCAACAACCCTTCAATCCTTGTACGTGACCCAGAGCTGATTAAACATATGCTCATTTCCGATTTTCGTTACATTCCCTACAGAGGGCTCAATCCTCACAAAACAGCTGTTGAACCACTTATGAAGAATCTTTTCACAGCTGATGGCGATGTTTGGAAATTGATGAGGCAGAAGTTGACACCATCCTTCACCACCAGTAAGCTTAAAGCCATGTTCCCGTTGATAATTGACAGAACTAACAAATTAGAGAAATTAGCTGATAGCTTTAGTGAGTCCGGGAAAGAAATTGATATAAGGGAACTGATGGCAAAATACACGACAGACTTCGTCGGAGCTTGTGGCTTTGGAGTCGATTCAGCTGCTTTAGAAAACGAGAACTCAGATTTCCGTAAACTTGGTAAGCGTCTCTTCTCCGTCACGATGCGAGATCATTTCGTATCATTATTAAAGAGATCGGCGCCGGAAACGTTTAAGGATTTACACTTTTTTGCACCGGAAATTGAAACGAAAGCGTTTTCCATTCTCGGACAAATTATGGAACAGAGAAATTACAAGCCATCGGGTAGAAATGATTTTATGGATTTGATGCTGGAGTTAAGACAGAAGAATAAAGTTGTTGGGGAGTCCGTAGAGAAGTTCAACCCTGATGGCACACCGCAGATAGTTGAACTGGAACTTGATGATAAACTTATTTGTGCTCAAATATTCGTTTTCTTCGCTGCTGGCTTCGAGACTTCTTCGTCAGCTAGCAGTTACCTACTACACACGCTGGCTTATCATCCAGAAATCCAGGAACGCTGCCAGAAGGAAGTAGATGATGTACTGAAGAACTATGATGGTAAACTCTGCTTTGACGCGGTACACGATATGAAATATCTGGCGATGGCGTTAAAGTGAGTTTTTTTTTTTTTATTAATAAAAATATATTTATTAACCAACTTTAAAACAGCAGGTATCCCTCAATTTTATGTTCAGATATAACTTTTTTGATTTAAACGATTTTAATGATTGTTTTTTCGTTGTAGCTCTAAGGAGATCCTATACATAAAAAATATAATTTAATTTTTTATGGACATGTTTAAGTTTAATTGCATATACAAATATTATGTAAATTAATTAATAAAAAGTAATATATATTCAAAATTGAACTGTGACAACCGTTGTATAAACACGAGGAGGAAATATAAACTATAGCACCTAGTTTGCGACTTCACAAAGTCAATACATCCTTCGTAGTTCTACAATGAAATTCCGCGGACATTTTTAACTTTGCCGGTTCATAAATTCAAATCATTTGTTAAAAAAAATATTAATAAATAAAGCATATCATTCAACACAAGATTATATAGATGATAAAAAAGCGTGGAAATAATACTTGTTGACTTTCAGGCAGGATACATATATAATATAACTTTGGACTTTGAATGTTGGAAAAAACTAACAACGTACTGAGTTTTCTCGGTAGAATCTACATTCCGAACTGGTGGTAGATTAACTTATATTTACCACTTACTAATATTATAAATGTTTGTTAACTCTGTCTGTTGCCTCTTCCCGAAGCCATGGAAATTTCTTTTTATTCCACCCCTCGTCAGGTTAATATAGTGGTTGATAATTTGTTTGTTATAGGTATAGTTTTATGTATTTCATAAAGTAAAGCGAGTTAATCCGCAGGACACGGTCAGCTAGTATAATTAAAACATTTATTTTACATACATTACATTAACAACTTGTAATTTTCCCACTGCTGGGCTGGTCTCCTCTCTTTGAGGAGATGGTTTGGAGCATATTCCATCACGTTGCTTCAATGCGGGTTGGTTGGCTACACATGTAGCAGAATTTCCCTCACGATGTTTTCCTTAACCGCCGAGCACGAGATGAATTATAAACACAAATTAAGCACATGAAAATTCAGTGGTGCTTGCCTGGGTTTGAACCCGCAATCATCGGTTAAGATGCACGCGTTCTAACCACTGGACCATCTATGATCGGGCCATATCAGGTTTGAAACCAGGACCTCGCGATCTGCGACCTTATATCTAAACACTAAGCCAGTACTAACAATGTTAGTGATTCATTAAAAACTACAATTTGTCCCTAATATTAATTACTTTTTTATTTGCAGAGAAAGCATGCGACTGTTACCTTCGCCTGGTTTTCTTTTAAGAAAAACCTCATCGAAGTACAAAATACCTGAATCAGACGTTACTCTGGACGAAGATACCATGATAATTATATCGACCGACGGCCTCTGTTCGGATGAAAAATACTTTGACGAGCCAGAAAAGTTTATTCCGGAACGATTTCATCCGGATAATATTCGCAAAATAAAGCCTTACACGTTTATGCCTTTCGGAGAGGGACCCAGAGCCTGTATAGGTAAGATATTTGCTAGCTTTTATTTCGTTTTAAGAATTTTGATGGGCAGTAAATTCTTACAAATAAAAGTTAAACCAGTTTTATTGAAATGTTGTATAAACTTGTGATACTGGAAATCATATCGCTAAGTATACTGAATTCACGATTAAAGATTTGGACATTTTTAGTTTATTAATGGTCGTAATTAGATAAATAATTAATTTTACCAAAACCAAATTAATTTTTTTTTTTTTTGTACGCTGAAAACTATGTCGTAACTTAATGTTTTGGTTTGATTTGATTGATTCCTAACTAATTAATGTCGATATTGTAGTGTACACAGATCTATAATAACATAATATCATATATTATTTAGTATAATAAATATTAATTAGTACTAGATTTATATTTTATTTAGATATATATTATCTGTGTATTTATACATCTGTCATCTCGAGTGACACACGTCGCGAAAGCGCGGGTAAATAATATATCTAAAAATGGGCGCGCGGTGAAGACGGTTTGTGTGCACAGCGTGCTGATATTTAAATATAATATCTATTTAATCTAATTGGTAAATCGACCGTACTTTTAAGATACCATTTAGTTCTAAATTGGATATGTCATTATTGAAGTTTATAAGTGAGTATTTTGATGGTGATTCAAAAATTCGCTGCTCAAATATTCCATACCGGTTCATTAAGTTGTCAGAACATCATAAATTGTTAGGATGGCGTATTGTAGCTAGAAAGACTATTATTATTCAATTAACAGTTCATTTACTAGATGTTATGGCTTTGTGCGAGCAAATCTTTACACACCATCCCCTTATCATAAATTCTCCCGCTAAACAACAATACTTATTATTGTTGTGTTCCGGTTTATAGCGAAGTAAGCCAGTGTAACTACAGGCACAATTGACTTAGTTTCAAAGATTGGGTGTGCAATCGTGACATCTATGTCTTTGGGCAATAGTGATCTATTACCACGAGGTGCCAGTCTGCGAACCTAAAGCGCACAAAATATAACAGAATAATTCGGTAATCGCGCCTTTTGATGGTAGATGTCTATTTTTCACTCTCTTCCGTTTACCAGGTTTTAGAGGTGTAGGAACGCTTGAGAAACAAAGTCCCGAATTATTTTCCAAATAATTTGTACTTTTTTTTTGGTTGCTCAATAATTAAAACAATGTAAATTCTTTTAACTCCCTATCTATCTTTTATATTATTCTAAAGAAGTAGGAATGGTGGGGGGGCCGTAGCTTCTGATCCTCTCCCCTATCCCCCGAGTTTTATGACACCGTGAATTTGTTCGTTCCCTCTAATTTCAGCCTCTAGCATCAAACAATTTTTCATGTCTTTTTCCTCTTCACTCCACAGTTACGATTGACAGAATTTACTGAATATTATTAACTGAATTAAACTAATATTTCTTCCTTTACAGGCGAGCGTATGGGCTTGATGCAGTCACTGGCAGGAATAGCGACAATCTTGAAAAAGTTCACAGTAGTGCCGTCTCGTAACTCAATCCGCAACCCTCGTATTGATCCTAAATCTATTTTGGTCGAGACGATCATCGGAGGCTTGCCGTTAAATCTGATACGAAGGCAGAAAGTTGATTAGTTTGTAATAAGTATAATGCATGGTTTCAATATAAAGTCAATACGTGTAAATATTGAAAATAGACGCTTGATATCAAAAAAAATATGTGCATTTTATTTATTTTATGAGTTCATGTGCAATCTAAAGTAACAGCCTATAATCGTCCCATTCACGGGCTCTTTCTCCCATGGAGTTTAAGGTTTGGAACTAATTTCACCACGCTACTCTAACGTGAACTTCGCTCAGTCCTACTATATCATGTTTAATATCTTCAAGTGCAGCTTTGAGCTCAATATATTTATGATCAGAAGATAATGATCTTACGTTGAGGGTGCAAATGTAGATTGTATTTTTAGTTTTGATAAGTGTTCTTGGGGGGCTTGGGGGAGGCTTTTACCCGAACGGGGTCCATGCATTAAAATAATTAATTAACAATTATATCAATTTATGAAAAAAAAAAAATATGTTATAATAATTATTATAGTTTATTATTATGCATGGAATAAATAAAGCTTTATTATTATTATTATTATTTACTCTAACGTGGGTTGATGGATATACATGAGACACAATTTAATTCGGTTTCCTCACGATATTTTCCTTCACTGCCCAGCAAGATCAAGAGAAAATCTTTGATTAATGTTCAGTGTTCTAGTAAATTATATATCATTACATAATTTAATTGTAGTGATGTCACGGTGGTGTCGGCTGCCGAATTCAATGAAGACTATACACATTATCGATAGTATATAAGATTATGTACAAACATAAGTACACTCTATTCATTAACGCTCATAATCTGATGAGACGAAGAATCTAACACGATGGAAAAGAGTTCAGGCGAAGCATTAACGTCATGTCCGAGGCATGGTGGTATAAATACTGCCAAATTCTAGACTCCTCTATATAAACTTAAGGTTACTGAGAACTTCTCTATAGAAAACGTTAATATTTTTTTTAGTAGCCTGTCCTGGGGTTTCTATCCAAGACATATAAACTAGCTACTAGACCAACGAGTCATGTTAACTTCATGATAATTCTAGTCTTTTGTAAGACACATTCATCATATTGATTTGGTGGTAGGGCTTGGTGGTAAGCCAGTGTAACTGCAAGGGCAGGACCGGATTTAAAGGTCTGGAGGCCCTGGGGCAACAGGGGAATGGAGGCCGCTAAATATAATTTTACAAATTAATTTTAATATTTTCATTTCTATATGACAGTTTTCTTAATAATATGTTTACTTTTTACCTGTGAAATGTATTTTAGTTTGGGTTATTGATGTATTTTTCAACTTAGCATACAGGCTACCTAATATACCCGCCCCCAAATGCGAAGTCGCTGGCAAAACCCACCACATCAAGGTTAATAAAAGACCACATTAACAATATCAATTTGTATATTTATAATAATATCATAATAATTTATTTACAACCATTGTTTAATCATAGTTTCGAATAAAAATAATCACAAATATACACATTTTCTGGAAGATTTAGAATGTTTACAGCTTAAGTACATTGCTTTATGAATCACTTATTCCTACTCATGACGACAGATTACGAACAAAAGACGAGTATTTTAATGAACGTTTAACGGTCCTATTTTTAAACCTTGTTTAGTTGTTTAGTTAAAAACTGATTTGTTATCATTGATATATATTTTTTTGGTTTATGCCCCAAATTAATTTAGGAATTACAAATATTCCTATTTATCCCTCGTTTTAAACTTATCAAGACGACTATAGCCCAAGCGGTAGGATCTTGCGATTTTTTTTACGACGCTCGACGGCCCGTGAGCCTTTTTGCTCTATTGACGTTTGATTTGACATTTGTAAGATAGACACATCATTGGTTAACTAATAACACCTAAACAAAATTAACATGTAAGGTCTACAATTATATAATTTAAAATTATTTAAATTATCTAAATAACATAATTTTTACTAAAGTTTAAACCTCCATATAATGCTACAAAGAATGCAGATAAGAAAAGCAAACGTTAAAATAAAATTATATATTGATAGAAATTTATCAATAAATTTAATTAAATTTAAAAATATGTGATGACAATGATATGGCAACAATATTTATTTATTTACAAATTATTCTAGTATAAAAAGTGATGAAACCATGGTAAGGCATATTTACAATAATTATAAATAGTTCTAGGCTGTAATTCTATCACTGAAGATTTTTATAGCTGCACTTTTAAACAAACATTTTTATTGATTCAATACTAGAAACTCTATAAGTTTAAATCAGTGCAGTCAGAAAAAAAAAAAAAAAATTGGCGCCATTGATATTTTTTTAATCCTAAAATGTTTCTTTGTATTTTTTCTAATATGTAAGTATAAAAGTAAAAAGTGAATATTAAATTTATATATTAAAAATAATGCGTTACTAAATTATTGCGAGGTTGGCAGGTAAGACATTATTTTAAAGGTTATGTTCATCAGTACGTGAATTGAATACGTTAGTTATATAAACTTACGTATTCAATTAGTGTAAAAAAAAGTGTCTAAACTCGACATCTTTATTAATGTGTTCATTTTCAAGCTGTGATATTGATTGAATGAGATCAATATTTTTTAGCAACAAAAAGACTATGGAACTTAAATAGAAATTTAAAAAAAAAACCTGACAATGTTTTATGATTAGTTTTTTACTTTAAATTGATTTATTATGTTCAGACTTAATGGACTTGTGTGAAAGCAATTTAAGCAAAAAACAAAATTAAAAAAGATATCAATACATTTTACAAAATATCAATCATCATTTTACAATCGAATGGTATTCCTTTGCAAAATGTTTATGTGTAACTATATTTCAGTTCAATCAATAACATATAAAATGTTTTATGTTACTCACACACACATGACATACATAATAACCGTATATTTGAATTAATATATAGCCTATTCCAATCACAGGAATCCACCAAATAATTTGCTAATAGCTCTGATATATTATGCACTGCAAACGTTTCTTGATTAATATATCTCTATTCCATTTAAATACTAATAACCGCTTTAAATTTACTTTCAAAGTTCTAAAACTTCGTGACATTCAAAATGCAATTTATTCTAGTATCCTGATTTTAATATTATTTAAAATCTCGACCAGTGAGACATTGACGATTCAATGTGAAAATTGTTTATTTGCTTTCATTGGTCCTGTGATTGGAAACGGCTATAAATCTCATTGCTATATAGACTATATTATTGCAGTATAAATACATGTTCGGATTGTATATAGCACACACATATATAGATTAAACTAAAGAAATAATATTAAATTAAAAAAAAAACAACAAATAAAAATTTTTATGGGATTGAATTTTTTTTAATACTTTTATAACAGGACATTTAAAAAATAAATACATAGCAAAAAGGTTTTAATATAACATTTATTAGCCCCACGTCGGGTCATATTTGGTCCACTCGTAACTAGGAGCGAGGTAGACTCGGCGATTTCTTATAAAACACGTCACTATACCGCGGTACGCTGCTCTTGGGATACCACTCTGGAAGAATAAAATTAAACGATCATATGACAATGAAGCCAGGACTAATCACGACTGTATTTCATAAGGCGGTTTATATTGAAAAGAAAATAAGAATTTTGTTATGTTATTTTAGTAAAAACTTTTTTCTTCTTCTTTTCATTTTTTTTTTTTTTTTTTTATGGTAGAGGTGGCAAACGAATTTTTCATTTCGGACTTTGGGTTCTCCTATCAAAGTTGAAGATTTTTCTTTGTTTTATTTATCAACGATAGTATACACATACATATCGGACCCTATTCTTAACAAAAAGTTATCACAACACCCTTACGTTTGCGCTTGCGAAATTATAACTTAACGGCGTCACTGATATTTAAGTGAAGTTTTAGTATTAGGACGTTAGCGTTAATATAGGTAAGCAGGCGAATATATTGCCCACCTGATGGTAAGTGTTTAACCCCGCCCATAGACATTGGCTTTAAGAAATTTTAATCACACCATAGATAGCCAACCAGCCTCGGGAGGTAAGATGTTATGTCCCTTATGCCCGCTACACTGGCTCACGCACCCTTCAAACGAGAACACAAAAATACTAAATATTGCTGTTTGACGGGCAAATATCTGATGATCTCTACGGGCTACTAGACGGGCTTACACAAAGCCTTACCAAGTAAATAAAACGAATCTCTTATTATTTATACTGGAACTCTTCATCACCGACCATTCTCATCAGACCTTGCTTAAGATATTGGATAACTGTTTACATTAAAAAAATCCGATAAATTGATGAAAATCAAATCATTATCACGCGAGCCAAATTTGTACCATATTGGGATCAATATCAGCTTGCAAAAAAAGCCCAAGGATAGGAAAGGTCAGGTGGACACTAAACTCACCCTAAAATCATCCATAAGGCCAAGCTTCTTAGCCGCACGTTGGTAAGTCTTCGCTGTGGAATATGACACACGGACGGCGGGTTCAGTTCCCGTGCTAGACATAACATCCTCAGCGGACACTTCCGGCAAGTTGTACACGAACGATGTCAAATTTTCATCGTACGTGTCCTGTAAGGTGTACATAATTTTGTTATATTCAGAGATATAATCTATCTTTACTTTGTCCGAGGAGAAAGAGCTATGTGCCTCTCTCTTGCACAATTGTATCAAAATGGAAAGAAGAACTACCACTGTGAGTGACCAAGATTAGTCGTGAGCGTGAACTATAATGACTGCTGCGTTAGACTAGCTTAGAAGACTCGGTCTTGGATCTTAAACTCCAATATTAATTAAATACTTTTTTTATACATGTTCAATCTTAAATTATATAGTCGATTTAAAGTGATACGATATTATGATCCTTTAAATGTTAATTATTGAAGACAATGTCGCTTATCGTTTTTTGTAGTTCCACCATCCTGCTCTTACGTATGTTTTCCGGTTATTCCATAAATAATCTGTCCCTGTTCCGCACTGATTTTTAGGGTGGTAGAGGAATTACATTACATTACATTAGCAGCCTGTAAATTTCCCACTGCTGGGCTAAGGCCTCCTCTCCCTTTTGAGGAGAAGGTTTGGGGCATATTCCACCACGCTGCTCCCATGCGGGTTGGGGGAATACACATGTGGCAGAATTTCGTTGAAATTAGACACATGCAGGTTTGCTCACGATGTTTTCTTTCATCGCCGAGCACGAGATGAATTATAAACACAAATTAAGCTTATGAAAATTCAGTGGTGCCTGCCTGGGTTTGAACCCGAAATCATCGGTTAAGATGCTCGTGTTCTAACCACTGGGCCATCTCGGCTCTTGAGCAGAGGAATAGCATACAATAAACGATAGGAAAACACAGTCGTACTAAAATGTACAGTAATTCCTAACTATTGAAGCTGTAATTCATAAGTTCAACTATCATTGGAATTTCTTATAGAATAAATACTACGTTAATTTATAAAAACATACCTTTATTAAATATGTGAGATTTAATTTCGTAAATTCCACGAATTCCATGTTCAGCTGCATGTAACGCAAGTGCATGTCGAAGAAGAGTCCTTTACTAACGCCGATCTGAAAGATTTGTGTTAAGTAAAGTAACAGCATATCAATGTGCCAACGTTGGGCTAAGGGTTACTCCCATATTGAAGACTTTTAGAGCTTAATATGATGTACATACCTTTCCGAAACTATACGTCCTCGATATCTCAGGTCTTATACACGCTCGACCGTCTGTGTTTTCAGGATCACGGAGCCAGTCGTCGAAAAATCTAGAAGTTCATGGAAAAAAATAACGTTGCCTGTTACGTTCAAATCAAATTGGGAACATGACGTATCAAACGTTCTCGTAAGATCCTATTGGAGTAAAATTTAGATATTCTTTTTTTTATGGCATTGGTTGGCGGACGAGCATATGGGCCACCTGATGGTAAGTGGTCACCACCGCCCATAGACAAAGGCGCTGTAAGAAATATTAACCATTGCTTACATCACCTATGCGCCACCAACCTTGGGAACTAAGATGTTATGTCCCTTGTGCCTGTGATTAAACTGGCTCACTCACCCTTCTAACCGGAACTCAACAATACAGAGTACTGTTATTTGGCGGTAGAATATCTGATGAGTGGGTGGTACCTACCCAGACGGGCTTGCACAAAGCCCTACCACCAAGTATTATATATTCTTGTCTAATGCATCAATACATTAAAAGTCACGAAGGCTTGGGTTTACTTTTTTGGCGTGAAGTTTGGGTGCTTCGGACATACAATTTCTGAGCGAAGTCATTTGTCATTTTTTTGTAATTTAAAAATGATTCATTTAAAGTAATTAATGTAATTGTTATCATAAAATCAGGTTGTTATTAGTATATTGTTTTTTTATAAGTCATTTTTGACTTTTGGTAAAAATGTATTATACAATAGGACTTAAGTGAATCGATATACAAAGGAAATCCCTGGAAATATATAAATACAGGAACTCGATGGAAGTAATAGAGAGTCACCAAATAATCTTAAACTCACGCCTGTGGCCACTTCGGTTCCAATTGGAGCCAAGTATCCTTCCTAAGCAGCCATCCCAAGCCCGGGAAGAAGTCTGTCCTATGTAATAGTTCAGGTCTTGAGAGATCTATGTGTTCCTTCTTCCCATTGTCATTCCATGCAGATATGCACCTGGAATAATTTGTTTTACAAAGAAACATATCCTAAAATTTATGTGCGAGAGATATCGTTTTAAAAAGACTACATCATAGTAGGGTATTCAAGTAGGAATACTTATTATTGTTACCAATGTTGGTGGCGCATTGGCGATGTAAGGCGTGGTTAATATTCCTTAGTACCAATGCCTATGGACGGTGGTGACCACTTACTATCAGAAGGCCAATCATCCATAAAAACAAAATCAACAACTTATTCGTTATTGCTTGTGATAATTTAGTTCTACGACATGGCGCTTGGGGCTCTCATAATCGTGAGAATATTATGAGTCTTAGAACTCTAATCTAATCGTTGAAAGACTATCGACCTTAAAAAAGTTATTAAGGGGGTGTTTAGTCAAACACCGATAGCTCTTTCTATCATCAATGATTTCACATTTGAAAGAAGAGTATAACATTTTTTAAGATCACCCTTCAAAAAACATTAAGAGTAAGACCGTATAAGACAACTTACCATATACTGGGATCCTTAAAAAGTAGCGGATACGTGCCTAGAAAATACTCGAAGAAGTCGGGGGAAATGTCTAGATCATCTGTAGAAAAATAACTTTTATAAATTATCTTATTATTCTTTTATATTTGGCCAGATATTATGTAAGAAAAAAAAACAACTCGAATCTCATCGTAAACTTAACTTCGATACTCATCAAAATAGAATGTTACCATTAGCTCGTTTTCACAATTGAGATACGAGTTCTTATAAGATAGCTTTACTGAACTTAAAATACATCCATTTTAATAGAATTTGAGGAATGTTGAAGCCCAATCGGTGACGACGAACCCGGGATTCACACATCGCTAAATATGATTTATACGTGAGGTCTTTTGAGTGATTCACTTAATAAAAAAAGGTAGGACTAACAATTCAGCATCGCTCTGTCAATAGTTTTAACTTTAGAATTTAGTTATCGATAAAAGTTGATAAGATATTGTTTAGTTAAGCACTCTTTCTCTTTTTCTGACATCATTGACTCGACGTACGAAAGAAGAAGACCAAAAACTAATATTGATACTTTCGTCTGAAGAGAGTCAGTTAATATTAAGTCATTCGCCAGTCTTGGTCTGGTGACAAAGTTTGATTAGACTATGATGTTCTCCTGTTGGGACGTAATATATCGGTCAATGTATTACAGAACACAGGGTCTAATTCTACTAACACATAACGGATACGTTTGAGATTCTATTCCGATCAATCTTCGCCCGACCCGGAACTCGATCTTTGTGTTAGTAGACTAGGAAAACAACTGAACGATAACCATTCCGTTCGATTTCGATAAAGAGACATTTTTTTAGTAGAATTGGCACATCTTAAGGATATAACAACAGTAATGACTTCTTAGTTGATTGGGAACCTTGGGAATGAGATGATCGCCTCCAGACTATTTCAAGTAACAAAATAAACATGTTTATTGTTATTGTAAATGAAATAAATACTTGCCAAAATGAAATTAAAAAAAAAAACCGCTGAGTTTCTTTCGCCGGTTCTTCTCAGGTCCGAGGTGTTAATTTTCGAACCGGTGGTAGATATTTTTGACTATCAATAAACAAGTGTAACACTTCCATATTGAACAAAGATTTTTGACTTCGATTAAAATAAAGGGTTAAGTTTAATCTGTATTAAAAAAAAATAAACTTACCTTCAACAATAATCACAGCCTCATGTTCCAAACCAACAAAAACATGGTTCAAAGCGAACCGGTAGTGTCTTGCTATTTTGTAATAGCCTTTAAATTTCACTTTCGCCCGCGGCAACGGTATCTCCGATAGATTCGGCTGCCTCACCACCGTGATACTTGGATCACTGTCGGTATAGGATTTGATCACGTGGTATGTTTCATTGTGACCACAGTCCTGGAAAAAAATAAAATTTGTAACTCGTCGAAACTATAGATAATTATGTCGATTGTAAATTAATTAATATCGGAACTCCGAAAGAATATTCACTGAATATTGTCACTGTTTTTAATTTTCCGTTTTTTTTAATGAAAATCGATGATTACTGATTTTCAACTCGATTTTCAAAATTCAATTAAATTTCAAGTTCTCATCGAATCTTTATGTTTCGATATCCTAAGAAGTCATTGACTAATTACAGCTTTTGTCAAATTACTTTTTTTGTCCCATAAGCTGTCGAAACACTTGGCCCTTGGAGTAGTGGTGCAAAAAGCTTCATCAAAAGTATAACACCTCGTCTTATTGCCTCCACTGGTGACAGGAGGGCTGGTTCGTTTTTAGCCCAGATTATCGGAATTGCGATTCAACGGGGAAATGCTGCTAGCATTCTTGCCACCATTCCACGCGGTCAAGATTTATACAGTAACTATTTTTAATTCATATTTGTATATATTTAAGCGCTTAATGTTATCAATTCTTATGTTATTAAATCTTGTTAATTCAGTTAAATTACAGCTCGATGTGTGTGAATATTTTGTGATACGATATCTCGGTATCTCGATCGATCGAAAGAATCGAAGTCCGCGACCTGACGCTCGGTTCATCGAGACTTAATCTGATAGACTGCGTTGACTCTCTATTTCATTGCCGCTCGGGGTACACTCCGTTTTAATGAGACTAGTACTCGTAGTAGACTCGCACTTGCTAGCAGGGGGGGGGGGCAGCAAGTGCGAGTAATTATTGTGAAGGACGTCCAGGTGCGGGAGCTCGTGCGAGGGCTTAAGTTTAACTATTAATGGATTTTAATGCTGACGCTTTGTTGAAACAGTTTAAAGTACCATTTGCATAATGTTGGTTTAAAAAAGATTTTTTTTTAACAATAACAATATTACTTTTGCGTTATGACGTAAATTCAAATCTATAAAGTTTTTTTCTTTATTTTTCAATATGTCAATCAAACAACTGAAGAATTCCTGAACAAATACATCATATTGAAACTACAGAAATTGATAGTTTCCGCAGAAATTATTTACATAGACAGAAAAATGGGTATAAAATAATTCATTAGAATAAATGATAATACCTTTATTTGAAGTTGAAAAGTAAAAAAGGCGATATTACTTATTGCAATTCTTATTACTATATCTCAAAATATATATATGTATACAAATTTATATATTTCTCAGGTTCAAAGAACGATTGCAAATACCCTAAGCCTAAACTATCATAGCAAACAGATAACAAAAAAAACCGACATAATAAAAATAATCAGAGCGTAAAAAATTACGAAACTATACTCATTATCTCATTCATTCGTTCATTGAGCGAACGAAGAAAATTAAGATAATTATGTCATTTTGCGCGGTGAACGGTTACCGGCAGAAGCGTGTAATTTGAACTCCATCAAAAACATCAACGAAAACTAAAAATAGATAAAAAAAATATTAACTTAGTGGTTTTGTACGAGTCCGTCTGAGTTGGCGCCAACCACTCAACATGTATCGGTATTTCTTAAGCAGTACACCAGTACACTCTCAATTATCAATATATACACTATCCTGATAACGTCTGATTAGAGTAACTCAGAATAGTTTTTAGTCCAAAAAATTAATATAACCTAAAAAGAAATAACATTTCTTACGCTGCCAACGGCACTAGGTGCCAGTGACGTCATACGGCGCTGAATTAGAAAATACCTTATCGTAACAATCTTCGGAAAGAACAATGTACGATGCCTTCATGATAAATATTTTAAGCATTCCTTGTTTTATTATTAAACTAGCTATTCTGTGCGTTTTTACTCATAACGAATGTAAATTTTAACGTCAACTTTAAATCATAAATATATATAGGATGAATCGATTTTGGCGAAATAAACACTAAACGGTACCTTAAACATACACTTTACAATAATTCATACTAATACGTAATAGTTAGCCATTTTAAAGATTATCTTTGACAAACAGACGGACAAAAATAAAAAAAATGTCTGTTACGGTTTTGGCAACCCGCAGAGCCGTATAAACTTAAAGGGAGCAATTATTTTGTATTTAATATCGGTACATAAATTAAAAAAAAAAACACCGCTAATGGATGCGGGCGAATATATTCTATCACGTATGAGAAATTTTAAAATAGATAAATATTTCAAATTGAAGCTAACTTTAACGCGACGTGAACGGGAGGGCAGATACGCCCCTTTAGATTTGTCATCAAATTACGATTAATTGCGCAGCATATTTTACATGTGGTAGAGAATATTACACGCACACCTAGAATCGTTCGTGTACTTCATACCACTTGATATATACCTATTTATATACATACATACATATATATATATATATATATATATATATATATATATATATATATATGTATAAGAATTAGTGTTTAATATTTGTATGTATGCTTATGACTGCATCGCCTACCCCGATTGTTTTACAAATCTCTCTCAGATTGGGTTGTCTGGAAGAGATGGCTAATTATCCATAGGTCCGTCCATTGTACACCACATGTAATAATTGTTTATATATTTTGTTTTGTTTTTTTTTGAGCATTAATACTATTATTTTTGTGTTTAATCCTAAGCTTTCTTTATTTTTTTTAATTCATTCATTCAACTTAGCCGACCGTGTTCCTATAACCAAATTGTACTTAACTTTCCTTTAGCAGGGTGCTAACTCTTAATATCCCTTATTAAAAAACAAAAATAGCGCCTGTGAGTTACCTAAAGTAAATGTAAATTTCTCACAGCCCGGCAAAAGTCTTCTCTCCCTCTGAGGAGAATGTTTCGAACTTACGTTAGTCCAATTCACGATGTGTTCCTTCACCACCGACCACGAGATGAATTATAAACTAGTGTTGAATATCGATAGACAATCTATTGTCTATCGATAGAGGACTATCGATAGTATTGTCACGTGTCGATGGTATCGATAGTATTGAACAAAATGATACTATCGATATCCTGAATAGCCAAACTATCGGTAGTTGACCTCGAAATGTTTAAACAAATGAATTAAACATGTGTATTCGATGACGCTTGCCCCGGTTCTGAACTCAGAATCATCGGTAAATATTCACATCTCGACTAACCTGGCTTACTATAATGGGGAATGTCTCTTTATTTGGTCTAAATTTGACTAAATTGTCCAAACACCTCTTCACGGTCACTCTGTCGCAGGCGATCACTAATATTGGCAATACGGGATTTTTGTAATCTGAAAAGAAAAAATTAAGTTAATTACGAAAAGGTTCATACATAAAAATTCTGTTAACTATTTCTAATTTCGCATTATATCGAAGAACTTGTAAAATGTAAGCGATTTGAATCACCGTAAGAATTTTAATCAAATATTTCAATATTTGATTAAAATGCTTTACAAAGATTTGAAAACATCGACAAGCACTTTGAACTAATCGTTAAGCAATAATGGTTCTCTCTGTTCAATTTAAATCGATTCAACATCGGTAACGAATAGTCACTTAATCGATTTCAAAACTAAAAATACTAATCAAACGTGTTCATAGACCAATTTTAAACGCATTAATAAATCGTATTCGATTTGAATCAAATTTTGAAAAATACTGTAATAGATTTGTTAAGTTCACTATTCGCAATTTTTTATGGAGAATATTATATTACATACAATTTTTCAGACATCAACAAGTACTCTTAGTTTACTTTACCCTGCAGTTACCGTTACATCTGTTGTACGAATCACAATAGTTTAAGGTCACGATTGAACATGCGACTTCCCCTTTGCTAAGCATCTTAAGATCATAGACAATTGTCAAGCGAAGACGTATTGAAGTCTTTTGTTTAATCGGTCATTGTTCTAAAACTTATCTTTAAAAATTGACAAAAACCCTTTAGAAATTAGTTAAATAATTGATCACTTAAAAAATAAAAAATGATTTAGGATATTTTCCATTTGCTAGTCTGTTCACGTAGCATTCAAATTTAGAAATCTTTATTCAACATATATGCAATTAAACTTTTCTTATTGACTGTCAAAATTCTACTGCAGGTTTGGAAAGAAACATCTCAGTCCAAAAAAAAAACCGGCGAAAGAAACTCATCGGGATCTTTGCTGTCATGTCCGTTTACAATAGTAAAATTGGTTATATAGTTAGTTTGTAACATTAGATATATATGCTTAAGTAATCTATACTGATATTATGAATTCGAAAGTAACTCTGTCTGTCTGTTACGTTTTCACGGACACACCACTGAAATTTGAAACAATATTTTCTCCACCAAATAATCGTAAAGAGATATCCGCGACCATGAATGTCTAAAATCATAATATATTCAAGTAGACTTTTACAAGCACTTTTGAATCTTCATTTTAAAAAAACTACTAAGTGAAGCTACCACCGGTTAGTTCTTATACTAGGGAACCTAGAACGAGTCCTAACTACTAAGATATAGATAAGTAGCCCAAACAATCATATGCTATCTATTTTCGGAGAATGATTATCTTCAATGTGGCTTATTGAACGGACGATAAAAGCTTATGCAATATTATCGTAGTATTGATACTCTGATAAGATAAAGTAATCGTAGTTAAAGATTCTTTACTTCACCTATTAAAAAAATGTTTCTACGGATTATTTATTGAAAGCCACAAAGCCACAAGCCGCAAGCCCGTCTGGATAGGTACCACCCACTCATCAGATATTCTACCGCCAAATAACAGTACTCTGTATTGTTGTGTTCCGGTTAGAAGGCTGAGTGAGCCAGTGTAATTACAGGCACAAGGGACATTACATCTTAGTTCCCAAGGTTAGTGGCGCATAGGTGATGTAAGGAATGGTTAATATTTCTTACAACGCCTTTGTCTATGGGAGACGGTGACCACTTACCGTCAGGTGGCCCATATGCTCGTCCGCCAAACAATGGCATAAAAAAAGATATATAATTAAAGATAACCAATAAATTGACTCTATATAGGTACTTTTACATTTGCCTGTTGCACCTCATGCAACTTTTGTGTAGCAAAAATGTAATCTTTAGATTTAAGTTCGCGTGCAATAAAGAGTTAAAAAATAAATAATTAAATTTATAGAATAACTTAGTACATAAATATGTAGTACTAGTTTTAAACCGTAGCTTCGGTCGCGTGTTTTGGTGCTGGTGTTAGATACATTTCATCGATATCACATTCCAGGATAAAACAACTTATGTGCTGTTCAAGTCTATCTATCACTGCGTCAAATTTAATTTAGATCCATTTACTTGGTGGTAGCGCTTGGTGTAAGTACGTCTGGGCAGGTACCACCCATCAGATACATATTCTACCGCGAATCATCAACACTTAGTATTTTTATTTTCCGGTTTGAAGGGTGTTTCAGTTCTAAGATTGGGGCGCATTGGCGATGTAAGGTATGTTTAATGTTTATTACAGCGCCAATGTCTATGGGCGGTGGTGATTAATTGCCATCTGGTGGCCCATTCGTCTGTCCACCTATCTATCATATAAAAAAATCTTTGCTGTTCTACCGTCATTGAGTAACAAACATTCATTCGTTCAAACTATCGCACTTATAATATTAGCAACTCACGCACAAGGAGGTCAATAATTTTTACTCGTCCGGTTATCGAATTTATTGTACGCCGAGACGAAAGCCATATGTTAAACGTATCAGATGGACAAATTAAAACCAGATAAAATTAACAAATACCTCTAGCGATAAACGGCTTCATTTTGTACAAACATTCATTTCAGTTTATCGATTTAATTATCAATATAAAACAAATTCGTAGGTACATAGAAACACAAAACACTCATTGATTTTCAATTTTCTAGTTTAAATAATGTACCTTAAAAATTAAAAATGCGTTAGCCGAATTAATGGATAAATTAATTTATAGGCACTGACACACAGGATTATGTTGTACCACGTCCAAAATTATCCAGGCCATAGCTGTTTTGGAAAATAATAATAATTGAAATTGATATGTACTATATTTATCGAAATCCAGTTCTGATAATGCTCCATGAGGAATCGAGGAAAGTCCTCAATAAATATAGGGCATACACACATGTGTATTTTCAGCAATAAATTAAGCATTCTCGTTCAGAAAGTATCATTTTTTAAATTCGTTTTTTTATACTTTGCACTCCGAACGATTACTTTTAGAAATATCATGTGATATTTAAATAAAACCTCGATGGAAATAAATGAGGCATATTGCACGATGCATTAGCACAGTAATGACGAATAACCGATTTATTAGCGAACTAGCTGCTCGTCCCGATTTTGCTCTTACAGATTCTTCCATACACGATCTTTGCGAAACTTTAACTGTTTACAAAAAGGAATAATTTGCCCCGTTTTTGCAACATTTCTCATTGATACTCCGCTCCTATTGGTCGTATCGTGATATACAGCCAATAGCCATTCTCGATAAATGATATAACATTTAAATATTTTTTCAAATCGGACCAGTACTTCTTGAGATTAGCGCGTTCAAACAAACAAACAAACTCTTCCGCTGTATAATTATTATTATACTATTGTATAGATGCATACATGGATGAATTTTAAAAGATATTTGCGAAGGATTTCACGTAAATCTTATAAAATTTCTTATTAATTGCTTAAGGTTTCCATTGTTTTCATAAAAAACTCCTTCGATTGGGTTGAATCTTTGGTGAGGGTCTTCCTCAATTCGCAAAGAAGAACATTTTCTTTGTATGATTGCTTTAAAATATTAACGCTTTAGACACAAAAATCTGTAGAGCGGATATATAAAAATTTATATTAGTATATCAGTTTGTGATATCACTTCGGCTATCTTTGACCGATTACTATGAAAATTGGCATACATTTATGTATTTTTCCATGGAGGATCCACTACATGTTGTTGCAGCACATCAAATCGTTCAACCGACCGCCATTAAAATTGGTAATAATTGCTTCCGAAGTAATAATTATACCGTTTGTACCTAAATATTATCTGGATTTCCAGACAGTAGTCACATTGCCTTTAATACTATTTTCCAACCCTTGAAATTGAAATTCCAAAAATCTTAGATCATAGAATTTTTTAGTGAGTTTATGTCACCAAAGGAGTAACTATGCTAAATTCAAATGGACCTATTGTTCTATCGAGTCATGGCTTGGTAAAAATCACAATAGCCTTAATATACATACATATACATAACATATATAATATATAATAACCAAGGCTGATAATACATATATTTCTATGTTTATGAATATAATTAACATTTTGTTATGCAAATATTTTTTGCTTTCATTAATACGACACACCGTTACGAAGCAAATGAGCCTGCGTTATTAAATACCTAAATACCTTCTGTGGAGCTATTCTGTACTTCGTTCTAACTTGAATCTCACCGCAAAACACGCTGATGAAATGTCAAAAGGTGATATGTGATTTTGACTAAAATCATTATCATATTTACCTTATTAATACGATTTCCTTATATAATTAACGTGCAACCCGTCCCGACTTCGCACGTCCTCCTTACTAATATTATGCGAAAGTAACTCTGTCTCTCGGTATGTTGCTCTTTCACGGTCAAACCACTGAGCGGATTACGATGAAGTTTTTGCAACAACGGACGACCTCCGTGATCGAGTAGTGTGTACACCGGTTTTCATGGGTACGCCACTCCGAGGTCCCAGGTTCGATTCCCGGTCGAGTCGATGTAGAAAAAGATTTCTATGTTGTCTTGGGTCTGGGTTTTTGTGGTACCATCGTTACTTCTGATTTTCATAACACAAATGCTTTAGCTACTTACATTGGGATCAGAGTAATGTATGTGATGTTGTCCAATATTTATTTATTTATTTATATTTATTTAAGTTTGTTATGAAGCAAATTTTAACTCCAAGGAAGAAAACACGCTACTCTTTTATGCCTAACAATTGCCTAAATAAAGCAAAGCCGTGGCAGAAAACTCATGCACTCACGTTTACGCAGTACACATCAGAAAAGTTACGCAGTGCACATCAGTTGAATTTTTGTTTCTAAAATCTTCAACAAACACCGTCAAGATTCAGCCAATTCACACAATTCCGTTCATAGGTGAAAATCGTATGAGAATACTTTCCGTAGTTTTTGAATTCGTCGCGTTCAGACAGACAGACGTGGACTTTGTTTTATAACATATAGTGCTTAGATTATATTTATATATCTATATAGATTGTCGCACTACAAAATAACTAAAACAAATGAGGCAATTTTATTATCTCTGTGTGCGTGACAGCTACGCTTGACACTCGCCAGACGTCACCACTTTACTAGTGTGCGTGTATTTAGTAGCCAACTGTTGGTCACATTTTTATTCGACGCGTTCTCGTCATTGACAGCCTATCTAGATATAAATAATCTAAGAAATAGTGTTGTATATATACATTATATCTCTCCTAGAAGAGATCGCGATTTAACGATAAGGTAAAACTTTTAGTTTTACCATATTACAATTTTGGCGACCTTTACATTTAGACTGTAAACATTTTTTTTTTCTTTATGTTGTACAATAAAGTGTTAAGTATGAAGAAAAAAATCTTGATTATCTGTCAAAATGTTACTCTACTATGTTTGACGTTTGCGCTTATGTGAATATGTTATAATGTGCGTGAGATACTGATGCAAGAATGTGGACAATAAAAATATAAATAAGATTAAATTTTTTAATGAACGCTGATAATTTAACGAGGAGGGGGGGGGGGTCAATGGAAGCTGGAAAAAGATAAACAAACCTTAGATTTACGTATTTCATGCGATTTGATAACTCAGCTATGTTGTGCATTCCTAAGAGTTTATGACTAATATATATTTATTTATTATACAACACTATTGCACTTAACTACTTATTTCCACTTTAATTTTCCTTCAAAAATTGCGATAACAGTTTCGTCGACGTTAAAAACGCCATTTATTCGCAGATCCATAGTGAATATCATAGACTTGTCAAGCTCACGTTCAATGATATCGCGTCAATTTGTTGTCAAATGTTGTTTATTCGGCTTTTTTCCTGTTATGGTTGGAATAAAATATATATAACGCAGAGATTCAATACTGTCTGTACTGTGCTTACTTCCAAAAAAACCTCAGATATTTATCAGTTAACACCGTAACTGGAACGGAACATATAAATTCACACGCGACATATAATTGATAATGTAAATATATAAGTCGTCGAACTTTATGTTTACATAACTGTTGATATATATACGTTATCTATATTACAAGATTTTTATGTGTAGCATCTATTGGGGGCGCCTGGGGGGTAAGACCGAATCGTATACCGTGACGGTAAACGAGATAATCCTCTCTTTTGTCATCAACATAACTTGGATCATTTCATTATGTAAACATATCGTAAGTTCGAAATGTTTCAAAATTACAAGATTTTTTATGAATAAAATTAAATTTTCCATCAATTATTTTTAATATTTTATTGCTTAAGACGAGCAATTGGGCCACTTGATGGTAAGTGATCAACCATAGACATAGGAGTTTTAAGAAATATTAAACATTCCTGACATTGCTAATGTCAAGAATCTCTTGGGAGTTAAGATGTTGAGCGTTTTACACTGGCTCACTCGCCCTTCAAACTGGAAGACAACAAAACCAAGTATTGCTGTTTGGCAATAGAATATCTGATGAGTGGTGGTACCTAAACGGGCTCTTAAAAGTCCTGCCACCAAATTGCTATATACAGTTTTTGAAATACGACCGTGTTACACTGAGTGTTGACCGTGTTCAAATGACAGCGTATTTGTTACCGGAACTTTGATTTTTTTTTATATTGTCCGGTTTGACATGACTCCACTCCACCTGATGGACAGTGAAAGTGGAGTCCAAACGCGAAGACGAATAGTACAGTCAGCAAGGATGAACTGCACTAGTCACTCTCGCCATGCCGGCCCGCAAGATGCCTCTTCACGCCTCGTTTGAAGGCACCGTTTGTTATAAGAATGAATGTAGAATTAAATCGTTTACAAGTGGAATTTTATTGCATTATAAATATACATGAATCGAGAATTGCTTTTAGAGCATAATATAGCCAAATCGAATGCAATATGTAAATCTAAAGATTGTTTAACTCAACTCATTCTTCGATCCAAATAAAATATATTGTGAATTTTATTTTTTAATTTAACATAAAACAGCCTGTCGACCGACGATGTTTTTTATATACAGCGTGTATCTACTTAACAGAAATTGTTTTTTTCGATTTGAAAACATCAACACCTTGAAATTACGATAATATCCGTTCGTTTACGTTCACAAATTCCGCGTAAAATATACATACAAATTTCTGAGAAACTGGATACGAAAGCATGCATATTAAAATCTAACATTAATCTTAGATTTTAATATGCATGTTTTCGTTTGTTTATTGAATTGAATTGTTTATAGAAGTCGAGGCTAGAAAATACAAAAATAATACAAAAAAAAACGTGTCGCCTCAGTGATGGAAATGTTAAGTCAGTTCCTTATCTGTGATAACCGATTAAAATTGATAAATTTGATGAATACATTTTTAAGGTTTCACACTTCAAAGGCGTTAATTGTAGGGAAACCTGACAATTTAAAGCATTCACGAAGTTTGTTTTGTAAGTTAAGTGTATGTTATATAAAAATTATCACAGTATATTATCATCCTTAACAACTATATAAAACTTGATAAAATACATCAATTGTAGTGTATTTTGTTGAACACCTTTGATTTAACTATAGGTCAAGTTTGATTAAATACTTTTTTGTGAACAGTAAATTTAGTGAGAAATACTTGGAGTATAAATAACTTCATGAAGGAATTAACAATCAAACATCAACCAATATGGTTAATGAGGCAACTTATTGTTCATATGAATTGATTTATTTATAATTGAAATAAATTGTATTTCAATTTTTTATTCATTATATGTTGTGCTAAATATGTAAATGCTAGGCAGTTAAATAAAAAGCCAGACTCTGAACTAAATAAGCCTAGACTTGATATCCAGATCAATTTCATTAAAACTAGATATCTCTCATACAGCTAAACATGACTTTCATGGCAATTGTTTGATTGTGTTATACTCATAAAAAGACTGATAAATGTCAGAACAACCACTAAACATTTAATAATTTAACCAACTAACATAACTTTAACACTTTTCTGGACTGTAAACACGTATATACTAAATAAACAATAATTTATCTATTGTGTCTAGTATCCAAGTGTACTGTCACTGAAAGCAACCAACACCTAATAGGGCAAACATCTTCTATACCTCATCAATAGAAAGACATATCTCAACTCTACTTTACAGTAAGTGATAGTGGAGTCCAAACATAAAGATGGTTAGTACGGTCAGGTAGAATGAACAGCACTAGTTGCCTACCTCGTTGATACCTCTTTTATGCCTCATTTGTTACGTTTTCAAGTATAAATATGACTATCTAGCATACATAAGATTTTTTAAACCTTTAACCTTCATCCGCCTAACATGCGACAAAAACGAATATAGAATTAAAAGTTTTACTGGTTTTTATACAATGTTTCATGCTGTAAGAGAAATGTTAGCGATTTGGTATCAAATATATAACATTGATAGATAATCATAGCTTTGAAAAAAAGACCTTAAAATATCTCCGACATCTTGTATGTTCTCTCTCACAATAGTTTTACGACTTACATTGAATTGCAGCTCCATTAACTGTCAGTGGGTGGACGATGAAGGCATCAAGCAATAATTAATTATTTTATCAGTTTTGCAGTTTAAATGAGTCAGTTGATATAATAATAAACAAGGAATATAACATATAACAAGGAGTATTGTAGTTATATATTCTGTGGTGGAAATGTATCACAATGTAACTCAAGACTACATATATATTAAGCCTGCAAACTGGATAAGGAAATCGGAATTATATGGACAGGATTAAAGGAAATAGACTGTTTTTTTATTATTTAAATCTATGTTAATTTATGCAACTGAGAATTTATTAATACCAGTCAATAGATTATATATAATATATTAATAATAAATAGTATATAAATTTTTACTTCCTAGACTTAAGTGGGAGAGGACTGAAAGATGACATTTATTGAAATGACCTTTGACAAGAGATAATATTAAAAAATATATACACTAACAATATTTGAATGATTACAGGTAATAAGTATACAAATAAAATAACTTACTCTGGTTAGTATCAACTTCATTCCAAGCTGGCTGAGAGTTCTTAGCGCTCTCATCATTCTTTTCTTCAGTCTTTTTTAAATGCAACCTAACTTTTTGTAACAAGCTATAACTATCTGTTAGCTGATTTTGCATTTTGTGTTGCAATCTGTCTATTTCCATCTCTATTTCCGACACGCTGCTCCTCGGTTTGTAAACGGGACTGTACGACGATGAATAAGACACGACAAGCCATATTAATGAGAAACAACCAAAAAATATTATAAATTTACGTAAATTCACTCGCATCGTGCACGTTATATATTATGTTATATCAAAACATCGTTAAATCTTTCACCATAACACTTTTTTATGAAATGTGATAAACTATAAAATAACAAATATCAAAATAATTGCATATTTAATTGCGTTGCAAAACATTGTTATTTAATGAAACAATTTTTTATCACTACGATAAAAAGTATCAGTATGTAGTGAACATATTGTTTGTTACAAGTATAATTTAATTTTTAATGTTTTAAATAGGTTTATAGTTTATTTATCGTAATGTCGTGGAGATACACAACTTCAGACAATATTTCGTCGGCAACTGATTACTGAACTGACATAGTTTGACGTTGACATAAAGTGTTGTCAAGACAAAAATAATGTAGAAAAAATAATAGAATATTTACTTTTTTCATAATTTTCACAGAAAAGAAGTATATTTAAATCTATAAAATCATAATATATCTCATAATATTGAAACACAATAAAGTAAATTAATTATATTTCAAATAAGAGCTTCAACAAAATAATACAATCTTTATAAATTGTTTCATATGATTGAGCTGTTAAGCTGGCAACCATTATGGTATTGACAATCAAGTAGCTGAGAACTGATGACATGGAATGATAAGTGTGGCCCTCATAGAATTCTGAGTGGCCAGATACCAAACCCTTAAATTGCATAATTTTAGGTTTTGGCATTAAATGGTTTTTAATTTTAAATTAAAAGTCAATATAAGGTATAATTAAAAAAATCTGTTTAATTGTATATATTAAGAAAAATGTAAAAGTTATTCTGAGAACTGGACCTCTAAATTTTTTGTTTTTGTATAGTTTTATAATTATGTATTCAGTAAAGATCGAAAATAATTTTACGATTTTTTAGTATTTACTACAAATAACATAAAATTTTTATTTATGTAATGCAAAAAGGTTACATTTCACGGTTCCTTATAATATAATTCCTAGACATCATTTAAGCTGACAATTATTATCCCTGAAATTAATATTAACGGATATAGCAAAAGTAAAGTAAATCTACCTCGTTGGTAAAGTTGCCTAAAAATCACTGAGAGTTGACTCCATCAGCCATAAAGAAATAAAAAAAAAAATTAAATGGAGCTTCGAGTTCTATAGCATTCTCGTTGAAATGTTGCTTACTCGTGAGCACAATAATTCCGATTTCTGACAAATACAATGTCCATTATAATTGAGATTAGTCATTGTTGCTGCACTAAATATACGTTAGATTTGTTTGCACGGAATTCCTTTACTTTGTACCACCTTTCATTTGTATTTCTAAAAGAAAAAATACCGTTTTTGTGTATTCATAACATATTCTAGTTATTGGGTAAAGGTTTGTTAAAGGTTTCTGGTATTTATCGTAAATGGCCGTTGCTGGCGTAAAGCGTACTCTCTGTTTTGAGGATAACGTCTGGAGCCTTCTCTAACAAGTTGCTCCAATATATACACGTGGCACAGTTTCATTCGACACATGCTTGTTTCCTCATGATGTTTCTTTGCTGTGCCGAGCATGAGAAGTTTTTTTTTTATAAAAAAATTAGCGGTTTCCATCTTCTACCCACTGGATCATCATGGCTATGATTTGCTACAAAATATTCTTCTAAAGTATACTAATTGGCAAATCTCAATATTTTTAGGTATACAAAACCTAATGGTTGGTAAGCTCACGACCCAAATACTTCAAATGGCTTCTACAGCCATATAATTTTTAAGGACTTCCGGACAAATCCTATCTGCATTTGTTAAAATATAAAAAGGCGAAGAGAAGCCAAAAGGTAATGCAAGTAGAGGAACGAAGATGTGAAGCTAAGTGAAAAAATTATGTCGTAATACAGACATTGACACATCCCGGCTACAAATACCACCATACCATTGAAAAACAACGCTGGGGTTTGGAATCCAATTTTGGAAGCTGAATTGTACACTTATTTGGAATACGATTACAGTCATGGTGGGTTTAACAATTTTTTTTCTCTTCGTTTAAGTTATTATTAAGTATGGTTTTTTGTCTATTTTCACTTCCCTACTTCTGAAAGAAAAAAGAAAATTTTACAAGGTCATTTCGTTGTTCCTCTCTGTATGTATGAGTCTGAGAGTTGAAATTAATACAAAATACTGAGAAAAGATTTAGAAATTGAGTTATTCATAAACAGCAATGCCATCGATATTTTATGTATAACAGAACATTGGCTTGTAAATTATCAGTTTATGTTTAACTTCAGTGGTCACCAGATGGCTAGTCTGTTCAGTAGAAAAAAAGCTATACGTGGTGGCTCATTAATACTTATTAACAAAAATCTAAAATTTAAAGAACGTAAGGATGTTGTGAGCCTTTCTATTGAGCAGACTATTGAAATAGCCTGTGCAGAGCTTGAGCTTGTCATTGTTGTATGCGTATACAGACCTCTTAGCGGGTTATGTGAAGCATTTGAGAAAATATTGGCAAGTGCATTATTGAAAATATCTGGATCAAGTATTTTTATTTGTGGTGACTTCAACATAAATTTATTAGAAAACTATAACACAAGTATTAGATTCAGATCATTATTATATTCATATAACCTCATTAACTTATTCTTAGAGCCAACTAGAATCACTGAATCCACTGCAACATGTATTGACAACATATTTACCAACTGTGTACCTAATCATAAATGTATTATAAATATGTTAAGTTCTGATCATTGTGAACAGTTGGCTTCATTTAATTCGCAAATAAAAAATAATGCTAAGGATATAAAACAGACATTTGTTCCGATCAATTTGTATCGAATTGAGAAGTTCAGAAGTTATATCATGGCAAAGCTCTCATATTTACAATTAAATGATAATTCTAATGAGCTTTATAACATTTTTTTTAAATTAATTAAAACAGAATTTAATGCCATATTTACTTCCAAGACAGTCAATTCTAGGAATTTTCTTAAATTTAATGATTAGGCGACTGTCGGAATTCACAAGAGTAGGCAGAGGTTGTATGAACTTTATAGTGAAAGATCATACAACCGGTCTTTTTCATTTATCAGTTATGTTAGTGCCTACTCTAAACTATTCAAACGTGTATGTCATACAGCTATATCATTGCATATAAAAAAAAAATTATTGACGCACCTGATAAAATTAAAATGACATGGAAAATTATTAGTTGCGAAACTACTAACAGCTGACATTAATACCATTTTTGTACTGCAGAAGAGGGCTATTCGTGCAATTTATAACCTGGGCCCAAAAGATTCGTTAAGAGGTAAATTTAAAGAAATTAAAATAATGACTGTCGCTTCTCAATTTGTTTTTGATAATGTTATGTATGTACGCAAAAACATAAATGATTTTCCCAGAAATTGTGACGTACATTCTATTAATACTAGGAACAAGAATAAACTTGTTACTCCAAGTACCCGATTACACAGGGTTAGTAACTCTTTTTTTGGGGCAATGTATACGTTTTTAGAACAGGATCCCAGAAAACGTTCAAAATTATTCAATTATAAAATTCAAAAGAATCGTTAAAGAGCGTTTGTGTGCTAAAGTGTGGCCGCTTACCATTAGGTCTCCCTTCCGATGTCATGAAAAAAAGAGGTAAATTGATCGAATCACGGCTCCACCTCGAAAGTGCATCATTTTTTTTTCTATCGTTCTTTACCAGTAGTATTTAGTATTCTCAGTAATATTAAGGAAGCGCATCAAGCCACTTAAAAAAGTGACAATTACGTTAGGTTAAGTTTTCAATAGACTTAGGTACTTACCGGACACGGATGCTTCCACGGTGTCCAAAGCCATGCGACTCCTTAATATTACTTAGAATACTACATACTACTGGTAAAGATAAAAAAAAAATTGGAGCACTTTCGAGGTGATGCTGTGATTCGACAAATTTACCAAAACAGATATAAAAAGTTAATAAATTCAACACTATAGGTACTTCTATATTATACAATGTATAACTATTAAAACGAAATTAATAAAATATAATTATATGCAGTTAATTGATTTATTATTAGTGTCTAATTAGGACGGATATTCATAAGCTATTAATTTAAATTGATTTAAAAAAAATATACGTTTTAGGCAAAACGGCGCCATGCCGTGCCGTGGATAAAAAAAAAACAAAATAGTGCGGCCTCTACACGTGTAAATTATTGCATCCATCCGCGCATACCGAAGCAATTTGATGAGTTCAAAGTTTGCGTGCCAAACTAAAATATGCGGAAACGATGTGGATATGACAAAATTTAATATTTTTAGGGATCTGCGTGGAATTAATAAATCCAATTATTTTGCGAATTGATCTCTTCCAGGCAACCTTTGTGACAGAAGCTTACTTAACATAGAAAATAATGAAATAAAATACGTATTTATTTTTAATATTACATGATTTTTATATAACAATGTCCATAATTTACTAATAAATAAATTAAAAATTTCAGAAATAACATTGTTAAACCAATATCTTAATCATAGAAATGACACTTCTAGAAAAACACAGCTAAATAAAACCGTAATCTTAATCACAAAAAGATACTTCTAGAAAAATACAGCTAAATATAACTCTTATAAAAAATATTTCAACTCACGCTTAGCCAAACTTTACACGAACCGAACGCATCAATCTTAGTGTAAAAAAAAAAAGAAAAAAAAAATAAGCGCCACAGAGCGGCTTAATTATGACAAAATATGTCGGTAATTTAGAAAGGCGACAGGCTTGTGTTTTTATGTGTTATTTATTGATTTCTCTATTAAAAACGGCGTTATTTCAAATGTTATTATATTTTGGGGATGTTACAGTTTCAATTGGGTGACGTATTTTTGTTTTCTTAATTAATATAGATTTATATTTCCTGAATAATTTAGACGTAAATATATTTTTGTTTGTATTGATTTAAAGTAAAGAATTTTAGGTAGTTATGATAGCCCATGGCATGGATGTAATGGAGTTCTGTAACTGTAGCAGAAAATATCATAAAAATCTATCCGCAACCGTATCAGAAACCGATAAAAAAATCTTTATTAATTTGGTTTTTATATCTGGTAAAAAGAACTTTTTGTTATTTTTCTGTTATTATACTTATAACTAAATTAAAGCCTAAAATGAATACTTTAGATTCTTAATATTTTTTGTAATAATAAATAAATTGCACCCAAGCGAAGCCGGTGCGTTATTTTTAGGCATTATTTTTTGCAAGTATGCAGAATTAAGAGACGCGCAGGTCATATTATGCCTTTTAACTGTTATATATTTAAACAAATATATTCTACTGCGAATAATTACTTTCTAGAATGTTCTTAGCGAAATAATTATAATAATGTAATCATCTATTCGAAATGTTCGTTTTGTCATTATTTAAAATAACCGATCGGTAAAGTTAAACGATAACGGAGTTTGCAATTGCAATATTTTTCTGTGCGTTGTATGTTAATATTATGAAAATAAAAAGTGCTTTATAAGCTAATATAATAACAGAAACAATAAGTTTACTGAGAAGGCTCAAATTAAAAAAAAAGAGATCTTATATAAAACTTTTTATAGGAACTGTTTCATTATATTTACATATAATGCAAAACAAATTCCTTTCATTCGACATATTTATTTAATAACTTAAGTAGGTATATTTCCTGCAATTATAATTTATTTTTATAATCTGTTTACGTGGTATGTCATTGTATTTGTATATTATGGAAACCGCGGATCATCGAACACGCATACGGCACACCCTCAAGTCACGTAGACCGAAAACTTGAAGAAGGTGGCGGGACCCAACTGGATTCGGAATGACCGGGAGCTTCGGGGTTTAGGGTTTAGGAGAGGAGAAAGAATTCTTAAAGATTTATTTCACCGAATAAATATTTTAAGAGACTGTCGCAGTAAATACGGAATTGACATACAGTTGGTCTGGATAGGTATCACCCACTCATTAGATATTCTGCCGCCAAGCAGCAATACTTGGTATTGTTGTGTTCCGGTTTGAAGGGTGAGTGAGCCAGTGTAAATACAAGCACAAGGGACATAACATCTTAGTTACTAAGGTTGGTGGCGCATTGATGAAGTAAGGAATGGTTAATATGTATTTCTAACAGAGCCAATGTCTATGGACGGTGGTAACCAAAAGAACAAAAATAAAAAAATTAAGTACGTATTTCTGCCCAATAGTAGGCCTTCTTTCTTAGCAAATACGTATAAAATACTATTTATTAGTCTATTGAGATTAAGTATTGCCTAGAAGATCATTTGGTCCTCATTTGATCATCGATATCCTGAATAGTTTTCGAGGTCAACTATCGATAGTCAAACTATCGATATCGATAGTCAAACTATCGATATCGATAGTCAAACTATCGATAGTTCAGCAAAGCTGTCAGCTACATGTTAATTTATAAAAGAATGAAATGTATTTAAGTATCAATCTCTCAGATTTATATTACACATTACTAAACAAGAACTAATGCAATTAAACAGAAACCACTTCCGTAGTGTCGTATGATAACGCAGTGGTAATTGCAATAAAACACAAAAGTCGAGATCCTATATATATTGGGACGAACCAAACGCTAGCGCGATTCAGAAACCTTTCATACAATTTTTCAGTACAAACATGCAATCATTTTTTACGGTTTAACATAATGACTTAGCAATCTTCAACACAGAAACGTTAAGAAACTTAGTAGATAAAGTTGCTATACTTAAATCTTGCCACCGTGAACAAGTCTTTCGAAAATAGCTTGGGAATAATTGGTTCGTTAATTTATTTTCAGATCGGCAATAATTTCCATTTCAATTATAAACCACACAAACACAATATATAGTTAAATGATATCTAGGTAGGTAAATGGAATTAAAGGTATTGATTTTGAAACAGAGAATTAAGAAATATAGTACTTATATATTCTTCTGGTAAATCAATTGTGTAATTATAAATTAATTATATACAATTTATATAAATAATATTAGCAACCATCAGGTACGCCTCCTGCCCGATAGTACTGTGTCAATAATGCTCATTCATAATATAAACTCTCATTATATATTTTAGCTTGCTATGAATTTTTTATTATAAAAAAAGAACTTCATTTAAGTTCCTCGGATCAAATGAACTCTGCCACCAAGGATCTTTAACAATTACTCTGCTAAACATTCAAAGAGAGACATTACTTCCAAGAAGAATGTTTATCCAGAATCTGTCTCAATTGAACGCACCTGCAAGCCCCCCGGTGTTGCAGATGTCCATGGGCGGTGGTAGTCACTTTCCATCAGGTGAGCCTCCTGCTCGTTTGCCACCTATGACATAAAAAAAAAAAATCAGTCTTATTTTAAATAGTTTCGGGGGAATTTATTTAAAGATTTTAAGTTTTAATTATTAATAACGTTCCAGTTATGTTGAAGTATGTAGGCGTATGGGCAGTAACCTCCTGTGAGTTCTCTGTGAAAGCTTGTCTGGGTAGATACCACCCACTCATCAGATATTCTACCATCAGTAATATTTAGTATTGTTTTGTTTCGGTTTGGAAGTTGAGTGAGCCAGTGTAACTACAGGTATAAGACACACCTTAGCTCACAAGGTTGGTGGTACTATGGCTATCTAAGGATACTTAACATTTGTGACAACGCTAATGTCTACAGGCGGTGGTGATCAATTACAATGAGATCGCTCATTTGTATCAAAAATGCCTTCTGTATCAACCATTTTCAAATTGAGCTTTAAATGTAACTACACGCAAATATCGTGGCAGCTAGAAATCATAAACACGATAAATTAAAAGACGTCTCACCTAAACAGTCACAATGACACCTAGAAACAAAAGACACCCATCCATTCGCCGCTCGTATTAATCCAAATAAAACAAAACACGACTCAATCAAAACGTTACACAAATCAAAATCAGATCCAATTACCGCTAACGACGCTAACGTCCATAAACACATTCAATATACTCATTAAGTCACAAACTAGAATCTTAACCACGTGACGTGTCCAATTAAACGTACCAACAATATAATTATCACAATTAATGGACACGGACATATTTCAAGAGACTCCTTAAATAAATCCCAATTTGATGTACCAAAAGACAGACGCATGAGCATGCCAGACACGCCCACTGACTTCCTATTGGTTTATAGCTAATTATATCTCGAAACTGCTGCTTTAAGAGCTATTTGCATCGTTTAAGTATAGATGATCTAAAATCAACTTTAACGCAATGGTTTAGAGACGAAATTTAATTGCAATGAAATTAAATGTGGCATACAAAATTGTCATCCACATAGACGCCCATTAGTCGAGCTTTTTCATCTTCATTTCGATTAGAATCATTGCCAGATGGTTCGGCGTTAATTGATTTTTTGCCTTATTATAATGCAACATAAGGTTCATCTAAAATGGTATTTCAGTGGCATCTTTCAGAAGAGCCAGTTAACATTTCGTGCGCAGTCGCTCCTGTATTACAATTTGACAAAAATGCGTCGTTAGGTTTGGGTTCAGTTTAAATTATTATCTCGCGTGTGACGGCACTAAATCGTGACGAAAAAGTTGTCAAATTACTTAAAGATCTTAGTTCTCCAAGTACAAAGGGTGTGGTGGTACGTGGACTTGAGAAAGGTGTACATTTACAAGAATAAGTTAGTAGTGTAAATTATTAGTTAATATGAATTCTGTGAAATCAGAGGCAATGGAAACCAACGAGACGAATGAAGATTTGAAAAATAATAAAACTGAAAATAAATTAGCCTTTTCCATAGACAACTTATTAGCTGATAAATTTGTTGAGAACGATAAGGTTGTAAATGAAAACGCATCTACTTCAGATCCTGATTATTTCAGTGTTTTTAATAAAGAACATGTTAATGTCGAGTCGGATGATGATAAAGACAGCAGTGATTCAGAACAATTGGATGTTGAGAGTTCAACAGCTGATCCGCAGGAGTTCGCTGAAAGTAAATCGTCTGAGTATCAATCAGGTATTATTTTCACTGACGGTTTTGATTTTAAAATTTAATAGATTAATTTAAAATGTCTGAATTAAATCAAAATTGATTAAAAATTAAGTATATTTTATAATAATTATGAATTTCAAGTAAAACAAATAACAGCCTGTGAAAGCCTTACAGCTGATAAAAATGCTTTATTGGACACCCAAAATTAAAAATAACATACATAAATAAATATCACTTTAATTTACAAAGGTTTTTTTGTCGCCTAATTTGCGACCTCTCCCAGACAATTCAGAAAGTTTACAAAATACCCCATCGTTTCACTAAAATAAATACTTATAATATTTTAATTTTCATTATACATATACGTATAATACTTGTATCAATATATTTGGCTGAAAGGCTTTGTGCAAGGCCGTTTGGATTCAACTCATCTGATAAGATGAGATGAGATTGTACCACCAAATAGCAATGCTTAGTATTGTTGCGTTCTGGTTTAAAGGTGTGTGAAACAGGCACAAGGGTCATAACATCTTAGTTCCTAAGGTTAGTCGCGTATTGACCGTGTAAAGTTAGTTTTAGATTTCGGAGGTTTTTCTCTTAAAAATGTAACTTCAAAATTTATCTGACGCATAATTCCATGTTCAACACTTGAATTGAATTAAGCGTTATTTATTTGACTGCCTCGTTGCGAGTGTATTGCGCGTCGGAAAGCAAGTAGAGCTGATGGTCCTACGTCTGAACTCTTTCCGGTCGAGTCGGATTTGCGTTCCATCGGATTATGTGAGTGAGGGAATAGAGAGTGCACCTGTATTTGCATACACAATCGTGCACTATAATATCTGAAACTTTTCAGGATGATGTCACATGTTTTATACTAGCTTCACTTGGAACAGATAATAAATCTAGGAACTATCTTTTGTCGTGAAATCTGTCTGTTTGACAATATCGAGATGATCTGATGATGGTGAATCGTGTGACACTTCAGTGGCTACCAATAAGTCCGTCAAGTTTGTGTTAAATCTCTTTTGACGAGTCTAATTCATCTCATTACAATAAATGTGCTGTTCTCGTATTTATAAACTTAATTTGTGTGTGTCGAACGTTGTTTGAAAATTTTTCTCAAATTTTTTATTTAGATAAGGTTTCACATTTCATGTTTATGTAAAACTATTTGTGTCTGTACTGAAAAAACTCAATTTTACACAGAAAATACATAGAGAGGCGAGCGAAGTTCGTGTGTTAACTTCATCACAGTGGTTAGAACGCATGCATTGTGACCGATGATTCTAAGATAAATCCAGGCAAGCACCATCGAATTTTCATGTGTATAGCGGTCGTGTAAATAATATGAGCGGTCTTAAGAAAATGCACTTTACTTTACGTGAACAATGAATTTACAATTAATAAACAATTACACATGTAACTGACAACTATCAATTAAAACAGATAAACGGAGTCTGAATCGTCCCGTTCACGGTAACGGGCAGGCAGTAGTCGCACGCGGCGCGGTCGACTTCCTGATTTGTTCAGAGATCCGTCCACTATGTGTGCTTAGTATGTGTTCATAATTAATCACATGGAAGAATGCATGCATGCATTACATACATACATATACATTAACAGCCTGTAAATTTCCCACTGCTGGGCTAAGGCCTCCGCTCCCTTTGAGGAGAAGGTTTGAGCATATTCCACGCTGCTCCAATGCGGGTTGGTGGAATACACATGTGGCAGAATTTCGTTGAAATTAGACACATACAAGTTTCCTCACGATGTTTTCTTTCGCCACCGAGCACGAGATGAATTATAAACACAAATTAAGCACATGAAAATTCAGTGATACTTGCCTGGGCTTGAACCCGAAATCATCGGTTAAGATTCACGCGTTTTAACCACTGTAGGCTGTATAATTTCAATGAAATTCTGCTACCTGTGTACCAACCAGCATTGAAACAGTGTCTTGGAAAAAGCTTCAAACCTTTCCTTCAAAGGGAGAGGAGGCTTTAACCTAGCAGTAGGGTATTTACAGACTGCTTTAACTTTTTAAAAAGGGCTTTCTATCAAGAAGGGCTTTTTATTTTATCGACTTCATCTCATTGGAAATTTATAAGCGTCATTGTTCTGAGTATATCAACACAAATAGATGTGGACATATATAAAACATATTAATGTATTTTTAATAAGTGTGCGGGCTAAATGCGATGGCTAGATGGAATTCTAATGACATGTTATATAACAAAAGAAACCGTTTGGAATTTACCATAGACTAAAATTTGGTTTATACCATATAATGTTAAGTCACTAAACTAGTTTACGTGTGTATAATTTGTTAAAATTAGTAAACAAAATTACGCATATAGTAAAAAAATTAAATACATTATAAAATAGTATCATAAGAGAACTAAGAAACGGTCCAACTTTATTCAATTCAATTATTAGTTTAATGGCTTTTAGTTGTGCCGACAGAGAACAGATCATTTCGCCAATGTCACGTAGAATGGAGAAGACACGAATGAGATTGATCGGTACGGTTGAGCTAACAGACACGAGCCAACTTTATTATATCTGTGTGCGTGACAGCTACGCTTGACACTCGGCAAACGTCATACTACTTTGCTAGTGTGCGTGTACTTAGTCGCCAATAGTTGACCACTATTTATTTCGACGCGTTCTCAGCTTTGACAGTATATCTAAAGTCTATTCGATTCGAAGAAGGAATAAAGGTAAACAAACCTTAGATTTGTTAATAGCTATATCGTGTACTACAGACAGTTCTTGACTAATATATCTTTATTTATAATAGAAGACTATTCGACTAAACTACTTATATCCTTTTTAATTTAACTCACAAAGTTCCGATAACAGTTTCGTCGACGTTCAAAACGCAATTTTTTCGCAAATCCATAGTGAATATCATAGGTTTTTCAAATTCAAGCTCGCGACCAATGATATCGCGCCTAGTCGCGGTCAAATGTTTTTTATTTCGCTTTTGTCCTCTTGTGGTTGGAAAAGATTATAAACATATAAATAAAAATCAAAGTAAGTAAGTAATAAGCGAATATTAAAAGTAATCTAATGATTTGATTGGTTACGAGTAAGTACTTTATGCCATTCACTCTGATTTACTTGACTGGGCAAGTACCATTCACTCATCATACATTTTACCCCCAAGCAGCAATAATTAGGATTGTTGTGTTCCGGTTTGAAAGTTGAGTAAGCAAGTGTAACTACAGGCACAAGGGATTTGACATCTTAGCTCCCAAGGTTGGTGCATTGGCGATGTATGGAATGGTTAATTTTTCTTACAGCGCTAATGTCTATGGGTGTAACCACTTACCATCAGGTGGCTTATGAACTTCTCCTCCTGCACATGTAATAAAAAAAACCAGATATATAAACAAATTTAACTAATCAAGTGAAATTAGTACTTTGCTTAAATAGGTATTTGAGTGAAGAAAATATTAAAAAAGGAAAGTGAAACGATTAAAATATATGATTGTATTTAATATATAGTCTATACACTATACATTGCTTGCGAAGTTAGGAAAGAAGGAAGGTATGGAAATTGGAAAGTAAATAAAATACATTAAAATGATATTTATACTCTGTCCAACTAGATATTCACTCTTTGACAGATACTCTTTAACTAGTGATTGCGGCAGCGTAACGTTTTGATTATCGATTCGGTTGATTAATTGATATGTAGTATCGATTTTGGTCGTTGAATAAAAAAAATCTTGTATAAATAAAATATTTAAAAAAAAATTTTTGTTGGACGTTAGCATTGTGCAATGGTGTTGTTTATTATTAAATAAAAAAAATATATTTAAATTTGCCGCTATGTTAACATTACAACTTTAAATAATATCGTAAAAATAATTATTAACCGATTATCGTATCAATTCTGTATTAAAGTATAAACAAATAATAAATCGCACCATAATGTTTAATGAAAGTTGTATGGACTATATTTTAAAATTAAATTAAATATAACAATCTCGTTTATGGTGTCAAATATCTGTCTTAGACTCGTTTTCGACGAAAGTTCCACGTCGGAAGACCGAGTGTAAAATATTAAGCTTATTTTACTTTTATACATAATTATTAGGTTTTTCAATTTTCCAAGTGCAAAACTTACAATATAAAATCATTATTTTAAATATTAATAATAGTATTTTTTAATTGTTCATTTTTTTTAAAATATATTACCAAGTGTAAAAAAAAATCTTATAATGATTTTTTGGATCAAAAATTTTTTTTCACTGGCAGCGAATACATTCGACCACGTCACGTCCGTTTTTTTTTTATTTAAAAAAACCGGATACCTTTAAAAATTCATCTAAGAAAATTGATAAATAAGATAATTAATTAATATCAGACAGTTTAAATTTTTATATCATGTATTTAAGGTTAACTTTTATGCATTTCACATCAGTTACGTTCTAAATGTCAAAAAATGAATAACTGGTTTAACAGATTATAGGTAAAGCGATGAATTGCCAGTATTAAAAAAAGAACAGATAGAGAACGGAAAAAGTTATAAGTATATAAAACACACAAAAAAATTAAGAGAAAAATAAGATTATGTGTTTGTTGTATTATTTAAAAACATGCAAAGAAAAATAATATAGATCCGACAAAATATATCTTTTTTTTTGGATCCGCCTACTGTATTGGCGAAGTTTGAAAAAATTATATTAATAAATTATTTCTATATTGTCCTATCTAATTTATAAATGTATCAATCAAACCCTATTTCGATGTCACTGTGTACAAATTGTATAAAAGATAGTCTATCATAGTAACTTTTTTATGGTATATTTGCGAAAGTACATATCGGTGTTACATCGGTAAAATCGCTGACAAAACAGATACATTTCTGTTTATAATAGCTTGCTATATTTGTTGACGTTTATTTTGACAGCTCTGCCTATTTCGAGTACCGTGATAGCCTTATTAAACAGATTACATTATTCCAATCGGGTTTGCAGTTTCAAAAATTAACACATTCGACTAAAAAAATTATGAATGAAAAAGAATATATGCATAAAAAAGTAGATATTAAAAAATATATAGAACTGCAAGATGATATTACAATTGAAAAAAAATTTCGAACGCTCGGGATAAAAAATTCATGTTTTTTATTAAAACTAATGATTCTTTTTGCTTTTGAAGATAGTTTTACAAATTAATCATTGAAACGCGAGTAAATGTAAAATGACTAGCGATAATTCATCCAGATTGTTAAAAAAGTCTCAACTTCGCGCCTTCTCGGCCCATTGACATTTACGCCATGCTTCTGAGCCGCCATATCTATTTTTGGCGCCAATTAAGTGTTATTTTTTGTCGATTTGGAATTGATTAATTTAAAAAAATATTTTTACTATGAATAACATTTTACTATATTATTTATTTATCGAAAATCCACTGAGTTATAAGTAATTTATTAGTTATTTGTAAATTCATTAATTTAAACATTTATGTCTTTGAACAACACACGACTATAAAACTTGTAGGACATCGTGCAAGCCCGTCTGGGTAGGTAGCACTTACTCATCATAATATATTTTAACGCAAAACAGCTATAGTACTTAGTATTGTTCTATTCCGGTTTGGAGGATGAGTGGGTCATTGTGACTACATGCACAAGGAATATAACATTTTAATTCCCAGGTTGATAAGGACTTTAAGATTAATATTTCTTACAGTATGGGCAGCTATATGAGGGGTAGTGACCACTTCCCATCGGGTAGTCAATTTTCGTCTTAAGTATAAAAAAATCAAAATTTTGTTCATTATAGAGCGAAATTATAATTATCCAGAAGAGGATAATAAAACAATTAATATAATAGTTAACTGAGGAAGTATGCTCAATCGAAGCGGACGAGCCATATCGTCACCTAACAACTATTTTCAATAAACACCTTCGACTCTGAGTAATTAGTGGCAATATATCAACATGTCGCCCGGACGCCATCTTGAAGCGTTTCCCGCGCTAATGAGCGCGCGAAAATAAGTGTCATTTAACTTTTTAAACGCCTTATTCCGTACGGATAAGATATAATTTCGTTTGAACACAGCTACGAATGTTTTAGTTTTTGCTCGCGGGTTTGTCTTTAACAAAGTAGTAGGTTAAAGTTTTTTAAACGGTTGGTTTATTTATAATTATTGTTTGTTTTCTTTTAAATTTAATAATGTTTATTCTATATTCAAAAATAGATATCTAAGTGTTAAATTATGACTGGTAGCCGTATTCGAAGAGCGCAACACTAGGTCGTGATTGATTCGCTCTCCACGGCTGACTACCCCAACTTAGAATTGCCTGTACTGTTGATATGTCATCTTACTATACTCTATTGGTTGTTGAGGAGCACACACAAAATCTAGTCGGTTCGTACGACCCACGAGTACATTAAGGCCTTAAGTATATACATATTCGTACCCGCCGTTTTGCGTTACAGTTCAGTGGTAAAAAATTCAATTATAAATTAATTTTAAATTGATGATGAGTGTTAACGACAGTGATGAAGAGGAAAATAATGATAATGTATTATTTGAAAATGATAGTGAGAGAGAAATCAGCAATTTGTTGGAAGGGAAAAATAATATTTTTCTAGAATCTTCTTCAACACAAGGTGAACAACGGGCTGACAAAAGATTCCACGAAAGCAGTAATGAAAATAATGACGATGGATTTATTACCGTAAGGAGAAGGGTCAAATTTCGTATAATGAGTGATTCCATTGTCTATCAGAACGAACAAGTTCAAGTTGAAAACAAACATGAAGTGTGCATGACATCTTTATAAATATTACCTAAGCAATTTGCTATGGCCAAGTTTCTTAGAGCTGAAGACATTCAAGACATAAAAATTTTAGCAGGGTCAGGGTGGGGAGTGCATCCGAATCACTTACGTAAAATGTATATATGTTTAATAAGATCAAGAATAGATTACGGCAGTTTTATTTATGACAACATTTGCAAAGATAATTTATCAAAACTAGACAGAATACAAAACCTCAGTTTAAGAATTAAAGGGGGATTTATAAAAAGTACTCCTATTCATGTGATGGAGAGCGAGCTAAGTATTCCTCCATTATTCATAAGAAGGCAATTTTTAGCAAATAAATACTGTTTAAAGGTACAATTTTGCTCAAACAATGTAACAATATATCTTTTAAATGAACTAGGTACCCTATGTTCTAACAATTATTGGCAAAAAAAGAGAAAACCATTATTAGCAACCAGCTTCTTAGGGACAAAAGTAAATGTAATAGCTAGCAGTAATCCACTTGAAATGTTTTTATTAGATACATGGATGTCAAGAATAGATACAAAAAGTTGTATTAAACATAGTCTACATAATGTAATTCATAATAAAAAATCTTACGAAGTAAACACGGTTAAACTTAAGGATCTAGAAGATTTAAATATGTATAGAGGTTTTGTTAGAATATTTACAGACGGATCTAAAAGTAGTGTTGGTTCTGGAGCCGCATTCCATATTCCAATAAGAAATATTAAAGAAAAAATAATAAAAATTAAAAATAACTACTGTAAATATTATGACCACGTAGAATGGTGGCAAGCTCGATCCAACTGGACGAAAAACGAACCCTCAGCTTTCAGGGTTATATTTTTAATAAAGGTTTTTGCACTAAATCGGTACATATGTATACTCTCCCGGAAATCACTCTTCATGTAATATATATAACATCAAATAAATTTCCTAAAATATTTTACGTACAGACATGGCTCTGTTACAACTTTATTGTATGTATATATTTGTCAGACAGACGATTTATTGCTTGTACGAGGATCGTTAAGGAATTACAGAAAGCATAAGGAGTTGTATTTCACTTTTAATGATTTAATGTGAGTCAGTGTCAAATTAAACGTTTTTAATGTTTGCCAGAGTTAAAAAATAATGTCGCTCGGTCGTGGCAACGTTTTATTTAAACATTTTAAGGACGTTTCCGTAACTCAATAGCTTGTGAGGTGAATGTGGAAATAAAATGTTTTGTTTGTTTTGTTTTTATGAAAAATTTCTTTGGGTTTAAATATTTTCCGATATAGAATGGATTAGTTTCTTTATTTAATACTAATACTTGTTGACTTCGAGGCAGGATATATTACATAGATATATATTATTTAACTAACATGACTTTGTATTTTTAAATGTTGAAAAAGAGTAACTACTGCAGTATTGCTGTTTGGCTGTAGAATATCTGATGAGTGGGTGATACCTACCCGAATGGGTTTGCTCAAAGCCCTATCACCAAGTGATATCTCATTCACAAAACATTTAAGGAAATAAAATATATATCTGAATGAAAAACTAAAAATAAAGAACAATGATAAATCTACTAATCTTTTCAATTGGATACATGTTCGTAAATATAATCGTAAAGTCCGTCTGGGTAAGTACAACTCATTCATTCTCTACCGCAAAACAGCAATATTGTGTATTGTTGAGTTCTGGTTGGAAGGGTGAGTGAGCCAGCGGAACTATAAGCGCAAAGGATGTAACGTCTTAGTTTGTTAGGTTAGTATCGCATTGGCGATGTAAGGAATGGTTAATAATTTTCAACATTTGGGTGGCTATGATCTGCCATCAAGTGATCGAAGGCGGAAAAAAAGATAAACAAACCTTAGATATATGAATATCATGCGATTTGCTAATAGCTCAGCTATATTGTGCACTTCTAAGAGTTTATGATTAATATATCTTTATTTATAATACAATACTTTTACACTTAAATACTTATTTGAATTTTAATTTCACTTCCAAAATTCCGATAATAGTTTCGTCGACATTCAAAACGGCATTTTTTCGCAAATCCATAGTGAATATCATAGATTAATCAAGCTCTCGACCAATGATATCGCGTCAATTTGCTGCCATATATTGTTTATTTGGCTTTTCTCCTCTTGTGCTTGGAATAGAGTATATGTAAACGATTTACAGGGTTTGCAATTACAAATTGAGTTGCTTTTTCGATATAATAAGTTCTCTCTCATTTCACTCAAAAATATGAATAATATCTGCTTATTAAATTGCTTTTATAACACAGTTTAGCAATAGATAATATATAAATATAAATATAATATATTATTAATAAAATAAATTATAAAAATATAGTGTATATTTTATTGATCAATTACACCTGTGAGAAGCCGGATCACTAGTACGGTAATAAAATATATATCTATACATATAATAAAATTGAAATGTCTGTTTGTAATATTAAAATAACCGCTTTTTATTAAATGCATATGTATTTATACACGGTACATATACCAAAATAACATATTTTACAATTTTTGTCTGTCTGTCTATCTGTTTGTTTCGGCTAATCTCTGGAGCGGCTGGACCGATTTTGGTGGGACTTTTACTGGCAGATAGCTGATGTAATAAAGATGCCGCAAGAAGACGCATGGCTTCACTCGGCTGTCACGTCGGGTGCCTTCCACCGACGACGTAATATCACAAAAGCTGCGTAATACAGAATTAATAAGTTATAGTAAAATCTACGAACTGAACAATAACTTTTTGTTAAATTCGCGAGCGCGCGAATTCACGACAAAGCTAATATGTTCATAAAAAATCCAATTCATTTAAAAAATATTTTCTTTCTTTTTTTAACTCGTTTTATTTTAATGTTTGGATGCTTACAAAGTGGCCATTTTCTAAATTTGTCTTTTCCGCAAATAAACACAAAAATGATAAGATCGTGAAATATGAATGTTACTTGCGTAAGCAACCTATAATAATATGTAAGTAAATAACACTTAGTATACAAAATATATACGGAACAAATAAAAAAATGCTGTTTGGTAAAATTATTGTTGTGGCTAATTTTACCCGAAATAAATATCGTTAATATTTTTTAACTTTGTACTTGCAATTAATTTGTGAATATTGTTATACTTGAGAAGATTATTGTTACTTTTTTTTAGCTTAAAAAAGTGTACTAAGTAGTATTGTACGTATAATATATAATGAAATAATAGTGGTCACTATTTTTTCAGCTTTGACAGACTATATATATATTGTAAGACTCAATTAGAATGTAATACTTTATATTAAATATTATAATATGAATTATATTATTATATTATTATCTGTATATTACAGACGATCTGTCACTTTGTCTATTGAACATTATTATTTTTAATCTGGTAACATGACAATTGACAGATAGTCGTATTCGATTCGATTTCGTAGGTAGATTCTGGGTATATATATTTTTAGGTGCGTATCGAGTAAAAAAATATTTTAAATCCTTATCAAGTTATATAAGAATACCTAATAAATATTGTTTTATTTTTTGAGTTAAGACTAAGTTCTTACAATATAAATATATCTAACTCTTCTCCTTATCCTATGTTTGGTATAAAAAAAACTCATGACTTTATTTATTTTTAATCCTAATAAAAATCAGATTATGAAAGAGATACAAAATAGAATAAATAATCTGTAGTTCATTCAGCGGACGGTCTAAAGCATTTGTAAAGCAATTAATGTCAAAACATCGTCACCTGTCAACAGTTAATGTCTTTGTTTCGCGCCACGTTTACGTAACTCATTATGATGACAGATAAAAAATAAAATTAGAAATCTTAATTCAAAAACGTTAGTCACAAGATACATTTTCGAACGCTCTCGATTTTAAAAATCGAAGCGATAATATTGTCAATGATCGTTTGACACAGTTCCATCAAAAACCGGCATGCATCTGTAATAGAATTTTACAGCTTTTTAATGAGCTCCGACCACTTACTAAATTTTAGTCGTGAGACAGTTTCTTTTCATCTTTATTTTTTTACACGCCGGTGAATAATTACAGGGGAGAGAGATTTAGCTAACAAGAGTCGGGAGGCGCAGAGATTTATCTTTTCGTAACAAATTTAGAAAATGAGACATCAGACCGCTGTTAGTGTGAGCTCGGAATATTTTATTTGTTAGCAATGGAACGTCATGGAACCAATTCAAACGGCTAATTTGAAGCGCGCCGCATTCAAACTTCGAACGCAGAATCAGATACTTTATCGTTGACAGATCGTAAATAAATTAGCGCGCAAATTTCTCGACTTCTTTTTTCAGGTTATTGCACGAATTAAAAAAGTGTTTTTCGTAATAAATTTTTGTTATGGATAATATTTTATATGTTATATTATGTCGTCGCCTTAGAAAAAAATAGTTTTTATATCTAACATAATATTTTTTTTTTTTGTTATAAATATCTGATTTTGTTTTTTCGCGTTTATACGGAACTAGAACTAAAGATAAAACTATTGCGTTCATGTATCATTTTATTTGATCTTTAAAATAAATTGCGATTATTGAATTTAGAGTTATTTGTCAAATAAAAAAAACTATAATAACACTTTTAATTAATACTTATTTTAAAGTAAATTATAAGTTCAAATTTGGAACGATTTAAATTGTTATCGTTGTACTAAATTGTAACGTTGGAGTAAAAATATTTTATCATATTCAAAAAAAGTTACTGTTCTTTGTGAATATGGTTTCAATACATACATGGTTACACAACCTACATCTACAATTTTTTGAACTATTGTATAATTGTTTATAGCTGGTACAAACAATTTTGAGCCTTTACAAATTTTGTATTTTGTTACAGCTTCTTGTTCTCGAGGTAAAAGAGCTCGGACAGCATTCAGTGCACAGCAGATCAAGAGTCTGGAAGCTGAGTTTGAGAAGAATAGATACTTATCTGTCGCCGCAAGAGGGCGCTTAGCTCGACAGTTGAGACTGACAGAAACACAGGTATGTAGAAAAATGAAACTATTGATAACTGTATTTATATACCCTAAGGAGCTTACAGAGAACCCTACTACTAAGAACTAAGTTGTCATAAAAACTTTTGATTGATTTGTTAAGCAATGGATAAAAATTTTAAAAAAAATGTTCTCATCAAATACTTTTTAACAGATTAGTATATTGTAATAACAATTTAAATACGCTATAAGAACTTTTATTTATATTTAATAAAAGTAAAATAATACCTTAACCTTCTTTATATTTCAGATTAAAATTTGGTTTCAAAACCGTCGAACAAAATGGAAGCGAAAATACACGAACGATGTGGAAATATTAGCTCAACAATACTACAACAGCCTAGGTATTATTTCACCTAGACCTATGTTTGTTGGCGATCGGCTCTGGATATTTAACTATCCAAACAGGCTGCAGCCTACCCAACAGCAACAGTGGGCGAAATCCCTCAACACAATAGCAAACGTACAACAGAATCCAATTATAGACAGAACGATGTTCAGAAATATACCGAAGCCGGATATGCCATTTCTATTGCCACCTCAGTATCCTAATGATCGCGTGTTTTTAAATATGGAACGAAATGTCAGTTTGACAGGAAATGTCAAAGTTCCCGCGCAAAATCGCCTCGTCTCCGTTCCGAGAGAGGTCTACAGCAATATGGCGACCGCTCAAAGGAGTTTAGATATGTACAAAAATAATATTTTAAATCACAGTCCAAATCAGGACTCCAGCGTCGATCATTTAAGACGATTGGAAGAAAATTTTAGCATTTAGGTATTACTTTAATGTATTTTGTAATATAGTGATTTATTAAAATAAATAGTATTTAATTGATATTCCCTTTTTTTTTAAATAAGGTGCTTCAACCTACACAAACAATTAACTTTTTTATTTTTATAATATTGACAACAAATAATTTTATTTAAATATTATTTAATACAAATTATAATATAAATACATACAATGTTGAGGAAAAGCGATAAATATTACATGTAATATGTTACCAGCGCTGGGCATCTTGGATAATAGGTTTAATATAAATATATAATATAAAATTTTCTTACCCGGTCTTAGCCTTTCCGGCCATCTAAGTTGACGTTTTATTTTTTTTGACCTAAAATGCCCGGGTCACTGTGAAGTTGTGGATTTGTATGCAAAAAAGTTCCTCACGCAATTTTTAAACGTTTCTTGTTACATGTTAAATTATGTCGTGACAGCGATGTCTTATTCTGAGTTTGAACGTAAGATACGTACTAACATATACATACGAAAAATAAGGAAATAATATCTACATGATACATATTCCCGTGTTACATTATAATATAATTAATTTTATTTATTTGTAAAATAGGTAATTGGCGAATTACGAAACAGTAAGGGGTCACCACCTCTCATACATATTATTAACCATCCCTTCCATTGCTTAGCGCTGTCAACCTTGGGTATCTACGATGTTTTTTTTTATAATATCTGAGTAGGCCTATGACTCCACTCCAACTGATTTTAAGTGGTAGTGGAGTCCAAACGCGCAGACGGTCAGTACAGTCAGGAAGAATGAACTGTACTCCTCACGCCTGCTTTGAAGGAGGTTATAAGAGTTTTATTTTTCGCGGTGCGGCAAGGAAATAGTTGGCAAATTTCTTCATGCGCGACAGAATTGATTTGACAGTTATTCGGTGACATCGCGAGCCAGCACGCGCCCTTGTGAAGGAAAGGGGATGATAACGATGATATTTTTTTTTCTCCTGAATGATGTAGTGCTGTTGGCCCTACTGGCCTGTACAGCGTCACCGGACGTTCGGGCGAGTGCAAGACTCAGCCTTGAAATTGAACCCTTTCCAGCTCTAGAGTGACGTTCGTCCTGAGGGTGTCTTCTATGAGATCGCAGCTCGGCTCAGAACGTAGTCGGTGGGGAAAATTATGATATTGCGTAGCTATACCTTTTTATATAATTTATTTTTGGTAGTGCGTATTTTTCTTGTAGCAACACTTATCCAATCGACACAATAAACTGTTACAACTTTACAGTGACCTTGCTTTACGTCATGTTTATTTTCATTCTTAATTTAAATGTTCTATAAAATCTTTTATATTATTTAAAACTGGCTGAGCACGGTATTATACATAAACATTTTATATTATTAGGCAATAGAAATAGTATTATAATGTAACAATATTCACGAAAACAAAACGTAATTTGTTTTTTTTTTTTATAACAAATTTACGCAACGCCCTAGCACCGAGAAAATTGTTTTTAGTGATTATATTTGCGCCTAAAATAACAAAATATTATTATACTTCTATTTTATTATTATTATTGAGTCATTTGTCTTATTTAACTATTTATCTGTACCAATATTATAAATGGGAAAGAAATCCTGTCTGTTTATCTGTTGCTCTTATGCGTCCAAACCACGGATTCGAATTTTGAATCCCAAGGAAAGACATAAATTTTTTTTATAACCTAACTTAAGACTCGCGCGAAAATAAGTTCATAAAATCAATAATCTTTGAATTTGTTAAATTAATTAGGAGACCTCCATTCTTTTTGCCAGTAAAAGCCCTTCAAATGATTTATCCTAAAATCCTAAGTTCATCAATATTCGATTCTAATAGACATAAATAATTATCGATTTGAAATATTACTGTTTCTAAAATAAGTCCTCCTCTCCCTTCGAGGAGAAGGTTTGGAGCATAATCCACCGCTCTGATCCAATGCCGGTTGATGGATACACATGTGGCAGAATTTCGTTGAAATTAGACACATGCAGGTTTCCTTACGATGTTTCCCTTCACCGCCGAGCACGAGATTAATTATAAATACAAATTACGCACATGAAAATTCAGTGGTGCTTGCCTGGGTTTGACCCCGCAATCATCGGTTAAGATGCACTCGTACTAACCACTGGGCCATCTCGGGTTACAATAATGCTGATGATGTATATACATTTATATGAAGTAGGTTTTTAAATAAAGCAAAACTTCAACTGAATAATTTACTTTAGATACGATATTTAGTAAAATAAAAGTATCTCCCACTAGTGGCCTAGGAGCTGTTCTTTAAGGAGGCTTCGGTGTTTATTCCTCTACCCAGCTCTAATGTATAAGTTTGCATACATTTAAACAAAATAATACTAAAATAGAAATAAAATGTTGTAAGCATTTTCGATTTAAATGGTTTTTTGTTATTAGAATATTAAAAGAGATATATTTAAAATAATACGAGTTTTATACAAAATACTTTATATTGGTAACATTATATTAACTAATTATTTTATTACAGATATAAATTAAAATTCTTATCACCAGTTTTGTATTGATGACGTATGTCAAATTTACTCTAATCTAATCTGTGATTGGTCGATGTCTACTGATGAGGTAATGGGCGACCAATGAGTGTACAGTATTTATTATAGTAAGTCTTACTTTGACAGTGATTCAGAAACTGGAAAATGTTTATCAGTAGTAATATGCTGGTGCTCCGCAACCACAACCGCAACTACCAGCAATACTAACGGTACCGATAGCTGATAGATCACCAGCGAACCGCACAGCACCGAGGATCGGCACTTGTCCAGCAACCTGTGTAGTACCAACGACTGGCATTTCACCAGCAACGGCAACGTCACCGACACCAGAGCCGCCATAACCACCAACAGCCAAAGGCACTTCGAGAGCTGGAGCGATTCCTGGATAACCAGGAGCAAGGCCCGCTGGTCCTACGAAACCTGGACCGATACCAGGTCCAATGCCGACTCCAGGTCCATATCCTACACCATACCCATTAGGGAATGTTCCAGCGGGTCCAAGGCATTGTCCATAGGCATTCTGAAAAGGAATTATGATAAAAATTACTTAAATGTGATAGGACTTATCACATAATCAATCAGTTACGAGCTTTACCAAGATTTCTCATGTCATCATTGTTGATAGTAGTTTTAAACGAGAATATTAACTGAACTGAAGAATACTAATTAACTTTTAGCCCAGTAGCTAAAATATGATCATTATTATTATTGAGGATTTATGCTCGTCAATAGCTACCGAATAATAAAAAAAAAGAAAATGTCAGAAAACGAAAATAAAAAAGCCCGTCAGTGCCCTCATTCTCTCATCAAATATTCTACCGTCAAATAATTTAAATAGTATATATTCTTATGTTCCGGTTTTAAGGATGAGTAAGCCAGTTTAAGTAAAGGCACCAAAGACGTAACATCTTCATACCAAAGATTGATGCATTGGCGATGTACGGAATGCTTAAAATTTCTTACGGCGCCGATGTCTATGGGCGGTGGTGACCCCTCACCATCAGTTGGGACGTTTATATGTACGCCTAAAACTTATCATTTAAGAATATCCTTTTGAAAATCATGGAATTTTACGAGGAAAATGTATTTGAGAGTTATGACAATCCAAAGTTGCAATTGACTTTTTAAGGAATCACTATTTTGATATCGATTTTTATTATTATTGTTTATGATAACATCTTAAACAAGTAAATATAAATTCGTAGCAAACAGCAAATATACCAGCACACGGTGAATTATCTAAGAATAATTAACAGAAGTTTTTACCTGTGCCAAATAAATTACGGAAATTAACAGCACGCCGAAGCAGTTCATCTTGTTTTGATATCCAAACTGAAATAAAGGAATGATCACACAATCACTTTATATACCATACGAGCCTTGAAAGAAACGTTTTCATCAGAATGACTGTTATTTAACAATATCTGATACGATGCATCTTGCGTATTTCTTATCAGAAACGTTTCTATCACGTATTTTTACATAACATGTTCAATGATTTCTAATTATTATTCATATTCGCTTCTTTATAAAATCTGCAATATTTACCAATAAATAGTAAATAATGTCATTAGATTTATATTATAACTCCCAATAGGGGGTTGATTTCTAAATATACATTATTAATATACTTCAATAACATAGGACTTTTATTCCAGCCCCTGTTTACCCCCTTTGGGGTGGAGTTTCGTAAAATCCTTTCTCAGCGGATGTCTAAACACTATAAGAAACCTACCCGCCAAATTTAAAGTTCGTAGATGTTATAGTTTCTGAGATTTCGTGATTAATCAGTGAGCGAAGAATCATTAAGGTATAAATTTATCGATATCAAGATATTAACTGTTGCTTCTCAATATATATTATGTAATGTTTTGTATGTACGGAAAAATATCAACAATTTTATGAGAAAATGTGATTCTCATAGCAAAGCAACTCAATATATTGGTAAGCCGTACAACAATGGCTACTAAGATATATTTAAATAAATGGACTTGGTTAAGATGATTTGAAATCCTCATGCCTTTCTTATGAAGCTGAACACCCAACTATTGCTAAAAATTCAGGCTACAGGCTTTCCCCTTAATAAGGTGGGGGATTACCAGTGTTACGCTGTAAATTGGATATCACATCAGAGAATGCGTATGATGGTGCTCTAAGTGTGTCAATCGTTTTGCCATTCGTGAGTGCAGATGTTTTAGAAGGTATTTCCAACAGCTAGATATGGTACCGTTTTTTTATAAATGTAGAAATGGTAATGTCGCTACGCTACGTGATGATATTGACTTTAATAAAATTGTGTTACGGAGCTGTGACTTTAAAAAAAAGTGTTTATTGTGTTAAATAAAAAAGGGCTTAATCGTGTTTGTTTTATGTTTAAAATTTTAACCGATGATTTCGGGTTCAAGCTCAGGCAGGCACCGCTGAATTTTCATGTGCTTAATTTGTGTTTATAATTCACACAAAAAAAAGGAAAACACCGTGAGGAAACCTGCATGTGTCGAAATTCTGCCACATGTGTATTCCACCAACCCGCATTGGAGCAGCGTGGTGGAATATGCTCCAAATCTTCTCCTCAAAGGGAGAGGAGGCGTTAGCCCAGCCGTGGGAAATTTACAGGTTGCTAATGTAATGTAAACAATAGAGTATTTGATTTGTTTTGTAATTTTGTTGTGATAAATAATGAAAAGAAACGATATTTTCAACTTGTTTAATTGATGTTATTTTTTCTAACTTGTTACTTCAGAATATAAAATAGATAATTTATAATATTTAAAGTGACAGCACTTATAATGTATGTTGTATGTATGTTGTATTTGCTTAGACGACACGTTACGCACTACCGGGAATTTGTATTCGGTTTTGTTGCTTCATCTACCTTTTGTTTTATGATCTATGTTTGTAAACAATTTAATATTTTAAAGCTCGTTCTATTTGCTATTTAAAAATAAGGACGGTTTAAAAATATTCTTTAATTATTATAATGTATTTTTTTGTAAAATTTATTTGAAAATTTATATTAAAATAGTACATACATATATAACTTTTACCAGAATTTCCAGCACGTTCCGTACAAGGTTATAAAATAATATTATTTGCAATTTACTCGATGGGATATCGTAGGTTCAATACCGATTTTCATATTTCAAACATTGAAAATAGATAAATTTCTATTCATCCCCAATTTTCATCTCTTTAACTTTTGTGTTTAACATATTAACATAGATACCGTCGGTCAATGATGAACTTATACAAACTTTCATCATAAATTTCACCCTCCTGGGTGATGAATTTACAAAAAATTAACATCTGTCTTAAACTCATTGAGATAAGTATATTAAACGATTTTCATATTTCTTATAAAATGGATGATGCATTTTCAAACTGTCATGCCACAAGAAACTCCTTAAAAGATAAATTAAAAAAATCTCTCTTAGTGCTCAACTATCATGTGCAGAATTTCATCCCAGGTTTAGGCAGAGTGAAGTAGTTCCTAAGATGGACCATGTTTCTAACGGCACGGACGCCACTTACCATCGGGTGCACGTAAGTTAAAAAAAAAAAAAAAAACTGAATTGTTTTGATTTGTCAATGATGACTGGTGACATAAAATGTAGTCTTACTTTAAAGTTAATCTGTTTAATAACAGCTTAGTATTAAAATATATACATATTTCATCACCGGCTTAGGCAGAGTTATGTATGACTTTCAGTCATTTTAAAATTTTACTAAGTCATAAGTAACTGTGCTAAGCTTCATCATATATTCTACCGCCAAGCAGCAATGCCACGTCTTGTTGTGTTCCGGTTTGAAGGGTAAGCCAGTGCATCTACACCATAAGGGACATTACACATTTTGACGACCTCCGTGGTCGAGTAGTGTGTACACCGGTTTTCATGGGTACGCCACTCCGAGGTCCCGGGTTCGATTCCCGGCCGAGTCGATGTAGAAAAAGTTCATTACTTTTCTATATTGGCTTGGGTCTGGATGTTTGTGGTACCGTCGTTACTTCTGATTTTCCATAACACAAGTGCTTTAGCTACTTACATTGGGATCACAGTAATGTATGTGATGTTGTCCAATATTTTTTTACATCTTAGCTCCCGAGATTGCAGGGGCTTTTGCTTCTGTAAGGAATGGTTAATATTTCTTACAGTTTCTTATCTATTGGCGATGTTGACCACTTACCATCAGGTGGTCAATTTGCCTACCTACATCGTATAAAAAGCGAGACTTTGATCTTTATTAAAAAGCGATCGATGTCATTTAAAATTAGAATTTTTAAAAATTAATATTTGTAATACGAAAAATCAATCAAATCAAATCAAAATCAATTTATTCAAGTAAACTTCACAATGAAGCGTTTTTGAATCGTCGATATTTAAACACTACCACCGTTTCGGAAAGGATCTTCGAGCGAGAAGAAACGACAAGAAACTCGCATAGTTGCTCGTTTCAAATAAACAGATTTACAATGCCGTTACAATAATTACTGTCCTGTGATGGAACCAAAGGCTAAATCCAGGCGTTTTTTTTCTAAAAAGTATTCAATCAAATAATCTTAAAGATAAATATTAATTAATAATAATAAATTAAATTCAAGTAATCTTAAAGATACGCCATGCATATCGATAAATTGTACCTGAGTTGTTATAACATCGAATTGCATTGACATTATACGATTCGATCGTTTATCATTTACGTAATATATTTTATCGCTTTAAGTTTAAGTATAAAGTCGTTAACTGTTCAAAGATATATCAATCTCGTCTGTGGCTTCGATACACACACAATCAAAATGTACAATCAAATTTTATTTTTCTGCGCATCGGTTATACTTTTCCAGGTGAGATATAAACGTATTATTGCTATAAACTGTTTCGCGTTATTTTTTTATTTTATGTAGGTGGACTGGCATGAGCCACCTGGCCCTTAGTGGTCAATACCGCCCATATAAATTTACAGTGTAAGAAAATCACCCACAACACAAATGCGCCACCAACTTTGGAAACTAAGCTTATTCAATCTTCAAACCAAAGCAAATATTATATATATTAGTGTTTGTTGTTTGAACAATTGATGAGTGGGAGAGTATGTTATTCCGCGGTTTTGAAAATAATTTAAGGATGTTTATTTCTACAATTCGTTGTAAAACTGTAAAACATTTAAAAATAAAAGATGCTTGTACTTATGACGCGTGATAAGTTCTACTTCTTCGGCGTAATCAAAATTACAATTATTAATATTCTTTTTATTAATAATAAAATAAGAATAATTATTGTGATAAATGTTCTTTTTTTACACTCAAATACAAATTTATGTAAAATTGGTATTTTAAAATAAAATGAGGTGTGAAGTTGTCTATTTCGAGAAACTTGACAGTTGGTGGATTAGCAAGCAACTTCATTATCTAGTTTCCATGATACCTTGTCAAAGCAAATTTACTCTTACGATTTTCAAAGCAAGTATAACTTCAAAAAGCAAACGAATGTTGGCTGACAATAAAAAAATCTCAATGGAAAATTAAGCAAAAAATTTAATTTTTATATTATGAACAAATATATATTGTTGACATTAATTACCAATTAATTTGTCCCCAGGTTACAACAAGTCAGTATATAGGTCAGGGCAGTATATATGGCAACAACTATGCCAATGCTGTTGCTGCTGAAATGAATTATGCCAATAACATGGCATACGGTCCTCTAGCTACTGAAGTCATACCTGAAGTGGGACGATCATTTAACGGTGGCGGTTTAAAAGTAACCAGCTATTCTTCAATCTCTCCAACTGGCGTTACAGTTGAATCTGATAACCTGATGATGGAAGGCCCGTTAGCTGTGAGCGGTCGATTGCCATTCTCAGGAGTTGTGGCTTTAGAGGGTCCTCTGCCAGCCGCTGGACACGGTGCAGTTGCGTACGCTTGTGGTGATGGAAATGTTGGAATCGTGAGTGAAACTATTGAAAATGGATATGGGCCAGGTTATGCCAATGGCTTTGGCGTCGCGAATGGCCTACCTGGCTACAACGGTGTTGGCAATGTAATAAACAGACTATGAACCGATTTCTAAATGTAAATTTTCTAGTATTAGTATTTATTGTACAATTTGTTAATTCATTTTAAAAAATAATTAAAATATTAAATAGTACTGTTTTGTAATTATTTTGTTATATAATAAATACTATAAATTATTAATAATAATAAAAATATCAAGAATAGCCAATCTATACGACTAAATAACACATCATTTTTTGACGACCTCCGTGGTCGAGTAGTGTGTACACCGGTTGTCATGGGAACGCCTCTCTGCGGTCCCGGGCTCGATCCCCGGCCGAGTCCATGTAGAAAAAGTTCATTAGTTTTCTATTTTGTCTTGTGTCTGGGTGTTTGTGGTACCGTCGTTACTTCTGATTTTCCATAACACAAGTGCTTTAGCTACTTACATTGCGATCAGAGTAATGTATGTGATGTTGTCCAACATTTAAATTTATTTATTTAAATTATCTCAGACTCGGAATCAATCAGAGTTTTTCTGGGGCAATTGCTTCAAATCAGGGCATTGTTAACTTTGTCAATTATAAATACAAATTTGATGTTAAAATAAAGCAAATTACCAAGTAAAATATTATATACTTAGGTGATAAAATTTGATGTTAGTATTTGTCGATGTCCATGCAGGAAATAAATTTATTTTATTTTACATAGCTATTTAAATTCTTGGAAAAGTGTGGCCATTGAGTTTTTTGTCTCCCATTATAGATAGAATCCGTACACTGAACAGGTTGAAGTTTTAAATTTGCATTGCAGTTAATTGAATACTGTATTGTAACGATACAAGTACTATATGAATCTAGTAAACAAACCTAGTACAAAGCCCACGTAAATTCCTAACTCTTAATTTTATACCCACAACAGAAAGTGAAGTTACATAATCATTTGATATTTTAGCAACGAGGCATATTCCTAAATTAATAAAATAAAATAAGGGATGCAACAATAAAAGATAAAACCAGTTTAAGTTTGTATTAAAGCAATATTTTATAGATATCAGTAATAGAGACCATTATAACCATAAGGACCTACGAGGCCGTCGTAGCCGTAGGGTCCAGCGAAACCGTTGTAACCGTAGGGTCCAGCAAAACCATCACAGCCTAATCTGGGACCATAGAATCCATCATAGGCAAACCCTGGTCCGGCTATTCCGTCAAAGCCAAAGGGAGCTCCGAAAGCGTTGACTCCAGGAGTGAAGTCCTCAGTTACAATAGCAACTTCACCATTTCCGCAGCCATAAGTAACAGCACCAGCACCAGCAGTTGGCAGAGCGCCTTCTAAAGCCACAGCTCCTAAGAACGGAATAGCACCAGCAACAGCCAGAGCACCTTCGTAACCGTTCTCGGACACCATGGAAACTCCAGTGGGTGCGATGGGGGAAGCGCTAGTGACGACGAGACCACCACCGTTGGAAGCGGCGAGGGCTGCTGGACCGAGACCTGCACCGCAGGGAGCAACGAAAGCGGCTTCAGCGCAGGGACCGATACCGTAGGCACCGTAGGGCGCACCAATACCATAGCCACCGCAAGCTCCGATGAACTGAGCGCTCATAGACTGAAAACAATTTTAGTAGTTATTAATCTAAGAAAAAAATATGAGACTGTGGATTTCAATTCGTCGGGACAGTTTTGTTATTTTTCCAAGCTATTGAAATCATAAATTTAAATGTTGATATTAAGCACGTTATATCAATCGAGGAATGAATTTGGGAAAAATTTGCTGAACCATACCTGGACGAGCGCCAGCGCGCAGACTAAGAGGACGTCTTTGCAGGACATGTTGGCAGATCCAAGGAACTGTTCGAATGATGTTTGAACGCCAATTTGAAACTTTTATACCAATAAAGTTATCGATTACTCAATGTTCTAGCCATATTTTCATTGAATTTTGCCGTTATTAAATATAAATAAAATTAGACATATATTTACAAATATATATATATGTATATAATTGAACAAGTAAGTAAGTATCGTGTCTGTAAGTATGTGTGCGTTGTTGTCGGTTGTTGTCTGTACATTGTTGTCGGTGCAATCGCAATATCTGTCTATGTATTATTTTGTAATTTTTTAGAAACTTAAATACAGCTCATTATTAATCTTTCTTTGTTATGATATGATATGTTATGATATGACATGACATAACATTATAATTATCTTACGGACTTTGTTGATGAGATTCAGATATTAGAGAAAACAATGTAACGGAAAGTGGCACCAGTACTGTGAGAAATGTTGATCATTTCTCATATCACCAATGCGTTACCAACCTTGGGAATTAAGGATGTTATGCCCCTCGTACCTGTTACAATAGCTTACTTACTCTTCAAACCGCAACAGAACTAAGTATTCCTGTTTGGCAGAAATATATATGATGAGTGGGTGGCCTACCCAGACACACACAAAACTCTACAAATATTGATTTATTTGTACGATTGCGGGTTTGATCTTATGTTTTTGTTCTGAATTTTTGTTTTATATTAAATTCTGTGTTCTCAATCATAAACGAAATAAGCTTTTGCTCAATAGTGGGATTGTAAATTATTTTAAGTTTTATTTAATTATTAATTTCCAGTATGTAACACACCACCCGCATTGGTGCAGCGTGATGGAATATGCTCCAAACCTTAATGCTGCTGCTAATGTATGTAATAACAAAATGTAACCAAAAAAATATTAGGTAATTATATGTATAAAATAAAACAAATGTTCGATATTATGTATATTTTAAAATATATTTCAGTAACATATGAACATATATATATTTTGTTATATTGCAACAATTTATTATTGTTTTATACTCCCACTTGTCATTCATCACATAATGCTAACTGTTTTCTAATCAGAGCTTGTCGCGAATATAATAAGCATTTTGGGAACATTGATATATTTCATTTGTCTTTGATTAAATTTAAAGATAATATTTGTAACAATCTTAAATTAACTTAATTATATACTTTTAATATTGTCCAATATTTTTTATCTTATTGTGTTAAAATATTTGAGTGCATTTTATGTTTTATCAATCGGTGGAAACTTCGATGGATAATGTGATATTTAAATTGTATTATGTTATTAGATTATATTTTATATCTGTTTGTTTCCCAAATATTAAATAAATAAATAAATAAATAAATAAACAATAAAATTGTATTGATAATAAAACGTAATCATTTGTCATAGGTCGCTATAAGGTCTATGCAATTTTCATTATCAACCTCCTTCGATAAATGTATAAAAAGGTGTTAATTAAAAAAAAAAATATATATATATATATTGTTGCTATGCTTGAATTTAGGTCGGAAATAATTATTACATTGACTATATAATGCAATATTACATATCAGCTCTTAGTAACAATAAAATTACGTGCACAATCTTGGTTTTTATTTCGTCGTATAAACAATGAATTAACACATTTTCTAAGTATAGGCTGTTCGTATCATTACCTCGACAATTCGAAGTTTGTTTACCAATAGAAGATTATTTTTTTTTTAATATTCTTTGCCCGTTATATCCCGTCTTAAGCTCAACAAGCATTCGGGTTCGAGTATGTTCTGGGGATCTCCCCACCCCCAAGTCGCGGCTCCCAGGTTTTTGCAACGCCGTGTACCTCAGATTAAGACGAATTTGGCCTGTTTTAAAGGACCTTTGCGCCTGTACGCTTTTCCTACTATCAGTATGCTTTTAATAATAATATATATGATAGTTAAAAAAATATATATTAAATTTTATACAACATTGACCCCTGACCGATTTCGGCCATGTCAGCAAATCTGAAGGAGACTGGCTAGCTACCCAGGACAAATTATAATACACAAGTGTACTTTCTATTGCCTTAGTCTCATAACCCGATGGGACTGCAAATCGGACACGACGGAAAAGAGTTCAGGTGGAGAACCATATGGTTTATATGGTTTTACTTGCTAAATTAAATTTACCGAACTCTATTGTAAATCTATGCTAAGATTACACCTTAATATTATTAATGAACCCTCTCTGTCTGTCTGCTCTTACACGGCAAACTACTGAACCAAATTTATAGGCTTTTTACGCCGAACACCTGATGACCAACCCCTAGAGAGCGAGTAAAACCACGAGCGACCAGTGTTTGATAGTTTTACAAGAAGTTACTTTAAGATATATATTTTTTTTCAATTCCTTTTATAGGGTTATGTAACATGATATACGTTTACTATTTTATAAATTTAATGTAACTTCTTCCAGTTAATCATAACTTACAAAATATTTATTGTATTGGTATATAAAAACAGAGCGAATGGTTCACAATGCATTCAGTTTTTGGACAGAATACAGAACTGCAAGCATGTCGTCATTGGCTTTCTTGATCCTGTGCGTCCAAGCTTGTTTGGTCAAGGTAAATTGGAAATGATGGGAGAAACTACTGAGTTTCTTGCCGGTTCTTCTCGGTAGAATCAAATTTCCGAGCCGGTGTTGTACATTTAAATCAACACTGTAAGACGATGGTTCAGAAGTTCTCTAATGAGTTTATTTGAATAAAGAATTTTGGTTTTGATTTTGAACTAAACTCATCTTTATTTCACGGTTATTTCTGAAAATAATTTTCTTTATAAAAGTTAAACGTTAGAATATTTATTTACTAAATGAATATTTCTTTTTTATTTAAATATTTTATTCAGAACACATTCTGCCAGTACATCGGCGCTGCTAGATACGACGGTCCACTTCCAGGCGCAATTGCTCCCTTAGGCGTTGGGTGTGCTGGTCCAGCGTATGGTCTGGGCGCCGAATTTATTACACCCGGCATCACTGCTTACCCTGCAGTTGCTGCGTACGGCGGTGACGGTGTGGGTGACGTCACTGTCGCTGGTGAAATGCCAGTCGCTGGTACTACACTCGTCGCCGGACAGGTGCCAATCCTAGGTGCTGTGCGCTTCGCTGGTGAGCTACCAGCCGCTGGCACTGTCACCATTACTGGCAACTGCGGCTGTGGATGTGGAGCAGCAGCATATTATTATTAAAAACAAAATAGTGTATAATGACGTTATAGAATAAATGTTATACGTGTTTCATACTGTTGTATTTACCTTATATTTTATAGTTTTATTTATATACTAGCTGTGTCCGCGGATTCACCCGCAATTGTTTCAGATTGTAACTGTAAGACTCTAATTATTTTAACTTCAATTGCATTGGAATTTCATACAAACTACCATCTCCTCTTTTAGCCCCAATAGGGGATTGATTGCTAAAGATACATTATTAGTACACCTCGACACCATCTATAGAGAATAGATTTTAGATTTCAAGTCTCTTACTTCAAAAACATAGGAGTTTCATACAAACTTCTAATACCCCTTTTACCCCCTCTGGGGTGAAGTTTCATAAAATCAGTCCTCAGTGGATGTCTGCACTTTATAAGGAACCTGCCAAATTTCAAGTTTGTAGGTGTTACAGTTTCTGAGATTTCGTGTTTAATCTGTGAGTTGTATTTAGCTTATATATAGATTTATTTGGTCTATAGTTTGATTAATTCAATTCACATATTTTACAATTCAAACATAAAGTATGTCTGTATTATTGTGTTCCGGTTTGAAGGGTGTATCACAGGGGATATAGCAACTTTGATCCCAAGGTTATTGTCGCATTGGAGATGTAATTAATATTTATGGATGCTGGAGACACTTACCATCAGGTGGCTCATTTGCCAGACCCTCTAACTATTTATAAAGAAAACAAAGTCATCATTTTGATATCAGAAAAATAATTTATAATAAGGTAAGCTTACACCCACTATTTTAATCAAAACACCATATTCTCTGAATATTTCAAATATCTCACTAAAATGGTTTTAATGTACATGAATACAATATCTACTATAATATAATACCTAGTAAAATTTTAAAATGACTGACTGACAAAGCATGCAAATTACATTAAAAAAAATACTAGCCTACAGAGTACTAAATAATAGATCAAATTGTAATTTAAAATCGTCATAATAATATGACAATACTACGTTTGATTGCATTTTATTCTGTGGTAAGGTGTGTCCACCCTTGTGTCTGAAAATACAGATTAAGCGAATTCTACTAATTATTTTTGCCTCTCAAATGTGGATATTAATCTACTGCGTTAAGTCTGTACATATTACTACATACATTTAACACATTGTTGAACATTCAAATCTTTATCGTTTTTGTTTGAAAATGGAATACAGTTTCGTAACATGGAATTGTAGAAAAACACACTCAGACATAAATTCGAATGCAAAAAAACATATTATAAGCACAGTGCTAAGGGTTAAGCTTTTATGGCTAACCGTCTAAATTATAACAGAAACCAATGTTCATGGACCCCTCATTCCTTATATCCCGGAATAAAACAATACTAAGTACCTATTGCTGCTTAGCGGTAGAATATCAGATGACGGGCTTGCATAAAGCCTTACTATCTAGTAGACTAGTAGACTGAATTTAGTTGAATTGTGGGGGCTTGGATGTCTGCCCTGTTAACGTGTATGCAAAACTCTATGATAATAATTTGAGTAGTAAGCTGAAGTGGCAGTTAGCCGGCCATATTTGTCGTAGAACCGATAGCCGTTGGGGAAAACGTATTCAAGAGTGGAGACCGCGTCTCGGCAAACGTAGTGTTGGACGTCCTCAGGCACGGTGGAGAGAAGATTTGTGCAAGACGGCTGGCAGGAGCTGGATGCGAGTAGCCGAAGAGAGATCACAGTGGCGTGCAATTGGAGAGGCCTATGTCCAGCAGTGACGAGTATAGGCTGCTGATGATGATGATGATGATGAAAGACGTGAAAACAACTAAAAACTTGGATGCGATGTCATTATAAATCCTACGCATCCATACCTTATAGAAGCCAGTTGTAGTGCATTGTTTTTAAATAAATTTCGTACAAGTATTTCGAACTTTTCCTTTTCCTTTGCAACACATATGATTCATGCTTATTGTTTAATTATTGGGTTCGTTATTTGGACAGGGAACCTGATAAGCTTCCTACGCATATGCTAGGTATTTACCCGAATAAAGGAAATGACCCAGTGGTTAGAACGCGAGCATCTTAACCGATGATTGCGGGTTCAAACCCAGGCAAGCACCACTGAATTCCATGTGCTTAATTTGTGTTTATAATTCATCTCGTGCTCGGCGGTGAAGGAAAACATCGTGAGGAAACCTGCATGTGTCTAATTTCGCCACGTTGCGAAATTCAGCCACATGTGCGTGTTGGTGGATTACCAACACGCATTGGAGCAGCGTGGCCGGAATATGCTCCAAACCTTCTCCTCAAAGGAAGAGGAGGCCTTAACCCAGCAGTGGGAAATTTACAGGCTGTAAAGAAAAGTATTTAAAAGCCTATTTGATAGTAAATAATTTTATGCAAGGTCAGTATAAAACTGAGTCACGTCTCACAAACAGTTATGCAACATTGAAGTAGTTCTTTCGAAGTCGTTCAAGAATACGTGACAAAATAATCGCTAACCAAGCGAAGATATTGTTTTTGAACTGCTGCGATGCGTTCGTAATGAATCTTGTGGTATAAAAATCAAATTCCCAAGAGGTCCTGGATTTTTTTAAAAGGTCTGGTGTACCTCACCTGTTCTCCAAGACTTGACCATCATAATGCGGTGCCCGGGTTTTGACACCCTGCACTTTAGATTAAGACTGGACATATTCCAGTCTTCTTCTGACAAAATTGTAGTAAAAGTTAAAAATATTTTGTGGATTTCATTGCATTCCTTATGACAAAAATTAACATTTTCTTAACCTTATTTATAATTACAAAATAATGCTCCTTAAAAATTTAAATGTTATTTTTTCAAAAATACACTTATTAGGTCTGTCTTGTATTCGTTCGTTCTGTTTTTGAAGTTTATCTTAGGCTCTTGAGAAGTTTAAAAAATTATACAATCATTTTGCTCGTTTACGGTTAGTAAGTTTCTATACAGTTATCCTTTTGAGATCGATATATTACAATGTCGTTATTAAAAAGGATAAAAAACGGAGGTCAAACTATTAATCCTTGAGGCACTCCTGCAGAAAATGCGACTACAAACGATTTTCACCTTTGTTAGACACAAACTGGAATAAAAAAACACATACAGTCGAAGAATCGAAAAAAAGGTTTTTATAGTATCTGAAATATCGAACCTCATCATTAAAATGCATAAAACAATTAAATGTATTTCATATGAAAACTCTATGAATACAGCTTACGCTGATGATTATTCAGAAATGACACGACTTGGGAACCTTCAAGAAAAGAACCTATTTGTTTTTCAAAAACAGGTAATGCACCTGCAAGCCCACTGGTGGTGCAGATGTCTATGGTATCGTGTATGGTGATGTCTAGGGCGCTTTCCATCAGGTGAGCTCATTTGCTACCAAAAAAAATAAACTTAAAAAATATACTTTGATTTTTTAAAATTAAACTAACAAAATAAACTGTAATATTTTTTTATCATATCGTAACGTCCTATAAATTGGTGAAATTAACTAATTTTATTGTTGAATGTTCCTAAATAAATGTCATAGCCCCTTTTCACTTGAGAAGTGAGTTTTCATAAATTGTTAAATTATTTTGTAACCATAATGAACTAAACATTACGTCTAATATAACGAAATTTAGTTTTGATACACACGCATAAATGCGTAATAACTTTACTGTACTAATTATTTTAATTATTATTGCATTAATATAAATTATTTAAATAATAATTATTATGGCACAGCTTGGCGGACAAGCATATGGACCACCTGATGGTAAGTATTCATCACCGCCCATAGACAATGGTGCTGTAAGAAATATTAACCATTCCTTACATCGCCAATGCGCCACCAACCTTGGGAACTAAGATGTTATGTCCCTTGTGCCTGTAGTTACACTGGGTCACCACCTTATAAACCGGAACACAACAATACTGAGTACTGTAGTTTGGCGGTAGAATATCTGATGAGTGGGTGGTACCTATACAGACAAGCTTGCACAATTCGATTAGCAAATCAATATCATAATTATAGCTGTCCAAATGGGAATATCTCTGTGCTTCAAGCACAGATGCTCACGTGGAAAGGAAGTTTTTCACTTTACACGGTCTTTCTTAACTGAGTTCAGGTAGGTTTCCGCAACGCTGCTCTTAATGGTACAGTCGTTGTTCCTTGCATATCGTGATACTGGTAAGAGACCTGATGGACTGCCACTGATTTCCTGGGAACGAGGGCTAGCGTAGGGCGCTATTTGATTCTATACACTACCCTTGTCTCATATAAAGGTAACAGTAAACAGTTGAATCGAATAAACCATATATATATAACAATGTATATATTCGCCTTACTTACATCTCAGGCAACCCAGATTTTTTGACATTGACCTTTGTAGGTAGACTTTGGCATCTAGATGTCTATATAAACTTATTGAGTATCATAGGTCTAAATCTAAGACGAATGAAACTATGATCCACAGCTGTGTTATTATAATGTACTAAAACCTCCTCCGGAACACGATACAGCTTCTGGTTATATTGGCTAGGTAGTTTCTCCAGTTCGTCACGGTAGCATGCAAAAGCGATCCCGTGGCGCTCGCCGATGAGACGGAGAGGGTACCGCTGGTTTTTTAGTGGGTATCCCGGTGTACCGCCTACATCTTGGGCACCGGCGAGTCCCACATACCCCCCCCCCACTTCCACGTGGGGGGAATGAGTAAAGCGTTTTTCCAGCGAAAAAAAAGGTAGTTTCTCTGGTAGCACATAACAATAAAAAAACGTCTCGGCATTTATTAGTACCGGTAGCTTAGAAGCAAAAAAAAAAATTTGTGACCGACTTTATAGAAAATAAATGATCTTTTGCTGGTTTTTTGATCGGTGTAATGTTTATTCAATTGGATTATTTAAAAGAAAATATCTATTAAAAATGAGCTCCTCGCTTTGAAAGGTAAGTAGGCCAGAGTAGCGGTATATTATTAATAACTATTTATCGTCAGTTATTATGTCATCAAGATGAAAACCCGGCTTCGTTCGAGTGAAATAAATAATACTAATCTTTACTTTTCATATAACATATACAATTTTCATAAATGTTGATCTATAATTTAATATGGATAAGTTTCCATCGAGTCTACCGTACCCTGCACGAAATTATTATTCGGAACACACTTTCTGAACGCACCCGTAAACTTCAAACATGGCCGCCCGTTGAACTGTCATGTCATAGAATTTTATGAGTTTAATATCGTAATATCTCGATGATACGAATTTCGCGGATACATGTTTACGAAAAATAATAATTTTTTAACGATCGTTTCGATCGAGTCTATCATAGACCATAAGAAAGATGCGTATTATTGATAATACACCAATAAAACTGGACGCCGCTATAATGTTTATAGTACGCCTTCCAATATAGAAAAAAAAAATAACCTGTGTTTATTAACACGACAAAATAAAAATAGAATCGTTTCTACTAGAAATGGTTTTCGCAATTTACAACAAACATTTTCAAAACAATTGTAGAACATTGAGTAACCGATAACTTTATTGGTATAAAAGTTTCAAATTGCTGTACAAACATCATTCGAACAGTTCCTTGGATCTGCCAACATGTCCTGCAAAGCCGTCCTCGTTGTCTGCGCGCTGGCGCTCGTCCAGGTATGGTTCAGCAAATGTTTCCCAACTTAATTCCTCGATTGATATAACGTGCTTAATATCAACATTTAAATTTATGATTTCAATAGCTTGGAAAAATAACAAAACTGTCCCGACGAATTGAAATTCACAGTCTCATACTTTTTTTCTTAGATTAATAACTACTAAAATTGTTTTCAGTCTATAAGCGCTCAGTTCGTCGGAGCTTGCGGTGGCTATGGTATCGGTGCGCCCTACGGTGCCTACGGTATCGGTCCCTGCGCTGAAGCCGCTTTCGTTGCTCCCTGCGGTGCTGGTTTCGGTCCGGGAGCCCTCGCTGCTTCCAATGGTGGTGGTCTCGCCGTCACTAGCGCTTCCCCCATCGCCCCCACTGGCGTTTCCATGGTGTCTGAGAACGCTTACGAAGGCGCTCTGGCTGTTGCTGGTGCTATTCCGTTCTTAGGAGCTGTGGCTTTAGAAGGCGCTCTGCCAACTGCTGGTGCTGGTGCTGTTACTTATGGCTGCGGAAATGGTGAAGTTGCTATTGTAACTGAGGACTTCACTCCTGGAGTCAACGCTTTCGGAGCTCCCTTTGGCTTTGACGGAATAGCCGGACCAGGGTTCGCCTACGATGGATTCTATGGTCCCAGATTAGGCTGTGATGGTTTTGCTGGACCCTACGGTTACAACGGTTTCGCTGGATCCTACGGCTACGACGGTCTCATTGGACCCTACGGTTACAACGGTTTCGCTGGACCCTGCGGCTACGATGGTCTCGTAGGTCCCTATGGTTATGGCGGTATTGTTGGTCCCTATTATTAATATATTAAGTATTAAATAATAAAAAAAAAAAATGTTCAATTTAAGTATTTTGTTGATTTTATTGAAACCTTTTTGTACCCATACGAATATCTTAATTTACAGATTTTAATATATATATTCAACGGAATTAAAGAAAGGTTGTAAGGTCAATATACAAAATAATTCTTATTTAACCAAAGATAGGTTTCGATCTCCGGAGTCAGTAATCATACCGAAATAGCCATCCTTGAAACAATTGTAACATTATATATGATATACTAAAATAATAGAAATATATATTACTTGATGGTTTGTGCAAGCCCCTCTCAATAGGTTACCACTCACTGAAAAAAATATTTTTTTAAATCCAGGAATAGCTATTTATGATATTATTATTACTATATTATACGATATTACATTTAACGATATTAAAAAAAAAAAACATTATTGTGTCCCCAGGGTGTGGATGTGCCCTAAAATGTGTAGCATGGAAGGCACTTATGAGAAAAAAAAATATAGCGGTATTTTTTCTGAGCCAAAACCCCCCTTGAAGTACTCGCCAGATTATACAGGGTTATTGGTAATTCGACATATTCCCGTTAGCAGGTAATAGGGCTGATTATTTGCGATAATTTTAAACCCCATATGCATAGTGCAGAAGTGAACCATTTTTGAGTTATCACGTTTTTTAGTTTTTTTCAAAATAAGTCAAAAAGGCAACTTCAAAATTTATAAAAAAAAAAGTATCAAATAAAATCAATTTTTTTCTTCTGATTTATAAAAACGAATTAACACTGCTTAATTATCAATATTAAAACAAACTATCGGTCCAAACTTAAAAATGCGAGACGGAAAAATATAATTTATTTATTTCAATATTTTTTTTACTTTTTTCCACAAAAATGCCTTAAAAACAACAGAAATCGTTATGATACTTGTCCTGCAGAAACAACTAGGAACTTATTTCAAAACAACCGAAATAAAATGACCACAAAGTACGTTGGTGGGAATTCGTATTCGAATATGAACGAAATCGGACTAAAGTTCGCTCACACACAATACCCAATGTAAATAAAACTAAAATACAAATTTAAAATAAAATTTAGAAACAGAAAATTTTGATACAGGCGAGACGTCGTAAACTAGGGTTTTCTCTTGTGTCTTTATTGCTGAAGCAGGAAAAACACATTACGCGTTTCCCCCACGTGAAGTGAGACGGTATGCGGGACTCGCCGGTCCCCAGGAAGACTAGTACACCGGAATACCCACTAAAAAACCAACGGTACTCCGTCCCTTCAGTGGGCGCCACGGGATTGCTTTATGTTCCTTGTGCCTGTTGTTACACTGGCTTACTTAAACTTCAAACCGGAACACATCAATACTAAGACGTACCCAGACGTATTTTCACAAAGCCCAACCACCAAGTGTTTTCGGTTAACTTAGTATACTCAGTTACTGCTGTTGTAATGTATTGTTTTTTCAGGATATAAGACTATGTCTATCCTATGAATACGTATTGAATACTTTACGAGAATAATTTTCTTTTTTCATATTTTTTCGTGCGTGGGTTTGCAGTAGTGCAGTTTTTTGTTTTTGAACTTCCTTTTTATTTAAATCATATTGGAGTTATAATTCCTTATCAATTACTTGTATAATAAGTTATAGATATGTCAGAAGTAATATTAGAAAATATTTCAAGCATGCAAGCAAAGACACGAGCAGCAGGTAATAAAATATACCTATATAGTTTCGAAATGAGCTCATTAAACCCTTTGATGGACAACAAAAAATACCCAATTTTAAATATAGACCACGAGATGATTACGTTTAAAAAAATCTTGTATAATTTGACATATTTTGTTACGATATCGGTTGATTTCATTGTATAATAATATAAATATTACAATGATGTGATTTTCCAATACTGGAGGGCATAAATGGCAACTACCACTTACTTGGTGGTATGGCTTTGTGCAAGCCCGTCTGGGTAGGTACCACACACTCATCAGATATTCTACCACCAAATAACAGTACTCTGTATTGATGTGTTCCGGTTCGAAGGATGAGTGAACCAGTGTAATTACAGGCACAAGGGACATAACATCTTAGTTCCCAAGGTTGGTGGCGCATAGGTGGTGTAAGGAATGGTTAATATTTCTTACAGCGCCTTAGTCTATGGGCGGTGGTGACCACTTACCATCAGGTGGCCCACATGCTCGTCCACCAGTCAATGTCATAAAAAAAATCCTAACAAGGAGAATCTGGACAATAACCTGAAAATCGTAACTCATACCAGATCCGATAATAAACACACTGGCCGAATACTATTCAGGTTGTTCTAGGAATACAGAATCCCAAGAAGAAAATAACGCACCTTCAAATTTCAATTGTGATGCTGTCCGGTAAAATATGAGAGCACCCAAAAAAAATACATTTGCCAAGATTGCCCAGTGGTTAGAACGCGTGCATCTTACCCGATAATTTTGGGTTCAAATCCAGGCAAGCATTACTGAATTTCCATGTGCTTAATTTGTGTTTATAATTCATCTCGTGCTCGGCGGTGAAGGAAAACATCCGCATTGGAGCAGCGTGGTGGAATATACTCCAAAACTTCTCCTCAAAGGGAGAGGAGGCCTTAGACCAGCAGTGGGAAATTTACAGGTTGTTAATGTAAAAAAAATAAAAAGTAAACGCTCAAGGCACGGACAACATGTCTGATACAAATAAAACATTAAAATAAAAAAGTACCCCCTTCCGGTATTAGTTTAACCCTTCAACCTTTAAAGGTTAGGTAGACCAGTTATTTCACAATCGTCATCACATCGTGGTGATGACGTCATAGTCTAATAACAAATGAATAAATGGTAATAAATCTTTATAAACATTAAATCCTTTTGAATGAAAACATAAAGAAGTTATGAAGCGATTTTTCTTTGGACAACATTGTAAATGCCTGTTTTCTTGTCATCTATATCTAACACTATAAATACCAACGCACTTCTGTCTGTGTGTCTGTTCCTCTTCCACGGCCAAATGACTGCACCGAATCTGATGAAATTCACTTCATAAAACTGAACTCCAAAGAAGGACATAGGCTACTTTATTTAAATTTAAATTGTGATGCTGTCTGTTAAAACATGAGAGCATACAAAAAATAGTAATTCTAAAGTCAAGTAAAGACAGCATGTCTGATACAAATATAAAATTACAATTGACGACCAACCAATAAGACGCAAGCGAAGCTGTGGGCTACAATTACTGGGCTACATCACTAATATTCCTACCTTCTTGTTAAAGGTGAGCAGGATAAAGTCTTTAGTCTTGGAATTAGAATCAAAACTGAGACTGTTCGCTGCTAGCCCTTATACCATTGATAAAGTCGAAAGTCAAAAACTCTTTTCAATATAGAACTACCTGTTCGTGAATGTTTCGAATTTTGCAACTGAACTTTAAGCCACCTTAAAGCGCTTGAACTAGCGCGCACATTTAATGTATGTAACATGGAATTTTTAAAGGGTATTTTTAAGGGAAATATAATTAAATATAATTTTTTTTTTTTGAAAATACTTTATATAATATTTTGAGATATTAATAACAATTTAAATATATATATTTAATAAATATATGGTCCATTGCCACAGCCACACCCGCAATTGCCAGCTACGGTGACAATACCAGCGGCTGGCAGCTCACCAGCGAAGTGCACGAGACCAAGGATCGGCACTTGTCCAGCAACGAATGTAGTACCAGCGACTGGCATTTCACCAGCAACAGCAACATCACCGATACCAGCACCTCCATACGATGCAACGACATCAGGTACAATTGGTCCATAAACTTCTGGGCCTCCGAAGCCGTATGGACCAAGACCGTATCCTGGAGCTAAGCCAGCAACGGCTGGACCGTATCCAGGTCCTACTCCTCCATATCCAAGGCCATATCCAGCACCTATACACTGACTGTAGGCATTCTGAAAAAAGTACATAAAATTATTATTATTAGGATCACATGAGACATAAGCAATGCCGCCAAAATAATTTAAACCAAAATACAAGTACATTTCTTATAAGCATTTTTTTTATTTATTATAGGTAGACAGACTGGCAACTGGGCCAGCTGATAGTAAGTGGTCACCGCTACCCATAGACACTGGCGTTGAAGAAATATGACCCATCTTTTACATTGCCAATGGGCCACCGATCTTGTAGTTAATATTTCTACACTTTCTTCTTACAGTGTCAATGTCTTGGTCCTTACCATCAGGTGGCACATTTACTGCTGTGCCCCAACCCCAGCGGTACCTAATTCATCTTTTCTGGAGGCTTCACTAGGATTGGCCCATCTATACGGGCCTCCAAGCTACAGCGGTACTCGGGGCACAGAGAACCCTAATACTATAAATAATATTTATAAAATATAATATTTACTTGAATTAATAATGCTTGGACACAAAGCAAGAAGGTAACTAGGCGGGACATGGCTCCAAGTTCGTATGCAACACTGATATATTCCGTGATACAAAACTGCGCCCTTTATAGGTTATATTTAACTAAACTTTTCAGCCAATGATATATGTCATAATAATTTGAACGTGATAATAATACTGTTTTAAATGCAATAATTTTGTAACATAGTCGCTGTTTGTCATTTAAGTAAATTTACAAATACGATAAATTCGATAAGGAATTATAAATATTATTTCGACTGTAATTAATATTCGTTAATTATCATAGATATATATTTCTTTAATTTCGATAGGTATACTGGCAACTGAGTCACCTGATGATAAGTGGTCACCATCGCCCATAGACATTGGTGCCGTACGAAATATTAACCATTACAACAATATCCTTAGGAACAACTTGTTTTAATAAAGCCCTTTTATTCCGAACCACAGTACAAATACCAAACAATACAATATTTATTTATTTATTTATAATATGTCACGCAGTTCGGCGTGCCTCTTGGCATAGGCCTCCTCCAGCTCTCTCCATTGAGCTCGATCCTCCGCGACTCTAGTCCAAAATGGTCCCAGGGTTAGGCGGATATCGTCACTCCATCTACTCTTTGGACGCCCTGGTTTTCTGTTGTTCTCTCTAGGATACCAAAGAGTCACCTGTTGGCTCCACTTGTTTAACTTGCAGCGCAACATGTGTCCTGTCCAGCTCCATTTTAGATGCTCTATGCGAGATATGATATCCGTGACTTTAGTCTTTCTTCTGAACAACTTGTACCTCTAGTTAAATTATCCCATTTAGCCGTCAACACAATAATACTAAGTATTTCTGTTTGGCTGCAGAATATAGGTACATTGATTGCTTGGTACCCGAACAGGCTTCATATTAAAAAGAAAAAAAAGTCAGTGTGGGCCACGTCTTCCAAGATGACGACAAGCTTGAAGTCCATCGACGATCTGCTGATGTGCAGTAAAAATATAGAATATAAAACGCCAAAATGTATAAAAGTAGAATGTAAAAAAAGGCACGGGCAACTGTGAGCCCGCGAATATTGTAAATTAAATAAAAAAAAGAGAACAGGCTTCACAATGCCCTACTGCCAAGTAATAAAAGTTCGTGTAACTTGCATGAATTTTTAAAAGGTATTTAAACGCCTATTCATTTGTTTATTAGATATACAAACTGCAAACTTTTATTTGATTTATTTTATTAACTTTTGCTAGTGTGGATAGTAATATTCAAATCCAGAGATATATTATTAGCTGGCCCTTAATTTTTAACTGTGATCACATTTCTTTTCGACAAGAACGCAAAGAGGTTTTACAAATAAGTTTTTAATGAATAGACGAGAGCTTTAAAGACCAATTTGCGAATTTTTAAATCGAGCCGATGTTTTTTCTACGGATGAAGCATTATCTGAGATTTTGTCGTGGAGAAGATCCAAAAATAATCCTTACTCTTGCGTAAATTAAATACTATCGATAAAAAATTGTATGTATTTTTAAGTAAAGGATTGGATTTTCCTCGTAGAGCCTTATCACTAGCCCGTAAGCCAACTTTGTTATAATACGCATAAATATTACATTTTTTGTAATTTTTATGTTTGGAATTTAATTATTGCTTAAACAGCGATAAAATATTGTATAAAAATTTTAATCACATTGACACAATGCAATATAATCGTACAAACACGATAGAAAATTATGTTGAATACTTTCTCAACTATATTCAAATTTACATAATTGATAACGTAATTATTGTATATAAAAGCCATATAATTAAATCTAAACATAATTCAAATACAACCATCGTTTAAAACAACGATAGAAAAAAGGAAATTTTAATCAAAATGGCAAACAAAATAGCTCTCCTTGCATGCGTTTGTTTCATCGCTGTACGGGTAAAATTATTTGTATAAAATTCACATTTTAAACGCGAAAACAGTAATTTCACATTTAAAACAATTAATTAATTCTTTTCATTGTTTACAGAATATATCTGCTCAATGCATTGGAGCATACAATGGTCTTGGTCTGAATGCTTATGCTGCTGGAGCTCCGTTTGCAGCACCTTGGGCTGCTGGTCCAATCGCTGCTGCTGAATGCGGAACCTTTTCTCCATTTGTGCCGTCTAGCGGTGGTGGCTTCACGATTACCAGTGCTTCTCCAATCGCCCCAACTGGTGTCACAGTGACGTCTGAAAACGCTTATGAAGGACCTCTAGCCGTTACTGGTGTTCTGCCATTCTTAGGAGCTGTGGCTTTGGAAGGTGCTCTACCAACTCTCGGTGCTGGCACCATCAACTATGGTTGCGGTAATGGTAATATTGGGATGCTGAATGAAGATTTCGGTTATAACGGTCTTGGGCCTTTGGGCTACAATGGACTTGGTGGACCACTGGCTTATGAAGCTGGTCTTGTTGGCCCTGGATACAGGTATAATGGCATCGGATGTGGCGGATATGGAGCTTATTATTAAATTAATTTTATCAATTAGTTAAAATGTTTTGATTGTGGTAAGTTTAGTGAAGTTGTCGAAATAAATAGACTGATTATGAAATGGTTTTTTTATTGTATTTATAAGGAATTAAAATGTAAAGGATCTTTCCATAAATGGTACCATAAATGGGAAAAAAACATCTAGAACATTCTACGTAAAACGTATCGCTGGCAATAAGTATTCATTCCTTCTATTGGTAATGAGGCGAACAATGGTTTCCTTTCTTCTAACATATGCTGAGTCTCTCAAAATTTCCCTTAAAAATCAGAGGTTTGACAGAATTGGTATCAGTGACCTTCGATTCTATTTAACATAATCTGCTTATATATAGATATTTTAAACAACTGTTATTTGTTTTCTGTCGTTAGGTATATTGAATTATATGTATCAGCAAAAAGAAGTAGGATGATCAGCAAATAATGTTTTGTATTAAGTCTAAAGTTAAACGAATACATTTTTAGAAATGTCGCAAATGGCTTCGTCTACCAAAAAAACAAAGTCTATTATAAGACACAATCTCTCATCGAGAGATTAAATATGAAATTTCTTGATTCATAATAGTTGATATTATTTTAAATACGTCTTTTTCGATTTAAGCCATAAGCCGTTACATAAACTTAAATGTTTCTAATTTCGATTGTAACAGAATTCCATAATGTCGTAAGTCTCTCATACTTCCAGTCTTAATTAGATTATCTAAAACGTTCTTAGGTCACCTAAATTACATAAATTTTAACTTCAGTAGTTTCAACTTGGTGATTCACCTCATCCATAACATATCTTTACCACCAAAAGTTACTATAGCATTATCAATAAAAACAGAAGGACCAATTTCCTCATACATACGCCATTTATAATAAACACAAATATATTTATGAACTACTTACGAACTTTGTTGCAATATGTCACAATAAACGATGTCATTGCAAAGTATTGCAATTTTTTTATTTATTATTAATAAGGTATAATTTGTTTTAGGTCAAGGCCGCATTAATAAATGCTCTAAATTGTTTTTTTTTAAATTGGTGTAAATAAATATGCACGTGTTAAATTTCATGCTCCCCGTTATGTAATAGATGTGTTATTTTTTTTTTTTACAATACATAGACAAACAGCAAGCATCCTAGTAACACTTAAACCATAGACATTGACGCTGTAAGAATAATCACTAACCATAATAATCAAGTGTTATATCCCTGTATTTGCTACAAGGGCTAAATAAATTTTCAAATTTGAACACGAAATGTACTTTTACGTTAGAAGATGTTTGTCTTTATGATATCGGTATATGTTTGTTTTTATTTCTGTTGTTTCGTATATCGTTTTCCAGCAATCTGTGGCAATGATTTCGCGAAAAGAGACGGTAGTGTGTACCTGAAAGAAGGGGAGACGAGGGGAGTCTATTATATATTTGATTGGACCAATGAGCGCGCGCGGTGCTTGAGTTGGCAGTTAGATGGTACTACCTTCCGAAATGATATATTGTTAATGTTGTTATGTTACCAGGTGAGATGTTAAACATCATAGTGTGTTCTTTTTGTTAGTTTCTTTTTATTTAACCTTCGAATGGCGAAGACCATACGTTTTGTAATAATAATACCGCAATACGTTAATTATAAGAAATTCGTAAGTGAAAATTGATTTTGATTTTAGTTTAAAGAAATATATTTTATCAAAAATAATTTTTAAATTAACATGGTTATTTTTATTACTAACAGTAATAAAAATGAAACTCACCGTATCGATTCGCGAATTTTTTATATTATTATTCAAGGGTTTGCATAATTTTATCACTGGATTCCATACTTTTGACAGTTGAAACCCATCTTCCCTATTGAAATTACTATATTTAGTAATTTCAATGGCTTCTCGTACTAGTCGGGGTATGTAATGGCGTTCTGTCGCGAGTATCTGAGCATTATGAAACTCGATCCAATGGTTCGGTCCGGCTTCCAGAAGATGTTCCGCGATGGCTGATTTCTTGGTATATTGGATGGTAAGTTTCGTTTGTAAAACACGGGATCGAGTTTCGAGTGTAAATAAAACAAATAGTAGGGGTGAAAGTGACAGTGGTAGTGGTAACCAGTGTTTACGCAGCAAACGTACGAGAAAGGAGGTAGTCCGATATGGACACTTCTAATGCCGTCAACATCTACCCGCAAACGTCAGTCTCGTGAACAAGACATTCGTAGATAATGTCGAAATATCGAGCTCCACCAAATAAAAATAAAAAACATGGTAAATATCCCGTTTTAGATACTGTTAGTAAAAGAATAATTTGTTTAATTTTTTGCTCTCTCGATGACGTATAAACTAAATAATATAATATCTATATACATTTATACAAATTAAATTAAAAATATTATTTGTATAATAACCTAACCTAACCAATTGTATAATCTTGCTGACTTTGTACCATGACTGTTTATTTTGCTAACGAGTAATTAAAAAGCTGACTATTTAGAGGAGTTTATTTTGCCTATAAAATAAAATTAGTATACGTATCAAATATTGTTTTGGCTACCAAGAAAAAGATAACATTACTAGCGATTCACTTCGGTTTCGCACAAAAGAAAATTATATGATATACGTGTTACCGTAAAAACTCGAACTACGGTAAATCTAAAGATTTTCCAGTAAAACCTAAGAATCACCGATTATGAATGGTAAATGTCCATAAAACTTCGGGATTCGAACTTTTACCATCATTCACTTGGTAAATCTAAGGATTTACATGTTAGGATAGGTTAGGTTGGAATAGTAAAAGTCCGAAAAAGTCGTCCCTTTATAATAAATACTTACGTTTACCAACTCATCTCGGTAAATCTTAGGTTTTACTGGAAAAGCTTAAGATTTACCCTAGTTCGAGCTTTTACACTAACATAAATACATAATTTATACCCTATGGCAATAGATAATAACATAGCTGTAATGTTCACAGTACGGTCGATTTACCAATTAGATAAAATAAACATTATATTTAAATATCAGCTCGCTGTGCAGACAAACTGTCCTCACCGCGCGCCCATTTTTAAGATATATTATTTTCCCGCGCTTTCGCGATTTGTGTCACTCGAGATGACAGATGCATAAATACACAGATAATATATATTTATATAAAATATAAATCTAATACTAATGAATATGTTATTATAGATCTGTGGACACTACAATAGGTTTCAGTGATTATTTTTTAGGATTGGTTTATTAGTTCCAGAGATTACCCCCTACGTACAAACAAACAAATTTCACCTCTTTATAGTCTTAGTTTAGATTATACATTAAACATATTTAGATTTGTATCACATATTAATGGTAGCCGGAAACCTTCAAGCCATTGTTAAGGATTGGAATTCCGGTAGATCAGATTGACATAATAAATTCAATCTTGTATAATTCTAAAACAAATATATTTCTCAATTCCTCGCAATAATGTGATTATTTCTCGTGACAGATCTATCTTTTTTAAAAAAAGAAATTTCGGTTTTTTTTTTGCCAGTTTTAAATATTGTGCCACATAAAATAATATAAATTAAAGTTTAGCAAATTATATTGAACAATTACACTAATAATCAGGTTTCAGGTTTAAGAGTTTATTCTCAAAAAGACAGATTCACTTCCAAATATTAAAATTTAAAATATTCACCTTATTGGTACTTAGTTAACGGAATAGAATATAATTAAATCACTGCATATATTTTAATTGCTATAAGAGTAAGTATTCTCTAAAATATATTTTGAGAGTTGAGACTTGAACCCGTTAACTGAGTTTACATTTTTTATATGAGAAGGTAATTTGTTATAAAGTTGTGCTCCATCGAAACTAATATTTCAAATTTAGTTCTAATTTTTTGTGAGGTCTAATAAGCTTGGTTTACGCGTGCTAAGTTTACTGCTTTGTTTTATAAACGTCAAATCTCAATGTATCGATTTATTAATAATTTTTCTAATAATAATACAAGAATTATACAGATAAAGTTGTCGTAAGTTCATAATGTTTGTTTCCTTGTAAAGTGTAGTCGTGTCGATGAAAAAGTATTTTAATTATTTTATTTTGTTTTCTTTGAAGTTCTTGCAGTTTTGTTTTTCCAGTATCGCCTTATATTTCTATTAAATACAACAAATGCGATTTTACTAGAGAATTGTAGACGTTGTACTTTTATTTTTTTTAGGTCTGCATTTTGAAATATTTGTTAATGACCCAAATTAAAGAAGAAAGCTTTTTTTGTTTATGTAGTCTACTTGATATTTGAAAGTTAAGTGATTGTCTATTCGTAAACCTAAGTATTTTTCAGTTTTTCTGCTCAATTGGAAAATTGACAACAGTTAATTGATCATGTGGTGCAATCATTTTATTTTTAGTTTTAAATACAATAGTAACAAGTTTTGGAAGCGTTAATAGTTAAAAGATTTTTTTTTATGGTATTGGTTGGCGGACGAGCATATGATGATAAGTGACGGGCCACTTGATGATAAGTGGTCACCACCGTCCATAGACAAAGGCGCTGTAAGAAATATTAACCATTCCTTACATCACCTATGCGCCACCAACCTTGGGAACTAAGATGTTATGTCCCTTGTGCCTGTGATTACACTGGCTCACTCACCCTTCTAACCGGAACACAACAATACTAGGTACTGCTGTTTACATGTAGAATATCTGATGAGTGGGTGGTACCTACCAAGATGGGCTTGCACAAAGCCCGGCCACCAAGTAAAATTATGATTGAACCATTTATGCAGAACATCTAGATCATGTCGAGCTTGAGAAACTATAATTTATGTTACTACTGATAACGATACCGAATAATAATTTTATATATAATAATGTAAATTAAAAAAAAAAAGCCGAGATGGCCCAGTGGTTAGAACGCGTGCATCTTAACCGATGATTTCGGGTCCAAACCCAGGCAGTCACCACTGAATTTTCATGTGCTTAATTTGTGTTTATAATTCATCTCGTGCTCGGCGGTGAAAGAAAACATCGTGAGGAAACCTGCATGTGTCTAACTCAACGAAATTCTGCCACATGTGTATTCCACCAACCCGCATTGGAGCAGCGTAGTGGAATATGCTCCATACCTTCTCGTCAAAGGGAGAGGAGGCCTTAGCCCAGCAGTGGGAAATTTACAGGCTGTTTATGTTATGTTATGTAATGTAAATTAAATATATTCGATTATTTCATAAATAATTATTTTAGATTGTTATAATTATGTAAAAAAATTAAATATGAAATCCAATTACATAACACCGTTTTGGAGGCCAGTGTTACCCGATAACACGATGTTCGTAAGTATTGACTTATTAATGTTGCAATGTCTAATCAATTTTAAGTACACGCTATTTCCGAATCGTTCTTCCATAATATTTTAAACAAAATCCTTTTTATGCGTCTGTATCAAGTATATAGTTTTCTTTTTGTGGCATATTTTTTATTTACAATGAAGCTAGCACGAATAAATGGACGATCTGATGGCAAGTGACTCTGGCAGAGTAAGTAATTAGAATAATTTCCTACATAAATTCGCCCCGGCAGTTTTATTTCCTAGGGGCTCTGGCATGGATATTCCGGCCCAGATAGGCTCAAACATAGTCAGACACTCAATAAAAAACTCAAAACTAGATTATAATGGTTTTTCATATAACTATGGTTCAAGAAAGCATAAAATATGAAGATATGGAACTATCATAAAATTAAACTACACGATAGATTTAATTAATCGTTTATTAGAAATAAAAAACCTGGTTTAGACTTAGTATATTGGGCCACAACCACATCCACCGTAGCCGAAGCCGTATGCTGGTCCAGCAATACCAGCTTCATATCCAAGGGGTCCAGCAAATCCATTGTATGCTGGTCCAGCGTAACCGAGGCCACCAATATAACCAGGGGCAGCGATTTCCTCATTCAGAATAGCAACGTTGCCGTTACCGCAGCTGTATGTGACGGCACCCGCTCCAGCTGTAGGCAGAACTCCTTCCAAAGACACAGCAGCTAAGAACGGCAGCGCACCAGTTACAGCTAAAACTCCTTCATAAGCATTTTCTGATGTCATCGCAATGCCAGTTGGAGCAATTGGTGAAGCGCTGGTAACAGCGAGACCTCCACCATTAGATGCGGCAAGATTAGCAGGGCCGTAACCAAGTCCCCTTTCAACAGCACAAGGAGCTGCAGCATACGCACCCAAAAGTGGAGCCTCCCGTGCTAGTATATTTTCCCGTGCAAAACCATCAGCATATCCATTGTATGCTCCGATACATTGACTGGAGATATTCTGCAATGTTAATTAATTTTATTTTCTGATCAGGATATAAGTATTCCACTAATGCACATTGTTGTTGAACGGTTGAATAAACTACACACATTCTTCTGAAGAACTCCAAGTGGCTGTAGCCCATAACTGGGACATTTACGATACTAAATAAAAACCGTAGATACTTCGCGTAGATATAAAGCGATTTAAATGGTCAATAGATCAACTAATCTTGGAATGGGAATTTTGCCAAAAATTACTGACACGAAATTCTGTTCTCGTTTTTGTACTATTTAAAATATTTGATTATTAAATATACATTACATTAGCAGCCTGTAAATTTCCCACTGCTGGGCTAAAGGCCTCCTCTCCCTTTAAGGGGAAGGTGTGGAGCATATTCCACCACGCTGCTCCAATGCGGGTTAGTGGAATACACATGTGGCAGAATTTCGTTGAAATTAGACACATGCAGGTTTCCTCACGAAGTTTTCCTTCACCGCCGAGCACGAGATGAATTATAAACACAAATTAAGCACATGAAAATTCAGTGGTGCCTACCTGGATTTGACCCCAAAATCGTCGGTTAAGATGCACGCGTTCTAACCACTGGGCCATCTCGGTCCAAATTATTAAATTTATAATTAAATATATATATATATCTTAAATGATAAGCATGGTTTATTGTAATTTTGTCTTCTGTTATTTTATACAGAATAATATGCTAATGATAATTGTCAGTACTCGTCAGACTAGACGACGAATTCAATGGTGCATTTAATTTACAAAAATCTAGGTAAAGTTTTAACTGAATGATATATGAACTGGTCTGACTGCCTTGTTAGTCTTGTGGCTGGCTAGCAGGAAGTCCCGTGCTTCGGAAAGCACGTACAACTGTTGGTCCTGCGCCTGGACTTTTTCCGGTCGTATCGGATTTGCCGTCCCATCGGATTATGAGAGTGAGTCTGTCTGTCTCTGTCTCCCTTGAGATTAGTAGGACATTATTATCATTGTTATATAAGCTGGTTGTTGGATTAAGGTAGCTTTCCTCGGCACAAACGCGTTTCTTTTCTTTGATTTCCCCCCCTCGTGGTTAATAAGAAAAATACAGACACATCTCACGTTATAACAAATCAAATCTAACTTCGAATGAAATTTGTCGCAAAATAGATAATAGCGTGGAATCAGCACATGGGTTACTTTCTAATCTGGAAAAATAACTAACACCCGTACCGTTCCTTTTCTCACGCGCGAGCTAAGTCAGGCTGGAAACTAGTTTAAGATAATGCTAAATAGGTAATCTATTGGTTAGTTGTGGCCACTGCCCATAGACAATGTTTCTTTATTAATCGTTTCTAACATCACCAATGTGCCACCAACTCTAGTCACTTAGAAAGTTAGAGAGTTGGTTCCTCCTGCTTGACCTAGGCCAAGCTGGGTACGGGCCTTGAGGCAAGGAGCCCGGGCATGTCCTCTACGGTAGCCACAGCTACCGTGTCACATTATTTTGGCCCGATGGGTCAGGGTCCAATGGACCCAGTGGTATGTCCACCACTTAGAAAGTTATGTCTCTTGTACCTGTAATTACACTCACTGATTCACCTTTCAAACTGGAACACAACAGTACTAAGGATTACTATTTTGCGGTACGTAACGGGTTCTAACTTCGGTTAAGGCTCATTTTTTTCTAGTCACAATACCAGAGAGTATTTGTTTAAGTTATGTGTTTATTCATTGAAGGTCTTGAGCATGGACTCGGTTAGATATAGCGGTAGGGGACCAAAGAAACGATGGATGGATTGTGTGAAACACTATATGGCTGGAGATGTTTCTCGTGAGATGACGTCAGACAGAGAAGTATGGAAGAAGAAGACATGCTGCGCCGACCCCAAATAAAATTGGCATAAGGGCAGGAGGATGATGAGTTTTCATAACAATAATAGTTTTACCTATACGATGATATACATGACCCAGTGGTTAGAACGCGTACATCTTAAAGCAAGCACGATTACATAATACATAAACTGAGCTAAAAGTAATTTTTATATACTTGATTCATTGATGATTTATTCATTATGCGCTGAAGTTGCTTATTTTTTTTATTGATATAGATAAAAAAACTTATAATAGATGTTAAAATATTTACCTGCACTAACAATGCAATTAGGCACAACACAACGGAACAATTCGCTGACATTATTTAATATTTCGACGATAACTTTTAATACAATCTTTGGAATGTTTTTACATATAATTATTTTTAGTTTTTATACAATATATTTTATCAATAAATATTAAGAAAGTATTGAACATTGTGTAAACATACGTGTCAGAAACACAGGTTGCAATGTTCGACAGAAGTTTATTGTGTCAATATGATATAATACTATAATTATTTAACATTTTTAACGTTATTTTAATAATATACTAATTAATAGATCTGACTTCGCCTCACAATTATTATCATTTAAGTCTTAATTACTGTACAAATCTCGTTTATAACCGCGTGTATTGGTGGCACGAATGCTAGCGGTATTTCTCCTTTGAAGCGCCATTCTGATCCTCTAAGCAAAACATGAACCAACCCCCCCTGTCACAGTGGAGGCAATGAGGCGAGATGTTTTACTTTTAATAAATGTATTAGTACTATTACTCCAAGAATCAAATGTTTCAATTGCAAATGGTACAATGACATTGAATATAATACGACATGTGTCCAAAGCACAACGCACAAAAAAAAATTAAACATACGAACTAAACTAATATGTTTGTAACATAAATAAATTCTTACATAATCTAATTATCGTTGAATTAATTGCCTCTATAGTAATTTCTTCAAATATCACGTCCGATAAACTCAATGTGAAATCGTAAGTTAATGACCACATAATTTAGGCAATTGTCACTATAAAAAGTAAATGATTTATATTCAAAATCATTCTATTTACAATACACTGAAAATACAATCATGTCTTCCTTTACTATCTTTTTAATTTGTGTCCAAGCTTTCTTGATTCATGTAAATACTTTTTTTTTAAATTCTTCTTAACGGACAAATATTGGTTGATTTGTATTTTTAAATTAATTTTGTTTGTTTTTTTTTAGAACGCATACAGCCAGTGCCTTGGCGCAGCTGGGTTGGTAGGATATGGACCAGGTATAGCTCCTGGTGCGTATGGCTATGGACCAGGATATTATGGCGCACCTGCCATCGAAGTAGCGCCTGGATACGGAGGTACTGGTGTTGGTGATGTCGCAGTCGCTGGTGAAATGCCTGTCGCTGGTACCACACTTGTCGCTGGACAGGTACCGATCCTTGGTGCTGTCCGCTTTGCTGGTGATCTGCCAGCAGCTGGAACCGTTACTATCTCTGGTAGTTGCGGGTGCGGATGCGGTAGCCCTGCCTATATTTACTAAATAGAAAGTTACGTTTCTCTGTTACGTACTGTTATAGTAAATAAATTAAATATAAGGAAGATATACATAACTAAAAAAATCATTTTATTTTCTCCTACGCACTATTACATATTATTTAAATTCAAACAACATTTTGACAAAAGCTGCCACGAAGCAACGCAGAAGTCGTCTAGTCAAATTTTTATTGTAGGGTCCTGATGTTCCCTAAGAGTGTATTCGGTATTTACCTATTAACGCCACCGCAGCATAAAAGGATTGGGTTTAGGTTTCCACCGCACGATTTTGGGAAAACAAAGTATCGTATAGGGTAGAGGTTTGATCACTGTTTACAACAATATGTTTGTTATGGTTTCTTTTGATTATTTTGCTAGAAGAAAGAAGAAAATTGACGCAAAACTGACTCTGTTAACGATGACTGAATATCTTGTCGGTATTACACCTAGAGTGCTTTTTAAGGCAGATGCTGTCCATCCCGTAGCGCCGAAAGCCACTTAGTTTATATATTGGCGCAACGCCTTTACTGCTTTTTGAGGTATGGGAGTGACCTAGGCATGTATACGATATATCGAAAAACAACAAACGATAGGACAAAACTAAAATAAAATTTAAACAAAACTAAAATTGGTTGCCGTCGGAATTGACTTCGTCAATGATTTGACGTACGACTATTGATATGTCAAATCATTCAAATTACGAAAACATTGAACTCACAAAACGTTCGCCCTGTCTCTCTTTAACTTTACAGTAACCCATCTGTGAGAAAGAGTTGAAGCGAATGTTAAACCGGTTTCGATATCACAATCGTTTCATCTCTTTCTCGCAAATCTTACAATGTGAAATTAAACAAATGATGTGACAAAAATCGGATATCGCCTTTGCCTAGAGTGTACACACTTCCAACTTCCATACTTCGGGCTGTTACTGAGTTTTTTCGACTGAAAACCTCAATAACTTTTATCGGCCCGACCTGGGCTTTAATTTCAGAACGTCGCTGTCGCCTAATTAGCTTGGAATCCGACACGATTAATTTAGACTTTTTGGTAAATCTACGGAACAAAGTTTGCCTGCGTTTGCGCACACTTTCGTGTACTATATCTTTTGCGCAAGTTTAATGCTATTGAAATGTAATCAGTGAGTGTATTTTATTTCTTACAAATACTGCACTTATTATGCGCTCATTTTTTTTTAATTAATAGAATTTAATTGATTGATGCCCTTCCTAAGCCTATTCTGGTTGATTAGGGACGAGGGTTCAAAACGAATTTCTAGGCAATAAAAAAATTATTATCATATAGGTAATGAGTGAGTCATGTTCACAAACCTATCGTTTCCTTGATTATAAAATACATAGTAATGTCTATTTATTCTGTGTGCATGCATTTAATATAAGTACGTGTTCAGACAAATATATTTTCTAGCAACACTGAGCAAAGTTTTCAAAGTTAAGTTCAAATTAAAGTATCAAATAAGTGATGAGATCTTTTGTTTCTAAGCTTACTAAATACATTGCAAAATGTGTTCAGACTTTTGAAATAAAAAAATAAACTTGACTAAAGCATTTGATTAAGCGAACCATACAATTTTAAACGTTGCACAAAATCTTGTCTTAGCTTTATTCTTTGCTAGAGCAACATACATTAAAGCAGTCTTCAGTTGTTTTAATTATGTCACCTATTTATCTTCATATAGCATACCACAAGGCACTCATCTTGGTCTTATACTCTTTAACGTTTTTACTACAGACATAATTGCATGTTTAGTAGTGGACCTCGAAATATTTGGTATTCGCAGAGGGCCTCAAATTATTGTGATTAAATCAATATATTCACCAATTGTTTGTACAAAATAAGACATCACTCAAGATAAAAATAATCCATTACATACAGTTTACTTGTGATCAGTCTTCCAAAGTTAACACTGATTCGCAAATTATAACCAAGAAAGACACTATACGAGAACTTAGAAACGATTATTTCACTGAAGACAGATATGTGAACCAGAATAATTAATATAATAGCAGATATTTTAAGACGCCTTCTATACAATTAAATTATTTAACAATCTATTTCACTACAAAAGAATAGATCTATTACGATATATCTGGAACTCGCACTTACAAGAGATTAGTAAACGTCCAAAAACGTTTTCTCTGAAGTAAATCGAAATTTCACTTAAAATTTTACTAAAAATATCTTAAGGCGAAATATCTTTTGTTGATGATAAATTAAATTACAGATACGAATTTAATATATTTACCTAGTATTTCTAATAGTCATTATGATGCTTTATCTTCTTTGTATTCGGTACATGTTTTATAATCACAAGTATTGGAAATGAAAGTCATAAGGGCTTATTATTGTTATATTCCTTATTTAATGAATCAAACATAACATTAAAATTAATAATAGACTTAGTATATTGCTCCACATCCTCTGTAACCGTAGGCTCCATTAATCCCAGCTTCAAAAGCCAATGGACCATAACCGTATCCTTCAGCTGCTGCGATTGGACCATATCCGTATGGACCAGGAAACGCGTTATAGCCAGAAGGAGTAACGTCTTCAGTAATCATAGCCACATTACCATTTCCACAGCTGTAATTAATAGTACCAGCTCCACCTGTAGGCAGAGCACCTTCCATTGCTACAGCTCCCAAGAATGGTACTGCTCCAGATACAGCTAGAGCTCCTTGATAAGCATTATCTGAGGTCATTGCAACACCACTTGGTGCGATTGGTGAAGCACTAGTTACAGCGAGTCCACCACCATTAGATGCAGCTAGAGTAGCTGGTCCAAAGCCTCCTGCCCATTCAGCGGTAGCATAAGGTGTGGTAGCGATAGGTGCTGTAGCCCAAGTCGCTGCGGCACAGGGTGCTCCCCAAGGTCCAGCTGCAGCTTCCCATGCTAGAGAATTCGGAGTACCCCATGCGAAGCCTTCAGCAGCAATGGGGTTGTATGGAACACCAATACATTGACTAGATATACACTGTAACGAAATTTAAAATGTCAAAGCGTATGGAATTAATATGCAATTAAAAAACTAAAAATATCGCCCGTGTTTCTATATCTCGATCTCGATTTAATAATCTTAAAGTGTATATTATAAATACAAAACCTACGGCAATAAAAGGATTATTTTAAGTCAAAAAGAGAAAGAGCTTATGTGAATTGGAAATTATTACAAATTTATACTTTTTAAAATGTATCTAATTTGTAGCGTTATTTATTTGATTAAAAAAACGTAAAGGCTTCAATAGCCAACTAGCTGAATGACTAATTCCTAAACGAATTATATTACAAACGACACATTAATTTCGTAATTTAAACTTCTGTGATGAATGATGTTAAATAAAATTAAAAATTCCCGACGATTCTAAATTTGTTCGAAATTTAAATACTTTTTTTACCACAGATAAAATTATCTTAATTACCTTGATCAATAACGCTTGAGCGCAGAAGAGAAGAAATGATTTCGCAGCCATATTTTTTAACTATTTGTTAGTATCGAGAGCAATGAATGACTTTTTGTAACAAAACAATAGTTTTTATAGTTAATATGGAATGAAATTTCAATCGTTATCTCTGTGTTTATGGAGCAAAACTAAGTTTAAATCAATTATGTAATTATGGGTGTAATATTATTTAGTAATAACTACCACGATTATGTAAATTTGATAAAAATTACATAACTAATATACATTTCATGTTATATATATTGAAGGTATGTTAACGAAGAATTATTAAGCGTTTAATTATAATCAAATTCAAAATGTCGTCCATTGCTTTCGTGTTTCTTTGCATTCAAATCTGTTTGGTACAGGTAAGAATAACATAACTTTTTTTCTTAAAAATTTTTTGGAGGATTTCGTATTAAGTATTTTTTTATTTCAGTTTTTAGTCCGATTATATCAAATGCCTGCATCATATTCGATTGTAAACGTTTGTAAATCGAACGTTACTTAGCTTTTAACATCGTATTATATTGTATAATATTGAAAATGAGATACCCCTTAAAAGGGAATAGACTAATTGGCAAAATGAAGCCAAATGGCAAAATGATGAGGCCAATGAAAATCTTCTGCTCTTATGAGCAGAAGACTTTCATTGCTTATGCTCCAAAACTTTCTTTTTAAGAGTAGAGGTTTTCTAAACAAACTGGAATACTGTCAGACACTTACTCTATGGTATAACTAGTTGTAGCTCGTGGCTTTGCTCCAGTTTTAGGGTTTGGTCGTCAGGTATGAATATTAGGTATAACAAAGTAGCTTTTGTACTTCCTTAGAGTGCAGTCTTGCTTCACACCAAATTTGCCCGTAAAAGAACAATAGACAGTCAGACAGAGTTACTTTCGCATTTATAATATTAGTATAGATATATAGATTTTTTGTTTTATCACGAATCTACTATGAATTGAATATAAACAAAAAAAAAATATATTTATATTATTTTTCAGAATGCCTTCAGCCAATGCTTAGGCGCTGGACCACTTGGACCTGGTTACGGTTATGGACCTGGCATTGGTCCAGCAGTTGCAGCTGGGTTAGCTGGTCCTTATGGCTTGGGAGCTGGTTCACCATTCGGCTTAGCCCCTACCGCTCTTGAATTGGGTGCTCCCGGACCATATGGCTTCGCCCCCGCCGCTATTGAAATAGCTGCTGGATATGGTGGCACTGGTATCGGTGATGTGGCCGTCGCTGGTGAAATGCCAGTCGCCGGTACCACAGTTGTCGCTGGACAGGTTCCAATTCTCGGCGCTGTGCGTTTCGCTGGTGAATTGCCAGCCGCTGGCACCGTCTCCATCGCTGGTAGCTGTGGTTGTGGCTGTGGTAGTCCATACTATTATTGAATTTAATATAAGTTAATAAATAAGTGTTTGCTTGAATAAAATAATTACCAGTTATTCATATTTCTTTTATTATTATAATTTATATAGAATACAGAAGTGAAATAGATTCAAAAAGGAACAAGAATTTAAATTACTTTAAACAATTTACTAACATACCATACATAGTTCTAACTTCGAATTTATCTTAAAATAAATAAATCATACATTTTGAGGTAAGCTACTTACTCAAATACGAATCCAAATAAAACACAAATAACACTTTTAACGAATTACAATTCGCGCCGATATCGACCTTACTGTCTGCGCCCACGAAGAAAAATTATGGCGGCTTAATTCGGTTTCGCGCGCTTTTGTTTTTTTTTTATTTGTTCTATCTAGTTGTATGGATAAAGGAATCTTCCAAATATATAATATTAACATTTAACAAATTTAAAATGATTTATGTATCATTTTCACCACCGTCAGTAAACAATGTTCCGTACAGCATCATCAATCTTAGCCAATACGCCACTAACCTTGGAAACTAAGACGTTATGTCTCTGGTTCCTGTAGTTAAACTGGTTCACTTACTCTTCAAACCGGAACACAACAGTGCTACATATTGCTTACTTTTTGTACTATCCTATATATGATGAGTTGGTGCCTGTACCTACCACCAAGTACAAATCAAATAATACCAAAACCACGTATTTTTGTCAAATAAGAGTATATAGTCTTATAAACTTTATGATTTTTTTATCTCCTAATTAGTACTTTAGGAAGCATTACACCGCACTTATGAATCTAACATTAATTTTAGTTAGAGATTTATAAAAAACGTTAGACGCCATTGAAAATATCGGTTCTTAAAATAGAAACGATCAATTTAAGAAGAATTTTAGTAAACATTAGGCAGTTTTTTTTATCGTTTTTAACCAAAAATAACAATATGTCGTAATAATGAATATGCTTAACGAAATACATATCTACATTTTTAGACGACAACATAAATAAATAAATAAATAAATAAATATTGGACAACATCACATACATTACTCTGATCCCAATGTAAGTAGCTAAAGCACTTGTGTTATGGAAATCAGAAGTAACGACGGTACCACAAACACCCAGACCCAAGACAACATAGAAAACTAATGAACTTTTTCTACATCGACTCGGCCGGGGATCGAACCCGGGACCTCGGAGTGGCGTACCCATGAAAACCGGTGTACACACTACTCGATCACGGAGGTCGTCGTCAAATACATATCCGCAAAATTCCTATAATCGAGATATTTCAATATTAAATTCATAAAATTCAATGACATGACAGTTCAACGGGCGGCCATGTTTGACGTTTACGGGTGCCTTCAGAAAGTGGGATGCAAATAAAAATTTCGTGCGAGGGTACGGTAGATGGAAACTTATCCACAATCAATTATAGATCAATGTTTATGAAAAAGTTATAAAAATAAAATATATTATTTATCAGACTTTTATCTAGGTTAAAATATATAATTTGTGTTAGTAGTTATGTTCTTACCTAACCTAACATAATAATTGCTAATCGTAATAAATTCGCCTACTCAGTATTTATTTTCGCTCGGTGAAGTATTTATTTGGTCTGTCTAAATTTTAATTGCTTTCTTACAATTTATATTTATTCATTGAAAAAGAGCCGTAGAGGAGAATCGAGGAGAATCTCCTTTCCGAATAGGTGGTGGTTTTAATTTTAACGTTTTTGTTTATTTTTATGATATGATATTATTTTATTATTATTATATCGGTAGGCGGACGAGCAAATGGGCCACCTGGTGGTAAGTGGTCACCACCGCCCAGAGACAATTGCGTTGTAAGAAATATTAACCATTCCTTACATCACCAATGCGCCACCAACCTTGGGAACTAAGATGTTACATCCCCTGTGTCTATAGTTACACTGGCTCACCCTTCATTCACCTTCACTTCACCGGAACACAACAATACTGAGTACTGCTGTTTGGCGGTAGAATATCTGATGAGTGGGTGGTACCTACCCAGACGGCCTTGTACAAAGCCCTACCGCCAAGTTAACGTAACATGTAAATAACGTTATACTACTTAATCAACAAAAAACACAACAAAAATGGAATTAAATTATAAAAAAAAGAGATTTGGTAAGCAATGATAGTAAACGTGTCCTAAGCTACTATTCAGCTTCCAAGTTGGGTACCAAAAACCCAACGCTGATTTCCAATGGTACCCTATGTAGCTACGACGGGCTGCGACAATCTATACTAATATTTAATATGAATTTGTTATATATAATAGGATTTATCATATCTTTATGAGATGCAATATCTTTATTCAAACAACTACTTAAATTACACTTGTCAAAATTATACCACGGGTTCGGAAAGGTACACCTCAGACCCGAGAAGAACTCAGTAGATTTTTGTAAGCTCTTTTTAACTCTCTAAACTTGATTGTTCCGGTACGAAATCAGAAGACTGAGATCGTATTCTTTAATACCATAGTGACGTAGTTGAGTACTGTCATTTCTCATATCCATGGGCCGAGATAGCTCTCGACTCATGACTGTATTTTTAGATGTTGAAAAAGAGTAACTACTGAGTTTCTTGCCGGTTCTTCTCGGTGTAATCTACATTCCGAACCGGTTTTAGCTTCACTTAATATAGTTTGTTAAATGACGATTCAAAAGTGCTTGTAAAAGTCTGCTTGAATAAAGTTTATTTTGTTTGATTTTGATTTTGATTTATTAGATTCTTATTTATGTCTGATTTGTTCAAAGTTAAAGGTTGACAAAGAAAGTGCTGCTATCTAACCTACCTGCCTTTGAAATATAATTAATTATTTAACCTCGACCGCTCCAATCGTGTCTTTTTAATATTACGTGACATTATGTTCTACCCTGCTAGCATAATTAAGAATCAAGTATATAAAAATTACTTTTAGCTCAGTTTATGTATTATGTAATCGTGCTTGCTTTAAGATGTACGCGTTCTAACCACTGGGTCATGTATAACATCGTATAGGTAAAACTATTATTGTTATGAAAATTCATCATCCTCCTGCCCTTATGCCAATTTTACTTGGGGTCGGCGCAGCATGTCTTCTTCTTCCATACTTCTCTGTAAGACGTCGTCTCACAAGTAACATTCTTTCTAACCATATCGTCTTTCACACAATCCCCTACCTCTATATCCATCCACATACATTCTCAAAACCTTTCTCACAACGTGGTCCTCATTCCTCCTCATTGTTATGAAAAAACTTTAAACAAATATATGTAAGACTTATACCACAATATAAAGCGTATCTCCACAATTTTCTATTTATTTTATCTTGAGGTTCAGATAGTGTCATGGGTTTGCTGCATTACTATAACTCATTGTGGTCGAATCATGATATGTCACTATAGAAATTTGTTATGTCTTTTTATATTCTCACAACGCATTGGGCGTTTTTATAACCGCCATAACACGAATTTCACAATGTTGAATGTTTTATAGTACAGTTTTAAACCTAGCTTATAAGTATAATATATAAAATTATCAATTTCTGACGTCACTTTATTACTCAGATTAATAACACAAATTAATGTTAAAAAATAATTTATTTTATATCTAAGAATGAAAAACTCAATAATAATAAGGACTACCACAGCCACAACCACAGCTACCGGCGATGGAGACAGTACCAGCAGCTGGAATATCACCAGCAAATCGTACAGAACCTAGAATCGGTACCTGTCCAGCGACAAGAGTGGTACCAACCACTGGCATATCACCTGCGACTGCGATATCACCAACACCTGTACCACCATATCCAGGTGCCAGTTCGATAGCAGTTGGGGCTACACCGAATGGTGAAGCCGCTAGACCACCCAAGCCATAAGAAGCCAATCCTGCTGCAGCTGGGGCAATAGCCGGTCCATACCCGACCCCATACCCAGGACCTAATGGCCCAGCAGCTCCAAGACACTGACTAAAAGCGTTCTGAAAATAAACCGCCACTTGAAACATAATCTAACTATTATACAATAAGTCAATGAATTCGAAATTTAACTTATTTTAAATTATAGAATAAAGGCTCTACTTATGAATGCTTCTTAGGAAATAACGTTAAATAATGCTGTCTTCTTCTTTCGAATATTGAATCAACGATAAAAAAAGAGATAGATCATTGTCATCATTAACTTACACCCGTTAAAAAACATTTTGGCATACCTGTATCAAACAGATTTGAATGCAAATGAAAATTATCGAAAAATCAGTCATGTTTAAAATTAATTTAACTATAAAAATAATATATATATCACGAACCTTCATTTTATATACCTATTTATATATTGTTACATAACCTTTATCATGTTGACATATAATTGTTTCAGAACTAACTACATCACACTATTTTCGTAATGGAATTTTGAAATGATTATCACACAATATTGATAACTGTTATAAGTTTCATTCAAACAGTATATAAGCAGATATCTTTATTGTTTATTCATCAGTTTCAATCAGAAACAAAATAAAGTATTATTAATTAAAAATGGCGGCTAAAACTGTCCTCGTTTTTTGCGTTCAAGCATTTCTAGTTCAGGTGAGTTGAATTGTTTGAAGAGTTTACATTACATCAACTGCATCAGCGTGCTGCAAAATCCTATCTTTTTGTCTATCGGTACAAATCTTGGACAAATAAAATTAATTTTACATATAATTAATTAACAGGTTTTCTCTGAAAGACACAGGAGTTGTCTTAGTTACATTTACGTAGCTATATGCACATAAAATCGTTGGCTTAAGCGAATGAAGAGTACGTAAACTTGTGTGCCATTAAATAGTCCTTAAAATCACTGTGGTCTAAAGCAGTCTCTTAATTCGTAAATTTTTGTCAGCACAATATTCAGAAATTCAAATGTTTACTTTTCTTTCAGATAATCTCTGCTCAGTATATTGCAGCTAATGGTCCTTATGGTATCGCTCCGTACGGTGGAGCATGCAATGCTGCTCCATACGCTGCCGCTGAATTTGCAGCTGGTTGCGGTCCAGCCCCATTCGCTGTATCTAACGGTGGAAGTTTTGCTGTGAGAAGTGCATCTCCCATCGCTGTCACTGGTGTTGCCATAACGTCTGAAAACGCATACGAAGGTCCTCTAGCAGTGTCGGGTGCTCTTCCTTTCTTAGGAGCTGTCGCATTAGAAGGCCCTCTAGCTACAGCTGGTGTCGGTGCCGTCACATACGGTTGTGGTAACGGCAACGTTGCGATATTGAATGAAGACATTAGCCTAGGTTACAACGGTATAGCTGGTCCGTATGGACCATATGGAGCGGCTGAATTAGGCTATGGGTACGGTGCACCCCTGGCATACGAAGCCGGTCTCGCTGGACCCGGTTACGGTTACAGAGGATACGGTTGCGGAGGTTTATACTAAGTTTTTATGTTAATTATAAGGAAAATAAATTTATCAATTTAAACTTTTTTTTTTATTGTGTCACAATGATGAACGTTCTGAAACGTTTGGGAATACATCCCGATAGTACCATTTTTGATTTTATAGTAGACAATGATATAAAATTTTAACAATAAAATATGACTTCAAATTATACTCTAGAAATAAATAATATAGCTTTTGAAGAATCCGTATTTGCTCACCCTTACGGGTATGTTTTCTTCAAATTCAAAGTGAACCAAACTAGAAGTTCAAAATAAGAATATACCAAATCGGTTTATAAACGACAGAGTTCAGAGGTAACATACATAAAAAAATTCAACCGACTTAATTCATACGTAAAAATTCAATTAAATCAAAATCAAAATATACTTTATTCAAGTAGGCTTTTACAAGAACATTTGAATCGTCATTTAACAAACTATATTAAGTGAAGCTACCATTCGGAATGTAGATTCTAGCGAGAGAGCTTTTTCAACATTTAAAAATGGAGTAATGTTAGTTACGCATTTTTAATATGCACGACGCGGTGGCTCATTCTTAGACCGCTGTGTATTAAATTCGCTAGGAGTTTATTCTATTCTATTATCATTTGTCAAGAAATTCTCCTACTTTGGAAAGCTTGTTATTACAGGCAAGATATATGATATCAATATAATTGTATTTTACTGACTTTATATCTCAAACGTTGGAAAAGAGTACTGAGTTTCTTGCCGGTTCCTGTCGGCAGAATCTACATTCCGAAAGTTGGTAGGTTTAGGTTTAATACAATTCTGTATAATGAGGATCCAAAAGTCCTCGTAAAAGCACATTAGAATATGTTTATTTTGATTTTGACGTAAAATTGTCAGTCATGGACAGTTTTATTTGCGCATAGCTGGATAATCGTGTCTATATGTTTCATATAGTCTTCTTAATACCAGCGGTACCAACTCCATCTCTACCAAGGTGCCACGACCGCTGGGGGATCGCTTGTACATACAACGATAACGACCCGAAGCGATTAGCCTGCCTATGGCTTTAATTTAGAGGGATTAGGTTAGGTTAGCAATTAACAAAAAGGTAAAGTTACAAAAAAATCCCAGGCATGCGACGCTTACGGCGAGCATTAGTCTTTCGGCTGGATTTTCTCTAATCCTATTGAATGGACTATGTGAGCACACCTGGTATCTGCGTTTGAGCACACCTGTCACTATTGTATGTCTGCTTATTACTATCTCGATATTAGCCGGTATATATTATATTCACCATGAATTTAATTTAATTTAAATACTTAAAGTTCAGACTTCTATCTTTATCCACAAGTTACAGGGGTTCGAAATTGTCCTGATTGGCTTCAAGAAAAGGATGTTACGGCCACACTAGATTTGGCAGGAGCATTACCTTGCCCCGAGTCATTTACGTCAACCCTCGAATAAATAAATAATAACAGTAATATTTGCATAATTCATATAATTAATGAATGAATTTAATATATTCATATTATGAATGAAGTATGTTATGTTAAAAATCTGGAACTAAAATTTATATAGGACTCGCCATAATATGTGTAGAAGGAACTAAAAAAATATATGACATTGAACAATCGCGTCTGGCCAAACAGAACTGTTATTTTTGTCTTCCCCAATGAAGGGTGAGTGAGCCAGTGTAACTACAGGTAAAGGAGACACAGCATCTTATTCCCCAATGTTGTTGGTGCATTAGCACGACGTAAGGGATGGATAATATTTCTTACAGTGTATTTTTCTATCGGCGGCGCCTGCAACTTCCCGTCAGGTGACATTTGCCAGTATAGCAAAGTATTTATAAACGTCTGCGTATCATAATTTAACAAACAAACAAAGATTGATTTGCTTTTAAGGGTTAAACGGACCCTTAACAGAGATTCCGCTATCCGTCTGTCCGTTCCTCTGTCACTAAGCCGTATCTCATGTACCGTAGTTAGACATTTGAAATTTCCACAGATAATGTATTTCTGTTACCGCGATAAGAACAAATACTACAAGGCTCCCATACAACATACTTTTTACCGTTTTTGTCGATAATGGTACGGAAGCCGTCGTGCGCGAGTTCTTCTCGCACTTGGCCGGTTTTTAGATTTAATTGTTAATTTGCTCAAAATGACACGTGCGGACGCATTTAAAGCTGAACATAAATTTTACAACATCAAGCAAAACATCGTTCTAATTGTATTATACACATGAAATCTTTGAAATAATTTAAATGAACATACGCATTGATATTCGTTTATAAACACAAAAAAATGTGTAAATCATAGTTTATTTTCATCGTACTAACTATAAAGTACAAAGGTAAGGTAACTAAGGAAATAAGTACTGAGATATATCTATAAAATAATTAATATAATTTATTGATTTAAAACAAAAAATAGAACTAATCAACCATAGCAATAATGTTTTTTTAATAATAATAAGGACCACCGCATCCACAGCCACAACTACCAGTGATCGTTACCACACCGGCAGCTGGTAGTTCACCGGCGAAATGTACAGCACCAAGAATCGGCACTTGTCCAGCAACTAGTGTAGTACCAGCGACTGGCATTTCACCAGCAACAGCAACGTCACCAATACCAGTGCCACCATATCCGGGCGCTATTTCGATAGCAGCTGGACCGAAGCCGTATGGTCCAGGAGCACCCAATTCAAGAGCGGTGGGGGCTAAGCCAAACGGTGAAGCAGCTAGACCAGCTCCCAAGCCATAAGGACCGGCTAAGCCAGCTCCAACTGGACCGTAGCCATAACCAGGTCCAACAGGTCCAGCACCCAAACATTGACTGAAGGCATTCTGAAATAAAATATTATTTAGAAGATTAAAAGCCGTATAATTAAAGTTTGTATTTATTTATAAATAAATGAAAAAATAAACAAATGGCTGATAACCAATTATTATTTTATAATATAGAACGCGCATTTGGCGCCATCTGATGGTAAGTGGTTACCACCGCCCATAGAAAATGGTTCTCTAATAAATATTAACCGTTTCAAATGTGCCTCCGCCTGCAATGCGCCTTGGAACTACGATGTTATGTCCCTTGTGCCTGAAGTTATCCTTGTTTACTCACCCTTCAAACCGGGGCACAAGAATACTGAGTACTGCTGTTTGGCGGTAGAATATCGGATGATTGGGAGGTACCCATTCAGTCGGGCTTGCACAAAACCTACCACCATGTAAAAAATCGCCTATATTTTTTTTGAGAACGTATTCAATACAATGGGTCCTTTGCATATACACACTGAAATTGTAAGAAATATAAAATATTTCTTACAAGGTCACCTCGCCATCAAACACGTGACGTAAGATGTTATCGATTTTTATGTCTGTTAATACATTGCATCACCTTAAAACTGACACACAGCAATCAATGCAAAGTATTATTATCTGAGAGTTAAATAACTGGAAAATGGGTGGTACCATCACAAAAACTTATCATTACCCTTCGTCATTTAAATTCTAAATTTTGTCATTAAACACCATCTCACCTGAATCAAGCAAGCTTGAACAAAAACGAAAATGAAAGCAAAGGAATACATGATCGAAGGCCTGACTAAAATTTAATACTTAGTTTTAAGTCTTTATTATATAAATATACTGTACATTTAGCAATCTTTATCATGGCTGACATAATAAAACTTAGAAACAATAACCCAACAATGAACGCTTACACTACTTTCAAAACGAAATCTTTGGTAATTATTTATCGCGTTATAGATAAGGATTGACAATTACTATAAAACGTTGACAGCTCTCTACTAAATCACATTCTAACTAAACAGAAAGTTGGATTACAACAAAATGGCCGCTAAGACTTCCTTCGTCCTTCTCTTCGTTCAAGCTGTTTTGGTCCAGGTATATATTTAATATTTTAATTCAATATTTACAACATATTAATCAAATCAAATCAATTTTATTCAAGTTAACTTCACAATTAAGCGTTTTTGAATTGTCGTTATTTAAATACTACCACCGTTTCGGAACGCAGCTTCCAGCGAGAAGTAACGGCAAGAAACTCGCATAGTTGATCTTTTGAAATAAACAGATTAACAATGCTGTTTTTTTACAGTAATTACCGTCCTGTGATGGAACCCGAGCCTAAATCCAGGCGTTTTTTTTCTAAAAAGTATTCTTTTAATGAATAATAAGATTTATTTATTAATTTATTCTTAATAAACTTTTTAAATTTAGTAAATGGTAAATTGATTATATTTCCCGGTATCTTATTATATATGCATATACCATTGCCCAAAAACGTTCTCTGTACCGTATGCAAACGGAAAGTAGGGGTTAAATTAATTAATCGCGGGTTTTATTCAGTTCGTGAATTTTGGACCGTCTGCAACTGAGTTGGGATATTTACAGGCACAAATGATATAAGGTCTTAGATCCTATGGTGGCTGACGCATTAAATCTATTAGGTTTATCACTTTGGCGGGAGGATTTTGCGGAAGTGACCAATTATCAATATTAGCAATACTTTTCCATTCGTCTTAAATATTTTATATATTAAACGACATGTATTTTTTCAGAGCATCTTCAGCCAGTGTCTTGGACCTGTTTTTGGTGATGGATTAGCTTTTGGAGCTGCGAATAGTCTGTCTTATGGTCCATATGCTGCTGAATATGCAGCTGGTTGCGGTCCATCCCCATTCGCTGTGTCTAATGGTGGAAGTTTTGCTGTGAGAAGTGCATCTCCCATCGCTGTCACTGGTGTTGCCATAACGTCTGAAAACGCATACGAAGGTCCTCTGGCAGTGTCGGGTGCACTGCCATTCTTAGGAGCTGTCGCATTAGAAGGCCCTCTAGCAACAGCCGGTGTGGGTGCCGTCACATACGGTTGTGGAAACGGCAACGTTGCGATATTGAATGAAGATATTAGCCTAGGCTACAACGGCTTAGCTGGTCCATACGGACCATATGGTGCGGCTGAATTAGGCTATGGGTATGGCGCTCCTCTGGCATACGAAGCCGGTCTCGCGGGACCCGGTTACGGTTATAGAGGATATGGTTGTGGAGGTATTTACTAATTTCTAATATTAAGAATAATAATAAAAATAAATGTATTATTAGTTGCTACTTATTGTTTTTTTTTAATCTCTTCAAATTTAGTTTATCATGAGACATATACATTCAGCCTAAACTTTTTAGGTTCTAATTTTAACAAAATGCCTTCCATTATTTTCTTCACTACAAAAAAAAATAGTTTAAATCAATAAATTATTGCAATATTAATCTCTTTAATGATAAATAACTTGTCAATACCAAGGGACAAATTACTTTTACCAAATGATGAATTTCAACAGTCATTCAATACAACTTGAATTAGGAATTATTTTATTTTATTTTTTTCATAAGCAACTGACACCTCCGCTAATATGATCACTATTCAAGTATATTTTGTCAAAACTTCGCTCCTCTCATCGCCTCACCTTTTCTGATCACCGCGTAATATCACGGTTATTGTTTGTTCCAAACTGGAATATTCTAGAGATTTTTAATCATTATTTTTTGCTTTTAACAAAACAACCTTATTAATTCTTTAGTAAATACATATGAATATTATTGTATTTCAATTGAGAAAACTAAATAGAACCAATTTTATTCGGCTATATGTAACTTTCAATTTTACATCGAACTCATCAGATTTTAGACGTTGAACTCTTAACTCAGGTATTAAAGGAAACCATCGAATAGGGAAGTATGCCTCGAAGCCTTACATGAAATGGCTTCGGCCTGTCCGTAGGACGTATAATTAGGTCATAGAAGTGACCAGTGATTTTTAAGCGTTCTCAAAAATCAGTAATTTGGTGTTTTCCTGTTAGTTTCATCACCATTAATATAGTTAGTTGATACTCCCTGATTCGTACAGTAATTTATGAAAGATGTTTGTACGTCATAGGAGAACTAAAGAACGCGGGCTTCATCTAGAAACGAATGTCGGTACAATGAATTCATAATCAATTGAGCCTAAATAAAATTACATGATATTCTCATCATCATCATAATCAGCCTGTATTAGTCCACTGCTGGACATAGGCCTCCCCCAAATCGCGCCACTGGGCCCGCTCTTCGATCCTTCTCATCCACCTAATATTCTAGATTTTGTTAATATTGTTTGTGCTTTGCATTTGGAGCATTAATATGTAGTAAAAAAAAACATCACTTTTACCAATATTCATTAATTTGCTTTTAATAATAAATCAGGCGCATTTCGTAAAAAATATACCATACCAGAATACATATACCAGAAGATTCAGCCAATTCGGAGGAGGTTTTAGTATACGTATAATATTTGTTAGCGAGCAACCCTAGCATCAAACAGGGTGTTATATCATAGGATTTAATTATTTATATCACATAATTTATTATAACTGTAACTATTCAATTTAAATTATTAGACGTATAATAATTAGTTGTTTAATAATAATCACATAATCATGAATGATAATGCCCTTCTTGGGGCAAGGTATCCGTTTCTATAGAAAAATTCCGCAGACATTTTTAACTTTGCCGTTTCATAAATTCAAATCATTTGTAAAATATACATTGGTAAAGAAGGCATATTATTCGATACAAGATTATACAGATAATAAAAAAGCGCGGAGTTAATTTTTGTCGACTTCCAGGCAGGATATATTACATACATACATATATATTTGTGTTTAAATAAAATGACGGTATTTTTAAATGTTGAAAAAGAGTTACTACTGAGTTTATTGTCGGTGGTAGCTTCACTGAATACAGTTTATTAAATGAAGATTCAAAAGTGCTTTTACAAGCCTACTTGAATAAAGTTTATTTTGATTTTGATTTTTATTGATATTATTTTATGTGGCGTAATATTTAAGACTGGCATAACGAAGTTTATTACTTTTTTTAAAAAGATTGATCTGCCACGAAAAATAATCACATTATTGAAAGGATTGAAAAATATATTTGATGGAGAATCAAGCTTGAATCACTTGATAAGTAGCTGGGTTTCGCAGTTTTTCCGCATTTTATATTAGCACATATAATTCAGTTGAGCTTGCCTGGATTTGGACCGGCAACATCAGTTAAGATGAATTCTAACCACTAGGCAATCTCGTCCTCGTAGTTACTTTACTTTTACGTAACTTGTATATCCTGCCTAATTAATCCATTCCACCAGTCCTTTAGATCTTTTAATATAAAAAGCAATTTGCTAAACTAAAAAAAAAAAAAAATATTATTACTGTATTCACAAATATTTACTTCAAAATAATCCGTAGATTTTCTATCACCGGTTTTTCTGGTGATCGCACAAACCTTAGATTTATTTTACGTTTTTCATGCGATTTGCTTATAACTCTATAAGAGTTTATTATAAATATATATTTATTTATAATACAACACTTTTACACTTGACTACTTATTTCCTTAAACTTTAATTTTATTTCCGAAAATCCGATACGAGTTTCATCGACGTCCAAAATGTCATTTTTTCGCAAATCCATAGCGAATATCGTAGACTAACCAAGCTCTCGGCCAATGATATCACGTCAATTTCTCGTCAAATGTTCTATATTTGGCTTTTTTCCTGTTACGGTTGGAAAAGAGTATGATTGAATCGGAATATAATCGGGATTTTATCATACCCGATGGAAATAAGAATTGGGACTAATTTGTGATTATGCTGAGGTTTATTTTTGTGAAGCATCGTCGAAATTGGATCGGGAAGGTATAATAACTCCAAGTTACTAGAATTGGCCTCCTGTTAGCGACAGGTCACAGAATTGGTGAAGTCAATATATCGCGAAGCTATCGCATATATCGCAAATTTTCATCGCAGCTCTTGAAGTACAGAAGCAGAACTTTTTGAAAGATTACTCTCACCGATTATTTCAGTGACGACCGTGATAGATTTTTGACAGTTAACAAGCAAGTATAAACCATCGTTGCGCCTGCAAAAGTCGCTGTGTGTTGTTTTTCTTATTTTTAGATTGTTATGCCGTTTTAATCGTTATTTCAATACGCGCGTATCGTAAAAACAGTTTTGTGATAACTTCAATAATTTAAAAATTTTAAAATTTAACTATGTGACGTTCATACATCGAACGCTACATAAATTGAAATGACTATTAAAACGGCATAACAATTTAAAAATAAGAAAAACAACACACAGCGACTTTTGCAGGCCCAACGACGAAATACTGTTTCTATGTCGAGTAAAGATTTCAAAAAAATTCTTATGATAATATCAGAATAATAGAAAATGATAAAAAATCGATGCATTTGAATGATATCATAAAACTCAAACGTAAGACACAATTTTTTTTGCCTGTTTGTTAGACGATACCTTCACTGATATAAAGGTAATATTTTAAAAAGTCACTTAATTTACTTAAAAATAATAAAGGTTCCACAAAACCGAAAAATAATTGTAACGAAAGGCCAAAGTCTGCAAGGCCCCGCTAGTTATATTATATAACACCAATAATACATAACGAATCTCATCTCATTGTATCGGAAGTCAATATTTTTATCACTTGGCCGTTTGGGATCATATTCCGAAACTTCTTTCGGAACAATAAATTTCCAATAAATGCATGTGAGATATCCAATTTTTATTGAGTCCACTTAATACGCATAACTTTTTAGATGAGGGCACCACAACCGCAACCAGCACGGTAAGGTCCAGCTAGGCCTCCGATGCCGTAGCCGAAACCACCGTAGCCGAAACCGTCGGAAGCACCATAAGGACCAAGGCCGTAGCCGATTGGGCCAGCAATGCCAGCGGGAGCGAGTTCCTCCACAATGGCGACGGCTCCGTTACCACATCCGTAGTTGACAGCACCCGCTCCAGCAGTTGGCAGAACACCTTCCAGAGCGACGGTTCCCAAGAACGGCAGAGCACCGGCGACTGCTAGAGCTCCTTCAATAGCGTTTTCTGAGAGCACAGATACTCCGTTGGGTGAGATAGGAGAAGCACTGGCGACACCGAGACCACCACCGCTAGAGGCAGGGGCGGCAACTCCACAGCCACAACCACCGGCAAAAGGGCCAGCAAGACCGTAAGGAGCTCCACATCCAGCACCAATGTACTGTCCAGCAATGGACTAAAAAGAAATGACCAATTTTATAGGCAATTTGTTGACAATAGTTTATATTATTAATATTTTACTTTTAATAATACATTAAAGTTAATTTTGTTAATATATAATGAGCATAATAAATACCTGGACGAAGAGCGCTTGTGCGCAAACCCAAAGTACAGACTTGAACATGTTTAATGTCAACAGAAAATTGTGAATGGTTACGATATGAGCTCTATTACATTTTATACTAAATTTCTTACGAAAAATGTTATCGCCTCATATCGTGTGAAGTTTTCACAGAGTTATTACGAAATAATACGTGACAGACTATTTCTTCAATAGGTCATCAATAATTATTATTAAATGGTTCAATTTATGGTTAATTATTTAAAATGTAAAATTTTGAAAATAGAGTATCGGTACGCATTGAAACGCCGATAAACACGTTTATAGTATTGCCCCACACCGGTCAAATACAGTATAAGTTTTGCTATAAAACGTGTGACATATTCCCAACAACGCATTGTATCCTCAACTGCGTTGACTACAAATCGACCATCATGTCTACCCTCGCCTTCTTGCTCCTCTGCGTCCAAGCTTGCTTGGTTCAGGTACATTTTTAACCTAAATAATTTCTTACTTATTTTCAAAGGTATTTGAATTCACACTTACTGGTTATTTTGTGTTATAGAACGTATACGGCGTGTGCCGTGGCTCGTTAGCTGGACCTTTTGGATATGAAGCTGGTCTGGCTGGACCAATTGGCTACGGCTACGGTTATGGTCCCGGTATCGCCGGTATAGGCTTGGAAGGCGGTTTTGCTGGACCCATTGGTTTAGCTGGTTGTGGTGCTGCTTACGGCGGTGCTGGTGTTGGTGATGTATCCGTCGCCGGAGAGATGGCTGTCGGTGGTACCACGTTGGTAGCTGGTCAGGTACCAATACTCGGTGCTGTAGAATTCGGAGGCATCGTACCAGCCGCCGGAGCTGTCTCCATTGCCGGAAGCTGCGGCTGCGGCTGCAACGGATACATTTACTGAAGTGAAATGTTGCCCTGCTGCTAATTGATAAAATCAAAACAAAGAATAAATGATTGATTGTGCATTACGATATTTATTATTTTTATTGACACGAACTTTTTAAACAGATATGATTAAAATTCATAATTACCTATTAAGAATTTGTAACAACAACGAACAATTTTTGACGTCATCGCGGACACATTTGATGTTATTTTGATTAAATGTTTTCTTTTAAATAATAATAAACAAATTGACATTCATATTGGCAGAATGTTTTGTGCATTGCTAGCAAACATTACTGCCAGTATTAAAAAGTTATATAACAGTTAATGTATTAATTACTCATTAAATAATATTAGTATTAAATTAATTATTTCGAATTTATAAATTTTGCTTGAGATGTATTTTTTTAGCATTACTTTAACTTATTCACTCTCGATATATAAGAATAAAAACCTACCAAAATAGGTTTTCCAGTAAGACATACATCATGATAAATAATGATTACCGATTAATCTCAGGTGTGAATTTATATGAAAAAAATAATAATAATTAATATATAATATAAAAAAAAATCAGTCAGTTTGGGCCATGTCTTTTAAGAAGGACGACAAGCCAAACTCCAGCGAAGGTCTGCTGATGTTTAGTAAATAAGAAAAATTGTAAACCGCCAAACACATCTTATTGTAAAAACCAGACAACCTAAGCGTAGACATATTGCTACATAGACTATATAGAATCGAGTTCCGTACTCATTCATCCGCCAAACAACAGTACTCAGTATTGTTGTGTACCGATTTGAAGGGTGAGTGAGCCAGTGTAACTACAGGCATAAGGGACGTAACATAGTTTCCAAGGTTTGTGGCGCAATGGCGATGTAAAAAAGGTTTAATGTTTCTAACAGCGCCGTTAGCCATCAACTTGGTGTTTTATTTGTCTTTGTAAAAGGTTTATCATGTCATTCGTGGTTAACACCTTTGGTCACGTCGATCAAGCGATTTCATAGCTTATATATAAATAGACATCAGACAAAATCAGTTCAGAATTTTTTTCTCTTTTTTTTTTATTTCATATGTGGCAAACGAGCAGGAGGCTCACCTGATGGAAAGTGACTATCACCGCCCATGGACATCTGCAACACCGGGGGGCTTGCAGGTGCGTTGCCGGCCTTTCAGGAAAGAGTACGCTCTTTTCTTGAAGGTTCCGAAGTCGTATCGGTTCGGAAAAATCGTCGGCGAAAGCTGGTTTCACAGAGTGGTTGTGCGAGGCAGAAAATGTTCTTCTGTTTGTCGAAATATTTTCTTTTTTATAGTTTGATTACTCTTACTGAGATTTAGTGTTATCGAAACTTGGTAATTGGAAAATAATTTTATAAATAGAAAAATCAAAAAATCTTCGAAGCGTGTAAATTCATTTATCTTTGTTTTTTTCCATATTTTTTATAACGTAAGACGATTTTTGTCCCAGTGTTTATGGGACGATAGCTGCATATATAATTTTAAAATTGCAATTTACAAAATTGTTACGAATGAATTAATTTTAGACAGCGGAAAAAGTTACCGGCCGGTATGACAGCAGTACGACGGCTGTATACTATTTGATACTAAAAATTTAATTGAAAAGAGGTTTCATCATTTTGGGGCCAAATTTAGAGATCAATGACTCCAGTATACAATAATATGAAATCAAAACAAAACCTGTCATAGGCAATTCCTATTTTTTGGAATAAACGACAAGTTTCGCCGGAGACATACTAGTTTCCATTAATGGTCGTATTTCGACCTCTGATAATAATAGTAGTTTAATAAAACGATTAAATTATCCATAAGCAATGTTTTATTATTTATGTATACATAATTTTTTTAATATTAATTTTTTTTTCAGTAAACATACTCCTATAGTATAGCACCATTGCAGCCGCAACCACAGCTACCGGCAATGGAGACAGCGCCAGCGGCTGGTACGATACCTCCGAACTCAACACCACCGAGGATCGGCACTTGACCAGCAACCAGAGTGTTACCAGCGACGCCCATCTCTCCACCGACTGCTACATCACCGACACCGGCACCTCCATAGGCAGCAACACCGCAAGGAGCAGCAAGACCAGCACCATAGCCCAAAGCAGCGGGACCGGCAAGACCAACGCCCAGTCCCAATCCAGCTGGGCCAATAAGACCGGCTTCGCATCCTACAGCGGGTCCAATAGCACCACGTAGGTATTGGCTACATACATTCTGAAAGAAGAGAAAAACGTTTAATATATATTTAATAATATGATTAAATGACCCAAAATCCAAAAAAATATATTTTGAAAATTTATTTCCTGGAATCAAACGTTTACCTGAACCAAGCAAGCTTGTACGCAGAGGAGCAAGAAGGCGAAGGTAGACATGTTGGTTGGTTTGTAGTCAACGAAGTTGTAAATACAATGTAATTTTAGAGAAATTGTAGCGCTTTTATACCAAAGACTATAATATTTTATGCAATCGTCTGGAACGTGTCTATCTTCAAAATGCGTAAGAAGTTTTTCGGAACTCTTTGAAAATTTCTTACTAATAGCCGACTAGTATTATAATTTGTAACGAATAGAGATGGAGGGACAGCTTATTTTGTCAACAGGATAGAAAGTAGGAGACGCCCTTGACCTAAAGAAATATTTTTTTTTTAGATAAATTTTATTTATGTCAAAAAGATAAAAACACCTTCACTTTTTAACGACTTTCCTTCTATTTAAATTAAGACTATCATACTGAATGTCGCAGGTAAAACTGGTGGCAGGGTTTTGTACATGCTCCTCTGGATAGATATCACCCAGACAGTTTTAAAAAACTTAGTACTGTTGTATTCCACTTTGAAACCGAAACGAGATTTACCAAGTTTGGTGGCCTACATAGATTAATAATAAAATGATCCCTTCTACACCACCATTCCTTTTTTTCAAATGGAAAAGCTCAACTTGTAAAATGAAATCAACCTGTATTGTTAATGCGTTAGTCATAAGTAAAGTTCATGGATTAACAAATATCTCTTGTTGTACATGAATCATCATCCTCCTGCCCTTATCCCAATTTTACTTGGGGTCGGCGCAGCATGTCTTCTTCTTCCATACTTCTCTGTCAGACGTCGTCTCACAAGTAACATTCTTTCTAACCATATCGTCTATCACACAATCCATCCGTCGTTTCTTGGGTCGTCCCCTACCTCTATATCCACCCACATACATTCTCAAAACCTTTCTCACGACATGGTCCTCATTCCTCCGCATAACATGCCCATACCAAGATAGCCGGTTTCCAGATAGCTTCTCGGTACATGAATGAAAGTAAAAATTAAAAAGGGAAGATTATCAAGAGGCGGCCTTGTCATTTATACAGCGATCTCTTCCAGAAAATCTAAACGTAGATGAAAGAAATTATTGTAGAAAGTTCACGATTATTTTAGAAAACACAATGTTCTATTAACCAAGTGTATATGTCACGTACTTTTTCACAATTTTTTTAAAGATGACATCACACCTCCTGCAACGCCGATAACACTTTCTCAAGTTACATTAGTATAAAAACTGGGCGAAAATTTCTTCGTAACATTATCAAGCTTGCATTCAAACAATTAACATGTTCAAAGCTGTTCTTCTGGTCTGCGCTCAGGCGCTCCTGATCCAGGTAAATCATGCTGTAATTACTAGAAAGAATATTTAAATGATATATATCTTTATTAATAAACTTGAAAATTGTTACGTTTACGTTAATTAATTTATTGTGTTTTATATTATCTAGTCTATTGCTGGACAGTACATCGGAGCTGGATATGGCGCCGCTCCTTACGGTATCGGCGCTCCTTTTGCTGGTGGTTGTGGTTGCGGAGTTGCTGCGATCCCTGCCTCTAGCGGTGGTGGTCTCGGTGTTTCCAGTGCGTCTGCTATCCCACCAAGCGGAGTATCTGTGCTCTCAGAAAACGCTTATGAAGGAGCTCTTGCAGTCTCCGGTGCTCTGCCGTTCTTAGGAACCGTCGCTCTGGAAGGTGCTCTGCCAACTGCTGGAGCGGGTGCTGTCAATTACGGATGTGGTAACGGAGCCGTCGCCATTGTGGAGGAACTCTCTCCCGCTGGTATTGCTGGCCCATTCGGCTACGGCCTTGGTCCTTATGGTGCTCTTGACGGTATCGGATACCCTAGTCTCGGCTACGGCATCGGACCTCTGGCTGGTCCTTACCGCGCAGGTTGTGGTTGTGGTGGCCTCATCTAAGAACTTCCAGTAAAAATATCTTACGTTAACTAAATGAATTTGTAAGAATTTATCTAATCTTGTTAACATTAAATTTAAATATCACAAATATATTTAATGAATGAATGTTGTGTATATAATTTAAAAAATCCAAAAGTAACAATAATATACGATTCTTATAGTACATACATTTGTGTTTAATTACTTTCACGTCATGAAATGTGATTATTAAGGGTAGCAATAGTCATTCGATTGTATATTTTAAATATTTGCTATAATTCTAATTAGAAGGATCACAGTAGTGGATTTTGTAGTTTGAACGGCTCAAATGCTGGACAAAGTCAGAAATAGAATACTTGAAAAAGTAAAAATCATAAATATAATTTGGAAAATCGTATCAATACTAAATTAGGTATATTTTTAAATGAATGTAAAATTTTATGAAACTCCTTATAGTTTGAACCCAGTGTAATTATAATAAATTACTTGTAAATACATGGAGACGTTTAATGGGATGAGAATACTTATAATGATTATCATAATTATTATGTTTGAGCTCGTTTGAATAGTTGACAAGATCTCAAAGAAACTTTGAAATTAATTGCAATAATCTCAGAATATTCAGTTGGATATAAAAAAAAACTTTTTTGAAAACCACTTCTTATATTGAGAAAAGTAATTGACTTTATAACATCATGACTTAAGCGGACGTGGCTGGAAGTTTTACGATTAGTCTTTGGTTAAGAGTCGGATACGTCGTTTGGCTTGTTCGATTGGGCGTGCGTGACGAACATGCACTGCGCTGGTCCCTCGCTTATTGTCCCGTGTTTGCGGAGAAAAATGTCACAGGTCCGTTCAGCACAACGATTCGTCCCGTACTGATTTATTAGGTGTAAAAGATCGCATCACGCTTCGCGCAATCAATAGGTAAAAGGTGTTAATATATTAATATGAAATTAGAAGCAGAAATTAATTAAGCACTTTGCTGATTTATTTCTTTTTCCACTTTTGTCCAAACAAACAAAAAATACTTTAAATATTGTAAACTAACGTATATGAATAATAAAATTAGGTCTTAACTTTGAACTACATATTATCTGTGACTTACCGTTTAACCTCGTTAAGTCACGTATAACATTGTAACTAACATTGTAATATAATTTTAATCACATATTGCATTAATAAGGTTTTCCAAAACAAATTCAGTATAATGTAGTAGACGATTATTCCAGGAAACATTGTGAAGTTTGTATTCAAACGGTAAATAAACAAACATTAGAACAACCTAGTTATGATTTTCGCACCCGCAGACGCCAAAAAATGGCATTTGACGACTTCCGTGGTCGAGTAGTGTGTATACCGGTTTTCATGGGTACGCCACCCCGAGGTCCCGGGTTCGATTCCCGGCAGAGATGTAAAAAAAGTTCAGTAGTTTTCTATGTTATCTTGGGTTTGAGTGTTTGTGGTGCCGTCGTTACTTCTGATTTTCCATAACACAAGTGCTTTAGCTACTTACATTGGGATCAGAGTAATGTATGTGATGTTGTCCAATATTTATATTCATATAATTTACTTATAATTCTTTTATTGACTAAAATTATAATTAAAATATGAATTAAAACTACATTACTAAAGAAAGGTGATTCCCTACCGAAGTGAAGTGAGAGAATGGTTTCCACGGTCGGGTCCGGCGCTGTGGTGGTCGCATTTCGTTGACTCCAATATTTCACCCGAAATGATGTTGTAATCTCGTACGGTATGCGGTACAGAGAAATAAGGCTGCAAGCACACTTGGGTTTCTAATATTAAAATATATTAAGTTATTTATCCTCGTATAAAATAAAGTCGGAGGCACACCGATACCGTGGTTTTAGGCTAGCGTAACAACTTTAAACTTCATCCCAAGTCAAATAAAACCTCTGTATAATAATAATAACAATAATAAAAACCCTTATCGGCCAACCAAAATACTGTAATAAATTGTAACAGTGTAGTTTTAAATATATTGTAATAAATTCAATTCAATTAAATAAGTAAAGCATCAATAGCGCAACGGTTTACGAGTCGCCTAGCAATGTAAACAGTCACAGGTTCGATCCTGACCGCTTGGTATATTGTCATCTTCACTCCTGTCATTAGCTTTTAAGCTTAATTGTAGGGATAAATAGGAATACTAGTAAATGCTTAAAATGCGGCATTGTTACTATGTTTTTTTTAAAGTATTTAAAGTTCTACACCAACCAGTTTGTTGGTCATGTGTGTTTCAAAAAGTGTTTGACATAGGCTTCCCCTAGTTTCCATCCATCTCTGTGACGAGCTAGTCTTCCCATCTCTTCATTTGATGTACCTTTTGTATTTTTCCATTTATTTTCTTACAAACCTCTGTACTAAATTTTATTACGAATCAGATTTTATTTAAACTTATCAGCTGTTTGTCCTTTTTTCCCCTTCTATTTTATTTTTCTCTTTCACTTTCCTTGATTTTTGAACGCCTGTCTTATTTTCTCTTGCTACTTTTCTGTTCGCATTCTTCCAGAGCTATTGGATGGTGCTGTCCTTCACTTCGTATCTCAATCATGGAACGATGAAAATCGACTTACTTTATTTTTATAACTTCCTATCTTTCAATCCAAAGGTGGTCTCCGTGAATAAGCATACAAGGTTGAGTAAATAAATCAGTAATGGGTTCAATTGATTTTTTTGCTCCTTAGTTATCTATCAATTTTTGTAACAATTTTTTCCACATATTTTACAACATATTAACATCTTTAATTGATTGATTGCGTAAAACGCGATGCATAATTTCTGTCACCTAATAATCAGTACGGGACGAAACGTTGTGCTGAACGGACCTGTGACATTTTTCTCCGCAAACACGGCACAATAAGTCAGAAATCAGCGCAGTGCATGTTCGTCACGCACGTCCAATCGAACAAGCCATACGACGTATCCGACTCTAAACCAAAGACTAATCGTAAAACTTACAGCCACGTCCGCTTAAGTCATGAAATGAAATGAAAAATGAAATTCATTTACTTTTCTCAATATAAGTTTTTTTTTAAATCCAACCGAATATTCTGAGATTATTGCAATTCATTTCAAAGTTCCTTTCAGGTCTTGTCAACTATTCAAACGATTAAATATTAAATATTCGTGTCTTATGTCAAATTACTTTTTGTCTCATTTGCTGTCGAAACACTTGGCCCTTGGAGTAGTGGTGCAAAAAACTTCATCAAAAGTATAACACCTCGCCTTAATGGCTCCACTGGTGACAGGAGGGCTGGTTCGTTTTTAGCCCAGATTATCGGAATTGCGATTCAACGCGGAAATGCTACTAGCATTCTTGCCACCATTCCACGCGGTCAAGATTTATACAGTAACTATTTTTAATTCATGTTTGTATATATTTAAGCACTTAATGTTATCAATTCTTATTTCAATAAATTTATATTATTCAAACGAGCTCAAACATAATAATTATCATACTCATTATAAGTATTCTCATCCCATTAAACGTCCCCATGTATTTACAAGTAAGTTCTGATGAGTACACTGCATCCAAACTATTAGGATTTCCATAAAATTTTACATTAATTTAAAAATATACCTAATTTAGTATTGATACGATATCCCAATTTATATTTATGATTTTTACTTTTTCAAGTATTCTATTTCTGACTTTGTCCAGCATTTGAGCCGTTCAAACTACAAAATCCACTACTGTGATCCTTCTAATTAGAATTTTAGCAAATATTTAAAATATGCAATCGAATGACTATTGCTAACCTTAATAATCACATTTCATGACGTGAAAGTAATTAAACACAAATGTATGTACTATAAGAATCGTATATTATTATTACTTTTTGGATTTTTTAAATTATATACACAACATTCATTCATTAAATATATTTGTGATATTTAAATTTAATGTTAACAAGATTAGATAAATTCTTACAAATTCATTTAGTTAACGTAAGATATTTTTATTAGAAGTTCTTAGATGAGGCCACCACAACCACAACCTGCGCGGTAAGGACCAGCCAGAGGTCCGATGCCGTAGCCGAGACTAGGGTATCCGATACCGTCAAGAGCACCATAAGGACCAAGGCCGTAGCCGAATGGGCCAGCAATACCAGCGGGAGAGAGTTCCTCCACAATGGCGACGGCTCCGTTACCACATCCGTAATTGACAGCACCCGCTCCAGCAGTTGGCAGAGCACCTTCCAGTGCGACGGTTCCTAAGAACGGCAGAGCACCGGAGACTGCAAGAGCTCCTTCATAAGCGTTTTCCGAGATCACAGACACTCCGCTTGGTGGGATAGCAGACGCACTGGAAACACCGAGACCACCACCGCTAGAGGCAGGGATCGCAGCAACACCGCAACCACAACCACCAGCAAGAGGAGCGCCGAAACCGTAAGGAGCGGCGCCATATCCAGCTCCGATGTACTGTCCAGCAATAGACTAGATAATATAAAACACAATAAATTAATGAACGTAAACGTAACAATTTTCAGGCTTATTAACAAAGATATGTATCATTTAAATATTCTTTCTAGTAATAACAGCATGATTTACCTGGATCAGGAGCGCCTGAGCGCAGACCAGAAGAACAGCTTTGAACATGTTTATTGTTTGAATTCAAGCTTTATAATGTTACGAAGAAATTTTCGCCCAGTTTTTATACTAATGTAACTTGAGAAAGTGTTATCGACGTTGCAGGAGGTGTGATGTCATCTTTAAAAAAATTGTGAAAAAGTACGTGACATATACACTTGGTTAATAGAACATTGTGTTTTCAAAAATAATCGTGAACTTTCTACAATATTTTTTTAAACCTTTAGGTTTCCTGGAAGATATTGATACGTTTTTTTGTTTTTATTTTTAGTTTCAACTATGTAGAATAAGGTTTCATACGGAACTTTACTTGGTGGTATCACTTTGTGCAAGTTGGTCAGGGTGGGTACCACCATCATAATATTCCGACGTAAAAAAAACATACATATTATGTAACTACAGGCACAAGGGACATAATACTTATGCTCTCAAGGTCGGTGGCGCATTGATTAATTATCCAAAGAATAATTCAGATTTTATTAAAAGCCAATGTCTATGGTTGCTGATGAATCGCTCCTTAAATCTATAGTAATTAACTTACATACCTACATATATAATAATATAAATTAAAGAAGAAGTAAGGCTTCGCACGGGTGCAATGCTGCAACAAAATGTATTACAAAATGTCTTACAACGTTCACAGTTTTTCAGTCGTTAGGCAACACAAAACGCTATGTCCCTGCGTTTTATATTTGTAATATATTCGAAAATATTCATTTAAATTACATGCTGTAAAGGGCTATATTGATCTATGTTAAATTTACAATGCATTTAAGGTACTTAATTGGATAAGGATTAATGCTGTATTGCTTAAAATCGCTTTGAAAATAAACCATTATTTCTTGTAAAAAGTAAATGATAAAAAATAGTTATTGTGGGTTATCCCTAAGAGATAGACTTTTTTGAAGATCTTTTTAAGGTGTACAATACTGTAGGACATTATTTTGATCTATCTCGTAGGGTACAGCCAGCGTTTGCAATGTAAGCGCAAAAAAATGTGTTTTTTTACGACATCACTTTAGAATCCTCTAAAATTATCAATGTTTCTCTACTATATTGTGCATGTATTATACATATAAAACTTCCTCTTGAATCAATCAACCTATTAAAAAAACCGCATCAAAATTCGTTGCGTATTTTTAAAGATATAAACATACACAGGGACAGCAGCGGTAAGCGACTTTGTTTTATACTATGTAATAATAATGATTAGATATATACATATATGTATGCATATTATATATCAGGTACTGTACATTGTTTTATTTTAAATATTATTTCACTGTAATGTATTTATATATTATGTTTATGACTGCCTCTACCTTAAGGTTGCCTGGAAGAGATCGCTGTTTCAGCGATAAGGCCGCCTCTTGTGCATCTCTGTTAAACGTGACTAAACGATGTGTTTACTGGTGTACAATAAAGAGTATTTTGATTTGATTTGATAAGTTGCGATAACTCATTAATTGCCTAATCGATCATTAAAACTCAAAAAATACAAATTAAACACTTAAGCTAGTTTAAAATACTATAACTACTATAAGTGTATGTTTACTGAAAAAAAAATGTGATATTAAAAAAATAATAAAATATCGTTGAAGTTTGATTTAATCCTTTTTGTATACTAGTATACAAGTATCAATCATCAAGCTGACTTTTCACTCAGAACTGTCACTCAGAACCTTTTTGTTCAACCAAGAAACTTCAACTCGAAGCAATATAATCTTAAGAAGTATCAGTTAGCCAATAAGCAACGAGTTAAATTTAATATTTTGTACTAAATTTGTGAAACAACTTTATTAGTATTGAATTTACGCAGTTATTTTGGTCGATTGACTTTCAAGCTTGTGTACCTATCACAAAACCCTTTGCTTTGACACAGCCTGAAAGAGATCGTTCTGTACGTTTAAGTAGCCTTTTGTAACATCTTTTATTTTGTTTTTAGTATAACAATTTTGTTTGAGATGTTTTAATTGTATATGGTTTCAAAAATATCAAATATTTTTATTAAGTTTTAAAACATTTTAATAATAAATAAATTCTAATTTTAATAAATATGTATGTATAGAATATTCCAATCGAAGTAGGAATAAAGATAAACAAACCTTAGATTTACGTATTTCTTGGGATTTGCTAATAACTCAGCTATATTGTTGACAAGTAAGAATTTATGATTACATTTATTGGCACTTAACTACTTAAGATTTTAAATTAACATGGTTATTTTTATTACTACAAGTATTTAAAACGGGATATTTACCATGTTTTTTATTTTTATTTGGTGGAGCTCGATAATTCGATGTCTCGTGAACAAGACATTCGTAGATAATCAAAATCAAAATATACTTTATTCAAGTAGGCTTTAACAAGCACTTTTGAATCGTCATTTAACAAACTATTTTAAGTAAAGCTACCACCGGTTCGGAATGTACATTCTACCGCGAAGAACCGGTAAGAAACTTGGTAGTTACTCTTTTTCAACATCTAAAAATACAGACATGTTAGTTAAATACAATTATATATGTATGTTATGTCTCCTAGAAGTCGACAAACATTAACTCCACGCTTTTTTATCATCAATATAATCTTGTATCGATGAATATGCCTTCTTTACCAATGTATTTTTTACAAATGAGTTGAATCTATGAAACGGCAAAGTTAAAAATGTCTGCGGAATTTTATAATAGAAACGGATACCTTGCCCCAAGAATGATTTTTTGACGTTGCGGAGTCGGAAACTTGGCGTTATAAGTTTATCCTTACTTCTTGTGCACATACAACGATTATCACTGATTTTATCAAAGTGATCAATTCTAATGTGAATATACATAATATTGTTGTTGTAATATAACTTAACTACCTTTTTCCACAATCATTTTACTTCCATAGTTCCGATAACAGTTTCGTCGCCTGTCAAAACGCCAATTTTTCGTAAATCCATAGTGAATATCATAGATTAATCAACCTCTAGACCAATGATAACGCGTCAATTTGCTGCCATATATTGTTTATTAGGTGTAAAGAAGCCTTTGTCGTTTTTTGAAACCCTAACATTTACAAATGTAAAATTAAAGATGATATAAGAATTAGAAAAAAAATGTAGGCAACGTAATAAGCCGTGAGGAAACCTACATATGCAAGAAATTGTACCACAAGTATATACAAGAATCTGGACTGTAATAGATTGAAGTTAATTCCAAACCTACTCCTCAGCGAAAGTATTGCCAGCGAGGGTGATCATTAGAACTCGTGTATCTTAATTAAAGACTGACATCCGAGGAAGAATTATCGAGTTCTCAAGCGATGTCAGGTTTTTTTTTTATGTCATAGGTGGCAAACGAGCATGTGGCTCACCTGATGAAAAGTGACTACCACCGCCCATGGACATCTGCAACACCGGGGGGCTTGCAGGTGCGTTGCCGGCCTTTCAGGAAAGAGTACGCTCTTTTCTTGAAGGTTCCCAAGTCGTATCGGTTCGGAAAAACCGTATATTTATAGGTACATTTCAGCTTCAAGGGTATCCATATCAATCCGCTTTTGAGCAGCGTGGTGGAATAAGCTCGAAACCTTTCCGTCGAGAGGAGACCTTAGGAGGAGTTATTTAGTAACAGCCTGTAAATTGCTTTGATAAAGCAATTTACAGACTGTTACTAAATAACTCTAGTCTATGGTGACACTAATGTTTTCAAATTTAAGTTATCGAAAGAAATAAAGGCACCTAGCTGATATTCGTGACTTGTTTAAGTTTAGACATTACTTTTATGAAATTATGTGCAAATATTAATTGTCATATTCTAAATACGAAATATATATTTAAAAAAGGCTTTTTTATTTTTGGATTTTGATTGGTTCTCATAAAGGAGGTTTCTTGAAATGTTTTTGAAAATTGGTGATTCGATAGATTTCGATGTTCTCTTTTCGAATTTCCACTTTGCCCCCTAGTATATTTACCACACGTGGCACAATATTGAAAAAATTGGCGCTCACATACAGTTTTTTGGCAGTATCACCTTTCCGACTCATCTTGATGAAATTTATTTTTAAATTAATTTAATAAATTGACTAGAAATTGTATGTACGAAAGCCACATACCAAGATACATCTACACTAAATATTCACTCTCAAAACTCTTGAAAAACACTACAAGTAAAACTACCAAATGCCTGTAGTTACTTGTATACTCTCCTCAACAATATCTCAACTTTTATAATGACGTCGACTAAGTATTTTTAGTAAAATCAAAAACAAAAATTGATGCACGATACTTTTTATTCGACAAGAAGACCAGTTTAATTTTGTTTTTAGATGAAGGCACCACAGCCGCAACCACCGCGATAAGGACCAGCCAGACCACCGTAGCCGAAACCGTCGGCAGCACCATAAGGACCAAAGCCGTAGCCGAGTGGGCCAGCAAGGCCAGCGGGAGCGAGTTCCTCCACAATGGCGACGGCTCCGTTACCACATCCGTAGTTGACAGCACCAGCACCAGCAGTTGGCAGAACACCTTCCAGAGCGACGGTTCCCAAGAACGGCAGAGCACCGGCGACTGCTAGAGCTCCTTCAATAGCGTTTTCTGAGTGCACAGATACTCCGTTTGGTGAGATAGGAGAAGCACTGGCGACACCGAGACCACCACCGCTAGAGGCAGGGGCGGCAACTCCACAGCCACAACCACCGGCAAAAGGGCCAGCAAAACCGTAAGGAGCTCCACATCCAGCACCGATGTACTGTCCAGCAATGGACTAGAACAAAACAAAATTACATTATAATATAACTATCATCTATTAAATATACCGCTAGAGTAAAAACATTGTCAAAATTCTCGAACGATTAACTAAAAAAAAAAAAAAATTTACTTACTATAAATTAGTATACATACATTTTTAATAATTGCGTAAATAACAATTATGATTTATCAATAAAATTACCTGGATCAAAAGCGCCTGAGCGCAGACCAAAAGCACAGCCTTGAACATGTTGACCGTTTGAATGCAAACTTGACAATGTTTCTGATGAATACGAACTGCTTTTTATACTGAATAAATCGTATAAAATTCTTATCGAAGTAAGTTAGTAAACCGAAGTTCATCATTAATTATGAAACAAAACGTGACAGAAAAACGATTAGTCAATCGAAGTAAGTAATACGTTCACGCGTTACTGAATATAGATATATTTTTGTTTCTTTTTTATGATATCGGTAGGCGGACTAGCAAATGGGCCACCTGATGGTAACTGGTCACCACAGCCATAGACAATGACGTTGTAAGAAATATTAACCATTGCTCACATCACCAATGCGCCACCAACATTGGGAACCAAGATGTTACGTCCCTTGTGCCTGTAGTTACACTGGCTCACTCGCCCTTAAAACCGGAACACAACAATACTTAGTACTGCTGTTTGGCGGTAGAATATCTGATGAGTGGGTGGTACCTACCCAGACGGGCTTGCACAAAGCCCTACCACCAAGAAATATGAAATAGATATGAATATAATCTGACATGTTGTTTGTCATTAATAGCAATGGAGTTTATAGATAATAATTTGCAAAAGTCTTAGCACAAAACTAGACAATAACAAAGGTCTTATAAAGTCATATTGACAACCACTTTGTCGATTGTATGAAACCATACATTCCCTTAAAATGAAAGCACGTGGAGATATGCTTGGACCTGATATGATAGTGTATGATGATGTCCCCCTGACCAATTTCGAGTTATTTTTTAGCCGGTAAATTTCCCACTGCTGGGCTAAGGTCACCTCTCCCTTTGAGGAGAAGGTTTGGAGCATATTCCACCACGCTGCTCCAATGCTGGTTGGTGAATTTCGAGTTATACCATTAACAATTTTTATAGTATACAAGTTTCTATACAGACACACACAAACAAAGTGCTCTTTCTATTCCTTTGCTCTCGTTATATGATAGGATAGCAAATTTCACGACAGAAATGAGTTCATGCAGTCGAATCTGCAGCGTTACGTGCTTTCCGAACCCCAGGAGTGTCTCACCCATGTTCAACAAAAATTTCTGTAACAAACCGGAGTCTTGAGGCTAAGATTTTAATTATAAAACCCCCAATAGCATAATGGCACGGCCTAGGGATTGGACCCAAGTCTGTCAGATCAGTGGCCTCATAGCCAGCCACTAGATCGACGAGACAATCCCTGACAAGCTTCAGATAGTTATTTTGACAAATTCTTAGTGATAAAATAAATATCTTAAGTCGTACAAGAGACATAACATCTTAGTTCCCAAGTTTAGGGGCATTGGCGATGTAAGAAATGGTTAATATTTTTTACAGCGCCATTGTCTATGCGATGTGGTGACGACTCACCATCAGGTGGCCCATTTGCTCGTCCGCCTACCAATACTAAAAAAAAAACTCTCATAAAAGCCGATACAATTGTAAATCGCAATTATTACAGTTTCATATGAATCGCTCAATTTTAATTAATCAATATTATTAAAAACATATTGAAACACGTTTTCCAATTGCGACATATCAATTCTATGTATAAAAAGTAAATATATAAACGCTTACATGCATCCTCATAGTCATTGTATATTCAGCTACTTTGAATACGCACCAAGCATCATGTCTACCTTCGCTTTCCTCCTCCTCTGCGTCCAAGCTTGCTTGGTTCAGGTAAACAATATTTAATACAGAGTAATTATTGTTCAGTGAAATTACAAATATACGCATATAATTATTATAATAGTCTCTGATACACGAATTTAAGAAAAATCCTATTTATTTCTTAATTTAAAAGACAGTTTCCAACACCACAGACCTTACCGTCAGGTCATATCTTTGCTTAGCGGCTTTCTTAGTATTAATACAGACTTGCTATATCTTCATATTTTTTTGTTTTAGAATGTATACAGCCAGTACATCGGTGGTCCTCTTGGATGTGGATGTGAAGCAGGTGTGGCTGGACCCTTTGGCTACGGCCGAGGCTTTGGTATCAATGGTTTCGGCTATGAAGCCGGTCCCATTGGTCCCGCTGGTTACGGAGTGGGCCTTGCTGCCCCATGCGGTGCTGCCTACGGAGGTGCCGGTGTCGGTGATGTAGCTGTAGCTGGTGAGATGGCCGTCGCTGGTAACACCCTGGTCGCTGGTCAAGTGCCGATCCTCGGTGCCGTCGAGTTCGGAGGCATCGTGCCAGCTGCTGGAGCTGTCTCCATCGCCGGTAGCTGTGGTTGCGGCTGCAATGGTGGCTATATCTACTGAGTACAAAATTGATTAACAAAAACATGATTAACGGAAAAAAATGTTTTCTGAGCGCAATTAAACAATGTCATTGGCATTTATTTTTTTATTTATTTAATATTATTATATGAAACATAGATACGACATATTATATTATATCTTTAAAATACTTATTTACGAAGCTTCAAGTACCAAATATTGATCATAATAAAAATCAATATATTCTTTATTCAAGTAAACTTTTACAAGCATTTTGAAACGTCATATTACAAAGTTAATTCTAACATCAAGCTACCAGCAGTTCAGAAAATTTATTCTACTGATAACCGGCAACCACTCAGTTTTTTCTCTTACCCTATTTATTTTTATATGACCATATACCATGACCATAAAAGCACTTTTGCCTCATCACGTTACAGTGTCCAATTAAATGTAAAAAAACATCATCAGATACATTTATATTTATATATCTTGTATGACCTTCAACGATTATTAACACCAAGCTCTTCAATCATTTAATCTTTAAGCCTTACATTAACATTACATTAACAGCCTGTAAATTTCCCACTGCTGGGCTAAGGAGATTCCATTGAGGAGAAGGTTTGAAGCATATTCCACCGCGGTGTTCCAATGTGGTTGGTGGATACACATGTGGCAGAATTTCGTTGAAATTAGACACATGCAGGTTTGCTCACGATGTTTTAATTCACCGCCGATAAGATGAATTATAAACATAAATGAAGCACATGAAAATTCAGTAGTGCTTGCCTGGGTTTCAACCCGCAATCATCGGATAAGATGCACGCGTTCTAACGACTGGGTAATCTCGGCTCTCCTTATACTTTATTTGTTTTTATTAACGACTGGAACATACATCAAGAATAATTATTTAAAAAAAGTTTGCATTGAGTTAAATCCATTTGTTAGAGCTCCTAGCCTATAGGAGCATATATCCCTGATATCTAATGCAGAGCTATAAATAGTGCCGAGTAAATTAAATTGTTGTTACAATTATACGTTAATAATTAATTCTGAATCAAATCAAATCAAATAAAAATATACTTTATTCAAGTAGTCTTTTACAAGCACTTTTGAATCGTCATTTAACAAACTATTTAAAGTAAAACTACCACCGGTTCGAAATGCTGATTCTACCGAGAAGAACCGGCAAGAAACTCAGTAGTAATGTTACGAGAAATAGAATTAACAATGAATTTGGTGATAAAAAATTAATATACAGTACATACATATATATAAAAGCTTACTTAAGTAAAGTATATTTTGATTTTGTATATACGAAACATAAAATTACATAGAAATACAAGTAACTACGTCTCAGTCGTTTTCCACAGTTTCTACCGCACCATGACCAAGCAGAAGTACAAAAATTGTTCAAATACATGCCTAAGATCCACCGTTCCAGAAATATCAGCATTTGAAACATCAAAAATAATAAGATGCTCATCCGGCTATGATATACAATTTTTGTCTAAAGTATTTTCATAACATCCACAGTTTGCGTTATAAATCCGAAAATCCGGTAATTTTGGCCTTTAACCTTGAATGATTTTAGCAGATGAGGGATTCCCCCTTTTTAACATTACCTGAGCGACCTTCCTTTTATGTGCATACATTTTCATTTCAATATTATTTGCACGAATCGATTTTCAAAAATATTTTTTATATTATTTAAAAAATCAAATAAAAATAACATCATTGTATTATTCAAATCTTGGGCCGATATATTGCGTAGGGTATACCACCCACTCATCAGGTATTCTACCACCAAACTTCTGGTATGAACTGGGAGTAACTACAGGCATCAGGGATGTAAAATCTAAACCCCCAATGTTGATGACCCATTGGCGATATAAGGAATCTGTAATATTTCTTACAGCACAATTGTTTATGGGCGATCGTGAAAATTTCCCATCAGATAGTTCGTTCGTCCGTCATCTATTTCTTAAATGTTTGTTAAACATGAAAACATAGTAATAAAAAATAAATTAGGAATTATAGCTTAAAACATATAATTTAAATTTAGCCGAAGTATTACAGAACCGGGGTAGGCCCACCATTATTTACGAATTTGTTATTTAAGCAATAATTTGGTAAAAATTTCCAGGTAGAGTATAAGATAATACTCTAAATAGAAATATAATACCTACTTAATATTACTTTAAGATTCAATCAATAAATCCATATTATACATTTTGTTACTCTAAATATAAAATCGAAACGAATGATATAAGAATAAGCTCATCAAAATAAAGAGCAATAAGTAATAAAGAATACAGAAAGAATCAAATTCTTCTAATAATATTGTTTTTGAAAATTAAATAAAGAAAGATTTGTTAGTCGTTCGTACGGAACCGCTTCGTCGTTTGATTTTCAGTATTTAGATCTATATTAAAGCAAGAAGACTTAAAGTAACAATCTGTAGATTTCGTATTTCCGGGTTAGATCCTTCTTTCCTTCTATTGAGCGGGTTTAGAGGACATTCCATCAAGCTGCTCTCATGCAGACGCACTAACTACTAACGTACATACAACTGGCTCACATTTATTTTAATACCTTTTTTGTGTAATTCGAATATATCGCCTTTTCCTTCATATTTAGTAATACGGTATACATGTAACTTCAACATAAAATATAACATATATTTGATATAGTTTGTCACAAAAAAATAACTTTTGGATTTTAAAGAAAGCCTTCACTGGATCAATTTTTAACTCCGAAAGTAATCCTATTGTCATCGTCATTTAGATTAAGTTAAACTTGTCAAGAGTTGCGTAAAATACTTTAAAATTGTCACTCGTATTTAAATTAAGGCGCCACATCCACAACCAGCGCGATAAGGTCCAGCCAGAGCACCGACACCATAGCCGTAGGTGCCATAACCGATACCATCAATAGCCCCATAAGGACCAAGGTCATAGCCGAGCGAGCCAGCAATTCCAGTAGGAGCTATTTCTCCCAAAATGGCAACGGCTCCGTTTCTGCATCCGTAGTTGACCACACCGGCACCAGCAGTTGGCAGAACACCTTCCAGAGCAACGGCTCCCAAGAAAGGTAAAGCACCGGCGACTGCTAGAGCTCCTTCAATAGCGTTTTCTGAGAGCACAGACACTCCACTTGGTTGAATTGGAGAAGCACTGGACGCCCCATCCGGCTCCGATACATTGTCCAACGATAGACTAAAAATAAAAATGTACAATTCATTAATTTATAATTGAAATAATATCGCTTTCCGTCTCGCATTTTTAAATTTGGACCGGTAATTATTGTCTAAATATTAAAAAATATCCAGTGTTTAATCGTTTTTATAAATCAGAAGAAAAAATAGATTTTAATTGATACTTTTTTTTTAATAAATCTTCATTCAGCTCTGTTTTCATTATTACTGACGTGAGGTATCGATCTTGTAGGGATGTTGAAACAATAAATCGGTCACAACGACGAGTATTTGCTCGAGATCACCTCGTAGACAGATTTAAATTTAAATTTCTAGTAATCGTTCGTTGATCCAATCCTTCCCGCACCAACGCCATAATTTGAGCGGCTTGTTCGGACGAAGTGTTCACATTTATGGTAACAAAACTTTGGTTAATTTTAAAAAACTAATAATCAATAATGTTGGTAACAATAATTTAAATCACAAATAAAAAAAAAACAAATCAAAACGATTTTATTTTAACCTTTACTATGCATCAATTTTATTTTCCCGGCTATAATTTTATCTTTTACTGCAATTCTGTTTTTTTTGTGATTTATGGAGAGTCTCCATATTTTCATAGTTTAATCTAAAAGGCTTATCAAAAATATTAATTCAATAGTAGTCCTGCAATTTGATTAAGTTTATGAGTCCGTCAGTGTAAAAACTTTATGGTGATTTGTCTCAGACAACAAGATTCCCAGGGTCGTTAAATATTTTTCGGACCATATGTTAAAGAATGTAAGAAATAGATTTAAATAGGTACTTATTTGTTGAAATAAAAATAATTAATTCGATTCACAAAGCGTTTTTATTTGACATGAGGATTACATCATCATCGTCGTCTTCGTTTTTATATGAAGCCGCCACAGCCGCAACCAGCACGGTTAAGTCCACCCAGAGGACCGATACCGTAGCCGAGACCACCGTAGCCGATACCGTCAATAGCACCAAAGCCGTAGCCGACTGGGCCAGCAATACCAGCGGGGGCAATTTCTTCCAAAATGGCGACGGCACCGTTACCGCATCCGTAGTTAACAGCACCTGCACCAGCAGTTGGCAGAACACCTTCCAGACCAACGGTTCCCAAGAAAGGTAAAGCACCGGCGACTGCTAGAGCTCCTTCAATAGCGTTTTCTGAGAGCACAGACACTCCGTTTGGTGGGATAGGAGAAGCGCTTGCCACACCGAGACCACCACCGCTAGAGGCAGGGATCGCAGCAACACCGCAACCACAACCACCAGCCAGAGGAGCGCCGATACCGTAAGGTGCAGCAGCGGCCAAGGGAGCACCCCATCCCCATCCAGCTCCATTGCATTGTCCAGCGATAGACTACCAATAAAATACAAATTAATATTTCTACACATTAACGTTTTAAAATGAAATAGCAGATTCTAAAATGATATTATTACTAGAATATTGAGATTCAAACTTGATGAATATATTTCTTGCCAGCAAATGAGAACGTATTAGTAAAAAAAGTAAGTGTGATTTGTGTAGAAAAAATAACGGTATTTACTTGAAATCAAACTTATTTAAACAGTTTATTCATATGGTTAATAATAATTGTGACTGCGAAGTTTCTACTAAATTACCTGGATCAAGAGCGCCTGAGCGCAGACCAAAAGTACAGCCTTGAACATGTTGACCGTTTGAATGCAAACTTGACAATGTTTCAGAAGAATACGAACTGGTTTTTATATCGAATGTATGGTGGAAAAGCGTTATCAAAGTGAGTTATAATGCTGATTCCGCCATGCATGATGTAACAATACGTGACATTCAAACGTTTGGCCAATAGGTCATTGATTTAGATAATAGACGCACGTATGGCTGCAGCCTTAGATGTGAAAAAAATTTGGCATTTCCAAAACCGCTAATTTACTTGCATTCTTAAGAAAGGTAAAATTAGCAGAAACTTAATGTGTCATTCGGTAGACTGGTTACTTCTAAGCAAGTGAGAATCAAAATCAAAATCTACTCAATTCAAGCTTTACAAGCACTGTTAAATCGTTATTTTACAGAACTATATTACGTAGGCTACCGCTAGTTCGAAATGTAGATTTTACCGAGAAGAACCGGTAAGAAACTCAGTAGTTTTCTTTTTTCCAACATTTCAAACACATTATGTTAGTTAAATACAAGTATATATAATATCTCCTGCCTAAAAGTCAACCAGTAATAGTTCCAGTCTATTTTATCATATATATAAACAATCGTATGTTAAATGATATGCCTTATTTATTATTATTTTTAACAATGATTCGAACCCATGAATCGGTAAGGTACAAAATATCTGCAGTATTTTATTACAGAAACGCATAACCTGCCCTAAGACGGATTTATTGACTTTGCGGAGTCGGAAACTTGGAATTATAACTACTCCTTATGTCTCGTGTTCACTGATTCCAAATAAATTAAAAAAAACATAAAGTTCAATTTTATAACATCTTAATAAAAATCACATCTAACGAAGGAGAACAATCATTTTTGGCTTATTTGCAGTTTCAAATCACGCAACACATTTTGATGTTGTTCTGAATCTCTAAATTTTTGATAATATGTAATGCAAAATAATAAATTAAAATTATATTAAAACACGTTTTGCAATTGCGACATACATATATATTATCTATTCGTAGTTACAGTGGTAACTATATAAGCGTCTTAGTGACTTCTCATAGCCATTGTATATTCAGCTACTTTGGATACACACCAAGCATCATGTCTACCTTCGCTTTCCTCCTCCTCTGCGTCCAAGCTTGCTTGGTTCAGGTAATATTTCCGTAATACTAATTTACTTAGTGGAATTACTGCAAAATGAATTTACTTATTGGTAGTGCTCGCTCAAGTAGTAAGAAATACTTTGTGTCCCGCTTAATTTTAATTAATATTACTACAAACCGAATACGTTGATATGTCGTCTTGTTTTTGTTTAGAATGTGTACAGCCAGTGTCTGCGTGGTGCTGCTGGACCTATTGGGTGGGACGCCGGAATAGGAGGCTGCGGCTGGGGTCCTGGCGTTGCTGGCTTAGGCTGGGAAGGCGGCTTAGCTGGTCCCGTTGGGTGCGGTTGGGGTGCTGGCCTTGGTGGTCTAGGCTGGGAAGGCGGTCTTGCTGGTCCTGGTGCTTGGGGCTGGGGTGCCGGTCTTGGTGGTTTAGGCTGGGATGCCGGTCTTGCTGGTCCCGGTGCTTGGGGCTGGGGTTCCTACGGAGGTGCCGGTGTTGGTGATGTAGCAGTTGCCGGTGAAATGGGCGTCGCTGGTACCACACTAGTCGCTGGTCAAGTGCCAATCCTTGGTGCTGTCGAGTTCGGAGGTGTCGTGCCTGCTGCTGGAGCTGTCTCTATCGCTGGTAGCTGCGGCTGCGGCTGTGGCTGCAACGGTGGATACATTTACTGAGAAAAACTTATAACATGAATAATGGCAAAAATACTTTTTAAAAACCGAATTAAATGATATTTATGGCACTCTAATTTATCATTTTTATTTCTTCCTAAACTAACATAATAACCAAGTGTATTAGTGTTTATATATGTACCATATGCCATTATACATTACCTAATTTGTCAATGGCGTTTTTTTTACGTACTAAATCGCTAATTTCGTACTGTAGTTGAACTTAGCTACCATAGAATGAAAAAAGTACTCGCCAAGACCATTTTAAAAAGTGGACACACTGTTCCTACAAAAATGCCCAAGTCCTTCTGGATGTAAGTTCATATGGACTGTACTATAGAGGTTCCAAACCCTCGTAAGATTGAAATATGGAATTATTTGTATAGACTTCTACTCATGAATTGAAGATAGTTATAACGTTTTTGAAAACAAATCACCTTATAGGGTAAAATTGAGAAATCATTTCTAATATTTTAAATATGGAAGTCGGAGATTAAAATTCACAGCTCATGTGGTTAAAATTCTGGATGACTGTTTATGACACATTTTCGTTTTTAAGTTAAAATAACAATGTATCCCGTTACATACGGAAGGCTTAACGCCGATTGTAATATTTAGTAAAAATCAATCTTTACAACGTTTCTGAAAATCAATCAAATCAATACCACAATGAAATATTTGCACTAATATATGAAAAGTACACACAAACATAGAAGCATTTGATTGTGTAGTACACGAAACGCTTTTGTAAAAGCTCAAATATTACGGTGTTAAAGCTGTAAGCTCATGCGTCATGCTAAAGTCAAGGAGTACAACGACTTTTCATTAATAGAATTGTCTTCTAGATATAGATCTAAAAGACTATTAGCATAGACTAACGATGGTTGTTCCACAAGATTCAAGTTAAGGCCCTTATCTTTTTGATTGATGATTTAGTTTTGAATGCTAAAAAAACAAAATGCGTCGTTTTTATTCTACCTAATGAAAGAAACCAAAATTTTAAAATAACAATAACTTAACAATAGCTCTCTCGATGTAATCGATGCAACAGTGTTTTTAGGAATAACATTATATTCTTAACTTCAGTGGAATCTTCATTTACTGTTCCTAACAGGAAGACTCACTTCCGCGGCGTACGCTCTTAGAAAAGTTACACAACTAACTGATATCGATAGCGTTGGTCTAGCATATTTTGGTTATTTTCATAGTATTATGTCATTTGGCATATTACTTTGGGGTAACGCTACAAACATGGACTTAAATACCGGTAAAAATCAGTAACGTTATCCTTGCAAGTGCGTAATAACGTTATGTTTTAGAGAAACGATATAGAATAACGATATTATACAATGCTTAGCAAGTATAACGTTATAAATACGTTACGATACATTTGTAAATAAATCGTTTCTAAATTATTTTTAATGAAAATAATAACGTTATGATTTATTGTTCTATACCATCTCTTTCACTCAATACTGCTTACTCATTTTTACGTATGTTCCAACGAACACGATGAAAATAACTAAGCGAGTAGCTAAAATTTGAATGGCGACTAGTTTTACTTAATTAGATTTGGCAACGTCGCGTTTTTATAGTTATAGTAACGTTATTTTGCTGTCGTCATTTCTTTATGATACTCATAAAACGTTATACAAAATATTGAAAACGATATGTCGGTTGAGGTACCGATACTATTTGTAACGTTATTATATCGTTATAAATTCCGTTATAGATAACGTTTTAAGTCCCTGGCTACAAATATGGAGGCCCATTTCTCTTCAGTCTAATTATAATGGTCACGCGCAAGTCTTAAACGAGTTTGTCTGTGGGCTGCTAACTGCTTTGGACTATTTGATGGTCTAAGTCAGGATTGCCGCTTCCTTAAGCCTCCTTATTATTTCGTACACTCACATTTATACCGCGCATTTAATTCAGCTCAGTTTTGATGTTTACTGACGTGAGGAATCCATCTCGTAGGGAAGTTGAAACAATAAATCTGTCACCACGAGTTCTGCCTACAAACCTTCGGTACACTCTAGAAAACGTAGACAAATTTAAATTTCTAGCAATCGTTGGTTGATCCAATCCTTGTTCGGACGAAGTATTTATATTTGTGGTAATAAAACTTTTGTTAAGTTTAAAAAACTAATAATCAATCATATTGGTAAAAATAATTAAAAAAAAAAAACAAACGATTTCATTTCAAATCAAATCAAATGTATTTTATTCAATTAAACTTCACAATGAAGCGTTTTTGAATCGTCAGTATTTAAACACTACCACCGTTTCGGAAAGCAACCTCCAGCGAGAAGAAACGACAAGAAACTCGCATAGTAGTTCTTTTTAAATAGACAGCATTACCATTCTGTTTTTCACAATTAGTGTTCAATTAGTCCTGTGATGGAACCCAAACCTAAATCCACCTTTACTATGCATAAATTTTATCCTTCCGGCTATTATTTGATCTTTTACCGCATTTCTATTTTTCTAATTTGTTTTTTTTTTTATGGTTTATGGACAGTCTCGTTATCTTCATTTAGTTTAATCTAAAAGTTTGCATACTTATCAAAACATTAATTCGATAATAATTCTGAACCTTAATGGAGTTTATGAGTACCATCTTTAACAAGATGTCAGAAATTGATATAATAAGTACTTCTTTGTTGAAATAAAAACAAGTAAATCTATTCACAGAGCGTTTTTATTTGACATGAGGATAACGTCGTCATCGTCGTCGTCGTCTTCGTGTTTAGATGAAGCCGCCACAGCCGCAACCAGCACGGTTAAGTCCAGCCAGTGGACCGATACCGTAACCGAAAGCACCGTAGCCGATTCCGTCAATAGCACCATAAGGGCCAAGGCCGTAGCCTAGTGGGCCAGCAATACCAGCGGGGGCAATTTCTTCCAAAATGGCGACGGCACCGTTACCGCATCCGTAGTTGACAGCACCTGCACCAGCAGTTGGCAGAACACCTTCCAGACCAACGGTTCCCAAGAAAGGTAAAGCACCGGCGACTGCTAGAGCTCCTTCAATAGCGTTTTCTGAGAGCACAGACACTCCGTTTGGTGGGATAGGAGAAGCACTTGACACACCGAGACCACCACCGCTAGAGGCTGGGATCCCAGCAACACCGCAACCACAACCACCAGCCAGAGGAGCGCCGAGACCGTAAGGTGCAGCAGCGGCCAAGGGAGCACCCCATCCCCATCCAGCTCCGTTGCATTGTCCAGCGATAGACTACCAATAAAATACAAATTAATATTTCGTCACATTAACGTTTTAAAATGAAAAAGCAGATCCGTAAATGATATTATTACTACAAACATTATAATTTAAACTTGATGAATAAATTTCCCGCCAGCAAATGAAAAAGTATTAGTAAAAAAAGTAAGTGAAATTTGTGCAGTAAAAATAACGGTATTTACCTGATATCAAACTTATAAAGCAGTTTATTCATATGCATATACTTTATTTGGTGGTAGGGCTTTGTGCAAGCCCGTCTAGGTAGGTGCCACCCACTCATCAGATATTCTACCGCCAAATAACAGTACTCTGTATTGTTGTGTTCCGGTTAGAAGGGTGAGTAAGCCAGTGTAATCACAGGCACAAGGGACATAACATCTTAGTTCCCGAGGTTGGTGGCGCATAGGTGATGTAAGCAATGGTTAATATTTCTTACAGCGCCTTTGTCTATGGGCGGTGGTGACCACTTACCATCAGGTGGCCCATATGCTCGTCCGCCAACCAATGCCATAAAAAAAAATGGTAAATAATAATTGTGACTGCGAAGTTTCTACTAAATTACCTGGATCAAGAGCGCCTGAGCGCAGACCAAAAGTGCAGCCTTGAACATGTTGACCTTTTGAATGCAAACTTGACAATATCTCAGAAAAATACGAACTGGTTTTTATATCGAATGCATGGTGGAAAAACGTTATCAAAGTGAGTTATAATGCTGATTCCGCCATGCATGATGTAACAATATGTGACATGCAAACGCCAATAGGTCATTGATTTAGATAATAGACGCACGTATGGCCACAGCCTTAGATGTGAAAAATGTTTTGGCATTTCCAAAACCGCCAATTTACTTGCATTCTTAAGAAAGGTAAAATTAGTAGAAACTTCATTTGCCATTCGGTAAATTAATTAATAATTAATTATTATTCTTTTAAGCAAGTGAGAATCAAAATCAAAATCTACTCAATTCAAGCTTTACAAGAACTGTTCAATCGTCATTTTACATAACTATATTAAGTAGGCTACCGCTAGTTCGAAATGTAGATTTTACCGAGAAGAACCGGTAAGAAACTCAGTAGTTTTCAATATATAATATATGGCAGGATACATCCTGCCTGAAAGTCAACCAGTAATATTTCTAGATTATTTTATCATTTATATAATCGTGTATTGAATAATATGCTTATTTATTATAATTTTTTAACAAATGATTCGAATTCATGAATCGGCAAGGTGTAAAAAGGTATCCGCAGAATTTTATTATGGAAACGCACACCTTGCCCCAAGAAGATTTTATTGACTTTGCGGAGTCGGAAACTTGGAATAATAAGCTACTCCTTACGTATCGTATTCACTGATTCCAAATAAATAAAATAAAAGCCGATAATTAAATTTTATAACAACATCTTAATAAACATCCCACCTAACGAAGGAGAACAATCATTTTTAGCTTATTTGCAGTTTCAAATCACTCTGATGTTGTTCAGAATTTCTTAATGTTTGATAATATGTAATGCAAAATAGTAAATTAAAATTATTATTGAAACACGTTTTGCAATTGCGACATAAATATTATCTATTCATATTTATAGTGGTAAATATATAAGCGCTGTGTGACTCCTCATAGTCATTGTATATTCAGGTGCTTGAATACACACCAAGCATCATGTCTACTTTCGCTTTCCTCCTGCTCTGCGTCCAAGCTTGCTTGGTTCAGGTAATATAATTGGAATTATTGATAGTGCTTGCTCAAGTAGTACGAAAAACCTTTTTCCCGCTGAATATTAAACACAAAAGACGTCTTAACCATAAACCATAAGTTGGATCTTTCGACTGTTTACTCTCTTAATATTCTTACAAGCTGAATAACTTGATGTATTGTCTTGTGTTTTGTTTAGAATGTGTACAGCCAATGTCTGCGTGGTGCCATTGCTGGACCTATTGGGTGGGACGCCGGAATAGGTGGCTGCGGCTGGGGTCCTGGCGTTGCTGGCTTAGGCTGGGAAGGCGGCTTAGCTGGTCCCGTTGGGTGCGGTTGGGGTGCCGGCCTTGGTGGTCTAGGCTGGGAAGGCGGTCTAGCTGGACCCGTTGGCTACGGTTGGGGTGCCGGCCTTGGTGGCTTAGGCTGGGAAGCCGGTCTTGCTGGTCCCGGTGCTTGGGGCTGGGGAGCTGGTCTTGCTGGTTCCTACGGAGGTGCCGGTGTTGGTGATGTAGCAGTCGCTGGTGAAATGGGCGTCGGTGGTACCACACTAGTAGCTGGTCAAGTGCCAATCCTTGGCGCAGTCGAGTTCGGAGGTGTCGTGCCAGCCGCTGGAGCTGTCTCTATCGCTGGTAGCTGCGGCTGCGGCTGCGGTGGATACATTTACTGAGAAAAACTTATAACATGAATTACGGCAAACATGTTTTCCAAACCAAATTAAATGATATTTATGGCACTCTAATGTATCATTTTTATTTAAAACACGAAACACAACTAACTTGTAATCTTTTTAAAAAAACCTTCGCTAGAATAACCTATCAATAAGGTACAACAGACTTGAACCAACCAAAGCTTTGTACCAGTTAATAAAATAAACTCACATCATCCAATAGGAAAAGATTAAATAACGATCGCTAACATTTTGTTCGTCATTTCTATTATTCATTTAAATATAGTAAACGCCAAAAGCTTTCATGACACCGGTATCATCAATGTTACACAATTTTGAAAAGTGGACCTAGTTGTTAAAACTAAGCGCCCTGGTCCTTTATGATGAAAGTTGGTATGGACCATGAAGTTTTTTATTCTTGTACGTTAGAAATATGGAACAATTTGTTTAGACTTTAGCTTATGACTTAAAGATAATAGGTTCGGCGTTTTAGAAAACGCATCCCAAATTTTTCAATGTTTGAAATATAGAAGTCGGAGTTTTAGCTATTTATTTGGAAAAAATGTCGGTAAAATGGATTTTAAAAATTTATTTTCTCGATGACAGTTCTAATTTGATAGTTGTAGTGTTGCGACCAAATAAGTAATGATATCGATCGCATATATTTTTTATATTTTGAACAAAGACAAATAAAACAAAAACATTTAAATATATTTTTTCAACACTCACACTCAGTGGCTCACCGCCATTTTGTATTTGTTTTAATTTATCACTCGCAACAAGACGGTCGTGCTAGTCACTACATTTCTGTTCGCTGAGTTTTTTCACATTATCCATACGTCACTTTGTGTATTTTGTGTTCCTCCGTGTTGATTGCTGCCCAGCTGTCAAATTTGAAAATGCCGAATGGATCTGTTCTGAAAAGGCAGGCGAGAGAACTGGTTATCAAGGTTCGTAATTACTTTGAAGCAGAGTATCAAAATGGTGGCCAGCTATCACCACTGTCGCAAATGCGAGAGCGTGTTGCGGCCGCATTAGAAATTAGTGGACCTACTGTTTCAAAAATTACTACCGAAGCTTACGGTATAAGCGGCATACAGGAAAATAAACTTCATACGCCGAAAAAAAAACGCCAACCGCGTCGTATGACATCGGATGACAACTTCGACGCTGATGATATTCGTCGTCATATATATGACTGTTACTTGCGTAAAGAAATTCCAACACTTAAAAAACTTGTCGTTTCTTTACGTGAATGTGATTTGTTCCATGGCCAAAAATCGTTATTAAGCTTGGTTTTGAAAGAAATTGGATTTTCTTATAAAAATCGGACAAACGCAAAATTATGATGGAGCGTCATGACGTTGCTATGGCTTGCTGCGAATTTTTGAGCGAAGCCAAAAAGATATCAGATTGGTTGAATGTTATTTTCACTGACGAGACTTAGTTAAATGCAAACCACACAGTATCTTAGAACTTGACTGACGACACCGCCGCTTCCACTAGTTCAGTGCCAATGGGAAAAGGTGACCGCCCTATCACATGCCATGCAGAGTCTACGAAAGGATTCGTGTCAGATGCCAAGAAAACAGTGGACTACCACGAAGAAATGAACGCGGAGATTTACGAAGGATGGTTTCAAGAAATGGTGCAATCTCTGGAAGAACCGTCCATAATTATTATGGACAACGCTACATATCAATCCAGACAAATTGATAAAATGCCGACGCGGGCCAATAAAAAACAGGAGATAATTGGATAGTACTTTATTAAAAGTACAATTAGTGAATATTTTAAAATCGAAAAAAAGCTTCCGTAAAAGATTTGTTATCGACGAAATAACTGCCGAATGTGGTCCTTGAGTTCTTCGACTTCCGCCGTATCATTGCCAGTACAATGCTATAGAACTAATATAGGCACAAATCAAAGGACACGCCGCTCGAAACAGTACGCATCCCCCCTTTTACTTTTTTTAATGCATGTGCGGAAGTAACTGCCGAAAACTGGGAAAAAATTGTGAAAAGAACCCAGAACATTATAGCGTCGGATTGAGAAATTTATGTGGCGTTCGATAATATAAGAGTACAGGTACAGAAACTTATAATAAATGTTGGAGAAAGCTCATCGAGTGACAGTGATGATTCATCAGATTTAGATTAAAATAAATAAATAAAGATTACCTGTCGTTATAATTATTTCGTTTCACTGTCGAGTGTCGAAAATTTTAAAGAAGTTGGCATTATCAATCAAGAATTAAAACGTGTAACATCTTGTAATGAAATATAATATTAGTTAATAAATTTGTACAAAAGTATCCGGCAGTAGTTTAGTTTCTTACATTTTGTAAAAAAAATATCGGGTCTGTTATCGTGTTACGTTTATCGATATAGCTCCATCCCTATCAGTTTCTCCGACTCTGGTATACGAGTGTAAACGTCATATTTTTCAAAGGAGCTGTCATCGAGAAAATAAAGAAATGGAAATAGTTCGGGTGATATAAAACACTTTCCCGTTAAAAATTGGGAACGCTTCGTAGACAGTCCATTCATGAAGCCAAGAATCAACATTTAAGTATTTTAATTAATTTGTGTTTATAATTCATCTTGCGCTTTACGGTGAGGAAAACGTCGTGAAAAAACCTGTACCTTATTTGTACGTGTCTAATTTCAATGAAATTCTGCCATGCTGGTGTACCCGCTTTGCACCAGCGTGGTGGAGTGAGTTAGTGAAGCTCTGACACTTCTTCTCAAAAGGGAGACGAGGCTATCACAGTGCTACCGCAGTGTGATATTTATAGGCTGTTATTAGACCAAGATTAGACTAAGAAAATGGCTTCAAAATATCTATTTATATTACTACTTGCTTAATCTTAACAAAGAAATTACAGGTGCAGTTTTTAAATAGAAATAATGCTGTAAACTTTGTGGTCATGGAGATCCCAGGTGATTCTGAAATAATCTTCGGATTGAGATTTTAATAGGATTTAAAATAATATTAAATAGGTACTTTTATGTTAAAAAAGAAAAAACAAATAAATCGATTCAAAAAGTTTTTATTTGACTTGAGGATTATATCGTCATCTTCATCGTCGTCTTCGTGTTTAGATAAAACCGCCACAGCCGCAGCCAGCACGGTTAACTCCAGCCACAGGACCAATACCGTAACCGATACCACCGTAGCCGATACCGTCAATAGCACCAAAGCCGTAGCCGACTGGGCCAGCAATACCAGCGGGGGCAATTTCTTCCAAAATGGCGACGGCACCGTTACCGCATCCGTAGTTGACAGCACCTGCACCAGCAGTTGGCAGAACACCTTCCAGACCAACGGTTCCCAAGAAAGGTAAAGCACCGGCGACTGCTAGAGCTCCTTCAATAGCGTTTTCTGAGAGCACAGACACTCCATTTGGTGGGATAGGAGAAGCGCTTGACACACCGAGACCACCACCGCTAGAGGCTGGGATCGCAGCAACACCGCATCCACAACCACCAGCCAGAGGAGCGCCGATACCGTAAGGTGCAGCAGCGGCCAAGGGAGCACCCCATCCCCATCCAGCTCCGTTGCATTGTCCAGCGATAGACTACCAATAAAATACAAATTAATATTTCGTCACATTAACGTTTTAAAATGAAACAGCAGATTCTTAAATGAAATTATTACTAAAACATAATAATTTAAACTTGATAGGCACATACATTATCTTATAGAAAAAATAATACAATGTATTTGTAATTAAACATACACCTCTTTAGGTTAATAAATTTAAATACTAAGTTTCTCTAGATTTTCGCCTTAGAATCTTAATTCCAAACTGTTGGTAGATTTACATTTAATTCGAAATGACGACCCAAAAAAGTGACAAATACTACCTCTGAATCAATACTTTGATACCAATGAACATTCACTAATATTGGCAAACGAAGACAAATTTTAATTTTACTTAGGAGTAGCAAAACCACGGGTAATAGTACTAGTGATAAGTGTTAGAATCTTAGAAATTCTACTAAATTACCTGGATCAAGAGCGCCTGAGCGCAGACCAAAAGAGCAGCCTTGAACATGTTGACCGTTTGAATGCAAACTTGACAATGTTTCAGAAGAATACGAACTGGTTTTTATATTGAAGGCATCGTGGAAAAGCGTTATCAGAGTAAGATATAATGCCGATTCCGCCATACATGATGTAACAAAACGTGACACGTAAATATTTAGTCAATAGGTTACTAATTTAGATAATACATGCACGTATGGCCGCAGCCTTAGATATGAAAAATATTTTGGCATTTTCAAAATTACCAATTCACTTGCATTCTTAAGAAAGGTATTCGGATTAATTTGGAGAAACGTAAGATGTCATTCGGTAAATCCGTTACTACTAAAGAAATGAGAGGAGGCAGACCACCCTGAAAAGCGTAATGAGAATCCAAACATGGTGGTAGGTACCTATGACATATATGAGGTATACCCTTTGCCAGTCTGTCAACTAATTTGAAATAATAATAAAATTCAAATTGAAATTAAAATTTCGACAAACATCTCACTTAACGAAGGAGAGGAATCATTTTTGGCTCATTAGCAGTTCCAAATCACTGCTTACTTTTTGAAGTGGTTCTGAATTTCTCAATTTTGATAATATGTAATGCAAAATAGTAAATCAAAATTATATTAAAACACGTTTTGCAATTGCGACATACATATTTATTATCTATTCGTAGTTACAGTGGTAACTATATAAGCGTCTTAGTGACTTCTCATAGTCATTGTATATTCAGCTACTTTGGATACGCACCAAGCATCATGTCTACCTTCGCTTTCCTCCTTCTCTGCGTCCAAGCTTGCTTGGTTCAGGTAATATTTCCGTAATACTAATTTACTTAGTGGAATTACTGCAAAATGTGTTTAATTATTGATAGTGCTCGCTCAAGTAGTAAGAAATACTTTGTGTCCGGCTTAATTTTAATTAATATTACTACAAACCGAATACGTTGATATGTCGTCTTGTTTTTGTTTAGAATGTGTACAGCCAGTGTCTGCGTGGTGCTGCTGGACCTATTGGGTGGGACGCCGGAGTAGCTGGCTGCGGCTGGGGTCCCGGCGTTGCTGGCGTAGGCTGGGAAGGTGGATTCGCTGGGCCCGTTGGCTACGGCTGGGGTCCCGGCGTTGCTGGCGTAGGCTGGGAAGGTGGATTCGCTGGTCCCGGTGCTTGGGGCTGGGGTTCCTACGGAGGTGCCGGTGTTGGTGATGTAGCAGTTGCCGGTGAAATGGGCGTCGCTGGTAACACACTTGTCGCTGGTCAAGTGCCAATCCTTGGTGCCGTCGAGTTCGGAGGCATCGTGCCAGCTGCTGGAGCTGTCTCCATTGCTGGTAGCTGCGGTTGCGGCTGCGGCGGTGGTTACATTTACTGAGAAATTGTAACATGATCAACGAAAGACCGTTTCCTAACGTAAATTAAACAATTTCATTGTCTCTCAAATGTCATCTTTCATTTGTACTCATTTAAACCTCATTTTTTACTTTAAAGCTCTGTATCTCGCAAGACTATTCTATAATTAGTCACAAAACATAATAGTTACAAAAATGGCTTTCAAGTTTTTGTTGTTCTCTCTGTCAATCCTTGGATCTGTGTTTAGAAGTGAATAGCTACGTCACGCCTCCCGTGTTTGTGACCTCACTACTACTTCACTGTTACGAGCTCTCGCTCTTTCTATGCGAGGACGTGACAATCAGTTTATAACTGAGCACGGAGAATATTAACGCAAGTAGTATCGGTTAATAGTTTATAAACATTTTGAAAGATAATTTTTACACAGTATCTAGCATGTGGTTGTTAAAATTATGTTAAATTATTACAACTATTTTTTATTTGCGGCTTTGCTTTTGAGGGGTTGAGGGATAGTTTGTAAAATGACGACTCAAAAGTGCTTGTAAAAGCCTACTTGAAAAAAGTATATCTTGATTTGATTTGATAAAGCCTATGTATTTCCTTGAAGTTCCTTCATACCAAATTTGGCCTTCAAAGTTCAACAGATAGATATGTTTTCGCATTTATAATAATAGTACAGTTTATGCTAGGCTAACCAAGATTAGGTAGAATATAATTATAAATATAATTTTGAGTAATGTACTCCATAGAAAGGCTATTACGTTTTTACTGACTATTACGAAAATGTTCTAATATTTCAGTTATTGGAGATTGCTTAAGTACATTAATTAGTAATAAGTAACTTTTTTGGTTAACTTTTTACACCTTGTGTCCGAAAAGCCCAAATATCTTACGGAACCCTATTTTTTCCAAAATAAATGTTACTCGTGGATAATGTAGCTTTCGAATGGTGAAAGATTTTTTTAAATCGGTCCAGTAGTTTTTGAGCCTATTCATTACAACCAAACAAACAAAGTTTTCCTCTTTATAATATTACAGTATAGATTATTCTAGAAACTATTCGTATAATGTTATAAAGGGTTATTCCTTCAAAATCATTTTAGAACAAGCATCATTTCATTTTGCTTTATTTGTGTTTATAATTAATCTTTTGCTCAGCGCTGAAAGAAAACATCGGGGAAAATGAACGAAAAATCGGACACGTGCTTATGAATCTTCCAACCCGCTTGGAGCAACGTGGAGGAAAAACCTAAAAACCTTCTTCTCAAAACGAAGTGCCTTAGTCTAGTAGTTGGACGTTTGCGTTCATAAAACGAACCTATAAAGCAGACTTCTTTGTGAATGTAATCTAAAACTCAAATCGCGTTCCAAGATATTTGTTCCCAAAATTTAACGCTTAGTTTTTTATTTAGCAACTTTTTTTTATGAGATTCTTTTATAGAATTTTATGTATTTACCCACAAATTATTTTATAGTATAATTACAGATCAATTGTGAGGTATAATAAATGTTTGTTTTATGCGTTGAATCTAATAAAAATCTTTCTAAACGAATATTACATTAAGAACAACACATAGAATAAAATGCAGCAGTGATTATTATTTAAATATTGCCATATTAATTGCTGAATTCGATTCATTGTATATTATGATATTTATTTTTCTAATATGTTTTTGGAATGATTATTTTTGGAACAAAGTTCTTTTACGAGACTTACGGAAGAGTGAACTGGGAGAAATCGTCACGTAAGGAAAAACCATTATGCCCTTCCAGGTGACCTTTCCGTCTCTTTCTCGTTCACTCTGTCTCTTTCTTTTAAATACGGTTTTATTTAAACTTCCTTATTTTTACTGTTTTAATTCAAACTGCTTCTCTAACGTTGTTAATTTATTAATTTACATTACATACAGCAAAAGCTACTTCGTTCCAATCGGGAGCCTCATGATACCTCCCCATTTTTAAATGAATTATACCATTTCGAACACAATATTCACAGTTAAGGAAGGACGTCTGTCGGGTCAGCTAGTATTTTATAATACATGTTTGGGATCTAAATCAAATTTGCTTCAACGTGTTCAGTTTATTTCTACTAAAAACTCAAGAGAGTTGTTAGTTGTAAGAGTTAAAAATTGTTGTCATATTTAACTAGCGACCAATGCAATGCTGACACTAAATATACTACAGTATGTGTGTGTCTTTATATACAACGTTCACAGTTTTTTAGTCATTAGACAATACAAACCGCTATGTCCCTGCGTTCTAAATCTATAAAAATTAAATTACACGCTGTCAAGAGCCAAATTGATCTATATTAATTGCACAATGTATTTAAGGTACTTGATTGGATAAGGATTAATGCTGTATTGCTTAAAATCGCTTCGAAAATAAGCCATTATTTCTCGTAAAAAGTAAAGGATAAAAATTGTTGTTTTTGGTTATCCCTAAGAGATAAAAATATACCATCGAGGATTTTGTTATAGTCCTTTTTAAGGTGTACAATACTATAGTACATTATTTTGCTCTATCTCATAGGGTTCAGCCAGCGTTTGCAATGTAAGCGCAAAAAAAATGTGTTTATTTATGACATCACATTAGAAACCTCTAAAACTATGACTGTTTCTCTACTACATAATAAACAACATACATATAAACCTTCGTCTTGAATCACACTATCTTTAGGGACAGACAGACAGCGGTAAGCGACTTTGTTTTTTACTATGTAATGATACGTAAAAGACTTATACTTCTTTCTGTCCCTACTCACACTTCCGGTTTCGTCTCTAATTCCTACTCCGTTCAAGTTGTCCGATTATGGAACAAAGTGCCCGAACATATTAGAACAGCTACCTCAAAATTTACTTTTAAAACTCGTCTACGTGAGTACATATTGTCAGAAAGCTCTTATGATTTCTGTTATGTACTATTATTATTAAATTAACTATTGTTATATTATATGTATGTTTTTACGATAGACAGTATATATCAATATTTATTTTGTAGATGCTATAAGTTTTTTTTTTAATTGCCGCCTTCATGGTCTTTCTGTTTGACCTAAAGGTTGACTGGCAGAGAATGCCTTCAGGCATTAAGTCCGCCTTTTGTCCCATTAACTTTATGGTGGTCAATAAAGCATTTAAATAAATAAATACGTAAAAGAAAAACGTTATCAATGTGAATAAGTTAGTAACGTCGATTCTACGATGAATTACGTAACTAAACGTGACATGCACATGTTTAGTCAATAGGTCATTGATACAGAAATAAAAGCACGTGAGACTGCGTCGATACATGAATTATGTGCATGGTATATAAAAATAAATATTTAAAATGAATAATAAAGTATTCTGTAATTATTTCGGTGCTTACGTGAAGAAGTGTAGGGTTTTAGTGCGCACTAGGCGTCCTAGGCCCACATTTGGGGTATGTGGGAGAAACATGTAACGCATTTTTCCAGCGAGATAAAAAGGGAGGGAGGGATTGGTGTGCATTCACTTGTACTTATACCGACTTCCTTAAAAACATCCCGAAGGAGGATTGATATTTGACTTTGTAAATAGCCTTTACGGGTGTTTTTTGGTGAATGAATATAGTTTCTATGTCAGCAGCATATGCAGGACACGATACTATGAATATATACAAAATATCCTAATTTAGCAGTATCTATGTCAGTCGGCTCTTTAACCTTTCACGCGTGTTGCGGAGCTGAGTCTACCTGCAAACGATGCCAAATGATGCCAAATGATAATAATACCTAAAACGACTGTTGTTTTTTTATGAAATAGTTTGGTACAAGGGCAAATAGTTCACCTGATGGTAAATAGTTACCAATGTTTATAGACATTGGCGCTGTAAGAAATTTTAACCATTCCCAACGCCGCCAACCTAGGCAACTACGATGTATTTCCAAAAACTATAACAACGAACAACTATACCCAGTATTACTGTTTGGTATATATTCAATATATGATGAGTGACTGGTACATATCCAAACGGGCTTGCACAAGACTAACACCAAGTAAAATAAAAGTTTGAGTGACATGTGACCATTACTGTCTTAACCATAAGGGCACGTGCCCAGGGGCCCATCCTGAAGGGGCCCCGAACCAACAATTTCTCGTTTGTGCACACGTTGACTGCTATGCCGAAGCACCAACAATTTCTCTCACACGTTTGTGCACACGTAAATGATGATTCGAAAATGGGTCACAAAATATGAAGTGACCGGTTCAACCAAAACCAAAATTTGGGCGGCTAAGATCATCAAGAACGGCAGAAAATATGGAGATTGTATACCAGACTATTTGTGAGGATCCGAATCTTTCAATTCAGAAGCGTGCATCATGTGAAGATCTAAAACTGCACCTTTGACTTTGTAAACCAGGCTCTTTTACGCAATTGATCTCTTCTCGATGCTTGATAAAATACTGCTTTCGGATAAAGAACAATATCACTTCAATGGACACTTAAATGGTGCAACGAATTCGAAGCAGGAGCAGGTGAGACTACTTAATCCACCAAAAGTGATGGGCTACGTCTTGAGGATACAAAAGGACGTTCGCTTTTTGGTGCCCGAACTGCAAAATTTCTGGAGTTATCACTAAAAAACTAAGAACTAAGAAGAAAGTGAAAATTTTGTGGCAAATTGATGTCCCGGAGAAGCAGATATAAACTGGCCTCCACGCAGACTTGATTGAACTCTTATGGACTATATCTATTTGAAATCTAAATTTTATTATAATGGAACGACTTATTTTGTGCATATGGAAGAAAATATTTGTTACTTACGTTAAATACGACTTGCTGAGCAGTCATTAGAAATTTTAGACTAGATGAAAGTGAATGTGTGTGTTACCGTGAATGAAAAGGTTAATGTGGACGATATTCTTTTTAAGAAATGAATTTCCAAATAATCTATTTTGATAATCAATAAACCTTTTTTTTTATAGAAATTTTATTTTATTGACTGTCAAAAATATAAAATTTATTTTGAGACGCCATGTATAAGAGGTTAATATAATTTTAAATTTGTTAAAATTAGTTAAACGTATTACATTAATTTAAGTTAAGCTTTGAGCGCAGACGTACAGCCTTGAACTTGACAATGTTTCAGAAGAATATGAACTGTTTTTTATATATTGAAGGCATCGTAGAAAAACGTTATCAAAGTAAGTTATAATGCTGATTCCACAATACGTGACACGCAAACGTTTAGCCAATAGGTCATTGATTTAGATAATTTTCATTATAAGAAGAAAAGCTTTATGTGTCACTGGGTGAAGATGTCACTGCTAAACTAGTGGAGGTAGAGCAGGTAGGCTGTTGAGTATCCGAACGTCAATATACCATTTAAAATAAATAGATGTATGGATAACTTATCTAAACATTAATGGTTATTTAAATAAACATAATACCTTTTTAACATAAGAATTGATAACATTAAGTGCTTAAATATATATACAAATATGAATTAAAAATAGTTAGATGTATTGATAGATATACATAGAAATATTATACAAGGGTCGACCAATGGTGGGCAGATGAAATAGTGGAGAAGGCAGGTCAAAGCTGGTTAATCATAGCCAGGGTGGAGAAAAATGGTATTACTTTTACCCGTAAGAGTTCCGTACCTAATCTAATGTTATACACCATCCATATAAAAATGATTATACCCTCTTTTTACAGAAAGTTTTTTTTTTTAAACTTATTTATTATTTTTATGTTTGTTTTTTTTTTTTTTATTTTGCTGTTAAAACACCAAGATCTTGACTCGAAGTGTAAAACCTTCATTAAAAGTATAAACCTCATCCTATTAACTCTCCTGGTCTGTAATAAACTTAGCCCTGTCGGCACAACTAAAACTAAGAATTGAAGATTGGTGAAATTTAGACGTTAGTAAATATATTAATTAGGTTAAATACCTATACCGCTTAAAAAAAAAAACTAAATAAATCGATTAAATTTTTTTTTATTAGACATAAGGATTACGTCATCGTCGTTGTCTTCGTGTTTAGATAAAACCGCCACAGCCGCAGCCAGCACGGTTAACTCCAGCCACAGGACCAATACCGTAACCGATACCACCGTAGCCGATACCGTCAATAGCACCAAAGCCGTAGCCGACTGGGCCAGCAATACCAGCGGGGGCAATTTCTTCCAAAATGGCGACGGCACCGTTACCGCATCCGTAGTTGACAGCACCTGCACCAGCAGTTGGCAGAACACCTTCCAGACCAACGGTTCCCAAGAAAGGTAAAGCACCGGCGACTGCTAGAGCTCCTTCAATAGCGTTTTCTGAGAGCACAGAGACTCCGTTTGGTGGGATAGGAGAAGCGCTTGACACACCGAGACCACCACCGCTAGAGGCTGGGATCGCAGCAACACCGCATCCACAACCACCAGCCAGAGGAGCGCCGATACCGTAAGGTGCAGCAGCGGCCAAGGGAGCACCCCATCCCCATCCAGCTCCGTTGCATTGTCCAGCGATAGACTACCAATAAAATACAAATTAATATTTCGTCACATTAACGTTTTAAAATGAAACAGCAGATTCTTAAATGAAATTATTACTAAAACATAATAATTTAAACTTGATAGGCACATACATTATCTTATAGAAAAAATAATACAATGTATTTGTAATTAAACATACACCTCTTTAGGTTAATAAATTTAAATACTAAGTTTCTCTAGTTTTTCGCCTTAGAATCTTAATTCCAAACTGTTGGTAGATTTACATTTAATTCGAAATGACGACCCAAAAAAGTGACAAATACTACCTCTGAATCAATACTTTGATACCAATGAACATTCACTAATATTGGCAAACGAAGACAAATTTTAATTTTACTTAGGAGTAGCAAAACCACGGGTAATAGTACTAGTGATAAGTGTTAGAATCTTAGAAATTCTACTAAATTACCTGGATCAAGAGCGCCTGAGCGCAGACCAAAAGAGCAGCCTTGAACATGTTGACCGTTTGAATGCAAACTTGACAATGTTTCAGAAGAATACGAACTGGTTTTTATATTGAAGGCATCGTGGAAAAGCGTTATCAGAGTAAGATATAATGCCGATTCCGCCATACATGATGTAACAAAACGTGACACGTAAATATTTAGTCAATAGGTTACTAATTTAGATAATACATGCACGTATGGCCGCAGCCTTAGATATGAAAAATATTTTGGCATTTTCAAAATTACCAATTCACTTGCATTCTTAAGAAAGGTATTCGGATTAATTTGGAGAAACGTAAGATGTCATTCGGTAAACCCGTTACTACTAAAGAAATGAGAGGAGGCAGACCACCCTGAAAAGCGTAATGAGAATCCAAACATGGTGGTAGGTACCTATGACATATATGAGGTATACCCTTTGCCAGTCTGTCAACTAATTTGAAATAATAATAAAATTCAAATTGAAATTAAAATTTCGACAAACATCTCACTTAACGAAGGAGAGGAATCATTTTTGGCTCATTAGCAGTTCCAAATCACTGCTTACTTTTTGAAGTGGTTCTGAATTTCTCAATTTTGATAATATGTAATGCAAAATAGTAAATCAAAATTATATTAAAACACGTTTTGCAATTGCGACATACATATTTATTATCTATTCGTAGTTACAGTGGTAACTATATAAGCGTCCTAGTGACTTCTCATAGTCATTGTATATTCAGCTACTTTGGATACGCACCAAGCATCATGTCTACCTTCGCTTTCCTCCTCCTCTGCGTCCAAGCTTGCTTGGTTCAGGTAATATTTCCGTAATACTAATTTACTTAGTGGAATTACTGCAAAATGAGTTTAATTATTGATAGTGCTCGCTCAAGTAGTAAGAAATACTTTGTGTCCGGCTTAATTTTAATTAATATTACTACAAACCGAATACGTTGATATGTCGTCTTGTTTTTGTTTAGAATGTGTACAGCCAGTGTCTGCGTGGTGCTGCTGGACCTATTGGGTGGGACGCTGGAGTAGCTGGCTGCGGCTGGGGTCCCGGCGTTGCTGGCGTAGGCTGGGAAGGTGGATTCGCTGGGCCCGTTGGCTACGGCTGGGGTCCCGGCGTTGCTGGCGTAGGCTGGGAAGGTGGATTCGCTGGTCCCGGTGCTTGGGGCTGGGGTTCCTACGGAGGTGCCGGTGTTGGTGATGTAGCAGTTGCCGGTGAAATGGGCGTCGCTGGTAACACACTTGTCGCTGGTCAAGTGCCAATCCTTGGTGCCGTCGAGTTCGGAGGCATAGTGCCAGCTGCTGGAGCTGTCTCCATTGCTGGTAGCTGCGGTTGCGGCTGCGGCGGTGGTTACATTTACTGAGAAATTGTAACATGATCAACGAAAGACCGTTTCCTAACGTAAATTAAACAATTTCATTGTCTCTCAAATGTCATCTTTCATTTGTACTCATTTAAACCTCATTTTTTACTTTAAAGCTCTGTATCTCGCAAGACTATTCTATAATTAGTCACAAAACATAATAGTTACAAAAATGGCTTTCAAGTTTTTGTTGTTCTCTCTGTCAATCCTTGGATCTGTGTTTAGAAGTGAATAGCTACGTCACGCCTCCCGTGTTTGTGACCTCACTACTACTTCACTGTTACGAGCTCTCGCTCTTTCTATGCGAGGACGTGACAATCAGTTTATAACTGAGCACGGAGAATATTAACGCAAGTAGTATCGGTTAATAGTTTATAAACATTTTGAAAGATAATTTTTACACAGTATCTAGCATGTGGTTGTTAAAATTATGTTAAATTATTACAACTATTTTTTATTTGCGGCTTTGCTTTTGAGGGGTTGAGGGATAGTTTGTAAAATGACGACTCAAAAGTGCTTGTAAAAGCCTACTTGAAAAAAGTATATCTTGATTTGATTTGATAAAGCCTATGTATTTCCTTGAAGTTCCTTCATACCAAATTTGGCCTTCAAAGTTCAACAGATAGATATGTTTTCGCATTTATAATAATAGTACAGTTTATGCTAGGCTAACCAAGATTAGGTAGAATATAATTATAAATATAATTTTGAGTAATGTACTCCATAGAAAGGCTATTACGTTTTTACTGACTATTACGAAAATGTTCTAATATTTCAGTTATTGGAGATTGCTTAAGTACATTAATTAGTAATAAGTAACTTTTTTGGTTAACTTTTTACACCTTGTGTCCGAAAAGCCCAAATATCTTACGGAACCCTATTTTTTCCAAAATAAATGTTACTCGTGGATAATGTAGCTTTCGAATGGTGAAAGATTTTTTTAAATCGGTCCAGTAGTTTTTGACCCTATTCATTACAACCAAACAAACAAAGTTTTCCTCTTTATAATATTACAGTATAGATTATTCTAGAAACTATTCGTATAATGTTATAAAGGGTTATTCCTTCAAAATTATTTTTTCCGATTCGTTTCGCTTTTTTTTTACATTGTTAATTTATTAATATCTATTTCAGTCAAAAAACATCGAGCTGGTTACAAAAGAGATGAACATATATATATATATATTACGATAGCAATTACGTTTAAGTTTTACGTTCATATTTCAAAAGTATTGTTATAAAATCGTTACTTCGATTTTTTGTCAATAGATGGCGTTAAAAAAATGATTTATATAGGTCAATAGTTCGTTTCATTCGTGGTTTGAGAATGGTTTCAAATATTATAGTACTAGATGAAAATCCGGCTTTGCTCGGATAAAATAAAAAAACCTAATGAATATGTTTTATCTATTATTAATAATTAATTTATTTTGGGTAAATTTTCATCGAGTTCCCAGACCTCTGCACAAAATTTTTATTTGGAACAAACTGAACGCACCCGTCAACGTCAAACATGGCCGCCCGTTGAACTTCATGTCATTGAATTTTATGGATTTTGTATCGAAATATTTTGCGGATATATGTTTTCTACATAAAAATAATATTTTTTAACGATCTATAATTGTGGATAGGTTTCGATCGGGTCTATCGTAGACCAGGAAATTATTATTATAGTTGAATATGGACATAAATTCGCCCAGTGTCCGTATATTATAAACGTGCTATTGGATATATCTGACAAGCATTATTATAACTAGCGCGTCATGACGTAATGAGGAACTGATGACTCAGTTAAAAGAATTAAATTTTGCCAACATAATATGATACAATTAGCATCGTACAAATAAATTTGAAACGAAAACTCAACTTCTGTTCAACAAAGATGATTTTAAATTGAATTATATTAAATGAATCTTTTAGAGTGATTATTAAAATAAATCTATTTTTATCTACCAGACTTCATTTACATCAGATAGGTAATTAGTTCAACGTTAAAATATTAAAATGCTTCAGTAAGACTAATAAACTCAAATTCCTTTATTCAATATAGAAGCATTACACTTACTTATTCATAGTCAAACACTACTTGACTTGACTTCCGTTTTTGTCTTTTGTCTTTCTTACAACAATATTTTAAGGTGATTTTAACTTAGGATGGTAATGATTGTCATTGGAATATTTTAGAACAAGCATCATTTCAATTTGCTTTATTTGTGTTTACAATTAATCTTTTGCTCAGCGCTGAAAGAAAACATCGGGGAAAATGAACGAAAAATCGGACACGTGCTTATGAATCTTCCAACCCGGTTGGAGCAACGTGGAGGAAAATTCTAAAAACCTTCTTCTCAAAACGAAGGGCCTTAGTCTAGCAGTTGGACGTTTGCGTTCATAAAACGAACCTATAAAGCAGACTTCTTTGTGAATGTAGTCTAAAACTCAAATCACGTTCCAAGGAATTTGTCTAATTTGCTCCCAAAATTGAACGCTTAGTTTTTTATTTAGCAACTTTTTTTTATGAGATTCTTTTATAGAATTTTATATATTTACCCACAAATTATTTTATATTATAATTACAGATCAATTGTGAGGTATAATGTTTGTTTTATGCGTTGAATCTAATAAAAATCTTTCTAAACGAATATTACATTAAGAACAACACATAGAATAAAATGCAGCAGTGATTATTATTTAAATAATGCCATGTCAAGTGCTGAATTCGATTCATTGTATATTATGATATTTATTTTTCTAATATGTTTTTGGAATGATTATTTTTGGAACAAAGTTCTTTTACGAGGCTTACGGTAGAGTGAACTGGTAGAAATCGTCACGTAAGGAAAAACCATTATGCTCTTCCAGGTGACCTTTCCATCTCTTTCTCGTTCACTCTGTCTCTTTCTTTTAAATACGGTTTTATTTAAACTTCCTTATTTTTACTGTTTTAATTCAAACTGCTTCTCTAACGTTGTTAATTTATTAATTTACATTACATACAGCAAAAGCTACTTCGTTCCAATCGGGTGCATCATGATACCTCCCCATTTTAAATGAATTATACCATTTCGAACACAATATTCACAGTTAAGGAAGGACGTCTGTCTGTCAGCTAGTATTTTATAAAACATGCTTGGGATCTAAATCAAATTAGCTTCAACGTGTTCAGTTTATTTCTACTAAAAACTCAAGAGAGTTGTTAGTTGTAAGAGTTAAAATTGTTTTTATATTTAACTAGCGACCAATGCAATGCTGACACTAAATATACTACAGTATGTGTGTGTCTTTATATACAACTTTCACAGTTTTTTAGTCATTAGACAATACAAACCGCTATGTCCCTGCGTTCTAAATCTATAAAAATTTAATTACTCGCTGTAAAGGGCCAAATTGATCTATATTAATTGCACAATGTATTTAAGGTACTTGATTGGATAAGGATTAATGCTGTTTTGCTTAAAATCGCTTCGAAAATGAGCCATTATTTCTCGTAAAAAGTAAAGGATAAAAATGGTTGTTTTTCGTTATGCCTAAGAGATATAAATATACCATCGCGGATTTTGTTATAGTCCTTTTTAAGGTGTACAATACTACAGTGTACATACATAGGTGTACATACTGATCTATCTCATAGGGTTCAGCCAGCGTTTGCAATGTAAGCGTAAAAAAATGTGCTTATTTACGGCATCACATTAGAAACCTCTAAAACTAAAACTGTTTCTCTACTACATAATAAACAACATACATATAAACCTTCGTCTTGAATCACGCTATCTTTAGGGACAGACAGACAGCGGTAAGCGACTTTGTTTTTTACTATGTAATGGTACGTAAAAGACTTATACTTCTTTCTGTCCCTACTCACACTTCCGGTTTCGTCTCTAATTCCTACTCCGTTCAAGTTGTCCGATTATGGAACAAAGTGCCCGAACATATTAGAACAGCTACCTCAAAATTTACTTTTAAAACTCGTCTACGTGAGTACATATTGTCAGAAAGCTCTTATGATTTCTGTTATGTACTATTATTATTAAATTAACTATTGTTATATTATATGTATGTTTTTACGATAGACAGTATATATCAATATTTATTTTGTAGATGCTATAAGTTTTTTTTTAATTGCCGCCTTCATGGTCTTTCTGTTTGACCTAAAGGTTGACTGGCAGAGAATGCCTTCAGGCATTAAGTCCGCCTTTTGTCCCATTAACTTTATGGTGGTCAATAAAGCATTTAAATAAATAAATAAATAAATACGTAAAAGAAAAACGTTATCAATGTGAATAAGTTAGTAACGTCGATTCTACGATGAATTACGTAACTAAACGTGACATGCACATGTTTAGTCAATAGGTCATTGATACAGAAATAAAAGCACGTGAGACTGCGTCGATACATGAATTATGTGCATGGTATATAAAAATAAATATTTAAAATGAATAATAAAGTATTCTGTAATTATTTCGGTGCTTACGTGAAGAAGTGTAGGGTTTTAGTGCGCACTAGGCGTCCTAGGCCCACATTTGGGGTATGTGGGAGAAACATGTAACGCATTTTTCCAGCGAGATAAAAAGGGAGGGAGGGATTGGTGTGCATTCACTTGTACTTATACCGACTTCCTTAAAAACATCCCGAAGGAGGATTGATATTTGACTTTGTAAATAGCCTTTACGGGTGTTTTTTGGTGAATGAATATAGTTTCTATGTCAGCAGCATATGCAGGACACGATACTATGAATATATACAAAATATCCTAATTTAGCAGTATCTATGTCAGTCGACTCTTTAACCTTTCACGCATGTTGAGGAGCTGAGTCTACCTGCAAACGATGTCAAATGAATGTATAGTAATGCCTAAAACGACTGTTGTTTTTTTATGAAATAGTTTGGTACAAGGGCAAATAGTTCACCTGATGGTAAATAGTTACCAATGTTTATAGACATTGGCGCTGTAGGAAATTTTAACCATTCCTAACGCCACCAACCTAGGCAACTACGATGTATTTCCAAAAACTATAACAACGAACAACTATACCCAGTATTACTGTTTGGTATATATTCAATATATGATGAGTGACTGGTACATATCCAAACGGGCTTGCACAAGACTAACACCAAGTAAAATAAAAGTTTGAGTGACATGTGACCATTACTGTCTTAACCATAAGGGCACGTGCCCAGGGGCCCATCCTGAAGGGGCCCCGAACCAACAATTTCTCGTTTGTGCACACGTTGACTGCTATGCCGAAGCACCAAAAAGTCTCTCACACGTTTGTGCACACGTAAATGATGATTCGAAAATGGGTCACAAAATATGAAGTGACCGGTTCAACCAAAACCAAAATTTGGGTGGCTAAGATCATCAAGAACGGCAGAAAATATGGAGAGTGTATACCAGACTATTTGTGAGGATCCGAATCTTTCAATTCAGAAGCGTGCATCATGTGAAGATCTAAAACTGCACCTTTGACTTTGTAAACCAGGCTCTTTTAGGCAATTGATCTCTTCTCGATGCTTGATAAAATACTGCTTTCGGAAAAGAGCAATATCACTTCAATTGACACTTAAATGGTGCAACGAATTCGAAACAGGAACAGGAGACTACTTAATCCACCAAAAGTGATGGGCTACGTCTTGAGGATACAAAAGGACGTTCGCTTTTTGGTGCCCGAACTGCAAAATTTCTGGGGTTATCACTATAAAACTAAGAATTAAGAAGAAGAAGAAGAATGTGAAAATTTTGTGGCAAATTGATGTCCCGGAGAAGCAGATATAAACTGGCCTCCACGCAGACTTGATTGAACTCTTATGGACTATATCTATTTGAAATCTAAATTTTATTATAATGAAACGACTTATTTTGTGCATATGGAAGAAAATATTTGTTACTTACGTTAAATACGACTTGCTGAGCAGTCATTAGAAATTTTAGACTAGATGAAAGTGAATGTGTGTGTTACCGTGAATGAAAAGGTTAATGTGGACGATATTCTTTTTAAGAAATGAATTTCCAAATAATCTATTTTGATAATCAATAAACCTTTTTTTTTATAGAAATTTTATTTTATTGACTGTCAAAAATATAAAATTTATTTTGAGACGCCATGTATAAGAGGTTAATATAATTTTAAATTTGTTAAAATTAGTTAAACGTATTACATTAATTTAAGTTAAGCTTTGAGCGCAGACGTACAGCCTTGAACTTGACAATGTTTCAGAAGAATATGAACTGTTTTTTATATATTGAAGGCATCGTAGAAAAACGTTATCAAAGTAAGTTATAATGCTGATTCCACAATACGTGACACGCAAACGTTTAGCCAATAGGTCATTGATTTAGATAATTTTCATTATAAGAAGAAAAGCTTTATGTGTCACTGGGTGAAGATGTCACTGCTAAACTAGTGGAGGTAGAGCAGGTAGGCTGTTGAGTATCCGAACGTCAATATACCATTTAAAATAAATAGATGTATGGATAACTTATCTAAACATTAATGGTTATTTAAATGAACATAATACCTTTTTAACATAAGAATTGATAACATTAAGTGCTTAAATATATATACAAATATGAATTAAAAATAGTTAGATGTATTGATAGATATACATAGAAATATTATACAAGGGTCGACCAATGGTGGGCAGATGAAATAGTGGAGAAGGCAGGTCAAAGCTGGTTAATCATAGCCAGGGTGGAGAAAAATGGTATTACTTTTACCCGTAAGAGTTCCGTACCTAACCTAATGTTATACACCATCCATATAAAAATGATTATACCCTCTTTTTACAGAAAGTTTTTTTTTTTAAACTTATTTATTATTTTTATGTTTGTTTTTTTTTTTTTTATTTTGCTGTTAAAACACCAAGATCTTGACTCGAAGTGTAAAACCTTCATTAAAAGTATAAACCTCATCCTATTAACTCTCCTGGTCTGTAATAAACTTAGCCCTGTCGGCACAACTAAAACTAAGAATTGAAGATTGGTGAAATTTAGACGTTAGTAAATATATTAATTAGGTTAAATACCTATACCGCTTAAAAAAAAAAACTAAATAAATCGATTAAATTTTTTTTTATTAGACATAAGGATTACGTCATCGTCGTTGTCTTCGTGTTTAGATAAAACCGCCACAGCCGCAGCCAGCACGGTTAACTCCAGCCACAGGACCAATACCGTAACCGATACCACCGTAGCCGATACCGTCAATAGCACCAAAGCCGTAGCCGACTGGGCCAGCAATACCAGCGGGGGCAATTTCTTCCAAAATGGCGACGGCACCGTTACCGCATCCGTAGTTGACAGCACCTGCACCAGCAGTTGGCAGAACACCTTCCAGACCAACGGTTCCCAAGAAAGGTAAAGCACCGGCGACTGCTAGAGCTCCTTCAATAGCGTTTTCTGAGAGCACAGACACTCCGTTTGGTGGGATAGGAGAAGCGCTTGACACACCGAGACCACCACCGCTAGAGGCTGGGATCGCAGCAACACCGCATCCACAACCACCAGCCAGAGGAGCGCCGATACCGTAAGGTGCAGCAGCGGCCAAGGGAGCACCCCATCCCCATCCAGCTCCGTTGCATTGTCCAGCGATAGACTACCAATAAAATACAAATTAATATTTCGTCACATTAACGTTTTAAAATGAAACAGCAGATTCTTAAATGAAATTATTACTAAAACATAATAATTTAAACTTGATAGGCACATACATTATCTTATAGAAAAAATAATACAATGTATTTGTAATTAAACATACACCTCTTTAGGTTAATAAATTTAAATACTAAGTTTCTCTAGTTTTTCGCCTTAGAATCTTAATTCCAAACTGTTGGTAGATTTACATTTAATTCGAAATGACGACCCAAAAAAGTGACAAATACTACCTCTGAATCAATACTTTGATACCAATGAACATTCACTAATATTGGCAAACGAAGACAAATTTTAATTTTACTTAGGAGTAGCAAAACCACGGGTAATAGTACTAGTGATAAGTGTTAGAATCTTAGAAATTCTACTAAATTACCTGGATCAAGAGCGCCTGAGCGCAGACCAAAAGAGCAGCCTTGAACATGTTGACCGTTTGAATGCAAACTTGACAATGTTTCAGAAGAATACGAACTGGTTTTTATATTGAAGGCATCGTGGAAAAGCGTTATCAGAGTAAGATATAATGCCGATTCCGCCATACATGATGTAACAAAACGTGACACGTAAATATTTAGTCAATAGGTTACTAATTTAGATAATACATGCACGTATGGCCGCAGCCTTAGATATGAAAAATATTTTGGCATTTTCAAAATTACCAATTCACTTGCATTCTTAAGAAAGGTATTCGGATTAATTTGGAGAAACGTAAGATGTCATTCGGTAAACCCGTTACTACTAAAGAAATAAGAAATGAGAGGAGGCAGACCACCCTGAATAGCGTAATGAGAATCCAAACATGGCGGTAGGTACCTATGACATATATGAGGTATACCCTTTGCCAGTCTGTCAACTAATTTGAAATAATAATAAAATTCAAATTGAAATTAAAATTTCGACAAACATCTCACTTAACGAAGGAGAGGAATCATTTTTGGCTCATTAGCAGTTCCAAATCACTGCTTACTTTTTGAAGTGGTTCTGAATTTCTCAATTTTGATAATATGTAATGCAAAATAGTAAATCAAAATTATATTAAAACACGTTTTGCAATTGCGACATACATATTTATTATCTATTCGTAGTTACAGTGGTAACTATATAAGCGTCTTAGTGACTTCTCATAGTCATTGTATATTCAGCTACTTTGGATACGCACCAAGCATCATGTCTACCTTCGCTTTCCTCCTCCTCTGCGTCCAAGCTTGCTTGGTTCAGGTAATATTTCCGTAATACTAATTTACTTAGTGGAATTACTGCAAAATGAGTTTAATTATTGATAGTGCTCGCTCAAGTAGTAAGAAATACTTTGTGTCCGGCTTAATTTTAATTAATATTACTACAAACCGAATACGTTGATATGTCGTCTTGTTTTTGTTTAGAATGTGTACAGCCAGTGTCTGCGTGGTGCTGCTGGACCTATTGGGTGGGACGCTGGAGTAGCTGGCTGCGGCTGGGGTCCCGGCGTTGCTGGCGTAGGCTGGGAAGGTGGATTCGCTGGGCCCGTTGGCTACGGCTGGGGTCCCGGCGTTGCTGGCGTAGGCTGGGAAGGTGGATTCGCTGGTCCCGGTGCTTGGGGCTGGGGTTCCTACGGAGGTGCCGGTGTTGGTGATGTAGCAGTTGCCGGTGAAATGGGCGTCGCTGGTAACACACTTGTCGCTGGTCAAGTGCCAATCCTTGGTGCCGTCGAGTTCGGAGGCATCGTGCCAGCTGCTGGAGCTGTCTCCATTGCTGGTAGCTGCGGTTGCGGCTGCGGCGGTGGTTACATTTACTGAGAAATTGTAACATGATCAACGAAAGACCGTTTCCTAACGTAAATTAAACAATTTCATTGTCTCTCAAATGTCATCTTTCATTTGTACTCATTTAAACCTCATTTTTTACTTTAAAGCTCTGTATCTCGCAAGACTATTCTATAATTAGTCACAAAACATAATAGTTACAAAAATGGCTTTCAAGTTTTTGTTGTTCTCTCTGTCAATCCTTGGATCTGTGTTTAGAAGTGAATAGCTACGTCACGCCTCCCGTGTTTGTGACCTCACTACTACTTCACTGTTACGAGCTCTCGCTCTTTCTATGCGAGGACGTGACAATCAGTTTATAACTGAGCACGGAGAATATTAACGCAAGTAGTATCGGTTAATAGTTTATAAACATTTTGAAAGATAATTTTTACACAGTATCTAGCATGTGGTTGTTAAAATTATGTTAAATTATTACAACTATTTTTTATTTGCGGCTTTGCTTTTGAGGGGTTGAGGGATAGTTTGTAAAATGACGACTCAAAAGTGCTTGTAAAAGCCTACTTGAAAAAAGTATATCTTGATTTGATTTGATAAAGCCTATGTATTTCCTTGAAGTTCCTTCATACCAAATTTGGCCTTCAAAGTTCAACAGATAGATATGTTTTCGCATTTATAATAATAGTACAGTTTATGCTAGGCTAACCAAGATTAGGTAGAATATAATTATAAATATAATTTTGAGTAATGTACTCCATAGAAAGGCTATTACGTTTTTACTGACTATTACGAAAATGTTCTAATATTTCAGTTATTGGAGATTGCTTAAGTACATTAATTAGTAATAAGTAACTTTTTTGGTTAACTTTTTACACCTTGTGTCCGAAAAGCCCAAATATCTTACGGAACCCTATTTTTTCCAAAATAAATGTTACTCGTGGATAATGTAGCTTTCGAATGGTGAAAGATTTTTTTAAATCGGTCCAGTAGTTTTTGACCCTATTCATTACAACCAAACAAACAAAGTTTTCCTCTTTATAATATTACAGTATAGATTATTCTAGAAACTATTCGTATAATGTTATAAAGGGTTATTCCTTCAAAATTATTTTTTCCGATTCGTTTCGCTTTTTTTTTACATTGTTAATTTATTAATATCTATTTCAGTCAAAAAACATCGAGCTGGTTACAAAAGAGATGAACATATATATATATATATTACGATAGCAATTACGTTTAAGTTTTACGTTCATATTTCAAAAGTATTGTTATAAAATCGTTACTTCGATTTTTTGTCAATAGATGGCGTTAAAAAAATGATTTATATAGGTCAATAGTTCGTTTCATTCGTGGTTTGAGAATGGTTTCAAATATTATAGTACTAGATGAAAATCCGGCTTTGCTCGGATAAAATAAAAAAACCTAATGAATATGTTTTATCTATTATTAATAATTAATTTATTTTGGGTAAATTTTCATCGAGTTCCCAGACCTCTGCACAAAATTTTTATTTGGAACAAACTGAACGCACCCGTCAACGTCAAACATGGCCGCCCGTTGAACTTCATGTCATTGAATTTTATGGATTTTGTATCGAAATATTTTGCGGATATATGTTTTCTACATAAAAATAATATTTTTTAACGATCTATAATTGTGGATAGGTTTCGATCGGGTCTATCGTAGACCAGGAAATTATTATTATAGTTGAATATGGACATAAATTCGCCCAGTGTCCGTATATTATAAACGTGCTATTGGATATATCTGACAAGCATTATTATAACTAGCGCGTCATGACGTAATGAGGAACTGATGACTCAGTTAAAAGAATTAAATTTTGCCAACATAATATGATACAATTAGCATCGTACAAATAAATTTGAAACGAAAACTCAACTTCTGTTCAACAAAGATGATTTTAAATTGAATTATATTAAATGAATCTTTTAGAGTGATTATTAAAATAAATCTATTTTTATCTACCAGACTTCATTTACATCAGATAGGTAATTAGTTCAACGTTAAAATATTAAAATGCTTCAGTAAGACTAATAAACTCAAATTCCTTTATTCAATATAGAAGCATTACACTTACTTATTCATAGTCAAACACTACTTGACTTGACTTCCGTTTTTGTCTTTTGTCTTTCTTACAACAATATTTTAAGGTGATTTTAACTTAGGATGGTAATGATTGTCATTGGAATATTTTAGAACAAGCATCATTTCAATTTGCTTTATTTGTGTTTACAATTAATCTTTTGCTCAGCGCTGAAAGAAAACATCGGGGAAAATGAACGAAAAATCGGACACGTGCTTATGAATCTTCCAACCCGGTTGGAGCAACGTGGAGGAAAATTCTAAAAACCTTCTTCTCAAAACGAAGGGCCTTAGTCTAGCAGTTGGACGTTTGCGTTCATAAAACGAACCTATAAAGCAGACTTCTTTGTGAATGTAGTCTAAAACTCAAATCACGTTCCAAGGAATTTGTCTAATTTGCTCCCAAAATTGAACGCTTAGTTTTTTATTTAGCAACTTTTTTTTATGAGATTCTTTTATAGAATTTTATATATTTACCCACAAATTATTTTATATTATAATTACAGATCAATTGTGAGGTATAATGTTTGTTTTATGCGTTGAATCTAATAAAAATCTTTCTAAACGAATATTACATTAAGAACAACACATAGAATAAAATGCAGCAGTGATTATTATTTAAATAATGCCATGTCAAGTGCTGAATTCGATTCATTGTATATTATGATATTTATTTTTCTAATATGTTTTTGGAATGATTATTTTTGGAACAAAGTTCTTTTACGAGGCTTACGGTAGAGTGAACTGGTAGAAATCGTCACGTAAGGAAAAACCATTATGCTCTTCCAGGTGACCTTTCCATCTCTTTCTCGTTCACTCTGTCTCTTTCTTTTAAATACGGTTTTATTTAAACTTCCTTATTTTTACTGTTTTAATTCAAACTGCTTCTCTAACGTTGTTAATTTATTAATTTACATTACATACAGCAAAAGCTACTTCGTTCCAATCGGGTGCATCATGATACCTCCCCATTTTAAATGAATTATACCATTTCGAACACAATATTCACAGTTAAGGAAGGACGTCTGTCTGTCAGCTAGTATTTTATAAAACATGCTTGGGATCTAAATCAAATTAGCTTCAACGTGTTCAGTTTATTTCTACTAAAAACTCAAGAGAGTTGTTAGTTGTAAGAGTTAAAATTGTTTTTATATTTAACTAGCGACCAATGCAATGCTGACACTAAATATACTACAGTATGTGTGTGTCTTTATATACAACGTTCACAGTTTTTTAGTCATTAGACAATACAAACCGCTATGTCCCTGCGTTCTAAATCTATAAAAATTTAATTACTCGCTGTAAAGGGCCAAATTGATCTATATTAATTGCACAATGTATTTAAGGTACTTGATTGGATAAGGATTAATGCTGTTTTGCTTAAAATCGCTTCGAAAATGAGCCATTATTTCTCGTAAAAAGTAAAGGATAAAAATGGTTGTTTTTCGTTATGCCTAAGAGATATAAATATACCATCGCGGATTTTGTTATAGTCCTTTTTAAGGTGTACAATACTACAGTGTACATACATAGGTGTACATACTGATCTATCTCATAGGGTTCAGCCAGCGTTTGCAATGTAAGCGTAAAAAAATGTGCTTATTTACGGCATCACATTAGAAACCTCTAAAACTAAAACTGTTTCTCTACTACATAATAAACAACATACATATAAACCTTCGTCTTGAATCACGCTATCTTTAGGGACAGACAGACAGCGGTAAGCGACTTTGTTTTTTACTATGTAATGGTACGTAAAAGACTTATACTTCTTTCTGTCCCTACTCACACTTCCGGTTTCGTCTCTAATTCCTACTCCGTTCAAGTTGTCCGATTATGGAACAAAGTGCCCGAACATATTTGAACAGCTACCTCAAAATTTACTTTTAAAACTCGTCTACGTGAGTACATATTGTCAGAAAGCTCTTATGATTTCTGTTATGTACTATTATTATTAAATTAACTATTGTTATATTATATGTATGTTTTTACGATAGACAGTATATATCAATATTTATTTTGTAGATGCTATAAGTTTTTTTTTTAATTGCCGCCTTCATGGTCTTTCTGTTTGACCTAAAGGTTGACTGGCAGAGAATGCCTTCAGGCATTAAGTCCGCCTTTTGTCCCATTAACTTTATGGTGGTCAATAAAGCATTTAAATAAATAAATAAATAAATACGTAAAAGAAAAACGTTATCAATGTGAATAAGTTAGTAACGTCGATTCTACGATGAATTACGTAACTAAACGTGACATGCACATGTTTAGTCAATAGGTCATTGATACAGAAATAAAAGCACGTGAGACTGCGTCGATACATGAATTATGTGCATGGTATATAAAAATAAATATTTAAAATGAATAATAAAGTATTCTGTAATTATTTCGGTGCTTACGTGAAGAAGTGTAGGGTTTTAGTGCGCACTAGGCGTCCTAGGCCCACATTTGGGGTATGTGGGAGAAACATGTAATGCATTTTTCCAGCGAGATAAAAAGGGGAGGGGGGGAGATTGGTGTGCATTCACTTTTACTTATACCGACTTAAAAACATCCCGAAGGAGGATTGATATTTGACTTTGTAAATAGCCTTTACGGGTGTTTTTTGGTGAGTGAATATAGTTTCTATGTCAGCAGCATATGCAGGACACGATACTATGAATATATACAAAATATCCTAATTTAGCAGTATCTATGTCAGTCGACTCTTTAACCTTTCATGCATGTTGAGGAGCTGAGTCTACCTGCAAACGATGTCAAATGAATGTATAGTAATGCCTAAAACGACTGTTGTTTTTTTATGAAATAGTTTGGTACAAGGGCAAATAGTTCACCTGATGGTAAATAGTTACCAATGTTTATAGACATTGGCGCTGTAGGAAATTTTAACCATTCCTAACGCCACCAACCTAGGCAACTACGATGTATTTCCAAAAACTATAACAACGAACAACTATACCCAGTATTACTGTTTGGTATATATTCAATATATGATGAGTGACTGGTACATATCCAAACGGGCTTGCACAAGACTAACACCAAGTAAAATAAAAGTTTGAGTGACATGTGACCATTACTATCTTAACCATAAGGGCACACGGGGGCACGTGCCCAGGGGCTCATCTTTTGTGCACACGTTGACTGCTATGCCGAAGCACCAAAAATTTCTCTCACACGTTTGTGCACACGTAAATGATGATTCGAAAATGGGTCACAAAATATGAAGTGATCGGTTCAACCAAAACCAAAATTTGGGTGGCTAAGATCATCAAGAACGGCAGAAAATATGGAGATTGTATACCAGACTATTTGTGAGGATCCGAATCTTTCAATTCAGAAGCGTGCATCATGTGCAGATCTAAAACTGCACCTTTGACTTTGTAAACCAGGCTCTTTTAGGCAATTGATCTCTTCTCGATGCTTGATAAAATATTGCTTTCGGATAAAGAACAATATCACTTCAATGGACACTTAAATGGTGCAACGAATTCGAAGCAGGAACAGGAGAGACTACTTAATCCACCAAAAGTGATGGGCTACGTCTTGAGGATACAAAAGAACGTTCGCTTTTTGGTGCCCGAACTGCAAAATTTCTGGGGTTATCACTATAAAACTAAGAATTAAGAAGAAGAAGAAGAATGTGAAAATTTTGTGGCAAATTGATGTCCCGGAGAAGCAGATATAAACTGGCCTCCACGCAGACTTGATTGAACTCTTATGGACTATATCTATTTGAAATCTAAATTTTATTATAATGAAACGACTTATTTTGTGCATATGGAAGAAAATATTTGTTACTTACGTTAAATACGACTTGCTGAGCAGTCATTAGAAATTTTAGACTAGATGAAAGTGAATGTGTGTGTTACCGTGAATGAAAAGGTTAATGTGGACGATATTCTTTTTAAGAAATGAATTTCCAAATAATCTATTTTGATAATCAATAAACCTTTTTTTTTATAGAAATTTTATTTTATTGACTGTCAAAAATATAAAATTTATTTTGAGACGCCATGTATAAGAGGTTAATATAATTTTAAATTTGTTAAAATTAGTTAAACGTATTACATTAATTTAAGTTAAGCTTTGAGCGCAGACGTACAGCCTTGAACTTGACAATGTTTCAGAAGAATATGAACTGTTTTTTATATATTGAAGGCATCGTAGAAAAACGTTATCAAAGTAAGTTATAATGCTGATTCCACAATACGTGACACGCAAACGTTTAGCCAATAGGTCATTGATTTAGATAATTTTCATTATAAGAAGAAAAGCTTTATGTGTCACTGGGTGAAGATGTCACTGCTAAACTAGTGGAGGTAGAGCAGGTAGGCTGTTGAGTATCCGAACGTCAATATACCATTTAAAATAAATAGATGTATGGATAACTTATCTAAACATTAATGGTTATTTAAATGAACATAATACCTTTTTAACATAAGAATTGATAACATTAAGTGCTTAAATATATATACAAATATGAATTAAAAATAGTTAGATGTATTGATAGATATACATAGAAATATTATACAAGGGTCGACCAATGGTGGGCAGATGAAATAGTGGAGAAGGCAGGTCAAAGCTGGTTAATCATAACCAGAGGTGGAGAAAAATGGTATTACTTTTACCCGTAAGAGTTCCGTACCTAATCTAATGTTATACACCATCCATATAAAAATGATTATACCCTCTTTTTACAGAAAGTTTTTTTTTTTAAACTTATTTATTATTTTTATGTTTGTTTTTTTTTTTTTTTATTTTGCTGTTAAAACACCAAGATCTTGACTCGAAGTGTAAAACCTTCATTAAAAGTATAAACCTCACCCTATTACCTCTACTGGTCCATTAGGGCTGGTTTATTTTTTGTCCAGCGGAACGCAATTGTGATTCGAAGTGTTAGTACTAGTTTTCTTGCCACAATTCCAGACGGTCAAGATTTATACAGTAACTATTTTTAATTCCTATTTGTAAACATTTAAACATTTAATATAAATAATTCACATGTAAATAAAGTTTACATAGTTTGAAAGATTTTAAATATATATTTGTTTAATTTTTCCGTCTTAAAGTTGTATATTTTTACTAGTACAGGAATAATGAAGGTTTAAGATATTATTATTTATAAATACGTCCAAATCCATAAAGGTTTGGTTTATTTACTATTCATAGCCCCCATCCTCTAAAATCAGTATTGGTTATGGTTTTTTTGCTACATAAAGATAATCTCTTCTGTAAAATAGGTTTAAAAAATAAAGTATATATTTTATTAAAAATAATTTAGTGATATACTTTTTCACCATTCCTTGGAATCTGTTCCATTCTCGAAAATATCCGTCAATTTACGAACCTACACATACAAAGATGGTCATACATCTTTTGTTTGTGGCTTTTATTGGTCACAGATTATTTCGCCGATATCACGTGAGAACTGATCCTTAAAGTATTAGCTTAATTAGAATGACAGCTGTCAGAAAAAGTTATGAATTAACTCTGTAATAAACTTAGCCCTGTCGGCACAACTAAAACTAAGAATTGAAGATTGGTGAAATTTAGACGTTAGTAAATATATTAATTAGGTTAAATACCTATACCGCTTAAAAAAAAAACTAAATAAATCGATTAAATTTTTTTTTATTAGACATAAGGAATACGTCATCGTCGTTGTCTTCGTGTTTAGATAAAACCGCCACAGCCGCAGCCAGCACGGTTAACTCCAGCCACAGGACCAATACCGTAACCGATACCACCGTAGCCGATACCGTCAATAGCACCAAAGCCGTAGCCGACTGGGCCAGCAATACCAGCGGGGGCAATTTCTTCCAAAATGGCGACGGCACCGTTACCGCATCCGTAGTTGACAGCACCTGCACCAGCAGTTGGCAGAACACCTTCCAGACCAACGGTTCCCAAGAAAGGTAAAGCACCGGCGACTGCTAGAGCTCCTTCAATAGCGTTTTCTGAGAGCACAGACACTCCGTTTGGTGGGATAGGAGAAGCGCTTGACACACCGAGACCACCACCGCTAGAGGCTGGGACCGCAGCAACACCGCAACCACAACCACCAGCCAGAGGAGCGCCGATACCGTAAGGTGCAGCAGCGGCCAAGGGAGCACCCCATCCCCATCCAGCTCCGTTGCATTGTCCAGCGATAGACTACCAATAAAATACAAATTAATATTTCGTCCCATTAACGTTTTAAAATGAAACAGCAGATTCTTAAATGAAATTATTACTAAAACATAATAATTTAAACTTGATAGGCACATACATTATCTTATAGAAAAAATAATACAATGTATTTGTAATTAAACATACACCTCTTTAGGTTAATAAATTTAAATACTAAGTTTCTCTAGATTTTCGCCTTAGAATCTTAATTCCAAACTGTTGGTAGATTTACATTTAATTCGAAATGACGACCCAAAAAAGTGACAAATACTACCTCTGAATCAATACTTTGATACCAATGAACATTCACTAATATTGGCAAACGAAGACAAATTTTAATTTTACTTAGGAGTAGCAAAACCACGGGTTATAGTACTAGTGATAAGTGTTAGAATCTTAAAAATACTACTAAATTACCTGGATCAAGAGCGCCTGAGCGCAGACCAAAAGAGCAGCCTTGAACATGTTGACCGTTTGAAAGCAAACTTGACAATGTCTCAGAAGAAGACGAACTGGTTTTTATATTGAAGGCATCGTGGAAAAGCGTTATCAGAGTAAGTTATAATGCCGATTCCGCCATGCATGATGTAACAAAACGTGACACGTAAATATTTAGTCAATAGGTTACTAATTTAGATAATACATGCACGTATGGCCGCGGCCTTAGATATGAAAAATATTTTGGCAATTTCAAAATTACCAATTCACTTGCATTCTTAAGAAAGGTATTCGGATTAATTTGGAGAAACGTAAGATGTCATTCGGTAAACCCGTTACTACTAAAGAAATGAGAGGAGGCAGACCACCCTGAATAGCGTAATGAGAATCCAAACATGGCGGTAGGTACCTATGACATATATGAGGTATACCCTTTGCCAGTCTGTCAACTAATTTGAAATAATAATAAAATTCAAATTGAAATTAAAATTTCGACAAACATCTCACTTAACGAAGGAGAGGAATCATTTTTGGCTCATTAGCAGTTCCAAATCACTGCTTACTTTTTGAAGTGGTTCTGAATTTCTCAATTTTGATAATATGTAATGCAAAATAGTAAATCGAAATTATATTAAAACACGTTTTGCAATTGCGACATACATATATATTATCTATTCGTAGTTACAATGGTAACTATATAAGCGTCTTAGTGACTTCTCATAGTCATTGTATATTCAGCTACTTTGGATACGCACCAAGCATCATGTCTACCTTCGCTTTCCTCCTCCTCTGCGTCCAAGCTTGCTTGGTTCAGGTAATATTTCCGTAATACTAATTTACTTAGTGGAATTACTGCAAAATGAGTTTAATTATTGATAGTGCTCACTCAAGTAGTAAGAAATACTTTGTGTCCCGCTTAATTTTAATTAATATTACTACAAACCGAATAAGTTGATATGTCGTCTTGTTTTTGTTTAGAATGTGTACAGCCAGTGTCTGCGTGGTGCTGCTGGACCTATTGGGTGGGACGCTGGAGTAGCTGGCTGCGGCTGGGGTCCCGGCGTTGCTGGCGTAGGCTGGGAAGGTGGATTCGCTGGGCCCGTTGGCTACGGCTGGGGTCCCGGCGTTGCTGGCGTAGGCTGGGAAGGTGGATTCGCTGGTCCCGGTGCTTGGGGCTGGGGTTCCTACGGAGGTGCCGGTGTTGGTGATGTAGCAGTTGCCGGTGAAATGGGCGTCGCTGGTAGCACACTTGTCGCTGGTCAAGTGCCAATCCTTGGTGCTGTCGAATTCGGAGGTGTCGTGCCAGCTGCTGGAGCTGTGTCCATCGCCGGTAGCTGCGGCTGCGGCTGCAACGGTGGTTACATTTACTGAGCAAAAATTGTAATAAAAACCTTTCGCTGACCAAATAAATAATAATATTGGAACTCTAATGCAGGATTTTTATTTCTTAATAAACGAATAAACCAACATATTATATTCAGTTATTTACATACAAAACACGACACAAAAATATAGTACAAATATATTCATCACATTGTAAAAAAACTGTTCTAAATAAAGCTAGGGAAGGTGTAGAAAGCCAGAACGTAGTTGTGATCTGATTTAATAAAAAAAACATTATTTATTTAAATTTGGATTGTAGGCGGGAAATCACTAAAGGCTAGTAGTCATTATCGCAGTCAGGCTTTAGCACTGTAAGAAATGTAAACCATTCCTAACACCGTGTTTGTGCCACCAACATAGTATCCAATGTTTTGATACTTGTTTCTGTAACTACACTGGTTCACTCACTGGTTCACTTTAAATACAACAATATAAAGTATTCAAGTTTGTCGGTAGAATAACTGATCAGTAGGATGTACTTCTGAATAAAGACTTATTACCAGTTAAAAATAAAAAAACTCGCATCACCGAATCGAAAAGGATTTTATAACGTCAGTTAACCTTTAAAAACACTCTTGTGTTTAAAATCAGTTGAAGTGTAAACAATCAAATATTGGCTATCTTATACACTGTTATTGAACGTCGGATAAACATATTTATTTTGAAGAAAATGTACAGAGTGGACTAGATAGGCAAAGCGATAATACTTTTAAACAATGCAATATATATTTATAATACATAGAAAACCCTCGGACTGAAAGCAAACACTAATGTTCAACACACAAATATGTGAATCGATCCCATTACATTCGCTGTCGCAGTCAGTTCCATTAACCGCTAGATCAACGGTAAAGTAAAAAAATTAAAATAAACTATAAAACTACTCTATAGATTCATTATTCTAAAGCAACAATTTTTTGCTTAAAAAGGATTTTTTTTTAAATATTTTATTATTTAAATTAAAACAGCATTTAAATACCCAAAATATGTTTTACAGTCAGTTTCATTTATTTTCCGATAATTACGTTTACGGTGTTTGAACACACACTGAGACATTACGGCACGTAAACAAAATTGAAATAAGATCCCACTTTGAAGTGAGGCGTTATTCGCTGCTAACGTTTTTGAGACTGCGAAGCGTAATCTAGTGGTATTGTTGATCGAAGGAGAAGCTACAATGACGACACTGATTTATATACTCGTAGCCATTAAAGCAATAGTTTTAAGAAAATGTTAACGCGCTTGCTTAATCGAGTTATTTTTTTGTTTTATTCTCCTTGATTTATTTATTTTTAATTAGTAGTAATTTATGTTCTCTCATTTTGTTGTCTATGTTTTTGTTTTTATTTTAAAGATAAATGCTATGTGGAATTTAGGTAATGTTGGGAGTCAATTGTTATAAACAAGTTATTGATTAATTTTTGTCACAATTCCAAGCGGAAGAAGTCGCGTGTTCAGCTTGTAATTTATACTTCGATAGATTAGTAAATGATAATTTATTTATTTAAATACTTTATTGACCACCACAAAGTAAATGAGATAAAAGGCGGACTTAATGCCTGAAGTCATTAACTGCCAGTCAACCTTTAGGTCAAACAGAAAACCATGAAGGCGGTAATTAATAATAATTGAAAAAACATAACAGATATACAAAATAAATATAGTAAAACATATACATAGACAATAAATAATAATAGTGCATAATAGAATTCATGGGAACTTGGGGCTTTCTCACAATTAAATAAATAAACAGTTTTTTTTAAATAAAAATAATAAATTTAAAAAGTAAATACATTCAAAGAATGCTTGGAAAAGATGTAAATGTGGTAGGGAGCGTGAGGAGTGTCTCCTATCACTGTAAGCGTCGCTGATAGAAGAGGGTTCTCTGTACCCCGGGAACCCCTTAGCTTGGAGCCCGCAAAGATGGACCAATTGTTGGAACATCGTGGTATCATGCGAAAGTGATCCCGTGATGATGTCGATGATGACCTAAGAGACGCTGATTTTTTTATGGGTTTTCCGGTGTGCGCTCCCGCATGACGCGTTCTAGGCATCGGCGAGTCCCACATAACACCATCGACCGCCAAGTGAAATACCTTGTGTTTATCACCCTGATATAAAAACATTGGATACTATGTTGGTGGCACAAACACGGTGTTAGGAATGGTCTGACTGCGATAATGACTACTAACCTTTAGTGATTTCCCGCCTACAATCCAAATTTAAATAAATAATGTTTTTTTTTATTAAATCAGATCACAACTACGTTCTGGCTTTCTACACCTTCCCTAGCTTTATTTAGAACAGTTTTTTTACAATGTGATGAATATATTTGTACTATATTTTTGTGTCGTGTTTTGTATGTAAATAACTGAATATAATATGTTGGTTTATTCGTTTATTAAGAAATAAAAATCCTGCATTAGAGTTCCAATATTATTATTTATTTGGTCAGCGAAAGGTTTTTATTACAATTTTTGCTCAGTAAATGTAACCACCGTTGCAGCCGCAGCCGCAGCTACCGGCGATGGACACAGCTCCAGCAGCTGGCACGACACCTCCGAATTCGACAGCACCAAGGATTGGCACTTGACCAGCGACAAGTGTGCTACCAGCGACGCCCATTTCACCGGCAACTGCTACATCACCAACACCGGCACCTCCGTAGGAACCCCAGCCCCAAGCACCGGGACCAGCGAATCCACCTTCCCAGCCTACGCCAGCAACGCCGGGACCCCAGCCGTAGCCAACGGGCCCAGCGAATCCACCTTCCCAGCCTACGCCAGCAACGCCGGGACCCCAGCCGCAGCCAGCTACTCCAGCGTCCCACCCAATAGGTCCAGCAGCACCACGCAGACACTGGCTGTACACATTCTAAACAAAAACAAGACGACATATCAACTTATTCGGTTTGTAGTAATATTAATTAAAATTAAGCGGGACACAAAGTATTTCTTACTACTTGAGCGAGCACTATCAATAATTAAACTCATTTTGCAGTAATTCCACTAAGTAAATTAGTATTACGGAAATATTACCTGAACCAAGCAAGCTTGGACGCAGAGGAGGAGGAAAGCGAAGGTAGACATGATGCTTGGTGCGTATCCAAAGTAGCTGAATATACAATGACTATGAGAAGTCACTAAGACGCTTATATAGTTACCATTGTAACTACGAATAGATAATATATATGTATGTCGCAATTGCAAAACGTGTTTTAATATAATTTCGATTTACTATTTTGCATTACATATTATCAAAATTGAGAAATTCAGAACCACTTCAAAAAGTAAGCAGTGATTTGGAACTGCTAATGAGCCAAAAATGATTCCTCTCCTTCGTTAAGTGAGATGTTTGTCGAAATTTTAATTTCAATTTGAATTTTATTATTATTTCAAATTAGTTGACAGACTGGCAAAGGGTATACCTCATATATGTCATAGGTACCTACCGCCATGTTTGGATTCTCATTACGCTATTCAGGGTGGTCTGCCTCCTCTCATTTCTTTAGTAGTAACGGGTTTACCGAATGACATCTTACGTTTCTCCAAATTAATCCGAATACCTTTCTTAAGAATGCAAGTGAATTGGTAATTTTGAAATTGCCAAAATATTTTTCATATCTAAGGCCGCGGCCATACGTGCATGTATTATCTAAATTAGTAACCTATTGACTAAATATTTACGTGTCACGTTTTGTTACATCATGCATGGCGGAATCGGCATTATAACTTACTCTGATAACGCTTTTCCACGATGCCTTCAATATAAAAACCAGTTCGTCTTCTTCTGAGACATTGTCAAGTTTGCTTTCAAACGGTCAACATGTTCAAGGCTGCTCTTTTGGTCTGCGCTCAGGCGCTCTTGATCCAGGTAATTTAGTAGTATTTTTAAGATTCTAACACTTATCACTAGTACTATTACCCGTGGTTTTGCTACTCCTAAGTAAAATTAAAATTTGTCTTCGTTTGCCAATATTAGTGAATGTTCATTGGTATCAAAGTATTGATTCAGAGGTAGTATTTGTCACTTTTTTGGGTCGTCATTTCGAATTAAATGTAAATCTACCAACAGTTTGGAATTAAGATTCTAAGGCGAAAAACTAGAGAAACTTAGTATTTAAATTTATTAACCTAAAGAGGTGTATGTTTAATTACAAATACATTGTATTATTTTTTCTATAAGATAATGTATGTGCCTATCAAGTTTAAATTATTATGTTTTAGTAATAATTTCATTTAAGAATCTGCTGTTTCATTTTAAAACGTTAATGTGACGAAATATTAATTTGTATTTTATTGGTAGTCTATCGCTGGACAATGCAACGGAGCTGGATGGGGATGGGGTGCTCCCTTGGCCGCTGCTGCACCTTACGGTATCGGCGCTCCTCTGGCTGGTGGTTGTGGATGCGGTGTTGCTGCGATCCCAGCCTCTAGCGGTGGTGGTCTTGGTGTGTCAAGCGCTTCTCCTATCCCACCAAACGGAGTCTCTGTGCTCTCAGAAAACGCTATTGAAGGAGCTCTAGCAGTCGCCGGTGCTTTACCTTTCTTGGGAACCGTTGGTCTGGAAGGTGTTCTGCCAACTGCTGGTGCAGGTGCTGTCAACTACGGATGCGGTAACGGTGCCGTCGCCATTTTGGAAGAAATTGCCCCCGCTGGTATTGCTGGCCCAGTCGGCTACGGCTTTGGTGCTATTGACGGTATCGGCTACGGTGGTATCGGTTACGGTATTGGTCCTGTGGCTGGAGTTAACCGTGCTGGCTGCGGCTGTGGCGGTTTTATCTAAACACGAAGACAACGACGATGACGTATTCCTTATGTCTAATAAAAAAAAATTTAATCGATTTATTTAGTTTTTTTTTTAAGCGGTATAGGTATTTAACCTAATTAATATATTTACTAACGTCTAAATTTCACCAATCTTCAATTCTTAGTTTTAGTTGTGCCGACAGGGCTAAGTTTATTACAGAGTTAATTCATAACTTTTTCTGACAGCTGTCATTCTAATTAAGCTAATACTTTAAGGATCAGTTCTCACGTGATATCGGCGAAATAATCTGTGACCAATAAAAGCCACAAACAAAAGATGTATGACCATCTTTGTATGTGTAGGTTCGTAAATTGACGGATATTTTCGAGAATGGAACAGATTCCAAGGAATGGTGAAAAAGTATATCACTAAATTATTTTTAATAAAATATATACTTTATTTTTTAAACCTATTTTACAGAAGAGATTATCTTTATGTAGCAAAAAAACCATAACCAATACTGATTTTAGAGGATGGGGGCTATGAATAGTAAATAAACCAAACCTTTATGGATTTGGACGTATTTATAAATAATAATATCTTAAACCTTCATTATTCCTGTACTAGTAAAAATATACAACTTTAAGACGGAAAAATTAAACAAATATATATTTTAAATATATCTTTCAAACTATGTAAACTTTATTTACATGTGAATTATTTATATTAAATGTTTAAATGTTTACAAATAGGAATTAAAAATAGTTACTGTATAAATCTTGACCGTCTGGAATTGTGGCAAGAAAACTAGTACTAACACTTCGAATCACAATTGCGTTCCGCTGGACAAAAAATAAACCAGCCCTAATGGACCAGTAGAGGTAATAGGGTGAGGTTTATACTTTTAATGAAGGTTTTACACTTCGAGTCAAGATCTTGGTGTTTTAACAGCAAAATAAAAAAAAAAAAAACAAACATAAAAATAATAAATAAGTTTAAAAAAAAAACTTTCTGTAAAAAGAGGGTATAATCATTTTTATATGGATGGTGTATAACATTAGGTTAGGTACGGAACTCTTACGGCTAAAAGTAATACCATTTTTCTCCACCCTGGCTATGATTAACCAGCTTTGACCTGCCTTCTCCACTATTTCATCTGCCCACCATTGGTCGACCCTTGTATAATATTTCTATGTATATCTATCTATACATCTAACTATTTTTAATTCATATTTGTATATATATTTAAGCACTTAATGTTATCAATTCTTATGTTAAAAAGGTATTATGTTCATTTAAATAACCATTAATGTTTAGATAAGTTATCCATACATCTATTTATTTTAAATGGTATATTGACGTTCGGATACTCAACAGCCTACCTGCTCTACCTCCACTAGTTTAGCAGTGACATCTTCACCCAGTGCCACATAAAGCTTTTCTTCTTATAATGAAAATTATCTAAATCAATGACCTATTGGCTAAACGTTTGCGTGTCACGTATTGTGGAATCAGCATTATAACTTACTTTGATAACGTTTTTCTACGATGCCTTCAATATATAAAAAACAGTTCATATTCTTCTGAAACATTGTCAAGTTCGTATTCAAACGGTAAACATGTTCAAGGCTGTACGTCTGTGCTCAAAGCTTAACTTAAATTAATGTAATACGTTTAACTAATTTTAACAAATTTAAAATTATATTAACCTTGGCGTCTCAAAATAAATTTTATATTTTTGACAGTCAATAAAATAAAATTTCTATAAAAAAAAAGGTTTATTGATTATCAAAATAGATTATTTGGAAATTCATTTCTTAAAAAGAATATCGTCCACATTAACCTTTTCATTCACGGTAACACACACATTCACTTTCATCTAGTCTAAAATTTCTAATGACTGCTCGGCAAGTCGTATTTAACGTAAGTAACAAATATTTTCTTCCATATGCACAAAATAAGTCGTTTCATTATAATAAAATTTAGATTTCAAATAGATATAGTCCATAAGAGTTCAATCAAGTCTGCGTGGAGGCCAGTTTATATCTGCTTCTCCGGGACATCAATTTGCCACAAAATTTTCACTTTCTTCTTCTTAGTTCTTAGTTTTTTAGTGATAACCCCAGAAATTTTGCAGTTCGGGCACCAAAAAGCGAACGTTCTTTTGTATCCTCAAGACGTAGCCCATCACTTTTGGTGGATTAAGTAGTCTCACCTGCTCCTGTTTCGAATTCACCATTTAAGTGTCCATTGAAGTGATATTGTTCTTTATCCTTTTATCAAGCATCGAGAAGAGATCAATTGCGTAAAAGAGCCTGGTTTACAAAGTCAAAGGTGCAGTTTTAGATCTTCACATGATGCACGCTTCTGAATTGAAAGATTCGGATCCTCACAAATAGTCTGGTATACACTCTCCATATTTTCTGCCCTTCTTGATGATCTTAGCCGCCCAAATTTTGGTTTTGGTTGAACCGGTCACTTCATATTTTGTGACCCATTTTCGAATCATCATTTACGTGTGCACAAACGTGTGAGAGAAATTTTTGGTGCTTCGGCATAGCAGTCAACGTGTGCACAAACGAGAAATTGTTGGTTCGGGGCCCCTTCAGGATGGGCCCCTGGGCACGTGCCCTTATGGTTAAGACAGTAATGGTCACATGTCACTCAAACTTTTACTTTACTAGGTGTTAGTCTTGTGCAAGCCCGTTTGGATATGTACCAGTCACTCCATATATTGAATATATACCAAACAGTAATACTGGGTATAGTTGTTCGTTGTTATAGTTTTTGGAAATACATTGTAGTTGCCTAGATTGGTGGCGTTGGGAATGGTTAAAATTTCTTACAGCGCCAATGTCTATAAACATTGGTAACTATTTACCATCAGGTGAACTATTTGCCCTTGTACCAAACTATTTCATAAAAAAACAACAGTCGTTTTAGGCATTACTATACATTCATTTGACATCGTTTGCAGGTAGACTCAGCTCCTCAACATGCGTGAAAGGTTAAAGAGTCGACTGACATAGATACTGCTAAATTAGGATATTTTGTATATATTCATAGTATCGTGTCCTGCATATGCTGCTGACATAGAAACTATATTCATTCACCAAAAAACACCCATAAAGGCTATTTACAAAGTCAAATATCAATCCTCCTTCGGGATGTTTTTAAGGAAGTCGGTATAAGTACAAGTGAATGCACACCAATCCCCCCCTCCCTTTTTATCTCGCTGGAAAAATGCGTTACATGTTTCTCCCACATACCCCTAATGTGGGCCTAGGATGCCTAGTTCGCACTAAAACCCTACACTTCTTCACGTAAGCACCGAAATAATTACAGAATACTTTATTATTCATTTTAAATATTTATTTTTATATACCATGCACATAATTCATGTATCGACGCAGTCTCACGTGCTTTTATTTCTGTATCAATGACCTATTGACTAAACATGTGCATGTCACGTTTAGTTACGTAATTCATCGTAGAATCGACGTTACTAACTTATTCACATTGATAACGCTTTTCTTTTACGTATTTATTTATTTATTTATTTAAATGCTTTATTGACCACCATAAAGTTAATGAGACAAAAGGCGGACTTAATGCCTGAAGGCATTCTCTGCCAGTCAACCTTTAGGTCAAACAGAAAAACCATGAAGACGGTAATTAAAAATTAATTAACAATATATGCACATACTTAAAAAAAAAAAAAAAAACTACTCACGTAGACGAGTTTTAAAAGTAAATTTTGAGGTAGCTGTTCTAATATGTTCGGGCACTTTGTTCCATAATCGGACAACTTGAACGGAGTAGGAATTAGAGACGAAACCGGAAGTGTGAGTAGGGACAGAAAGAAGTATAAGTCTTTTACGTATCATTACATAGTAAAAAACAAAGTCGCTTACCGCTGTCTGTCTGTCCCTAAAGATAGCGTGATTCAAGACGAAGGTTTATATGTATGTTGTTTATTATGTAGTCGAGAAACAGTTTTAGTTTTAGAGGTTTCTAATGTGATGCCGTAAATAAGCACATTTTTTTACGCTTACATTGCAAACGCTGGCTGAACCCTATGAGATAGATCAAAATAATGTACTATAGTATTGTACACCTTAAAAAGGACTATAACAAAATCCGCGATGGTATATTTATATCTCTTAGGGATAACCAAAAACAACCATTTTTATCCTTTACTTTTTACGAGAAATAATGGCTTATTTTCGAAGCGATTTTAAGCAATTCAGCATTGATCCTTATCCAATCAGATACCTTAAATACATTGTGCAATTAATATAGATCAATTTGGTCCTTTACAGCATGTAATTTAATTTTTACAGATTTAGAACGCAGGGACATAGCGGTTTGTATTGTCTAATGACTAAAAACTGTGAAAGTTGTATATAAAGACACACACATACTGTAGTATATTTAGTGTCAGCATTGCATTGGTCGCTAGTTAAATATAAAAACAATTTTAACTCTTACAACTAACAACTCTCTTGAGTTTTTAGTAGAAATAAACTGAACACGTTGAAGCAAATTTGATTTAGATCCCAAGCATGTTTTATAAAATACTAGATGACCCGACAGACGTCCTTCCTTAACTGTGAATCTTGTGTTCGAAATGGTATAATTAATTTAAAAATGGATACCTCCCATTGAGGCACCCGTTTGGAACGAAGTAGCTTTTGCTGTATGTAATGTAAATTAATAAATTAACAACGTTAGAGAAGCAGTATGAATTAAAACAGTAAAAATAAGGAAGTTTAAATAAAACCGTATTTAAAAGAAAGAGACAGAGTGAACGAGAAAGAGACGGAAAGGTCACCTGGAAGGGCATAATGGTTTTTCCTTACGTGACGATTTCTACCAGTTCCCTCTACCGTAAGCCTCGTAAAAGAACTTTGTTTCAAAAATAATCATTCCAAAAACATATTAGAAAAATAAATATCATAATATACAATGAATCGAATTCAGCACTTGTCATGGCATTATTTAAATAGTAATCACTGCTGAATTTTATTCTATTTGTTCTTCTTAATGTAATATTCGTTTAGAAAGATTTTTATTAGATTCAACGCATAAAACAAACATTTATTATACCTCACAATTGATCTGTAATTATAATATAAATATAATTTGTGGGTAAATATATAAAATTCTATAAAAGAATCTCATAAAAAAAAGTTGCTAAATAAAAAACTAAGCGTTAAATTTTGGGAGCAAATTAGACAAATTCCTTGGAACGCGATTTGAGTTTTAGACTACATTCACAAAGAAGTCTGCTTTATAGGTTCGTTTTATGAACGCAAACGTCCAACTGCTAGACTAAGACACTTCCTTTTGAGAAGTAGGTTTTTAGGTTTTTCCTCCACGTTGCTCCAAGCGGGTTGGAAGATTCATAAACACGTGTCCGATTTTTCGTTCATTTTCCAAAAGATTAATTATAAACACAAATAAAGCAAATTGAAATGATGCTTGTTCTAAAATATTCCAATGACAATCATTACCATCCTAAGTTAAAATCACCTTAAAATATTGTTGTAGGAAAGACAAAAGACAAAACCGGAAGTCAAGTCAAGTAGTGTTTGACTATGAATAAGTAAGTGTAATGCTTCTATATTGAATAAAGGAATTTGAGTTTGTTAGTCTTACTGAAGCATTTTAATATTTTAACGTTGAACTAATTACCTATATGATGTAAATTAAGTATGGTAGATAAAAATAGATTTTATTTTAATAATCACTCTAAAAGATTCATTTAATATAATTCAATTTAAAATCATCTTTGTTGAACAGAAATTGAGTTTTCGTTTCAAATTTATTTGTACGATGCTAATTGTATTATATTATGTCGGCAAAATTTAATTCTTTTAACCGAGTCATCAGTTCCTCATTACGTCATGACGCGCTAGTTAAAATAATGCTTGTCAGATATATCCAATAGCACGTTTATAATATACGGACACTGGCCGAATTTATGTCCATATTCAACTATAATAATAATTTCCTGGTCTACGATAGACCCGATCGAAACCTATCCACAATTATAGATCGTTAAAAAATATTATTTTTATGTAGAAAACATATATCCGCAAAATATTTCGATACAAAATCCATAAAATTCAATGACGTGAAGTTCAATGGGCGGCCATGTTTGACGTTAACGGGTGCGTTCAGTTTGTTCCAAATAAAAATTTTATGCAGAGGTCTGGGAGCTCGATGAAAATTTACCCAAAATAAATTAATTATTAATAATAGATAAAACGTATTCATTAGGTTTTTTTTATTTTATCCAAGTAAAGCCGGACTTTCATCTAGTACTATAATATTTGAAACCGTTCTCAAACCACGAATGAAACGAACTATTGACCTATATAAATCATTTTAACGCCATCTATTGACAAAAAAATGAAGTAACGATTTTATAACAATACTTTTGAAATATGAACGTAAAACTTAAACGTAATTGCTATCGTAATATATATATATATGTTCATCTCTTTTGTAACCAACTCGATGTTTTTTGACTGAAATAGATATTAATAAATTAACAATGTAATAAAAAGCGAAACGAATCAGAAAAAATAATTTTAAAGGAATAACCCATTATAACATTATACGAATAGTTTGTAGAATAATCTATTCTGTAATATTAAAAAGAGGAAAACTTTGTTTGTTTGGTTGTAATGAATAGGCTCAAAATCTACTGGACCGATTTAAAAAATTCTTTCACCAATCGAAAGCTACATTATCCACGAGTAACATTTATTTTGAAAAAAATAGGGTTCCGTAAGATATTTGGGTTTTTCGGACACAAGGTGTAAAAAGTTAACCAAAAAAGTTACTTATTACTAATTAATGTACTTAAGCAATCTCCAATAATTGAAATATGAGAACATTTTCGTAATAGTCAGTAAACACGTAACAGCCTTTCTGTGAAGTAGATTACTCAAAATTATATTTATAATTATATTCTACCTAATCTTGGTTATAAACTGTACTATTATTATAAATGCGAAAACATATCTATCTGTTGAACTTTGAAGGCCAAATTTGGTATGAAGGAACTTCAAGGAGATACATAGGCTTTATCAAATCAAATCAAGATATACTTTATTCAAGTAGGCTTTTACAAGCACTTTTGAGTCGTAATTTTACAAACTATAATAAGTGAAACTACCACCGGTTCGGAATGTAGATTCTACCGAGAAGAACCGCCAAGAAACTCAGTAGTTACTCTTTTTCAACATTTAAAATATAAAGTTAAGTTAAACAAATATAATTATATATGTATAAACATAATATATCCTGCCTGAAAGTCAACAAGTATTAGGTCCTCGCCTTTCTATCATCTATATAATCCTGTATTGAATAATATGCATTTTTAGCTTGAATTTATGACAATTTTTTTATGCGTACACTTGATGGCCAACCCCTCAAAAGCAAAGCCGCAAATAAAAAATAGTTAGTAATAATTTAACATAATTTTAACAACCACATGCTAGATACTGTGTAAAAATTATCTTTCAAAATGTTTATAAACTATTAACCGATACTACTTGCGTTAATATTCTCCGTGCTCAGTTATAAACTAATTGTCACGTCCTCGCATAGAAAGAGCGAGAGCTCGTAACAGTGAAGTAGTAGTGAGGTCACAAACACGGGAGGCGTGACGTAGCTATTCACTTCTAAACACAGATCCAAGGATTGACAGAGAGAACAACAAGAACTTGAAAGCCATTTTTTGTAACTATTATGTTTTGTGACTAATTATAGAATAGTCTTGCGAGATACAGAGCTTTAAAGTAAAATATGAGGTTTAAATGAGTACAAATGAAAGATGACATTTGAGAGACAATTAAATTGTTTAATTTACTTTAGAAAACGGTCTTTCGTTGATCATGTTACAATTTCTCAGTAAATGTAACCACCGCCGCAGCCGCAACCGCAGCTACCAGCAATGGAGACAGCACCAGCAGCTGGCACGATGCCTCCGAACTCGACGGCACCGAGGATCGGCACTTGACCAGCGACCAGGGTGTTACCAGCGACGGCCATCTCACCAGCTACAGCTACATCACCGACACCGGCACCTCCGTAGGCAGCACCGCATGGGGCAGCAAGGCCCACTCCGTAACCAGCGGGACCAATGGGACCGGCTTCATAGCCGAAACCATTGATGCCAAAGCCTCGGCCGTAGCCAAAGGGTCCAGCCACACCTGCTTCACATCCACATCCAAGAGGACCACCGATGTACTGGCTGTATACATTCTGAAACAAAAAAATATGAAGATATAGCAAGTCTGTATTAATACTAAGAAAGCCGCTAAGCAAAGATGTGACCTGACGGTAAGGTCTGTGGTGTTGGAAACTGTCTTTTAAATTAAGAAATAAATAGGATTTTTCTTAAATTCGAGTATCAGAGACTATTATAATAATTATATGCGTATATTTGTAATTTCACTGAATAATAATTACTTTGTATTAAAGGTTGTTTACCTGAACCAAGCAAGCTTGGACGCAGAGGAGGAGGAAAGCGAAGGTAGACATGATGCTTGGTGCGTATTCAAAGTAGCTGAATATACAATGGCTATGAGAAGTCACACAAACGCTTATATATGAACCATTCACAGATGGAATAGAAATGTCGCAATTGGAAAACGTGTTTCGATAATTTTTACATTTTAATAATTAATTGTTACAAAATTATTTACGGCGTCTTGAAGTCTATTTTTATTTGTTAAGAATGAAAATAAAAATAGATAATCTCAAATTTTAAAATATATTTTTTTTCTTTTAAATGAAATGTTAATTTTTTTTTGTACTTCTATATAAAATGTTAAAGAAAATAGACTCGGCGTTACCAAACATGTTCATGTCACGTATTCTTGCAAAATAATTCATGGTGGAATCCGCTTTACTAACTTACTTTGATAACGCTTTTCTTCGGCGTATTCAGTATAAAAAACTAGTTCGTATTCATCTGAAACATTGTCAAGTTTACATTCAAACGGTCAACATGTTCAAGGCTGTACTTTTGGTCTGCGCTCAGGCGCTCTTGATCCAGGTAATTTTGTTAATTTAAAAAATATATAAATCTTTATTTTTCACTTGTATAAATAAATTTAGTTTGCTATCGTCTGTACTGTATTGAAGTTACTCATCCTTGTCTGTAATTATAATTAATTAAATATAAAAATAAATATAGAATATTTTATTGATTAATTAATTAATTAACTTCATTTCACTTTTTCACTTCACAATCTGATTTACGAAAAAACGTTTTGTATTCTTCGTAAATTAATAACGTTAAATGATCAAAACAATTCTTTTAAAAAATACGCAAGCAAAGACACATTTCAATGGAAGCTTGTAGAAGATAGCGTTGGATATTTTAAAAATATTGTTTCTAAAGTAAAAAGGAGTTTTGATAATTGAGTTTAAATGATTAATAAAATGATTTGTAAAATAAATCAAAAACCAGCTGTTTTTTTAAATGATTGATTTATTTCCATTTTAGTCTATCGCTGGACAGTGCATCGGAGCTGGATGGGGCGCTGCTCCCTACGGTCTCGCCGGTCCTCTTGCTGGTGGTTGTGGTTGCGGTGTTGCTGCGATCCCTGCCTCTAGCGGTGGTGGTCTCGGTGTGGCAAGCGCTTCTCCTATCCCACCAAACGGAGTGTCAGTGCTCTCAGAAAACGCTATTGAAGGAGCTCTAGCAGTCGCCGGTGCTTTACCGTTCTTGGGAACCGTTGGTCTGGAAGGTGTTCTGCCAACTGCTGGTGCAGGTGCTGTCAACTACGGATGCGGTAACGGTGCCGTCGCCATTTTGGAAGAAATTGCCCCCGCTGGTATTGCTGGCCCAGTCGGCTACGGCTTTGGTGCTATTGACGGTATCGGCTACGGTGGTATCGGTTACGGTATTGGTCCTGTGGCTGGTCCTTACCGCGGTGGTTGTGGCTGTGGTGCCCTCATCTAAAACCATCCATAACAACAACAATCAATTCTCTGTGTCGAATAAAGAAGTTCATCAAAATTTTCGCTTTAACTATAATAAACCCTGATACGTTCAATAAATTTTGAGTTTTAACTTTCAACAAACTTTTAGATTTAAAAACTTAACTTCAATAATTTTATCGGACTCATAACACATAAGTATACCTGGAGCTACATACTTCATCGTCTCCTTGTAAAAAATATATCCAGGCATAAAAGCCGTGTACCGGAAACATTGGAACGACTTGAACTAAATGATTTTTAATAATGAATGAATTCTCAAAACTAATTATTAACAATTGGATCAAAGGTCGATATAATTTTTGTAATAACAATATACATATTTAACGCCAATACATCAGCATAGATATTCAATACAAGGTTTTTAATTTTTTAAATAATTAATATCCTATCATACTGCAAATAGCCACAAGCGAATCTGTCCATATTTTTGCAAGCTACTTCTGCTTAGTATATAGGTAACCTAATGATGCAAACTCATGCACATATTTATCCGAATATTCCTACTCTACGAGAAAAGAACATTAAAATAAATAGAGATCAGGATTCTAAGAGAGGTGTTTATTAATTGTTGTGGGACCCGTACCTGCCCAGCAAAGGTTCTTAATATGTAATCGTTAGCCATTTATGGCCATTATCGACGGAGACCTCTCACTGGCGAGCGTGATATATGCAATGTTCGAAAGTGAGAGGTGCTGGAAGGAAATGATCTCCTGCAAAAACTGATCATAATCAAACATGGTCGCAGAAGGATTCAACGGAGTGTGAGGAGAGGTTTTCGCTGACGTCCCCTGCCGTAAGCCTCGCAGGAACTAGGGGGGTTCTCTGTACTCCGGGAACCCCTCCTGATTGGAGGCTAGCACAAGCGAGCCAACCGTCAGGACGTCACGGTTGTATGCACAAGCGATCCCGTGGCGCCTGTCGCAGGGACAGAAAGTGTAACGCTGCTTTTTTAATAGGTATTCTGGCACTTGATTGCCGGTGAGAAAAACATAACTCCCCTCTTCATGCGGGTGAATAAATTAAGTACGCAGACATATTCGCAGACAAATGGAAGTATGCACGAATTGTGCCTTTTTATAAAAAACATCCAATTCCGACAGGGCCTTATCATTACATATGTACATAGTTTTAAACAAAGTGGCTTACCGCAGTCTGTCCCTATGTATGCTTGGATCTTTAAAATTACACAACAGATTTTTATGCGGTTTTTTTAATAGATAGACTGATTCAAGAGGAAAGTTTATATGTATAATACATGTACAGTATAGTAGAGATACACTGATAATTTTAGAGGTTTCTGAAGTGATGTCGCAAATAAAAACATTTTTTACGGTCACATTAACCCTAGAAGATAGATCAAAATAATGTACTACAAAATTGTACACATTATAAAGGTTTTTAAAAAAATCCGCGATGTTATATGTCTATCTCTTGGGAAAGCCCACAACAACCATATTTTATATAAACACACATACGGATACTTTTTACTTTTTTTATTACTATTTCTTAGTACTTTCTTTATTATTTTTACTTAAATTAAAAAAAAAGCACGATGAAAATCCGTCGGTAGTTCGACATCCATTTCGTCACCCTTTTTATAAAATGGCACGATTCGTGAAACACCTTTGTTAGAATCCTGATCTCTATTTATTTTAATGTTCTTTTCTCGTAGAGTAGGAATATTCGGATAAATAAGTGAATGAGTTTGCATCATTAGGTTACCTATATACTAAGCAGAAGTAGCTTGCAAAAAGATCGACAGATTCTCTTGTGGCTATTTGCAGTGGGATTCGATGTTTGTTATTTAAAAAATTGAAAACGTTTAATTTAATATCTATGCTAAAGTATTGGTATTAAATATGTATATTGTTATTACAAAAATTGTATCGACCTTTGATCCAATTGTTAATAATTCGTTTTGAGAATTCATTCATTATTAAAAATCATTTAGTTCAAGTCGTTCCAAGGTTTCCGGTACACGGCTTTTATGCCTGGATATATTTTTTACAGGGAGACGATAAAGTGTGTAGTTCCAGGTATACTTATGTGTTATGAGTCCGATAAAATTATTGAAGTTAAGTTTTTAAATGTAAAAGTTTGTTGAAAGTTAAAACTCAAAATTTATTGAACGTATCAGGGTTTATTATAGTTAAAGCGAAAATATTGATGAACTTCTTTATTCGACACAGAGAATTGATTGTTGTTGTTATGGATGGTTTTAGATGAGGGCACCACAGCCACAACCACCGCGGTAAGGACCAGCCAGACCACCGATGCCGTAGCCGAAACCAGGGTAGCCGATACCGTCAATGGCACCGTAAGGACCAAGGCCGTAGCCGAGTGGGCCAGCAGGGCCAGCAGGAGCGAGTTCCTCCACAATCGCGACGGCTCCGTTGCCACATCCGTAGTTGACAGCACCAGCACCAGCAGTTGGCAGAACACCTTCCAGACCAACGGTTCCCAAGAAAGGTAAAGCACCGGCGACTGCTAGAGCTCCTTCAATAGCGTTTTCTGAGAGCACAGACACTCCGTTTGGTGGGATAGGAGAAGCGCTTGACACACCGAGACCACCACCGCTAGAGGCAGGGATAGCAGCAACACCGCAACCACAACCACCGGCAAGAGGACCGGCGAGACCGTAAGGAGCAGCGCCCCATCCAGCTCCGATGCACTGTCCAGCGATAGACTATAACAAAACAAATGTTTAACGAAAGACAGCTAAATTTATTAATTACAATAAAAAAAATTATCAAAATTCTTCACAGATTTTAATTTTACTAACTATTAATTAATTCGAGCATAAACATTAACAACGTAAATATGAAAATTAGTTAAATAGTTCAATCTTGTTTAGATAAAAAATCTATGACAATTACCTGGATCAAGAGCGCCTGAGCGCAGACCAAAAGTACAGCCTTGAACATGTTGACCGTTTGAATACAAACTTGACAATGTCTCAGGATACAAAATCCTTTTTATACTGAATAGGATCATCGAATAAAGCGTCATCAAAGTAAGTCATAATAGTGATTCCACCGTGAATTATGTAACAAAACGTGACATTCAAAGGTTTAGTAAAAAAATGTATTAGAAAATATAATATTACGAATACTTACCTTACTTAGAAGGTAAATAACATACCATCTCGAAAAAAACGCTCAAATGATACTCTTGGGAAATGATGCTTAAAATTTATTTTCTTCCTATCCCTATGAAGAAATTTTATAAAGAAATTAATATTATATTTATAAAAAGTATATCGAAACACGTTTTCCAATTGCGACATTTCTATTCCATGTGTGAATGGTTCATATATAAGCGTTTGTGTGACTTCTCATAGCCATTGTATATTCAGCTACTTTGAATACGCACCAAGCATCATGTCTACCTTCGCTTTCCTCCTCCTCTGCGTCCAAGCTTGCTTGGTTCAGGTAAACAATCTTTAATACAGAGTAATTATTGTTCAGTGAAATTACAAATATACGCATATAATTATTATAATAGTCTCTGATACACGAATTTAAGAAAAATCCTATTTATTTCTTAATTTAAAAGACAGTTTCCAACACCACAGACCTTACCGTCAGGTCACATCTTTGCTTAGCGGCTTTCTTAGTATTAATACAGACTTGCTATATCTTCATATTTTTTTGTTTCAGAATGTATACAGCCAGTACATCGGTGGTCCTTTTGGATGTGGATGTGAAGCCGGTCTGGCTGGACCCCTTGGCTACGGCCGAGGCTTTGGCATCGATGGTTTCGGCTATGAAGCCGGTCTCATTGGTCCCGCTGGTTACGGATTGGGCCTTGCTGCCCCATGCGGTGCTGCCTACGGAGGTGCCGGTGTCGGTGATGTAGCTGTAGCTGGTGAGATGGCCGTCGCTGGTAACACCCTGGTCGCTGGTCAAGTGCCGATCCTCGGTGCCGTCGAGTTCGGAGGCATCGTGCCAGCTGCTGGTGCTGTCTCCATTGCTGGTAGCTGCGGTTGCGGCTGCGGCGGTGGTTACATTTACTGAGAAATTGTAACATGATCAACGAAAGACCGTTTTCTAAAGTAAATTAAACAATTTCATTGTCTCTCAAATGTCATCTATCATTTATACTCATTCAAACCTCAATTTTTACTTTAAAGCTCTGTATCTCACAAGACTATTCTATAATTAGTCACAAAACATAATAGTTACAAAAATGGCTTTCCAGTTTTTGTTTTTCTCTCTGTCAATCCTTGGATCTGTGTTTAGAAGTGAATAGCTACGTCACGCCTCCCGTGTTTGTGACCTCACTACTACTTCACTGTTACGAGCTCTCGCTCTTTCTATGCGAGGACGTGACAATCAGTTTATAACTGAGCACGGAGAATATTAACGCAAGTAGTATCGGTTAATAGTTTATAAACATTTTGAAAGATATTTTTTTACACAGTATCTAGCATATGGTTGTTAAATTTATGTTAAATTATTACTAATTATTTTTTATTTGCGGCTTTGCTTTTGAGGGGTTGGCCATCAAGTGTACGCATTAACAAATTGTCATAAATTCAAGCTAAAAAAGCATATTATTCAATACAGGATTATATAGATGATAGAACGGCGAGGAGCTAATACTTGTTGACTTTCAGGCAGGATATATTATGTTTATACATATATAATTATATTTGTTTAACATAACTTTATATTTCAAATGTTGAAAAAGAGTAACTACTGAGTTTCTTGGCGGTTCTTCTCGGTAGAATCTACATTCCGAACCGGTGGTAGTTTCACTTATTATAGTTTGTAAAATGACGACTCAAAAGTGCTTGTAAAAGCCTACTTGAATAAAGTATATCTTGATTTGATTTGATAAAGCCTATGTATTTCCTTGAAGTTGCTTCATACCAAATTTGGCCTTCAAAGTTCAACAGATAGATATGTTTTCGCATTTATAATAATAGTACAGTTTATGCTAGGCTAACCAAGATTAGGTAGAATATAATTATAAATATAATTTTGAGTAATCTACTCCATAGAAAGGCTGTTACGTGTTTACTGACTATTACGAAAATGTTCTAATATTTCAATTATTGGAGATTGCTTAAGTACATTAATTAGTACGGTACAAACAGTATTTAAAACGGGATATTTACCATGTTTTTTATTTTTATTTGGTGGAGCTCGATATTTCGACATTATCTACGAATGTCTTGTTCACGAGACTGACGTTTGCGGGTAGATGTTGACGGCATTAGAAGTGTCCATATCGGACTACCTCCTTTCTCGTACGTTTGCTGCGTAAACACTGGTTACCACTACCACTGTCACTTTCACCCCTACTATTTGTTTTATTTACACTCGAAACTCGATCCCGTGTTTTACAAACGAAACTCACCGTATCGATTCGCGAATTTTTTATATTATTATTCAAGGGGTTGCATAACTATATCACTGGATTCCATACTTTCGACAGTTGAAACCCATCTTCCCTATTGAAATTACTATATTTAGTAATTTCAATGGCTTCTCGTACCAGTCGGAGTAAGTAATGGCGTTCTGTCGCGAGTATCTGAGCATTATGAAACTCGATCCAATGGTTCGGCCCGGCTTCCAGAAGATGTTCCGCGATGGCTGATTTCTTGGTATCATTGTTTTTTACCGCCTTGATATGTTCGTTGATACGACAAGATACCGTACGTTTTGTCTGTCCAACATAGGATTTACCACAACTACAATCGATTTTGTAAACTCCGGATTTTTCCAGGGGAAAGCTATCTTTAGATGAACGCAACATTTGCCCTATCTTCTTGAAAGGAGTGAAGATAGTCTTCACCGCATATTTGCCCAGGACTCTAGCTATCTTATCTGTCACTCCTTTAACATATGGCATAAATGCTGGTTGTCTTTCAACCCTGTACTGTCGCAGTAACTTGTCGCAGGAAACACAGCTACACGAGATCATAAGTATACTCCGTCCGTAAGAAACAACATTGCTGGCAGTGATGTCTCAAGATGATGTCTGATAGCATTAAGGTTAGCGAGGAGTCCATGAATTCAATATTCTTATTAATACTCGATCCCAAACATCGTGTTGACTGTATTGGGCGTGTGCTGAACGAGCTGTTATCACGAGAAAAACTCGAGTCTTTTTAAAAAAGAATATTTTATTAGCACAAATAACAAATTTGAACAAAATAATTATTGGATAGGAAACTCGGCAAGTGTTTATGGTTCCCCTATCAAAATCGAACTGAACTTTTGTTAATAGAATATAATTGTTTAGAAATTTAAAGTTGCTTAATCAGCGCTTAATCATTATTAATACTATCATTGCAGGAATGTAACAGAGCGTTCTTTATTACATGATGAGCTACCATAAATGCTATACAAAGGAGCCACTTAATTACGACAAAGATGGTCAAAGCGTAGAGAAATATTACACTAAGAAGCTGCCAAACGAGAAATCAAACTGATCCGCCGAACGGAAGGCTCTCAATTGTGAGTTAATCAATATTATGAATGAATAGTTTGTAATACAGTAATTTTATGTTCATTGTTGTTAAATAAAATGTCATAACCATTGACGTCATTTGCGTCGTGGGCTCAGACACCAGAGACGTGCCGTACTCATTACTAAATATACAGATCTAAAGAGTGTCAGGGAGAACAAGAGCAATATAAAGTGTATTTTTAGCAAAATCTAATGTGATTTATATAAGAATAAATGTTGTTGTATAGTCTATAAGCAGTACAGTGGGAGATTGTTTTACCAATAAACCTGTGTGTAAACTAAATATATTATGTACTCGTGTTATGACTGTCGCTAATATTAATAATTTATATACAAAATAAAAATTTAACAATGTATTGACTTAAAGGTAATCCTCTCTAAGCATATACAAAAGTATTAGTATTTGTTTCAATTGGTTTTTAATAAAACGCATTATAGTTATAAAAGACAAACTTTATATCATTTTTATCCAGGATATGAAGGTACTTCAGGATATCCAGGCGATGTCCAAAAAGGTATTCCTAGGTTAGTCTGAGGAATCTGTTTAATTTAACCAACTACGTAGAGTTTTGTAAAACAAATAAAAGATAAATATCATTGACAAAGCTCCTGGACTATTCCCGTTTTTATTCGACACGAATAACGATTTGTTGTTGTTTTTAGATGAGGGCACCACAACCGCAACCACCGCGGTAAGGACCAGCACCACCGATGCCGTAGCCGTAACCAGGGTAGCCGATACCGTCAATGGCACCGTAAGGACCAAGGCCGTAGCCGAGTGGGCCAGCAGGGCCAGCAGGAGCGAGTTCCTCCACAATCGCGACGGCTCCGTTGCCACATCCGTAGTTGACAGCACCAGCACCAGCAGTTGGCAGAACACCTTCCAGACCAACGGTTCCCAAGAAAGGTAAAGCACCGGCGACTGCGAGATTTCCTTCAATAGCGTTTTCTGAGAGCACCGACACTCCGTTTGGTGGGATAGGAGAAGCGCTTGACACACCGAGACCACCACCGCTAGAGGCAGGGATAGCAGCAACTCCGCAACCACAACCACCGGCAAGAGGACCGGCGAGACCGTAGGGAGCAGCGCCACAACCACCGGCAAGAGGACCGGCGAGACCGTAGGGAGCAGCGCCCCATCCAGCTCCGATGCACTGTCCAGCGATAGACTATAACAAAACAATAAGTACAATTTAATATAACGATTAACAAAGATTAGTTAATTAGCAGACGGACAAAACCAATTTAGTTTGAATACTATTATGGAAATTTATTCAAAATGCTTCACAGATTTTAATTTTACTAACTAAATTAGTGGCCACATGGCATGTACATAATCTATTTTGATAATTGCGTAAATATCAAAATTAATCGTATACTTCAATCTGGCTTAGATTAAAAAGAGGCGGCAATAACCTGGATCAAGAGCGCCTGAGCGCAGACCAAAAGTACAGCCTTGAACATGTTGACCGTTTGAATGTAAACTTGACAATGTTTCAGATGAATACGCACCGGTTTTTATACGAATGCAAGGAGCGTTATCGAAGTAAGTTATTAAAGCGGATTCCACTTGTAATTATGAAAGAAAACGTGACATGAAAAAGTTTAGTAATATTAAGTTTATTTAATGTTTTAATTTACTATGAACGACTATTTTAATTGTTAATAAGTAAAAAACGTCAAGATACTGAAAATATTTTGCAATATTTATATGATTTTGTTTTCCTTAATATTACTAATTTTATGTAAGCCATATTGAGACACGTTTTCCAATTGCGACATTTCTATTCCATGTGTGAAAGGTTCATATATAAGCGTTTGTGTGACTTCTCATAGCCATTGTATATTCAGCTACTTTGAATACGCACCAAGCATCATGTCTACCTTCGCTTTCCTCCTCCTCTGCGTCCAAGCTTGCTTGGTTCAGGTAAACAATCTTTAATAAAAAGTAATTATTGTTCAGTGAAATTACAAATATACGCATAAAGTTATAGAGCTATAGTAGATACACTAATGTAAGAAAAAATCTATTTATCTTTTAATTTAAAAGACAATTTCCACCACCAGTAACCTTACCATCAGATCACTTCTTTGCTAAACTGCTTTCTTAGTATTAGTTCAGACTTACTATATCTTCATATTTCTTTGTTTCAGAATGTATACAGCCAGTACATCGGTGGTCCTTTTGGATGTGGATGTGAAGCCGGTCTGGCTGGACCCTTTGGCTACGGCCGAGGCTTTGGCATCGATGGTTTCGGCTATGAAGCCGGTCTCATTGGTCCCGCTGGTTACGGAGTGGGCCTTGCTGCCCCATGCGGTGCTGCCTACGGAGGTGCCGGTGTCGGTGATGTAGCTGTAGCTGGTGAGATGGGCGTCGCTGGTAACACCCTGGTCGCTGGTCAAGTGCCGATCCTCGGTGCCGTCGAGTTCGGAGGCATCGTGCCAGCTGCTGGAGCTGTCTCCATCGCTGGTAGCTGCGGCTGCGGCTGCGGTGGTGGTTACATCTACTGAGAAACATACTGACTTCATCGAAGCGAAAATGTTTTCTGAAAAAAATTAAACGATGTTTCGCTATAAAAACTATATTTTTATTTGGACTCACTCATCATCATCATATCATCACATCATCATTATTTAAATATTTTTTTGAAAGAGTTGAGGACGGCAAATATCTTTCTTCTATTTATAAGTCACGGTGTAAATTTTTAGGTTTAAAAAATGGGAATGTTAAATTAAACTCAAGTTTAATTTGAATCAACGTAAACGGAATATGTTATTAGGATACTCAACAAGTAAAAGAAAATTTTAACGATAATTATTAAACGGGAAAAAAATAGACATCAAATCAAATAAACATCGACCATCCATCCAGTTGATGGTATGATTTTGTCCTACAGTTAATATGTTATTATGGACCACACATTAATGATATTAGCCCTGCATTTTCCAGCATTTATATCTGAAGTCATTTTTTACCTGAAAGAGCGGCAGAGAGCCTGTGAATCTCACTGCTGGTCTAAGCCCGTCCTATTTGAGGAGAAGGAATTCCGAGCTTATTCCAGTCTGTTATTATTGACTTAAATGTGTAAATGTGTGCAATTTTATTAATGAAATAAATTATCAACTATATAAAATTTTATTGTATCGAAATCAACCAACTGTACACTTTTTTTTATGTATCATTTTGTGTAATTATATGACGGTGCATGGTGCGCCATCTTGTTTATTTATACTGGTCGGAAAAGAGCCTCAATGGTTATTGAACGGCGCTCTAGTGAAGCGTCACGTCGACGGTATCGGGGCGGCCATCTTGGATCGACGGTTACATTCAAGATTTCCCGCGCACCACGTATACGACGAATCGCTAATATCCGACATTATCTTTATTCTTTTGTAGTTGTTCAGTGATTAATGTGTGTTTATGTATATGATATATTAACAAATCGATATAGATGACTGTTGTGAATTTATATACTGTGTAATTGATTTGTTTAATTAAATACTTACCGAATTTGTGGATAATCGTTCGAATGTACGTCCACGTTTCATGAATAATCCTACTATTGGCTACTAATAGGTCAGTCGTCAGACTGTATAAAAGTCTTAATCATATTTGAATTACTAAGGCAACACAGTTGTGGAATATACTTACATAAACTTACTATTTAGATGGAAGTATGTTTACTTTCATCGTAATCAACTTGGTGCTCCACCTTTTAACCTATTTCCAATACATCGTTATCAAAACTTATTACAACAATATTTTTTTAGAGTAGTATTTTTTTAGAGAGTCCTCCGTAGTATTAGTGTTCTATAGTTTGTAATATATTAGCGACCCGCCCCGGTCTTGCACAGGAGCAAATTCTGATGAAATAAAAATAAGAACTGAGCATTCTCTTCTTAGCTTATTAACTTAATTATATATATACACATATATATATGTGTTTTTGTCATAAATAACAAATACGAATATTATAAAAAATGGTCTGAGTCGTAATTGTTTCGTGATCAAAATTTGCCAAATTTAGAGAATTTTTACAAGTTTAATATTACACCCGTTTCGCAACGAAAGTTTAGAAATGTTTTTCGTTGAACATAATTTAAGTACGATGTGTGAGGAGTGATTTGAGAGAGATGGATGTGAACGTGTTTATTATTTATTAAAAGATTATTTAAAAAAAAAAACGCCTGGATTTCGGCTTGGGTTCCATCACAGGACTGCTTAAACAATCAATGTGAATAACAGCACTGTAAATCTGTTTATTTGAAAAGAGCAACTATGCGAGTTTCTTTCTGTTACTTCTCGCTGGAGGCTTTCCGAAACGGCGATAGTGTTTAAATATTGCCGATTCAAAAATTATTCATTGTGACGTCTACAAAATAAAATACATTTGATTTGATTAGAATTTTTTTTTATTTTTATTTTATCTTCGAAAGGTCTACAAAATAAAATGACAATAAAAAAATACATATGATTATATTTCTGATGATGTAGACACGACTTGCGTTTAATATTAAATATAAGTTAGCGTATAGTCCATGACAGCAGCAGAGACCAAGCTTACAATTTATTTTTATTTTATTATTCAAACTATTGAAAGATTTTTATCAGCAATAGAGGGTAATGGAAGAAAATGACATGCGCCCCCCAAATAGTTGGGACAAGGGCAGGGAAACGAAGAAAAATATAAATACTATGATGTTTTCCAAGGTATTCAATTATTGGCTCATGATGCGAAGAATTAAAGAAATATGATTAAAAAAATACGCCATATTTCGGCTACCATTTACTCTTGTCAGTACACAGAATTAAGATAGTTTATATACCGTTGTATATATAAAACAAAAAATATAAATCTGTACTATTCAAAAATTTTATGTGACAACGTTGAGCCAGCGTTATTCATTTAATAGTGCAAAAAATAGTTTTTTTTTTGTATAAAATACCGTCATTGATATAATATAGCTGATATTGTAATATATTATAAAAACAAGACCGGTCGTTGTGGCGATCTTTGGGGGAGGCCTATGTTCAGCAGTGGACGTCCTTCGGCTGAGAAATGAGATGAGATGATGTAATATATATTTATAAATAATTAAAACAAATATTCCTCGTATATCATTTTTTCTATTAGTGAAAACCGCATTAATATCCGTTTAGTGGCTTGGAAGAAGTAAGCGAAAATACACGTAGTGACAGAAAGCGGCTTTGTTTTATACAATGTACAGATTTCATTTGAGAAAAATATTAAATACAGAATTATCCGCCGGATGTTTTTTAGACAATTCATATTCCGAATCGGTAGCAGTTTTACACGCAACATAATCCTCTATTTGTTTATTCAAAAATTACTTGACATAAACTTACATGATTATAATATAAGTATTGATTTTGACAATCCGTAACATGGACTAACTTCTTTTTCTGATGATCTAACTTGTTAATTAGTTCTTCTTGTGATAGGTGGGCGGATTGGCAAATGGGCGACCTGATGTTAAGTGGTCACCGACGTCCATAAACATTGGCGCTGTTGGAAATATTAACCATCCCTTACTTCGCCAATGCGCCACCAACCTTGGGAACTAAGATGTTATATCCCTTCTGCCTGTAGTTACACTGACTCACTCACCATTCTCACCGGAATACAAAAATACCAAGTATTGCTGCTTGGCGGTAGAATATCTGTGAATATCTTCTCCTCAATTGGAGAGAAGGCCTTAGATTAGCTGTGGGATATTCACAGGCTCTTATCTCTGGTTAGAAATGACTAATCTTATAAATGCTGCAAAAATTTACGGCTAATATCACCAATATGTTTCCAGTTTCATCCATAACAACGGCCTGCTTAAGTAGAACTCCAGGACAAAATCATCTCATTCATCTCAATCATCTCATTAAATTAGTGGGAGGTCGATGTTATTAAGTTTAGATAACTTTTCACATTAGCAGCGTGTAAATTTCCCACTGCTGGGCTAAAGGCCTCCTCTCCCTTTGAGAAGAAGGCTTGAAGCATATTCCACAGTATATAATAATCATCGTTATAATTTGCTTTTACTAGTATAGTATCCAAAAAACATTTACGTGGATTCAAATTTAACTTAAGCTCCTTTTAGATTTCCTATTTTTGAAACCTTAATAGGATTATTGTAATTAATAAATATAAGAAAACCATATGATGATGGAATAGATGTGATAGAACAAAAATCCGCTAATGAGTCCAAATAAAAAGAATACTCTTTACAGCGAAACATCGTTTAATTTTTTTCAGAAAACATTTTCGCGTCGATGAAGTCAGTATGTTTCTCAGTAGATGTAACCACCACCGCAGCCGCAGCCGCAGCTACCAGCGATGGAGACAGCTCCAGCAGCTGGCACGATGCCTCCGAACTCGACGGCACCGAGGATCGGCACTTGACCAGCGACCAGGGTGTTACCAGCGACGCCCATCTCACCAGCTACAGCTACATCACCGACACCGGCACCTCCGTAGGCAGCACCATATGGAGCACCGTAACCAGCGGGGCCAATGAGACCGGCTTCATAGCCGAAACCATCGATGCCAAAGCCTCGGCCGTAGCCAAGGGGTCCAGCCAGACCGGCTTCACATCCACATCCAAGAGGACCACCGATGTACTGGCTGTATACATTCTGAAACAAAAATATATGAAGATATAGCAAGTCTGTATTAATACTAAGAAAGCCGCTAAGCAAAGATGTGACCTGACGGTAAGGTCTGTGGTGTTGGAAACTGTCTTTTAAATTAAGAAATAAATAGGATTTTTCTTAAATTCGAGTATCAGAGACTATTATAATAATTATATGCGTATATTTGTAATTTCACTGAATAATAATTACTTTGTATTAAAGGTTGTTTACCTGAACCAAGCAAGCCTGGACGCAGAGGAGGAGGAAAGCGAAGGTAGACATGATGCTTGGTGCGTATTCAAAGTAGCTGAATATACAATGACTATGAGAAGTCACGCTAACGCTTATATATGATCCATTCACAGATGGAATATAAATGTCGCAATTGGAAAACGTGTCTCAATATGGCTTACATAAAATTGGTAATATTAAGGAAAACAAAATTATATAAATATTGCAAAATATTTTCAGTATCTTGACGTTTTTTACTTATTAACAATTAAAATAGTCGTTCATAGTAAATTAAAACATTAAATAAACTTAATATTACTAAACTTTTTCATGTCACGTTTTCTTTCATAATTACAAGTGGAATCCGCTTTAATAACTTACTTCGATAACGGTCCTTGCATTCGTATAAAAACCGGTGCGTATTCATCTGAAACATTGTCAAGTTTACATTCAATCGGTCAACATGTTCAAGGCTGTACTTTTGGTCTGCGCTCAGGCGCTCTTGATCCAGGTTATTGCCGCCTCTTTTTAATCTAAGCCAGATTCAAGTATACGATTAATTTTGATATTTACGCAATTATCAAAATAGATTATGTACATGCCATGTGGCCACTAATTTAGTTAGTAAAATTAAAATCTGTGAAGCATTTTGAATAAATTTCCATAATAGTATTCAAACTAAATTGGTTTTGTCCGTCTGCTAATTAACTAATCTTTGTTAATCGTTATATTAAATTGTACTTATTGTTTTGTTATAGTCTATCGCTGGACAGTGCATCGGAGCTGGATGGGGCGCTGCTCCCTACGGTCTCGCCGGTCCTCTTGCCGGTGGTTGTGGTTGCGGAGTTGCTGCTATCCCTGCCTCTAGCGGTGGTGGTCTCGGTGTGTCAAGCGCTTCTCCTATCCCACCAAACGGAGTGTCGGTGCTCTCAGAAAACGCTATTGAAGGAAATCTCGCAGTCGCCGGTGCTTTACCTTTCTTGGGAACCGTTGGTCTGGAAGGTGTTCTGCCAACTGCTGGTGCTGGTGCTGTCAACTACGGATGTGGCAACGGAGCCGTCGCGATTGTGGAGGAACTCGCTCCTGCTGGCCCTGCTGGCCCACTCGGCTACGGCCTTGGTCCTTACGGTGCCATTGACGGTATCGGCTACCCTGGTTACGGCTACGGCATCGGTGGTGCTGGTCCTTACCGCGGTGGTTGCGGTTGTGGTGCCCTCATCTAAAAACAACAACAAATCGTTATTCGTGTCGAATAAAAACGGGAATAGTCCAGGAGCTTTGTCAATGATATTTATCTTTTATTTGTTTTACAAAACTCTACGTAGTTGGTTAAATTAAACAGATTCCTCAGACTAACCTAGGAATACCTTTTTGGATATCGCCTGGATATCCTGAAGTACCTTCATATCCTGAATAAAAATGATACAAAGTTTGTCTTTTATAACTATAATGCGTTTTATTAAAAACCAATTGAAACAAATACTAATACTTTTGTATATGCTTAGACAGGATTACCTTTAAGTCAATACATTGTTAATTTTTTATTTTGTATAAAATTATTAATATTAGCGACAGTCATAACACGAGTACATAATATATTTAGTTTACACACAGGTTTATTGGTAAAACAATCTCCTACTGTACAGCTTATAGACTATACAACAACATTTATTCTTAGACTTTATATAAATCACATTAGATTTTGCTAAAAATACACTTTATATTGCTCTTGTTCTCCCTGACACTCTTTAGATCTGTATATTTAGTAATGAGTAGCTACGGCACGTCTCTGGTGTCTGAGCCCACAACGCAAATGACGTCAATGGTTATGACATTTTATTTAACAACAATGAACATAAAATTACTGTATTATAAACTATTAATTCATGATAAAAAAAAAACACATTTCATGTCAAAATATAATTATAACTTTGTTAAAAACTTGATAAAATCCCTTCACACTTAACTAAGCATATGATTGGCTAAAACAAAAACCGAGCTACGAGGACAGGATGTGCGATCGCTCCTTAACGAAAGACTAATAATAATATTAATCGCAAGATAATATTTGATTACACTAGTCCGTCATCGCGCAGACACTACCTCCTTACCACGGCGCAGAGTTGTTAATATCCAGAGCAATGCATTTAATGTTTTTTTTACTCTGTTTGAAAGTTAAATTTGATGAATATAAAGTCGTAGAAAAACAGTCGTTATATATTTTAGTAATAAAATAGGAAAAATAAATAAAATATAAAAAAGGGGAAAAAACTGATAAGCGCGCTGACCACGTGCTAATAAGTTTATTTCCTTTTTTATTTTTTTTGGTTTGTAATGAAACGCATTTTAGACCAAAAGAACACGAAAAATAATTACTGTACAAATCATGACGACGTGCAATGGTGGCAGCTAGCAGCATTTCCCCGTTGAAACACAATTCCAATCCTCTGAGCAATAATGAACCAGCCCTGCTGTCCAACCTATAAGTGACTTACAACTGCCCATATATGTATGTATGTATATTTATAGTATTTATTTAATTTAATCAATCATATTACTTAGTATAAGTCTTTTCAGTTTGACTTTTTAATTTTTCTATACACATTCTAAAATTTTCTACAAGTTCGTATACTTTTTATTTACCTTCTTGATTTATGGTCTTCTCAGTACCTCAAAGGTTCACTGGATTAGATTGAAGTACAGGGCTGCCAATAGAGCCTTATAGAGTTGTTTCTTCTTAACTTCTATTTAAACTTCCATCCCCAATTTGACCGACTACGTGGATGTTTAAAAGCGCTATAACAGCTGGCTTTTACTCATAAACGCAGGTCTTCATACCGATTCCCATACATCCTGCATCAGAAAAAATGAACTATGATACAAACTTTCATCCCAAAGTTAACTCTCAAGGTGATGAATTTCCGAAAACATTGTAACAATTTTACTTATTAACAGAAATTTAAACACCGTTTTCCGAATTTTTAACATAAAAGTTCCATCCTAAGTTTTTCCCTTGTAGGTGATGAATTTTCAAATATTATCTCGGGTCTATGTCGTAATTTAGTTTCTGAAAACATTATATCATTGACATATTAAATTACATTACCCATCGCAATTGATCACGTATTTCCACTCGTAAGTTGAAACATTTAACGTAACACTTGAATTAATGATATATCTTGTAATTAAAAACGTTTCTAGTTTTACTGCTCATAAATATTTGTAAAATTGTTTAAGAATTTTTTTTAACAAATTAGTTATGCAAAGATATATAAAATATAAATGCTATTTAACAAAAAATAAATAACTTTACTAGTCTAGACCAATATCGCAATCGCATTTAATTTGCAAGTATTTGAAAAGTTCCGTTGTCTGTCCAGGAAACTCATCATCTTTACGAAATTTAAATGGGACTATTTCGGAATAAACCTTTTTCGAATAAAAAAGGTTTTTTTTTCCGTTAAATTTAAATCCGTCTTAATAACGGAGTTACGTCTTGACCAAAAATTAAAAGATATAAATTTTATTAAATCAAAATTGAGAACCTCTTTCTTTTTTTAAGTCCGATAACAACAACAACAACAACAATCTTCCAGCCTACCCTAATTAAAAAGATAATATATTAAAAAATAATACATATCATCAGTTTAAATATTACGAATTTAAATAACCAATATAATTAAGAATGATTATAATTTTAATTACATAAAAAAATTACAAATATTACCAGAGGAGGAGTAGTTGTTCCCTTCAAAAATAAGAAATGCCTATCTTCATAGAGATCAATGTATTTTCTTCAATCATACCATAGAACATTCTCATCTTTTAAAAAAAAAAAACAAAATATTTTTATCCGCTTTGGAGCTACGTTGGTCGTTGACACATAAAGACACATACAGAGTCGCGATGACGTCAGCGAATTTAATGAAACAACGATTAATAATAATTAATGTACAGTTAGATAAAATTATTAAATATAAAGACGAAAAAATAAACTTTCGGACAAAATAATTAGCACCGAAATATTAGAACAAAGTAAAGCATAATTTGACAACATTAGTTCACTAAACGACAAGTCCGGCGCGGCGCGGCGGTGTCACACGTCACTCTGTGTCTGAGTCTCAGACACCACAGACGTACTATCAACATTCCGAACCGATGGTAGCTTTACTCTAAATAGTTTGTTAAATGACTTAATGCCTACTTGAATAGTGTATATTTTGATTTTGTACGATTACGTTACATAGTATAAACAATTTAGCAAAAACATAATACGATTTTATCTAGTCACTTCACCAATCAAAATGATTTACCATATCGGTATACTCCGAAGCCGTAAAATTATAGCACAATACAATATATGATGTACAACAAAATAACGCAAGATAATAAAAGTAAAGGGAAAGACAAATAACCTCACTATAATAATTTATAATCTTTTTTTTCAACTCTTCGTTTTGTATCGGATGCTAAAACTAAACACTAAAAATCATATAAAAATAACAATAATATGTAAATACATACATAACCGACAAATTTAAAATTAGTGAGTCTATAATATTGGTATAATATGTACAATATTTATGTATTCGAAACAAAACAATACACCGCACTCTACTTCCTATCAGTCTAATAGGGCAAGGTCGAAAGTGAAATTTAGATTTCCGCTAGTATTCCAAAACTACATACTTTATGAGCCTTGTAATTAGCCCAGTAAGACACAAATCTAAGAGTATTTAAGAAAATTGCTATGTTTTTTTTTTTATTTAAATGCATTATTCTCATTTCTAATGAAAATTTTCAAAATTGAAGTTATCAAAAAATGTGGAACGCTTCACGATTTTGCGTGTCATCCTTGCGCAGGGGCCATGCTAATCTTCTCTGTATCGTTCCAATTTTAGTATATGTACTGCCGAAGCAAGTACATTTGTAGTGCTCTCCACATTATATATATAGTAAGCGTAGTTAAAAACTTTGATAGCGCGATTCAGAACTATTAATATATAAATATATTTTAAGTAGTTATAATCAAATTGATTAAATAAAATTGATATGTAAAACATAATAAATTTATTAATAATGTTTTTTAATAAATAATAATCCGAAAAAACCACGAATTTACTTAAAAATACAATAAAACATCGCTAGTAGCGACATCTACGGTCTATAAGAGCTTTAAATATGTCTTTTGCTATCCGCTTAATTTTTACTACAGTGATTATGCAATTATCCGCTAGATGTCGCTCTTTGACCCCCATTTAAGTACACAGTTGTAACGATTAATAAAAAATTGCGTCGAAAACGTTTTTATTTTATTTGTAACTACCAATACGTGTGTAGCCTTCCTACGAAAATTGCTAACGAAATAATGATAATGACAAGTTCATTATTGTATCTTCCGTTACTGTGTAAAAATATTCTTTAACATTTCATTAATAAAAAAAAAAGTGAGATATTTTAACATGCATAACAGCTGTTACATATTTTTGACGGATCATTATTTTATACTAACCACTTACTTTATTGTAACTCGCCACTATTTATATAACCTATAAATACCATCAAACAGAGAAACAGTCAAATCAAAATGAAATCAAAATATACTTTATTCGAGTAGGCTTTTACAAGCACTTTTGAATCGTCATTTAACAAACTATTTTAAGTAAAGCTACTACCGGTTCGGAATGTAGATTCTACCGAGAAGAACCGGAAACTTAATAATTACTCTTTTTTAACATCTAAAAATACAGTCATGTTAGTTAAATACAATTATATATGTATGTTATGTCTCCTGCCTGGAAATCAACAAGCATTAACTCCACGCTTTTTTATCATCAATATAAACTTGTATCGAATAATATGCCTTCTTTACTAATGTATGTTTTACAAACGACTTGAATCGACTTGAATCTATGAAACGGCAAATTTAAAAATGTCTGCGGAATTTTATTATAGAAGCGGATACCTTGCCCCAAGAATGATTTATTGTCTTTGCGGAGCCGGAAACTTGGCGTTCTAAGCTTATCCTTACCTCTTGTGCAGTGTGCACATATAATGATTATCACTGATTTTATCAAAGTGATCAATCCTACTGTGAATGTACTTTAATATAATATACAAATATTAGATTTTAATATTCCACGCTATTGACAAAGTACATACAAACAGTTCTTGATTAATTTACATATCTTTATTTATAACAGAACAGCATTAATTTTGGTAGCATGAAGTTCCGATAACAACGATTCAAAATGCCAATTTTCCACGAATTAAATCATAACGAATAGAGCATTTATGAATTCAACCAATGATATCGCGTCAATTAAATATCAAATTTGTTATCCTTACTCCTCTTGACTCTTGTTGTTACTGGTTGGAAAAGTTGGCCTCACTTGCAGTTATCAACTTCTATACCGTTTAACCGATCTCTAAGACACTTATTATATTTTTTGTACGTTTTTTTTCTTTAATACATTTTAAAATATGTCTGTATCAAACTAAACATCCTAATATCAATAGTGTTCCAAATTTCATATCCAGCTATGGTTAGGATACGTGATCTTAATCATTGATTGCTGGTTCAAAGCCAGGCAAGGTGGCTTGCTGGCACCTCTGATTTTTGATTTGCTGAATTTGTGTTTATAATTCATCTCGTGCTCGAATGAAAAGCGAATTTAGCACCTCTCGCGGCGAATTCAAGCGCGATATCGATCACCTCGCGTCTGGTAATAATTCAGCATGGTACAATAAGCCTGAGCCTTCATCTTAAGCAGTCCTTGCTCTACAGTCGGTTTTTTAAAACCTAACCTTACATATAGGGACAAATATTATAAGAAAACCTACACCTAATGGATATTTTGACATATCCACCATCCATCCACTGACATTCTGCTTAATGAAACTACCTCCTAATTGTCTCGTTAAGTGAGAAGCTCTTTGCCCAGCTATATGATATTTACCATACTGTTATCATATAAAAATTATCAAATTAGACTTTTTTTTATTAGCAATGTGTATTTAACAATTACTCCATTACATTTATAATAAAAGAAAATTGACACACACATAAATACATTTAAAAATATTGTCTGCGTATTATGTCCTGGAAATATTTATCAATAAAATATAAAGTTAAATAATAAAGGTATAATGAAATAATATAAAGTTTAAATACATAATTTATTACTATGGTACAATATGTTTTGAATGATTTGCCGATAAAGTTAATATTTATACTTCGAATACAATAAAATGTACAAGAGGTAACCAAAAAGTTTTTAATGTTGCTATTTTTTTTTTATTTTCTTCTTTAAGTCGTCCCACGCATGAACACTGTTGTCCTTCGAAAGTTTCACAAAATTTCTCTAGATTCATCTTCATCACACGACTTACATAACACTGCTATTTCGATATATGTAAAGTTCTTCAATATAAACATAGAAAATAACGAATATAAGCACACTTCCAAGTGTCTGCACTGAACAGTTGCTATATAAAAAATGACATTGTTATTTATCTACTTATTCAATATTTTAAAGATGAATTCGTTATTCGAAGACAAGCCACAACTACGGACACATCTGAATATACAAAAAAAAAAAACATTCACTATCTATTATTATTTTTTTCTACATTAGATCAAATTCAAAGCAATGATTTTATATAAACAGCCTATGAATTATGTATAATAAAATTAGGTATTCGTTACATTTTAGTAATTAAGTTTAAAACCTATTTACACTATTGAACAGAAAATACTTTTTTCTTATCTGTAATACTACCTCCCTTCAATTTTAGGGGCTTAATATTTTGTATGGAATGCACAATCTCTGTCAAAATTGCACAGACAATATATAAATTAAATGTCAATAATTAAATTTCTTTTGCATAGCAACTGTCACTTGTTTCATACTTTTTGCAGGTGGGGTTTTATTAGATTATCTCTGGAAGTGCGCCATTGTTCTTGTTTGTATTATATAGTGTAGAAGTTAGCTATACGCCTGGCTTTGCTTACAAGTCCGTATTGACACTTCACTTTACTGCTTCTCCTTGCGAAACTGACTTTTACCTGTTGACAAAGTATATACATTCAAATATTTTAATGTTATCTATAATAATATTATAACGAGGGGTAGTCTCGTTATGAATGATAGAATTGTAAGATTTATTTTACTGTTATTGAGGAACATTATTCCTGAGTGCTATAGGACTTAAATCATATTCATATTATATCACTTTATTAACAAATTGCACCTGTAAATAGTAGTACAAATAATCAATATCAATATTTTATTTATCTTTGCGCCTTGTTATATTGGATGAGAGTATAGATTCACATTAGTCACGTAATTTTCTGTCTCTCCTCATCATAGAATAATATTAAATAAAAATTAATTTCATATTTGACTAAGTATTAATCTTATCATTAATATTGTACAAAGTAAAGTCACCTGGCTAGCTGTCATCCTGCAAGGAAGTGTACCGGTTGCCGAGCGCCAGCGGCTGACGGACGGCGCTGGCGCGCGCGGGCGCTCCGCCCCCGGCGGTGCTCCAGCCGCCGCCGCGCTTGCCGCCCGCGCCCAGCACCGGGAAGTAGTCGTCGTTGTGAATATCTGGAGCGTTCTTCTGCAGATGATAATAGGAAAAATATATTAATAACCACATTCTATATCGTCCAAAACATGATTTCCTTTCCTGAGCTTAATATTATTAATAAATTGTACCGTATTATTATAAATGGGAACTCTTGTTGCTCAATTACACAAAAACGTCTGGACAGATTTTGATGAAGTTTGGAATAGAGATAACTTATTAACTACTCTACTAATCTAACACATCTACTCCACCTTAAAAATTGATGTTTAAATGATATCATATCCAGACCGACAGACATTAAATTACCAGAACGGCACTACAGTAGCTGGAAAATCTTTTATTTTTATTAATAGGGATTTGACTAACAATATTTGGAAGGCATCTGTCTAACCTTCTCTCTAATGCTGTCTCATTCTACCAAGTATAAGCTCCTTTCAAATTTCACTCTCAAGCGCCAACCACACCATCTCAATTATATACATTACAAGGGATACTTTTTTACCTAAAAATACTTACCTTTATACGAATACCATACCATAAGTTTAATTGACCATAGTTTCATGAATACTATCACAAAACTAATTACTTGTAAACCAAAATACATAACATTTAACAAGACAATATTTCTAATGTTCCGTTTGCTATTTTCCCAAACGATAAGGACATGAAATATTTAAATTACAAGAGACATTGTATTTTCCAAAAAAATATTTACAAAAATAGTTCGTGTAAAAGCACAGCACTTTGAACATAGTAATTTTTTTAGGGCGCATTTTAACCGATGATTGCGGTTTCAAACCCAAACAAGCACCACTGAATTTTCATTCACTTGTTTATAATCCATCTCGTGTTCAGCGATGAAGGAAAACACCGTGAGGAAACCTGCATGCCATCTATTTTCAATGAAATTCTGCCACATGTGTATCCACGCCCCCCATTGGAGCAGCATGCTAGAATCAGCTCCTTACCTTCCCCTAAAAAAGTGAAAAGCCCATTTATAGGTTGGTTCTTTTATCAGATTTAACTTTCTGAATAATTCCTTTAGCTCATTATAAATGGCACCTCTCCAGCTGCGTTAAATTAGTCCTTTAAAAGTGAATCAGTTTATAATATTGTGTGTGTATGTATGTATGTATGTATTTATTGTACTCACACTCTGGTGCCGACGTACTGGCTCCACGTCGCGGTTGCGTGACTGCGGTGGAACGTAGGTGGAAGGCTGTGATTTGATCTTCTCTTCGGGCGGCGGCGGTGGAGGAGCAGCTGCTTGCTCTACTTCCACCTGGAATAATATAAAAATATATATAAATAGTAGATATTGTCTGTATGTTTCAACTAGTTTCATATAATAATTTAGACGCAAAACTAATTGAAAGAGTAATTCTTTAAAGTTCCTTAAAGGCCCATAACCTTAAAGTTTGGAAATATCTTAAATATTAAAGAGTCCCCATCGTTTTGATGAAATATAATCATTCCAGCTATACTAAAGCGACTTGACATGATTTAACTGCCTGAACATCTCGTAATACTAATAAACTCAAAATCCAAACAATATTCATTAAAATATTTTCATAAAAGCACTTTTAATAAAAAAAAAGGGTGTACCATCCACTTAAATGGGCTTAGATAAAGGCTATAATCAATAGACATCATTATATTGATCTAAAACAAAATAATTTTATTAATTGATATCACTCCACAGACAAAGGCGTCAGAGCCTGAAAGCTAGTAAATTTTTTTTAAGATTACTAACTTGTTGTGCAAAGATCTTCCAACCCACAGTATCACTGATAAAAGTTATAAATATTTCCTATCAACCATCCTCTCCTTTTGAGACGGTTTGAAACTCATCCGACTCAGCTCCAATGTGGATTGAGGCACAAGCAGATTACCTGACGATGTTTTCCTCACCACCGAACATGAAATGGGACCCGCATCGGAGCATCATTGCGGAATAAGCTCTAAACCTTCTAACCCCAGCAGTGGACATGAAGGGATTTGCATGCGGTACCATTAATCCAATTATTAAACATTAAGCTCATTTTCTAGTAAACCTTACCTTACCTACCTTATGTTACCTTATTTTTAGCTTGAATATTAAATTACTAACAATACACAACTAATACTTCAAGTTATAATATTAAAATCTAGCTAACCACCCCGGCTTCGGGATGGATAATAAGTGTCAATAAAAACTTAATATCTTTATAAATATAACTGGTTTACGTGACACATCCTAGAAGCTTCCAAACGGTATCCGATGTCTTCAACATTCATCGTCATATAACAGTTAATATATAAACCTTAATAAATTATGCAACAAAAAGTTCCTAATGAATCAATATGTCCATGGGTGTAAAGCTAGCAAATGTACCGCATAGATTCTACAGAAAACCGGTTAGAAACTAAGCAATTACTTTCTTGCACCAATTAAGCCAATTCATAAAATTAAATTAAATTTACCATATATAAAAACCAACGAATTTCTAACCTACGCTTTATAACATGTATCTGTGTAGTATTTTATTGTGGTACTGGTAGGAGAACTTAATCAATAAAGCTAACCGGTTTATTCCACGGCCCCTTGTTCTTGGTATTTTCAGGCGCTGAATCTTCGGCGGAACTATCGCGTCCAGACTCCGGCGCTCCAGCGTTCCCCTGGAGGACTTGGATCTTGAGACCTGTGTAGTCTTTTACTGGTTCCTCGTAGTCTTTCCATTCTTCTTCCTCCTTAAAAGAATAATATTGTATACGTCATTATATAATCTTAGTAATATTATTAATGCAAGATTTTTGGATGGATGAATGATTGTGACTCGATCACGCCCTAACGGCTGAACCGAGCTGAATGAAATTTGTCAGAGATAGATAATCTGGAAACGTGGATTACTTTTTTATCCCGGACGAATGTAACTAACACCTGCTAAGCTGCTGCTAACTCTTAATAAGGGGGTCCTTCTCCAATATATCTTCTTCCTTATAAATACAATGATGTACAAAATCCTATATGAATTTGACAGGATTAAAGTACATACTTGTTATCCTTTTTCAATCCACAAAAAAGAAAGAGATAGCAATATTCATTCGAATACTCTTTGCTGTACAATCAGACAAACACAAAATATTGACAATGATGTACAAATTTGTTTTTCGTTATGGCTTTTCAAAGTTGCCTCCCGTCAAATATTTACGCGACCGGTCTGTTGACTTGTCGACTTTCGTTAGTAACATTGTTAAAATATAAAGCGATCACACGCAGCGCTTGCAAAACGAACGGGGGAATATTGTACTGTCAGCTGTAAAATTGACTTTTCGCTTTAAAGACCATGGGAAATTTCGAGCCCTGAATTTACGTCTTGCTTTTGCATTTCATATAAAGACCCTATGTACAAATGACAGAAGATCTCTACAGCGATAGATACTATTCACTGACTAAATCACTCCCCCTAAGTTATCGGGGTGCATTAACAAATATAAACTTTTTTTTCTGTCCTTATTATTATATTAAATATCTTACGCACACTAAGACATCTTGTACTTCGACTTATGCACGCAAGTCGCACATCTTCGCGAACAGATCTATACAAAACAATCCTAAGCCACAGATAATTAAAAAAAAAACCTTCTTTTTCAGCATCAGTTTAAAATATATATATTAACCATAAATAATTATCATAATATTATTATTAAGATAGTGAACATAATCAGATAAGACTTTGAACTACTCTTAGTATTAATAGTACAAGTACTTTTCTGTACTTTTATATTCAGATAACTAGAAACATAATGTGTATATCTAAGCCAAGTTTATTAATTTTGCAATTAAAAACATACATAACTATTATAATAGTGCGATCGAAATTCATCCATAGTCATTAATAAATCAAATTTTCAAATACATACAGTATAGATAGATTTCCATATTTCAAACAAAGTTATTTAATCTTATTTCTGATCATTTTTATTGATAATACTTAAGCTCACCCCACAAATTCTAATATCGAAGTTATCAACCAATAAAAAAAGCATTAATCTCATGACAAACAGACAAATAAAATTTTACTGAACTGTTTTGTCTTTGCCTACATATATAGCATAAGTATATATTTTTTTTATTGTTACGAGCCCAAACAAATTTCATCTATAATAACCAATCTGACAAATTTGCTATCTGTATTTGTACACACATATAGAGCACATGTGCACACAAACATAAGAAGACAATCCAACATGACTGGACAATGACTTTACATATTTTCGAAAGGAGTATTAGTACCCAAATTCCTAGCATCATGTTGATACTGAAATCGTCTTGACAAAAATTAACCAACAAATCATTTATCGCTAGTTATCACTTCATATTATAGTCTAGAAACTTTGAATCCGCAGTCATATAAGCCAGCAAACTCAACAACATAATAGTATATAAATAATTTATATAAATATCATGAATATAATAGAGCACTATTGTTAATTATATTGTTAGTTATATAAGCATCCAGTATATAACAGATTATTTAGATTATTATGTGAGAGAAAAAGAAAATGTACGATAGATTATCAGGTTATTTAAAATAAATAGCAACATGTATGTACTAAACAGATATTTTTTTTTATTGAATCTATACAAAATGAAGCAAATTGTAGGTTACCAATAATTGTTATCAAAAATGTATCCAGTATTAAACTGGTTTTTTTTTTTATGTATGTCAGAGTGAAATTAAAAACAGGCAAGAGCTACATTTGAACAGACAATATAATTTAATTAATTTAAAACTATCTGAAATCATCAAAACCTTACATTTACTGTGCACATTTATTATTACATTATAAAATTCAAAGCCATTCCTTAATTATTTGTTCCAAGATCACTTCTCAATAATCACCTGTAAGTAACAGTGTGTTCTGTGCCTGGATAAATTTACACACATGATAAACCTGATATTATTAATCTATCAATATACTAATGAGAATTTTAATGCTTCATTACCAAAGACCAGACCTAGCACTGACTATGGTCTATTACTATATTTAGTAATACTTTTACATTCCTCGTAATTTCTCATTGGCATATCAATCATTTATTTCCTTGTAGTATTTTTGTGATCTGTGTATGTTGTATATTATATTTTTGTTCCTTTTTATATATGATTATTAGGTTATAAATAAAAATCATATATGTTAATTTATTCAATGAATCTATATGTAATGTTATTAATAACATAAGTCATGTAAAGTTAACTTGTGATAGAATAAATGTTCTATTTAAGATTATAATGTAGCTTTTTTTCCATAGTAATATTATTTTAAAGAGAATGAGACTCATATTTTTAAACATTAACCCCAGATAAAAAAAAAATATTTGGATTTATGAATATATAATTATAGAAACCTTTAATTTATTATTAAAACTTTCTGAAGACTCAATAGCTTAGTTAAGGAAATATTTGTAACCAAATAAATAACAATTACTCAAAACGATTAATAATTAATCATTCTGTTTTGCAATTATTTTAATACTTTTTTGGCATAGAAAGACCTCAAAATTAATCAAAACAAGCAAGCAAGTACATACATACATATAAATATATAGCAGTTAGCACACTATAATTTTCATGAAACACATTTTTCCATTTTCGCAATAAATTTTTTTGGACTAAAATTGACACACGCACATCATATATTGTAACCATTAAAAAGGGCGAAGGAATGTCATTGAATATTGAAACCGGGTCAAACGAATTACGTTAACAAAGGACTCGGAGAAAAATATCATTTATATATTCCACGCGACAGATTTTCAGTGTCATCTCAAACAACCTACATTGCAACGAAATCTCACCTGCGTTTGACGTATGGAAAAAATAATTCGTGATGACTATTATAAAATATACGCACCCCCGCTCGGCCGGTCTCTTCACTCTCCTGGGCTGGGCGCTCCTTCTTCGGCCTGACATCGGTTTTTTGTTTTGTATCCTCCAATTTTTTTGCTAGTTCATCAGCAGTCGCGAACTTTTTGACCGACTTTGACTTTTTGCGGTCTTTCTTCGCGAAGAAATCGTCCAGATCGGCCATTGTGGATTGTAAAGTATAAAATGACTTCTTTAAACTGTTTTGGGAGAAATACAGCACTACAGCAATATTGGAATAAAATGAATAAGGGGGAAACCAAATGATCCCCCGGAATGATTTTAGTGGCAAGCGTGGCCGACTGTTTCTTTTTTTTTTAGTGGCAGTATTCAGTGCTGCCACTTATTCACTTTAAAAACTACTATTTTTAATAATGGCTATCAAATTGTGTATCTAAAGTTAATTATTATACCATCATTTAAATTATTTGACTAAATGCAAACAAGAAAAAATACTGTTATTTCTATATTAAAATTTTGCACAGCCATTTTGTAACTAGTCTTCTGTTTAGATTTTTTAATCACAAGTTCCAATTGATAGATTATTAGCGTGGGACCTTAGTATGATCAACGAATTAAAATTATATTGTCTACTTCTTTCTTATGCTGAAATTATTTATGATTCTTTTTTTATTAAATTTAATATTGTGATAGAATTACAAAAATGACGAAGAAATAAACTCAAATGAATCGTTATTAAAACATTAATTGTTACTTTTTATGGCTAAAAGCGATCTCAGAAATTTTAAATAAAAAATACTAGTTTTATCACGTATTATAATAAATAACTCCTTACTGATGTATAAATTAACAGTTATGGGATTTTGTTATCGACAAGTTCATATTAAGCATATATTTTTTTATGTCCCAATAAAAATTGAAATATTCAAAAATAAAATATTATAATTTAAAGCAAATTGTACGTTTATTCTAAAATATGATACCTCAAACCCAGGTAAATAAAGTATTGCACTAACTTCGTTGTAGAAAATTATAGAGGCATTTCGAAATAATCGGATAATACCTACATCAGTATTTGAACGTTTTATCACAAAATGGTCAGTCGTATCGGAATCAAGCTATAGTCAATATCCTTATCTAATCTCCCGATTACCTGTCCATCTAGTAGTTTCAGCTAGTTTTAAAGTAATAAAGACGCAAAATGTTGGGCACCGTAGCAAGAACCACACTTTTGGGTAGAAATGTTATGAGGAACATCGTAAGGAATGGGTCCCATGGTGGAATCCCTGGGGAGGTAATTTTTTTTTTATTACGTAATGTCATCACACTTCACTTATCAAGTTCACTTTTAACCAAAAAATTGAAGATATTTTGTTACTATTGTTCAGAATATTCATATTTATATTATATATATATATATATATTCATATTATGTATATTTCATATTAAATTACTAGAAGAGACTATTATCTACTATCGATAATTAAAAATACATTTAAAATTATCGTTGTATTCTCTAGTAATGCACTGCAACGTAACCAGTGTTTCATTTTTGACTTTCATAATTAATATAAATGGGTAAACTATTCTATCAACTGTTTAAACACATTATAATATAATCTCGCTGAGAAAATAACACAACATCTTCTATATTGTGTTATTTTCTATACTCATACTAAGCACTTGAACAATCTTGGAACATATTTGGTGACTTTGAGCTTAGAATGATCGTTACATCCCTATATTTTCTGATTCAACTTTTTTTTAACTGTCTACTTTTTCTTTATATGTCTTGTATATTATTTGTAATGATTCGCTAAATGGCAGTTCCACCGTAACTGGTTCTGTCGTGTTTTGGTCAAAGAGTGAATGAGCCAGTATAAGAACAGGCATGGACATTACATATTAGTTCCCTTAGTAGTTTATTTTTTTACAGTTCCAGTATCTATAAGCAATCTTCCACGAAGCATCTTACATCTATATAAATAATATATGCAATAATTTTTTAAATGTTCAATTCCAGAACCTTCCGTTCGACATCCACAACCGTAAGAAGATAACCTTCCACTTCTTCTGGTTCACACTCACTGGCATTGCTGCGCCCTTCCTCATCGTCTTGCATCAGCTAAGGAAGAAGTAATGTAAGTATTGGCATAATAATTAATAGTTAACTAATAAACGGCATCGTAATCTTACGTTTTTAAGCCATTATCACCCATAATTGTATACGTACTAAAATTTATTTTGACGATGGTCATGTTTTTAATTTAAATATGCATAAGGCACGGAAATTAATTATTTTTAATCTATATGCTTATTATTCCAGATGTCATTCTTACAAAAAAAAAAAAACAATTTTGAATTATTTGTTGCCGTTAAAATTTTAGCATCTCTCGAATGTGTCACCCGGCCCCGGTAGCGTAAATAGTAAATTACTAAATTCCCTTTAATGAACCGTCTGACATTGATATACAAATGATTTGAGACGTAGACATAAAACACCCACTATTCGATTCCAGGCAACAGGCAAAATATTTAAGATAATTAATTTTTAAAAAGGACGGTACGTGATCTTTGGAGAGTATGTTACGATGTATAATTTTACGTATTTAAAGATAAGGATGCAACATAAATATACTATTTCACTATTTATGTATTCAAGAATCCAATCGTAATGATATTTAACAATGAAGTTGTCGTTTTTACATTTAAAATCAAAACTAAACAAACATAATAACTTGTATACGATGAATAGAATAATTATTTTATTATACAATAATAGTTACGCTCTTTTAATTTGTATTAGATAAATAAAATTCCGAAAGCTGACAATATTAACTTAAAATAAAATAACAACGAATTGTACCGTACGGTTCCGTACACTGAATAAATACCAAACGCTGTCGCCAAAACTCGTTACATTTGTAATTTTAAACCATTTTGAAAATTACCCCCGAAAAAACAGACAGGCAAAAATAAACACAATGGCTGTTTTGGCTAATATTACCTTAAAAAGACAAAAATGTTGTAATTACCAATTGATACTAATTTTATTTATTTGTATAGATACTTTAAAAACATTAGAATTTAAAAACATGAAAATAAAAAAACAGCTTAAAAACAAAATTCAAGCAAAGCAACGTAGCAAAGGCGTTTAAAATTCACAATATTTTTATCATAAACTATCTAAATGTAAGATGCACTAAAGTATTTTAAAACAAACACGATGTAAACTTGATGCAAGTTTGTTGACAATGCATAATTAAATATTGACATTTATCGTTCACCTTCAGTTCAGATTGTTTGCCTTAGCTTTGTGTTATTTTAAAATCAATGTCATTACTGTATTTACTATTGTTGAAAATAATTTGAAATTATATTTCTCCAATTCTCGAACTGCAACTAATATTACTCATAATGGAGACGTATATCATTTCTAGAATAATATCTAAGACCAACAAAAATACAGTATTTTATTTAGTAAAGCTATTCTGTGAATTCAGTAGAGATGAAACGGATAACAGTTTGGCCGGATACCGGATATCGGATATTCGGCCACCCATGTGACCGGATATCCGGGTATCCGGCCGCTGGATATCGCATTATTCTTCGTGGGCAGCTAATGTCAAACAATACTCAATTTTAACAAAGTTTGCCAAAATCTACCTTTCTGCACCTTGCAGCAGGATGTATAGCGAAAAACTTTTTTCTGAAGCTGGCCTTATTTATGAAGAGAAACGCAACCGCCTGCTACCTCTCAATGCAGAGAAATTACTATTAGTACTAATTCATTCATTTTCTTTGTATTTGTATTAACTAGTTATATTTAAATTAAGTGATACTAAGACTAACTAAAGAATTACCCAAAAATTTGTTTTTTTATCCAGTTTTTTTTATTCAGCCGGATGTCTATCCGGTATTCAAATAGTAGCTATCCGGTATTCGGCTGGATAGTATTATGGCGGCCGGATAGGCCGGATACCGGATAGTTACGGGATATCCGTTTGATCTCTAGAATTCAGTCTATAACTAGATCGTGATATGTCAGAAAATTATAAATATGTATATTTGTCATTGACACTACATTGATTAGAAGTTAAAGTTATAATATTTCGAGGACACACTAGTCAAAAAAGTGTATCACTTTATGTATAGATAGATATAAAAAAAAATCAACAATGTCGAACGAGTGTTGTGTCAAATTTGTTTGAAAATAGCGTTACAGGACAATGGGTAGTTCTACGATTACAATAACATCTTGAGACGATTGGGATTCAGCTTGCATTAATTAAACTAAAGAAAAAGTAATACCTACGGTACTTATTTGTAAGGCAAGAAGTAAAGAACATAGTATAATAATATATTATATTCTTTAATAATATACACTATGCTTATGCTATGTTCGCGATCAGTTAAAAAAATCGAATAAATATTATAAAAAAAATATACTCTGTATTTAATGTTCTTTTGATTATTTCGGATGTATTATTTGATTCATTCATTAATTCGTTGTCTTCTTTATTTCTATTACAAGTTCAACGTTAATTTGTTTTTTATTATATTATTTGTCTATATCTCGTTTTTTGAAATACATTTTATATATGTATCTATTTTTCTTTATTTCAGGTAAATTTTTACTTCGATTATTAAGCTATTTTATGTAAATTTGTAGTATAAACATTATTCCTCAATGAAAATAAATTAATTTAAAAGGATATTGGGTTTTATTTCATATTAAAATTATAGTTGCGTTCAAAAACTAGCGAAGAGATGTATGCCGACGAACGCAGTGGTAGTTTTGTAAAAAAAAAACTTACGACTGCGACAGAATATTGAATTTTCACACATTTTGCTGAAATAGTCTTACGAAAATCATCAAAATGCTGGGTCCTTTAGCTCGTTCTTCCAACAAAATTGGAAGGAATGTTATGACAAATTTCATCAGGAACCACTCCCATGGTGGAGTCCCTGGCGAGGTAAGTTCCAAATTCAAACAGTTAAACATTACATAATCTACGTTTTATGAAAATAATTATTTGTCTTTTGTTTATAGTTGGTAAGTTAGATCAATGGTCTCCTTTTTAAATGACAAAAATAAGAAGATAATTAAGTTTGTCTTTGTTTGTAATTTCCAAAAATTGATTTTTTTTATATGTAGGTTATATTACAGTGATATATTTGAGTACATATAAATCCTTGGAAATTATAGTTAAGCATATGATTCATTTGCTCTCTTGTTATATATTAAGTTAATCATACATATATTTTTTTTTAATAATAATTTTAATACTCAAGCTATTTATTAAGAGAAATAAGCACAACATGACATTGTTAAACAGTAATCTAGGACATTTTTTTTATTTTTTAAATTATACTTTTCATTTAATAATATATAATATGTTGTTATGTTCCATTCTAGAATCTCCCATTTGACATCTCCAACCGGTACAAGCTGACAGCTATGTTCATGGTCTATGTCGGTTCAGGTCTTTCTGCTCCCTTCCTTATTTGCCGCCATCAGCTTCTCAAGAAGTAAATAGTAAGTAAAAGTTAATTTTATAAACCAAAGATTTAATAACATTCCTGACTAGAAACACAAAACCACACACAAATGCGTGTGGGAACTACACTCATGGCATAATCACACTATAAATTGTATTTAATGTTTATCTTTGATGGTAGAATGTATGTATGGTACAGTATTAGTGGTACTGACCTACTATCACCCTGACTAGATATCTTAAAAATCTATTAGTTTATGTATATTTGGATACATTATAAAAATCAATTTGGAGAAAAAAAAAAAAAAGCTTTTTTTTAAATTATTTGAAGTATTCAAATATTGAGTAGGAAAATGTTTTTTACTTTATTGTTTCAAGTGTATAACTCTATAATAAATCAAAAAATACATTAATCCATTCGTCTTAGAATAAGTTACATTGTATCAATTTTTAATGACAATTTTTCAGTTATTCAATATAGCATTGCCTTCTATAGTGTTTCCATTAGGCATGTGTTCGATATATCAAAACATTTAAAATCAGATGCTGTCAGAATATGACTTTTTTTATGTTAATGGGTAATCGTTTTCACCGCATCTAAAATACTTTGAATATTGTCCTGTTACGTCAAAGCATTCAAAGTACGATGACATTAAACTCATGAAATATATGCCTTGTCTATCTTTAACTTTACAATAACCCATCTGTAAGAAAGAGATGAAGCGAATGTTAAAACAATTTCGATATCACATTTGTTTCATCTCTTTCTCACAAATCATACAAAGTAAAGTAAAACAAAAACAGGGCGACATCTGAAATCGGATCACTCAAATTACTTTGAATAAAAAGAACTCAAAATAACCTCTAGTTTTTTTCTTTACAGGTAACATTGCTTTACATGGATTGAAGCATGTTTTAGGTATAAGCTAGCAAACTGTGAATTAAATTATAATATAATGTTATAAATTACATTGGCTTTTATTTCAAAATAATTAAATCTTTTTCCAGAATTTTAATGTCGGTACATAATTTATCAGTCTAAAAAAGTTCTTCAAGGCCAAAATTTCTATGCTAAAAGCACACATAACAATTATCTATTGATACATAAAATATTATATAACAGAAAATGAATTACTTTCTTCTTGTCTAACCTTGCTAATTAATGGTTTTGTTTTTTCCAATTTTTGTAATTCGCTTGGTATAAAGTACGTAAAACCGCATTAATATATCGGCACGAGTTACGTGACAAGTGAAACGTCGAGTCACGAGGAGAAAAGTTGAAGTAGAATTAAATAAACACGTATATGTTAACTGTATTTTGTGTGGGCTCGCATAATATACTACACGCTTCGTGGCTACTCTGTACAAACTAGGTACTAACTGTTATTAATTTAAAAAAAATATTTTAACTTGAGTGTTTCATAGTATATATATTTCTTCTAACTACTATATCTAAGTAACCTAGAAGCTTACGTTATAAACTTAGATCACTGGGCCTTGGTAGTACATACAAAAATATGGCGATTGGCGAACAATAGAAATATTTATGCAGGGAATTTAAGGTATTCCTAAATATGTACTACATCGAGACAATTCATATTATCCATTTATATTTACTTAGGTCTTTAAAAATATAACACTAATCGTCGTCCAACGAGACCAGAGGAGTGTTAATGTTATCTGTTATCCATAAATAATCTACATACCTAAATGTCACTTATATTGTGACAGTGGAAGCCGAAATTATTGTATTATTTACTTGTAATGAATATCAAATAAAATGATGTTAAAATAATACGATATAGCTAAAAGAAATAATAATGAATTCTCTATAAACATAAAAGTAAATAAGGTTGTACCGATTAAAGGTATAATATCATAATAAAACTGCGCAACCGGTAACCTCAACAATGAGCGAATCATCTTGTTATATCTTGGACAATGGAGCTTATACAGCCAAAGCTGGTTTCTCCACAATGGAACCGAAAGTAGTCCCTAACTGCATAATGAAAGCTAAATCTGAAAGACGTCGTCCTTTCGTCGGATCGCAAATTGAAGAATGTCGTGATGCGTCAGGTCTATTCTACATCTTACCATTTCAAAAAGGGTTCCTTGTGAATTGGGACACGCAAAAAACCATCTGGGACTTCATATTTAGCAAAGAATGTTGTCCAGTGAACTTTAGTGAGACTCCATTGATCATTACGGAACCTATATACAATTTTTCGTCAATACAAGAAGCTATAACGGAAATATTCTTTGAGGAGTATGAGTGTCAATCATTATTACGTATAAACGCAACAGATTTAGCTGAATATCACTATAGGAAGACACATAATAACGAATGCACTGTTGTTGTTGATTCGGGTTATAGTTATACATATATAGTACCTTATATTAAAGGTAAGAAATATAAGGAAGGTATACGAAGGATAGATGTCGGTGGGAAAGTTTTAACGAACCATTTGAAAGAGATTCTGTCTTATAGACAGTTAAATGTTATGGAAGAAAGTTATGTAATCAATCAGGCGAAAGAGGACTCTTGTTTCGTATCACAAGATTTCATGGCGGACATGGAAATAGCAAGACGGAAAGGTATATCAATATATTTACTTGTTAAATAACATAGGATGTTTCAGATCTAAATATTACACATTTATTGGTTGTTACTAACAATTTGCAATTCATATTGGGTTATTTACATAATTTCATTTAAAAAAAATACTTAAGTAAAGTTAACCAAACAGTTAATAACTACAAGCACAAGAAACATACCAACCAAGGTTGATAAGGCAAACAGAACTAAGGAATTGTTAACATTTCTTACAGTGCAGAGTATCTCTTGTGGCTTATTTGCTAGCCTGGTAACCTACATGATATTAAAAAAAAAAGTGTCATGATATTTTTTTATTTTATTAATATATTTAATTTAAACATTTATGGTACTAATAATGCTTATACTATTACATAAATACTATGTAAAATTATTGTCAAATCTTGGGACATGGTACCGAGGTATCTGCTAAATATTTTTTTAACAGAACTGTTTGCTATGAAACTAAAAAATGACAAACAAATTTCATTTTTTAAACACATATTTAGTAAATAAGTATTTATTTATGAAGTTTATGAAAAACAACTGAAGTATTTTCAGGATCAAGTAATACAATTGTAAAAGATTATGTCCTGCCAGACTACACCACAATAAGAAGAGGATACCTTCGAGACATTGTCAAACCTGATGAGGACCTCGAACAACAAACATTACGTTTAAATAATGAACGGTTCTCTATACCGGAGCTTCTATTCAGACCCTCAGATGTGGGAATACCACAAATGGGGATACCAGAAGCAATAATGCATTCGATTGAGGGATGTCCAGAAGAAAACAAGGAGAGTTTGCTAGAAAATATAGTTTTGTATGGTGGCAACACACTTTTTCCTGGTTTTCGTGATCGAGTTTTTAACGAAGTTAGGGCTTTCGCATTGGACCATTTTGAAGTTAATGTTACTTTGGGGGAGAATCCCGTAACTTATGCATGGGAAGGGGGGAAATTGATGTTTAGGGATCCCGATTTCTACTCATTCTGTATGACTAGAGAGGAATATGAAGAAGAAGGAAAGGCACTAGCATTTGAGCGATTTGACATATAACGGCGCAAACGAGCAAGGAAGTCTTCGGAGTAGACACTTTGCTCGGTAAACAATAGTCGGATGAAATGTACGAGTGGGTTATTTCGAAACAGGTCTGGGCTTGACATTTATGGAGGGAATTCACTGAGAGAACTGACAATAATGAAAGATTTATAATATAATATGGTCAATGTTATATGCCATACAATATTCAAACTAATGGAATAAAATAGAATGGTAATAAAAAAACAACAATAGAAGTTAATTTAAGTGAAAATAATGCTTTTACGGAACTTAACGGATATTTTTAAGTCATTGAAGATCATGCCCTCAGGATTTAAGTCAGTGAGTACAGAATCGGAATGACGCATCCCGCGATCTAAGATGGAACTATAACGTCAGTAAATATCACCAACGCACTGCAGTATTTAGTCAACTTTATAAGAGTGTAGACGGTATGCGTTATTCTATTGAATTAGAAGAGTGTTTAGAAGAGAAATGTAGAATTAAGACTCGGTAAAGAACGCCTGATGCACTTGTTGAATTGAAAAAAGCTAGCAGCGGGCCTGTTTTAAAATGGAAAGATGGGAATTGAATTATCTTTAGTTCTGTAAACTTTATATTTATAAAAAATATAAGAAAGTACATTTTTTTATAAAAAAAACATGATTAGAATTAGATTATTATTTTTATACATTTTAACAACATGAAAGCAGCCAATATTCAATATCACAAGAACTGAAATTAGTTATAATTTTATAAACAATAAAATAAGTCCTTTAGTCTAGGGACAGTATTCTTTTTTTATAAATACATTTTGCATTTTTCTTTAATTATCGGTCTTAGAGAATATGGAAATAAATAAAACAACCAATTATGAATATTAGCTCAATTAATTTATTAGTGCACCAAAGCAGTCACCTTGAAACAATTCATAAAATTAAATTCAACAAACAAATGCATGTGACGAATCCAAGTTAAACATAGCTATGACTAATAATTTTTTCAGAGTAGTTTATAAGAATAATTATGAAATTAACATTAGCAAAAATATTGTATTACTCTATAAAGCTCAATTATAATATTAATTGATGGAACTTTTATGTTGCAGGTAACGAACAATTTCAATGTTTTTCTTTTGTAATAAGTAACACTTTCTGGGTGATTTCTTTGTGACACAGAATTTTATCTATCAGTGCACTAAACGCAATAGATGAGTAACTGTTTTAACGTCTATAAGTGTTCACCCTCCCAGAAAGTATTAAATATCAATTGATTTTAAGGAGTATTTGATCAAGGCTATAAATAATATAGACAAATTAGATATTAAATCAAACTTTTATTCGATCCATATTGTAGAACAAATAAAATGTATGCTTTATTGTCTTGTTACCAGCATGTGCAAAATTTCGGCTTAATCAGTCTGATGAACTTTTGACTGACAAATACTAGCAAGAAAAGATTTATTATAAGCTTGTTTATATAAGTGATACATCAAAAATGTAATGATCTTATCAAAGTTGTCAGTGGCTTTAAAAAATACTGTTTAATAAAAACTTAAAACAAATTTCAAATGAATGTTTCATTTATTAGCAGTTGTTCCTTACTGCAGAAAATAAGATATTTTGTGATCAAAGCTTATTAATACCGAACATATTAAAATAAACATTAAATTAAAACATTAACTAGTTCAGTACATAGTACCTTATAAGCTAGATATTTTAACCCAACTTGTATGCACATATTCTACTTAAATGTATAATATTACATTTGTAAAAAATATCATTACAATATATATTTATGGTCAAAAATGTTGAATATAGAATATATAATTAACCATAAATATATATTTAATCATATCTAAGTTTACATATATGCCGTATTAACAAAAATCTTTATACAACCAATTGAAGCAGTTTTTAAGTAGATATATCTTAAGATTGCATGCAAGTTGCAACTTGGATCACTGTTAGCTAACTGATAAAATGTAAGACACTTCTCTTTTACAAATGTTATACTATTGTTTAATTAGAATAAAGCTACATTTAGTTGTAAGCTCATCACTGAATACCATCAGCCGGTGAACGTACATCATCAATCTTGAGAATCATCTTAACAAGTTGTGTTGCGAGAGCTATTTGTTGTTTCTTTGAGTGGAGCGACTCAATAACGTTCATTGCCTTCATGTCATTTGATCCTGGAAGGAATTAAATATATATATATATATATATAAAATAAAAGCTAAAACTTTATAAGTAACATGGATTTTAATTATAAATTTTCTTATATACTAAGCGTACTTCTAACAATATCAACACAGCCATCCCTTCCGATAAAATCATGTTAGAATTTCGTATAGAACTGAAGAAACTTATATTTAATCATTTTACACAGAATGATGTTGGTGTTAGATTAAGAATAATGTAATTATGTAGTTAATTTAGACAGAAACTTCATTATTATTTACAACATCCTTATGTTTTCACACTTTATTATTAACCCTTAATGTTTGTGTTGTTCTAGGTTAAGGATTAACAAGGAAATTGCTACTACTATATTTACAGAGCCTATGTTAATAAATTACTGTACAATACATTACATATCAAATATTTTTTAACATTATATCAAACTTCTAAATTTCGGTATGTTAACACTTCCAGTTGCAACAGTTCTCTGTTTCTATGCATCGAGTGTACCGTACGAATTGTCGAACTACCCAACATAATTTTTATAATTGTATTATTGTTTTTTAAGTGAATGTAAATTCTTTAAATAAAGTTCTTAAACCCGACTATGCTAGTCTTCAAAATTTTATTGAGTTTGTTTCCTCAATCGTACCGATCAATCTCTTTCGTGTCTTCTCCATCCTACGTGACATTGGCGAGATAATCTGTGCCCTGTCGGCACAACTAAAAGCCATTAAACTAAGAATTGAATTGAATGTTTTCACATTATTAAAATACTACTCACCATGTCCCATGCAATCAACACCGAGATTGCTGTTGTTTTCAGCTGCTTGCCTTGCCTTAACTTCAGACAGAGTGTCGATTGGTGATAGACCACTGCAATCAAACAAATAAATTCAACATTGGGAAAAAAATGCATAGAGAACAGCCATTAAATGCATTACTGGCCTAAGACTCTTTCTACTTTTGTAGATTTGTAGCTTGCAACACCATGATGCTCTAATGCAGATTGGTGGATATGCACGTTGTTTGGTTTCCTCAAAATGTGTTCCTTCTCCACCAAGCTCATGAAAATTCAAAGATGTGTGCCCTGGTTTGAACACACAACCTTCACTAAAGGTTTTACATGTTAAAAGCTAGGTAATTGAATTTCAACCCAAAATATAAATTATTCATTAGATAGTCTCTTAAAAATTATAATAGAAATAATTCAATAAAATACCTATTCTCAGCCAGTGCAAGAGGAACAGACTCCAATGCATCAGCAAAGGCTCTGTACGAATACTGGTCGAGAGAAGACAGCTTATCGGCGGCTCTGGCTACAGCGAGAGAACACGACACCTCGGCCGCTCCACCTCCATACACAACTCTTGAGTCCTGAATTAATACATAGTAAAATTTTAGATATATGTATGATACTTAATTAATATTGATTAAATTTGATGACAAAATACATTTCAAATTATATTCCAACTTAAATGTATAAGATAATTTACATGTGATGGGTAGGCTTTGTTTTCAGTCAGACAGTTGTTCTACCGCCCAAAGCATACCTTTTCAATGTTGTGTTTTGTCTTAAACATTACAGATGGACGCATGGGATGATATAACAATTTAGTATGTTTATGATTGGTAGTTCTTTGACAATATGAACATAAATAATGTCTATGTGACCACTTACCTTTGCCTAAAGTCTCTTCCTTATAGAAGTGACCACTACCAACATGTTTAAAGTTATCTGAATCTGTGAACATAAATGATTCAAAGTGGTTATTATGAGAGCTGACCTGCACAAGACTGCGTACGATGCAGAGCGCGTCGTGCACGGAGCGCTTGGCCTCCTCCACGATCATGCGGTTCCCGCCGCGCACCAGCACCGTCACGGCACGAGAGTTGGAGCACTGCTCGATCACCAGCATCTCATCTTTAGATGTACCGAATGCTGTTGACAAAAACATAAATGAAACTTAACTAACCTGAGAAATCGAACTGTTTCCATAAAATAAAACATATACAATTTCGATAGTTAGTAATCTTTCGGTTTGGTTAAAGTTTTTATTATTTAACTTTAAGTAACTTCGGTAAATTATAATCTACCGAAAAGTAGCGTTAAATTGTAAGCTGTAAGTTTCAGTTCACAATCTTTCGACAGTTTACAATTGCGCGAGATAGATAACAATCTAATGGTATTTAGAATTTTACGGTGATATATACACTATTAAATGCTGTACAGTGGTATAGTCTTGGTAATTGGACCCCTTGGTTGAAGTTCATTAGTTCATCAGGAGGAAATTATTTTTAATAACTTATTACTACAGTTGGAAAACTTTAACAAGGACCTAAATATATAAGATACTTACTGAGCTCTCTTACAAGTCCACAAGATCCAAGCTTGTCTGGAGTAAGCTCTTCAAACCGGGGTACAATTCTTCCACCAGTAGCAATAGCAATAAGTTCCATTTCAGGCCCTCCAACCCAACGTACAGCTGGGAGCTGTTCTGCCAGCAAAAGATGGTTAGCTTCATCGTCGAAACCCCATTGACAAATGGCAAGATTCGCCCCAGCATCCTGTAATAAAAAAAATATAAATTAATTTTACCTACCTCATCATTGTTGATCTGTTAAGGGGCATATTTTATTTATTTATATGATTGATTAATTATAGCGAATAACTTACAGTGCTATTTAATAATATATTAGATATTTGTCTGTGTGTTTTGTTTTTATGTAGTAGACAAGCAGACGGGCAAAAAGGCCAACTGATGGGAAGTGGTCACCACCGCTCACAGACAATGGTGCAGAAATATTAACCAGGAATGGGTACATCGCCAATGCCACCAACATTGGGAGCTAAGATGGATGTCTGGCTTTGTCGCCCTTCAAACAACAATACTAGGTACTGGTGTGGGTGGTACCTAACCAGACTGGCTTGCACACAGCTCTACCACCAAGTAAAGTCACGTAAGCAATTAACGATTTTTTTGTTCATATCTATGATAATCACGGTTACGTACTTAGAATATCTATCCATATTATTATTTACTACTTAATAAAAAACAACATTATATTGACGAGTATTTGACCTTATGTAATATTTTGATTGGGATAAGAACAAATAACAGTACATTTTAATTTAACCAACCCGCATTGGACCAGCGTGGTGGAATTTGCTCCAAACTTTCTCCTCAAAAAGAGAGGTGGCCTTAGACCAGCAACATTAGTTTATTTTAAAGTTAAAAATTAAATGATAATTCAAATATATCTAAATAATATAAAGTCAAATTGGATTTAGTTAGGAATTGGAACTTCCTTATTTTTCTTTCTTAATCAGTATTATTAGAAAACTCTAGAAAAATCGCAATCAAGCAAAACAACTGGAAAAACTGTGTATATAATTCAATATAATACAAACCTTGACTCTCTTCACCATCTCCAAAAACTTTTCATGCTCATACTTGCGTAGATCCCTGTACTCCTCGGCGGAGCCAACGTGGAGCTTATGCTTGGTCTTGGGTTTTGGGGGCTCGAACGCGCATGTGAGGATAGCTAATTTCACATCCTGTATGCAAGAATAAAACTGGAGGTTTAGTAAATAAATAATATACTTAAAACTAACGAAAAATAATGTCTTTATACAATAGTCAGTCAGTATGATTAATGATTTTGTTTTTTACAGTTGTATAATATTACAAGATTCAGAGACAGAGTATTCTTTACTCGCATCGAATCCATGGTCGTAATCGTTTACGCGATAATCTTCGCGTAAACAATTCCGGCAAGCATGATTCCGAAAACAGTGTTCAATGAACATCGCCATATAATATCTGAAATTACATTACGTTAATACAGGACGTTCATATCGTCATCTCTCTGTAATATGAACAGTAAGCCAGTCCAGCACTGACTTGCTACTAGACTCGTGTAGACTCCTAGTTTTAAGCTAGTCCAGGGCTGAATTCGCGCTTACAAGTCAGTCTAGTGACTAACCACCCGTTCTATTTTCGGGGCCAGTAAGTCAGTCCAGTGTATCTGGTGTTGTATGGCCGCGTTCGCGCAGTCGCTGCCAGTTTGCTGTAGAGTGTCCACATACCTTTTTGTAGCTTACTGACTGTCTTACAACTGACTACTGATCGATCCTGTCTACATGTAGCCAGTTACTGGGTCCGAAATATCGAGTCACTGGATCCATGCATAAATGCGAAAATCTTATTCTAGGTTCCATTTGGACTAAAATATACAATCTCTTGCAAAAAATGCTTATGTATTTATTTATTTTTCTCCCCTTCCGGTCTTCTCCATGTGACATGACAATGTAAAATAAACTGTAAACGAAAACACAATAAGTTAAAAAAATTATGAAATTTTTAACACTAACCTTTAAAACTTTAGGCATCTGTGGGTGGCTCATTGTTTTATCAATTACTACTCCTCGAACGAGCATAGAATCCTCCATACGTCCACCAACTTTGCCTTCCACTTTGATCAGCTCAAAATTGACATCTCGCTTTTCAAGATCTGCTACTGAGAGAATTGCCTGAAAAGATTTTGAATACAATATTTGGCTAGAAGAAATAAAGTAAGGACAATTTCTTAAACTTGTTTACAATTTATTTATTGTAGGTCCACAATGATTTAAATTATAATGTGAGTTTTTCTATTAATTTTTCCACATTTAAACACCTATGCTCAGCACCACATTGATGTTATATAGCCTTTAAACTAACCTAACCTAACCATTCTGTACATCAGACTGGTAAATCTTATTATTGGAATATTTAAACATTTTTTTCATATTTAAATTTGTTATATGATAAGCGATTTTAATTGCTTTTTCTCACAAGGAAATGGTAACCTCATGCTATTTTAATAATCCTATTACAAATTTGCATTATATACTCATAAAAAAGTAAATAATAAACGAATATAATTTACTTACATCAACAGCAATTTCAGCCATCAGTCTGTGACACTTGACAACAACTTTGCTTCCTAGTGTGGTCATGGCAACCTTAATAAGATTTTCCCTTGTGTTCTTGTTAACCGGGAAAGCCTCACTGATGCCATCCAAGTGAGTTAGAGCTGCAGCCGCTGCCATTTCAAAGCCATCTGCTATACGGATAGGGTGGATACCCTTGTCGATCAAGTTAGATGCTTGTTCCAGAAGTGCACCTATAATATGAATAGAGTTTTGTAAAATTTATGTATAATAACTAATGGGAGTCATGTGTTCATAATCTTTAATGTAAGTGACTTTTACAAATAAAATAAAAACAATTTATAATTAAAATATACTATTAACAGTTAATAATAATCAAATTGAACCAATTTCAAGTACATTTTACAATAAAGTATTTTTGAATCATCAATATTTCAACTCTCCAATATTTTAAAAAGTAACCATCAAAGAGAAGATAGGCCAAATAATATAATATATAATATTTATATCAGCATAATTTTTATAAATAACATTTATAGCATAAAAACATAATGGAAAAAGCCATAACTACAACAAAATGACGACAACAACAAATGAAATGTCTACAAAGTAATTTCTTCCAATGAAAAATAGTAAATAGACTCACCAGCCAATACAACAACACCAGTTGTACCATCTCCAATCTCATCATCTTGACTTTGGGCAAGCTGTACCATCAGCTTTCCAATCTGGTGTTCCACATCCATCAATTTAAGGATCGTCGCACCATCATTGGTGACTGTAACTTCACCATCAGATGACACCATCATTTTATCCAAACCTCGTGGACCGAGGGATGTGCGTAGAATGCTGGCAATCTGCCGAGCAGCTTGTATGTGCGACTGTAAATTCAGATCAATTTAATATCTAATAATGTTTTGGGTGCTTTTTTTACTGTTTTATGTTATGGATTACCTCAGACACAGCCAAGGAAGATTTCATTATTAATCAAAACACTACATGTATTTTTGATCATCATTGGTATCCATCACAAGTTAGACAGGGCTTTATATAAATTGTAAATTATATTTATAATGTTATTCTATGTTCCTTTTAAGAGAATATGTGATTATTTTATATATAATTAAATTTCTACACATTGAACATTTCAATTCTAGAATATTATATATATTTATTTATATATTATTTAAAAAAAATACATATAATTTGTTTACATACAATAGGTATAATATTTTACGAATTGAAATTTAGAACAAAAGAAATTTTAAATATTGATGACTTAAAAGTTATCTGTTCCGACTTGAAACTCAGTTCGTCTGATTTTAGTCGTCATGTGACTCACCAACACCATCTGATATTTTAAATCATATTTTTTAAGTAACTATATGGAATTGGAGTAAAAAATATACCTTATTGAATGTAGATTAACATAAATAATCAAGAAATATGAGTATTTACATTATATTTATACTTAAATCTTTCAAAAAGACGAAATTATATACGGATACTATCGCAATAGGTTGTAGTATCCCCATCAAATAATTTAATAAATTATATTTTAATTAATATGTATAGAAATTGAGTGAATAAAGGTTCATGTATTAATTATATTGATATAGTTTCATATAAAAATATTGTATAAAATATACCTTTAAGGCATCGATACCGGTTAGCCGTTTTTGGTTTTCTTGATCCCTTAATATGATAAATGGACGACCAAATTCGTCAAAGGCCACAGTCCCTGGAAACATGGACATTTTTCACAAAATTATATCAACTCAAATTTAAGATTAAAGTGGATTTAACAGGATTCCATTTCACAAAGAATCCAGAAAACAAACGATCTGCGGAATACAGATAACAAAAGTTTGACAATGACAAATTACTGACAATTCAAAAAATATACGGTGACAGTGACATTTAGACAAAATTATTATTATTTACTTTTTAGTAGAACATTTTTAAGAAATATATTGCTTAAAATTAAAAAAAAAATTATAATTTTACTAGCTTATGATCACGGGTATAAAATATGTGGTTGGACGACATAAAATTCTTTTTCGCTGTTATTTTTTAACTGTTAGTTCATATTGAATGATATTTTTTGTTCATATAGATTTTTTATATTTTTTTATTTTATTTTATTTTAATGAAACAAACAATGAGATGACACTTATGGCATAAAAATATACAATATTACATACATCAGCTAAGTTTCCTGATACTGATTACACAATTATTAAAAATAAAAAAAGACTAACATACATAAAATCAAATAGGTAACATTATACAATTAATGAGATCAATAAACGTGCAGTGTACACTAAGGTAAATCTTAAACATTTATGAATAAAGTTAGTCATATAGAAGATACGTAGTTATGTTGCGCAGTACACCGTTTCTGCCAACTAAGGAATCTCCGGGAACCAAATCTTCCGTGAGTTTCCAAGAACTTGCTGATTCCTTAAATTTAACATTGTATAGTTTTAAGCGTAACAAATCGTTACATGATTGGCATCCAATTTTGTCACATGTATTCATTTTATAATTAAGTTTTAATTCCTTTTTAAAATTCAATTTAATTTTTAAATAAAATTTAATAATTTTTAAAAAGTTTAATTGAAGCTCCCGAAACTTGACTATGTTGCAAATATTTACTAATTGATGTTAAATAGTCCAGCAGTATATAATTTGTCTGTTTATAAATTTTATTTTCGTATACATCCATTAGACATAAAACGGTATACGGGGTTCCATTTTCCTTCTTGAAATTTACAGATGCTTATTTTGTTTTATACAATTATTACGTTAAAGCATTTTTTTTTGTTTAATACGGACTAAACGTAGTGATTGTATAGTGGTACTGAAATTGTCCTTATTACACTAATTCAGATAACGGTAACACAACAAAGACATTAGAGTACTTAATTACTATAATAAATAAATATTTCAAATAGACAATAATATTCACTAAATCACTCATTATTGTTAAATTTAGATGTCTACCTCGGATTTTTTATTTAATTGTAAGAAGTAAGGAGATGTAGCTCATGTTTTTACCCAAAAGAGTGTGTACCGAAATCTATGAACGAAGGGAGTTGTCTTAAGTTGGCGTAGACAATATTTTGTTCTCAACTGCTCCTTATCTGTTCTGTTGAATTAATGATTGCAGTTGTGGCGCTACTGTCGCTATTATATATACTGAATTAAATACTTATATATTGGGATTTTCAAAATCTAAATATTCTTTATCGTCATGTTAGTGTTGAATTAAATTTAAATCTACCATTATATATAATTTAATTAACAAAACTTATGTTTAGAAGGGACTATTTTTTGAAGGATGCCTAAATGTCATTCCCTAATTCTGTTTTAATAAAGAGAGTATTACGCATTTTGATACTATATATTTTGAGGGACACTTTTTAAACACATACATACCTATATACTCCCTAGAGCTATTAATATTACCTCGAACAGTGTCGCTCACGGTATGCTACTTAAAAAAAAAACGAAGTACGCGAAGGATATGAAACCACGACTTTTTTCACCTGCAATATTTTAGATCTTTACACTTATAAATATATTGGGCATTATAAAAAAAAACACAAAAAATGTTTACCATACTTTATTGTATTTTGAAGTAAATAATTCTATATACAATCCCATAATCCCTTCTAATACCATCCATACTCGTGGCTTTGCTGAGATTGACTTTGGATTCAATTGATATATACTGATGCATAAGTGAGACAGACAATTGCCTCCCTCGCTCTTGAGTTATGTTAACTGACTTAAAGCTAGGAACATATAAAATAACACTTGTGACTACACCGGGACTGCTTACATTGTCAGTTCCTGTAAAGAAAAAGAAAATATTAAGAGTGTTTTTTAATTTAAAAACATTTTTAGCTGGTAATGACTACTTCTCACATGTAACTAACTCTTCAAATTTTGTTTTTATTACTAAGAATTTCTTAAATAATATAAATACATTCATTCATAATAATTTTATGAATCAATGCTAGGCAAAGTTTATTTTGTACAAACAATATAACTATAAAAAAAGCTCTATATTTATGACAAGAAAGTACTTCAAGCATGAAAAGTACAAACACAAAGTATGAATTTGTGTAAAACATTTATATTCATAAGAATTTCCTTACCATTATAGCATTCACAATATCAGATTGGTTGTTCTTCAAAGCACGGACCGCCTTCGCTCGCGACACATTAGCCTGCGTCATCACAATTTCGACATCCTTCTCGTCAACTTCCGTCTCGTCTACACCTTCCTCATCTTCTTCCTCTGCGATTGGTGCCACTGTCTGTAGTGTTAAATTTTTTAATTAGAAAATGTTGTTCTTTTTTGTGAAAAGACTTGTGATTATTTGTTACAAAGCTGGTTAACTTAACAAAGAGTAAATTAATAGGTAAGGTCATAATATTTTTTTTGAATTACGTAGCTCCCATATAGCGTGTGTTTTCGATTTAAGTTAACAATCTAGTTGTACTTACAGTTCCAGCAGTAGCAGTGTCATTGCCAGCAGCAGCTGTCTCTGGGGCCTTGAATCGTTCAGCAGCTGCCATGGTCGCTTGTTGTGAGAGATCCTCAATCTTGGCCTCACCGAACACAATGTATGTGTCAGAATGAGGGTTCTTGTATACATCTGGGGAGTTGATCACAAACAGGATGTTCTTTGACTTTCTGATTGTTACCCTGTTCACTCCTTGCACCTTGGAAAATATATTTTTTATTAAGTATGTTATTCTTACATTTAGTATACAAAAGAACAAAAGTTACATCCTATAAATGTCCTACTTGGGGGCTAATGCCCCCTATTTTGGATGAGAAGGTTTAGATCTTATTTCATCACATGGTTTCACTCATGATACAAATCACCAAACATGAGATGGATTATTATAAACACAGATTAAGCAAATTGTTATTATGTATTTGTCTAAATTAATGTAATACATTATAAGTGGCCTTGCATCAATTAAAGAAATATATGAGCTGATAGCAGTCCCACATTTGGGCAGTCGGCAGGCTATCTTTGGTAAAAAAATATACTTTAATTATTTATATTTACTTATCTTTAATATATCATGAAACATATGAACATTGATGTTATTAATTACATAATTTATTGTTCATTCATTTATTGATTTATGATCTCAGATTAATAGATAATAAAACAAAACGCAACATACAGTGGATTAGAGGTCAAAAGACATTTTGTTACTGGGGATGTTCTTTAGCTTTTGTATTTATGTTATTTCACTTCAATGTTGCCTACACCTTTTTTTTATTTAATACTTCATGTTATGTCAATAAGAGTTCATGATAATATCAAGCATCATTTTCTGGTCATAGTCATACAGACACCAGTTAATACAAATGAAAAAAAGGATTTCATGTTTAGTTTTCTTAAATGGGTGTCATAGTTTTTGCTGTGCATTCGAATTTTCAGTACTAAATAATTTTAAAAATTACTTACCGGTTTTAAGCCGAGTTTGCTCATAATTTTACGAGCCTTCTTTTCACCACGGGACTGTTTAGCCTTTGATACAATGTCGATACCAGCGATTGGGTTCGTAATTCCGCCTGCACCTGGGGCTCCTGTAATAGTTTTATTCATTGATATTTTAATTTAAGAAGTAGAATACAATCTACATACATACATATTTATATTAAACCTGCTGTTACCAGCGAAATTTGTATTATAATATGGAAAACACTTTTTTCTTATTATGATTTATGTAGATGAAGCCAATGCACATATTTAATAAATATCATAAACCCTATGAATGTGCATATCTGGATCAATACCGATTACCAATTACATATTACTACTATCAAACAGCAATACTTAGTAATTGTGTGTCAGTTTAAAGGGTTATTAAACCTGTCAAATTACAGGCACAAGTATATTCTAACGTTTTATTGACCAAACTAAAGTTTAGTTGTAACTATACAGCTATTACTTTCAATCATTCAATTGTATTCTTTAATTTGATATCATGATGGACTTATCAATCCTTGTGGTTTACAAAATAACTAGTAGATAAATACCAATTTGTGGTTATAATTCATTTTTTTTTTAAAATAATATCATTTATTCTTTTTTTAAAAGTATATTTTTTTAGGCATTTTTGATTTTGTATACTTATTGTCCATTTATAAAGATTATGGTATAAGTCTTATTTTTAATTAGGCAGATTATTGCTAACACTTCAATATTTTAATCAAGAATTATAATAGAGTGCTCTCTGGCTGCTCAAAATGACACAAGTCTTCAAATCAATTTACTATGACAACTTCAAGACTTTTCTTCTCATAAAGTATTAATTTCTGTCAAACAAATATTTGTGAAATTAGTAGTAGAGGAGGTTCGACCAACAAAAAAAATTAATCACATATATTAACCTAACTAAAAGTTAAGTCAATTATAATATGTAATTAATTACAGGATCTATACAAATCTTACCTGCATCTTCCAATTCTGGAATGGTGTCGTCGGAATCACTGTCCGATGACGCAGTCTCCTCCTTACGCTTTTCGGTCATGGAGGCTGTGGCCTTGTCCAATTCTGTCAGTTCTGGCATTGTGAGGTCTTTGGAATCTCAGAACGGTTCCTTTTAACAATTAAAAATGTAATAAGTTTATATTTAAATGTTAAAAAAAAACCAAATATTTTAATGTCATATTTAAACTAATTCTTTATAACATCTAATCTGATTTAACTGATGTTTATGATGATTTGTTTGCATAATTTAGTTTATACAGTAAAGTTTTATCAAAAATTAAATTCGTTATTGGAAAAGTATGAATTAGCAGCAAGATGAAATATTTTCAATTTATTTATAAAATAACTTTATTTAATTTTAAAGGCAACTCGTATTATAATTTGAAATTCGATACAATATTATATTCCTTAATTACATTACACTTAGTTGATATTATACATGTTTATTGGATGGGTAGGAATTTGATAGCATCAAGTCCGATAAATATTCCGTAGAATATTTCATTATTCATTGGATTAATTCGGCATTGATTCTCTATTCCCACCATGCTCAGTTCATTTGAAAACAGAAATTCTTTGTAACTTACTTACAAGTACGTTAAGAAATTATTTTGTGTTTTATTTTTATAGTCAAGAGGTATAATAGTAGCTTTTAAAACCACACAACACAGAAATAAAACTGTTTAAATCTAAAACACCTATTGATTCAGTGAAACGCCGCTAATCATGGGAGCAAAGGGTACACAATTAACACAAAAAACGGAAATATTTATCTCAAAAACACCAATATTCTCCGTTAAATATTAGTATATATAAATAAACCACTTTTTTTTTGCGATTTCTTAAGTAAATTCGGATTAATTACCTCGTTCAAAGGAAATATACGAAGGGAAAGAAACCTCCGTATTTTATTCAATCTGACAAGAAGAATGTGTTGACACTTGACAAAATCTATGGTTCAAAAATTCAAATTACAAAATAAGTAAATGATTTTTTTACAAAAAAAAAGTGTGTTAACTTTATTAAATTAGGTAATAAAAATAAATAATTTTAATTACCTATGTTCTTGTTAAAATTTTGTTTAAAATTATTAATTCAATCCTAGCAATAAACTTTCACTGTTATCCATTAGAGATGTTTATCATATTATAAAAATCGACTTTTTACAAAAACTCAAACTCAATTTCCCAATTTCATTTTGAATGAAGGTTTCATTTTATGTAACATTAAGAAAATTAAAACATAAACTAATTATGTTTTAAATAATGAACACTTGTCTAATATTTATTTAAATATTGTTAAATGATATCCTTAGTTTGCTTATCGATTGCTTGATTATGAAGGAAAAAATACAACAATTGCTTTAAATACTGTACTTCAGTCCATGTAAACACAGTAAATATTTGATTTCAAAAATATTCAGTGGATAGAAATAATATTTAAATATACATTAAAACACAAAACCTTTACTCTACTCTACTGTCAAAAATAATGACATGACCCATAAGTTCGATGAGCTAAGCTCATCACTATAGTTTATTTTATTTGATAGGTACATAATCATAATCAATTGGTTTTCTTTTTTCTAGTCCGACGGAAGGCCACGACTGCTTGACTAGTCTGTGAATGTTAAATTCGAAGATTGACGTAGGATAGGATAACATTTTGACATTAATTTTGTGTTTAATATCATAAGTATTTGAAATTAATTGTATAATACTGTAATATAATTCCGCAATAACACGTTAACGAGTATGTGATTCGTAGTTTTATTGTAATAAAACAGTGTTATTTAAAGTCCAAAGTGCATTAAGTTGTTTTCTCAAGTTTTGTGATTTGTGAAAATGTCTTTAGAAGAAAAATTCACCGCAGCGGTCAATGTTATCAAGAGTTTACCAAAAAGTGGTAAGTATTATAAATATTTTGAAATGTTTCGTTCTAACAAAGTTTATGCTTTCGATATATAATTAATTACTTGATAATCATATCAGTTTAACCATAATTACATTTTGTTGATAGCTTCTATTAAACATTAATTATGTATATTTTGTTATTATAATTGATTCTTAAATAGAAGTAGATCTAATTCTGAAATAATTAAAAATGTACTAGAAATACTATGAGTATGTAAAAAAAGCTGCTAGATACATGAGTATGAGATAGGAAAACATTCCTAATATAACATTTCAAACACCATACATTATCAAGTTTCCTCATGTTTTACTTGAATGAAATCATGTTAATTGAAACACATAAGTTAACATAAGTTGACATAATTTTTAATAGACCCATCCAATTTTGATGAAGTAAATACTAAACGGTACCTTGGAATACTTCTTATAATAATTTGTATTTGTAATTCTTTTCCATTTTGAAGATTACCCCGTAAAAATAGATGGTAATTTGCAAAAAAGATTTTTTATTAGATTTAATACAGATAATGAAAATAATTAATTAAAATAAAAAGAAGTAAACATTGAATAATACTGGTAATAATATACTGTTTACATCTTATTTATATATACTAGGGTGAGATCACTATAAGTGATAACTCTGTCTATATACTATCTGTATGCATTATATATTTAATCTGTAATTTCTTTTTGTAAAATAAGTTTTGTATACTGTAGGGAATTTAAAAAAAATTATCATTATATATATTAGGATTATTGACATTGCAGACTTAACTAAATTTAACAAGTTATATGGGTTAATAAAATATCTAATGTACAAATCAAGAGTATGTGTAATAATGGCCATAATGCTATTAGCATTTTCTCATAGAATTGTGAATTTGAAAAAAGAACTTGTACTGCTGACATTAATATATAGATGAAAAATTAATAGAGGTGTAACTTTTTTTTTAGTAGTAATACACAAAGGTCTAAGCATTTAAGTACAAACGGCACATAGATATAATTTGGAATTGGAGATGGATATTTGCATTGCGTTTATTGCTTTAGCATTTTCTGACCTTTGGGCTGATGTGTTAATAAATGTAAATTTACTCAGACTTTATATATTTTTTTATTTTTGTTTTGATAGTTTATAAATTGTTATAGTCTACTTTTTAATTTATTTCAATTATTTTTAAAATATTAAAACATTCTGTAGTCTTTATCAATGTTAATATTAATGTGGAAGTTTAACCAGTTTATTTATTATCTATATGTTTTATTATTGTGTTACAGTATGGTATTGCCTTAATAAAAGAGTGTAAATGTCTTGACAAATAATACCCCTTTATACTCTCAGAGAACCTCCAAATGTGTTCTATATTGAAATAATAATTTACATATGTTTTTAATTTTACTAGATATAAAAAATATAAGTTTTAATAGTTACTTATAAGATATTTATAAGGTTCTACTGACTCCAATTAGAGTTTTAGTTCCATGTACAATCCTTATTGGGACCTTAGCCTAAGTCATTCATTAATTGGGATAGGTTCATTTGTAGCTAGCAAGACTGTCGATACTATTGCTTCTAAGTAAATATGACACTCGTAACGTAGATTTCAAAATATAGTTAAATATATATGTATAAACTTGTGTGTACTACAACATTGTGTTGACTATATGCACAGTTAAAACTTACATAAGATTAAATGTATGCTTAAATTTATTTACTAAGTTTGATATGCAATGTTTTCAAACATACAATTACTGTAATATTCGTGTTGTTGTTCTTTGTAATCCACGCTACTCTCATTGTATGCTGATAACCTTTTGATATTAAGAATCAGTTTTGGCGAATGATGCTTGGTGATGTTTGACAATAAACAACTTACTCGATTATAGGCTAATTTCTTTTTAATGTTCACTTCTATTGGCGTTATAGGGCATGTACATAACTCTCATGCCCCCTCCACCGCCGTTCCCTACCCCATATATATACTTGCGGCGCGCATACTATATAAGCTATATATGCGCTACTTGCTATACCGTAGCTATATATTATTAAAATTATCAAAAAAATCTATGTTTTTTTCTTCTGGTTCTTTTGAAGCATAAATTAATTCAATAATCATTGATTTCGATATTTCACATCTGCCGACTGACCAGTGACGATCTTTTATGTTATTTTTTTTAAAATGCGTATACTTGCCGGCTAATACGTACATCGAAAAGAAAACAAAAAAAAACGTTCATATTTTATACAGATTTTTCATCAAAAAACTCTATTAAAACTCCGGCGAAAAATATGTTTTAGGAATCTGAGATAATCTTAAAGTTCGAAACAGACCCAAAAAAAATAGTAATGAGCAGCTCATAATAATATTCCAATGACTACCACCTGGTCCTTGCGCGGCACTCTTTAAACTTTATCGGATGATAACATAAAAATATACAAAAATGTGCCTCTTAGATATTCTTTAATAATAATAGAATACGCAAGTGTTCAAATTAGATCTTTATCATATATACTTTCGAAATATTTTGATGGCGAAGAAGATCTTACAAGTGATCTCAATCTTTTGGCCGGCTGTGTATATTTTGTACCTATTTAACTTTTATACCGTACAACCGATCAAAATATTCTCTATACATTTGAGCAGGGAGAATATTTCAGTACAAGTCGTATTAAATAATATTTTACCAACAAAGAGACATTTCACTTCATGTTGAGATTGAGTATTATAGAAAAATATAATCGGACAAAGTTTGTAAGGTCGTTAAAAAAAACTTATTCAGAGGTACTGGCAAAGGTATAATCTCTTACGTCCAAGTATTTGATTAAAACTACAAATGTAAACGAATGAACTAGGAACTCAAACCCGTACGAGTGTCCTTCGTTGAAGTCATTGTGAGTTATTTTTTTTCCTTTTAATGTATTGCCACTCGTAGATAAAATTAATGATTTTATTTTTAATGAGAAGTATATATTTAGATATGTTTGTTAATTATTTACGAGTTTCAATATGCAATACAGAAGTAGGTGTAAGAAATAAAAAAAAAAACGCTCTCTGCAACGTTTGGCAAGTTGTACAGGCTACCAATATTAGAACTGTGGTTCAGTTTTATTACAATATTGAAGACATTAGTTTCAGAGGTTAAACGAATACATATTAAATTTTTACAGGGTGTATTATTTATACACTGGCAACTCTAAGTACAACACCCAAAACCTTTGAAATATCGAACGCCTGTTCAAAATACATATATCTACAAATTAATGGCTTAATTTGGCTTTACTTGTTTGTTCCACGTGCTCCGTCTAGCTCCATTGGTATACTAACATAGGACTAACATAACAAACCACTTTGCATACTGAAATATTTGTATTCACTTTCCTATAGCGTGTTATGTAAAACATACTCGTTCCATTATGTTGGTGAGATTTCAAAAGGAAGTAATTAAGGATATGTTCTCTTGTTTTTAATGTGTTATAAATTGTTGCCCACGACATCTGTGATGTTTTTTTTAATAGACGGAGATTGACGAGCAGACAGGCCATTTGATGCCATGCGGTCTATAGTTAGTCGTACAACCTATCTTTCTAAACCAAAAAAAAAGAGGAGAACCTTTTTTAAAGTAAATACTTAACCAATAAACGTAAAATTTATATCAGATGTTGCGTGTTTCACAGAAGTTTATTAGTATATAATATTCTGTATATAAAAGCGAAATACTACTCACTGATTAAAATAGTGAATCGGGGTTTGGAAGTTGGTTCATCTAGTATTATTATATAAGAAGCTGCGCTTCGCGGTTTCGCCTGCCTCAAATTTAGACCATTGACGTAATAACCATGTATTTAATGTACTCGCAAATACGGTAACAGTACGGCATTCTAAATAAAGGAACAATAATCACAAAATATATGTATCTCATACCAATGATAAAGTTACGTCAAAAGATTAGCATGTGATTAAAAGTTAATTTATATATTATTTCGTTATCAATCTTAATTATATAATGTTTGTGATATAAGGGTCGTCGTCAAATTTTGCGCAGGTAAACTAGTCCCTGAGTCGTGTAATTTTTTAATTAGGATTATATAATACACATCATCGTATAAAAATACATTAAAAACACAATACGTCACATAAATAAACACTGTTTAATAAAATTAAGATTAACTTTGATATTATTAGTTTTTTTTTAAGTAACAGTGTGGTTGTTTCTGGTAACAGAGCGGTTTTCCTTACAAAATCAACGTGTCCCTAGTAGGACTCTGTTACAAAAAGTTTAAAGTAATGTTATTTCTACTATATGAACACACTTTAAATAAATTATAACTACTAACAGATTATGGTTAATATTACAAAATATTTCTCAAAACCGGTAAGCAGTACAATTCTAATTATTAATTATTTTCTAAAACTTTGTCCCGCGTATGGTGTGAATCGACTGGAATGTTATGTTACCAACTAATTTGAAATGCAAAATAGAGATGGCGCTGCTTAGATTTTGTACTAGATTGGGCGGGAAGTGGGCATTCATTGTGGATGATCGGGAGATCAGTTGCCGGGGTACGGAAGGTGTTAGTCGACCGCGAGGCGTGGATCACACCGCGTGTTTTTATTGTGTATCCACTTTGTTACCTACTATTTACGTAAGTAGATGAACGTATTTTTTATTTATTTTATGTTGAGTATGTTTCCAAAGTGGCAATTAATCTAAATATGAATAAACTATTTTTGTTTTAATCCTTATTTTATGATATATGTTTTATAATATGTAAAATTTACTACTCTGTTACTATGCAACTCTGTTACTACCGCACGGTAACAGAGTTGTTAACAAAATAACAGAGTGGAATTATAACTAAATTCTATAACTTTGCACTTAAATTCCATGCTTAAAACATTTTTTTTTTAATAAATTGATTTTTTGTATTATTTTATTTGCATTAGTAGTATAAATGAAATGTATATTATTTAAATAAATTCAAAAATCTTGTTTCAGGTTAAGTACTGTGTTTCTTTCATTTCTTACTTTTGAGACATTTCAAAATGCCTCTCACGCCTGCTGAGAAACAGCGACAATACCGTGAAAGGCGTAAAAATAATCCTGAAAAGGAAGAGGAATCTAAAAAAAAAGATCGAGAGAGATACCATGCAAACAAACGCTTAGTGCGAGATTTATCAGCTCGTGAACATAGAGCGATAAAAAAGAAATGGCGATCTGCAAATGCTAGACGTAAAAATAGGGTCAGAGCACTTCGTATTGTTATGCACACTCCTAAGTCGTCACCCTCCCGTTTCAATAGCCCAGCCCCTTCAGATCAACATGAGCTTATTCCAAATGCTGATCATCGTTTGTCTACGCCACAGCCATCTGATTCCCGTGAATTAACTCCCAGCTCTATCACATCGGCAGCTTCTCGCGGCAGAAAGAAAGTGCATAGAAATAGATCCAAGTTATTCAGAGACAATATAAAATTAAAGGAACAATTAGAAGCAATAAACAAGAGATACGAAAAGTATAAAAAAAGGTACAATAGAGAAAAACGTAAAAGATCTAATATTGAAGGTAGTCAAGAAAATCAAAAGAAATACGAAATTTTATCAAAAGCTATTAAAAAACGTTATGAAAATATAAAAAGCCGGAAGGAGAAATATGCTATTCAGAAGATATTTGAAGAACAGGCTGTTAAATTCTCTAGACAAAAGAAACAACTAATTCAAGAATGTCTTGCTGTGGACCAAGGCTACATACGACAAACACAACCTCTGCTTAAGAAAAAAGTTTTAAGTAACAAAATTAAGGATTTTTTTGAACGTGACGACATATCAAGAGCGACTGCTGGCAAAAAGGAAACCGTTTCTCTTAAGAAAAATAAGATGCAGAAGCGCTACGTACTTGATAATATGAAGAACCTTTACCTATCATTTAAACGTGAAAATCCTGCATTGAAATGCAGCTACAAAACTTTTACAAGATATCGACCATTTTATGTTTTGCTTCCGACTGTTGCTGCCAGAGAGACATGTTTATGCCGAATCCACACTAATATCCAATACTTAGCAATTGCTTTGTGCAAAAACAAAATGATACCAAGCTCAGATTTAAACAGGATTATTGCAAACCAAGTGTGCGACTTTGATTCACCAGCATGCATGACAAGCATTTGCTCTGTATGTCAATCAAATACAACAAATTATGATACATCCAAAGACGAAATAGTAATAAAATATCCTCAGTGGTTAACTAAAACTGAAGTGATAGAGAAGTCAGGAAAGAAAATCAAAGTTACAAAAAGTATCAAAGAGGAGAAAGAGAGTACAGGAAAAGATTTAATAGATAAGTTTGAAGCTACACTAAAGGAATTTGAAAGACACATATATTACATAAAGACACAATACAGAAACTACAGAAAATGTATAGATGACTTGGGCAAAAATGAAATTGCGCTGCATATTGATTTCAGCGAAAATAATAGTTGCAAATTTTTCGAAGAAGTGCAATCTCATCATTTTGGAGGCTCCCGAAATCAAATATCCTTACATACGGGAGTGATTTATAGTCGTTGTTCAAATAATAAGATAGATATATCATCATTTTGTACCCTCTCTGGAAACCTTTCACACAACCCAGCTGCAATATGGGCTCATCTTCACCCCATCTTCGCTTCAATTCGTGACAAATTTCCTGAAGTTAATATTCTGCATGTATTTTCAGACGGCCCAGCCACTCAATACCGCCAAAAACAAAACTTTTATCTGATTTGCACAAAATTATTCTCCGAGTACAAGTACACTAAAGTTACGTGGAATTTTTTTGAAGCGGGCCATGGCAAAGGTGCAGCAGATGGGATAGGCGGATTTTTGAAACGTACTGCTGACCAACTTGTTGCACGTGGAACTGACATCTCTGATGCTACAAAATTCTATCTTAATTTGAAAGACGTTAGTAAAATTAGATTACATCTGATAACCAATGAAGATATTGAGCAAAGTTCAAAGCAGATCCCGGAGCATATCGTACCGTTAGTAGGTACCATGAAAGTCCATCAAGTTTTCACTGACGAGTTTGGAGTTCTCAAATATAGAAATTTGAGTTGTTTTTGTCAGCGTGGCTTTTGCTCTTGCATGAAACCGAAACGGTATATTCCATTCCAAAATACCATAGAAAATTCAATTACTTCCGCTTGCTACAACGGTTATCTGTCTGATATAAGCAACCTGTGCCAAAAGCGAGTAAAAGGGTTTTACAGCATTGTCTACAGTTCAGATTCCGAAGATGATGTTCCTCTAATGTCATTAAAAGAAAAATCTTCCAACGCTTATTTGATAGAACAACCCAGCACATCACAGCAAAGTCATGATGTTTTGATTGAGAAGGAGAATATTCATGTTAATAAGATAAAACAAGGTGTTTGTGTCTTGGTTAAAATTTCCAGCTCAAAACAAGACTACATATATTTGGGTAAGGCCTTATCTGAAGTAGAAGATGATGGTGAGGTTAAAATTGTGTTTTTTAAGGCAATGGATCATACTGCAACCAAATTTAAATTAGTTGAGTCTGATTTATCTTATGTGCCTTTTGATAATTTAATTGCTATTGTTCCAGAGCCTAAAAAAGTATGTAAAGGTACAAGAATATCCTACTACCAATTTGATACTCCTATAGACATATTTGAGTATTAAGAAACTTTCACTTTTCAGTTATGTTTTAGATTTTTTTTATTTTTGTTTTCGTAAAGTTAAGTATACATTGGTAAAAACTTACCGTCGATAACCTTGTTATTAATATTAAAGTTTATGTTTATAATTATGATCTCAATCATAAAGAGTCTGATTAGTAAAGTAAGAAAAAAAAAATAACAACTATGTTACTGCGCTACAACTCTGTTACTTTTCTGTCCCAAAAATTAAAGGACTTAATTAAGATTTTTATAAAAAGATAGTTGTCATAGTATGTTATTATATAAATACTTTAACTTGTTAGATATTTTTACAGTCATATGTTTCAGTTAGCAATTAATATATAAATATTTGTAGTATTTCGATACAATTTAATGGTTGCAAACGTTTAAAAAGTAACAAAGTTGTTTAGAATATAACTTAATGATTGTTAAATTAGAAAAAAAAAATGTTATTTCAAGTGTATTTATAAGAAAAAATACTGTAGTTTCCATTAATGCTAAAATTATTGCGACTGAGTTGTTTAAATTTTATAATAAAAATTAATACGTTGTGATAACAGAGTTGTATTTTTTTTACACTCTAAGCCACAAAATCTGGAATAAATTATTAATTATTACTTAAACCTCGCGGCCAAAAGTAATAGACCATGTTCAATTGTTTTCACAGGCATTGACGAAAAGAAAACTCAAGTATACGTATTTTTATTTTTTTATAATTTTATCATTTTTAGTCACGATTAGCTGCGCTAAATTTGACAATGACCCATAAAACAATATCTTTTCTCAGTTCTTACTAATTTGTAGAATTAAGTTTTGATGTTTTTGGGTTTTTCTAAAAAAAAGCAATCTTCACAGGCGTGTTGACTATAATATGACTGTCTGCTCGTAAACATTTGCAACATCGGGGGTCTTGCAGGTGCGTTGCCCGGCCTTTAAGAAACGAGTAGGTTTTCTTGAAGGTTCTCCAGTCACATCGG